>NC_060024.1:0-2400000 GCF_021134715.1 Daphnia pulex | reverse complement strand
CAGAATCTGGAAGACTTGACGACCAATCGAGACACACTGGTTTCACCTCAAAGCAGAAAAACGGATTCAAAATTGACGTGAAAATAGCTCATCAGCCTGGACAACCCGACGAACCTCACACAGAAAATTTTCCTTGTCCCGAAAATGTGGGAAAAGATGCGTCAGACAAGTAATTAATCGGAATATAATATATCGGAATTAATCGGAGAAGCTAAATCTGAATTGCTAGAGTCGGCGCCACTCCAGTTCCACCAAACCCTGCGCCATCCAATCAGTCGAGGATTTCTTCTTCCTTACCTTTCGCCTTCCCTATACCACTTACCGTACGTGAGACGCGCGTATCATTATAACTTCGGAGGCATCTTCGGATATCCGTATATTATGGCGGATTCGGATCATATGGTTACGGTGACTACGGCGGAGGATACTACGGCGATTACGGTGGGGGCTATAGTGACTATGGTGGAGGCTACTGTGATTATGGAGGGGGCTATGGTGACATCGATATTGGAATCGATTCAGATTATTAACTAAATTCTTCCAAGTAAATCGCTCACAATTGTAAAAAAAAATTCCAAATTTTCCACCAACTAATTTTATTCTTTGATCTGAGAACAGTCACGATTTTTTTTATTTTTAGTTTACAATCTTGTTTACAAAACAAAATAAGGTGAGAAACGTACGTAAGAAGGAAGAGTAAATAAAAATCCGTGGCTTATTTCGGGCCAACGACACGGGCCAACTTCAAATCTTCAACAAAAGTTGAAAAATGTGAATCCACAACTCCACAACGTAAACTGGTAAACTTCGATTCGTCAATCGTTCTTGCATACTGCAGCTTCTTCAAAATGCGGCGTGATCTTCCGTCAGACCCGCGATGTAGCCTGTTCGTCACTTATTCCGTCGCTGTCCTTGTCAGCACTGCCGACGGCTTCGCAAAGTTTCCAACTCGAGCGGAGATCGCTGTTAAATTTCTTCTTCTTCTTGGCCGTTTTCTGGGTCAGCTGGACGACCGAGTAATGCTCCAAATGGGCTGGAACTTTAATTGTTTTCGTCTTGCTTCGGGTATCGCGCTGGAAAAGCATCCGCGGTCGTGTTTCTCCTGCCAGTTGGCTGGCAGGGGTTATTGGTTTATGGCCTGTGGGCATCGCATTACAATGTACAGTAAAACTTTTATTTTAAAGAGAGGAGCCTTCAAATATGTTAATACCACGATATATTCAAGAATCCAAGGATATTTGATGAAAAATGGCTCTCGGCTGAGTGGAAGACAAGAAATGGACGAACTGAATGGTCGTTGTTGATGACTTGCTCGTCCAATTGCGGATTGAAATTCAGTTATGGAATGTTAGTCCACCTAATAAAATCAAAATTCCTTTTAGCTTTACATTGAAATGATTTTTACGATTATTACGGATTATTTTAATACGAACACGTACGAACACCAGACGATGTTTGGCGGAGCCTTGAGCATTCTTCATGTCAAATGTGCTGATCGGTTTCATCTGTAGAAATCTAATAAAGAAACGAAAATCTCGCTGGTGATCCTCTTCCCCTTGGTGTTGGTGTCTTTGATCCGGTTTATGGAACGTTGCAGCCATTCCGGGAACTCGTCCAAGACCACTGGAATTATTTTCCAGGAATGGGTGTTGATAAAAAAGGTTGGCGTAATAATAGAAAATTATTTACCATCTCGACTGATGTTGCTCTTTGACAACGCCAAGAGTTTCATGGCCCACGTCTTCAATTTGTCAGCCGTACCTTTAACTAATTTCGTCTGATCTCTGTTCAAGGCGACTGCCTGTGGATTAAAAAAAAATGGCCAAAAAATGAAATACGTTGGATGCCAATAATTGGCAATAAAAATGTGTAACCATATTTAACCCGCAGGGCTTCCAAGACTCCTTTTTCATAGAGGCTGTTGCAAGCTTCAGTTAAAAGGCTGGCCATCTAGAAAACTGCAGTTTTTTCGTCGGCATCTGTTTTCATAACAATTCATAAAAATTACAATAAAAAACTTGTACCAAAGCCGAAAAAGTGTTTGAATATGTGAACCTCTGACACGGTTTGATGGCTGCCGAACCAAAATATCCAGTAACTAAATAGTCGGTTTTCTCGCAGGTTGCAGCCCACAGTCATTGTGAGTAACAACGATTCCTTTATCGACAAATTTGAATATCAAATAAAATAACATAACAACGGCAAGACGATCAGAATTTCTCAAATGGTAATTAAAAATTCCGAAAAAAACAAAACAATTAAATACAAAGGCGGGACTTACCGGGCCACCTAGGCCAGCCATCCAGCTTAGCCCAGACGATTGCGCCCAGTCGAATAAATTTACGGGAGGCTATAACGTCTTTTTTGGCTCTGCGACTTCACCATTTCCATCTGATTTTCCTTCACTTTTGCTGCTGCTGTTGCTACTGATTTTGTTGTTAGCCATCTTCTGCGGAAATTGAATTGAATCTAAACCAAAAATCGTTCTGCATAACTTCCCTGCCCGATAACGAACCGTAAACTGAAACTGAATTCCTTTTTTTACGGAAAATGCGGAATTTCAACTTTGAGGAAATTGCACAGTTAACTTCTCTCCTTCCCTAACCTCCTGTTTGAAAATAGGTCAAATGGAAATGAGGAGACAATGTGGATTGAGGGGGAGCGGGGAGGCTATGCTATGCGAGATGAGCATGGGAAACTTTTTTTTTCAAACGACGATGACTTTTCGCTATTTAGTATTTGGGAATGTGATTGGAAAGTCTTTTTGCGTCTTTTGCGAGTTACATTTTCAGGCATTAACGTTTTGGAAAAGTTAACGAAAACGATGGCGTCTCGCATTTGCCGTCGGATATCAGTGGAGGTGAAATTAGTCGGAAAAAGAGAACACGATATTCAGAAAAAAATAAATTCGCTGCATTATTTGTTTCACCGTAGTATAGAGTTTCAAATCGAAGCAAAATAGAAGCGACTGCTTACGGATTTACTAAAACTCATTACCAGAAAATGTATCAGCAATTTAAGTTAATTAACATTTCAATGCTCTCCAGTGTAACGTCGAACTAGGCCTAATGCACAAGAGTGAATAAATTAATCAGCACCGATCTGTGTCGAACCAAGCTCCTTTCAAATTTGATTTTGCAGAGTGGCGAAACAAGAGTAGAGAAAACATCATCCGCAATAGCCCCATTGCCATTAGGCCTATACATATACCCTAGGCTAAAACACGAATTTAAACGACAGGGACTCAGAATTATTATGTACGCACTTGCCTCATGGTTGGGGTGTATGAACAATTAGTATAATCTATTATAAGCTAGTTATAGTAGCCCCATGCATAATGCATACGTATTTATATAATTGTTTTTTATCCACGTTATCAGTAATACGCCAGCCTTTGTTGCAACACAACAGAGGCAAACCGAGGCAAACAATGATTTAACTGTTAAGTTGGTGCATTAATGTCGACATAAATGGTCACACAAAGAAAACTTTAAAATGTCATAAAAATAAAAAACCCGGGGAATTTTTTATTTTTGGATATCTTATTGGAGGATGGATTAGGCAAATTGAAATTTAAAAAAAAATCGTATCGCTGACACGATACAAAGTTAGATTCGATTTCCTTTCTTTTCCTATAAATAACATACAACCACCAATGCAAAATAACAGAACCTATTCGATCTTTTGTCGATACAATGGCTAAGTCGTATATAAGGCTATAACCCATCAATTTATTCCGTTAAACAGACCAATATTAATAGACTCACAACTAAGATCGCGGCGGCTGTGGATCAAGTGTTTCTGCCGGGACATTTCAATTGCCATATTAATCGCCTTTTTTTTTTGGTAATAAAAATACCGGGATCGAAACTTTTCGACTCTGTTTAATATATGCGGGGATTTTTCGTCAGATAATCGCGGTAATAATTTTTAATCATTCATCCGAAACATTGCGGGGATTGCTGTCCGCGTTGTCATTGTTGCAGCGCACTATAATTATTTATAATGTCGTTTCACTGCTTTTTGTCATGGGCACTTATATAGGCCTACTCTTTTATATGAAACCGCTCGATCTAAGTAGGGCCTATATCCCAATTTCTTAATTAAAAGTGGGCTAAAACCATGCATAACCCGCAATTGATCTTAAAAAACAAATCCAAAAAAAAAAACAACGATTCAGAATGATTCCACATGATTTGTTTCGTGGGTCAGATATATGTGAACAACTAGGCCTATATAGCGATTCAGTTTTATAATCTAGCCTAGTATCTTTTGCTGGACAGTTATCTTGCAATTATAGTGTTCATACATGTCCAATTCTTTTGTAGGCTAATATATAGGCTTATTAAGTTGTTATTAACAGTCAGGGCTCTATATAGACTTCCAGACTAGAGGACCAGCTCATCAAAACTGCACTGCACTGATCACCCACGGCAACGTGAAATCCCGGCGCAAACCGGCATGGCCATATCATAAAATAAAGAATCTTGTTTGATGTGTTTTTTTTAAATATCTATATTAACTCGGTCATTCCATTCGAAATCACAAGAACTAATGTTGGGAATGCCATGAACCCTTCTACCGGAATATTCATAGCACCGAGACAGGGGAAATATTTTTTCGGTTTTTCTGGTGTTGCTAATAGCATTCAAGGAAACAATGCTGCACGCGTTGATTTACAGTTGAATGGTGTTAGAATTGCACAAGCGTATAGTTGCACCACCCTTGATACATTTGCACACCAATCCACTTTGGAGCTTAATAAAGGAGACCAAATAACGCTGTTCTTAGTAGCCGGAGCAATTACTGACGGAACTAGTTTACAACACACTACTTTTGTTGGCTGGTTAGTCGAAGAAGATGAAATGTTCCATGAATAGAGTGACAGCTGACGCAGAAGACAAAAATCAAATTTTGATTTGGCATTTGGAAATATGTTTCTTGCGAGGTTTCTATGGTAAATTGGGTCGAAAGTTTGTGTCAAATTGCCAAATATCTTATAGTTAGCTACTTTAACTGACATACCATATCCGATAAAAAAATTATGCAATAAATCAAGTGTTTCCGAATAAGGTAAATTATTCTGATATCGTCAGCTGATATTTTTTTCATTCTTACAAAGAGTTCAGCAAATCATAGCAAGGTATAATGCAAAACTATAATGAGATTTTCCGTATTATTCCTGGTTTTGCAACTTGACCCTCCTGGCACTTGCAAACTCTAAATTGTTGCTGAATGCGGGGCAGGATGACTGAAAAAAATTTAATATCTTGTGAGAAGAGTTTTATACAGCTAATACTCCTTATACACTGGAGTCGAAATAATACAGGTCCGTTGCGAATTGTTAAGTCCCTAATGTTACAGCCCTCCTTCTCTCTCAGCTCTCTTTTCCACCAGCGTCTCTTTCACCGTCGTGCCCCGCACTCTTCTTTCTTTCCCTTTCATCATCCCGAAGACGACCCTCTGTCCTCCAGCCCACGTTTACCTACGTTGTCTTTTTCCTGTTCTCACCTTCTCAGAATCTCAGAACCTAGTCATAAAACACGGATCATAACAGTATGCTTTTGCATTAAGACGGACAGAAAATAATTCGATTCAAAACAAAATCGAGGAAGAAAGAAAAACAAATAACGACGTCATTTAGATAGAAATATTGAATTTCTATAGGAATTTATCATTGAAGATGGCCGGGTCGATTACACAATTGATGGGTAACCAATAATTATTGTTGCCCACGAATTAACTTTGTACTTAAAGTCGACGACGAAATGTATAGGCCAACACCGCCAACATAAACCAACGTAAACGTAAACGTTCTAGCCCATGCTATCGACACGTATGTCGCTATGGCGTGTGTAATACTAATAATCAACGTTCAAATTAATCTAAAAAAAAACAAACAAAAAAAACAAAGAGCTCAAACGTGGAACTGCATGACCAGCGAAGTGGCGAACCAAGCGTCTGAAAGCCGCAACTAGTCTTTGTATATGTAGCTCACTGGTCTGTGACTGACTGTCTGCTAGGATCTGATTGTCATTGTCAATACTGGTCAATGTGTTGCCGTCACGTTTTGACAGTTTGGGCCCAATTTTTGACGTTTTGACACTCACTCACTCAGGCCCGGGCCTGCTCATCGAACGTCATCGATCAACTGGGGTCCTAATCCAAGTAAGTCTTATGAATTATGATACTAATTAAATACTTTTAATCCAATAAGCATTTTCAAATGAAATTCTGTGATGAAACCAACTAAATGACAACAATCCATAACAGCCAATCAACAAAGCAGCATGAAAGTTGGTCAACCCATTGTTCAAGTTCTACGAAGACAGAGCCTTAAGCCTACACATTTGCCCCAGCAGCTGTTGATCTTACTCCCAACAAAAGAAGGTGGTGTTTCAAAAGAAATCAAACAGGTGGGAACTGGCAAGGAGCAGCTCAGTCCAGCTAGTCCACACACGTGACGCATGAAGCTTGATTCCAGTCAGGACAGAGGGGAGAAATTCAAATTCAAGCAAAGGTACTTCTAATGGAATGTGATGAATGTGGTTGTTTTTTAAATTGACATTCTTAAATGTAATTCTCTACAGGTAGTGTAAAAAAGACATGCAAGACCCTACTGGAGTAAATACCATTGAAGTGTGCAGTCTTGTCTTGTTAATCCAATTATGCTTACGGTGAAAATGGAAGTCCACCTAAAAATTCCTCTTAAATGCCACATTGCTGATGTTTGAGGTATGGTTGGATCCACACTGCTCATTTTTATATAAATTCTGTAATTCATATTTGTCTTCAGGTTGGAAGATAGAAGATCTCCCCAAAGCAAGTGATGGAGGGATTATAAATCAAACCTTAAAGTTATTCAAATCCTATAATGAAAAGGTGCTTGTTGCTGAAGGTATGCTTCCTTGATGGCTGAAGTATTTAAAGTGAAAATTAAACAATAGTTTCCTTTTTCTCCCTTTTAATTGTTCTAGTTTCACTGGTCGGTCGACACGCGGAGACACGGTATTTGATCAACCTGAGTTAAGCTTCTACCTTGGAGAAGATTTAGAACATTCATTCATTCAACGAACATTCCCGACGGTGATGAATAGGCTCTGTTGAAATTCAAGAAGCAAGATAGGAGCTTGCTTAAGTTGACACCTGCATACGGTTTCGGCTCTGCCGGTAACGAGAAACAAGGTGTTTTACCCAACGTCAACCCCGAATACGAGGTTGAACTCAAGAGCTTTGAAAAGGCCAAAGAGAGCTGGAGGATGGACGCCGAAGAAAAAGCTGGAACAGGCTAAGCTCTGCAAAGGAAAAGAAATCAATCATTTTAAAACTGCCAAATACGCTCTGGCTAACAAACAGTAGGCCTACTTCCAAGATTGTCACCCTCCTCGAGTTTGAAAAAAGTAAGTTTTGCTTTTCGCAATAATTTGATTTCATTTTGTAAAAAAATAAAACTTTTCGTTTCTATTTCAGCTCTTAAAGACGAGAAAGCTAAGGAGCAAGAACAGCTCATGCTGGCAGCATGCCTCAATCAGGTCATGTGCTGTTTAAAGTTAAACGATTTCTGTGCAACTCGTGATCATTGCCACAAGGCGCTTGAGATGGACCGCCCGAAAAATGAAAAGGGATTATTCCGCATCATGGGCCAAGTATCCGTACAAGTTGACCAGCAATTAGTTTGGATTTTTTACTCACAGATTTTGTCTCTCCATTCGTAGGCACTTTAGGGCATTCACGTGCCGGATGAAGCCAAGAAACATTTCGAGGCGATTCTCCAATTTGATTCGAACAACAAGGCGGCCGCCAATCAATTGGTGATCTGCAACGCCAAGATTCGCGAGCAACGCGAAAAGGACAAGAAATTGTACTCTAGCATTTTCAACAAGATGGTCGAAAACGATCGACAGGTAAGCGAAAAGAATGGAGGCAAATGGCTTTATACGGTTGGTGGGACGAGTCGACGAAAGGTGTCCATCTGCCAGCTGGACGTTGATCTGGCTCAAATCGAACGAGATAAACAAGAAGCTGTGGAACAGTTGAAGGCCGAACGTAGGAAGAACCAAGCAGATTTCTTCAAGCGTTACGGTGGCAGGAAACCCAACATCGTGTCAGTCAACGGGAAGCCGCTAAATTTGAATGGAGATGAGGGTGAAGAAGATAATGACTAAAGCTCTTCGGACCAACAAAATGCGGAGTCGACAAAAACACCAACAGAGTCATCACATGAGTCATCCAACGATCTTCGTAAATGTTTTCGCGACTCTTTTCTGCCGATTTCGATTGTGTAATGAAAACACCCACCCTCCCGTCGAATGCGAATCCATATAGCTTTACACGGAACAATTATAACAACATAATATAATTTGTCTGCCATTTTTGTGTTAAGGGCCGCAACTAACTGGGTTTTGTTTTATTTATTCTATTTGCAGAAAGCCTTGCGGAACAAGGCGATGGAAATAACGGAACCGACGCAGTGGGACAATGAAGACTCGGAGAACACGACCGCCGTTGAATTGCAAGATCCTTTGGACTCTGTGCCATGTATAGAGTCGGATGAAAACTAATCTTGATTATCGTCATTGTGATTCTCGACCCATTTTTTTGAAATTTAATTACCCAGAATTGATTGTGTTTTTTTGCATGCCTGTTCTCTCTGTTGTTATAACACAACAACTTCTAAACCAAAACAGTACTAAGGACATATTCAATTGATTGTGTAATTATCGACTGCCCTCAATCGCAAAACACATCTCATCTTTATCAAATAAAAGTGGTGAATTTGACGGTTAAATTTCATAAATAAGAATGGAGATTCCATCTTAGTTGACGAAACCAAATCCTCCCTGAGTGATAAATAAAATGCTGTCTCGGCTTAAGCTGTTCTACCCATCTTCTTTGAGACCTCTGATATGCAGATGATGTC
The DNA here is from genome assembly GCF_021134715.1 of Daphnia pulex. NCBI lineage: Eukaryota > Metazoa > Arthropoda > Branchiopoda > Diplostraca > Daphniidae > Daphnia > Daphnia pulex. The sequence continues at coordinate 2,391,080 of NC_060024.1, read as the reverse complement.
ACGCCATATAGGAGACATGACAATTGAAGTTAACATGGTCTATCAGTAGAAAATGACGATGGAAAAATAAATGAATTATTAAATCTGATCCTCTGTTTGATTTTACATATTTTTCCTTTCTAGATGGTTCCCAATGACTTATCAATTATTTAAGTTGTGGATATTATTTAGGTCATGGTGTATTAGTACACCATGTTTAGGTCAGCGTCATCTGTCAAACTTCTATAAATACATAGGCTAATAATCAAACGCATTCTGTCACTTGGTTTCTCTATTCTGAGTTCATCCACATCCCATAAAAAATTACCAAAAGAAACAGACCTTCACTTTTATATTTATTACGACTTTCTAGAACATTGCAAAAAGCATTAATTAGCAATGAAGGTAGAGAATGTTTGACAACATTCACATGAAGTTAATAGACGCCGGACATTTCGCTACCTTGGCATTCACGAGTTAGTTTCCTACCATCCTCAGTTCCTCATTCTATAGTGGAAAAGATATAACAATGGCGTCGTTGCTAACTTTTTATTTTATTCCCAATCTTGTTTCAACAAACATTTGTAAAGATAATGCAGGGTTTCTATAAGAATAGATTAGTACAGTTAGTAATGCGCGGAGTAAATAGAAACAATACATCTTGAATAGTTGATGCAAATATAAGTAATACGAGAAGTTTTTTAACTGCTATCGTGGTTTTACCCTCGTTTGAACTTTATTTTCCGTTAATTATTTCCCCAGAATCGCTTGACCTCCCTTCTTGTATTCTACAATTATGACCTTCCTAGAACTTTCAACATTTTTGGTACACGTAGAATATCAATTCCCTTGGCGGAAATAAACTTAGTTGACCTGGTTGAATTCCTATAAATAGACATCAGTTTCTGATTCCGATCGCAGGCAGTAGCATTTGAGGACGCGAGTGGACTAGTCGCATTTATAGAGCTTTGAAAATTGACAACAATCCCGCAGAAGCAAAAGTCATGCGACTTATCGACCGATGCGCACCGTAGCGGGGGTTGGCGGTACTTTACTGCCAGTTTTGTCTGACAGAGGTTTGTCTGATACGCGTTTGACGTTCTTGATTGGTTTGCTAGTCACGTGTTCTGGTAGACCTATCAAAAACGCCAAAACTCTGTCAAACAAAGCTTACAGCAAAGTACCGCCAACCATCGCTACGGTGCACATTAATCGAGAATTCGCATGACTTTTGCCTCGCGGAACTGTTGCAACTTTCCAAAACTCTATAGGGATGTTCGACATCTTTTTTTACATTTGTTGCCATCGCGGCAACGCAGCATTTGAGTCAAGATGATGTCTGCTACAATTGTCCGCCCCGCCTTGTCTGGCTTTGTCTGACCAACTGACGAAGGTAAGATGACGTCAGACTAAATCTGACATCATGTGACCTACGTCAATTGGTCAGACAAGACGGGGCGGACAATTGTAGCAGACATCATCTTGACTCAAATGCTGCGTTGCCGCGATGGCAACAAATGTAAAAAAAGATGTCGAACAGCCCTATAGTGAGACGAAAAAACAAGTTATCTTGTTATGCCTAGCTTATGCCAACGTCTAAACAACGAACAACAAGCCGACAATCAATTAGATGTATGGCATTCTCCTCATCAGCCATATCTCGTCACTCTTTTTGTTTCTAGCTGTGATCGTGCGAAATGACGCATCGATTCTAACCTCTACTGGTTGAAAACAGTAGACTTTAGTCGAACCTTTCAACTGGGAGAGTGGAAGAAGGGCGAGTCCTTTACACGGTTGCAGCGATGGAATATCGTGTGGTCGAGGAAATTCAGGTTAATCTATCGTCGAAAACTTCCGTGATGGAATTGGCTTGTCGACGGTGGAACGCTAGTTCCACACGAAACAGAACCCTCCTTCCCTCAATATGTTGGATGTCAATAGATTCTTGTGCAATGTCAGGTTTGACGATATCGGGGCACAACATTAAAAACTATGTAAATTACTAAGCAGACAGGCCGAAGTTCTCCTCCAATCCACACAAACGCAAAACTTCTCTAGCATGAAACTGGCAAATACATTACACATTAATAAAACAGAAAGTAGAAAACCCCAAGAGAATGTAAGGTGGGAATCGTAGCAGGAGAAAAAAATGCAGGAAAAAGCATGGGGCAAGTTGACTGTTGTATTGAGTACGGAGTCGTATAGTGTGGTTGTCCTGTGTTCTGGGGTCTTGTTGGCTCAGGGCCACTTTGTGGCTCTCATCCGGTTGGATGGCGATTTACCGCCGCCATCTGATATTTCACGTAAAACTTTTTTCCGTAAATCTCCGGGATGGACGGTTGTCGGCAGGCTTCGTCCAACAATTCCATCGGCATTTCGATCGTCACCCCTAGACTGGTCTCGTAACGCTTGATAGCGGGGAATATTTACTCGTCCGTCAGGAAAAAAGAGACTTCCGTCGATCTGGTTCAGTCCGGTTTTCCTACGAGCCATCATCTTGGTGGCGGGGTAGAGGTAGAGGTACCAGACAACGGGAGTATTTTCAGAGAAGTCGTTGTCACGCTGCTCCTACGCCACGATGAAGTGGCACTGGTCGCAAATAGCAAAAGTATTTTACGACTCTGGGTAGGTTTTTGTTTTTGGTAAATAGAAATGGACGACAGTTCTAAAGAAAAACAGCGTTTATAGTGGATAAAAATTTGTATTATTGGAATCGATTATCGTTTGGTTTAACTAATGCACCAGAAATATTTCAACGTTTGATGAACTATGTACTACGTTTAGTTATCGGAAACATCTGCTTAGTTTACCACCTAGGCTGTAGAAACCGGTGTGTTGTACCATTGGCGCCGGGAATAGCAAGGATTGGCCGGTAGTTGTGGAGAGTAGGTGCGCCCGTTGACTCCTACTGGCAGTTGCAGATTATGAATGTAGTTAGAAACGCTTACTGCATTTCTTCAGTTGACTTCGTTAAGGATGTTTTGCGTAAGTTCTGGGTGGCTGTCTCTGTCGACAAATAGCTCATCTAGCGTATCGTCAGCTATCAGCTGGAGATCCAACGTCGATGTTAGCGACTGTGTCCGAGAAAAAGACTGTACAAAAGTTTCGTCGTCTGTTGGCTCATCGATCATGATCGGTTCATGAGTTGGTTGGTGAGCGAATAGAATGTCGTCGGCGAAGACATCTTCCATTCTACCCCAGTCGGAGGAAGAAAAATAAATACGGTGGTTTGGTAGAGCCATTGTACTATTTGACGGATGATTTTGGAATGGCAGAGAAGTATATTTTTCGGATGCTTATATACTTCTTATTCGTGTTTCTTGTCGCGTAATGTATTTATTGTTGAGTTGAACCGCAGGAGTATATAGTGAAAGGTTCCTTCCGTCCACCAGCCTATCTGGTGAAAGGGTCAGCAGCCGGTGGCTTACTACTTTCACCAGACAGGGGCGAGAAAAGGTGCAGATCCTCCAAACGGAACATGTGATGAAAAGTGAGAGAGGGAACTGGACTTACTGGGGAAACAACTGGTAGCGGGGTGATAAATATGGAAGAATTTACTTCCGTTTAAAATGTGTAAATGGTAGCTCTCTCAACCCTGCTGAATTCTCAAGTTTTAATCACCTAATATTTCTAAAGAGTTATCGGATGATTCGTTTCGTTAACCAAAGCTATTGTAAAAATTGTACCATTGTCTTATTTAGTAATAAAAGGATCTAATCGTATGCCGTTTTGCAATCTCGGCCCTCTATTCAAATTACACGCAAGATTGGGGGGTAACTGACCACCGCCCCCTTCCGATTAAACGTCAGTAGGCCTATTCCTGTCGGTTTGGAGCAGTCACAAAAAGTTGTCTCGAAACTATGAGCTGTCGAGACGACCAGGCTGATAAAGATGAAGAGCAGCATTATCTGGAAGTATTTGTATACATGTACATGAAATATATGGTATAAAAAATATGATAAGTCTATGCTTAACATATGTATTTTAATTATAGAAGTAAGTAATTATAAAAGTAAGTTAACAATAATAAGAGGAAGGGAAAAAGAGAGGCTGTGAAAAAGAGAGAGGCGGCGAAAGGAACAAGGCGACAAAAAAAGGACATCTTTCATCATAGGGATAAAGGTGAGAGGTATAATTAACACTATATTGAGGACACCTGGCTGTTACCTTTCCCCCAAAAATGTTTTACCATTTAACGGAGGAGTGTGCCGAGAGATGTGGAAAAAGGTGCATATATATATATATATATCCGCCCAAAAGATTACATTTTTTTATAAACAGTACAAAATTCATTGATTTTCTTCAGTAGTGCTCTTTGCCATAACAAGCATTGATATCCCGCACGTTTTAGAGTATCGGACCCGTAGATCCTCCTGCTCGATGACATACCGTTGCAGCAGTTCGAGCTGCTCCAGTGCAAGGACTGGGCAGTCCAATATTGATGGCCGCAATCGGTTTTGATTTGCCGTCAGGACGGGACGCAGAGCCGGGGAAGGGGCGGCCAATTGCTCCAAGGGTGCTTGTCCGGCGGGTGCAACGGGGGTTGGTACCCGCGGCGTGATGGATGGGGCTACTGCCATCACTCTACCGTTGGGTTAAATAACAGAGGTTGGTGAAGGAGCCGGGACCGGCGGATTTTCCGTGTCCGATGGGTAGACGTAGTTTTGTTGTCGGGGTAAGGGCCGTAAGACAGCACGGCCAACCACTGGTTGGGGTCGAATTCGTCGTTGGTGGAGTCGGTTGTTAGGAGAAGGCTGCCTCGACCAGCCATGATGACAAAAATGGAATGAATGACAAGGTAAAGTGACAAATGGGAAATAAATGTTTTTTTTTGTTGAAATGGTTTGTGTTTTCGAATTATTTTTTTTGTGGGCGGAGCCCAGTAAACACTATTTTTTCTCTAGTGGGCTGTGAAAACCCGAGACTACAGGAAAATAGCAAAATTGTTTTTCTAGAGTTTGCTTTTGCTCGGATTTTTTTTTAATTTAACGTTCGTGGGCAACCCAGTTGTCCATTGTGTTAAGGCATTTTATGCTTAGGTAAGCGAGGAAACATAATACAATAAAGACGGTAAACATAAGAAAATATTCGCCCTTGTCGCAAACTGGAGCCCGAACCGAGTTATTTTCCACCATGTCGGCAGTAGGAACCGGTGTGTTCCATTGGCGCCGGGAGTAGCGAGGATGGTCTGGTAGTTGAGGAGAGTAGATGCGCCTGTCGACTCCTCCTGGCAGCTGCAGATCACGAATGTATTGCGAATCGCTTACTACATTTCTCCAGTTGACTTCGTTCATGCTGTTGTGTGTCAGTTCCGGGTGGCTGTCTGCGTCGATGCAAAGTTCGTCCAACGTATCGTCCGATATTAGTTGGAGATCCAATGTCGATGTTCAGGATGCTGTGCGGGATGGACTGTTCAACTGGATTTTTTCGTCGTCTGTTCGGTCCTCAATCACTATCGGTTCGGGAGTTGGTTGGTTAGTGAAAAGGATGTCGTCAGTGAAGACATCTTCCATTCTACCCCAGTCGGAGGCAGAGAAAAAGATGCGGTGATTGGGAAGTGCCATGGTACTGTTTTGACGGATGAAGTGGGAATGGTAGAGAAGTATACTGTATTTTTTCTGATGCTTATATACTTCTTTTTAAGTTTTTGCATGTGCAATTCTTTAATTTTGCACCATTTCCGGGTCACTTGTCGATTGAAAAAAAAAAAAAAATGTTGAACTGGCACAATGCTCACGGTGGCCGTTTCAGAATACACCGTTTTTTCTTATTGCTCAAAGTTAACGGTGGGAGTATATAGTCACAGCTGGCACAATTGTCTTCGAGAACAACACATTTTTTCAGCACTTTGACTTTCTACGGTTAGTATTTGCGCGCACTATACGATTTTAACATTATTGATTCCGCCTTTCATGCGTGCCTGTAGAATTTTTTCTTATCGTTTCCGAACTTTTTGTTTTGTTTTGTGCAGGTATATATTTTTAAAATTTTTGTTTCACTTTTATTACTTATTTTTTTTGTTGGGGTCGGCTACAGACATCTGGTCTCGCGCTGGATGTAATTTGTTTGATTGTGTTTTTTTTTCACTTCTTACTTTCAAAAGTATGCATATTTATTTTATTTATTTTTTTTTTTAGGAAATATACTAAACACATCTTTCTAATACACTTTTTTTTCTAAACTTCCGCAATTAAACGTGATTTTGGCTTTATAGCCGACCTTGGTCGTAAACGCGGACGTTCAATAGGGTTTGGAATATTTTCGTTATTGTTAATAATTGTGACCATTGGAGATAAGGGACGAGGGTGAGGTGTGTTTACGGGTGGGATATCAAATTCTATTTCGTCCTGATTGAAAAGAGGAATATCTACGTCGTCGTTTAGCTCGACTAAAATATCATTACTAGGTATATTAATTACAGGGGGATTGAAATCAAGAGCAGGTTCAGTCTCTTCGGGATCAACAGTGTCTCTCGGTTCAACTGTTGACTCCATGTCAAGCATGGTTTAATCAGTCCATAACATCGTTTTGAACAAGGGTTTAAGTCTATTACTATGCACAAGTTTAATTTGAAATGAACTATCAGCTATTTCGACTGTATGCAGATTATTATTTACTTTGATAACCCTGTACGCGCCCTTAAACTTGGAAGTATATTTTTTATTATCACCTTTTGTTACTTCCCTTATATCCAGTAAAAATCTATCGCCCGGTTTGTAATTATGAAGTAAAGCCCGCTTATTGTACTGCTCTTTCTGTCGTTCTTGCGCTTTTACATGATATTCATGCGCCCTTTGAAAACTATAGCGGAGTCTTTCCAAAAGAGAATCGATGTAATTAGAGGAGGGGACTGGTTCTGGGACCGCAATTTTATTAATAGGAAAGTTGACATCACGACCAAAACACATGTAATAAGGGGTCTAATTTGTTGAAGAATGTATTGATGAACGGTATGCAAAGCATACTTCATCCAACACATCCTCCCAATCAATCATCAATCATTTTCATGCTGCCCGTCAACTAATTCTTTTCGTAAATTTGTCGTCATAGTACGATTAAAACGCTCGGTTTCCCCATTACTAGCTGGGTTATAAGCTGTAGTAAAACGTTGTTCAATATTTAAATTTTGACAAAAATATTTCATTAATTTAGACGTGAAATTTGGGCCTCGATCGGATACAAGCGCCGGAGGCGGTCCGTGCAATAAAACAATATTTTTATAGATACATTCTGCAGTTGTGCGAGCCGTTTGATCAGGCAAAGCGACAGCCACCACGAATTTAGTAAAATAATTGGTCATTACATATATACAGTTATTGCCGTTTGGCGAGATGGGGGAAATTGGACCTAAAAAGTCTATACCAATGATCTGAAATGGAGATTTAGCTAGCTCATGAGAAAAAAGATAAGCTTACAGCTTAGATTTTGAGTTGGCGATACATGTTTCGCAAGTTCTACAATATTCTTTTACATCAGGCAAAATTGTCGGCCAATGATAACTAGTTTAATTTTTAAATAAGTGCGTAAAATGCTAGATGACCTCCTGAAAGTGGGCTATCATGCATTTCTTTTAAAACAGTAGGCCTAAGAATGAGTAGAAGAACGACCTGTTGGCAAGGAATATGACGCCTACTTTTTTCCGTCGGTTCATCGATCCGATAGAGTATGTGATTCTTTACAAAATATACGTAGCTCAATTTCTTTTGCCCATATAGGCCGTTTTTTTTTGTCTTTTTCCGAACGAATTTCATTCTCAAGATAATTATTTATTGCTTGACAAAGAGGGTCAGCTGCTTGGCTAGCCCAAATGTCAATTTCTGAATTTTCTATTCGGACATGAGAAACGCGAAGGCGTAAAAGGCAATCCGCATTTTGGTGAATACGGCCAGGCCTATACTTTATTTTGTAATTATTGTCCGCAAGAAAAATAGCCCATCTTCCCAATCTCCCATTATTGTCTTTTTTATTTCTAGCCACTGCAAGGGTCGATGGTCACTAATGACGGTAAAAGTTTTGTCAAGCAGGTAGTGACGAAAATGTTTAATAGAAAATACGACGGCTAAAGCTTCCTTTTCTACTGTAGCATATTTTTTCTTCGACGGCTTTAGCTGTCTACTAGCGTAAGCAATCGGTTTTTCAACACCATCTTGTATTTGTAAAAGAACTGAGCCGATTCCGTAATCGCATGCATCAGTAAATAATAAATATTCAAGGTTGAAATCAGGATAAGCCAAAAAGGAGGCGTGGCGAGACAAGTACGCAGCTTGTCAAACGCCTTTTGGTCAATATCCGCCCAAAGAAAAGGATTTTTAAACTTACCTTTATGTGTTTTTGCCGTAAAGGTTGCGCTATTGTGCCAAAATTTGGAAACGGTGGAAAACTTGGATTTGGATAATGGGAAGGCTGACAGTCAAAAAGGTATGTTTCCCTTCCGACGGGTTGTTGAAATCTAGTGTTTGGCCGTTGCTTATTAAAATTATTTCTGGGGGCAGAGCTTTGATGATTTTGCTGATTGTAGTTATTAGATTAACCAACGCTATTCTGATTACGCGAATTATTTGTTTCCATGTTTGCTTGCAGGAGGCCTCCAAAGTTAATCATCGATTCAGTTAATCGGTCCAATCGATTATCATATTTGGATTTTTATTTGAATTTGGATTTTTGGCCGAATTATTATATACATTTGCCTCAGCAGGTTTTTTCCCATTTTAATGCTGGTTGCAATGGCACAAATTGTTTCGTATTGTTTCTCTATTTCCTGAACTATGAGAGAATCTTTCTGATCGTTAGCTGCTAGTGCATTGACAAATACCTTTTGGTCTTTGCTGTGCTGGTCTAACTGTACTCTTTTCACATATTTCTGAGTTACTGCTACAAGTTCCTCAAAAGAAAAGACGAATCTTACTGATAAACTTAAATATGATTCATTGTCGGGGTTTTTCTTTTAAATTAACTAAGCACAGCCTTACACTGTTAAAAAAAACTCACCGATTTTCGAAGAAATTTCCACCTATTTGCGACACTGCCTCGTAAGTGTTTTTTTTTCACCGAAAAATAACTTTAGGGGTACCAATATCGGTGATCGGTGATCAACTGATAAAACGACCCGTTATTTAGGTTGGTTTATAGCCTCTACATAAATTTAATGAAATAATCTCATGAAATTTGAGCTGGAACAATATGATATTTTATTGTTGAAACTAAGTAATTTAAATCTTGGTCAAAAGGGGACTGATGGGTTGGGTGTACAAAAAAAATGTTCAAACAGACACAAATATTGAAATAACAATCAGAATTATACTTGTATGAAGAATGAAAAATTTAATTGGTGGATGATCATTTGTTGTCGGAGGAAAACTTCATTTTTTTTCAATCTAGGCAGGTTTGAAAGTGGGCACACGATTCAGTTGTGTGGTCCTTTTCTCCAAGCACAAACGATTTAATAAACAATAGTGCGTTGCTGACTTTGACACTGTAGTCCAAATGGAAGTAAGTAGGAGGTGGGTCCAAATAGGTGGCCATCATTGCGATTACTGCTTCTGCAGTTGTACGCACTCTGATAAATGGCTTGCTTTCCAGAATGATGTTTATTTTTGATATTTTGTACAGGATGAATGGGATCCTGTCTCCTGATGGATTGATCTTTCCAAATTTACTGATTACTGTTGATTAGAAAAATATTTAAACAATTAGATTGTAACTATATTATGAGATGAAAAGATTATTAAACATACAAATCTCAAATCGTTCAAATGTCGCACTTCTTTATCTTCTCTTCCTTTACCAGGAATCAAGTAAAGGAGAATTTCAACTACAGCCCTAGAACAAAGTTCTTAAAAAGGGAAAATGATTATAGTCTGTGAATTGCGATTGCCCAATAAGCATTTGTTTACCTGGTGTCATTGTCGAAAACATGCCAGATAATAAGATAGAGTTAACTTTCTTCTTTCCAGTGGTTTTGGCTGCCTCAATTATATATTTGGCTGATGCAGACCAGACATCTTGGAAGCTCACATCGATCTCTAAAAAGAAAAGTGAAAACATTCAGACCACATTCATGAACCCATTTTATAAAATCTTCCCCTCTGAAGTAGCAACAACTAACATGTTGGTTATTGAAGACATCACATTGGTATCTGAAAAAGAAAGTGAAAACCTTAATACATAACATTAAAGAACACATCGTAGCAATTCTTACCCTCTGAAGTAGCAACAATTAACATGTTGGTTTCTGAAGGCATCACATCGGTCTCTAAAAAGAAAATTGAAAACATTCAGACAACATTCAAGAACGAATCATATAAATTCTTACCCTCTGAATTATCAATAACTAACATGGTGGATCTTGAAGGCATCACAACGGTCTCTGAAAAGAAACGTGCAAACATTCTGACCTCATTCATGAACACATTGTATAAAATCTTCCCTCTGAAGTAGCAAACACTAACATGTAGGTTCTTGAAGGCATAACATTGCTATCTGAAAAGAAAAGTGAAAACCTTAATACATAACATTCAAGAACACATCGTCGAAATTCTTACCCTCTGAAGTAGCAACAATTAACATGTTGGTTCTTAAAGGCATGACATCGGTCTCTAAAAGGAAAATTGTAACATTCAGACCACATTCATGAACTTATCGTAAAAAATATTACCCTCTGATCACAAGATCAAGAAAGCACCGAAATCTAATATCCACTTTGGGGAAAAAGAAGAGGAAGAGACATTAGAAGACTTTGATCCAGATCAAGATATAAATTTCTATTATATTCCAGATCCTAAGCGGGCAACCAGACCATTGTCATCGTTATTTAGAATCGACGAGTGAGAAGTCTGTATGGAAGTGGATACGTTTTGCGCTGTTTTCGGAACAAGATTGGATCCTACAAGAACGCCCCGAACTAAAGGAAACTAACGTAAAGCTTCGTACCTATACAGGTGAACCCATTGACATAAAAGGCAAGTTTTATGCGAAGGTGGAGATCAATGGACAGCAGAAACGGTTACCGATCATTATTGCCGGGGGCAACGGGCCACCCCTGTGTGGCAGAAACTGGCTCCGTTCAATTTGACTTGATTGGAACCGCATCCTGAGTTTTCCGGAGGACTTTAAGACGGCACAGTTGGTGAAACCACGCCCGATACCTTATGCTTTAATTGGTCAGGTAAAGGCAGATTTGTTGAAGTTGGAAAAAGCTGGAATTCTTAAAAGAGTGAACCACAGTAGTTGGGGTGCCCTCATTGTTGATGTCTCGAAAACGAATGGATCTATTAGAGTTTGTGGTGATTACAAAATTACTGTTGTATTCCAGAAGACTTATTCGCTACATTAGAAGGAGGAGTCTTATTTATACAGTACCCACCAAACTATTAGGTACACCCCCCTATTTTCAATGCATTCTTATGGCACTACGTGTCCTAGAAAAAATGCAATAACTCTTGAACCGCTTGGGCTAGATTTTTTTCCTTTTGGCCCTGAGTAGATCTAATGATGATCTACATTTTTTCTACACATGAAGTTGTCGTAGGATTAACCCCCACGGCGCTACGGTATCGTTCAGTTTATTAGGTACACCCGTTTCCCCCCCATATGCGCCGTGTTAAATACGGCGTTTTCAAAAATTTACAAAAAATACTAAAAATCAAGCTAAAATCTTTTTCTTTGTGCCAAAAGATGCAGAATTCTTCACTCTATACGAATTTAAAGAATGATTTACAATAAAACCAACTCAGAGAACCCTTCCCTATACCTCAAAGTTTTCCACTTCAAAATTTGTACTTTTTTCAACAAACTTGCACTTTCGCCAGCAGAGGGCGCCCAATTTCGCCAAATTTTGAAGTGGAAAACTTTGAGGTATAGGGAAGGGTTCTCTGAGTTGGTTTGATTGTAAATTATTCTTTATATTCGCATAGAGTGAAGAATTCTGCATCTTTTGGCACAAAGAAAAAGATTTTAGCTTGATTTTTAGTATTTTTTGTAAATTTTGGAAAACGCCGTATTTAACACGGCGCATATGGGGGGAAAACGGGTGTACCTAATAAACTGAACGATACCGTAGCGCCGTGGGGGTTAATCCTACGACAACTTCATGTGTAGAAAAAATGTAGATCATCATTAGATCTACTCAGGGCCAAAAGGAAAAAAATCTAGCCCAAGCGGTTCAAGAGTTATTGCATTTTTCTAGGACACGTAGTGCCATAAGAATGCATTGAAAATAGGGGGGTGTACCTAATAGTTTGGTGGGTACTGTAAAATTGGATCTATCCCAAGCCTATAATCAGCTGGAGCTGGACGAAGAATCATAACAAGTATGCACTATCAACACACCCGATGGCCTCTTCCAGTATACTCAGATGCAGTTTGGTATCGCGTCCGCCCCAGGAAAATTTCAGAGAGTTATGGATGATCTTTTCCGAGATACTCCGTGGGATTAGTGTTATCTGGACGAAATTCTGATTACCGGGCGTACGGTGGAAGAACACTTGACTCGCGTCAAGTTAGTACTGTGCACACTTCAGAAGGCAGGCGTTCGGTTACAACTAGAAAAATGCGCATTTGGAGTACGGGAGATCCCATATTTGGGTTTTGTTATTTGAAGAGATGGCCTAAAAACTGCCCCGGAGAAGGTGAAAGCAGTCAAGGACGCACGGGAACCTCATGACTTCACATCCTTATGGGCTTACCTTGGCCTGATCAACTACTATGGAAAGTTCATTCTGAAATTTTAGCAGGTGGCAGCCCCTTTAACCATCTGCTGAGAAAAGATACGCTGTGGAAATGGAATGAGGCTCAAGAAAATGCTTGGCAGGCCAATTAACAAAGCATGGGTAAAACTTGAAAATTTTACTCGAGATGCGCACACTTAAGAGGTATAGATGAGAAAAAAAATTTCATATTGAAGTTAACATATCTTCGCTAAAACCTTTTAAAAAAATGTTTAAACCCCGATATTCCTATTTTATTTTAATTTAATTTGAATTAAAAATAAATGATTAAAAAGAGAAACAAATTCTCTATCTTTCGTTTGTTTTTTTAAACCTGTATCACAAACTGTATCAGAAAAAATAGAATTTTAACGAAAAAAAATCATTTTTTAAATTAAAAAACCAAAACTTTAGGATTTTTTATCTCTCATTCGATAAAAGAGGAAAATTTTTCCCTTTACAGAAAATTTTATACAAACACAAAGACTACACTGTAAAAAAATAAAAAAAAATCGGTGATGTCGAGCACCAAAATTAATTTGATTTCAGCGGAATGACCCGGTACAGATGGCCATAGAAAAAGATTCAGTTCTGCAGGAGATCATTGACAAGGTGCATCATGGGTGGAACAAGGCGGATGCAGCGAGTGACCGGTTGTCCAGCTATTTCAGAAAAAGATTTGGACTTTCTATTGAAAATGGACTACTACTATGCGGAAGGCGAGTCATCATCCCCCAAACCTTGTGGTCAAAGGTTCTAGCAATCTTACATAAAGAACACGCAGGCATCGTTCGGATGAAGGCAGTAGCTCGGAGTTATGTTTGATAGCTAGAACTGGACGAACAAATTACTCAACTAGCAACTTCCTTCACACCCTGTCAATCTGAAAGAAATCTACCCAAACAAGAAAAAGACGCTAGGTGGCCAGTGCCAGAGCAACCATGGTTCCGTTTGCATGTTGACTTTGCTGGCCAGTTTCCAAATGGAAGTTATTTGTTTGTACTCGTGGATGCCACTTCGAAATGGCCCGAAATATTTAGGCTGCAGAAAATAACATCGGCAACAACTATAACCACATTGAAAACTATTTTTTTCCCGTTTCGGTTTGCCACAAGAATTGGTGACGGACAATGGCCCCCAATTTACTTCCGAAGAGTTCAGGCGATTTATGCTGATGAATGGCATCGTCAACCGTATGGGAGCGCCCTACAATCCACAGAGCAACGGATTAGCTGAACGGGCCATGCAGTCCGTGAAGAAAGCTCTGGGGAGATGAAGACTTTTGAGATTTCTAACCGCCTACAGAACACCTCACAAAACCACCGGAAGATCGCAAGCGGAAATTCTTTTGGGGTGGAAAATGAGGGGACGCCTGGAACTCATTTATGCGCCACAAAACCCACCGCCAACAGATGAAATTTCGGCCAAATTTAAAATGGGCGAACCGGTGTTGGCAAAAGATCTTTGGTCAGGAAAAAAAAGTGACTGGAGGGAAACGTCCAACAGCGACTCGGTAGCTACCTCTACACCGTCCAAGTAGAAGACAATCTGCTGAAGCGGCATACAAACCAACTGCTACCCAGGATAGTCACTTACGAGAGTCGCAGAGAGGAGGCAACCACCGCGACACTTCCAGCACAAGACTTCCCAGTTCCAACCATTCAAAACACCATCCATCTCACTGCTGCAGTGGGATGGCTTTTTTTTAGATAAAAAAATTAAACCCGCAACTCGCCGGATATATATATATATATAAACATACACGTTTTCTTTTTCTCTTTCTTCGGAAAAACATTTTTTTTTATCACAACGCCTGGTGTGTCACAGCGAGTTGGTAGACCCCAAAGAACAGGCCCAATCAAGTGTAATGCGTGTATTCGGGCTGTACTGTAACGCATGCACCAGTATCCTTTATGTCTGCGGTAGTCCCTATCTTTCTCACCAGCCCTTCTCTCCGCTCCGTCTTATAACACCAGAACCCTGCACTTTCCCCTTCTATAGGCCAGCTCCCGTCTCCCTTATTTTCCTATGTAACCTAACACTATACAAACGAGATCGCGCTCATATAGCATCTCGTCCCCATCATTATAGTCATGCCAATATTGCTATCGACCTGCCGTCCCCAGCAATCCTTATATGCGACCCGGCCTAGCTTTCGGGAATTCCTCTCGGAAGGCTAGTCCGACTCAGAATATATAAACCCCGCAGTTTCCCTGTTAGATTGTCTATTGATGTGAATACCAAAGTATCGTACAGAAATGTCTTTTGTGTCCCTCTACTTGGTAAGCTTGTATTTCGTGTGTTCACTTATTAATACAATTAGTTTGGCCCAAGTGTTGGTTAGTTGAGTGTCTGTTGAGTTTCCGTAAGTGCCGCTTCCTAGCGTCAGAAGCGCCCTACACAAGAATCGACTACAATTATTGAGTGAGAGGAATTTGGAACTAAAATTTAAAATCACAAAAACTAAGGAAAAACCAAGAACCGAAAAAAGATTTGCCAAAATCTCAAAACTAGAAAAAGAAAGAGCCTTCTCCATCTATTTGTTCTTTTTTTGCCATGTCATACACATATCTGCACTACAGCGTGTGTGGTTCCTCCGTCACAAACAAATTATAGGCTTCCATCACCGATTGGTTTGAAGTTATGTTGTCACAATATGAGGTTAGTTGGATGTCCTTTAAACCAGTTAATGTTGTCAACATTGCCCTTTATAGGCGGTGATGAACCGAGTTACTGGTCGGGGTCTTCAGTTCACCCGCACTTTGAACTGCGCGCGTCTGTGGTGCGCATGCGCGTGTGTTGCGCATGCGCCGCTTTTTGGCTGGTTGCCTGGTTGCTCCCTTGGCTAGGTTCGGTCACTACTAGTTGACCGATCAAGGTAGTTCAGCCGATCCTTACAAGCTTGATAGCAAAATGTTTATTGTAATACCTTTTTTGAATAGAAGAGAGAGAACACACGTAAAGAACATAGTAGTTCAGAGACACAGTGAAGTAGTTAGAAGGTTCTTTAGACACGCTAACAAGTAAGGTACCAACGTTGAAGAGAATTTGTTTCTAGGTAGAGAGTTTGATTTATGTCCGTTAGGTGGCATTAACTAGAGAGTTTTGGTGTCGGACGCATTGTCATTGAGAAAGTGCCAATAAGGAAAGTCAAAATGTTTAAATTGTTTGGAAACGATAAAGTTCTTCCATTTTTTCTTCACCCGATGAATCCAACTCGAAAATTATTTCTTATATATCGCAGCAGAAAATCGGTAAATAAGGCAATGGCGAAAGCCTTTATACAACAACTAGCTTTCAGTAGGAGGACAGAAACACAAGCAACATTTCAGAAACGCCTCAACCCAAACAGTACAGGATGCAGAAAGCCCAAGAATTAGAGATGGATAAACAAAAGGAACCAACTGAAGCCGGATACAACCTGCCTGGAGGCGTTATCAATTAAGAACAAGGAACTTCTCGTTGTTCACGCACCGGAGCTACTAAAAAAAGCCTACAAATAAACAGGTTGCAGTATCCACAATCATTAGAGAAGAGAAAAATCCAAGCAACAGAAAAAAAGAATTAGGAAATCAGGAAGCAGGTATCAATGCTTAAATTAATTTCACTTCAAGTTAATTGTTCATGACTACGATAGTGATCGAAAACGGGACACGAATTCCGTAGGCGTGGTGAAGGTCATTGACTTTGATGCAATTCATTTCACCGGTTCCTTCTTTGACGCCTCTGCACACGCCACTAACACCGCAGTGGCGACACAAGTGATATATCCACTCCCAAAACCGTGCAGTCGACACCAGTGATACATCCATTTCCACCACCGCCATGTTGACACAACTGATGTATCCATCACAACACGGCAATGTCGACACAATAACAATGAAAAGTCATCCGTGCATTGGAGTTGCAGTAGATGCCTCCAAATCCACCGGCGAATCCACCAGCATACGCGTCAGCCTTTACCTGCGTACGCGGGGCTGTAATGCCCCGCGGCAGCCCCGTCCACTCCATGATGGCCCCAGCTGAGGACGTCACACCATGACGTCACTCCTACAACGTCCCGCCCCAACGTCACACATCAATTCGTCACGCTGACCCATCATCTACCAAGTTATGGAGAAAAAAATGAAGAGAAAGAGCAGGAAGGAAGAAAGAAAAAGATGGAAGGAAAGAAATAGAAGCTGCAACATGAAGAGAAAGAGGAGCTGCAAGGTGAAGAAAGAGCTGCAAGGTGAAGAAAGAGCTGCAAGAGGGAAGAAACCCGAAAAAGAGTGAGAGATAATCTATAAATTTCATAATTGGTACAAGTATGATTATCGTGACACTAAAATATATATACACAATGAAGATATATTTTGTTGTATTAGCTGTCACTTTTGTTTTTGGTAAAATTTGGTACCCTGCGGCGTCGCCCATACAGTTACTTTGATTTTCCTAGGATAAATGAGGGTGACTACATGAGTCGTCGCTAGATGGGGAGTTTAACCACTGTTTAGGTTTACGGACTCCAATTTTTGGAGTCCTGATTGATAGGGTGATCGGAGCGGAATAAGAGCGCGCTCTGTCCAACTCCAATAGCACTTTTTCATGTTAGAGGTGTCCGGGTTACGGATTTCAAAAGCAGTATTTGACATGGGAGGAGTCCGGATTACGAAATCAAATAGACGCGACCTTCATAAACACGTATCGTGACAGCTGATCTGATGAGTTATTTTTGTGTCTTAGCCAAATCTTATCTCCTTTTACAGACAAATTAGCGGAATTCCTGTCTTACGGTTATGAATTTTACTACTCAGTTGTAACGAACTGATTAACAAGAATATACGCACATTGGTTGCAGAATTCAGTTTATTTAGTCAGAACAAAACGAGTACGTCAACGTACACAAGTCGATTAACAACTGCGGTCCACGCAAAAACTCACCTCTTTCTCTATCCACCCACCTAGGGATTTCCAACCTCTCCCTACTTTTCTTCCTTCTCCTTTGTTGTTTCTAGTTTCTACATAGTCTAATTGGTTATTGTAAAGGCGAATTTGGTCCGCAACATTCCCAAGGCTGCCGACAGCTGCAATCAGGCATCTTTCAATCCTTCTGAGATCAGACAAAGTTTGGTTACCGGGCGTTATACTCGTTTTAACAGTGACATGTTAGTAGATCCCATCGCCGCCTGGATACAACTTCGCTATAGTTCCGACTGGCCATTTTTGCCCTTCTATTGTTTTCGTCAATCAATTATTACCCAATCCCCCACGTCCACATTTCGATTCGGCAGGAACCACTTCTTTCTCTCGATAAGAGTATGGACGTACTTCATCATCCATCTCTTCCAATATTGATCTACGATGATTTGCGCATATCTCCAGTACCGTCGTGCTTTTTTTTCGAAGATACTGTGATCTTTTGGCGGGAAATATTGATGAAGTTGATCTAGAAAATGGTTTGATGTCAGAGGGTGGCCGTCGGTTGGGTTGGTACTCACTCTTGTAAGTGAACTGCCATTCATCAACGCATTCAACCTAAACGAACACAATCACCAGCACCTCGTCGGACAACGTTCTCTCGTTCTGGGCAAGAGGCCTTTATGGCTCGTTTGCTCGGTTGTACCAACCGTTCCCATACGCCGCCAAAATATTGGGCCGCTGGAGGCGAAAAATGCCAGTGTTCTTTTTTCGGCTAGTTTCTTCGTCAGACTTGGGTCACTGGCGCGGTTGTTGAAGGCATTTCCCAGCTCTTTCTCTCCAGTGGTGACACGAGCGTATCTTCCACTGACATTTGACATTTTTTATTGGTGCTGTCGATGTTCAAAACGTTTTAGTTGAGCAAATTTTATCCTCCAGTTGATTGGAAAGATAGAGTATTCTTACTGGGCCCTTTTAGAATAGAAACGGGTATCTTACCAATTACCTTCCATACGAATTGCATGAGTCGGTACTTTCCTGTTTTCAGAATTCTTTGTGGCAAGCATGAAGAAGAATAAGTTTCCGTTGTAGATGCGTATCAGATAAGTATTACTTGAGCAGATATTTCAAAAGATAGATGCACAGCCTGCTTTCTTCTGTTTCTCAAGCAACAGCATTTTTTAAGCTTTGAAACTTTTACCTTCGTTAAAAGTAATTGACAAGATTTTCACTATGCGGGTCAAATATCTCGAGGTTATTTTTATAGTTTTGCACTAGATTTGTGCCAAATTTAGTGCTGCTGACATATATTTAATGTTTCATCATCTATTTATTCAGAATAAATTGGCTTTGTTTCTAACTTCGCCAACGAAAGGGAAACCAGAATATAAACAGGCCATGGCGGAAATCAAGACTTCAATCTACCTAACTCGCATCAAAATGGAGCGATGCTGGACTAAATACTTCCCTACAAATCTTCTTACTTTTGTTTCACTGGGTTCCTGTTTTCCGAAGTATCACCGAAAGCGCATCGCAGATGGGACACTATAAATTGGATACAATTAATATGAGGGTTAAGTCATCACATTTTTAAAATCGCCCCAACAATTGTTGTCCGAAAATTCTGTGTACGATTCCACCCTCAAAAGCTTTGAACGCATTCGAGTAAATGGAGACACAGAAGTCTACTCTGATAAATGGGATAGAAGCTACGTAAAAACCCACACACTTTTCATATGGTCGAATAGAGTAGTATTGGGCTTTTAATTTTGCGCGTGCTTAAAGTCCTTGCTGGATTTGTCCTTGACAGATCCAGCAGAGGCTTCCCTACACCCCGGCTTTGCCCTTACTCCCAAGTCGACTTTGTCCCTTATGTCACGACGAGCCCACTCTCTTGTAACTGTACGGGTACTGACATAGTCGTTAATACATCCAAGTAAAGAACCTAACAACTGGCGACGAGGATTTAAGATAAGAAACCACGTGTTGGTAGTGAAGGAGTGACTTTACGTAAGTGTTATAAGTTATCATTCTGGTTATTTATGTTGGTTATTTGCGGTTATGAACCGTGGTAAATCAAGAGGTAGAGGTAGACTGGTGGAATCCCAAATTGGACAAGAGCAAGATATAGAGAGTCAACAAGAAGAAGAGGGAAGTATCCCTTTTGTGACAGACAGCATTCAAGAGCAGACAGCAAGATCCACAGAAGAAGCAGTGGCCGATCCTGTAATTCCACCACCAATGGCGACTAACGTGATTGGAACATTGGAGCCGTTCAACACTGAGACGGGCAAGTGGCAGGTATACGAAAAAAGACTTCAACAGTTCTTTATTGTTAACAGTATTACCGAAGATGTCAAGAAGAAGGCTTATTTGTTGACTGTGCTGGGAGCCGAAATTTGTGATTTGATATGGGATTTATTTAGTCCCACAGACCCCACGGCTGCAACGGTAACACATGATATGATTTGTACAAAGTTAAGAGAGCATTTTGTTCCTACAAAGGTGGAGATTGCAGAGCGTTTTCGTTTTTTTCAACATAAGCAAAAACCAGAAGAAACCATAGCAAGTTTTATGGCATCGCTACGAAACCTCGCCAAGGATTGTTCTTTTGGAGACTTTCTTAATTCAGCCTTAAGAGATGCTTTCGTGATAGGCCTGCAAGATCAACGGATTCAAACGAAGCTGTTGGCCGAATCGGCCTTGACGTTGGACTCTGCATTCAAGATGGCTGTCAGCATGGAATCCGCAACCCAGCAAGCCAAACAACTTAGACAAGAAGAACCAATCAACGTTTTAAGAACTCGTACTACGGGATGCTGGAGGTGTGGTGAACCTCATAATCCGGCAGGGTGTTATTTCAAAACGCAAGAGTGTTTCTACTGCAAGAAAGAAGGACACCGGGCAGCTTGCTGCCCAGAGAAGCAAAAGAAGAAAAGTCGAGAGTCAGAAAAGTCCAGAGAAGAAAAGGCAGCAATCCCCAAGAAGAAAGACAGCACAAAGAAAAATCGATTAAACTTTGCAGATAATACCGAAGACGCCGAGGGATTGGAAGATTTTGATCCTGACACAGATTTTAATTTTTTCTATCTGCCAGATCCGAACAGGTCCACAAAACCGTTGGTGACAACTCTGGATATAGATGGAAGAAAGGTGACCATGGAGATAGACACGGGAGCCGGCTTCACCATATTTTCAGAAAAGGAATGGAGAAACCATGGTAGCCCGAAATTGGAAGACACGCAGGTGCGTTTACGGACATACACTGGCCAACCAGTGGACATAAAAGGAAAATTCGTGGCAGAAGTATCGGTACAGGAACAGAGTAAACAGCTACCAATCCTTGTCGCCGGAGGCAATGGGCCACCACTGTGTGGCAGAAACTGGCTTCGCGCGATGAGACTCGATTGGAACCAAATACTGCAGCTGACTAACCATCCTAGTACCATACCACGTTCTAATATGTTACCTGACTGTTTCCAAAAGAAATTTACAGATTTGTTTTCAACAAAGCTTGGAAAAATTCGAGGACCGCCAGTGCATCTAGATCTTAAGGCGGAAGCAGTGCCTAGATTTCATCGGGCTCGCCCCATTCCTTACGCCTTAAGAGCCAAGGTTAAGGCAGCACTGATCAAGCTGACTGAAGCAAAAGTATTGAAAAGAGTCCGCCATAGCAACTGGGGAGCTCCCATTGTAGTCGTGCCTAAAGCAAATGGTGACATAAGAGTGTGCGGAGACTACAAGGTAACTGTAAACCCATTTTTAATCGTTGATCAGCATCCGTTGCCACTCCCAGAAGATATTTTTGCAACGCTGGAAGGTGGTGTATTATTCACGAAACTAGATTTGTCGCAGGCCTACAACCAGTTGGAGTTGGATGAATTTTCGCAAGAACTGTGTACAATCAACACACCTGAAGGCCTGTTCCAGTACACCCGAATGCCGTTTGGCATTGCTTCCGCACCAGGAAAATTTCAACGAGTGATGGACGATCTATTTCAAGACACGCCATGGGTAAAGTGCTATTTAGATGACATCCTAATTGCCGGCCGCACAGAAAAAGAACATTGGACGCGAGTGGAGATAGTATTGCAGAAACTACAAGAAGCAGGGGTTCGGCTTCAACTGGAAAAGTGCAGTTTTGGAGTGCCGGAGATACCCTATTTAGGATTCATTGTATCCAAGGACGGACTTAAAACATCACCAGAAAAGATCAAAGCTGTGCAAGACTCCGAAAAGCCTCATAACCTTACTTCTCTGCGGGCATATTTAGGATTGGTCAACTATTATGGAAAGTTCATCCCGAAATTGGCTCATGTGTCAGCCCCGTTAAACGAGCTGTTAAAGAAGGAGAAGCCTTGGAGATGGGAGACGGAACAGCAAGACGCCTGGCTGGAAATCAAACAGCTGTTAAGCTCAGCAGAAGTATTATGCAACTACAACCCGAAATGGATTCTGAAACTAGCCTGCGATGCATCACCTTTTGGAGTCGCAGCGGTATTGTCTCACATCTTACCAGACGGATCCGAACGACCTATTTCGTACGCCTCCAAGAGCTTATCAGCATCTGAAAAAAATTATTCTCAGCTGGACAAAGAAGCGTTGTCTATTATCTTCGGTGTTAAAAGATTTCACTCGTATTTATATGGGCGCAAATTTACTTTAATTACTGACCACAAGCCTCTACTAGCCATTTTAGGTCCAAAGAAAGGAATTCCACCACCGGCTGCTGCTAGGATGCAACGTTGGGCGCTCATATTGGCCGCATACTCCTACGAATTGGAGTTTCGAAAAACCACCGAGCATGGAAACGCAGATGCATTATCCCGGTTTCCCTTAGAAGATCCATCGGAAACAGTGGGACAGCTACCAGAATTAAGTCATTCCCGGCCGGAGCTGTTTGGAACAGCATTGGTAACCAAGGACGTACGGGAATCCACCAACTTTGATCCAGTACTACAGGAGGTGTCCACCAGATTACGAGACGGATGGCGATTTTCGGATAAAGTCTCTTCAACATTAGCCACCTTCTATAGGAAAAGAACGGAATTATCCATCAAGGATGGGCTGATCTTATGGGGAAACAGAGTGGTCATCCCAAAAACACTGCAGCCGCAGGTGCTATCACTATTACATGAAGCGCATGCAGGGATCGTGAGAATGAAGGCTGTAGCAAGAAGTTTTGTATGGTGGCCAGGATTAGACAGTCAGCTGACAGAAATGGCCACGTCATGTTTACCTTGCCTTCAAACCAGAAATAATCCGAAGAGAAGAAAAGAAGCTGCATGGCCAGTTCCCGATCAGCCATGGTCACGCCTCCATGTGGATTTTGCAGGTCCGTTGCCGAGTGGTCAATATCTTTTTGTGTTAATGGATGCCACTTCCAAATGGCCAGAGATTTTCCGGTTAAATAGGATTACCTCGGATACTACAATATCGACACTTAAAACTATTTTTGCCCGTTTTGGACTCCCCAGCGAATTGGTATCAGACAACGGACCACAGTTTACATCGGAAGAATTCAAACGTTTCATGTTAGTAAACGGTATTGTTCATCATAGAGGAGCACCATATCACCCTCAGACGAACGGACTGGCAGAACGGGCGGTTCAGTCGGTGAAAAAGGCCTTACACAAGATGAGAGATCAGCCCGGAACATTCGACGACAAACTCCAGCGCTTTTTGACCTCTTACCGAAACACACCGCATAAATCTACTGGAAAAACTCCTGCGGAAGTACTATTGGGTAGACAAAATCGTGGAAAATTTGATTTGTTTCAGCCAACCGTCCTAAAGAAAAAGGAGAAGATCGAAGCGGAGTTCCAGGCAGGAGAGAAGGTGATGGTGAGGGATTTCCGTCCCGGAAAGAATAAATGGCTGGAAGGAGTAGTTAACCATCGTATCGGAAGTTTTTTGTATGAAGTACAGATTGGAAATCAAATCATGAAGCGTCATTGCAGCCAATTACTGCCGAGAGGAAGAACCGAACCGGAAGAAACAGGTCACGTGATGCTACCCCAAGTGGAGTCGGAATCGAGAGATCAACTTGTGGTGACAACCGGAATCGCGACGGAGAATCAACCACCAATGGCCTCCCCTACACCAAGCCAAGCGACGGCGGGACCAAAGGATCTGCCTGCAGTTCCAACCGAAGCAGAAGTTATGGAGAAACAACCGGCAGTTTTGTCACCCCCACCGCGACGTTCAACTAGAGCATGCAAATTACCCAACTATCTAAATGACTATGTGTTGAAAAATGTACATTTTTGTTAGAACAGAGGAGTTGACAGATCCAGCAGAGGCTTCCCTACACCCCGGCTTTGCCCTTACTCCCAAGTCGACTTTGTCCCTTATGTCACGACGAGCCCACTCTCTTGTAACTGTACGGGTACTGACATAGTCGTTAATACATCCAAGTAAAGAACCTAACAGTCCTATAAAAAGGGAATAGATGGACTTGATCCATGATGAACATATATTGCAAGGTATTGTAAGCTATAAAACTCAAGTGAAGGAAATCAAGGAAGCTGAATACGAAAAAAGATATGAACGAGCTATCAAAAGCCTATGGCATCATCCGAACAGTCATATCTTTCGTCTTTACATGGCTTCGATGCAACCTAGGCTTTTTCCTAATAATTACATGCATCTTTCTGACGAGGGATTCCTAAACTGGGAACTGGATTCGTTACTGGGAGTTTTGATTGCAGAAAACAGGATAGATCTTGCAATAAAAAAACTGCGATTTATCTTTACTGAAATCTCAAAAATAATTTACCTCTCTCCCTGAAATCCAATATGATGAAGCAATAGGCAAGGGCAAATTTTCGTTTTGCGCGTTTGCAATGTCTTCACTGTCAATTATGATACCTCTGTCTCTTGCTAAATATGTGACATGTGATGAAAGCTCACATGATGTAAAATATCGCGCATATTTGCGTTTCTTTAATGTTACACCTTTACCAAGGATCAGCTAAAGCTCACCCAGTTTAACATTCAATGCCATATTTCCGCTTGTGTTGTACTGCACCAAGATTTCGGGCTATTCAATTACCCCAAAACTTTATTTTATTTCTCAGATTAGATTACACGGGCCCCTGCGATACTCGTCTTGTTATCAATGCGAATCCAAAAATGTCCCATTTTAAAAAGTTTTTGCAATTTTAAGAATGTTTAGTTGGCCTTCAATCATCAACAACTCCTTCTTCCAATTTCATTTTTCTCATTTCTCATTTCCATTTATTTTCACCAGTATGGTGAATATAATAATAATAATAATAATATCTATTGACCAGACTGGATATTTATTTCTCAGGACAATCAATCGCAAGAATTTCCCGAACAAAACAACATCTGCGTATGGACCTGTTTTTACATTCATGACCATACATTTCTCAACAACACATCGGAAATCACTGAATTGGTGGACAACAACCTCGTTCCAAACGCAACAAGTCGTTTTCGAATTGGTCCATCAATTTCATGGACGACATCTGAAGAGCTTCCCGGATTTAAAAAGTCTATCTGGGCGTCGTTGTCTACCTACCAATGTCCGTGTGTATCTTGTGTGTGTATTTGTCACTCGATCAAAAATCCTGTTGATCAAGGGGGTAGGTAGAAATTTGAAATCAACAGGTTGCTAGTTCATCTGACGATCAAATTGGAACGAGAGGAGCTGCACACATGAACAAGCAACCAACACCAGCACAACCACTACTGTCGATATTGTGTGGGTCACTTGATCACAAATCCTGTTGATCAAGGGGATAGGTATAAATCTGAAAACAGCAGGCCGCTAGTTCATCTGACGATCAAATTGGAACGAAAGGAGCTGCACACACGAACAAGCCACCAGCACTTCTTAACTACTTCTGTCGAGACGGCCCTCCACGCGATTCCTTCACTTGACAGTACACACCGACACCCTCATGGATGATCCTGAAACTGACCATGTGTAGGTGGCAGCAGTCAGGGTAATTGTTAATGTCTGGTAATTCGGTTTGACCATTGTCGTGTTTTTATATGAATCTTCGAGAAGAGGCAGAAGGTTTTGTCTTGAATTTCGTTTAATAAAACAGTGTGATTTTCCTTAAAGAATTGGCCATAACGTCAATTGTCTGTTGTTTCCAATTGACGAGTCACTTCATGGAAGCATGAAAGACTGATCAAGAGTTTAACAGCAAAAGGCAATAAAACTCAGGAACCCATTTTAACAATGTTAACATAAATTTTTTTATCAAAGTAGTCTGTAAAATTAAAAAATTTCAATTTTTAAAAACATATATCAGATTATTTATAGGCCAATATGTTACTTGGTTCCAGCTCTTCAAATAAAATTTTGCGAACAGGGATTTGTAGAGCCTCTCTGATTTTTTTGACAGAAGCTGCATAAAATCTGATTTGTACTACAAATCAGACCTTCAAATTTTGTAGGTTGAGACGGAGGATTTTTCTCGAATGCCATTTTTTTTTAAATCGAAGCAAAATCACCCCTTAAGTATTTAGCGTATTTGGCCTAATCAACAGAACCAATAATTTTGTGGAATCTTGGTATAGATGGCTGAATGAACGGATGGCAACTTCGCATCTCAATCCTTGGGATTTTCTTTGTAAATAAATCCCTGTGATTTACAAAATTCTATTACTATTTCTTTCGTTCATTTTTTCTAGATTTTATGAAAGAAGCAGAAGATTCCAAAGATCGTGATTAGTAAGCCGAATCACAAAACATTCGAGCAACTCGAAGCCAGCCTCTGGCAAAGCGTAAGAGAGATGACACAATCGCCAAAAATGAGAAGGACTTCATTGAGGGAGTAATATCCCTGCGAGAATTCCTAAGAAAATCAAGGAATCTTACTGAGCCAGACGTAAATGCATAATTTAAAAACATGCATCTTTGAGTTTTTTTTTAACTTCTAGCATTATTTTCATCTGAGAAGTCGTAACAGAGCTGATTCGCCTGTAAAGGAAACCATTCAACCTAGGAGACGCTTTTCGGCTGGAACAATAAGGGCACCTCCAATTGCAGCAGAGATTAGTGCTCCTTCTTCAGTGGATGATTCTTCTTTTGAGCCTGATTTTCCAACTACAGCTTCTGGAGCTCTTGCAGTCGTGGCTTCTATAGAGCCTGATTTTGTTCCTCCCGTTGAAAAGTCTGAACAACTACTGCCAAACCTTGTATTAGCTACCGGTCGTCCACGTCTGGCTACTAAGGTAACCCGCCGTTATTATTAATTTGATCACATGTTCATTTGTTTTTTCGTTGTTCGGAATTTCCATGTTCTTTTTTAAATGTTAGTTTTTTATATTGAGGAATTGATGACCAAATACATACATTTTTGACAAAAAGGTCAGTTGTTATAATGTAAGGGGGGCTTTAAATAGGGGGGCATTAGTTACGGGGGCATTTATTTTTTGGGGCGCCAGTCGGAGGGCCATTGGAGCAAAGCAAGGGAGGCATTTGTTGAAGGGGGTGATCGTTCACATGCCAATGATGCTTCATATTTTTCCATGCAGGAATCCAGCAGCGGATCATAGGAATGTTTGGCCAGGCTTGCAATATGGCGTTTGTAATAGCTTTTTCTGCATCAGTAACAATTATCACTTTTTTATTCAGCTACTTTTGGAATAAGTTCCACTACTCGCGAGAAGAAAAATTCATGAATGCATTGCAATCTATCCATATGAAACATGAATATCAGAGGAACTACAGGCATTTCTTTGAACTCCGTTTGCCTATACGTCAGCACGGAAACATTATAGTCGTCTACATAGAATTTTTTTAAAAATTACATGGTAAACACATAGTTGGCAATCCATTCCGCTCAAATAATTTTGGGACAGGCCTTTATAGAGATAACTTTGTTCCTGAATACCACAGTTTAATTTTTTTTAAAAAAGTAAACTAACCTTTGATAAAAACAAGTGAAGATTTGATGTGGAGTTATGGTTATGTCGTTAATGAAATTCGTGTCCTATGCAATATCGATAAAATGATCAATTCTGTCATAACGTAACGTGCTTTGACTCGTATTGAATTTAGGTGTTCTGCACTTCCTTTAAATTCCGCACAACGTCGATATTCTGCCGTCAGTCTAAAAGATTCTCGCTATACACCTTGACGGAAAATTTGTCTTTTCCCAATTTGAATTTTTGGAGATCAGACTTTTGGTTTGAGTAAATAAATTTTATTAAATTCGTCTACTTTAGGTAATTTGTGGAGGTTTCGAACGTGATTGTAAAGAGGAAAAATTCATACCATATTTTAAGGATTGTGAAAGAATCAGCCAGTTTCGGGTAACATAGCAGATCCAGCGAAAAACCTCAACCGAGGATACCCCATTGTGAAATTTGTTTGTAATGAAAACCCTCACGATTCCGTCGAGCTGGTAATACTGCGTCTTAGTATTATCTAACCCGTTAACATCTACACACAAATAGAATGTTAAGAAATAGCAGGAGGGACCAAACTAAAACTGACCTTGATTGCCACGGAAAGTTGTCATATTTGTGCATGCATTCCTGGGTCTAAAGATACTTTTTCGAGATCAGGAATTCAGTAACTCTAATGTAACATTTTACGTCGTCGATTTCGTTGCGAAGGACGATTTTGAGATCGCCTTCAAAAAACATAAAAAAGGGACATATGGCTTTCATCCAATTCTTTGACAGTCAGGACGCGGCGATAACCAAAGATGCCTTTGACGGAACACCGTGGAAAGTTACAAATGCTCACCTTACGTGAAGACCAGAGAGGAACGACACAGGTCCCAATTCCCAATTTGACGGAGCAAATACAAAAAAAGAGGAAAGAACAAGCTAACAGGTCGATTGGGCCGATCCTCAGGAGGAGGAGGAGCACAATATTTCAAAATTAAGTTATTCTGTTTGGGTTTCAGCTTAGTTGGCAGAAACATGATGTAATTTGTTGGGAATGTATTGACACCCCAACAGCCTATTTCAAGATTTGGCCGTCGGAGTCACTTGCCGCGTCATCTCAACGATTACTGCCTTCGGGGCCCCCGTTTGATGGTCCCATTGTCACCATCGTACCCTTTACCCGAAGTGTGTAAGCCGCCCGATTCTGTGCTAGAAATAAATTAGTGTGAAAGAAAAGTCAATTGGGTTAACACCTTACTCTCAAGTGTCGTTTATTTCCTCATCTTTTGGTATGTAACCGGTAGACACTTCCGGCAAAGTGTTACATTCCGAACATGGTCCTTCGAACGGATTGAATTCAGTATCCCTTTTTTTCCTTTATTGTTAATCGGCTCACACTAAAGCTTGTTCCCTTCTCAATTCCCAAAATCTTATTTCTTTCTTTGTTTCCCCCTTTGAATAATTTCGTCGGGTAAACGTCGACTTTTGCCAAGCAAATTTTTTTTCTCTCTCGATTTAAGTCGGATTGCTCATTAACTGTTGCTTTCTCATTATTGTTGCTCTTGTCACACAAATAGAAATCTTGAGGTCTAGTTAAACCAGACTCCAAAATTCTCTACAAACTAGACGTACATTTAATTGAACAGTTTCTTAGTAAAGATAAAGAAAGTCGAGAGCCGCCATTGGAAAAAATTTCTTTTGAGAATAATTTTTTTTTCTTAAACTCGTAAATAAACGCCCACCACGTGGGTGGTCATTTTGGTTTTCGATTCTCATTCTCTCACTCCAGTATTCTCTCCTCTCATCCATTCATCATATTTGGCGCTGGTTGTGTTAATGAAAGGCTCGTTTCCTGGGCGAAAATATTTGTAGTCGCCCCAACCATCTGTGTCTCATATCAATTGTATTGCTTGGTTATTGAGAAATAATTGCTTTGTCTCTTTATCAACTTCCGCAGACTAACGGAGCGCCTAAAACGGTAAGCCACTCCAGCACAGAAATAGGACGCAATAAGGCAAGGAAAGAGAGGGTAGGGGCCCGTCTTCGAGGAGAGATCCCTCCGTGGACACGAGAGTGTATACCCAAGCTGTACCACAATACGCCTGAAGGGAAACGGGAGGCCGCTAGGAAGAAACGGGAGGCCTATCTCAATAGGCCCCTAGTCCCAGCTGCAGTACTGCCGTCGGACGTTTCTGATCCAAAAGCGGAAGAGCATCAACTACGTGCCAGGAGAAAATACGTGCTGGGAGGATTGGAGAGAGGATACCCCCTGAGAGAAGACCCCCACGACTGCCGCATCTTCCATACTCCAGCTCCACTGGACGGATTTTTGCACATCGCAACCAAGTATCTAACACCGGAACAGCTGGCAGAAGCCGTTAGCCGGTTTTTAGTGGCAACATTCGATACAAGCCAAAAGAGGAAGACGCTATCGCAACAGCAGCTACAATTCCGAATCCAACTCCAGCGTCAACTTCGGGAAGAACGGTGGTCTTTTCGGAGCCAGCTCCATCTACAGCGGCTCCAGCGGTTTTATGTTTGTTATAAAAGCCACAAGGGATCCAAACGGAGTTGGCCGTGGCTCCACCAGAGGTCGCTGAAAAACGTACTGAACGTACTGAAAAACGTATTGTATTCTAGGGATGATGGTGAATGCCATTAAATACAAACGTGTTTAAACCTTACTCTAAATCTTTAATCTTAAAAAAAAAACGTGCAAAGTTGCCGAATTAAAAAAAATACCCTTTCTCTCATTCTCTCTTCAAGTATTGTCGGAGCCGGTTACCAAACTAGCTCTATAATAAAATCTAGTATTGAAAATTTGTGATTCCAAGCATATTGTCGGAGCTAGTAACAAACTAGCTCCATATTAATTATTCTCAAATAGGCAGAGGGGAAACCGGCAAAAAGAGTGCCCCACGAAAAAGGAAAACTCAACCAAAACCAAGCGGAAAGACGCGGAAGTTTGGCCATCTCTGACTAAAAGATATAGTTAATCAACTTGCATTGAAATCATTAATCTGTATAATTTTTCTCACTCAACAGACGTAGCCACTTAAACAAAATGGTTCCACCACCAACATCAAAGTCATCAAGATCTGGTGTGAAAAGCCACATCACAAAACAGATAAATCAACTGAAGACCTACGAATCAGTCACGATGACATTAAAAACGTCAAATGAATTGGACGACTTGAAACAAAATTTGAAGAAAAGTTTCGAAAGTTTTCAACAGCTTTCTATAAAGATTTAAGATGAGCTGAATACAGTGGATGCTCCCAAGAAAAATACGAGGCAGAAGATGAATATTCCAAAGATGCCGAAGAGGAAGTTTATGCTGCAAGAACAATTCTGAAAACGAAGCAGCAAGAATAGGAAATCATTAAGAAAGACGAAGAAATGCAAAAAGCGGCAGACATAGAAAAACAGAAAGATGAATAAAGCAACAAAAGGACTCAGCAGATGCTTCAAAAGAATCAACAATTAATCACAACCGCAATGCAGCAAATAATTGCAGCAATTTCCGCAGCCACCACACCCACTGTGACGGTAAATGCAGCACAAGAAGTCGCACAAGCAACGCGACTCCCACAAAGACAAATTCGCCACTTTAGAGGCGATATCTTGGAATGGACATCATTTTGGGAGTCTTTCAATGCAGCAATCCATTCCTCCAGCCTCACGACAGTACGAAAATTCGATTATTTAAAAGAGTACCTTAAAGGAGAAGCCCGTCTTTTTGTTGAAAATTTAGAGCTCACCGACGCAAACTATGAAATCGCCATAGACAAGCTGAAGAAAACGTACGGGAAAAAGGAGGTGCTAATCAACGCCCATTTTAACAAGCGATCCGCCACTCAAAGAGACCGTTTTGGGGGTTTTTGATTTTTCGGAAATCGTCGCTGGGGGTTATAAAAATAAACAAATAGATGGGTTTTGTGCAAAATTTTTCGCTTAGTCGATTGCTAAAAACCGCAATCGCCTAGCTTTTGTAGTTTGGGAGATATTTTAAAAAAACTGAGAGGGGGTAGCCGAAATTTGGACTTTTTTTTCGTTTTTTGTGCAGCAGTTTTCTCGTCAACTGCTGCACCTAAAAATAATCCAATTGGTTTAAAATGATGGGATAGCCCGTCTCTTCAAACCATTTTAATGTTTTTTAAATATTCGGCTTAGAAGCCGAGATATTAATGATTGAAATTTTGAAAAAAATTTCCAAAAATTTCTTCGTTTTTTGGCCATGCCGGCCTTCATCCCGTAAGCCACCTAGCGCTCGCGAAAGCAAAATTTCCCCCTCTTTGCCTTTAGGGTCTGTTGGGGTGGTCTCCCTCATAACGTCAGCCTACACCTATCGAGAGGGGGTGGTCACCACAACAGACCCTAAAGGCTTCACCAAGAAATTGTAATCGATGCGGAGGTCGACATCATAAGCACTATGTGAGCGGAAGGACACAAGATTTGCAGACACATCCGGAGCCGGAACATCCAGCTCCACAGTATCAGGAAATGCAACAGCCGTCACCGCAGCATGTACAAGTATTAATTATGGTATTAAATTTTTGTTGGTTAATCTGTGGAAAGGGATACATCTTGCAACAAACGTCTTTTTGCAGTGGTCACCACATTCTGCTCATCACAGCAAAAGTACGCATATAGATGTTAATCCAACCAAAAAGTAGCAGACAAGCAAAAATTCGTGCGCAATTTACACCAATGCGCACCAGAGAAAGACAGAAGGAAATGTAAACATCATCTATCAATCGTAACTAAAATTTTCGTTCTTCTATCGGTCGCAGGGGTGCGAATTGGCGTAAACTGCATGTGCACGATTTTTGGCTTGTCTACTTGATGATGAGATCTTCTAGCCAGCTTTCTTTCCGAGTATGTTGTGCCTTAGAAACATCATCATGAATCATTCAAATCAAAAGTTAATTTTCAATATTGAAATGAAGGAATTCGCTCACGAAGAATCTGAATTCTCCGACAGCGGCTCTCGCGCTGGTGCCGAAACAACTCAGCAGGATGGGGAAGAGGAAGCAGCCACTGACGAAGCTTTCGGTAAAAAATCTATTAGGCAAATGGCAGTCAGATCAGTTTGGAATGACTGATAAGTTGTTTTTGATTTTCAAATAAGTCGACCAAGTGGCAGCAGCAAATTTACGAAATTCGGGCAACGTGGCAAGATCCAATGGCCGCCTGGGATACCCACCGACGCCTGGGGAGACGACACCACTCAGCTCAACACCTCCGCCGCCAACACGACCACCACGTCTGTACAATTAAAACTGCCAGAAGCGTCATGGATTAGGTGCATGCCAGTGGAGATGACAGTGTCATCAAATGCATCGTTTTCTATCCCTACACGGTACGTTGATATCATTTTTAGTTCCTTTTTGATCTTTCACTTTATATTTCTCCGTTTGGGAAATAGGCACAAAATGCGAATGAGCTCTCCATGATGGAAAACGAAGAGCTGGAAGTTTTTCTGGCCTTTTCCGAAGGCGACGGATGGGTCAAAGCTCGGAATTACAAGGGAAAGGAAGACTACATGCCTGAAAATCATATACCTGGACCTTCCCGCCGACGATGAGCTGCCGTGTGGAGGTGACGAGGACGCCAAACAGAACGTCCATGAGCATCCAGCAATTGTGGAGGAAGTCGAGCCGGAGGAAAGGGCACGATGAAGAGGAAGAAGAATTCGTTAGTGCAGAAGCGGGAAGAGTTTACCCGTTGGAGAACCAAATTTCCTTCTCCTCAGTCGACTACACTTACCAGCAGCAGAGAAATGAGGCCCGAAGAAGAAGATGAGTTCCCTGGGCCGGCCGAAAGCGATCCTTTACCTCCACCTCCTCCACCCATTGCTGCCCGAGTTGTGGAATTGTCTCCCGCTTCCATCACTACCTCGGATGATATTTCTACCCTGGATTGATCAATCAATCCAACTCCTCACGTTTAACTTGGAATCTTTCAGTTTGACGAGGTTTTTATTCGGACAGGTGTCTTGAAGGTGTATTACTCCCCGAAATGTAATACACTCTTTGCTGTTGATCCATTTGACACGAAAATCCGTTTACTCCACGCTACTTGGCTATAATGGGCGTTTCAATCCTTTTAATAATTGTCAAGGTAAAGTCGAATTGCTTATTTGTCAGTTAATTTCACCTCACCTTATTATATTTCACAACAGACTATCAGTGCTGTGGTGTCGGTGGTGCCAAATCACTAGCCGTACCACATAACAGTCAAACGAGTGTGTACGTTGCGGATGTGTCCCGCCGGAACTTATTCCGCTCTTTCTTCGTCTCCGGAAGTCAGGTTTATATTTTAATTTTTTTTTTTTCATTCATTTGTTTTGTTTTAATTCATTGCGCATCCAATCTACGAATTGGCCAAATGGCGGCAAATAGAAAATGGCTTACTTAGAGAAAGTCGGTGTAGTTGTGTACCGATATTAAAAATTGATTTTAAATAAGTAATAGAGCCAACGATTAACTGAAATTTGTATTGTCCCGAAGGAAGGCACGAATGGCGAATATTATCAACTCTCTGCTTTCTGCTGGAGAACCGGACAACTGACAACGGATCTTCGCAAAGAGATTTCAACCCCAGCGATCCCGTAACTCCACAGCAGTTGATAGAGAGTAGAGCAATTTAAAAAGAAAAAAAAACAAACAAGACAGTCAGGTTTTTGTTAATCCAGCGTGCAAACTGCTTAGCGATTTCAGGTAATTTCTTATCACTTGGATAAGGGCAGACGCTTCCACCTGACCCAGCATGTCGTAAACTTTGATCCAAGAAATCAAAAATTCGTCGTATTTTTCAAACAGGGGAACCAATTCTGCATGACACAGTTTGTTTCGGGCGAATTTGGCTTCCCACAGTAAGATGTTTTTGTTAGAGTACTTTGGCCAGCATTGCTTTTCTTCTCCTAACGTGATCAAATCGTCAAGAAATGACTGGGAGTCTTTTACGGAATGGAAGTACTTTAATCCCCCGGCTGATTGACGAGGAAGGCCCGTAAGACCGGACCCATATATTCAGAGTCCACCTCAAACATTTTGACTTGTATTTTGAGCAAAAACTCAAAATTTTTTACGGACTTGTTGTCCGGCCTCAGAAGAAATGGCTTCACAAAGTCTGGTTAAGAGAAATTTAAATCCGTCTGGTTTCGTAGTGGCGAATCGGCTCCGGGGAACACTTCTTGATGTATCCGATGGAGCTGATCTGCAGCTACGGTTTGGTTGATTAGCCGACACACAGCTATCCATGAAAGCAAGTACTTTTCTCCGTCGAGTAGCAGAAGCGGCAAGTAACTGTGTATGACGCAATTGCGTCCATGCATAGCTGTTTCAAGTACACTCTGTGTGTCGTGATCTAAAAAGTTTGTATCGTTTATAAACTCTTGGATAATCACTTGAAAACAGAAGTAGGCTTCAATTTTCCGATTGCTTTCTAAATCTTTCCCCTTGTATTTGAGGTCATTTGATAGTAATGGGGACAAGTATGTGGTAAATGCCCAAAACAAAATTCGCCTGATTCTAATGACCAGGAACTCTTCTTCGATCGACAATTTGATTGTCTTTTGCTGAGCAAGCAACTGTTCTCTCGTTAGTGGTTGATTCGAGTGATTAGCCATTTTGCGATTGTGAATGCTAAATGGAATTTCATATTGAAGGTTTGACGCGGTGCCTTACTTATGGCCTCGGAAACGGGACAGCAGGAGTAGCAAGACTCATCCTGCAACTGTTGCGATGGATTTAGTGATAAATATATCGGGTAAAAAAATAATTAATGGTAAATTCGTAATCATTACCATTTTTCGCAAATTGTTCAAACGACAAAAATTTGAAATTATTCATTTTTATTGAATTAAGTTCTATTATATTGAGATAAATCGATGAAATTCACGGTCGAGCATGGCACTAGCATCGGATATTGCGATAGACTGAAAGGGATGGAGCGAGTGAATGGATTTGTTCATTCTTTTCGATTATTTTCAAATGAGCGAGTTGAGATTTAACAATTTAATGTATTTCAAAAATGAACTTTATAGTTAGGGCTAAGACGGTATCTCAAAATAAAAAGCCGTAATTAGGTAAATTAACTTGTAAATAACAAGAAAAGAATGTATACCCAGGCCAGTTTCATGGGAACCGAGTTCCTCCCCTGTGAAAATATATTGTAAATTTTGATGTTTGTTTTGTTTGTTACCCACTATTTTACCCATCTAAAATGTCTGAAAAATCATTCAAATAAAACGTGTGCTTAGCTATAGTTAAAGGTACTTTTTCCAAACTGAAGAATCACTTACGTCTCTTTCATGGATTCCTAAAAACAATGGGCGTAGCCGTAGAACTTTATATTGTGGAAATAATGATTGCAAACCCGAATTCAACAGTTTTGATAAATATAGAGATCATGTTCTATATTGTACCGTTAAAGAAATTTACCCAGCATCTATTTGTGAGCCTTGTAATTCAGTTTTTTTCAGCAGTGTTGATGCTGAGGGGGACTTAAAAAATCATTTGTCAAGTAATAACAATTTACCCATGTCCAAACCAGACGATTCTGTAACAGATATTCAAGGAAGTGATGTAAATAATAGGGCGACTCAAATATTTGCTAATTGTTTTCTTGAATTGAGGGCTAAACACAACGTCAGTCTTTCTGCTATCGATTTCATTGCTAAAAATATTGGTGGGATATTTAATGGAATTGCTGAATTCTTTGACTTGAAACAAGACTGGACAGTAGTGCTACCGATTGTTGAAAGGGTCACCCTGGGATTGAATTGCAATGTGGAAAGAAATCGTTATTATGCGAAAAATTTTGGATTCGTTAAACCAGTACAAAAGTGTGTGGGTTCTCCTCCTGAACTTGTTGTCAATAGCAGAGTGGAAAAACAATCAAAATCGAGTACCTTTCGAGCCTGCCTGCCGAGTCAGCGTGCTGAGTCAGCATGTTGTCCGAGTGGCGTGCCGCGGTGACGTCACGTGTGTGACGTATGTTGTTGGTGTTGACGTCCGGACCGTGACGTAGACGGTTGGTGGTGGCCATCGCTGGAGGGGCAGGGCCAATGGCTCCGCGGGGCATTACAGTCGGACGAGGAAATACTACTCGATATTCCTGACAAACCTGGTTTCAAGCTCCGAGGAGCTGTAGTTAACGTTTGTGCAGATTCAAAAGGCGCCCATCAACTATTTGGATTTGCCGGAACATCATCAGCTAAGTTTTGTCGTCTTTGTTTAATATCTCGTCAGGATTAAGAAAAAAAGTTGTAAAATAGGAGAATTAAGAACGAAGAACAACTACAATTTGGGCGTAGAAAAGGTAAGTATCAGCAAAGACAACATCCCCTGAGTGGGATTCAGTTTAACAGTCCCTTAAATCAATGTAGATATTTACACGTAGCCGAACATCCAGTTCTTGATTGCATGCACGATTTCCTGGAAATTATAATACCATTCGTCATCAAACTAGTTTTGTTTATTTATGTCACAAGTTCTGATTACAACATATCTACATACGTTCTAAATAGCAGACTGAAAAGGTTTCAATTTATTTTTTACGATGTAAGAAACAAGCCATCCCCCAAATTTAAAACGTCACTTTGCGAAAGAAAGGAAATTACAACACCAAACAAAGGGCGTCTCAAAATTGGTGTCTAATACGAATGCTCCCACTTTTGATTGGGGATTTAATTCTAGAAGGAGATCGATATTTTTCATTAATTTTGATTTTACTCGAAATAATGGATATTGTTTTTTTACCAAATGTTACAATGGAGCAAACCATTATTTTAGAGGATCTGATTCACCGAATGTATTCCCGATTTTATTCATTATTTCCAACAACCAGGCCAATCAATAAATTTCATCACATGGCCCACTACCCAGCAGCTATTCCGACTTATGGTCCACTTATTGGTTATTTGTGCATGAGGTATGAAGCGTACCAAAATTTATGTAAACGTTTGGTTCATGTTAACTGCAATTTCATTAATGTCCCCAAGTCGGTTGCCTATCACCTTCAAACAATTGCTTGTTTTAATCGTAAAAATAATTCACTGTTTCACAATGAGCTTCCAACTCTGGGTCCCAAGTCAGCAAAATCACTTGATTCCAATCAAACTGAATATAGATGGGTAAAATCAATAGGTTGGCATATCCGCATAGAATCAGTTATTTTACTCAAACATAGCTTTGAAAATCCTTCAGGATATCCCGAATTCGGCAAAATAAGCAAAATCTTTTTCATGGATGCCAAATTTTATTTTGCTGTTTTAGTTCTAGAAACGATAACTTTTAATCAGCACTTGTATTCCTTTGAACTGCAACCTTACAATCCCATTCAGTCAATTCTCATTGCATTTGATACGTTGAAACCTATTGCTCCAACATGGCTATTAAAAAGTTTCAATGATGCTGATAATATCACTTATGCAAACGTTCGACATTTTGTTTAAGGCTGTATAACGAGACTAATCGCTATTTTTGGTCTTACTCAGCTGCTGACATTGACGGACAATGCCTTCTGTGTTTGAATGAATCAAATGTAGAAGGACTTGGACTTTCATTTGGCCACAGAATGAAACTGCTAAATTACGTTAAAACAATCAAACAACTTCAAGAGCAAGAGGAATTGGCCAATGTTGTCATTGTTGATCCCAGACCGATTTTAGAAATTGAGCCAGTTGTTAACGAAAATCAAATATTTCAAATAGTTGTGCCTGCTGAACCTTCAAACAACAACGGAACCTCGAACGTAAATATTTTTACACATAAAGTTAAAGTTAATTCCAACTGAATATTTTTATTATTTTCAGGGAGATGTTAACGTCATCGAAATTTTAAACGAAACTGACGAAGGAAAAATGAATGTTGGAGCCTATATGGAACGACTTGAGGCTGTCATTACCGAAGACGAGAGGATAACAATCGTCCAGATCTTTTTGAACCGCTTGTCGACAAAGAGTGGCAAAATTGATTGTTTCCACCAACAGAACAAAGAAGAAATCTTGGAGAAGCCATTGTAAGGGCTTTTCCTTGCTTAAGGATCCATGTAGATGGAAAAGTTTACTCCAGCCATTTTTATAATCAGTATACTGGATCTAGGTTCATTGAAGCAAGACTAAAAAGATTGAGGGAGTCAAATAGAGACGGGCGGCGCCGGAATATACCACTTCAAGATCCCTTAAATCCGGTATCAAAAAAAGGTTCCATCAATAAACGGCCAAATGTGAAG
Organism: Daphnia pulex; assembly: GCF_021134715.1. Classification (NCBI taxonomy): domain Eukaryota; kingdom Metazoa; phylum Arthropoda; class Branchiopoda; order Diplostraca; family Daphniidae; genus Daphnia; species Daphnia pulex. Next base: position 2,352,378 of record NC_060024.1, on the reverse strand, counting down.
ATAAATGGCTACATTTTTAACGAAGTTGAATGCAGGTTTAAGGTAAATTACTTCAGTATCAATATAATAAACAAACAGTAAAAATATTAATTTGTTTGAAGGTTGAATGGATGAAAAGTCATCCTCCTGGAGGAGAAAATGACCCTGTCATCGAAGAATACATGAAAACGACCTTCGGTTATGGTCAGGAACAAATCAAAACCACATTGACAGAGCCAGGTCTAGTCATGGCGGAATACCCTAGGTTTAATGACTTCCGCAGAATGGATAGCTAGTAAAAAATTTTCAAAATTATGCAATGGTTCTTCTCAACAACAACTTTTTTATGCAGTTTTTTTTTAGATTTTAAGCTACTCTATCCAAAAGCTAATGATTTTGATAAATCTTTCAAAGAGAAATACTTAAACGAAATCTTTCTTTTGGCAAATCAAAAAAGCGTCGATATCCCTGAGTCTCCTGATGGTAAACAAATTTTTATATTCATTTGTCAATTGTTCCCTTGTATGACGTATTTTTTTACAGAATGTTTCAAATCCATTTACGTATTGCTTAAACTTACTCCGAGCATCACCAAACTTCGCAAAGTTAATTTAAAATTAGTCTTTGAAAGATTAATAGTGTTATGAAATCAGGCACAGCGGCGGTAACATACTTATCCAAGATACTTTTTTGCCAGCCAGGAAAACTTATGCAATTTGTGTACTTATAGAATAAACTCCATACTTACCATTTCTTTATGCTGATTTTATAAAAAGTATGTTGGTGAACGTAAGTAAGTTGTATTTCATCAGTATGTTTATTATCACACTTATACAGATTAAAGAAATTTTACGATATTACAGCCTATTGCATGCTTAAAAAACTATACGTACTTATACAAAAACCATGCTTATAACGCCCGTGAGAAATAAAATTGAAATCATGGTTTACGTAACATTCTGTATTTGAAAAGGTGGTATCGTTTCAGAATTAATACACATTAAACAAGACAACAATTTTCAGAGGAAATTACCAACGTTGTAGATATGCCACTAAAACATTAAAACTATATCTACGTCACGTATTTATAGATACAGTATTCCAGTGAATAGAAAGTTTAAGAGTTTTTCATAAAAGCATTAAACTTACGACAAAAAAATTTAAGAGATGAACTGTCTTTCGGGTCAGCAGTGATAGAGGTGTTTAGTAGCTGAGAAATACAGCGGCGCTCAATGAATGACAACACACCATAAAGGAAAGGATAGTTCCGATCAAAGACGTAGTATACGCTGAGTAATTCAAAGACAGCTTGCCAACTCTTTGTAACCGGGATGTTCTTGAAGTTCCTGGCAGTTCCACAAATAATAAGCATCGACTGTAAATCGCCTTGGACATCGAAGAATAACAAGGCACTCGCATTGATGCCTTTGTATGATGGTTCAACACTCATGTTTACCTTAAAAATAATAAAACGATAGTTACTAAGTTGTGTGAATAACTGCAAAAGAGGCCAAAAAAAACTTGTGCTATTTCAAAGAGTTCTGCTGAAGAACTGGGTTCCCTTTTTTGTAGAACACAAACGGTTGATGGCCATCAACAATCCAATCGTTCCCTTTTCTCCTTCAAAGAAAACAGCTGTAGATGCTGAACTTTGATCATTATATTCTGCAAGGTAATAGCGCTTTAGGTTAACCATCAGCTCATCAAAATAAACTTTGAAAAGATATTTCATTTTATAATTTCAGTCATTTTCAGGAAATCTGCATAAACCTAAAGAGAAATAAAAGGCAATGGAAAAAATAGTTGTCCAACTGAATGAAAACAGAGTATGCAGATTATGTATTTTGAATACCTTCGGAAAATCCAAGTAAAAAGGAATTGCTGCCAGTATTTGATCCGTTCTAAGGGTGTGATTTGTTTTTAACGTATAAACGCCTTTCCTTGAAACTTTTCTCGATATCTGAAGCAGCGATATCCAATTGTGATTTTTGAACATTTACAGGACATTCCAGGTTCTGCGATTGATTATGTTCGTTGGCATCAACTTTTAACTTCCTACTTGCTTTCGTTTTCACGTTTCCCCTTTGATTGTTTACGGCTTTTATAATTTTCGTTTTCACCGACAGCTAAAATTACAAAAAAAAGATATAAGGGTTCTGTATAACTACATATATCAATATTGCAGCTTACGAAATGTTCTTCGAAATCAATATCTTTCAGACAAGTATACTTTTCCACGCCCATTTTGGAATACCTCTTATACATTCCTTTACTTTTCGATCCTTTGTTGATGTTAAGCAAATGTTTTGCACAAACCAAAAGAAATCGGTTATTGTATAGAGTAATTACATTTTTCTGAATTGCTGTACCGAGAAAAGGATTGATTTCAAAATCCTCTTTGCCTTCGTTTGGAAGACTAAGTATCACTTCTTCTGATGGAATGTTTTTAGACATTTTAACCAGCGACCGTGCAGTAGGTACAACCGGAGCAACGGATACAATTTCTATAATAATAAATACATGTTAATTGCATGTGACCATAATATGATTACATTTAAAGACACAATTCTTTAACTATATCACCTCCGATGTTGGATTCCTGAGTAGATTTGTTGACGATGCTGCTGCTAGTTGAAATTTCTGGAAGCTTAGCTAACGTTGCTCTCTTCGTTTTAACAAGTTTTCTTTTTTTTCTGGGAGATTTATTAAGACTCTGAGCATCACCGTGATCACTGGCAGAAATATAACCGGTGCTCTCAGATTCACTTTCGGTGCTGCAGGCAGCATAGTTTCCATCTGACTGTGTATGCAGCACATCAAAAAGTTCGTTGTGTGTGTGCACATTCACCTTCACAGCATCAACATCACTTTGATCAAACTTTACTCCATCTATGACAGCATATGACAGAAATTCCCTCGCATCACTAACATCATTTTCCAAATTCACTAAAAAAGAAATGTTGAAATCATTAATCATAATAAATCTATCATTTAATTTAAAATCTAAATATGTTGCAAGTGTTTGCAGAGAATTGTATTTCTGCAGATGAAGAAGACTCGCCATCAGATTTATGATTGTCTGTTACATCATGCAATTCACTTGAAGCATCTTTTCCTTTGTCCACTAACAATAAAATCAATGTGATGAACTAGTGCAAGACAAAACAACAGGCCAAGTTATATAGCAATATACTTACACAATTCACAGAAGAATTTGTTCTGCGATGATGTCAGAGTATATTAAATTTTTCCAAAATTTTCAATAATGCCTGGTTCAGGGAATCCACTTGCAACGTCATTTTCTTCTGTACCTTTTGATTAAAAAACAAGACAATAAGCCACTGAATTTAAAGCAATAACTTGAAATGCAATACTGACCATTGAACGAGAAAGATGTAATGGTTGTCATTTTTTCATTTGGTATGCAGTTCTTTCTAAGCTTCACAACTACATCTTTTTGTTTGTGATAAAACACAACGTCATGATTAACGTCTATGATGTCTCCAAAATCCTCATCGTATTGCAAAATTAGAATGTCTTCTACGTTTGACGCTTCACTACCTCCTAATACCAAAATTGACTTGTCCAACATCATCGCCTTAAATAGTAGTTCTCTTAACACAATGAAATCTGAACGTCGTTCAGATTCAGGTAGTTATACACATTTAACTTGAAAAGGAGATTTCAAAGAAATGGAATTAACAAAAAAGCATAAATAAGCATTAAGCATGATGGCGAAATGATGGATCGTTCTCGTGGAAGAGATGGCCGTATCTGGTCAAGAGTTTTTCCATTACCACATTATCACCTAAAACTGACCACTGAGCTTCCTTAATTAATTCTATCCCGGATACTTGCTGTTCTAACTGGACAGTGATCGTCTTCCTCGACGGATTGAGAATAGACACAGTGGTCTGCTTAAACAGCGTGGAATTGACGTATTTCTAAAATCCAAGAAGACCCTAATATATTTTTTTTTGTAATTTTAGCTGTTGGTGAAAACAGAAATTATAAAAGCTGTAAACAATCAAAGGGGAAACGTGAAAACGAAAGCAAGTAGGAAGTTGAAAGTTGATGCCCATGAACATAATTAATTGCAGAACCTGGAATGTCCTGTAAATGTTCAAAAATCACAATTGGATATCGCTGCTTCAGATATCGAGAAAAATTTCAAGGAAAGGCGTCTATACGTTAAAACAAATCACACCCTTAGAACGGATCAAATACTGGCAGCAATTCCTTTTTACTTGGATTTTCCGAAGGTATTCAAAATACATCATCTGCATACTCTGTTTTCATTCAGTTTAACAACTATTTTTTCCATTGCCTTATATTTCTCTATAGGATTATACAGATTCCTGAAAATGACTGAAATTAACGAATATCTTTTCAAAGTTAATTTTGATGAGCTGATGGTTAACCTAAAGCGCTATTACCTTGCAGAATATAATAATCAAAATGTAGCATCTACAGCAGTTTTCTTTGAAGGAGAAAAGGGAACGATTAGTTTGTTGATGGCCATCAACCGTTTGTGTTCTACAAAAAAGGGAACCCAGTTCTTCAGCAGAACTCTTTGAAATAGCACAAGTATTTTTTTCCTCCTTTGCAGTTATTCACACAACTTAGTAACTATCGTTTTATTATTTTTAAGGTAAACATGCGTGTTGAACCATCATACAAAGGCATCAATGCGAGTGCCTTGTTATTCTTCGATGGCCAAGGCGATTTACAGTCGATGCTTATTATTTGTGGAACTGCCAGGAACTTCAAGAACATCCCTGTTACAAAGAGTTGGCAAGCTGTCTTTGAATTACTCAGCGTATACTACGTCTTTGATCGGAACTATCCTTTCCTTTATGGTGTGTTGTCTTTCACATTGAGCGCCGCTGTATTTCTCAGCTACTAAACACCTCTATCACTGTTGACCCGAAAGACAGTTCATCTCTTAAATTTTTTTGTCGTAAGTTTAATGCTTTTATGAAAAACTCTTAAACTTTCTATTCACTGGAATACTGTATCTATAAATACGTGACGTAGATATAGTTTCAATGTTTTAGTGGCATATCTACAACGTTGGTAATTTCATCTGAAAATTGTTGTCTTGTTTAATGTGTAGTGATGCTGAAACGATCTTTTCAAATACAGAATGTTATGTAAACCACGATTTCAATTTTATTTCTCATGGGCGTTATAAGCATGGTTTTTGTATAAGTACGTACAGTTTTTTAAGCATGCAATAGGCTGTAATATCGCAAAATTTCTTTAATCGGTATAAGTGTGATAAACAAACTGATGAACTACAACTTACTTACGTCCACCAACATAATTATTATAAAATCGGCATGAAGAAATGGTAAGTATGGAGTTTATTTTAAGTACGCACATTTCATAAGTACTCCTGGCCGGCAAAAAAGCATCTTGGATAAGTATGTTACCACCGCTGTGCAATTAGAATGGCAAGTGGATAATCTGCCATGTCGATTTTAGAAAACTAAAACTAGGAGAAGCGAAATATTAGTGACGTTAAAACAAAACTTTTAAACCACACAAAGCAGACAAACATTAGGTTCAATGGAGCGGTCGGAAAAATTCCAACCATTCTATGGCCCGATTCCACTTCTGACACCATGTTATGAAATCAGGGGATTCGGGCTTCGAAAAGAACACAAATAAGTCTCAGTAGCTCGGTCTTTATTTCCTGACAAAACCAAGCGATTACTATACCGGCCACACTGCACAGTGTCTGCCTGTACTCGCCCCACCGGCTATACTTGTGGTATTCCGGCTCCTCACACATACACAGAATACTGGCGAGTCCTACCCGGCCAAACTACACCGTGTCAGCCTGGACTCGCCCCACCGGCCATACTTGTGGTATTCCGTCTCCTCACACATACGCAGAATACTGGCCATGTATATGACAAACCAGTAACCAGAAATTACACATATGCGATTCAAACAATAAACACCACGAAGACAGACAGACAAAGTAGGATACTCACACACGAAAATCACACGAGTTAGCCTGGCTATAAGAAAGAGTACCGAACTGTGATGGCGGGCGTCGTCTTAGTTTAAGATGGCACACAAGAGTTCCCTCAAATCAATCCAAAGGAACAAAAGAAAGGACTCCAACTCAACGTCAGAGAAACGTGAAAGACAAAAAAGACTCACTCGACGATCCTACATCGTCGAGTTCTGTCAAATAAGGTGAAACAGATACAAGTAAAATAGGGAAGCAGAAAGGGAGGTAATTCCAGGAAATCCGTCGAGTTGTGAACGTCGACAAAGTCGGAGGCGATCATAACAAAAGTTTTCGTAAAGGTAATTATTATTTTCCCTGAGAGATTTTCAACTTGATTGAAAATCTAGAAGGCTTTTAGCGGCATAAATGGGCGGGGAGGAACACAGGGCCAAAAACTATTATTTAAACCCAAGGGAATCAATGGCGCTCTGTGATTGGCTGAATAACAGTTTACAAACTGTGGAACAGGTGTGGCTCGCATGAATTGACGTGAGCCCTTGGCGTTAACTTTATTCGATTCCTTAGACGTTTGTCCAACTAACCCGCAAAAGTTTATAAAGATAAGTCAAGTTGTTAATTAGTTACGAATTGTTGAAGGTGCAAAAGGGGCGGGAAAAAACATTTTTTAAAGCTGCGACTCATATTCCAAGTTTGTTTGTTGTTGCGTGAATTCCTTCCGATTCCCCATCAAATTCTTGAAGTAATGTGCTAGATTTTATCTCAACATCTGATTTGGTTGATTTTACAAGAATATTTATATGTGTGAAATGGGAGGAGCAGGGTTGTGGGAGGAGTTTCATTGACAGAGTGTGATACGGACTATTTCGTGATCTGGCAATGCAGGATATTACATCATAAAAAAAGAACAGGACAATTAATTACGCCTGCTAGTTTCGCAGTACCTACGAATCATTTAGCCGAATAGCCGGTGTTATTATCGCTATTAGTATTATGGAAAAATCAATAGATGATTTGGATTGATTTCATTTTGGACAATCGGAGGTATGTAGTAAAAGAATCTTTTTCAAGTCTATAGAATCATCAGTTAATAGTAATTTTTTAAATACGAACGACCCTCACAACAATAAAATCTCGAAGGCCGACACGCAGTGGCATTTTATGGCATTTTGCGATACATACAATAACAAATTTACAATTTTTTGTATTAGGAGAATGCGGACTTGATTTCCCTAAGCGAAACGCGAGAGGCTCATTTGAAACAACCGTTTATCTGCTGCATGGGCACCATTAAAAATTCAATCAATTATTGGCTAGTAATCGATCGGGAAATCGTCCCCTGCGGAAAATATTTCGCCGAGGCATTTATAAATTTGTTTTCGTCTTTTTATATCTTAAATTTAAATTATCCACAATATTTGGCAGGGTTTTATGGGTTTTTTGAGAAATGTGTTTTTGAAATCAAAGTTTCCTCTCCCGCTGTTACGGCATTCCGTGCTTCCCTTGAATCGTTACGTACTTTAGCCATTAAGCCTTGAGTTTTGTTTACTGATGACAGTTAGCAAAATCATTCTCCAATGTAATGGGCGCCCACACTTGCAAATGATTTTGCCAACTCTCTCATCCAGTTTATAATCCCTTACCCATGGAAGTAATCATGCATATTCATGTTCTGGGTAAAAATTATTATTAAGAATGTTGCATTGGTTTTTTTATTGATCATTGGTGGTGACCCTTTATGCTAAGGGTATTCGAACTCTTATTCTAGAACAGACATGCTACTATTAGAATAGTTCCCTATACTATTAGTAGCAAGAACCAAAACGCTACTAGTTCGAATACCCCTCGAATACCCCCAATAAGTATGCGAGTGTATCTATCGAATCGACACAAATATTTCTATAGTTCGAGAACACTAAACGTATTTTCTCACACAAATCAGATAAATTATTCATTTATTTATCGGTACACTACTATAGTTATCATTTTCTATTTGCCACCATCGTAGATCACACCACTCGAGTCACTACAAAAACAAAAATGATTGGCCATTTTTGGGAGGTATATCGTATTGCTTTATTACGTATCCATAATATTTCCTAAAATTATTTTAAAAATTTGATAACATCAATGGACGTAAACATCAAAGGGTTAGTTGAAGGTCGCCGGCTTTCACCAGAGCTCGGGCAGGACCGACCGTCATACCCACCGACCGCCTACTTTCAAAAACTGGTCTTGGAAAAACTAACCCTCAAATTCTTCAAAAATTATGAAAAAATTCGTGGGTCATCGTGAAGGGCAATGGATAATAATGGTGCAATTTTCAAAAAATTGCACCTAATAGAACATTCGCAAATTCCGTGTGTGTGAAGCACGTAATCAGTAGGGAAACGGGGAAAATACCTAAAAAACATTCTCCAGTTCTATTGACCTGCGCCCTAGAGGCAAGCTCAGGCATCGCCCAAGCTGTTCCTCTCAGGCTTATGGGGCCGATTTCAGTCTTTACATTCGTAGTCTCTGTAAAAACCATGGAAGAGTTAAGAATTCTTTCACAACATGACAAGCTATAAGACGGCGGGATAGGACGAGAGTCCCGTCCTCTAGCTTAAGTAGTCCATGACGTCTGCCACCTCTTAACAGCTGCTGCTACAACAGAAAGCACAGGAAAGGATTTGGTCAACTCTCCAAGACCATTCCGTCTGGAGTATTCTGTCAAAGTAAGCATGGGCTTCATCACCGATGATTGTTTCCAGATTTTCTACTCTTTAACTGGAGTTACTGGTAAATTTTAATTATTTTGTGTGAAAAAGATTGAAAATACATTATTGTGTCTTTGAAATCAGTACTGTACACCTTTGGAATGGGTTTGGCTACCTATTTGTGCAAGGAAATCTACATCATGCAACTTGAAATCTACACTGCTCTGTCTGTTGCATTCATGGATGTACATGCTGTGAAGAAACTTGGGTCTATCACAGCTAAATTCCTATTGAGCTCTTGCCATGAAGGATGACTGGCTTGACGCCTCCAAGAGGGAAAGCGTTGCCCTTCAGCTTGAAGTTTGCTTACAGCCATTAGCAAATTGTTAAAAGCGAATTTTTTAATGAGCTTTATTTATACTAATGTTTTATTACTCTGTGTAAAACCCGCCCAAGAAAAAATAAAGAAATCATATAAAAAATGTGTTTAAAAATTAACTTTTCGCTAAATGGTGTCTTTTTATTAAAATTTTTTTTTTTTAAATACAGGGTTAAAGAGAATTGCAAGATTAACTTAAGTTCCAAATTTTGTTTAATTACAATGTTATTTAGTATTTAAAAATAATTAAAATCTATTGAAAAATCGGTGAGCCGTCGAAAAAATCTTTGCGCGTTTAACATGGCGCTTATGGGGAAACGAAAATTTTTTAAATCTCTCCCATTTGTTGAAATTTTACTTTGGATGAACAACAAGGATAGTTTTACTTCGCGACTATACTCAATGTAAAACACGTAATAAGCGGCGAACAAATTCAATAATGCTCCAGAAACACAATGGGATGTCATGAAAATTTCATTGTCCACCACGACATGATGGGTATCTCCGATGTTCAGTATGTAGGGCGGACGATTCACAGTTTTCTTCAAAAGTGTCTCCAAATTAGTAGTTTCCTACAAAATTAGATTTCATCAATTATAAATTTGCCATATTGAAATGTAATTGCCGTATTTGCTGAATATTAGATTACCTCCTGTACGTTGAACAAAAAGTTAGCTGCAGCAACACCTTTTTTATTTGTAACAGGTAACAGCAGGGGAAAAATTTCTAAAGCAATGCATGCTTTGGTCTCTGTAACAGTGAAACAACGAAGAACAATTAGATTTAATCGTAAGATTTCAATTTGAAGGGTTTAAGCATTACCAAACTGTGTGAGTGTCTCTTTGCCGTAAATAGCAAAGACTTTGCTCACAGCATCGTCTTTTTTCATCGTCTGAATCGCATACTTTAGAATGGCAGGTACACAGGCAGTCCAATTGTCGATAAACTTATGGCATATTCCAACTCCCTTTATCATTTCGAATTCTCCATGAAGCTGTAATTAAGAAGAATGTCTAAAGTGGTTGGTTATATATTTCTATAATTTAAAAAGAAATTGGTACTTGGGTAGTCAACTTACGTATTCCGGTTGGTTCAGAACTGGACAAGCCGTTTTCAAAAGATGGTTAACGTTATCAAATTGGTTAGACACTATCGCTTTTCTTCTTCCTTCGAAAGTCACAAAATGTCCACAAATATTTCACGCTTTTTTGTCACCAAAATCACGACACACGTCAATGAGCTTGGAAACATTAGCCTGGTAAGAAACCATGTCAATCTCAACGACATCTATATTGTAAATAGCACAAATGTAAGTACGAAAATAATGGAAAAATTATTAGCAATAAAAATACCAGAAGAACTTGTTCGATGATTTTGTAAACTTAATATTTCTGCTGTTGGACTCTGGTCGTCAGTTGATGATTTTTTATTTGGTACACGTCCTCCTTTCTTCGAATACTGTTGGTTGTTCTTATCCCTCCTTTACTCAAAATTTCTTTGGATTCTCATAAGAAATTCAGTCTAAAGAAGCAATACAAATGTTAACAATTACATAAAATACAAAGCTGTGTACAAAGCCTACTTACATTTGTTTGGATGGAGTATTCCTTGTCCATGATTAAATTTTGATACTTAACTAACAGATTATCAACAACAAATTTGAGAGAGTCAGGATGAGGGTGGAGAGTATACTGTTCAATAGAATTAGCCAGAGTTCGTGTGATCATTGAGAACTCAGCAGCCTGATAAGTTTGTTTTGCTTTAGACTTCATCTTCTGAGTTAGTGCTGTGCCGTAACAGGTTGGTAATTTATATAAAGCAGAATTTATTCGTACACACTCTCTGTTCACTCTTTCAGATACTGTAAAAAGTTGGGAATAGATACGCTGACCATCATCTGATTCTTCACTGCTGCTATCTATATGTACAAAAAGTATTGTTAATCTGTTTATCTTTACAAGGTAAATAATAAAAAGGAATAATACCACTAGAACTAATACAAGCAGTCTTTCTTTTCAGTGGTTGTACTTGTTTCTCAGTAGTTTTTTTGATGAAATAACTGTTTTGAGAAGTGTCTTCTTCTGGCAGTAAAAGGTTTAGACTAGGAACATCTCCCAACAATGCCGTAGAATGTCTAACAATGGACAAATTTGGTTCTTCATCCGGTATGTCAGATAATTGAACAATGGCTTCCACACTACTGAAATCGAATTTCGGTTTCATTACGACGCACCTCAATTCACTTCTGTCCTTTACAGGCGAATCGTCACCAATTACAACCCAATTATTGGGTCGTAGTTCGCTTTCTTTCTGAAAACAAAAGTTTTCGCACGAGAGAAACACGTTTTTTAGGGCCTTACTTTTTTCTTTTTAAGACGTCAGCAATTTTCTCAAGATCGTTTGTTTCATCTTTGTCAGGAATTCTTTTCTGCAAAACAATATCGTATTGAGTATTAACCTCACCATCAATTACGGTAACGAAAATCACTTTTGAAGATTTATCGACAGGTGTGTTAGGCGCCATCTTGCTCGTCTATGTCAGTCACTGGCTGAACGAAAATTTTATCAAATAAGAAATATCGCAATAAATCATTTCATTTCAAAATAATGATTGATAAATTAAATCGTTTTGAAATTGCGACTACGCAATTTCAATTAGCGACAATTCGGCAACTGTCATTTTCCTTGGTATCTTTGAGACTTTGATAAAAAGAATTTGCAAAAAAAGCATTCGTATATAAAAAAAAGGAGGTGCAAATGAAGTTAGATTGTTACACCTGCCAAATAATGCAATGTAACTTTGTGACTCAGGATAGCCACAACATGCTGAGACATTTAAGTACTATTCACTTGAAAGACGAAAACTTTACTAGCCCTTGTCTGAACACAACTGATTGTTTTCACAAAGCGAACTTCAAAACATTAAGTGGTCTCAAACAGCATTTAAGCAAATTTCATCCGTTGTTTTTTTTTTCCGTTTCTGGAAATGTGACAGAAGCAAATTCAAATGGCACACCCAGTGAGCAAGGTGGCATGGGATGTGTTGCCAACTCAGATGACGTTGACTCACCAGACATAAGTTATTAAAAATTTATTATAATTTTCTAAATCTTAAAACTAATTTTAGGCTCTTATTGATTCTTAATGTGTTAACAGGTCTTCAAACAATCCGTGATGATGTTGCTTGTTTACAAGCTCCACCTAATGATTTACGTTTGCTCGCTGGAGATGTTGTTCTAAATCTTTTGGCAGAACAAAAGATGACACAAGTTAACATTAAGTATATTATGGATGAGGGGACCAACCTACTGAATTTGATTTTGATTTTGATTTTGAATGAGGCCGTAAACAGAAAATTGCAGGAAGCCTTGCATCTAATACTGGAAAATAATTTGGATCCGATTTCAGCCCTGTCTAGTCTTTTAGATTGTAAGCAACGTGTAGACAAACCGTTTGAAAAACTCAAACATCAGTCTACCCAAAACAAATATTTTGTCAAACACTTTGGTTAGTAGTGATTGTTTCTATAATGATAACAATATTCTGGTGTACGTTAACTGAACCACATTTTATTTTGATAGGCATGATTGAGGCTGAACGCATCACTCTCCCTGTTTAGGCAGCAGATTTTGGTCGTCACAAAACTGGAAAGGATCAGCATTTTAAGCCCAAAAAGTACATTTATGTCCACATTTTAAAGCAATTGGAGAGGATATTAAATTTTAAGGATGTTTTAAGTGAAATTAATGAGGTTAAGACAATTAAGCCAAAAGAATATTTTTTTTTTTGAAAGTGGGCAAATTTTTAAAACAATTCCTTCTTTCAAACTTTCCCTAATGCTTTGCAAATTCTTTTGTACATCGATGAAGCTTCCATTACTGCTGACAAAGGAAACCGTTCTAAGAAAAACAAACTTTGTTTTGTTTATTGTTCCCTCGGCAATCTTAAAAGAAAGGATAGGTCAACATTTAAAGCAATCAATCTGGTTGCAATTTTTCGTAACACCACCGTGAAACAGTTTGGATTAAATGTTTTACTTAGGCCACTTGTCGATGATTTAACAAAATTGAAAGAGGGTGTTTTAATGCATATTTCTGGGATGGATCGCATTGTTCAAGGAACTCTTTCAGCTGTTATTGCAGACAATCTCGGGAGTCATCAGATCGGTTGTTTGAAAATTGGTTTTTCTAAAGGCTTTCGTAAGTGCAGATTCTGTTTAGCCGTCGACGATGACATTCAATGTTATTTTCGTGATAATCAATTCATTGCCAGGGATAAAATACAGCATGACCAACATTGCGATGGACTATCTTTGGAATCAATAAAAGAACATTTAGAACGATTATACGGAATAACAGGGACTTCCATTTTGAATGAGCTCAGCCATTTTCATGTTATTGGGGGATTGCCACCAGATGTTATACATGATATTCTAGAAGGGATTCTTCCTTTTGTCATTTCAAAAGTTATCATGTATTGCATTAAGTCAAAAATTTTTACTTTAAAAACTTTGAATCATATTATTGAGAATTTCAATTACGGACACAGAGAAGTAATTGATAAGCCATGCACAATTGATTATTCACAACTCAATAAAGGAAAGATGAATCACTCTGCCGTTCAGATCTGGTTGCTAGCTATCAATTTGCCCTTGATGATCGGAAATTTTATTGGTGAATCACATCCTGTTTGGCATTGTTTCACAACGCTTCTACAAATTTCACGACTAATTTTCTTAGAATCAATCTCTGATTTCGAAATTGTTAAACTTGGATTGTTGATCGAATTTTGTGTGGATTATAAAGAACATTTTTTTCAATCTTACAAAAGAGACGACCCCAAATCCAAACTGAAATGTAGCATCATACCAAAAATGCACCATCTCGTTCATTACCCTCGATTTATTAAGCTACTAGGCCCACTTCATTCCTTCTGGTGTATGAGGTTTGAAGCGAAGCATAGTTACTTCAAACAGCTTCAAAGAAAGATAAAAAATTTCATTGACCCACCTTACACCCTATTTAAGAGACACCAACAATGGCAATGCAACCAGTTTAGATCTGCTGTAGAAATGCTACTCCAGTCTCCTATTCTGACGTCCCCATATAAAGTTAGATTGCTTGATGCCGTTGATGTAATGTTTCCTTTGCAGGGCAAGTCGCTTCTTTATTGAATTTGGATAAACTTGATGTGCCATTGCGTGAGTATAAGTGGATAACCATTGGGTCAAATAAGTTTAAAGTGAATGGAAGCCTTATTGTATGTCCATTGTCAAATAATATAAGTAATGTCAGACAGCGAAGAGGTGCATTTCGAGGTGCATTTGGTTTAATTACCCATATATTTTATAATGATAGCGAGTTCCTTTTTGTCTGCGAAGTTTACCGCACAGTGAGATTTGATCACCATTTTCAGTCTTTCGATCATGTAAAGAGAAAGGATCGTTTCCATTTTGCTTTGTCACCAACACAACTGTCTGATTATTCCGTTTACCAATTGCATAAACCATGTTTTGAACGTACTACTCATTTCTTTGTCCCTTCAAAAAGTGAATTACGTCATCTAGTTCTATGAATGAAATATATCCATTTATAAAACAGCTTTTTATGTTTTTTTATTTTAGTCGAGAATGAAATTATTTTGAGGGGTTTTTTCCACAAGTAATTTGGGCTTTCCTTGCAAATAGTAAATTAGTTTTTAAAACACACAGTGAAAGAAGCTATTTCTCGTGACATTGTTATCAGTATTCCACTGTTCACTTAGCGGCATTTTGTTTTAGCCAAAGTTTTAGCGTTGATCACTTGGCAGGCGCTTAATTATAACACGGCCTGCCCTTCACCTAAATTCCATTTTGAAATCATTCGTCCTAGCATTTCTTTTTAGTTTTTTACTAATAGTCTATAAAATAATATTTATCCAATTTTATTTAAACTTTCCAAACTGATTTCAACTTGTTTCGTGTGTGTAATCAAGCAAGACTTGTATAATGCCGTTTTTTTGTGTCAATATAAAAAAGTCCTTGGCAAAAACCAATGAACGGGAAAAAGAGGAGGTCGAACTAGTTATGCAGAAAACTATTGTAAACTTCAAATTTTTATGGACAAGTTAATGTCCATAAGTTAACAGTCCTAGTCAACATGTGCAGACTAAGGGTGCGTTTCTGCGTCAACCTTTTGTTGAACTTTTCTGTTCAACCTCAACTGATAAGTTCACGACAAAATAGATTTTGATCTTTAGTTCAACTAATATAGTTGAAGTTGAACTTCAACCAATATTCACGCCAAAATGAAAATTGTAGATGGCGTTGTTTTCTGTTCCCGCCCATTGTCCCTCCTTGTTTTGCAGACGCTTTTTTTATTTATTTTGTTGTTTTTCGTAAAGTAAACAAAGTAGACATATGTGAGAAAATTCTTTTCGAACTGTGAAAAAGTAACTGGAACAATAAATCAGTGAAATCTGACTTCATAGATCTCTTGTAAGTTAATTTGTCAATATTGTTATGATTTTGTTAAGTATTTGACACATTATTTCGTTACTTATAGGGCAAATGGCTACCGATAAAAGAATCCTATACTTATTAACTACCCAATACGCCATTGAAAATTTATTTGATTCAAGTACTGATGACGAAGATTCAGATGAAGATGAAGAATGCATGGGTGTTCTTAATTCCATTGCAATAGAAAGACATCCAAGACAAGTTGGTTATCTAAATGTCATATCTTTATACTCTGACAATGACTTTTTTAGGCATTTCAGAGTCACCCGTTCTACTTTCCTTTATATTTTGAATTATCTGCAAGATCAAGATTTTCGAAGTGAAATAACTTTTCATGGGGGGTGTGAACCAATGACTATTCACGAGATACTTTATATAAATTTACAATACTTGGGCAATCAAGGGTCAATTAGATTGCTTGCAGACAAGTTCAATAGGACAGAATCCTCAATTTGGAAAGCCTTAGGGGAATTCTGTAACTTCATGTTTAAAAAACAAGGGGATTTCATTAAATGGCCAACTAGGCAGGAAATTCTAGCCGTTTCCAGACAATTTCGCAATAAGGCAAGATTTCCTGGGGTTGTTTCTGCTCTAGATGGTTGTCACATTCCCTTTCAACCAAAATCCCCAAATCTGACACCTTACCGCAACTACAAAAAGTTCCATAGTTTCAATCTTATGGCTGCAGCTCTTCCTAATCGCTCCTTTTCCTACGTTTTTTGTGGTTCCCTGGTATTGTTCATGACTCTACAGTTTTTTTCAAAATTCATCACTTTTCCAAAAACTGGAGAGATCATGTAATGATTTATTCGACCCAAGGAGATATCGCATCATCGCAGATTCCGCCTTTGGTTTAAAGGAATGGCTTATAACACCATTCAAAAAGAACAACGGACAACATCTCTCTCAAGAAAAGAAATTATTCAATAAAAAATTACCAAGTACTCGTATGGTAATTGAGCTCATTTTTGGGGATGTGAAAAACAGATTTAAGCGATGCACGTATATCAACACAAGTATTGAGCGTGGGGTGGACATTGTTGTTACTTGTTGCGTTTTGCACAAAATCTGCATTCAACAAGGGGACTTGTACTATGGTGGAAATTTAGATCCTAATGACCTGCATTGCAATGTGAATCCAAATGTTAACCATGCTGATTTCAGAAATAATCGTGTGGCAGAAAGAAAACGACAAGTAATTTGTGAATCCTTACAAACAAGAATGCCTGTTATAGCTTTTCGCAGACGTCGTGTATGAAATTATCTGTGTACATTGATACAAACATGGTTTCATCAGTAAACATTCCTACACACAAACAAGTACTTATTATTTCCCTGTTATTTTTTTCTTCAATGTGAAACTGTTAGGTCTGGCCTATTCTCGATTAAAAGATAACGACGACAATGATAATAACACATTAAATATCGAATTTTCACTTATAACACTTTGCATAAATGAAAAATCAAATGCCTGTCATTCCTCTTTAAGCTCCTTTGGAACGAAGTTATTAACAACTACAAGGTTAATAATGTTTGTTGTAATGTTTGGGGGAGCGAGATCGAGAACGTGAATGACTTCTATTAGAATATTTAGGAGAACGCGATCGAGATCTCGACGATGAATGATTTCGTTGAGGGTAACATTTAGGTGAACGCGATCGAGATCTGGACGATGAATGATTTCGTTGATTGTCACATTTAAGGGAACGTGATCGAGAGCTTGAAGGTGATTGACTTGTTTTACAAGGATACGTAGTCGTATACCGATAGTAGTTGTGTACCGATATTAAAAATTGATTTTAAATAAGTAATAGATTCAACGATTAACTGAAATTTGTATTGTCCCGAAGGAAGGCACGAATGGCGAATATTATCAACTCTCTGCTTTCTGCTGGAGAACCGGACAACTGACAACGGATCTTCGCAAAGAGATTTCAACCCCAGCGATCCCGTAACTCCACAGCAGTTGATAGAGAGTAGAGCAATTTAAAAAGAAAAAAAAACAAACAAGACAGTCAGGTTTTTGTTAATCCAGCGTGCAAACTGCTTAGCGATTTCAGGTAATTTCTTATCACTTGGATAAGGGCAGACGCTTCCACCTGACCCAGCATGTCGTAAACTTTGATCCAAGAAATCAAAAATTCGTCGTATTTTTCAAACAGGGGAACCAATTCTGCATGACACAGTTTGTTTCGGGCAAATTTGGCTTCCCACAGTAAGATGTTTTTGTTAGAGTACTTTGGCCAGCATTGCTTTTCTTCTCCTAACGTGATCAAATCGTCAAGAAATGACTGGGAGTCTTTTACGGAATGGAAGTACTTTAATCCCCCCGGCTGATTGACGAGGAAGGCCCGTAAGACCGGACCCATATATTCAGAGTCCACCTCAAACATTTTGACTTGTATTTTGAGCAAAAACTCAAAATTTTTTACGGACTTGTTGTCCGGCCTCAGAAGAAATGGCTTCACAAAGTCTGGTTAAGAGAAATTTAAATCCGTCTGGTTTCGTAGTGGCGAATCGGCTCCGGGGAACACTTCTTGATGTATCCGATGGAGCTGATCTGCAGCTACGGTTTGGTTGATTAGCCGACACACAGCTATCCATGAAAGCAAGTACTTTTCTCCGTCGAGTAGCAGAAGCGGCAAGTAACTGTGTATGACGCAATTGCGTCCATGCATAGCTGTTTCAAGTACACTCTGTGTGTCGTGATCTAAAAAGTTTGTATCGTTTATAAACTCTTGGATAATCACTTGAAACAGAAGTAGGCTTCAATTTTCCGATTGCTTTCTAAATCTTTCCCCTTGTATTTGAGGTCATTTGATAGTAATGGGGACAAGTATGTGGTAAATGCCCAAAACAAAATTCGCCTGATTCTAATGACCAGGAACTCTTCTTCGATCGACAATTTGATTGTCTTTTGCTGAGCAAGCAACTGTTCTCTCGTTAGTGGTTGATTCGAGTGATTAGCCATTTTGCGATTGTGAATGCTAAAGGGAATTTCATATTGAAGGTTTGACGCGGCGCCTTACTTATGGCCTCGGAAACGGGACAGCAGGAGTAGCAAGACTCATCCTGCAACTGTTGCGATGGATTTAGTGATAAATATATCGGGTAAAAAAATAATTAATGGTAAATTCGTAATCATTACCATTTTTCGCAAATTGTTCAAACGACAAAAATTTGAAATTATTCATTTTTATTGAATTAAGTTCTATTATATTGAGATAAATCGATGAAATTCACGGTCGAGCATGGCACTAGCATCGGATATTGCGATAGACTGAAAGGGATGGAGCGAGTGAATGGATTTGTTCATTCTTTTCGATTATTTTCAAATGAGCGAGTTGAGATTTAACAATTTAATGTATTTCAAAAATGAACTTTATAGTTAGGGCTAAGACGGTATCTCAAAATAAAAAGCCGTAATTAGGTAAATTAACTTGTAAATAACAAGAAAAGAATGTATACCCAGGCCAGTTTCATGGGAACCGAGTTCCTCCCCTGTGAAAATATATTGTAAATTTTGATGTTTGTTTTGTTTGTTACCCACTATTTTACCCATCTAAAATGTCTGAAAAATCATTCAAATAAAACGTGTGCTTAGCTATAGTTAAAGGTACTTTTTCCAAACTGAAGAATCACTTACGTCTCTTTCATGGATTCCTAAAAACAATGGGCGTAGCCGTAGAACTTTATATTGTGGAAATAATGATTGCAAACCCGAATTCAACAGTTTTGATAAATAAAGAGATCATGTTCTATATTGTACCGTTAAAGAAATTTACCCAGCATCTATTTGTGAGCCTTGTAATTCAGTTTTTTTCAGCAGTGTTGATGCTGAGGGGGACTTAAACAATCATTTGTCAAGTAATAACAATTTACCCATGTCCAAACCAGACGATTCTGTAACAGATATTCAAGGAAGTGATGTAAATAATAGGGCGACTCAAATATTTGCTAATTGTTTTCTTGAATTGAGGGCTAAACACAACGTCAGTCTTTCTGCTATCGATTTCATTGCTAAAAATATTGGTGGGATATTTAATGGAATTGCTGAATTCTTTGACTTGAAACAAGACTGGACAGTAGTGCTACCGATTGTTGAAAGGGTCACCCTGGGATTGAATTGCAATGTGGAAAGAAATCGTTATTATGCGAAAAATTTTGGATTCGTTAAACCAGTACAAAAGTGTGTGGGTTCTCCTCCTGAACTTGTTGTCAATAGCAGAGTGGAAAAACATTCAAAATCGAGTACCTTTCGAGCCTGCCTGCCGAGTCAGCGTGCTGAGTCAGCATGTTGTCCGAGTGGCGTGCCGCGGTGACGTCACGTGTGTGACGTATGTTGTTGGTGTTTACGTCCGGACCGTGACGTAGACGGTTGGTGGTGGCCATCGCTGGAGGGGCAGGGCCAATGGCTCCGCGGGGCATTACAGTCGGACGAGGAAATACTACTCGATATTCCTGACAAACCTGGTTTCAAGCTCCGAGGAGCTGTAGTTAACGTTTGTGCAGATTCAAAAGGCGCCCATCAACTATTTGGATTTGCCCGAACATCATCAGCTAAGTTTTGTCGTCTTTGTTTAATATCTCGTCAGGATTAAGAAAAAAAGTTGTAAAATAGGAGAATTAAGAACGAAGAACAACTACAATTTGGGCGTAGAAAAGGTAAGTATCAGCAAAGACAACATCCCCTGAGTGGGATTCAGTTTAACAGTCCCTTAAATCAATGTAGATATTTACACGTAGCCGAACATCCAGTTTTTGATTGCATGCACGATTTCCTGGAAATTATAATACCATTCGTCATCAAACTAGTTTTGTTTATTTATGTCACAAGTTCTGATTACAACATATCTACATACGTTCTAAATAGCAGACTGAAAAGGTTTCAATTTATTTTTTACGATGTAAGAAACAAGCCATCCCCCAAATTTAAAACGTCACTTTGCGAAAGAAAGGAAATTACAACACCAAACAAAGGGCGTCTCAAAATTGGTGTCCCAATACAATACGAATGCTCCCACTTTTGATTGGGGATTTAATTCCAGAAGGAGATCGATATTTTTCATTAATTTTGATTTTACTCGAAATAATGGATATTGTTTTTTTACCAAATGTTACAATGGAGCAGACCATTATTTTAGAGGATCTGATTCACCGAATGTATTCCCGATTTTATTCATTATTTCCAACAACCAGGCCAATCAATAAATTTCATCACATGGCCCACTACCCAGCAGCTATTCGGACTTATGGTCCAGCTATTGGTTATTTGTGCATGAGGTATGAAGCGTACCAAAATTTATGTAAACGTTTGGTTCATGTTAACTGCAATTTCATTAATGTCCCCAAGTCGGTTGCCTATCACCTTCAAACAATTGCTTGTTTTAATCGTAAAAATAATTCACTGTTTCACAATGAGCTTCCAACTCTGGGTCCCAAGTCAGAAAAATCACTTGATTCCAATCAAACTGAATATAGATGGGTAAAATCAATAGGTTGGCATATCCGCATAGAATCAGTTATTTTACTCAAACATAGCTTTGAAAATCCTTCAGGATATCCCGAATTCGGCAAAATAAGCAAAATCTTTTTCATGGATGCCAAATTTTATTTTGCTGTTTTAGTTCTAGAAACGATAACTTTTAATCAGCACTTGTATTCCTTTGAACTGCAACCTTACAATCCCATTCAGTCAATTCTCATTGCATTTGATACGTTGAAACCTATTGCTCCAACATGGCTATTAAAAAGTTTCAATGATGCTGATAATATCACTTATGCAAACGTTCGACATTTTGTTTAAGGCTGTATAACGAGACTAATCGCTATTTTTGGTCTTACTCAGCTGCTGACATTGACGGACAATGCCTTCTGTGTTTGAATGAATCAAATGTAGAAGGACTTGGACTTTCATTTGGCCACAGAATGAAACTGCTAAATTACGTTAAAACAATCAAACAACTTCAAGAGCAAGAGGAATTGGCCAATGTTGTCATTGTTGATCCCAGACCGATTTTAGAAATTGAGCCAGTTGTTAACGAAAATCAAATATTTCAAATAGTTGTGCCTGCTGAACCTTCAAACAACAACGGAACCTCGAACGTAAATATTTTTACACATAAAGTTAAAGTTAATTCCAACTGAATATTTTTATTATTTTCAGGGAGATGTTAACGTCATCGAAATTTTAAACGAAACTGACGAAGGAAAAATGAATGTTGGAGCCTATATGGAACGACTTGAGGCTGTCATTACCGAAGACGAGAGGATAACAATCGTCCAGATCTTTTTGAACCGCTTGTCGACAAAGAGTGGCAAAATTGATTGTTTCCACCAACAGAACAAAGAAGAAATCTTGGAGAAGCCATTGTAAGGGCTTTTCCTTGCTTAAGGATCCATGTAGATGGAAAAGTTTACTCCAGCCATTTTTATAATCAGTATACTGGATCTAGGTTCATTGAAGCAAGACTAAAAAGATTGAGGGAGTCAAATAGAGACGGGCGGCGCCGGAATATACCACTTCAAGATCCCTTAAATCCGGTATCAAAAAAAGGTTCCATCAATAAACGGCCAAATGTGAAGATAAATGGCTACATTTTTAACGAAGTTGAATGCAGGTTTAAGGTAAATTACTTCAGTATCAATATAATAAACAAACAGTAAAAATATTAATTTGTTTGAAGGTTGAATGGATGAAAAGTCATCCTCCTGGAGGAGAAAATGACCCTGTCATCGAAGAATACATGAAAACGACCTTCGGTTATGGTCAGGAACAAATCAAAACCACATTGACAGAGCCAGGTCTAGTCATGGCGGAATACCCTAGGTTTAATGACTTCCGCAGAATGGATAGCTAGTAAAAAATTTTCAAAATTATTCAATGGTTCTTCTCAACAACAACTTTTTTATGCAGTTTTTTTTTAGATTTTAAGCTAATCTATCCAAAAGCTAATGATTTTGATAAATCTTTCAAAGAGAAAAACTTAAACGAAATCTTTCTTTTGGCAAATCAAAAAAGCGTCGATATCCCTGAGTCTCCTGATGGTAAACAAATTTTTATATTCATTTGTCAATTGTTCCCTTGTATGACGTATTTTTTTACAGAATGTTTCAAATCCATTTACGTATTGCTTAAACTTACTCCGAGCATCACCAAACTTCGCAAAGTTAATTTAAAATTAGTCTTTGAAAGATTAATAGTGTTATGAAATCAGGCACAGCGGCGGTAACATACTTATCCAAGATACTTTTTTGCCAGCCAGGAAAACTTATGCAATTTGTGTACTTATAGAATAAACTCCATACTTACCATTTCTTTATGCTGATTTTATAAAAAGTATGTTGGTGAACGTAAGTAAGTTGTATTTCATCAGTATGTTTATTATCACACTTATACAGATTTCAGAAATTTTACGATATTACAGCCTATTGCATGCTTAAAAAACTATACGTACTTATACAAAAACCATGCTTATAACGCCCGTGAGAAATAAAATTGAAATCATGATTTACGTAACATTCTATATTTGAAAAGGTGGTATCGTTTCAGAATTAATACACATTAAACAAGACAAAAATGTTCAGATGAAATTACCAACGTTGTAGATATGCCACTAAAACATTGAAACTATATCTACGTCACGTATTTCTAGATACAGTATTCCAGTGAGTAGAAAGTTTAAGAGTTTTTCATAAAAGCATTAAACTTACGACAAAAAAATTTAAGAGATGAACTGTCTTTCGGGTCAGCAGTGATAGAGGTGTTTAGTAGCTGAGAAATACAGCGGCGCTCAATGAATGACAACACACCATAAAGGAAAGGATAGTTCCGATCAAAGACGTAGTATACGCTGAGTAATTCAAAGACAGCTTGCCAACTCTTTGTAACAGGGATGTTCTTGAAGTTCCTGGCAGTTCCACAAATAATAAGCATCGACCGTGATTCGCCTTGGACATCGAAGAATAACAAGGCACTCGCATTGATGCCTTTGTATGATGGTTCAACACGCATGTTTACCTTAAAAATAATAAAACGATAGTTACTAAGTTGTGTGAATAACTGCAAAAGAGGCCAAAAAAAACTTGTGCTATTTCAAAGAGTTCTGCTGAAGAACTGCGTTCCCTTTTTTGTGGAACACAAACGGTTGATGGCCATCAACAAACCAATCGTTCCCTTTTCTCCTTCAAAGAAAACTGCTGTAGATGCTGCACTTTGATCATTATATTCTGCAAGGTAATAGCGCTTTAGGTTAACCATCAGCTCATCAAAATAAACTTTGAAAAGATATTTCATTTTATAATTTCAGTCATTTTCAGGAAATCTGCATAAACCTAAAGAGAAATAAAAGGCAATGGAAAAAATAGTTGTCCAACTGAATGAAAACAGAGTATGCAGATGATGTATTTTGAATACTTTCGGAAAATCCAAGTAAAAAGGAATTGCTGCCAGTATTTGATCCGTTCTAAGGGTGTGATTTGTTTTTAACGTATAAACGCCTTTCCTTGAAACTTTTCTCGATATCTGAAGCAGCGATATCCAATTGTGATTTTTGAACATTTACAGGACATTCCAGGTTCTGCGATTGATTATGTTCGTGGGCATCAACTTTTAACTTCCTACTCGCTTTCGTTTTCACGTTTCCCCTTTGATTGTTTACGGCTTTTATAATTTCGTTTTCACCGACAGCTAAAATTACAAAAAAAAGATATAAGGGTTCTGTATAACTACATATATCAATATTGCAGCTTACGAAATGTTCTTCGAAATCAATATCTTTGAGAGAAGGATACTTTTCCACGCCCATTTTGGAATACCTCTTATACATTCTTTTACTTTTCGATCCTTTGTTGATGTTAAGCAAATGTTTTACACAAACCAAAAGAAATCGGTTATTGTATAGAGTAATTACATTTTTCTGAATTGCTGTACCGAGAAAAGGATTGATTTCAAAATCCTCTTTGCCTTCGTTTGGCAGACTAAGTATCACTTCTTCTGATGGAATGTTTTTAGACATTTTAACCAGCGACCGTGCAGTAGGTACAACCGGAACAACGGATACAATTTCTATAATAATAAATACATGTTAAATGCATGTGACCATAATATGATTACATTTAAAGACACAATTCTTTAACTATATCACCTCCGATGTTGGATTCCTGAGTAGATTTGTTGACGATGCTGCTGCTAGTTGAAATTTCTGGAAGCTTAGCTAACGTTGCTCTCTTCGTTTTAACAAGTTTTCTTTTTTTTCTGGGAGATTTATTAAGACTCTGAGCATCACCGTGATCACTGGCAGAAATATAACCGGTGCTCTCAGATTCACTTTCGGTGCTGCAGGCAGCATAGTTTCCATCTGACTGTGTATGCAGCACATCAAAAAGTTCGTTGTGTGTGTGCACATTCACCTTCACAGCATCAACATCACTTTGATCAAACTTTACTCCATCTATGACAGCATATGACAGAAATTCCCTCGCATCACTAACATCATTTTCCAAATTCACTAAAAAAGAAATGTTGAAATCATTAATCATAATAAATCTATCATTTAATTTAAAATCTAAATATGTTGCAAGTGTTTGCAGAGAATTGTATTTCTGCAGATGAAGAAGACTCGCCATCAGATTTATGATTGTCTGTTACATCATGCAATTCACTTGAAGCATCTTTTTCTTTGTCCACTAACAATAAAATCAATGTGATGAACTAGTGCAAGACAAAACAACAGGCCAAGTTATATAGCAATATACTTGCACAATTCACAGAAGAATTTGTTCTGCGATGATGTCAGAGTTTATCCAATTTTTCCAAAATTTTCAATAATGCCTGGTTCAGGGAATCCACTTGCAACGTCATTTTCTTCTGTACCTTTTGATTAAAAAACAAGACAATAAGCCACTGAATTTAAAGCAATAACTTGAAATGCAATACTGACCATTGAACGAGAAAGATGTAATGGTTGACATTTTTTCATTTGGTATGCAGTTCTTTCTAAGCTTCACAACTACATCTTTTTGTTTGTGATAAAACACAACGTCATGATTAACGTCTATGATGTCTCCAAAATCCTCATCGTATTGCAAAATTAGAATGTCTTCTACGTTTGACGCTTCACTACCTCCTAATACCAAAATTGACTTGTCCAACATCACCGCCTTAAATAGTAGTTCTCTTAACACAATGAAATCTGAACGTCGTTCAGATTCAGGTAGTTATACACATTTAACTTGAAAAGGAGATTTCAAAGAAATGG
Organism: Daphnia pulex; assembly: GCF_021134715.1. NCBI lineage: Eukaryota > Metazoa > Arthropoda > Branchiopoda > Diplostraca > Daphniidae > Daphnia > Daphnia pulex. Next base: position 2,326,580 of record NC_060024.1, on the reverse strand, counting down.
AATTAACAAAAAAGCATAAATAAGCATTAAGCATGATGGCGAAATGATGGATCGTTCTCGTGGAAGAGATGGCCGTATCTGGTCAAGAGTTTTTCCATTACCACATTATCACCTAAAACTGACCACTGAGCTTCCTTAATTAATTCTATCCCGGATACTTGCTGTTCTAACTGGACAGTGATCGTCTTCCTCGACGGATTGAGAATAGACACAGTGGTCTGCTTAAACAGCGTGGAATTGACGTATTTCTAAAATCCAAGAAGACCCTAATATATTTTTTTTTTATTTTAGCTGTTGGTGAAAACGGAAATTATAAAAGCTGTAAACAATCAAAGGGGAAACGTGAAAACGAAAGCAAGTAGGAAGTTGAAAGTTGATGCCCATGAACATAATTAATTGCAGAACCTGGAATGTCCTGTAAATGTTCAAAAATCACAATTGGATATCGCTGCTTCAGATATCGAGAAAAATTTCAAGGAAAGGCGTCTATACGTTAAAACAAATCACACCCTTAGAACGGATCAAATACTGGCAGCAATTCCTTTTTACTTGGATTTTCCGAAGGTATTCAAAATACATCATCTGCATACTCTGTTTTCATTCAGTTTAACAACTATTTTTTTTCCATTGCCTTATATTTCTCTATAGGATTATACAGATTCCTGAAAATGACTGAAATTAACGAATATCTTTTCAAAGTTAATTTTGATGAGCTGATGGTTAACCTAAAGCGCTATTACCTTGCAGAATATAATAATCAAAATGTAGCATCTACAGCAGTTTTCTTTGAAGGAGAAAAGGGAACGATTAGTTTGTTGATGGCCATCAACCGTTTGTGTTCTACAAAAAAGGGAACCCAGTTCTTCAGCAGAACTCTTTGAAATAGCACAAGTATTTTTTTCCTCCTTTGCAGTTATTCACACAACTTAGTAACTATCGTTTTATTATTTTTAAGGTAAACATGCGTGTTGAACCATCATACAAAGGCATCAATGCGAGTGCCTTGTTATTCTTCGATGGCCAAGGCGATTTACAGTCGATGCTTATTATTTGTGGAACTGCCAGGAACTTCAAGAACATCCCTGTTACAAAGAGTTGGCAAGCTGTCTTTGAATTACTCAGCGTATACTACGTCTTTGATCGGAACTGTCCTTTCCTTTATGGTGTGTTGTCTTTCACATTGAGCGCCGCTGTATTTCTCAGCTACTAAACACCTCTATCACTGTTGACCCGAAAGACAGTTCATCTCTTAAATTTTTTTGTCGTAAGTTTAATGCTTTTATGAAAAACTCTTAAACTTTCTATTCACTGGAATACTGTATCTATAAATACGTGACGTAGATATAGTTTTAATGTTTTAGTGGCATATCTACAACGTTGGTAATTTCATCTGAAAATTGTTGTCTTGTTTAATGTGTAGTGATGCTGAAACGATCTTTTCAAATACAGAATGTTATGTAAACCACGATTTCAATTTTATTTCTCATGGGCGTTATAAGCATGGTTTTTGTATAAGTACGTACAGTTTTTTAAGCATGCAATAGGCTGTAATATCGCAAAATTTCTTTAATCGGTATAAGTGTGATAAACAAACTGATGAACTACAACTTACTTACGTCCACCAACATAATTATTATAAAATCGGCATGAAGAAATGGTAAGTATGGAGTTTATTTTAAGTACGCACATTTCATAAGTACTCCTGGCCGGCAAAAAAGCATCTTGGATAAGTATGTTACCGCCGCTGTGCAATTAGAATGGCAAGTGGATAATCTGCCATGTCGATTTTAGAAAACTAAAACTAGGAGAAGCGAAATATTAGTGACGTTAAAACAAAACTTTTAAACCACAGAAAGCAGACAAACATTAGGTTCAATGGAGCGGTCGGAAAATTTCCAACCATTCTATGGCCCGATTCCACTTCTGACACCATGTTATGAAATCAGGGGATTCGGGCTTCGAAAAGAACACAAATAAGTCTCAGTAGCTCGGTCTTTATTTCCTGACAAAACCAAGCGATTACTATACCGGCCACACTGCACAGTGTCTGCCTGTACTCGCCCCACCGGCTATACTTGTGGTATTCCGGCTCCTCACACATACACAGAATACTGGCGAGTCCTACCCGGCCAAACTACACCGTGTCAGCCTGGACTCGCCCCACCGGCCATACTTGTGGTATTCCGTCTCCTCACACATACGCAGAATACTGGCCATGTATATGACAAACCAGTAACCAGAAATTACACATATGCGATTCAAACAATAAACACCACGAAGACAGACAGACAAAGTAGGATACTCACACACGAAAATCACACGAGTTAGCCTGGCTATTAGAAAGAGTACCGAACTGTGATGGCGGGCGTCGTCTTAGTTTAAGATGGCACACAAGAGTTCCCTCAAATCAATCCAAAGGAACAAAAGAAAGGACTCCAACTCAACGTCAGAGAAACGTGAAAGACAAAAAAGACTCACTCGACGATCCTACATCGTCGAGTTCTGTCAAATAAGGTGAAACAGATACAAGTAAAATAGGGAAGCAGAAAGGGAGGTAATTCCAGGAAATCCGTCGAGTTGTGAACGTCGACAAAGTCGGAGGCGATCATAACAAAAGTTTTCGTAAAGGTAATTATTATTTATATGGCATTTTGCGATACATACAATAACAAATTTACAATTTTTTGTATTAGGAGAATGCGGACTTGATTTCCCTAAGCGAAACGCGAGAGGCTCATTTGAAACAACCGTTTATCTGCTGCATGGGAACCATTAAAAATTCAATCAATTATTGGCTAGTAATCGATCGGGAAATCGTCCCCTGCGGAAAATATTTCGCCGAGGCATTTATAAATTTGTTTTCGTCTTTTTATATCTTAAATTTAAATTATCCACAATATTTGGCAGGGTTTTATGGGTTTTTTGAGAAATGTGTTTTTGAAATCAAAGTTTCCTCTCCCGCTGTTACGGCATTCCGTGCTTCCCTTGAATCGTTACGTACTTTAGCCATTAAGCCTTGAGTTTTGTTTACTGATGACTGTTAGCAAAATCATTCTCCAATGTGATGGGCGCCCACATTTGCAAATGATTTTGCCAACTCTCTCATCGAGTTTATAATCCCTTACCCATGGAAGTAATCATGCATATTCATGTTCTGGGTAAAAATTATTATTAAGAATGTTGCATTGGTTTTTTTATTGATCATTGGTGGTGACCCTTTATGCTAAGGGTATTCGAACTCTTATTCTAGAACAGACATGCTACTATTAGAATAGTTCCCTATACTATTAGTAGCAAGAACCAAAACGCTACTAGTTCGAATACCCCTCGAATACCCCCAATAAGTATGCGAGTGTATCTATCGAATCGACACAAATATTGCTATAGTTCGAGAACACTAAACGTATTTTCTCACACAAATCAGATAAATTATTCATTTATTTATCGGTACACTACTATAGTTATCATTTTCTATTTGCCACCATCGTAGATCACACCACTCGAGTCACTACAAAAACAAAAATGATTGGCCATTTTTGGGAGGTATATCGTATTGCTTTATTACGTATCCATAATATTTCCTAAAATTATTTAAAAAATTTGATAACATCAATGGACGTAAACATCAAAGGGTTAGTAGAGGGTCGCCGGCTTTTCACCAGAGCTCGGGCAGGACCGACCGTCATACCCACCGACCGCCTACTTTCAAAAACCGGTCTTGGAAAAACTAACCCTCAAATTCTTCAAAAATTATGAAAAAATTCGTGGGTCATCGTGAAGGGCAATGGATAATAATGGTGCAATTTTCAAAAAATTGCACCTAATAGAACATTCGCAAATTCCGTGTGTGTGAAGCACGTAATCAGTAGGGAAACGGGGAAAATACCTAAAAAACATTCTCCAGTTCTATTGACCTGCGCCCTAGAGGCAAGCTCAGGCATCGCCCAAGCTGTTCCTCTCAGGCTTATGGGGCCGATTTCAGTCTTTACATTCGTAGTCTCTGTAAAAACCATGGAAGAGTTTAGAATTCTTTCACAACATGACAAGCTATAAGACGGCGGGATAGGACGAGAGTCTCGTCCTCTAGCTTAAGTAGTCCATGACGTCTGCCACCTCTTAACAACTGCTGCTACAACAGAAAGCACAGGAAAGGATTTGGTCAACTCTCCAAGACCATTCCGTCTGGAGTATTTTGTCAAAGTAAGCATGGGCTTCATCACCGATGATTGTTTCCAGATTTTCTACTCTTTAACTGGAGTTACTGGTAAATTTTAATTATTTTGTGTGAAAAAGATTGAAAATACATTATTGTGTCTTTGAAATCAGTACTGTACACCTTTGGAATGGGTTTGGCTACCTATTTGTGCAAGGAAATCTACATCATGCAACTTGAAATCTACACTGCTCTGTCTGTTGCATTCATGGATGTACATGCTGTGAAGAAACTTGGGTCTATCACAGCTAAATTCCTATTGAGCTCTTGCCATGAAGGATGACTGGCTTGACGCCTCCAAGAGGGAAAGCGTTGCCCTTCAGCTTGAAGTTTGCTTACAGCCATCAGCAAATTGTTAAAAGCGATTTTTTTAATGAGCTTTATTTATACTAATGTTTTATTACTCTGTGTAAAACCCGCCCAAGAAAAAATAAAGAAATCATATAAAAAATGTGTTTAAAAATTAACTTTTCGCTAAATGGTGTCTTTTTATTTAAAAATTTTATTTTAAAAATACAGGGTTAAAGAGAATTGCAAGATTAACTTAAGTTCCAAATTTTGTTTAATTACAATGTTATTTAGTATTTAAAAATAATTAAAATCTATTGAAAAATCGGTGAGCCGTCGAAAAAATCTTTGCGCGTTTAACATGGCGCTTATGGGGAAACGAAAATTTTTTAAATCTCTCCCATTTGTTAAAATTTTACTTTGGATGAACAACAAGGATAGTTTTACTTCGCGACTATACTCAATGTAAAACACGTAATAAGCGGCGAACAAATTCAATAATGCTCCAGAAACACAATGGGATGTCATGAAAATTTCATTGTCCACCACGACATGATGGGTATCTCCGATGTTCAGTATGTAGGGCGGACGATTCACAGTTTTCTTTAAAAGTGTCTCCAAATTAGTAGTTTCCTACAAAATTAGATTTCATCAATTATAAATTTGCCATATTAAAATGTAATTGCCGTATTTGCTGAATATTAGATTACCTCCTGTACGTTGAACAAAAAGTTAGCTGCAGCAACACCTTTTTTATTTCTAACAGGTAACAGCAGGGGAAAAATTTCTAAAGCAATGCATGCTTTGGTCTCTGTAACAGTGAAACAACGAAGAACAATTAGATTTAATCGTAAGATTTCAATTTGAAGGGTTTAAGCATTACCAAACTGTGTGAGTGTCTCTTTGCCGTAAATAGCAAAGACTTTGGTCACAGCATCGTCTTTTTTCATCGTCTGAATCGCATACTTTAGAATGGCAGGTACACAGGCAGTCCAATTGTCGATAAACTTATGGCATATTCCAACTCCCTTTATCATTTCGAATTCTCCATGAAGCTGTAATTAAGAAGAATGTCTAAAGTGGTTGGTTATATATTTCTATAATTTAAAAAGAAATTGGTACTTGGGTAGTCAACTTACGTATTCCGGTTGGTTCAGAACTGGACAAGCCGTTTTCAAAAGATGGTTAACGTTATCAAATTGGTTAGACACTATCGCTTTTCTTCTTCCTTCGAAAGTCACAAAATGTCCACAAATATTTCACGCTTTTTTGTTACCAAAATCACGACACACGTCAATGAGCTTGGCAACATTAGCCTGGTAAGAAACCATGTCAATCTCAACGACATCTATATTGTAAATAGCACAAATGTAAGTACGAAAATAATGGAAAAATTATTAGCAATAAAAATACCAGAAGAACTTGTTCGATGATTTTGTAAACTTAATATTTCTGCTGTTGGACTCTGGTCGTCAGTTGATGATTTTTTATTTGGTACACGTCCTCCTTTCTTCGAATACTGTTGGTTGTTCTTATCCCTCCTTTACTCAAAATTTCTTTGGATTCTCATAAGAAATTCAGTCTAAAGAAGCAATACAAATGTTAACAATTACATAAAATACAAAGCTGTGTACAAAGCCTACTTACATTTGTTTGGATGGAATCTTCCTTGTCCATGATTAAATTTTGATACTTAACTAACAGACTATCAACAACAAATTTGAGAGAGTCAGGATGAGGGTGGAGAGTATACTGTTCAATAGAATTAGTCAGAGTTCGTGTGATCATTGAGAACTCAGCAGCCTGATAAGTTTGTTTTGCTTTAGACTTCATCTTCTGAGTTAGTGCTGTGCCGTAACAGGTTGGTAATTTATATAAAGCAGAATTTATTCGTACACACTCTCTGTTCACTCTTTCAGATACTGTAAAAAGTTGGGAATAGATACGCTGACCATCATCTGATTCTTCACTGCTGCTATCTATAAGTGCAAAAAGTATTGTTAATCTGATGATCTTTACAAAGTAAATAATAATCAGGAATAATACCACTAGAACTAATACAAGCAGTCTTTCTTTTCAGTGGTTGTACTTGTTTCTCAGTAGAAGCAGAATTTAGTCGTACACACTCTCTGTTCACTCTTTCAGATACTGTTAACAGTTGGGAATTGATACGCTACCCATTATCTGATTCTTCACTGCTGCTATCTATAAGTACAAAAAGTATTGTTAATCTGTTTATCTTTACAAAGTAAATAATAATAAGGAATAATACCACTAGAACTAATACAAGCAGTCTTTCTTTTCAGTGGTTGTACTTGTTTCTCAGTAGTTTTTTTGATGAAATAACTGTTTTGAGAAGTGTCTTCTTCTGGCAGTGAAAGGTTTAGAATAGGAACATCTCCCAACAATGCCGTAGTATGTCTAACAATGGGCAAATTTGGTTCTCCATCCGGTATGCCAGATAATTTATCAATGGCTTCCACACTACTGAAATCGAATTTCGGTTTCATTAAGACGCACCTCACTTCACTTCTGTCCTTTACAGGCGAATCGTCACCAATTACAACCCAATTATTGGGTCGTAGTTCGCTTTCTTTCTGAAAATAAAAGTTTTCGCACGAGAGAAACACGTGTTTTAGGGCCTTACTTTTTTCTTTTTAAGACGTCAGCAATTTTCTCAAGATCGTTTGTTTCATCTTTGTCAGGAATTCTTTTCTGCAAAACAATATCGTATTGAGTATTAACCTCACCATCAATTACGGTAACGAAAATCACTTTTGAAGATTTATCGACAGGTGTGTTAGGCGCCATCTTGCTCGTCTATGTCGGTCACTGGCTGAACGTTAGCGTTTCTATCCGTCTATCGTCTGTCAGTCCGTCATTCAGACAATGATTCAAAATGATAAATGATTGCTGGATAAATATTCATAAATAATTAAAAAAATTTATCAAATAAGAAATATTGCAATAAATCATTTCATAATGAATAATGATTGATAAATTAAATCGTTTTGAAATTGCGACTACGCAATTTCAACTCGCGACAATTCGGCAACTATGCTCATTCTGTCATTTTCCTTGGTATCTTTGAGACTTTGATAAAAAGAATTTTCAAAAAAAGCATTCGTATATAAAAAAAGGAGGTGCAAATGAAGTTAGATTGTTACACCTGCCAAATAATGCAATGTAACTTTGTGACTCAGGATAGCCATAACACGCTGAGACATTTAAGTATTATTCACTTGAAAGACGAAAACTTTACTAGCCCTTGTCTGAACACAACTGATTGTTTTCACAAAGCGAACTTCAAAACATTAAGTGGTCTCAAACAGCATTTAAGCAAATTTCATCCGTTGTTTTTTTCCGTTTCTGGAAATGTGACAGAAGCAAATTCAAATGGCACACCCAGTGAGCAAGGTGGCATGGGATGTGTTGCCAACTCAGATGACGTTGACTCACCAGACATAAGTAATTACAAATTTATTGTAATTTTCTAAATCTTAAAACTAATTTTAGGCTCTTATTGATTCTTAATGTGTTAACAGGTCTTGAAACAATCTGTGATGATGTTGCTTGTTTACAAGCTCCAACTAATGATTTACGTTTGCTTGCTGGAGATTTTGTTCTAAATCTTTTGGCAGAACAAAAGATGACACAAGTTGACATAAGTATATTATGGATGAGGGGACCAACCTACTGAATGAGGCCGTAAACAGAAAATTGCAGGAAACCTTGCATCTAATACTGGAAAAGAATTTGGATCCGATTTCAGCCCTGTCTAGTCTTTTAGATTGTAAGGACAAACCGTTTGAAAAACTCAAACATCAGTCTACCCAAAACAAATATTTTGTCAAACACTTTGGTTAGTAGTGATTGTTTTTATAATGATAACAATATTCTGGTGGATGTTAACTGAACCACATTTTATTTTGATAGGCATGATTGAGGCTGAACGCATCACTCAAGCAGATTTTGGTCGTCACAAAACTGGAAAGGATCAGCATTTTAAGCCCAAAAAGTACATTTATGTCCACATTTTAAAGCAATTGGAGAGGATATTAAATTTTAAGGATGTTTTAAGTGAAATTAATGAGGTTAAGACAATTAAGCCAAAAGAATATTCTTTTTTTGAAAGTGGGCAAACTTTTAAAACAATTCCTTCTTTCAAACTTTCCCTAATGCTTTGCAAATTCTTTTGTACATCGATGAAGCTTCCATTACTGCTGACAAAGGAAACCGTTCTAAGAAAAACAAACTTTGTTTTGTTTATTGTTCCCTCGACAATCTTAAAAGAAACATTTAAAGCAATCAATCTGGTTGCACTTTTTCGTAACACCACCGTGAAACAGTTTGGATTAAATGTTTTACTTAGGCCACTTGTCGATTATTTAAAAAAATTGGAAGAGGGTGTTTTAATGCATATTTCTGGGATCGATCGCATTGTTCGAGGAACTCTTTCAGCTGTTATTGCAGACAATCTCGGGAGTCATCAGATCGGTTGTTTTAAAATTGGTTTTTCTAAAGGCTTTCGTAAGTGCAGATTCTGTTTAGCCGTCGACGATGACATTCAATGTTATTTTCGTGATAATCAATTCATTGCCAGGGATAAAATACAGCATGACCAACATTGCGATGGACTATCTTTGGAATCAATAAAAGAACATTTAGAACGATTATACGGAATAACAGGGACTTCCATTTTGAATGAGCTCAGCCATTTTCATGTTATTGGGGGATTGCCACCAGATGTTATGCATGATATTCTAGAAGGGATTCTTCCTCTTGTCATTTCAAAAGTTATCATGTATTGCATTAAGTCAAAATTTTTTACTTTAAAACTTTAAATCATATTATTGTGAATTTCAATTACGGACACAGAGAAGTAATTGATAAGCCATGCACAATTGATTATTCACAACTCAATAAAGGAAAGATGAATCACTCTGCCGTTCAGATCTGGTTACTAGCTATCAATTTGCCCTTGATGATCGGAAATTTTATTGGTGCAGATCCTGTTTGGCATTATTTCACAACGCTTCTACAAATTTCACGACTAATTTTCTTAGAATCAATCTCTGATTTCGAAATTGTTAAAGTTGAATTGTTGATCGAAGAATTTTGTGTGGATTATAAAGAACATTTTTTTCAATCTTACAAAAGAGACGACCCCAAATCCAAACTGAAATGTAGCATCATACCAAAAATGCACCATCTCGTTCATTACCCTCGATTTATTAAGCTACTAGGCCCACTTCATTCCTTCTGGTGTATGAGGTTTAAAGCGAAGCATAGTTACTTCAAACAGCTTCAAAGAAACATAAAAAATTTCATTGACCCACCTTACACCCTATCTAAGAGACACCAACAATGACAATGCAACCAGTTTAGATCTGCTGGAGAAATGCTACTCCAGTCTCCTATTCTGACGTCCCCATATAAAGTTAGATTGCTTAATGCCGTTGATGTAATGTTTCCTTTGCAGGGCAAGTCGCTTCTTTATTGAATTTGGATAAACTTGATGTGTCATTGCGTGAGTATAAGTAGATAACCATTGGGTCAAATAAGTTTAAAGTGAATGGAAGCCTTATTGTATGTCCATTGTCAAATAATATCAGTAATGTCAGACAGCGAAGAGGTGCATTTCGAGGTTCATTTGGTTAAATTACCCATATATTTTCGAATGATGGCGAGTTCCTTTTTGTCTGCGAAGTTTACCGCACAGTGAGATTTGATCACCATTTTAAGTCTTTCGAACTTGTAAAGAGAAAGGATCGTTTCAATTTTGCTTTGTCACCAACACAACTGTCTGGTTATTCCGTTTACCAATTGCATAAACCATGTTTTGAACGTACTACTCATTTCTTTGTTCCTTCAAAAAGTGAATTACGTCATCTAGTTCTTTGAATGAATTATATCCATTTATTAAAACAGCTTTTTATGTTTCTTATTTTAGTCGAGAAAGAAATTATTTTGAGGGTTTTTTTCCACAAGTTATTTGGGCTTTCGTTGCAAATAGTAAATTAGTATTTAAAAACCCCCAAAATTTAGGTCAATTTGAAAATTTTGGGGTCATTCGATTTTTTCGTGGTTGGTAACCCCGAAAAAGTGGTACCCGTTTTAACATTGGTACCAAATGAAAACAAAAATGATTTGGTTTAAGGAATAATTTGTTCTGTGAGGAAAACACAACACTTAGAAATTACTAACGAAATAGTTTCTTAGCTGCTCAAATCTTTCCTCTAGTGAATGGCCATTTGCCATTGAGCCAGCCACAAGTAAAACAACTGCGCAAAATACCATTTTAAAGTAGCAAGTCATATTTTATTAGCCTTGGGAAAGCTTCAATTGAGAAAGAATGGTTTTCTGTCGACTATACCATCGCCCATTTTATAAGGCACGTAAATAATTAAGCGATCAGTTTGCAGTTTCATCACAAATGGATGAGATAGGCAGGGGGAAATCTTTTTTGTGTGCCCTACTATTGTTTGTTTTTTCAATCGACAAATGAGAACTGAAAGGAGCAAAAATTATTTGATAGACGTCCAAAAATATATCTGCAACACTTACTGCGTGGTGTTGAAATACTTGCCCGTTTCGATGATGTAGAAATTGGGACATGTCTTTACTCAGTATAAACTTGCTTTTTTTAAAACTTTTGATTTGCCTTCCGTCTTCCTCACTTGCCGTCAGGACTCTCTCTCTCTCTCTACTCGAGATGAAATGGAAAATAGTCGCCGTCTTTTCATCTTATGCGTATAGGTCGATCTTGTGCAATGTGCATATACACTCTACTTCACCATACTAGACATTGTGTAGAGATGGAAAGAAACCAATAGATGCGAGCGCATCAGCGAGCCCGCGCGAGAGAGAGAGAGCTCCAGAATCGATTATGGGGTCCGAGCTAGATAGAGAGAGCCGCCGCCGACCCCCACATTCACATGGATGTACACGAGGACAGAGTTTTTCCAATCAAACTGGATGTCTGGATGCTGTTTATCTAAATAAAAAGTAAAAAATGGTTTACAAAAAATTATTGACAGAAACAACAGGCAAGAAAAGGGTGAAAACGAAACAGTGATTAAACACAAATTTTTAATAAACAGGAGAATTTGAGGTTTCATATATAAAATACTGCATTGTGCACTGCAAGTCATAAATCATTAGATACCTAGCAGTAGCAGGTCACAGATAATTAAAAGCAACGAAAATCATTACCCATAAGCAATGACTGAAGAGATTGTTGCTGATGGCAGGTCAACACCAGTAGAAGCAAAACTTGCATATTGTGTTGTAATGATGGCTGGTTCAGAGGTCTCCAATCTGTACAAAGGAGAAGCCGAGAAGGTTACCTAGTGCAAACAATCTGGAATCTGCCATGCCTTAAAGAGGCTTACATGATAAAATGCCACTCACAGGAAATAATATTTCACAGATTTGTAACAGGTTTAATCTCTTCTATCTAATAAGCTCCCACAATCATTCTGTCTTTATTCTTAGTTTTACCCGCCAATATTTACCCGCCAAACAGCATGGAATGGAGAGTGTGTCAAGAGCCACGACACCAGAGTTTATACACGAACACTACCACCACGTTTTTGAAACTTTAATAGCTGTGCTATTCATCGTGCAGCCACGAACGTTTTCACAAAAGTTATCTTTCCTTTTCTACATCTTAATAAACTTGAGCACTCACTTACTTACTAAGCAATAAACTCGTCTCTTTTTCGAAACTGTGTATTGTGTTTTGTGTAACAATGAAAGATGAAACAAAACAGCAGACGACACTAATCTTCTAATTAGCCAGAGTTTAGATATCGATAGTAATTATAAATCGATCTGATCAATGGTGATCAAACAATCGAATGATCAAAGCGGGTTTATCTCCCGCTCACATCGGGATTATTTTAGATCGGGATTATTTTAGCATCAGTTCGTTTCCAAAAGAATACCCTCGGGTTTATGAGCGTACATTGGAATTCTATTTTGCTTTACTTTTACACGCAAGTTCGAGAGCGATATACTATCGTCCATTTCGGGAATTTTATGCATTCTTAGGAATTATTGAGCGATAATTGGTGACGTTGGGTTTTCAGTTAATGAACTTTATTTGAAGTCATGTCAATTATCAGATTAGGCATTAATAGTAAGAATACCCTCTGTGACAAACAGCAATCGCTGATCCCTTCTATCTAATATTTTACCATCCAATGTTGTAAACAATTATGATTTATGTTCAGGGTTATGCCCTGTATAAGTTACATTCGTACTCGTCTGAATAGTTGGATAAGTAGAAAGAAGTGGTGAAGAAGAATGCAACTCCTCTTCAACCTCCTATTTTCTTGTAATATCCTTCATGTCAACGATTAATGTACAATAAACATAGATAAAACAGATCCTTATATACCCCCTGTCTAACTAAATTGTTGTTGCAATACCAAAAAGGGTTTATGCTATCACATGTTAAAATTAGGAAACGATGGTCAAATTAAATCGTACAGTGCTACGCAACACACTTGATTTGTCATTGCTCATTTAGTGAAACATTCAAAACTACTCAATTTATAAAGTTGCATTTGAAATAATTCCTTTAAACTTGTTTCTTCAGTTAGAACCATAAGTTTTCAAAATGACTTATACCTACTCCCCGAAACCAAATGTTGATTACTTCCGACGAAAAGTACGGAAAATACACGCAAATAAAATTGCAATTATACAACAAAATCGGCAGCCCACCAGCAGCTACACAGACCGAAGATACAATTTGCGAGCCACAGGCCATTCTGCCGTGGTTTATTTCCGACGGCTGTGTGTTGGCACTCGGCACGCGCATAAATATAAGACTATTGAGACTATTTTAACAGTCTAAAGAGAGCCAACAGTAGTATTTACAGACCGCTATATAACCGACTAACTTGTCCCTAAAAAGAATCCAACAGCAGCCGTCCACACATGGTAACGACAGTTCAGCTAACTATTAGTCAACTTCTATGACGACGGCTCGGCTTAAATATTTCCCCCCATAAAAAAATGGCCTTTTTTCACTTTTCTGCTGTCTGGAAAACTATATAACCATCTCGTCATATATAATAACCTAGGACCCCGTCTGCTAATAACAAAATCGGTAGCAACAGCAGCAGCAGGAGTGAAGGAAAATCTAAATCAGATGGAAATGGTGAAGTCACAGAGCCAAAAAAGAAATTAGCTTCCCGTAAATTTATTCGACTGGGGATAATCGTATGGGCTAAGCTATATAGATGGCTGGCCTTGGTAGCCCGGTAAGTCACGCCTTTATATTATTTTTTTAAATTCGGAAATTTTAGTTATTACTTGGGAAATTCTGATCGTGTTGCTAAATCGTTAATCGTGTTATTCACATTTTTCGATATTACCAAAAAGGGATCGTTGTTAATTACAATATGACTGTGGGCTGCCACCTCCGAGAAAACCGACTAGTAACTGCTGGATATTTTGGTTCGGTGGCCATCAAACCGTGTCCGAGGTTCATTAATTATTGATTAAAAAACGGTTTCCGACTTTAGTTCAAAATTTTGATTAACATTTTTGGGAGTTAAAACAGATGCCGACGGAAAAAACTGGGCGGTTTTCTAGATGACCGGTTGGCCAGCCTGTTAAATTAAGCTTACAACAGCGCCTCTATGAAAGAGGAGTCTTGGAAGCTCTGCAGGTTGAATACGACTACACACTTTTATTGCCAGTTATCGAAATTAAACATATTTAATTTTCTGTGATCTACAGGCAGTCGCCTTTAACAGAGATCAGACGAAAGTAGTTAAAGGCACGACTGACAAATTAAAAACGTGGGAGATCAAACTCTTGGCGTCGTCAAAGAACAACATCAGTCGAGATGGTAATTATATTTCTATTATATAACATCATTACAGTGGTCTTGGACGATTTCCCAGAATAGCTGCAACAGCATCGACCGCCGGATCAAAGACCTCAACAAGTTGAAGAGGATCGCCAATGAGAAAAAAGAGAATCGCCTGTCAGTGTTCCAGGGCAGCAAAAACAAGAAGGAAAAGAGTAAGAAAAACAATTCCGAAGAAGATGGTTTCACTTACGGCCCGCAGGATTGCGACATTGGTAATAAATCTTCGTCTATGAAATTGTATCTTTTATTGATGTGTGAAAACTAAACACGCCCACATCTTATATTGTTACAACAGCCGTGGTGGACAGCAGGAACAAGACCGGAACTTTGGACAAGGCCGGATTACTTCTGTCTCGGTTGTCATGGAAATTATGGGCCCGTGTAGGGAACATCCGCTCTTCTTTGGAAGTTTATGCAATCGCGAATGCAAGGTGATTATTTTTCCTAAATTAATTAAGAGCGCTGAATAATTGTTTGTTTTTCTTACTATGTTATTTATGTAGAATGAACTTCTGGCAACGAGTTGCAGCATTGGTGAGGACGATATTCACGTAATCGCTTCATCTAATTTGAAAATTATTGTTTAATAGATTCATTTCTTCGATCAATTTTAATAGGCTATCTGTGGTTCCACAGGAGATTGTCTGGAATGCGAAAATAGTTAAAACTTTTTTATTTTCTAAATAGTTTTTCTTTCAAGAACTCAAAGTGATTTCTTGTTAATTAATTAAAAGAGTATTTTGGTCGTATTGTGTTGAGCTGCTGGTTGGTGAAGGATCAATGTCCGTTATCATGCAAAAGACGCCGTGGTTTTACTGCCTCTGCGGTCTGCGCCAGTTTCACAGCAGAATCCCACGGGCTCCTCGCTCCGACTGGGCCTTAAAAGTATTTAACTTTTTTCTCTAGGAATTTTCCAGAATATTCTTTAACAGTTTCTCCGACAGCTGAGAAGTTTCCTTCACCAAGATTTACCCGTCCAACTGAACCGGCATCTGTCCAAAAAAGGGCAACCTGCTCTTCGCATCGTCGTACTCCACGACAATCTCGAAGCCGTCAACTATATACGCCCTTAATTCACTGCGACTTGAATTGGATCAGTATTGGGCCTTCGACCGATGGAACGAAGTGTACGAACTCAACGGCGTTGAATTCGCAGTCCTGAAAAACGCCAATCAAATGAAGGACGAAGAATGGGCCAAATTGTGTCCCGTTCATTTACTCGTTTCTTGCCTCCCGGCCAAGAAATTCGATCCCAAGCGTCACCAACCCGCCGGCCGAGAAGTGATGGGTAGAAGACAATTTTCTGAAGCAGGTACGTTCCCAATTATCTCTAGCCTAATATTTTATTATTTATAATGAAACTGAGTTTCTCATTTTTTTTTTGCAAAGTCTGGAGAGGCTTTTTTCGATTTTTTCCACGTGAAGAATTGCGTCGAACACAGCAATGAAGAAACGCCACTTTTGTGGGCCATAAAAAATGTCGCCAGCTATACCACATAACCATTTTGAGGTTTGAAATTCAGTATTGGAATCTGCTAAGAGAGCTAATAGATTTTCTTTCTTTTTGTTCAGATTTCTCCAGATGGAACTGATCACATTTATTGACATGAAGGATGCCCAAGGCTCCACCAAACATCTTCTGGTGTCGGTATTCAAAATAATCTTAAAAATAATTTCAAACGTAAAGCTAAAAGGAATTTTGATTTTATTAGGTGGACTAGCTTTCCGGAACAGAATGTGTCGTTGGCCCGAAATAAGCCGTGGATTTTTATTTACTCTTCCATTCAGTACTTTTCTCACCTTGTTTTCTTTTGTAACCAAGAATGTAAACTTTAATCGTGACTGTTCCTGAACAAACAATACAATTTGTTGGTGGAAAAATTTGAAATTGATTTTACAACTGTGAGAGATTTATTTGGACGAATGTAGTTAATAATCTATTAATCTGAATCGATTCCAATATCCATGTCACCAAAGCCACCTCCGTAATCACCAAAGTCGCCGTAGTATCCTCCGCCGTAATATATTTTTCAACCGACGATTATATTTTACGAACCGTATCCGCCATAATACGGATATCCGAAGATGCCTCTCCAAAATAATAAGGATAAGCACGTCTCACATACGGTCGGTGGTATAGGTAAGACGAAAGGTAAAGAATAAAAAATCTTCGACTTCTAGATAGCGCAGGGTTGAGTGGAACTGCTGGAACCGGTGGCGACTCCAGCAATTCATATTATTAGCTTCTCCGAGTTATTCAGACTTCTCTGACGCATCTTTTCCCACATTTTTGGGACTATAGAAAAAATTTCTGTGTGAGGTTCGTCAGGTTGTCTAGGCTGATAAGCTATATTTTCACATCAAGTTTTGAATCCGTTTTTCTGCTTTTTGAGGTGAAACCAGTGTGTCTCGATTGGTCGTCAAGTCTTCCAGATTCTGTTGATCCTTTTCAACCGATCGGCCCAGAACACGACAGCGCAAAAAAGTGCCACCAAATGACCAAATACACACAAGTTATCTGCAATTAAATCAACAATTCAAGATTGTAAAGCAAGTATTATAAGCAAGTCCTCTTATGCAGTATAGTAGTATACTCTGCAGCACATTACTGATAAATTGTTCATATTTTTATTTTCGGTGCTTTGTATTCGTATATTAAGTACTGTTTTTGTTGTATTTAAGGCCTGTGCTGACTATAGAATACAACGACATTGACATTATACAGCCTAAATTATTCATTCGACGACAATATATAATGGTCTGATGCTGGACTATTTATATAAGCTATGACGGAATTAGCTCTAATCCATCTACTAAAATATGTAAGCTGGACTACATATAGATGGCAGATGGCTGCATGTTGTCCCGGTAAGTCGACAAAGTCGTGCTTTCAAATTAGTTTTATTTTCTCAATTATTAGTTAAAATATTTTTGAACGAAATTTTTATCGTGTTTCCTCATTGTAACTGAGGGGGTCGTTTTATTTATTCCCTTGTCCATGTAATTTAATACGACAAGGGATCGTCGTTGCTGCTCACAATGACTGATTGTATTGCTGCTGCGGTGCGCTGGCCTCCTCCGAGAAAGCCTATAATAAATGTAGGCTATAGGCTATACTATATATAAAGTTATACTGGTTTGGCGGCTATTTTTTACGAAATTTATTTGATCGTGTTGCCGCATTGTAACTGAGGGAGTCGTTTTATTTATTTATTCCCTTGTCCATGTATATTATAATAATACGAAAAATGACCGTCGTTGCTGCTCACAACGACTGATGCTGCTGCTGGTACGCTGCCTCCTCCGAGAAAGCCTTTGAAATAGGCTATAAGGCCTACTATATAAAGTTAAACTGGTTCAGCGCGGCCATCCAGCAGCCGGGTCCAAGATTCTCAAATTACATTGTTGTTGTTTTTTCGACTTTTATTAGGTTTGTTGTAAGTTAAAACTAGATGCTGGCAGATATCTATTATATGAGCTATTTCATTGAATTAAAAAAAAAGGTTTGTCTTGAACAAAGTTTCCAACATGGTTGATGGTTCCCACCGTTCGTTCATTTCTATCAGTCATCATACGCTCAGTCGCGAGTACATCGTGAGCCATTTTTCATCAAATTATTAGCATATTATTAGCCTTGGATTATTGAAGATATTGTGATACAAATATTTGAATGCTCCCCCCTTCCTTTTTTTTTTTAACTGTTACTGTCTTGCAACGTGATGCGCGCAGCAGGCAAAATTTAACCTCTGTCAGCCAACTGGCAAAAAGAAACACGATCGGATGCTGTTCCAGCGCAACATATAATACCCAAAGCAAGACGAAAACAGTTAAACCACGCCAGCTAATATTTGGGGCATTTTATAATAGGTCTACTCGGATGTCCACCCCATAAACTTACAAGAAGAAGAGGAAATTGAACAGCGATCTCCGACAATCGTGAAAAATTGAATAATCAAAGGGAGAGACGATAAGCACCCTAAGCACCATCATCCAGCAGCAAATTTATTATTGTTTGTTATATTTTGCCAAAATGGGTTATTGCCGTTAATGATACAGATGGACAGAGCACCGTGTTAAATATTAATATGCCTATATCTTTGCGATTCCTTATATAAAGCAATTTTCTGTCCCAAATAAAATAAATTTATTTAATTTAACGTAAATTGTGTTTTCACTGATTCGGAAGCAAACAAGTCACACATGAGCATCTGGACGCATCTGGAATAACAGGAAATTCAAATCGGTCGCATTGCGAATATTATATATATTTAGACCATTGCGCAATCTATAAACGATTGAAATAATGATTTAATTCAGTACTAGGCCTGATATTAACTATAGTAAAAAATCATTTAATGTCGTAAATACAATACGAAAACTTAAACGTTCACCTATTCAAAATAATAAAATCTTTTTATAACAATATAACAAAAGATTTTGCGCTCGAGATTTTGGCTAGTAATAAGATAATCGAACTCATAACATCGGCACGGCGCTTTACCCAATGAAGCTAACAAGCCATCAATTTGTGCGTTTTCTTTGAGATATAGATTTTGTACTATATGCTCTTGAATCGTCAAATTGAATTATTCCTATTCGAGATAAGAAGGTGAGTGCTTTGTCGCGTTGAAGCAGCAATTTAAAACTGATGCCATAAACAACAAAACACGCACCGAAATTCTGCATCACCGAGAAAGCGGCCACGAGATTATTGCTATAGAAATACATTTATACTTCCAGCATCATGCACATAAAAAGTCGAAAAAAGTTTCCCATTATAGGAATCAGAGCCTTGTTTACCTTTTCGTAATGACGCACCATGTCTGCCTTTGGTCTCTTGATTGTTTTAACTTATGGATTTGCTTCACAGTTCACACAGTTATTACGAAGAAACTTTTTCCAGCAACCTTCTCAATTCCATTTCCTTTTAGCTCACACCAATGTAAATTGGCTATAAAAGCCTTCGACTGAGGCTGAAAAGATATCATTCTTCAACCTGTCTTCAACCGACATGACTCGTGATATATATTCCCTTGGTATCCGTACTGTCTAAGATGGACTATACAATTATACACACATTAAACTTGATAATAACTTGATAACACGCTTTATTTGCTGCTTATTGCTCTTTTTTGTTGCCATATGCCATATGCCACCGATATTCTGTTTTTCCCCATGAATTTTCCAGCTCAGGTTTTGTGTCCTGCTGGCCGTTGTGGTCGCAATCGTCGAGGCCGCACCTCGTGAGAAATGCCAACTGCTGGGCGGACACCGGCGGACATCCATATATAGTTAAGGAGATGCCACGACTTGCTTCGTCCCGATTTTTTTTTAAAATAAATTTACTTGATCAATTATTTTTTTGAATGCATCTTGATTCAAAAGTACTAATATGAAAATATTTATCACTCGTTGATTATGTGCATGAAAATTTGAGTTAGATTATTATTTGGATTGATTTCAAGTGTTTGCATAAAATATTTAGCCTGGTTCTACAAAATCCAAGTCTTAGGAACAATTTTTAAAAAACCTCGTTCTCAAAGAAAGAACATTTTATAGCGGTTATGGCGGTTAAGTTATTGCAGAATTTTCAGCCTGGCAGTACTGCCCTCTGGCGTTTTAATCCGTAACATCACACAACTCGCAACGCAACAACCACTTGCTTATAATTTGAAGATATAAAATTATATATTACTCAAATCAATAAATTTATGGTTGAACAAGGTCGGAATAATTAAGCAAATATGGAAAATCAAAATTAATTTGACAGGAAATCCGATTTTCAATGTATAATTTGTCAAATCGCAACGGGAACTGAAGTGCGAATGTCATTCTCGAACCTCCAAGTCTACTTAAGCGCATTGGCTGCTACTGAAAAGTACAGCACGCATTTAAACTCAATACAAATGGCGTCTCTAGCAAACGGCAGGGCAAGCAACTGCTCATGCACCATGTCCAGTCAGAAGTGGTTTTTTCTCCTTTTTGTTTTCATCGGTTTCATTTTGATGACGGCTACAGGACTGATTGTTTATTATAATTTCTGCATTCCAACTGGTGTAGCAACCGAAATAATTTGCCTGCCACCAGCTCCAGCAACCAGCTGCCCAGCACCACCAAGCAATTTGCCACCTTGTACATCCCCACCAACTTGTCCGCCGATAGCCGCTTTGCCTTGCCCCAATAGTCCGGCTCAGACTTGCAGACCCTGTCCGGCGCATCCTCCTTGTACCAGCACGTCAAATTGCCAACCATTCGTTTGTCAAGCGCAGTCTCCAACTGAAATTCGTCGATTGACAGAACCCGAAATGACCAACACAAGAGCCTTCGATCTGATAACACGACATCCCGTGAATTCTTACGAACGTCTGCAAGTTGCTCTTCAACTGATGGAGTTCAGCATCGAGTGGTGGGCGAATGCTTTCACCGTCCGCAACTGCATACATGACATTAGACGTGTGTGCACCGTTTGCAAGGATCGCTACCATTACTTGCGCTGCATTGTGGAAAACGATCTCGACTCGAACAAAGAAATTCCCAAGGCGACGAGATTCGTCAATGAAAAATATGTCAACGAACCGAGTAACAACATGAACCACATTTACGCACTGAATGACCGTGGGAATCGCTACTGGTTTCCGGAAGACATCCGCCGCCGAGCCTATCATTCCGCCAAAGAAGAACAATTTCAGAAATATTTTGAAACGGACGTGGACATGTGGAAGTGGGGACTGCGTTACGATGAATACATTCCGCTTCAGATCAACCAAAGGGCACTCAGTTTTTGGATCGATAAAGCCGGGACACCGAACAGAAGACATTGCACACCTTGCGAGGGAACGAATCCTCTCCATCACATGAGTTGTACTGCCTATCCGCATTACTTGTACGAAGGTGGAATCCGGACCACTGAATACGATTACACCTGGTGGCCACCGCACCAGCTGTAAGTTTCAGCCCGTGTGCTACACGTTGAATAATTAAACTCTCGATTAAACTTGATTCTGATAATAAACAGTCGAATGCAAATCATTTACAAAAATATTTTTCTTAACTCTGAATTTACGTTATTTCCCTCTATTATTAGCCGATTACCCTTTATCAACGATTACCCTATACGGAACACCATTTCCAAATAATAACTGATGCAATTTATTTTCCGGAACGAGCCAATTAAGGATAAAATTTAAAATAGCAAAGGAGGTGGTGCACAAAAGTTAACGGTTTAGCCTGAATGGTCTACTTCTTAGCAATTCATCATCCAACGTAGATTTTGTTATTCGTTAGTTTTATTGTTGAGGGAAACATCTAGTAGGTTAGGCTAATTATTTTGAGGCTCCAAAGGGTAGTTAAACGCACATGTCGTCGCATTTCTTCTTGGACGCGCGAAACGATTTGCGTTGCCACCGCAGCCGCCGTAAAGAAAATTTTTGCATTCGCCTTTATTACGCGAGTCAGTTGGCGGATCGAAATACCACGCAGTTACCGCAGCTCGGCACATTCCGGAGTCTTTTTTTAAAACGCACACATCTGCTAGAAAAGAATTAAAGCATAATTATGTGTGCAGCAGTTTTGGATTTTTTGAATTTCAGTAGACTTACTTGCTGGTGTTGCGCACCTCTTCTCACATATCTTTTTTCATTTTTTGTCCCGAAACTGTTAAAGTTTCTGCTACATTCACCGATGTTGAACGAGTAACAAGTTCCAGTCGCTTTGTCGAAATACCAAGTGGGAAGTAATGTTCGGCACTTGACGGATTCTCGCTTCAAACTGCAAACGTCTGTTCAAAATTTGAATCATTAAGTATATTTATACGCAGGTATAGGCCTATTTGCAGTTTCATTTCCTTATGAACTTGTGCGTTATACTTACCATCAAATTGGGCCGCTTGCGATGTGACCAACATCAAACTCATAACGAGAAACTGATGGAATAAAAATTTGGATATTAATTGACTAACGGTACAATTTCGACAATAAGTAGTCTGCTCATGATATGAACTGTGAAGAATAAAGTAATTTGTTTTAGCTTACCAAAGAAAACATTGCAAAAGATGTTTTCATGTAGCCTAATAAAACCGCTTGACAAATTTGAGTGTAGAGACAACGGTGGAAATTGCTTTATTTACCTCTGGCTGCCAAAGCGTATCTGAAATATTTTAATGGTGTATTAGACGGTATAAGATGCTCTAAATTATAGGTTCTATTATATACTCAATTGAATTTCGTGTGCGTGTCAATCTAAACTGGAATCAACCAATAGTAAATTGACAAATATTATCCTTGTCCATGGGACAAAACTCATCGATATATTTAGCCAACGATGACATAATTTCGGTGGTAGTATCATTTTCCTGAGTTTAGAAATGCGGATAGCTGATACTTGATAATTAGTCAGGAAAAAAAGCACGGGTTTTTCTCGTAGAGTTTCTCGTCAAGAGCGTGGTTTTTCTCTAAAAGCACGCAAATGTTTATTTTTATTGTTTGATTAGATTCATTTTACATTTCATCTTGACGTAATTCTTTAAATTAACATATTGGTAATCCCATACGCAGATCACGTGCCTGTTGCTGGTGTTGGTTTTTGCCGCCCAAATTCAAGCTCAAATTTACGGATACGGTCTCGGCGCCGTAAATGGTGGATACTAGCTACGGAAACTACCGTGCCTATCCGTTCGCTGACGTTCGCCCCACCACGGCCTATACACAGGAATCCTCGTCACTTACGTCAATCCTGATCTTTCTCGGCCATCCAGTCAGCCAGGACAAGCGCTCGCACTCGAATCAATTTGCATCAAAAATCACAATTCGAGTCTTCTTTCTTGAATTAGGAAAGAAATATTACTCTAAAACATACAAAATTGTAACTGTTTTCATTTATTTCAGTATAATATCACTTGAACCGCACTTAATTTAGTGATAATTCAATTAGAGTAGAATATATCCTTCGTTTAACGAAACGAAGAGGTGGCACATCTAGCTGTTGAAATTGAGAGTGGGGTCATTTGGACCGGTTTTGTTTTTCTCGTGTAGGACATTGCCTAATCATCCGATTTGTAAAATAAATGTTTTTTTTTGTATTTGCCTCACTTTTTTTCTATCTCCAGTATTTTTTATTTTATTTTAGAGTCGTTAGTTTACCCGCTACCGATTTTTAAAGTTGCGGAAAGAAAGTGGGCGTGGAAAAATTCCGAGGTTATATGGGGCAGGGCGAAACACTCTAAATTTAGCAATCAAATATTGTTATAAATTAATTTAAAAAATATCGTGCGATTATATTTGCCACCTAATATTTGTTTTTCACTATGTTTTTAGGTTTTTTGGTATGTTTAAAAATTATTTGTTGAAAAATGATTAGTTTTTCAGCGTTGCAACTGAGCTAAGCTCCGCCCATTATAAACTCCCTTTCAGTTCCAATTTACCCCACATTTTAGCCCCAAATATCCCCCAAAAAACGCTTTTGGGAAACTTGAATTATAAAACACAATTTTGAAGTAAGAAATTATATTTTTTGGGGGATTAAAGAAAAAAGGTATATCTACACTTTTTCTATCTCATTTCTCTTTTAAAATTTTGAGTAAATTCAAAAAAAAATCCTGTATTTTTTGAAAGAATTTTAGAGGGTTTTTCTTATTTATTAAAAAACTAAAAAACTTAATGTACAAAAGTAACAATTTTTTAGGGAATAAAGTAGATACCTATGAACAACATCATGTATTAATTTTAGAATTTTATAACTAAAGCTTAAATATTTTTTAACTTGCTGTTTCACATAGTACAACGGACTATATAAATATAACCCCCCTCTCCCCGAAATATTCCAACTTTTTTAAATATTTTTTTGGCAAATTCGACACGAATTGACTTGAATTCGTGAATATTCACAACGAATATTCATAAATCGGGAAATGAATATTTGCCCAAAAATATCACAATTCGGATGAATATGAATTTGGATTTTTCTAATTCGAAATGAACTGAATATTCGAAAAATCTAAAATTAAAACGAAATTCGAGTTGAAGCGATTCGAATCAAACGCAATTCGGGTGGAAGTGCTAGCCAGGACGAGCTGGACCAGGCCAGCTTCCCTCTAGCTCACCCCGGACAGTTCACCAGCAAACTTCGTGACAGTTTCGGCAACCATATCGGCAACTATGCTTACCTGAAAGTCAACACACATCGGATCCTAATCGGATCATTGGCACACATCAGCTCTAATGATCCTGGGTTATGAGCCCATGACACACATACGGGAGGTCCTATAGATTATACCTGAGCATTTTTTACATCTGAGTTTTCTTCTGTGTCGGTTGGTCTCGACAGGTCGTGAGGCGTCAAACAACGCCGCTTGGCTGTGCCTCTCATAAATAAAGACCAGGTTTAGAATCTAAAAGAATCGTGAGAGTATAACAAGTCAAGTTCTCATGTAGGGCCTAATAACCATCCTACGCCCAGAATTATTTTCGTATTCTCTTCTTTCTTCTGCTTCTTCTCGCGTTATTTTTGTTTAGCTCTTTCCCCTTCTTTCGACGCACGTTCTTCATTATCGCCGAACGATTTTAAATGATCAATGCTGACAAGGCGGTTAGTTGATTTATTTTACCGTGTGTAATTCTCGTATTCTCGATTATGTTTTGATACGAAGAGAGACGGAAAGCTAAAGCTAAAGGAGAAAAAACAATTTCATTCCCTCTCGTGGGCCCTGGCCTTTCACCGGGCCATGATACGCCGACCCAATTGGAAATGGGGCTTTTAAGTCGGATGACTTTTCTCTCTGTGTGTCTTTATAAAACATGCTGCCCCTTCTCTATATACAGTACCTACCGAAAGTCTTTGGAAGCCCGAGAGGACCTTATGAAAAAACGATGTGTTTGCAGTCCTCTCAGTAGTACAGTTTTTTAACAAATGCGTTCAAATTTTTGGGGGGGTGGTGGGAACACCTCTGATTTTTTTGAGATTTTTGTTTACATTTCCTGAATTACTTTTGGCTGGTTCTAAAAGTCTTTGGAAAGCCGAGAGGACCTTGTGCAAATAAGGTCACTTTGGCCTTTTTTTTCCAGTTGAACGGCTAGGGCTAGGGAAACACCACTTTAAAAAATAAACCTGCGTAAGTTTTATTTTAGCTATTATTTCCAATTTTTTCATTTATACTATCTAAGATGAATTTTAAGTTGAAAATCGAAAGAATAGATTTCCCCTTTTTTCCGCTCCCATCCCTTTATTTTATCTCGCGCCAAAGAAAAATCAAAGGGGTGGGAGCGGAAAAAAAGGGTAATTACAAAATTTGGTTTTTTAATTGTAGCTGATTTATTTTAAAATTTAATGTGGCAAATGCCATTGATTAAAAAAAGAAAAAGTTGCAAAAGAATATCTGGCAATGTTGCTATGCAGACGACTTTAGCAGACAAGGGGTAGTAGAAAAGTGTCTATTTCGCTGCTACAAACGGCGCACTATATCATCGTGGCAACGCAGCATTTGAGGTTCGATGATGTCTGCTACAATAGCCCGCCCAACCTTGTCTGATCAATTGACGTTAGTCACATGACGTAAGATTTTGTCTAACTTTGTCTGACGTCATTTGACTTTCGTCAATCGGTCGGACAAAGCCAGACAAGGCGGGACGGGAAATTGTAGCAGACATTATCTTTACTCAAATGCTGCGTTGCCGCAATGGCAAAAAATTTCAAAAAAGATGTCAAACAGCCCTTTTGGATGTTCAAAATATCCTAAGATCAATGATGGATAACTGGATATCCACAATAGATTTTGTGCCACAAGGGTTGTGTTGCAACTTGGAATCAGCCAACACGGCGGACCCTTCCAAATTGTTATGCTTTTGAATACTTGATAATTTTAAATGATTTGGATTTCAAAGGAAATAACCAGAGGATATATAAAGTCTTCTAATCGTCTTTCACAGTTATAGTTACAGGTATTCTGGTGATTGCGTCTGTAAACTGAGGTGCATTCAGATTAACGACTCATATGAAAAGAGAAATATTTAGGTTACTGTAACTAATAAAACAAATAAAATTTTTCTTAATCTTTAGTCACAGAAAACACAAATGAATTTTACTATCTGAAGTAACGAGTACATTGCCGAGGACTCCAATGGCTGCATGAAACACAGAAGTTAAGAATAACATAATAAGAATACTCAAAAGTGCAATTCTAATCTTTTGATTCAACAATTTCGTTCAAACAGTTTAGGAATTGAGATGGTAGTAAAGACGTGACTTCCATCATCACAGACAGCTGTTATATGCATATTTTTGTTCAGGTAAATATTAGATGTTTTCCATTTCCCATGAATACGATGTTGATGTCCTGTTTCACTACCTTTTTGGGTTGTCACAGTAGATGCCACAAATTTTTTATTGAACGTAATCGAAGTGTGAGTTTTAACCTTCGAACTATTTATCATAGCGATGATTGTTTTTAGTTCTATGAATTTCTGGAAGTTTTTTTTTTCAATATTAAGACTCGTGCACTGAGTTCAATTAAACATATCGACAAGAACTCCATCGATATTTTCAAACCCAATTGCAGATGTTACCCACAGCGGCCCCCAATTCCTATCACAATCGCAAGCATGCAGTAATTGATAAACATTAAAACTCATATTATCGAAGCCATAAAATTTTTGAAAATCCTAAATGCATAATTCGAGTTTTTTTTGCGTAACGTTACTCATCAAGGGTAATAGATTTCTGATTTAGTTTAGATAAATGGAGGTAATTAGTAAAAAAAATGGTTGTAAAACGATACTGGAAGATTTTTTTAGATAAAGGGTCCAAAGTTTAGCAATAAATTCCGTCATTCTGAAAATTTCCAAGTGATGTTTTGTTAGTGCTTTTTCTAAACGTTAGCGTTATTCCTTAAGTTAACGATGTCTCATTTTTTCACGTTCGTTAACGCCTTTAATTAACGCCGTTATAAAATGTCTCCGTTAACGAAAATTCGACGTTATTTTTACCGATATTTAATAAAAAAATTGCACTATCAAACCACTGAAATCAGTCACGGTCTTGATTAATTATATTGAAATTGCTGCTGACGTTGAACAATGTCACAATGAAGCAATGAACAACTAAAAAAAAAAGAAACTGCGTATTAAATAAACGCACAGACAAAAGAAAAAAAACAAGTTCCAACTAAAAAAGTAAAGGCCTCAATAAATCCTTATTGCAAGTGAGGAAGACTTTTGCGGCCAAAACTTCTTCCACCGTCCTTTTTTTGTGTCCTAGACAGTGCAATCCGGCAATGGAAAATTTTCGTTCAGATGATGCCGAAGAAACTGGTATAACCAGTAAATTATAGGCCAGTTTGGATAAGTAGGAGAAACGACCAGACAAATCCTTCCAGTAAGAGATCGCATCTTGAACTGGTGGATCCTTAGAAGGATCGAATTCGTGACTTGCAAAGTGGAAGTAGTTTAAACGTTCAGTTTCAATGTTCGAACGTTGAATTCTCAGGATCAAGTTCATTCGAAGTAGAACTGCCGGACATGGCTGATGATGAGCGAGATGGGAATTCACTTGATAATCTGGCGGCTCTTTTTCTCATTAACAAACGAAAGGAATGCGTATTCAAACTATTGTAGCCAGTATCTTCATTTTCTTGTTGTAATGCTGGAGTAGAATTGCCAGAAGTAGGAAGATTATGAGACTCTGTTTCTGGAGTTGGTGTTACGGAGTATGGCAACCCCATTTGCTTGGCAACATTCACCACATGCTTAACAATGAGACTCTGAATATTAAGATCTTCAATGAAGAACATTCTGTTATTGCAGTCGAGGGAAGTGGCTAGAAGGTAGGAGCAGTCGAAATCAGGATCTCTTTCATCTGACATGAAACTAAATCTTCTTTTGAGATCTTCTAACATCGCAGATGCCACGCCATTTAAGCCCGTCACATCACAACAGTTTTCTATGTGAAGCTTTAACTCCTCAATGCATGGAATAGCGGATGAAAAAGTTGCGTACTTATCCGCACTTACTAGTTGTGTGAAGGCAGCGAATGGCTCCAATAGATCGATGATTGATTTCAGCATTCCCCAAGAAGTAATTGATAGGCTATCCCAGCCCATTTCTTCACATATGGTGTTAACAGAATGACGCAGCTCGCAAAAGCGAGAAAACACAAGATAATTCGAAGACCATCTTGTTGAGACATCGCTCAGTAATTTCTTTCCAGCAAGAGCGATAAGACGAGGTGTTGCAACCGAAGAAGTGTTGATTTTGCTGACCAATTTTCTAGCTTGCTTGATGGAATAAAAAACTATGCCCAGTGTTATATCTAACTGAGCTAGAAGAAGACTCATGGGTTTGACATTCGTTTGCTCTTCTAGCACATTCTTCAACGGACTTTTTTCCATTCCATTTGAATACTTTAATTTCTTCACTATTGTAAACTGTTTTATTTTCTACCCTCGTCACACTATTTTCACACTAACTGCATCCAAAAATGCCAGAAATTGTACATGTTTTGAACTGCGACACGAGTAACAGCATCACAGCAAACGACTAACAATTCAACTGTTGAAGTCACAAATTGGTAATTGCGTTTCCATGGGAAACAAGTGATAGAGATTTGTGTTTAATTTCTTCGCAAAATCCTCTTAAAAGTGCACTGCAATTAGTTTTACCTTTGGGAAACCACAAGCTATACTTACAACAACAATTTTTTTCTTTCTAAGGATAAGATTATCTCACCCCGCTCCGTTAATAATAATGACTATTATGACAAACAATTAAACTAACACATCCAACTGACGCGGGCCAGGATTATCCAGTTAGTTTAGAATTCGTGTCATCCATATCACCTGGCCTTTCAACGTGGTATCGGTGGCTTGCACATGTCAACTACCAAACTTTTATGATGACCAAGATGCCATGCCAAGATGGCATCGAGTGGAGTTGTAGAAGGACTTAAACTTGCAAACTTGATAATCCCTTCGACCCCTTGTAGAGAGTCTGACTATGGAAAACACCAACAGTCTCTATTCCCGACTGGCCGCATCAGAGCAAAATATAATGGCCAGCTGATTCATTCTGATCTTTGCGGTCCCATGGAAAAGTCGACACCAAACGGTTGCCTGTATTTCGATCTTTTCATCGACGATTACAGTGGCTGTTGATGCCAATATCCTGGCATCAACATATTTCTGATCCCAAACATCAATAAGGTTCTGATTCTCCACCACACGATTGTTCAGAATCTGTAACAGTCAGACCAATTCAAATTTAGTCTTAATTACACACTTTAGTTTGATATGAGTAACACTAAACGAAAAAACACAAACATGTACAGACTACAGAGCAATTGAATACCAGACTATGTTGATTGCATTAGTAAGATATGACAGTTCACATTGTATTTTGCCATTCTTTACATCACTACACATCTGTTTTCCTACAGCCGTAAGACATAGAGTGTTCATGAGAATACTCTATTACATACTCATCTGTCTTCTGTTAATTTCTATCACCTCACTTCAACCACCACATCAAGCCATATAACATGATCAACACGCGAAAATAATTACCTCAGCCGGTCGTAGTTCCTGTCTCAGTGTCACACGGAACAGCTTGTTTCTTTCAAGTAGTATTGATATGCCATATCTCCATGAACCCCAGTTCAACAAATAAGTTTGGCGATGTGTCTCACCTCACCAATTGGAGGTCCAATATTTGCCATCGTTAATGTTTCGTTATTTTTTTCTTTCTAACAAAAAGGAAAAACATTAGACAGGGAGCTACATGTACACAAGCAAAGCGAAATCTGCAGGTATAGTGACTAAGATAGGGGAGAACGGGGTCATCTTGGACAAAATTTTTATTTTTCAATTATTTCATTTTATATTTCTTTTTTATGAAATATTTTTTTATGCATTGTAAAGTATCATTTTGTCTACCTATTCTATTTTTTATTTATTTTTTCGCTTGAAAATAAAGGAGTTGTAACGGTTTTTACAAAGTCAATTTTTTGTACCTTCGCGAAAAAACGTGGAGTCAGACTGGACAGGCTAGGTATGAGATTGGACAGTGCTAGTTAAAAGCACAATGATCAATGAAAAAAATTTAAAAAAATATTTTCGAATTCTCCGTCTATTTTTAGTCATTCACACCAAAATGGATAAAACCGTGTAAAAAACTTCAGAGTTATGAGTGTTTCTGTAAAGAGGGGGTTAGATTGGACATTTTACGGAAATTTGGGCCCTATTGCCACTAAGCTCCTCCCACTGCTATAGTAAACGCTTTCCAAATACACCCCTAAAACTGCTGTTCAATCTGACCCAACCCTACACTTTTTGGTATTTTGCTTGTATCTTTTTTATGTAATTGACATTAAAATTTAATTTTTACGGTAACCATAAAAGAATGAATACTCTAGTTATATCCATAATTTGTTTATTAAAGTTTAACGTTTTTATGTTATTTTATAACTGTTGAAATGGAAAAAAAATTACATCAAACGCCCCTATTATTTTTATTTTGCGATAACATCCAAAATAATCAAGCGATATCAATAAAAAGTTTATCCGTGATGTAAAACACTAAATTCTACATAAAAAATTAAAAAATTAAATTTTATTTTCTGAACTGAGGGAATTATTACATTTGTCCAATATGACCCGTGTCCATCATGACTCCGTTCTCCCCTACACAGAAAAATCTGCGATGAATTTCTACTGTACGCTTGGTCTATTTATATGCTCCCTAGTCCCGAGCAGGCCTTGCAGAGGTTGTAAAATTTAAAAGCCAGTATGTCCACAGACGTGTTACAATTTTTTTGGAAGACGTATATTGTTCAGACAAACCCCCCAAATAAACTGAGGCCTAACTAACAATATCCAGTAATTCAACAAATATACCTCTAGCAATATCTGGGCCCATAACCTGAAAAGAAAGTTAACACACAAACTATCTCTCCCTGCTTCTACTAGCAGACAAAGTTATCTTTATTAGCCCTGAACCCACGAAACTTGTACATCAACACACACTTAGTTAGAACAGTTATGTAAGTGGGAATTATACAAGATACATAGATAAAGATAATATATATAGAGAGACAGTACCTTCACAGCATACATCGTAGAAGCAAGTAAACCGAAAGATATTAACAGTCCTCTCCACTACAGCTGTAGAGATTAGTACTAAACCATAACACCACTCTGGTGGCCAATTGGGGAAAGATGAGAAGCGGGTTTGGACTTGACTTTACAATATATAATATTGTTAAGCCAGCTTTCTGTTCTTATATTTGGGGCAGCAGAGACGAATAACGAGAAACTCTATATTCCGTACCATAATGCATATTGCGTCGCTAGCAACCATCAGGGTTTTTCTGGACTTTTCCTGTCCAATCGCCTGGAAGAGAAAACAAAATTAACTTTAATCACCCCCTGCTGGATATACACTGGGCCGTCTATACCTTGACAGATTTAGGATCGACGTCAATAATGTCAGCACTCAGAATTGATGTTATAGACTAACAAAAAAAAAACAAGTTAAACAAAAGGAAACAACGAAAAATTATACGTATTGCTAGCTGCCTCGCATGCCATTGAATACGATACGTTATTGCCAATGCATTTGCCCTCATTGTAAAAAAAAAATCATCTCTGCGCTGCTACACGGATGTGCGCTCTGCGTTCGGCGCAAATTGACGGTGAATAGGAAATAATATTCAAAACTTACGTGTATCGAGTGGGCAATAAATATTTACTGACTTATTGACAAAATTAAGAAACCGGAAGTAGACAAAAAAGCATCATGTCGAAATTTTACCAAGTGAGCTTTGTTGCTGGAGAGCTCTGTAACTAAACGTATCATCAAACATTATATCTCCGTGAGTGTCGATTAATGGCATAATTTCTTCAGTGATTTTTAATAGTAACTGAAACAGACAGCTGACAAATTATAGAAGACCACATAGCCATCTAGCGTTAAAAATAAGAAATAGAAAGAAGAGCGTTTAAAACTAACGTGATAATGTTCCCCCGTTCCCGCTCTAGCTCGTTAACATTCGATTTGAAAAAAAAACCATAAAAAAGTCTAAAAAAACTGGAGACTTTCGCCTCAGGTGCGACGTTTTCGATCCAATGGCATATAGACCAAAGGACCGAACAGGCCGTGCCCGTGCTAAAGAGAAGCTAACACGAGGAAAGAAACGGGTGGCAGCCAAGGTGTGGGAAATATTCATTTCACTTCCAATTTCTTCATATGTTGCAATGCTGTTCCCCTTCATTTGCTTCCCTCTCTCAACCCCCTTTTTCTAACGCCCCCTCTTTGTTCTAGAAATCTATAGAATCGACCTTGGCTCCGCCAAGGTAGGTCGCAGGTTCTCTTTCTCTCTCGCCGTCTCTTTTCAGACGTCGCCTCGCCCGCATCACGGCAGGTTGCACTGCTCTCTCTCTTAGTTTCTCTCTCCCTCTTAATTACTTATTCTAACAGTATTCCGTCTTTACAAAACAAAAAGATTGAAACAGCGTCAATATTCTCGACACAACGGGTTAACTAATCAAATAAAAACTATCAGTACCAAAAATTAATTTTGAAGGTCTTCGAAGTTGTCGGAAAGATTGAAGAAGTCGACGAAGCGCCGTTTATTTGTCCTTATTGGTCGTAGTAGCCACATCCATTTTTAAAAGAAAAAGAAAAGAGATACACGACCTTGAGAAAAATAGACTTGCACATAATTACGCAACAGAGTTTAGTCCAGAAGAGGAGTAATGTCAAGTGAAAAGAGGTAGTGGTTTGCAGCTAGTAGAAATCAATCTGGGAAACAATATAATAAAATAGTGTTGCATTAAGGAATTAGAAAATGATGACATATAAAGATGAAAAAACAAGCTACAAGATAACTCTACCTAAGATTACAGTACCTATTCTTGTAAATTTGAAGTTCTAAATTCAATTGCTTTAACAGAATAATAAAAATTGTATTGTTGTTTTGTACATTAAATTATCATAGCTTAACTTTCATCTGGGGTTTGTTAGTAAGTGACAACGCGAAAGAGCACGGCGTTATTCCCATTAAGCATTGTCAAATGTAAAATCGTGCTAACTTTCATGTCAGTACCTTGACTGCTTGCGATGAAAGAGGTAGAAAGGTGTTTTCTTTCTAAAGACGCATTAAAGAAATTGGCACCTGAACCTCTTATGTGTGATGTCAAAAATGAAAATGAAAAGTCGTCATATACTGCGATACTGTAGCAAAGAAGAATTAAACACTTTCCATCCTCCACAGCAATGTGAGTTTAATGCTGTTAATTCAATCGTTCTCATATTTAAGTGTTTAATTTTAAGATGTATCTTACGAAGGAGGAAATTTCGCTAGCACAGTAAATGAATGGTTCAACTTCAAAGGACGAATTGGTCCAAAATCTAAGAGAAGCAGAAACTACAATGAACAACATGATTCAAATTACTTGTTGTCTGGTAATCATCAATGTGCTTGACTGGAAGTTCTTATATTAGGTCTACATGAAAAAGACTTCCTCCACATACAAATTTTGCTGCGCAGTAATTCTCAATCCCATCCCCTACAAAAATGCAAGTGAATTGTTAAAAAAAAAGTTCTTAATTGATTGGATTTCTAATATAGGAACCCCCTCTTTAATTTGGTGGATGGGAGGTGCAAAAAGCCCATTTACTATCTATCCTTAAAAGGAATAAGCGAGTTAATATCAAGCCTATAAAGAAAAATCCTGCGGGTGAAGGCAAAATGGAAAAAGGAAAGGTTACCAAAAATAAAGCAAACAAAAAAAACAAAAACAAAAACAAAAAAAAACAGCAAAAAAAACCCAACAAGATAGTCAGGTTTTTGTTAATCCAGCATGCTAAGTGCTTAGCGATTTCAGGTAACTTCTTATGACTTGGATCTGGGCAGACGCTCTCACCTCTCCTAGCATGTCGCAAACTTTGATCCAAGAAATCAAAAATTCGTCGTGGTTTTCAAGCAGGGGAACCAATTCTGCATGGCAGAGTTTGTTTCGGGCGAATTTGGCTTCCGAGTACTTTGGCCAGAATTGCTTTTCTTCTCCTAACGTGATTAAATCGTCCAGATATGTCTGGGAGTCTATGACGGAATTGAAGTAGTTTAATGATTGACTGGCTGGGTGATTGACGAGGAAGGCCCGTAAGACCGGACCCAGTTATTCAGAGTCCACCTCGAACATTTTGACTTGTATTTTGAGCGAAAACTCAAAATCTTTTACGGACATGTTGTCCGGCCTTAGAAGAAATGGCTTCACAAAGTCTGGTAAAGAGAAATTTAAATCCGTCTGGTTTCGTAGTGGCGAATCGGCCCCGGTGAACTTTTCTTGATGTATCCGATGGAGTTGATCAGCAGCTCCGGTTTGGTTGATTAGCCGACACACAGCTATCCATGATAGCAAGTACTTTTCTCCGTCGAGTAGCAAAATCGGAAGGTAACTGTGTATGACGCAATTGCGTCCAAGCATGAAGAGGCGGCCATTGTTGCGGCAATGTCACTTAACCTACCCAATGTGGACATTTATCGCTGCTGGAACCATGTATTACAAAATGCTAAGCTTCAACTAAAAAAATTCGGCGTGAGTAGCAAAAGTAAAGTCGGAAATATCTCCAAACATCAGAGAGCTTCTTTCTCAGCCCAATATTGAACATTACAATGATCTTCTTCTGAAGATGTTGACTTGATGGAAAAATGTACGCATAATTTATTCCCTTTGACATTTTTAAAAATCCTAATAGCATTATTTTAATTCTAGGAGTTCGCAATTTATTTTCGAAAGTTTGTCCATAAAGATGTCTGCCGTCTTGGACTATGGATTATTCAAAAGCACGGACTTACGAGTGCCACAAATAACAGAGCTGAATCAATCAATGCGTTTCTAAAGCGCTTCGTTGACTGGAAAGAATCACCCGCCGATGCAATGATTTTAGCTCTTTCGGAAATTTTAGTAACTTTTTTTGCTGAAATTTTGAGAGGCCGGTACGGCCGTGGGAATTACCATTTGCAGCCCAACTTGGCACACCTGTATGACCTAAACAAGGATTGTCCATTACTTCCCGAAGTAAGGAAAGAAGAAGATATTTTTAATAGTCTGAAAGACTCTGTTAAAAAGGCCACTGAATCGGTAATTTATCATTATCTACAAAGTTTCCAACAAATAAATCTGAATTTTTTTGTGTCTCGCTTTTTAAAGGGAACTGAAGATGCCACGGCAAATAAATTGGCCGACGGGAATGAATACAGCATGGCAAGCGCGTACGAACGAGCCTTACGAATTATTGACAAGAAATATGTTGAAATTAATTTCAACAAAATAGGATCGTATAATGTTACTGGTTCTACAGCAACACGCGATGTGAAAATATTCCCCAATCCATCATGTTCCTGCCCTGAAACAACTACATGTTACCATATCATGGCAGTACGTCTTACATGTGACCTCGCTAATACTCCAATTAGAAAAAGAACAAATGTAACCCGGCTACGCAAAAATGCAAAAAAAAGGCCGATAAAACATCCGGAAGGAAGAGGCCCAGGCCGAAGGATGTTACCAAAATTTGGGACGATTTAAATGGAGACAGAATAGGATCGGATGGGTATGATTCTGCTAATGGATACGACACACGGAAAAAATCTCCCCCAAGAAAGAAACCAAAATCGATGTCTAAATCCCAAAAAGAAAACAAATCAATTAAAGTACCTGTGAATGATGGACTGAAGTTTTCGGATTCAAATTGAGATTCAAGAGGAGTAACCAACAACGACGTCCAATTCAGGCCACCCAAAAAGTCTCCGTTGAAGTCACCGATAAAACAGGACATCAAGTCGTCAGCAAAATCACAGAAATACAAATTGCCCGACTGGAGTTCCGCATCAAAATCGCCGGACTGGAAGTCGCCGTCAAAATCACCGGACAAGTCACCATTAAAATCGCCGAAACGCAAGTCAACATTAAAATCACTGGACTTGAAATCACCATCAATATCGCCGGACAAGTCGCCAGCCTCGAAATTGCCGGATAATTCACCATCAATGTCGCCGGCCTCGAAATCTTTGTACTGGAAGTCGCCATCAAAATCGCCAGCCTCGAAATTGCCGGACAAATCGCCATCAAAATCGCCAGCCTCGAAATTGCCGGACAAATCGCCATCAATATCCTTGGCCTCAAAATCGCCGGACAGGTCGCCATCAATATCACCTGACAAGTCGGCATCAATATCACCGAACAGGTCACCATCACTATCGCCTGACAAGTCGGCATCAATATAGCCGAACATGTCGCCATTAATATCGCCGGCTTCGAAATCACCGGAAAAGTCGCCATCAATATCGCTAGGAAAGTCACCAGCCTCAATATCTTCGTATTGGAAGTCATCATCAAAATTGCCAGACAAAAGGCCATCAAAATCGCCGGACTGTATTTCCCCGACAGCAATCGTACTGCCAGTAAACTCGGTCACTACGTCACAGAAGAGGTCGCCGAATGATATCCAGCATCTGAAAACAGTAATTATTTCAATTGATCGATGAATTCAGTAAAATTTATCATTGGTTAATTTTCTTTGTATTCCTTTTTCCATGTTCAGACTCCGGTCCGTCCATATCACACGCGGGGCTCACAGAGAACCAACCGAACATTATTCCTGTCGAAAGCCGAATTAGACGACATAACCGTCGAGGGGCATTGGCTGGAATCAAAGCACGTTAATGCAGCCATGAATTTGATAAAACGACAATTCCCATCCATTAGTGGATTATACGATTCAACTCTTGGATGGGATCTGGATTTCCATCCTGCCAATGGCGATAAATGGATACAAATAATCCATGATGGAAAGGCCATTGGGTTGTTGCGACCAAAACCAAAGAAATAGATTGCGTTTTAATTTATGAAAACTTTGGGGGATCTTCATCCGAAGTAGAAGAACACGTTATAGGCTGCATTTCATCTCTACTGCAGACTAGCAAAAAAAGTTTTTCTAACCAAAGTGTTGGATGCAAGAAGCAACTACCAAATGACTGCGGCTTACATGCCATCGCTAACGCACTTTCATTGGCATTAGGGGAAGATCCATCGAACTGCATTTACAGCAGAAAGGCCATGAGATATTACCTTAAAAGTTGCCTGACTTCCAAATTGATCTCTCCGTTCCGTAGATCAAATTCAAACAAGGACAATTTAGTGTCAGTCTCATCTAAATCTAAGAAAGCAAAAGTTTACTACCACTGTAGAAGAATCTTTTATCAGCCCCGGAATCCAAAAAGGACAGATGTCTGGGCCATAATTGAATGCTCGATCTGCAATGAATGGTCTCACAAGATGTGTGAATCCTGGCCAAAGAAATCTACTCGTGGTACCTGGCTGTGTGTAAAATGCAAAGGTATTAGTCACATTCCGGTCATTATATCAAATTTAAACTAACCTTGTGCTATAACAGGCCAGTGATTTCTTCAGTTTTTCATCAAAACCAATTAAGATGTTCAAAATAGTTTTTCAAATGTGTCCAACTTCCCCAATCTAGATTTAAGAAAACAGTTTTGTCTGTAAAATCTCATTTCTTGAATTCATACACAGAATTTGCCAACAATTTCTTAGAATTACCTATTAAATTACCTTTTGGTACTCGCTCCTCTTACACTTTCACAAGTAAATGAATAGAAACAAAAACCAAGTTGGTTATTTAACAGCGACGACGTACTAAAAGAATGTGAAGACTGAAGAACTAACACACTACGTCTTCCTGTCGTTCAAAAACAAAAGACATTCGTTTCGCATCTAGGGTTTCGCGTTTTAGGAAGGGGACATGGAACCATCTGGTGCCTAAACTGCGAAACAGTTCTGAAAACTTTGGGACCGTTTCGCAGAGGGGTTTCGCGTTTTAGGCGTTTCGTGTTTCGTGTTTCGCTTTCGCGTTTTAGGTACACCCAGTTAATTTACCTAATTACTGCTTTTTATTTTGTGATACCGTCTTAGCCCTAACTATAAAGTTCATTTTTGAAATACATTAAATTATTTTATCTCAACTCGCACATTTGAAAATAATCGAAAAGAATGAACAAATCCATTCACTCGCTCCGCCTTTTTCAGTCTTTCGCAACATCCGATGCTAGTGCCATGCTCTACCGTGAATCTCATCGGTTTATCTCACTACAATAGAACTTTATTCAATAAAAATGAATAATTTCAAATTTTTGTCGTTTGAACAATTTGCAAAAAATGTTAATGATTACGAAATTACCATTAATTATTTTTTTACCCGATGTATTTATCACGAAATACATCGCAACAGTTGCGGGATGATTCTTGCTACTCATGTTGTCCCGTTTCCAAGGCCATAAGTAAGGCACCGCGTCAAACCTTCAAATCAATATGAAATTGCATTTACCATTCACAATCGAAAAATGGCTAATAACTCGAATCAACCACTAACGAGAGAACAGCTACTTCAAAAGACAATCCAAAGCTCAGCCAAAGACAATCAAATTGTCGACCGAAGACGAGTTCCTGGCGACTAGAATCAGGTGAATTTTGTTTTGGGCTTTTACCACCTACTTGTCCCCATAACTATCAAATGACCTGAAATACAAGGGAAAAGATGTAGAAAGCATTCAAAAAATCGACGCCTTCTTCTGTTTTAAAGTGATGATCCAAGAGGTCCACCACGATCCAAACTTTTTCGATCACCACGATCCAAACTTTTTCGATCACCACGATCACTACACACAGAGTATACTTCATACAGCCATTGTTGAGGCGGCTTCATCGGTTACGATGAAGACATTTTTAGTCTTTAATAGCCTCGGAAAAAATTTTCGTACTTCCCCCAAAAAGGTGTCGTGAGTCTCGAAAGTTTTCCTTTCGTGGATCATGTAGAATAGCGGAATGGTACGTTTGTTTACGAATTCGGGGTCTTCAAATGACAGAATTGAAACATAGTAGTCTCCAAGTTTAAATGTCGTATCGTAAAAAACCCCTACAGGTTCCGCTATTCCAAGTAGGAAATTGAAAACTTCTGCTAGGTTGTCGTCCCAACCGATTATAATAAGTTCAGGAAATGTAACAATTATTTTTACAAAGTTTCCATCAAACGCCCTTACATGAACATTATAAAGGGAGTCTCTCGTCAACCGCAGTTTCTGTTTAGCATTTAGCATTTCATTTTGCACTTGTTTTAAGTCCCGAGGGCCATGGACAGCGTGAATTCTAATGTCACGAGGCATATTGTCAAACATCTTCCGATAGATTGTTGAAGGGTTTCCCCCGCATTTCTCCTCCATTTCACGTAATAATTACGGCATTGTTGGGACGAAAGGTCTTTGTTTCATCTCAGCTAATTTTGCGTTTCCATGGGGTAGTTTAGATTAAATGTTTTCGTCGCCCTTGTTAAACTTTCGGCAACGAAGGATGTTGAAAAGTTATGCGGGTGAATTCATTGGAAAATAAGTCGTTCCCGTCTTTATCCTTCCCTTTAATCGACTGAAAGTATTTTTTGGTTCCGATTGAATGACCCGGTCCCGGCATTAAATATTTAAAAGACCCTCCCTGACGCCATCGATAACCATCAGCTCTCCAATTTTCTATTTTAATAACAAAACTTATCAATATTCGCGTTTTTACAAAAAGAAGACGATAATTTCGTATTCATTACCTTTTTTGTTGTCTGTTCCGTCCTTCCATTCGAAAACGTACTTAAATCCTCCTTTCGGTTGAAAACACGGATCGAAGGAAATAAGGCTTGCATCTGCAAAAATATTTTCGCTCACCTCGCAAAATTCTGGCTTCAAAATTTTAGTTCCCATTTGAGTAATTTTTTTTCAACACTATACATTCAAATAATGTAGGCTACTTCCTCTTTCTACTGTGGACACACAACTAATAATGAGCTTTCAAAAAATGTAGGCTACTTCTTCTTTCGACTGTGACGACACAACTAATAATGAGCTCAAACGTGAGATACTGGACAGTCCATTTTCTTTAGTTAATCACCCACTTTATCTTACCCTTCCCTTTTATTGTAAGTTGAATAGTAACTC
Source organism: Daphnia pulex (assembly GCF_021134715.1). Lineage (NCBI taxonomy): Eukaryota > Metazoa > Arthropoda > Branchiopoda > Diplostraca > Daphniidae > Daphnia > Daphnia pulex. The sequence goes on along the minus strand of NC_060024.1, from coordinate 2,286,153 downwards.
TTCAACACTTTGTCTTACCATTTCCTTTCTTATGCTTTAGGCGAGAGACGATCGTGGGAATGCCGAATTTTCAATTTCCCATTCGAAGATCAACTAGTCATATCTGTGAATGCAAGATTTACACTTGGTTATCAGTTTATCACCAGTGCCATTGGAACTATAACAAGCAAGAGGATGTTCACATTGTTGATGAACGTTTTGTCTTCATGATATACCTTCTGATGGAATGTGAGTTGATATCAAACATATTAGAAGAAAAAAGCAAGTCTTTTCATTCCACATCTTTTATATATTTAACTGTATAATCTTAAATGGAACGTCATTTTTTTCCGTTTTTAGGGATTTCACATGTGGCCCGCTTAAGTTTCCTGACTCATTAGAAATGGCACAGAATTTCACCACGGAAAGTTGTAGGTTGATTACAATTGTCAATCAACATGAAACCCGACGCATTCTAATTTTTCCACTGGCATTATGAACAAAATGATTTTTATGTCAACTCATCGTTATACCATTTTACTTTGTAACTATTTCCTTGCCGGCAATCGACCAATATTATTTGTCACAAATAAATTGTTACCTAGACTAAGCAAAGTAGTGCAAATTTTCAATATCCCATCGATGATTTGCTATGTTTGGAGTTTGGACATGATATACATGAACAGAATCTTCCGTCTAAAATTGAAAAGGATGTAGCATTTTTTGTATTTTAATAAAAATATCACATGGCACATTAAACATCTACGCATTATTTGTTTTAATCGGACTTTGACGATTTCAAAATGAGAGTGGGTTGAAATTTGAAAACGACATACACGAGGTTAAATTTACAATAGTTTATTTTACTGACTAAAGGCAGAATTCTTTAATTTTCTTTAAATGTAAAAAAAAATCTAGCAATATTTAACATAATTATGCAAAAATTTTGGTTTCGCAAAGATTTCGCACTTTAGGATGCCCCCGGTGGGTAGGACCCGCGAAACTGTCCTAAACTTTGGGACCGTTTCGCAGAGGGGTTTCGCGTTTTAGGCGTTTCGCGTTTCGCGTTTCGCTTTCGTGTTTTAGGTACATCCAAATTAACTTGTAAATAACAAGAAAAGAAAGTAGGTGAACCCAGGCCAGTTTCATTGGAACTGATGGGAACCGAGTTCGTCCCATGTGAAAATATCTGTCGAATCGACACAAATATTGCTAGAGTTTCGAGAAGGCTAAACGTATTTTCTAATACAAATCAGACAAACTATTAATTTATTTATCGGTACACTACTATAGTTATCATTTTCTCTTTGCCGCCATCGTAGATCACACCACTCGATTCACTACAAAAACAAAAATGATTGGCCATTTTTGGGAGGTAAATCGTATTTCTTTATTACGTATCCTAAAATTATTTTAAAATTTTGATAAACATCAATGGACTTTAAAATTATAATTAGGCAATAAGGAGAAAATTTTGTTTTCGCGAGCGCTAGGTGGCTTAAAGGATGAAGCCCGGCATGGCCAAAAAAACGAAGAAATTTTGGGAAATTTTTTCCAAAATTTCAATCATTCATATCTCGGCTTCTAAGCCGAGTATTTAAAAAATATTAAAATGATTTGAAGAGACAGGCTCCCTCGCGTTCCTGGCGGATGACAGTCGAAGCATACGAGTTCTCTGCACCTCGGGCTTGATATTGCCGGCCACTAGACTATATGAAAGGGCCTACAGTATGTCCCCCGGTCTAAAGTGAAGGCCAGGAAAGCGTAGCTTCGGCTGTCATCTGCCAGGAACGCGAGGGAGAGTGATAAAAAATGGCGACTAGGCTGGGTGGGAAACTTGTCAAAATTATACTTTACTATATTGGGAATAACTTAACCAATCTAATAAAGAATGTAAATTCCTTTTGGATTCGTAATTAGGGACACCAGTCACCGCTATCTGCAATTTTTATCGATTCCACATTGACATTTGTGCTGCCACCGGACCAAAAGTATTTTGCGTTTCCATTTCTATCGTTCCACCAGGAATAAGCGATTTTGTCGAATTCAAAAGGGGCGTAGTAGCAGTCGTACTAAATGATTGGCTTCATTCGTTATTTTGTTACTAGAGACTGAGCCTCGGTCAAATCCGGGGAACTTTGGTCTAGCGTAAAGTCAGACTCTTTTGCTTTTCGCTTTTCTGTAGCTTAATCATCTGCCCGTAATAGATTTTATCGTGGGAAATCTGACCAGTCCGTACCTTACTTGAAGATTTCGTCATCGAGGCGATGCTATAGACATCTGGTGGTGATGCTGGTTGTTGCGTCATGGTTGGGACATCAAAGATTGCGTCATCACGGCGACGCTATAGACATCTGGTGGTGATTGGCATGTTTGGGCATGTTTGGGCAGTGACTCGACTTACCAATCACATCGTTGTGACATGAATAAGCTCCTCCCCCTTGAGACATGAATAAGCTCCTCCCCCAAAATGTTCGTGACATTATCCGTGACATTATGAGTGACAGACACAGGCTCCTCCCCGAAAAGCTTGTTCTTTTATTATATATGGATTTAAAGGCAAACTCACTTTAATCGATTGGTGACATTCGCCAGATATTTGCGCTAAAGCGGACATTTGGCCGATGGTTGCGTTGTAGTTGATGGCCTTTGAGTAGCAACCGGGGCCTGCGCAGTGACCAACATCCATTGGCGTTTCGCTGTCATGCACAACTGTTGTCGATCCTACGCATGCCAAAATTGCCAATGGATTAAAGACAGATTTTCCCGATTAGGTTTATCTTTCAGATTATTATAACGTCTAATACCTGAATCCATATCGCAGTAAACGTAGATGGGATCGTCACTAACGAATTTACCGTCTGGATTGATCCAGTGCATTCCGGATGTGAGAGACGGATCCGCTAGATGGGCCTCTCTGCACGTCCGAGGCATGGCGCTCCTTGTAATTGATTTACTACTGATGTCATTCAATCCCGATGCCGATAATTTCGAGTTTATTGTTTGTTAATTTAGAAGGGCAAGTTCCAATCGAGTTCAGTTAGTCATAGCTTGTATGATCATACTTGTTTTAGTAAATTAAAAAAAAGGGGTAGCGCTTACATGTTGGTTCAAGAGCTTCAAGTCAACTATCTTTTGTTGCCAACATTTGCTTCATCTAAATCTTGAAACAGTACCAAACGAAAAAAAAATGATTTTGTTTAAGGAATAATTTGTTCTGTGAGGAAAACACAACACTTACAGTACCCACCAAACTATTAGGTACACCCCTCTTGTTTCAGTGCATTCTTATGGAACTACGTGTCTTAGAAAAAGTGCAAATACTACCCGAACGGCTTGGGTTAGATTTTTTTCTTTTTTTTCTTGAGTAGATCTAATGATGATCTACATTTTTTACACACACAAAATTGTTGTAGGATTAACCCCCATGGCGCTACGGTATCGTTCACTTTATTAGGTACACCCGTTTTCCCCCATATGCGCCGTGTTAAATACGGCGTTTTCAAAAATTTACAAAAAATACTAAAAATCAAGCTAAAATTTTTTTCTTTGTGCCAAAAGATGCAGAATTCTTCAATCTTTACAAATATACAGAATGATTTGCGATAAAATCAACTCAGAGAACCCTTCCCTACACCCTAAAGTTTTACACTTCAAAATTTGTACTTTTTACTACACACTTGCACTGTCGCCCCCATAGGCATTAGAAATTTCGACAAATTTTGAAGTGGAAAACTTTGGGGTATAGGGAAGGGTTCTCTGAGTTGATTTTATTGTAAATCATTCTGTATATTTATAAAGAGTGAAGAATTCTGCATCTTTTGGCACAAAGAAAAACAATTTTAGGTTTATTTTTTGTATTTTTTGTAAATTTTTGAAAACGCCGTATTTAACACGGCGCATATGGGGGAAAACGGGTGTACCTAATAAAGTGAACGATACCGTAGCGCCATGGGGGTTAATCCTACAACAATTTTGTGTGTGTAAAAAATGTAGATCGTCATTAGATCTACTCAGGAAAAAAAAATCTAGCCCAAGCCGTTCGGGTAGTATTTGCACTTTTTCTAAGACACGTAGTGCCATAAGAATGCACTGAAAAAGGGGGGTGTACCTAATAGTTTGGTGGGTACTGTACTAACAAAATTATTAACGAAATAGTTGATAAGCTGCTCAAATCTTTCCTCTAGTGAATGGCCATTTGCCATTGAGCCAGCCACAAGTTAAAACAACTGCGCAAAATACCATTTTAAAGTAGCAAGTCATATTTTATTAGCCTTGGGAAAGCTTCAATTGAGAAAGAATGGTTTTCTATCGACTACCAACGCCCAGTTTATTAGGCACGTGAATAATTAAGCGATCAGTTTGCAGTTTCATCACAAATAGATGAGATAGGCAGGGGGGAAATCTTTTTTATGTGCCTTACTATTGTTTTTGTTTTTTTTCAATCGACCAATGAGAACTGAATGGTGCAAAAGTTATTAGGTAAATTGATAAACGTCCAAAAATATATCTGCAACACTTACTGCGTGGTGTTGATATACTTGCCCGTTTCGATGATGTAGAAATTGGGACATGTCTTTACTCAGTATAAACTTGCTTTTTAACTTTGGATTTGCCTTCCGTTCCCTTCCCCACTCGCCGTCGGGACTTTCTGCTACTTTCCGTTCAGCACTTTGCCCCCTTACAATGCATGAACACACAGTGGAAGAAGCTATTTCGCGTGACATTGTTAATTGTTATCAGTATTCCACTGTTCACTTAGCGGCATTTTATTTTAGCATAGATCCAATATATTTAACTGTGAAAAACATAAAAAATTATATTGGCCCTGAATGACATTCAAGTCCGCCTTTCAGGCCTAATTTTTGCGACGTTCAGGCCCAATAAAAGTGGGCCTGAAAGACGGGGGCCTGAATGACTGGGCCTGAACGTCGTACACCCGATCACTTGGCAGACGCGTAATTACAGCACGGCCTGCCCTTCACCTGAATTCCATTTTGAAATAATTCGTCCTAGCATTGTGTCAATATAAAAAAGTCCTTGGCCAAAATCAATGAACGGGAAAAAGAAGTGGTCGAACTAGTTGTGCAGAAAACTATTGTTAACTTGAAATATTTATGGACACGTGAATGTCTATAAGTTAACGGTCCTAACACTGTTGTACCTTCTCGTCATGTCAATAAAGTTTGTTGCGTTTCGTAATGGTGGTCCTATTTATTTACTTTTTATTCGATTATCTTTTGCTTTTTGAAGCTTTACTTTTATTCTTGGTGACAATCATATCGTCTGCATGAAGCACTGTCATCATCTAGCGGTTGTTTTTAACGATGATTCTCCAGTGTGCCGCTAGAGGGTGTTGTTATTGTTTATAAAATTGGCGAAATGTGTGAAGATCTTCTGTTTTCAAATTTTCATGTTTTACTGTCCAAAATCAACCAATTATTTACATGTAAGCTTATTGTGTGATTACTCTAACTACACAGTAGCAAATTTTCTATCACTCACTGTGTACTTGACCAATTTGACTAATTGTGTACTGTACTTGGAATTCTAGAAAATGTACCTGCCATCTATTCAACAGATTAAATTTGGACCCCATTTTAAAAACAAATTGCTCAACACCTCTGTAACTCCCACCCTCAGTTTCATATGCATCATCCTCTCACATCTTAGTCAAAACTTCGAGCTGTTTTGCCCAGAATCTGTCTCCCAACTCAAGCGGAATTCCAAAAATTTCCGAATTTTGTTTATTGAGTGTACGTCAAACACTCGTACAATTGCGGGGCGGTGAAAGTTATTCCGCCACAAGAGCAGCTGTCTAACTACAATCCAGTGTCGTATGATCTTTTGGAGGGTAGCACACCCTTGCTGCAGGCTTACGAAAAAAAGGCTGAGGGGGTGTACAAGTGTCTTAAACTGGAGAAGAAGACTCCGGTTACCATGCAAAATTTCACTGCCCGCAATGTGAAAGCCTCATTGGCGAAATCGGGCTTCTGCACGTACAATAACGACCACACATTTTGGGACAGCATGTTGCGGTTGTACGAGGACGTCCTGGAAAGCAAGCAGTTTTCGGAGTACGTCGTCGACGTAAACGGTACGCTGTTTGCGGACTTCAAACATCCTTGGTAAGTTTTTTCCATAGTAACTATTGCCCAATTCCTCTTGGTGAACTTTAACTTCACCTACAGTCCCCTCCATAAGTATGGGATCACCCCGCGCCGTTCCATAAGGCGGCGTGTTATTTTTCTAGTTGGTTTTTCGGGTGGCAAAAAGTGAAAAAATGGGTTTAAAAAATTTTTTTTTTGGTGTCGGTAAAGTGCAGGGTGCAGGTTGGACGGGGGGTAAAGTGCGGACTCCGGAGTGCAGGGGCCCTGCACTTTCCCCAGCCGAGCGGCTCCCTTGGTAAAATGCAGGTTAGGAATTCTACACAAAAATGGAAAATGCAGGTTAGGAATTGTGCATTGACATTTCATGTTTGACTGCCTTCAGTCAGTTATTATCCATTTTCGTGTACTTTTTATTTGTTGTCTACACTATGTTGCGTGCTGAATCGCGATGAAATAAAATTCAACACTGCGAGAGATTAAAAAAATTACTTTATTTTATTTTCGGTTTAACATCTTGGTAGGCAGTTGATTGCAAATTGGAATTAACTGAAAAATTAATTTTTTCTGACAAGTTGAGCAAATCCAATCCACTTTAGTAGACTTAAGGGCCTTTTTTGGAATTTTTTCACATCCATCGTGAAACGAGAATTTGCATGTCTTACAAACAACGAGCAACTTGTACTTTTTTACGACACAGTCTTGATCGTACCAGGGCATCTGAAATTTGCAAAATAAATCAAATGATATTATTTTTTTAGGCCTCCAATTTTTGCATGAAATGGTGGACTTTAACACTGGGAAGGGCTTTATTTGTTTAACAAGAGGCACTATCTGAGATGATTGCGCATACTGGCCGTGTCTAATCGCATTTCAGATGGATTCAAATTAAAAGCAAAGGCCATTGGAAAATGCGATTGAATATACCCCACAATTAAATCCATCCTTTTGAACTTGACATGGCATAAGAGATATAGTTAGCTTTCCAATTGGTGTCTTACATAGTTGAGCGATGCAATACATAACGTGAGGATGAGGCTCAGTTGCATTGAGACTATCGTAAAGCAACACGTTATTCGGATTGATTCCGAAACCTTGAGCTGCCATCACCCAATGGTTATCATGTATGTTTATAATCTGAATACATTTTTGTGAATCAGCTCGATCGAATTGTAAGATGGCTCCCCATCGACAGCTGATTAAGGCGCTAATATCCGGAAACTGTTGTCTGAGTAATCCCATCGCCCCATTTATGCTTAAATCAGTAAGCCAGTTATTAGGACCAACTTCATCAGGAATGTCATTAGATAAGATAAGCATTCCACCCAGCTTGTCATTGTTTTTTGTTCTCTTTTTTTTTTGGGGGGGGGAGGTTTCGTCGGATCTTCTACCTCCAGGTAAGGCCTTTTATTTTTAAGACCACGACGAGGGACGTTAGTGTTTGTGGTTTCAGCTAAAGTCTAAGAAAAAAAGACAGTTGATGAGACACGATAACTTTTGATTAGTTAATTTTAACCTCTTTAGTGGGTCCTGCAAAAGAGGTGCTTTCTTCGGAAATACGTTGATCTTCATCTGTTTTTGTAGGAACGTTGGATACAGGGTCGTCGGTCTTCTCACTCGTTTTCTAGTCGAAAGTGTTCTAGTTCCCAATAGATCAAAACTGAATGAGTTGTAATTATAAAGATTTCCTACTTCTTCACAAGGAACAACATTCTCATTGTCTTTAGTGGATATTCCAGGTGCTGGTTTGCATGAATCGGTATTGCTGGGTTCAGGTTGGTACTTTTTAAAAACGTCGATCAGTCTCTTAATTGTAATGTAGGGTGGTTCACTGACATCGAGGCTTTCGAGTTCGTCAGTAAAATCATCCATTAGCGAATTGAAGTCCAAAGATAATCTTTAGTTTAACCTTACTTTGAGGTAGCTCTTTTCAATTGTTTTTTTGAGTTTTTGCGTCTCCAGTTCCTGTTAACTTCTTACGGCAAGCAGAAAGTAACTAAAATCCCACAACAAGAAGAGGTAAAGATTTTGGAGAGTAACAGGTGATTAAATGGAGTTGACATGCCTTTTCAAACTGCGCAGTATACTTCTGGGGCGATCCGTCATCTTTTTCAATGCCAGTGTCATCTTTTGAATTTTTATCAACATCGGCATACCTTGGCTTCTTGTGACCGAATAATTTATCTGCTTTCTGTCGGTTTCACTTTAACAATAGCGTTGCATTTTGTTTTTTAGTTTTGCTATTATGAAATCCTATCAACAGTTGTGTTGCTAATATATGCGCACATATCCTTGTCGGGTTGCAAGAGCATTTCACAATCGGGAAAAGACGAACCAACCGTGGTTCTGTAACAGCGTGGATCGCAAAGGTTTGTCTTGAAGTATTGAGTTCAACTCTATTTCTTTCAATGAGTGTAACTGCTCGCTCATAAGAAGACTGCAGAACTGCCTTGTTATTAGGAAGCTCAATTTTTTCCGATGCTGCTGGTTGTGAGTCTTGGCACTGAATGTCAAACACAAAAAAAGGTAGCAGAGTGTGGATGAATAGAAAGTCGATAGAATCTATTTTCAGAAAGTTGTATTATTAGCCTACCATTTTTTCAGGTTTCTTGACAGCATCTTTAACATAACTGATAATTTGATCCACCGTTTAAATCTCGTTTAGTTGCGGACTATCTTTTTCCAAGTTGTAAGTCCCTGTTAGATGGTCACACAAGGTATGTTCAACTCCGATTTTGTATCTAGAACAAATAAAAAACAATTAGCTTAAAATGTATATAAAAGTGCAAATAGCGGATATACCTCGAACGCATTATTTGAGTATCGTATGATTGGAACAAACGACAGAGAATCAAGATCATAACGTCAATTGCTGATTCTTTACCATCGGTGAACTGTTTCATGACTCGGTTAAACGACTCTGATCGGTTAGTTGTAACTGAATCCACCCCATATTTAGAAAATGACCAGCGACCAATTCGATCGATGTCAGTGTGGATATTGTCGTAAAAGTAGGCATAGAAGGACTGAAAGCAATTAGAATTTAATTAACAACTACTGTTTCACATGATCATGTTTGTGAACTAATTCAATTTTTATCAGGTTACTAACCTTGTCCCAAGTAACTGACATGCTCAATAATAATTCCATATACTTTTCATTAGCGGACGCCCTCTTTAAGATGTGGATGTCGTCAATGTATTTTTGTTGCTGCTTCCGTTTTCCAATGTTAACCGAAGCAAATTTTCGACGACAGTCGTAATAACGTGATTCCAGCATCGATATGCATCAACATTAGGAAAATGTTCCTTGAGGGCATTTACAATCGCAGTTTCGTCGTCAGTAACAAAGAAAATCTATTCGGGGATTTTTTAGTTCGGGAATCAACTTCGCTACTTCTCGGAAGAAAACATCGTTGCAATCCTGCAGTTTGCGTTCGTGAAGCATGTAAATGACTGGGATGAGGGGTTTTCTTCAAACTAGGTCTCGAAAAAAATCAGAACAGTGCAGTAAAAATCTCCTAGTTTAAAGGTCGTATCGACGGTTAGTATTTGATTTGGTAAATCTTTTCTCCCCAAAATTGCACGTAATTTAGTGAGAAAAGCGTCATTGTAACCAAAAACAACCACGTTAGGGAACAGCCGATAATATGTTATCAATTCCTTTACTTCAGCTTTCAAGTCGATGATGTTGTAAAACGCGTTATGACAAAAGCGATCACTTCTTCTTTGATCTGTTTATGTTGCTAACTTGTTCTATGTCACGGTGAGCGTCGACTAAATGTCGTATTAGATCTGTTGGCCCCTCAGTAAGCAGATTTCTAAAGATCGTGCTAGGAGCTCCATTTTTCTTCCGTATTTCATCAAATAAATCAGGATTGGTAGGAACCTACGGCGGCGTTAGCTTGGCCTTCCATTTCGAGTTGCTGTGTGGAAACTGAGTCACAACAGTATCGTCTCCGCAATACCAGATAAATTTTCTAGATGGAATGTCTGGATGACAATACACTGACCGAGTGAAGTCACTGGTCGTTGGATACTTTTCATCTTTCTTCGGGCCAGTTATTAACAGAAAATACGTTGCCCGTATTCCGGAATGGAAGGTATAGGACTTCCGTTGTGTCGCCAAAGATATCCATCATCCCTCCATGCATCTACACATATCATATATAATAGGATATATAAATAGGAGAATCAGGTTTACAAAATTAAACCATTTAATTCCTTCTTCACGTGGTGTGTAGAATTGTTTAAATGGTGTCTTCAGAAAACATAAATAAAAAAAGGCTTTCTCACACCGGACACAAGCTACAAAAAGCGTCCATGCTGTTGCAATTGTAAATTGGAAGCTTATTTCAAGAGTGAACCAGGCTAAAGATCAAAGAGCTCTTACCACCTCCGTCGAACAAGTATGAATGCCCACCCTTGGGATTGATTGGCTGAATCGAAATCGCATTAGCTTTGATGAAGATGTCCAAAGTTGGTATAAAAGTCGTGTTTGCACGGTCCTCGGTAACAGAATCATCAGCGTCATCATCGCTTTGATCACTATCACTGGCTTTCTTCTTCGACATAACGTCAACCTATCGCTCTACCAGGCAAGAACTAACTAAACGACTCAAATTGTCGATTACTCTAGTGGGAGGCCTCCGGGGAAATATAAGAACGCTATAGTTCAACTCAGGAGGAATGGAAAGGAGGGGAGCGTAAGAAGCGGTAAGAAGTGTCTGGGGATTCCAGAAGCTCGAAGAAGGCACCTCCAGGCATCCCAGCTCATGAACTTTCTTAACTTTGCGCAATACCATGTGGCTTCTGCCACGCTGAAGATGAAAAAAATGACTGCGCCAAATGTTTTGTTTTGCAGAATTCACGTTGACATTTTTTCTTCAAAATTTAACGAAATAAAAATGAAAAAAAAAGTTTCAATGTAATTAAATTATTACACCACCAGTTTTTTTAAAAGACATAAAACCTAGCCTGCACTTTCTGTGAGCAGCATATGGACCTGCATTTTACCCACCTACCTGCACGCCGCACCCTGCACTCCGGAGTCCGCACTTTACCCCCCGTCCAACCTGCACCTGCACTTTACCGACACCCGTTTTTTTTTGGGGGGGGGGAGGTTGATTTAGCGAAAATCATCGTTAGGGGTGATAAAAATAAATAAGTGGATGGGTTTCGTGCAGAATTATTCCCCAAGCCAATTGGTAAAAACCGCCATCCCCTAGCATTGCAGTTTGGGAGATATTTAAAAAAACTGAGGGGGGTGGTAGCCAAAATAGTGACTTTTTTGTTTTTTTTGCAGCAGTTTTCTCTTCAACTGCATCTAAAAATAATATATTTATTTTTAATTGATGGGATAGACTTGGCTAACGTCGGAAGTTGCCAAGTCGATTAAAGCGAAGAAAAAAATTGGATACAAACCGGGTAATCGTTCTTGCATGGCGGCTTATATGGGAGTTTCGCCGGTGTGATTGTTAGTTTTATATTTACCATTTCAGTCGTCTTCAGTTTCTATTCATAAATGAATAACTATATTCCTTAGTTATCAGGTATTCTTTTAATTTCCCCTCGATAGTCATTGTAGTTTATGTTTCGGTTTCGGCATTTTCCAGTTTCGGCACTTTTTTTCGGCACTTCGATTTCGTCGTTTTCGGCACCCCATGCAAACCACACTTCCTCGATTATGAAAAAATATTGTCCATTTCGGCACCAAATTTGACCGTTTCGGCACCAATTTCGATCGTTTCGGCACCAACTTAAACCGTTTCGGCACCCCATGCAAACCATACGTCCTCGAACATGAAAAACTATTGTTTGTTTCGGCATCAAATTTCACCGTTTCGGCACCAATTCTGTGCCACCCGTATGGAAGTTTTTTTGGACAATAATCATGTGATTAAATCACTCGATTAATTCATGTCAATTTACTATCCGCGCTATTGCACCGTCAGGCCGCTAGGGGCGCTCTGACTGGTTTTAGATAATAGCTTTTTTGGGGGGTAGAGCCTTCTAGGGTGTGCCGTTCTGCTTTCTTATTTTTTTTTAAATTGTGGTGTGTGTAAGGCATGGCCTACTGAAATAACGGCCCAACAGCTCGCTATCTCCCTGTTGCGGAATAGTTCCCAGCCCCTACCCCTTCCCATCCCCTACTTTTCATAGCCAGAGGGTCGTAAGTTCCTTCAGAAAGTTCCACATTCAATGGTATACCATGGAATGTGGAACCACTTCCATGGAATGTGGAACTTTTCCTATGAAAAGTAGGGGATGGGAAGGGGTAGGGGCTGGGAACCATTCGGCAACAGGGAGATAGCGAGCTGATGGGCCGTTATTTCAGTAGGCGTTGGTGTAAGGTTGGCACGGTGTGTGTTTATTTGTGTTTACACGACACCTGGTGGAATACAAATTTTGCGACGATGCCGAAACGGAAACTAAAACTGGAACAGAATCCGAAAACTAACAACCCGGAGTCGCCGCTAGTCTAACCAACTTTATCAGATTGAAATGTCTAGTTAGTTGAGTGGTTTAAAGCATCAGCACTTCAATTTGGGGTGTTAAAATTTTGACAAAATTTTATTAAAATCCAATAAATAAATCTAATAATAAATACAATAAATACAATAGTGCCGAAACGGAAAAACATGGTGCCGAAACGGAAAAACATAGTGCCGAAACGGAAAAATATAGTGCCGAAACGGAAAAACACACACGCCTGGCAACCCTCCCAAAAACATGACGCCTGGAACTAAATGTGGCGGCGGTGCCGAAATTGACAAACACAGTGCCGAAAACGACAAAAACAGTGCCGAAAACGACGAAATCGAAGTGCCGAAAAAAAGTGCCGAAACAGGTGGCAACCTAAATTTTAAGAAAAGGCTTTTTTTAACGACTATATCCTGCTCCGAGGAAAGAGAACCCCGTGCACCCCTTTGTCTCCACTTAGTTTCTTCCTTCGTCCCTTCTTTCCATTCTTCCCTTGGAGCAGGAAATGGCGATATTTTTTGTAAACACGGTAGAGACGTTTGCAAAAAAATGAATAATAAATAAACTACAATGTCCAGTGAAGTCAGAAAAAATATGTAACTTGCCAGAATGATGACAAATCCTTTAAAAATATTAAACACTAAAATAACTTGTTCTTTCACTTTGTATTATTTAATAGAAAATGAAGCTCCATATGAGGGCTGTGATAATTTCAGGCATGTTGTCCCTAATTGAGATTTTCGACCTTTTCCAGATAGTATAGTCAATTTGAGCCAAAAAGGGGGTCTACCCAAAACAAATTGGTTAAAGTGATTTTTTTAATGAGCTTTATTTATATCTATGTTTTCTTACTCTGTGTAAAACCCGCCCAAGAAAAAATAAAGGGATCATATTTTAAAATGTGTTTAAAACTTTACTTTATGCTAAATGGTGTTTTGAAATTAAAATTTTTTTATTTTAAAAATACAGGGTTAAAGAGAATTGCAAGATTAATTTAAGTTTCAATTTTGGTTTAATTTAAATGTAATTTAGTATTTTAAAAAAATTAAAATTTATTGAAAAATCGGTGAGCCGTCCAAAATTTCGTTTCGCGTTTTAACATTGTGACAAGAAGTGAAGAAGTGACTGAATGACAAGAAGTCCCCCAGCGGGTGTGTTGATTATTAAAACTGAAATTGACGATTTGGGGGGTCTATAAAAACATGAATAACTTAAAGAAAAATAGGTCCCGCCTTCAAAATACTAGTAAACACTTAAAGTAGAAGAAACAATTAATTAAACAAAACTAAATTTGTATTTTTAGGTGGTTTAGGTTACAAATGGGAGAGATTTTAAAACTTTTCGTTTTCCCATAAGCGCCATGTTAAAACACGAAACGAAATTTTCGACTGCTCACCGATTTTTCAAAAGATTTTAATTTTTTTTAAATACTAAATAACATTGTAATTAAAAAAAATTGGAACTTAAGTTAATCTTGTAATTTTCTTTAACCCTGTATTTTTAAAATAAAAAAATTATAATAACAAAATACCATTTAGCATAAAGTAAATTTTTAAACACGTTTTATTATATGATCCCTTTATTTTTTCGTGGGCGGGTTTTACACAGAGCAAGAGAACATTAATATAAATAAAGCTCATTAAAAAAATCACTTTTAACAATTTGGTTTGGGTGAAAATGCTAAAATGACGATACCAAGACCTGGCAACTCAGCATCCTTTCGTTGTCTAATGGGGATGGATGGGGTTGGGAATTGCGGGAAATGTAGTAAGTCTAGAAACAGAATTTTCTTCTGCTTCGGAAAATTTATTTCTCTACAGTCTAGGAATGCCCATCCCATGTTTATGTTGCCCTCACTGCCGTGGTAAGTACATCATTTTACCGAAATATAGGTTACTTGAACTCTGAAGTATTTGGTTAAATTTGATTAAATCTCAGTCCCAAATTAATTATTGAAGTAACGATATCATGTGCCAATCTCTGTAAATGCCGTTAAACTCCACCTTTTGTTAATACAGGTTCTCAGGCAAACAACGTGGTTGTAATTTTCAAATGTATCCACTCTGCATCCACCATCCTAGCATTCTTCATTACGACGTGTCCGTAGGCGAATTCCTTCCTGCTTAAAATGAAGGTGAATATTTTAAAGTTAATATAAGTTACTACACATTTATGATGAGAATATTCAATCTTAATGTTTGTGAAGACATTTAGCATTATTGTCTTTCGCTCCTATCTGATGAGCCTAGTTGTGTGTCAACTGCTATTGATTTTGTTTTCCTGTTATTATTAATTTAGACTTTTATTTCAGGTCTTGATTGGTGCACAGCTTTGGATTATGTATCCAGCAATGTGAAAAGAAAAAGAATCTTGTGGTATCAAACTGGAAGTAAGTTAGGTTAAACTGTGTTCTCGAGTCTAATCCTGACGTAAAATATTTACTTGAGATATCATGGAGGAAATGTATATCAGCTCTATTTCATCAAGCCTGTCCATATTTCTGTGTTTGAAAAGGGAAATATTTTAACAAGCTTCTATTTATAGGTTTCCTGTGGTGTATGTACCAGTGTACTTTACTTTGTTGCAGTCCTGGTTTCATCCAATTAGAACTCGGGTAATGTTTGTATTCAAATCTGTGAAACAATTTTGATGTATGTTGATTCAATAGCATAGGTCATCTGATATTGAGGAAGACAAATTTTGCAAATCTGAAATGAACACTTTTACCATAAAATATATCTTGTCTTTTTTTACTTACATTCTTTTTTATTTTTCTTAGGAATTGGGCTTTCTCCTCACAGGTACAATCCATTCTATAATTGGTAAGTAATGGATTTTTTGCTATTGTAAGACTATGAGAATGATGAACACTTTATTTGCTACTCTTGACTGATTGAATGACGACAAAATAGACCACCAATCGTTATCTGATGCTGACTTGTAGTTGATAACTGCCTGAACCGTTTTTCACTTACTAATTTTTAAAATTCTTTGGCAGGTCGGAAATTATAATGGCAAGCAACACCATTGGCTCGGGTTTATATTTTACAAAGTAAGTCGCTCGCCCATCTTTCCGGTGGGGTTCCGTGTTTAATTGATGTTTATTCGTGCGTGTCATCTGATTTCTTGATGGAAGAAACATTTTGTCATTTGCTGATTTTTTTTTTAATTGGGTTGTGCATTTTTCATAAGTCAAAAGAATGATAACCGATTATTTTCTTTGAATTTCAGTTCGTGTCCGTAAGGTGCGTTTCGTGTCAAATGTTTTCCAATCTAATAGAGGTATAACGCATTTCGCTTTACTTCCCATTTTGGTACATGTTAGCATGAAATCAGTAGGTTAGATGACTTTGTGTTTTAGTATTGTGCTAACCTCTTAATGTTTTGTCTAGTTACTGAGACGTAATATCTCTATTTATATGTTAAAATAATACAATAAACAGGCATTTTTTAATTTCAGTTTCAGATGGATGAGATCAACCCGAGTTCTTCGTTTGAAAGTATGTGACCGAAACTTATGTAAGATTCGAATATGGTAATAAATTTATGTCGGATAAAAACATTAGCAGATATTGCATATTCGATGGTGTTGCACAAAGCGTCGTGATTATGAATGAAGTTAAATCAACTCGTGTATATCTGTTCATCCATGCTCTGGGTGGTTTGTGGTTATAAAATTTATATTCTGAATCAATAATTTATTTCAAAAGTAAATGTAGGCCTAATCTTCATTTATTATGTAATGTTATGTAAATATCGCTAAATATTAACCTGGCTTTTTGTCATCAAGTAAACTTTGTCTTATTTCTCATATGAAAAACGCAAATAGAGATACAGTGTCAGGTAGTCACACAGCACACACTGCTCGAAAATAAACATGCACTCTGCACTGAAATGACACGCACTCTTTGAAATTTTTCTGGATTTTCCCCCGTAATTTGTTAATAAAAAAATTTGTCCACGAAATCAACTATACGATATCGGTCTTCGGGTTTTGGCATTGATTTTGTCCTTTAGTTCGTAACTGATATAAGTTCGCACTTTACATAAAATTAAACTGTTTTCGCATACTTCCGGTAGTATTTATTGAGCAAATTCCCAAATTGTGGAAACATTATAACCCGCATTGTTATTGACAGGGTACGAAAAAGTGTATAGGTGTTGGCGCCACTAGTACGCTGCTGTGGCTCAATTAAAAAACCTAGGCTACACATTTACATTTATCGCAAAATTATTTGGAGCAGATATGACGCATCACTTGGCGTGATTGCGTTACTTTTTTGGTTGAATTCCGTCCGTTTTGTCTCGGAGCTTGGATTATATGTTTGCTGGATGATATAACTAATTGAGGGATATTTCTGTTGTTGAAGTTTGTGTCCCAGCGACTTCCATCGTCCATCCATTTCGGCTAAAAGTCCCCTCATGTTTTGTTTTACGATCATTCACCAATCTTGGGGCGATCAATTGATTTATATTTTCTAGCCTCTTTAAAAATGTAAAGTATACGTCATAAGTTTATTCGTTGATCGATGTGCACCTAAATGACAATTGACATGTTCTCCGCCATAGGCTAATCACAAGATATTTTACGTCTAATTTATTATGGTTAATTACAATTTTATTTATTTTAAAATGCTGTCTTACAGGGAATCGGTAGTGTATATGGTCTGACAAGGTCGTAACTATTGCGAACAATCGGTGACGCAGACTTTTAATCTGTGCGACTGAACGATCAACTCGTCATTTCCCATTGAACTAAAAGAATCACGATTGTATCGAGCAACATAAGACTAAAAGATAATGTATCTTTCAATGGGGCTATTGCGGATGATGTTTTCTCCACTCTTGTTTCGCTACACTGCAAAATCAAATTTGAAAGGAGCTTGGTTCGACACAGATTGGTGCTCCTTAATTTATTCATTTGTGCATTAATTCGACGTTACACTGGAGAGCATTGAAATGCTAATTAAGTTAAATTGCTGATACATTTTCTGGTAACAAGGTTAGTAAATCCGAAAACAGTCGCGCTTCGATTTTTCTTCGATTTGAAACTGCATGTGAAACAAATGGTGCAGTGATGTTATTTATTGCTGTATCGTGTTCTCTTGTTCCCACCAATTCCCCCCCCCCCCTCCCCTGATATATCCGACGGCAAATGCGAGACGCATACGCATACGCCATACGCCATCGTTTTCGTTAACTTTTCAAAAAACGTTGATGCTAGGTTAGGTTAGGGAAGGAGAGAAGTTAACTGCGCAATTTCCTCAAAGTTGAAATTCCGCATTTTCCGTAATAAAAGGATTTCAGTGCAGTTTACGGTTCGTTGTCGGGCAGGGAAGTTATGCAGAACAATTTTTGATTTAGATTCAATTCAATTTCCACAGAAGATGGCTAACAACAAAATCGGTAGCAACAGCAGCAGCAAAAGTGAAGGAAAATCAGATGGAAATGGTGAAGTCGCAGAGCCAAAAAAGACGTTATAGCCTCCCGTCAATTTATTTGACTGGGCGCAATCGTCTGTGCTAAGCTGGATGGCTGGCCTTGGTGGCCCGGTAAGTCACGCCTTTATATTTAATTGTTTTTTTTTTCTTTTTTCGGAATTTTTAGTTAATATTTGAGAAATTGTTGCCATTATTATTCCTGTTATTATTATTTGTTATTTATTCAAATTTGTCGATATACCACAAAGGGATCGTTGTTACTCTCTAATGACTGTGGGCTGCCACCTCCGAGAAAACCAACTAGTTACTGGATATATTTTGGTTCGGCGGCCATCAAACCGTGTCCGAGATTTATTAATTACAAAACGTTTTCCGACTTTAGTTCAAAATTTTGATTAACATGCATTCTTGGGAGTTAAAGCGGATGCCGGCGGAAAAACTAAGCGGTTTTCTAGATGACCGTTTGGCCAGCCTGTTAAATCAAGCTTACAACAGCACCTCTATGAAAGAGGAGTCTTGGAAGCCCTGCTGGTTTAATCCGACAACAAATTTACATTCCAATTCTTGACATCAAACGTATTTAATTTTTTTAAATCCACAGGCACTCTCCTTTATTAGAGATCAGAACAAATTAGTTAAAGGCACGGCTGACAAATTGAAGAATTGGGCCATCAAACTCTTGGCGTCGTCAAAGAGCAACAACAGTCGAGATGGTAATTATTTTTCTATGATTACGTAAACCTTAATTATCAGCACATATTTCTGAAAAATAATTCCAGTGGTCTTGGACGAGTTCCCGGAATGGCTGCAACGTCCCATGGATCGGATCAAAGACATCAATACCAAGTTGAAGAGGATCGCCAGTGAGATTTTCGTTTCTTTATTAGATTTCTTCAGATGAAACCGATCAGCACATTTGACATGAAGGATGCTCAAGGCTCCGCCAAACATCGTCTGGTGTTCGTACGTGTTCGTATTAAAATAATCCGGAATAATCGTAAAAATAATTTCAAAAGTAAAGCTAAAAGGAATTTTGATTTTATTAGGTGGACTAACATTCCATAACTGAATTTCAATCCGCAATTGGACGAGCAAGTCATCAACAACGACCATTCAGTTCGTCCATTTCTTGTCTTCCGCTCAGCCGAGAGCCATTTTTCATCAAATATCCTTGGATTCTTGAACATATCGTGGTATTAACATATTTGAAGGCTCCTCTCTTTTAAAATAAAAGTTTTGCTGTACATTGTAATGCGATGCCCACAGGCCATAAACCAACCTCTGCCAGGCAACTGGCAGGAGAAACACGACCGGATGCTGTTTCAGCGCGATACTCGAAGCAAGACGAAAACAGTTAAAGCTCCAGTCCATTTGGAGCATTACTCGATCGTCCAGCTGACCTAGAAAACGGCCAAGAAGAAGAAGAAATTGAGCAGCGATCTCCGCTCGAGTTGGAAACTTTGCGAAGCCGTCGGCAGTGCTGACAAGGACAGCGACGGAATTAGTGACGAAACGTGCGACTTTTCGCTACTCTGACGGATCAAGCCACTTACGCCCGCCCCGAGCCGTTTCCGGAGTATGTGTCGCATTTCAAAAAAGCTGAAGTGCAAGAACGATTACATAATCGCAGTTTATCAGCGTCGTTGTCCGTTGTCGATTCACATTTTTCAACCGATGTTGAAGTTGGTCCGTGTCGTTGGCCCGAAATAAGCCGTGGATTTTTATTTACTCTTCCATTCAGTACGTTTCTCACCTTGTTTTCTTTTTTTATGTAATCAGGAATGTAAACTATATTTATCGTGACTGTTCCTGAACAAAGAATACAATTTGTTGGTGGAAAAATTTGAAATTGATTTTACAACTGTGAGAGATTTTTTTGGACGAATGTAGTTAATAATCTATTAATCTGAATCGATTCCAATATCCATGTCACCAAAGCCACCTCCGTAATCACCAAAGTCGCCGTAGTATCCTCCGCCGTAATTTATATTTTTCAACCATACGAACCGTATCCGCCATAATACGGATATCCGAAGATGCATCTCCAAAGTAGGCTAATAAGGATAAGCACGTCTCACATACGGTCGGTGGAATAGGGCTTCTAGATAGCGCAGGGTTGAGTGGAACTGCTGGAACCGGCGGCGACTCCAGCAATTCAGATTATTATAGCTTCTCCGATTAATTCAGACTCTCTGGCGCATCTTTTCCCACATTTTCGGGACAAGGAAAAGTTTCTGTGTGAGGTTCGTCGGGTTGTCCAGGCTGATGAGCTATTTTCACGTCGACTTTTAATCCGTTTTTCTGCTTTGAGGTGAAACCAGTGTGTCTCGATCGGTCTTCAATGGTTGTCAAGTCTTCCAGATTCTGTTGGTCCTTTTCGACCGATCGGCCAAGAACACAACAGCGCAAAAAGTACCATCAAATTACCAAATACACACGAGTTATCTGCAATTAAATCAACAATTCAAGATTGTAAAGCAAGTATTGTAGCATAGCAAGTATTGTAAGCAAGTCCTCTTATGCAGTATATGAGTATTAGTATACTGCAACACATTACGGATAAATTGTTCACATTTTTATTTTCGGTGCTTTGTATTCGTATATTAAGTACTGTTTTTGTTGTATTAAAAGCCTGTGCTGACTATAGAATACAACGACATTGACATTATACAGCCTAAATTATTCATTCGACGACAATATATAATGGTCTGATGGACTATTTATATAAAATATGACGGAATAAGCTCTAATCCATCTACTATATAAGCTGGACTACATATAGATGGCAGATGGCTGCATGTTGTCCCGGTAAGTCGACAAAGTCGTGCTTTCAAATTAGTTTTATTTTTCTCAATTATTAGTTATATTTTTTACGAAATTTATTTGATCGTGTTGCCACATTGTAACTGAGGTTGTAGTTTTATTTATTCCTTTGTCCAGCATGTATTATTATAATACGACAAGGCATCGTCGTTGCTGCTCACAATGGCTGGTGCTGCTGCTGGTACGCTGCCACCTCCAAGATATAATAAATATAGGCTATACTTTATGTATAAAGTTAAACTGGTTCGACGCGGCCATCCAGCAGCCGTGTCTAAGATTCTCAAATTACATTGTTTTTGTTTTTACGACTTTTATTAGTAAGTTTGTTGTTGGTTGGTTGGTTTGTTGTTGGTTGGTTGTGGTTTGTTGTAAGTTAAAACTAGATTCTGGCAGAAATCTATATGAGCTATTTCATTGAATTAAAAAAAAGGTTTGTCTTGAACAAAGTTTCCAGCATGGTTCCCATCGTTCTTTCATTTCTATCAGTCATCATCCGCTCAGTCGTGAGTGTATCGTGAGCCATTTTTCATCAAATTATTATTATTATCCTTGGATTATTGAAGATATTGTGATACAAATATTTGAATGCTCCTTTCCTTTTTTTTAAGTTTTACTTAATGTCTTGCAATGTGATGCGCGCAGCAGGCAAAATTTAACCTCTGTCAGCCAACTGGCAAAAAGAAACACGACCGGATGCTGTTCTAGCGCAATATATAATACCCAAAGCAAGACGAAAACAGTTAAACCACGCCAGCTTATATTTGGGATTTGATAGTACTCGATTGTCTACCCCAAAAACTTACAAGAAGAAGAGGAAATTGAACGGCGATCTCCGACAATCGTGAAAAATTGAATAATCAAAGGGAGAGACGATGATAAGCACCCTATAAGCACCATCATCCAGCAGCAAATTTATTATTGTTTGTTATATTATGCCAAAATAGGTTATTGCCGTTAATGATACAGATGGACGAAACACTGCCCTGTTAAATATTATGACTATCTTTGCGATTCCTTATAAAGCAATTTTCTGTCCCAAATAAAAAATTTAAAAAATTTAATATAAATTGTGTTTTCACTGATTCGGAAGCAAACAAGTCACACATGAGCATCTGGAATAACAGGAAATTCAAATCGGTCGCATTGCGAATATTGTATTTATAATAGACCATTGCGCAATCTAGGCTAAACGATTGAAATAATGATTTAATTCATTTAATGTCGTAAATATACAATACGAAAACTTAAACGTTCATTCTCCTAGGGGGGATCAGGGGGGATACATTCAAAATAATAAAATCTTTTTATAAAAATAACAAGAGATTTAGCGTTCGAGATTTCGGCTAGTAATTAGAGAATCGAACGCATGACAACGACAGTTTCGACACGGCGCTCTATACTCAATTAAGCTAACAAACCAATTTGTGCGTTTTGAGATATAGATTTGTACAGCTATAATTAACGTTTAAAATTTCAATAAATGAAATGATTTAAGCTTTGTTCTAGAAAAGTTTTCTAGAAAATGCAAAGCGTTTTCTAAGAAAACGCTTTGCATTTTTCTTTCTCTCGCTTGTTCCAACACTAGTCCTCCATCATGCAAGAGTCTGGTTTCCTCAGTTCGTTTTCCCCCGGATATAACACTAGAAAGTGGCACATGATTTTTTGAGTGTAAACGTCCAAGGGCGGGTATTCTGCAGCAGGGATAGTTCTGCTGCACTCATGGGAATTTAATTCATGTAGAGTTTTTTAAACATTTTTTTTCTGCTGTCCCTTGAGGTAAAATTTCAGGAGAGAAAACACTTGCGCACACTCTTTTTACTTCTCGGAAATATCGCCAACCGAAAACAATAGACCGCTGGATTGGTACACTGGCCTTTTTATTTCTGTTATTGACGTGCTGGAAAGCTCTTTTACAGTCTTATGTGAGATCTCATGAGAGAAGAACCACCTTTAACACATAAATATAAAAAGAAGAAAAGCCCAGATAGCGACACAATTGAAAGGACATAAAAAATACGATATTGACGAGCACCTGTGCAGCACCAACAGTTTCATTTTCGCTCATTGTTTTCGTATTGTGAAAAAAAGAGTTCGAAAAAATCGGAAAAATTCGAAAAAAAGGAAAAAAAAACGGCCACCGATAAGATATCTACTATAACTATATCTAGCACCATCAACAGTACATTTACCCACCCATCCCTCAACAATGTCCCAAAATTATTACATCGGAAATATAAATTCATAACTAAATAGTTGAAAATATATTTATTTCGTTTATTATAATTATAATATTGGCATCAGCAGACACGAATTGCATGTAGGCCTACAGTGGACACCTAAAGTGTCCGGACACCCGAGAGAACCTTATGGGAAACCGCTGTTTTCGCAAGGCGAAAAAGTGGTCAAATTTTCATTCGATTTGAATGAAAATTTTTTCCTAGGTTCTCTCGAGTGCCAGGAACAACCCTAATTTTTTTTTGAATTTTAAAATTATGGGTTGGGTAGGTTTTTGTCCGAGGCAAAAGTGTCCGGGCAGTAGAGAGGCCCATATGTAAATGAGCTTACTTTACGTTCAAATTGTGACTCACTGGGAAATGCTAGAGAAATGTAAACGGTCTTAAAAAAAAAGATCTGCGTTTCTTCTATGGCACCCGTGAGTCACGATTTTTTTAAGCAATTATAATTCTTTCCCTACCCACCCTCAAAATTGATTTCGTTCAGATCTCCGTTTCTGAGAGCCGTGCACTGCTGCCGGGTCTACGGAATTGCTTACTCTCCCCCACGTTTTTCTGAAACAAAGGGGTTTAGTAGGGACTGGGGGGTTAAGCATAGAACCATTACTATTCCCCGCCCACAAAGAATCCACGATAAATCTCCTACCAATAGCAACTCAAAAATTCTACATTTTCTTCGTTTCTGCTGAGCTGACACGCCCCTTTCTTGCAGTTCCTAAAAGTTAGACGATTTTTCAGTTGTGTTCCCCATTTCGCGTTGAGTTTTCGTCCACAACACTACATACATATTTCAGTGTTTAATTCAGTTTAATTTTTCGATACTTAAAATGTTTCGACTGTGTCCATTTAAAGTTGTGTTACTTGTTTTTTAGTGTTTAGTAAACTTTTCTGAAGCCAGAATTACTTGCTTTCTCCTACAAATTTTGCAATTAAAATTTTAGGATCAAGCAAACTTGAAACTCGTTTCAGAAAGTTTATTTCGGATCGTAATCCGGAAAGGGACTCTAAAAATCTGGACTAGGTCTATTCTTCTCGCAAGGCGATTCCAACTGAAAAAAGTCCGGATTTTAATCTTTTTTTTTTGTTTTCGAGATAATCGGGATTGAAAATCGTGAAATATCACGAAAACTCAAAGTCTCCCCTCCGACTACAGCGCTTTTAGCCATAAATTCGGCTCCTAAAAAAACCAATTCATAAAAAAACGTAGCCCTTTTGTAAGGCCCGTTCTGGGGTGCTTACAGAGATGTAAGTGAACTAGTGAAGAAGGTGCTAAGCGGGTGTATTCGTGTCGTCTGGTCTGCGAGAGGGGAGTACAGCAAGAGAGAGATAAGGGTAAGAAGCGGTGGCTTATATGCCGGAGGATCGCTGCGTCGGCACGTCTGCCGGTCAGTCCGGGCTGTCTTCACGGCCGGCCTGGGTTGTAACGCCGGCTGGTCCGAGCGCGAGTGAGGGCCAGTCCGGCCTCGGCGAGTGCTGACTCGGGAGTTGCTGAGTCCGCGTTGTGTCCAGCGTGACGTTGGGGGGTGATGCCGGTCATGACGTCGTGGCGTGGCGTCAGTGTGACGTCATAGCGTTACGTCCTTGGCGGTGGCCATCTTGAAGGGGGCGGGGCTGCCGCCGGGGCATTACAGAGCCGTCTCCTTTAGAGACGATTCCCGGAGTCGGCATTTAGTACATTGAGTACATTACACAAAAGTGGGAAACTGGGGATTGCTGGATAGGTAAACATTTTAATGGGACAATATAAATGGAGGAGAAGAAAAAAAACACAAATCGGGAAATGTCTTTCAAAAAAAAAATTGGGAAAGACAAAAAAACAATTGCCTCAGGGGGAAAACTGGGGCGGAAGGCGGGTATTCCTGGTGTCAAGTGATATTGATACGAGCTTGGGGCATGTTAGGAAATAATAATAAAAAAACAATTGTGGCCTCAAACAACTTCAAACAAAGGAGAGACACGAAGAAGGTAACGGCTGATAAAAAACATTGAAATATAAAAGGTTGGTGCGTTATAAAATGGAGGGGGAAATTGGGGTGTAACTTAAGGAGAAAGAACATAATAGCAAACAAAAAAAAAGGAGAGGGTTGTTACAAATATCGGCATTATGCCGAGAATGTCAGTAATCGAGAGAGTAAAAATATATGAAAAGGGGAAAAAAAACGGATGGGGAAGTAGGTGTCGAATGCGAGACGTGAAAATTGATCCAGGGAACACAACTATAGTAGTCTTAACAAGCTAGAATATATGGAGCGGAGGAAACAAAATATTAAGACGGCCAAATTGATTCTCGACCATAGAAAATTTATATGGGATTACGCAAATAAAGGAGGGAGGCAAAGGGAAGGTAAAATAATTGTGGTCGTTATTCGGGTGCTGGATCGGGTGGGCTATCCCCACGGGCTTGGGATTGGGGGAAACAAAATGAATGTGCACGAAAATACGGGAAAAGGGCAGCGGCATTGATAAGGGGTTAAGTAAAAGGTATTCGCAAACGATTTTGTAAAAACGACGAAAAGGTTAAAAGAATTAAACGGGATTGGGGGCGGAAGTTACTGTTGGGGCCGTGCGTCGATAGCCCTGGCTCCCTTGCTCCTCTGCCGGGTGGGGTCGGTCCGTGCACTGCGAGTGCAGGTGGCCCGCTTGACGGCATCTGGGGCAGGTTGGCCCGTTTATCGCCACTGCTGGTGCCGGACGGGGCGGACGGCTAGGATCCTTGGCCAGGTGATTTTGAACCCGGGGAATTCGATTCGATAACCGAATTGCCTTAGGTAGTTAAATCCAAGAGTAAACGGAGTGTTGGTGTCCGTGATTAACACACTGAAGGAGTCGCTTTGGGTGCCAACTGGCAGTCGAACCTGTCCCACCAATTTGAATGTGGTATTTGTCACTAAGTCTTGGTGATATTGTCGATGGAAGGGTTCTATGGCGTACGAGGATTGCCTTTGCCAGGCGAGTGATGCGAAGGATTCCGTTAGCCTAGTTGCAAAGATTGGTCGTGTTGGTGATAGTGGGTCTTCTCCCTGGATTGGAAAAATGGGGTTGATTTGTTCGTCACCTACGCTGTTTAACAGCCTCCCTTGCATGGCTAATAGGGAATCCATTCCCAACAGAATTGATTTGGATATGTCGTTTTCGCTTACCACATAGGCGGTGACATTTTCCCGTTGGCCCGCGTATGTCAAGGTAATCGGTGTCTCTCCTTGGATGTTGAACACTTTTGCCGTTACCGGGTCTGTGAATGTGGTATCCGGCCCGTACACTGGCCGGATCGGCCTTTCCAACACTTCTGTCGCGCACTTTTATATAAGAGTGATGGCGAGGTTGGTGATGAAATGTGTGACAACGCGCGTGTTGTTGATGACGATTGTGATCGCTGTTTTCGTGTCCATCTTGTATGGTTTGACGGTTTGCGCTCGACTGACTGTCGTTCGAGTCGAGGACTTTTGGCTTCGACACTTTTGCTTTGCGATGAAGCGGATCAGTTTCTGTTGAATTTTTATGTGCTTGGTGGTGCTTGTGTAGTAAACGCAAAGTGTGTGAGCGACTAGGCCACTTTATTGTCGGGGCCACCTCCCCCCTTCCTTTAATTTGATCTTTTAGTCTCTCCCTTTTTGTTTTTTCTTGTTTTCCGTGTTTGTTGGGTACTACGCGAAGAGTGAGGATCATAAACTAAGATGTCCTTCCGAGCGGGTAGGCTCCATTCAAATTCTACAAAGGAGAAAAGTGCGAAGGAGTCAAACAAATTTCGGGGGAACTTTTATCGCGGCATGGGGGGAGAGAATAGAGGGAGAAACAAAATATAGTTTCGGCTACAACTGAATCCATCCAGGCCGCCAGAAAGTTCGTGATCCTGTCGAGGACATCGGCCACACCTCTGCAGCTGGATTTACCGATGGTGCCAAAGAATGTGGGGGTTGGTTGCCACGAAGCTGGTGGCGATCGATGACGATTTTGACATGGGGGTCTCCTGTACAGGGAGTTTTATAGGGTTTGTTGGGATGTAATATCAAGGGCAAAAAAAATGCTTATTCTACTGAAAATGGGACGCTAGGTTAAAATCGACTCGCTGGATAAGTAGAATTAATTTGGTCATTATTGGGTAAGAGAAATAATAGGGGTGAGTGGTCCCTTCCCGTGTATCTTTCCTTTAATTATTTTCCCTTCCCTGCGAGGTGAAATCTCGCCCCACAGTCAGAGCTGTATAGTAGGTGTAACAAAAAATAGATAGGAAAAATAAACTGGCGCCACAACTGGGTGTGGTAGTTTCTCGTTCAGATAATTTTTGGGGAAAACCATTGGTTCAGTTTCTCGATTCAATTTTTGTTTGCTTGTTGAAGGGTTATCAATGTCGTAATCCCTGTGTGTTCTTTCGTTGGCGCAGTGGGGTGTCGTTACTGGATACCAAATTCGTCACCTTCTTGTAGTAGGGAATTGAAGGAACCCTTTCAACCAATTAACTCCTTGACTTTCACATGTCTAGAGTCACCATTCCCCTCTATTTGTGTCAGTTTGTGGCATTTAAATCCACTTTCCCTTCCCGTAGAATGAATTTAATAGAATAATTTCCTTTATTCTTTTTCTCGGAAAAATTGAGGGGTTTGGGGGCCTCCAGCTGACGAAGGTTTTCTTTATAGCACGCGATTTAAGGAAAAATTGGCTTTTTAGTTCTGAATCGTGTTAAGCCTGGCGGAAAAACGATCCAGTATGGCCTTTCTACATTACTTTTTGAAGTTTTCTTCGCGTGTGTGTGAATGTGATTTATCCCTCGAATTTTCTTAACTGAAATCCCTTAAATCTCCATATAAACTCACTCGAAAAATTTGGGGCGGGACCCAAAAAAAAATTTCCCAGCGTTAAATTCTTTGACGTGGGCCCCATAAAAATCGCGATGGCTCCCGTTTTAATACGTTCATTCCTTTTGGTGGACGTTGTCTGTTTCGCGTCATCTCGTGAATGACCGCGAAGAAAGATGGTACTAAATGAGGAAAGAAATTATTGAACGAATGAAAAACAAGTTACGGGAATCAAAATTTTCCGTAGCGATTTATTCGCAAAATTTGTCCACTAATCATGTGGCAGTATTATAGGAAAAAATGGAAAAACAAAACTGCAATCCGTAGCTTTTGCCTTCCAGCTTGGTCCCTATCCCCTATTTTAAGCTGTTGATTAAAACCACAAAACGTTATCTGGTTTCCATCACCAACACACGGATATTTTTATTCCCTTTTTCCATCACATTCCTCTCATAGAGCGTGTTACCGCCCGTTCGTCTAAAAACCATTGGCAATTAAGGGTACGATTAGTCCGGCCCATTCATCCCTTTATCGTTTTAGTATTTTTACTGTTTTAGTCTTTCACAGCCGTGTGCTGTCTCGTTTTCCCTTAGCTTTGTGGCCTTGGGGAAAGAAATACGGTAGGTCGTCCGACCAACCAGGTGGCGGGAATTAAAGCCTGCATATCAGAAGGCAAAATCTTGGAAGAATAAAATAAAAACAAATAATTTCGTCTCCCTTTTACTTTCCTCCCTTCCAAGCTAAAATATGTATAACATTCCAACCCTGAGAGTTTCCTTGGTTGCTTGGGGAATTCTTTAAAGTTAGCTTCTCTTGTCTACTTGTTTCTCCGTAATAGCCCAATCCGGGTATTACAATTTGGGAGTATAAGTTTCCAACGAAACTCTACACCTATCGACTCAGCATCTGGGAGCTGGTAGTAGCTTGTATTGGCTTGCCTGGTGGCCAGCCTAGCCGTCGACGCTCCTTTTGCCGACGGCTTTTCTTCTTCTTGGATTCTTTTACTGACGCTTTCCAACTACTTATGTTGAATTGATGACTTGGGAGCAAGTCAATACTATTTGCGTCGCATGTGAGCTGGATGCGCCTTTTCTCTTTGGGGATGTGGAATAATAAAAAAAAATAACGGAACTGCCCTCACATGTGGCTATTGTGTTTGTACCAGTCGGGTGGTTTTGTTTCTCCCATACAACCACAACCCCTTTTTTTTTGTGTCAGCGCGGCTTTGAAAAGGTGGTGACGATGCCCTTTCCCGCCGTATGACTTTGAAACCCAGTGTGCGCTCTAGGCGAACTACTTGGCCACTCTGCTATTCTGTACTTACCCTTCTCTCGTTTTATCGCCAGATTTGAAAGCCATTAAGATTTTTAGATAGCTTTCTTGCCGACACTGCGCTGAACATATCCTGGCGCGCTGTCCGACGGCTAAAAAAAAAAAACGTCGAGAAAAAGAACGCATACGGAAGCGCGCAATATTTATTTCTATTAGTTTATCACCTGCCCCTTTCTTTGTAAGGCTGGCCTTTACAATTACAAAACCCTAGGTTTGTCGTCACTTGTTTCGGCCTGCAGGACGCTACAGGTAACACTGTGATACATGGGCATTACACTTTCATCCTTCTTCCAGAATCCAAAAGAATTTTTGAAAATTCGTTGAGATGTCTGAGTATCACAATTTTCGTGATACCCCCATTTCAACTATTTTTTAATGAATTTTATTTGGTGTTGCCGATTGCAGTATATGTACTTTCGCCCCCTTCATGTCCTTCCCTTTTCTGATGTATCAAGGTCTTGTATATCGATACAAATGGAACCTGATAGCCAAGATGAAGGAAATACTGAACCATTCGACCACTATCATATCTGACAGCAGTCATGAATGGGGTGTTTCCATCCCGATCAACAATTTCCAAATTGATTCTTAAAATGTTACGGCAAATCTGTTTAGCTAAACTATAGGGCTATTATTAATAGACAGCAGGTGCATTGCAGTCTGGCCAACGGAGTTTGGGATGTTGAGGGGGGCACCTCCCTCTCCCCTTTTTAATCACGGGCCTCCGTGCATTTTGACTGTACGTGGCAATGACAAATGCCAGGGGCAATAGTGGGAAAAAGGCGAGACAAAAAAACAAACAAAATTCACTGCTGGGGCCGTGCGGCAACGACCCGCGCCCGCTTGCTCCTTTCTGCCGGGCGCGGTCAACCCATGCATAACGAGCGCAGGTGACCCGTTTGTCGGTATCTGGGGCAGGTTGGGCCATCTATTGCTACTGCGCAGATGCGGACGAGGTGGACTGCCATGGTTCGCGGCCAGCTGATTTTAAATCCGGGGAATTCAATTCGGAAACCAAATTGTCGTATGTAGTCTAAGCCGAAAATGAATGGTGTGTTGATATTTGTAATCAACACACTGAAGTGGTCGCCCGTAGGCCAACGGGCAGTCGAATTTCCCCAATATCCGGAACGTGGTGTTGGTCACCAAGTCTTGGTGATATTTGCGGTTACGAGGTTTGATTACGTACGCGAATTGCCTTTGCCAGGTGAGCGATGCAAATGATGCTGTTAGGCCGGTTGCAAAGATCGGTCGCGGCGTCGAAAGTCTGTCTTCTCCTGAGATTGGGAAGTTTGGGTTCATTTTCCCGTTGCCTTCTTTGTTCAGCAGCCTACCTTGTAGAGCCAATAGGGAATCCATCCCTAGCAAGATTGATTTAGTGATTTCGTTTTCACTTACGACGTAGGCCTATGCGGTGACTGTCTCCTGTTTGCCCGCGTAGTTTACTGTTATCCGCGTTTCTCCTTGAATATCAAACACTCGGGCTGTTGCCGGATCTGTAAAGCGTGGCAGACAACTGTATTTGACGTGTGCCCAGTTGGGGTAATACAGAGAGAGAGATACATGTGAAAAGGGTGCAGCATATGGTGGGGTTAATTGAAGGATAAATGATCAGCTTGATCGTATTGTTGGTGGGACTAGACCAGCGAGCTGATGGAGCTGAAAAAAACGTATGCATCAAAGATTTATGCAACTGCCTCCAATCGCTGACGATTGTTTCAGCAATTACTTCTACCTCCACGTCGATTATCTCCTCTTCCGACTGCACTGGTTCTGCTGGGCGGTTGTTGTCTACGATGATCTCTCGGATACAGCTGAATGCCGATTTTGTTTGAGAATATGGTTGAATTTGGGGCGCCGGCAGCAATTCCAAGGCGTGTACGATGGTGTTGCTTCGATTGGCTAGCAGAAAAGCAGCGTCGTCGGCGTCTGGTAGCTTGGGCCTGGGCCGCAAGTTGTATGCTGTTTCGTCCGCCGCTGCTGCCGCTGCTCCTGATGCTGCAGCTGCCTCGATCTGTTCGTTTACTGAAAGTGTTGGCTGTTCTTTTACTTCCATTTTTCGATTTTTTTTCTGCTGGTTGTTCTTGGCTGAGTGCAAGATTGGTACTGGAAGTTCTTCTGAATTTTGTAGGCCTTCGTTCTCCTTTATATACCAGTTTCTTTGTTGATGTGACATTGTATCCGTGAACATCTGTTATGTAAGGCTGTGCTTACAGGGGGAAGAAGACAACGCGGTGTGGTGAAGAGTAACTTGTATATTGACAGACGTCAAGCGGGAGTACAACAGAGAGAGAGAGAGATGAATACATGGTGGTTTATATATTGGGGAGGGTGCACGCCGGCTGCAGAGCAGCTCATCTTCACACACACAGTCAGCTCGGGACGGCGTGGCCGGCCGGAACGGGATGGTGCGGACAGTCGGGACAGGTTGGCGCGGCAAGTCGTTCTCAGTCGGCAAGTGCTGACCGACCGCTTCTCCCGCGTGACGTCGGAGATGACGTTGTAGGGGTGACGTCAGTGTTGCCGGTCGTGACGTCGGGTCGTGACGTCAGGGTGTGACTTCCTTGGCGGCGGCCATCATGAAGTTGGCGGAGCTTCCGCCGGGGCATTACAGAGCCGTCTCCTTTAGAGACGACTCTCGGAGTCAACATTTACTACATTTAACACCGTACACGAACATAATGGGAAACTGGGGGATGTTGGATAGGTAAACAGATGGCGATAGCCAGAGAGAAAAAAAATATATAGGGCAGGTGGATGAGGGGAAAGAAAACAAACAAAATACAAAATTGGTTTTAGAGAGAGAAAAGATGGGCGCGGGGGAAACTGGGGCGGAAGACGGGAATTCTTAGTGTAGTGTGGTAGAGGGTGGTGATGAAGGGAAAAAAATGAGCGTATTGGAAAAGGGACAAAAACAATTTGGGCATTATCAACTACTGACGAAGGGAGGAGGAGAAGTGAATGAGATAGCGGTGGGAATTTAAAACAAAAGTATAATATAAAAAGTGATTGTGTCATTAAAAAACATGGGGGGTGGAAACTGGGTTGGAAGACGGAATTGAGAGAAATAGGAAAATAAAAATTAAGGCACTTATATATTGTTAGGAGAAGAGTAGAATGAAGTAGAATGAAAAAAAAAATAGCGATGGCTGCCTGTCGTTGGGGGCAATGGAAGTTATAAAAGGGGGGAAGAAGAATGATTTTGAAGAGACAAGGAACACATGTTATTGTTTAGACGAATCGTACGATGGTGGTGTGCCATAGAGAAGAAAAGAAAAAACAATACGACGAGGGGGAAACTGAGTTAGAAAGCTGGGAGAGCAAAAAAAAAAAAACGAAATGAAATGGCCAATATGAATATCGGTGCAATACCGAGAATGCCGGTAAAGCCAATATATTAAAAAAAATAAGGGGGAGGAGTAAATTAAACATGGTAGGATAACCGAGCGCGGAGAAATAAAATTTTAGTGGGGAGCTAAGGGTAGGTAAAAGAACTTTTGTTGTTATTCGGGCGTTGTGCTTAGAGGGCTATTCCTATAGGCCTGGGATTGGCTGCTTCGGGTTGTGCACGGCCCGTGCATTGCGATTTGAGGTGGCCGCCCTCGCCGCATGTGGGACATGTTGGGCCGCGTCTATTTGGCCTCGGCCGGTCCCAGCGAATTACTGCTGGCTGTGGCCAACTGATGCTAGCTCCCGGGAATTTTAATTTTAGATTTCCCGGGACCAGCGCGTCTAGTAAGTACACTAGCCACGCTGAAATTTCTGCTATTAAGATGCAGAAGGTGGGGTTGCGGGGTAAAGGGTACCTCGCTTTCCCTACGATATTAATTGTTGTTTTTGTTACCGGGTCGTGAATGGTAGGTGGGCCGTTGTAGTTGATAGCCACGTCGTCAGTTTTGTCGTGAAACCACTCCTCCGACGCCATCGACGTTGTCAATCCCGTCGAGAGGATCGGTCGATTTTCCCCCGGGATCGGGTAGAACGGATTGATCAGGGAGGGCATGAAGGATTTTATATAAGTTTTAACCGACAGTGGACGGCTAAATGATCAATTCTTTGATTGTAGCAGGAGATAATGTAGTAACCATAGCGGTTGGCTAGAGGTGAAGAAATGGCTCAATTTCTTGTCGACTATGGCTTCTATACGTCTCTTTTTACTTATAAAAATGATTTTGGTTATAGAATATTTGAAGAACAGAATATTAGAAGGAATTAGTGCCCAGTTTGTTTGGGAAAGATCATATTAAGGTTTTCTTATGTTTAGATAATAAGGATTGGAATAAGTTTCTTCTGTCTGTGGGACGAAGAATCTTGTATGGAAGAAGATTAAGAATGGGAAGGACAGGTAGGCAGATGGATTTAAATTAAAAAATTTGTTTAGTATTTCCAGATAGCGCGGTGGCCACAGCGTCGGGCCCACAACCAAACGCGCCCACGCTCAAATCGACAAATCGTCCCACCTTTGACAATAGTTGAATAGATTTTTGCCGCAAGTTAATGAGGGGGAGTCATATCAAAGTTGTGATTCAAAAGGTTCTAAATAATGGTTTAAGTTATTTTTATATCCAAGAGGTATTTTTGAATTATTTTTGTTTATCCTGGCTTGAATGGGTTATATCATTTTGTAAAGAAGGTGGTTTAAGACTAAGAATAGGGGCCGATTGATACCAGTAGAGATTTTTATGCTGAGATTTTGTAAGTTAAGAGGGAGAATAATTAAAGTTGGTTGCTGAAAACGGAATATTTTGAATTTTTGATGAAGGGTAGAACGTAATTAAAGACCCGGGGTTAAATTGTAGCAGTATTGGAGGGTATGGGGTAGTACCTTAGAAGGGGGAAATGCCATAAGAAGGCCAAAAAGATCATGTGTTGAGTCCAAATGTATATGAGAAAAAGTTGTAGGCCTAATTGTTTTTTTTAAAATAAAATAGAAGTAATGTCTGGATACGAGCCTGACGGATCATGAATTGTTATGAGAGAGATGAATTTTAAGGTAGGGTCACCATATTAAAAAGTGGGTATAGGGTGGCTAGATTGAACATAGTGGCGGTTATGATGGTAAAAAAATAGTAGTTAAAAAGTATGGTTTGTGAAAATCAAGGTTAAGAGCGTAATCAGTAGGGTCTGCGGAGGGGGTGGGGTCAATGAAAGGTAAAATACTACTATGTGTAAATAGAAAAGTTGAGAGTTTTATTGTTAACTTGGAATACGTGTAAGCTGGAAAAAATTCAAAGTGGGATATTGGATAGTGGAAATTTTTTGGTAAAAGGTGGGTAATCAAGTGACATACTCAGCGTGTTATTCCCGTTCTATACTAGACGGTTACCCAAAAAAATAGTCTGTAGTGATGGAACATAGGCAGCGTAGAATCTTAAACAGAAATAGCTTCTAAATCAAAGGTTTTAATATATAAAGTGTTGTTAGGTGCACTTAAGGGTAGACCATATTAAGTTTAAGGTCTTTCATTAATATCATATGAATTACTCAAATTCAAATATGGATTTAAAGAATGGTTAGAGTTATAAGAAAGCTGACATATAAGAAAACGCAGTGAGATGTAGAATTATAGGTGAGTTGGCAAATCATTAATTCAGTAAATGGTTATGCGATGGGGGCTGATTTTTCAAGATTAGTGACTTTTTTAGATTGTAGTATTGCTTCGGAAATATTGGAGGGAGAATATAGTTGTGTCGCTTACAGGTACGCATATAAAAAAATGAGGTGAGTTGTGAAATCAGGGGTGAGTTGGTAAATTGTGCCATAAGGTTGAGAGAAAAGAAATAAAAGAATTGAGGTGAAAAAAATGCTGATAGTTTTGAGTTTTTTATGTTAGTTGGTAGAGTCGTACAAAACCAGAAAGTAAGTTGTGTAATGAGGTTGTAAAAAGGTCAAAAATTTTTTTTTAGTTTGTGCTGAATGCTAGTTGTAAAGGTTAGGTTTTTCATTAGGGTTTTTATAGAGATATTAAAAAGTTTTAAGTTTATTTGTATGTACCGAGTAAGTTGTAATTGTCCCGCTTTTGACGATAATTGAACAAATTTT
The DNA here is from genome assembly GCF_021134715.1 of Daphnia pulex. Classification (NCBI taxonomy): domain Eukaryota; kingdom Metazoa; phylum Arthropoda; class Branchiopoda; order Diplostraca; family Daphniidae; genus Daphnia; species Daphnia pulex. The sequence goes on along the minus strand of NC_060024.1, from coordinate 2,250,920 downwards.
TGCCACATGTTTATGAAGGGAATCATATCCAAGTTGTGGTTAATAAACAGATCAAAGGTTCTAAGTATTGATATAAGTTTTTTTTAAACTGGGAGGTAGTTGAAATTGTTTTGGTTGACTATGGCTTGGATAAGCTATATCTTTTAGTAAAGAAAAGTGGTTAAAGATAAGAATAGGAACCGAATTATTTCAGTAGGAATTGTTATGCCGAGATCGTGTATGTTCCGAAAAAAATTTTTTTTTGGTTGCTAAAAACCAACCATTTTGAATTATTAATGAAGGATACACCGTGGTTTTAGACATGGGGTAAAACCATAAAAGTACTGGAGGGTACAAGGTAGTGCCTTAGAAGGAGGAGAGGCCATAGGGAAGCCAAAAAACCTCTCGTTGAACTCATTTGTATATGAGAAAAGAATGTAGGCCTAATTGTTTTTTAGATAAGAGTAATGTGGGTAATATAACTATTGTTATTCAAAACCCGTGACAGCTTAATGCGCGTAGCGCACACCAGAGCTGTCCTTAGATCCTGTAGCGATCACAACAGTATCCTAGAATTAAGATCGCGTAGCGATCACCACTATTGTGCAGTGGACGCATTCATTATTTTTTTCACCAGTTTTTAATTGGTAAAAATTGGGATGCCTGTCAGTTCTTTACGAGTCTATTTTATTCCGTATTTCTTTTTTTATTATTGTTAGGTGAAAAGGGGCACAAGATCGGACCGCTTGTAAAAGGAAGTCTTTTTCATATTTCTCAACCCGATTTATGCCAATGCTAGCTATTTATATGCAGCAATAATTAGGTTAGGTTAGGCCGTGAGTGTTAACACTTTTAAATTATTATAATTAAAAAAACCTTTCATAGCTTAGTGCGCGTAGCGCACACCAGAGCTGTCCTTAGATCGCGTAGCAATCAATACATCATTTCAGAGTTTAGATTGCGTCTTTCTGTTTTTTAGTTCGCGCAGCGAACGCATCTATCATTTTTTTCTCCAGTTTCTTTTGGTTAAAATTGGGGTGATTACCCATTTATTTGATGAGACTATTTACTTCCGCTTTTCTTATTTTTTATTAGTTTTAATTATCGCCAGATTGGAAGGCAAGGGACCAGACTGCTGGTAAAAAGATGTTTTCCATAACTTAGTGCGCGTAGCGCACACCAAAGCTGTCCTTAGATCGCGTAGCGATCACCACAACATTCTTTAGATTTAAGTTTGCGTAGCGAACGCATTTATCATTCTTTTCACCAGTTACTATTGCAAGAATTAGGATGATTGTCCGTTTCAGAAGAGGATAGTTTCTTCTGTTTTCATTGTTTTTATTATTTTGTTTATCGCCAGATTGGAAGAGCCAAAGGGAACGTGAAATAGTCCAGACCCGCCGAACCCGCCACCCCAGACCATGTCGAGCTCTTGGGCTATCTCGAACAGGCGTGATGTACGCGAGGGAGCCTGAACCAGTCCCAAATTCCCAGCTTGATTATTGCTTGATTATTGAGAAGTAGGATAGGGAGCCAATGGCTGGCAGGATACACCATTAATTTGTTTTAAAGGTGGAGCTAGTAGGCTCGGGTCGTCTGTTGGGGATGTGTAAGACCTTTTTAATATCGTCTAAGTGGCGGAACCACCACAGGGGATCTCACCGGGTTTATGCGAGGAAAGCTCAGAATATCATTGCTTATCCCGCAACGGATCTGACACCAATTAGTAAGTTGTTATTGAATAAAAATAATGAAAAAATAAGTTTAGGGTGGCTTGGTCGAAGGAGAGAGAAGGAGAAAAGTGAGGTGTGTGTGTGTGTTGATTATCTAGGGGTGAAAAAAAGTGAGTGGTGATCTCTTAGGAGGTGTAAATGAATGAGTGGTGTATGGGAGTGTCGATGGTTAAATTTTCAATGATGAAAGAGAAGAGTTGCCAGATTATGACGTTATCAGTCCAAAAACGGAATAGCCGAGGTTGGTTTGGGAAGTATAAAATTTTTTTAAAATAATATAGTGGCTAGGTCGGAAAAAAAAGAACTGAAGTGGTGAGTTCCTGTTATTTACGCGGTGAGTCCCGTTTAGTTAAATGGATGGCTACTTGTTACATTTAAAATGTATTCTCTTTTTACTATGGTCATTGAGTAGAGCCGCGGTAGTTTAAAAACTTAAAAAAAAAAATGATAAAAAATTATTTGCTTTTTAGAAAGGAAATGCCAGGTGTTCGGAAAAAATTGTGTTAAGTAATGTGGCGGGAGAAATTTTTAATGTAGAGGAGAAAATATTTTGATGATTAAGAAAATGTCTATTATTCTTCTAAGAGTTGTGCCAAGTGATTGGAAAATTTATTTAGAGTGTCGTGAAAAAATCCTTTTAAGAAAAGGACCTTCTGTGATACATGACTGGATTTTAACGGCGGAGTTGTATATTGCATTATGAAGAGACTTAGGATGAGAACTAAAATTGTTTTGGCGGGATTCGCAATTAACGTTAGGGTTGTAGAGTCAAAAGAATTTTTTGGGGGGTGAAGAGTGAGTAAGATTTATTGGTTCAGAAAAATAGTTAAAGGTTTTTCAGGTTTTTACAGTAACAAATAATTTAGGGAATAAATTGTTTATTAAGAGAAATATTATGTCAGATAAATGGAAGAGAAAAGGTTCTTTGTTGCGAATAATTGTGCTAGTTAGGAAGATGAGGCGGACGGAGTTGGTTGCTGGAATCCATGTTAATCGGTGGGGGTACATTTTATTTGATTTTAACACGTTCTTAGCATCCATAGGGTTAGTCCGACCATAGTATTAAGGACCAGCAGTGATCCGGTTAAACACATTGATACAGATTTTTTATGGTGAAGTTTTGATAAAGAGGCAGAACAGAATTTTGCGCTGAGTGCAAATGAAAAAATAGTTTCTTTAGTATTTTTAAGGGAAATAAAAAATAATAAAGGAGTTATCCTTTGGTGTGAGTTGGGATGGTTATAGTCCAGCTATAAAGTGTGAAGTGTTCAAATTGTTTTGTTTTAGTTGTATCTTTTTTGTAACGATAGTGTCTGCAGTGAGTTATGAAAGTGGGGGTTAGTTGGTAATTTTTACCACATGATTGTGTTATGAAAGTGGGGGTTCAGTTGGTAATTTTTTGTCCCATGGTATTTGTTATAAAAGTGGGGGTAAATTGGTAATTCTTAGTACATGATGGCATGGCAATTTTTTGCCACATGATTGTGTTATGAAAGTGGAGTTTAATTGGTAATTTTTTTGCCACATGATTTCCTATAAAAAGTGGAGGTGTTAAAAAATAAGTGTAGGGTGTAAAGGGAGTGCATGCAGTGAGTTATGAAATCGGGGGTGAGTTGGTAATTCTTGCCACATGATTGAATTTTTAGATCTAGGCAACTGCGGAGTCGTAATTTATAGTGGAGTTGTAAATTACAAATAATTTGTATGTGAGGATGAAGAAATAAGTAAGATTCCTAGTCCCGGTATTTTGGTTCATAGTAAAAAGACGGTTTAGGGAGTAAAATAAGTTTGGTTGAGAGGAATATTGTGTCAGGTGAATGGAATTTTTTTTTATTAATGGGAGTAGTTGTGCTTATTGGTTGAGAAAATTTTTTTTTATAAGGCCAACCTCATGAGTTAAGAGAAGATTAAGGTTTCTGCAAAAATGTTTGTAAAAACGGAACGGATGAGTTGTCATGATAAGCGATGGGGATGCATAATGTCGAAAGGCAATTTTTTTATTTAGAGTGTTTATTAGCATCAGTATGATCGGTCCGACCACCGTACTAGGGATTCACAATGATCCAGTTACTCGTATTGATACAAACATAGTGTTAAGATTCATATTTATGGTGAAGTTTTAATACAAAGTTGAAAGGCTAATATCAACTTTGTGCGGAGTGTGAATATCAGTTTCCCTTCAGGCGAAAACAATTTTTTGTTTTATTTTTGTCAAAAGAAACCGGTAAGGTAAGTGTCATGAAAGCAGGAGTTTTAATAAATCCATGGCCATGGGTATTGAATCTCTTTTACCCATTATTGTAGAATAAAGGAGTAGTCTTGTTCAGATTATTCTTCGTTTTTTTCCATAAATGAAGTGTATGTATTGGGTTATGAAATCGGGGGTGAGTTGGTAATTTTTGCCACATGATTGTGTATTAAGAATTTTTAGACCAAGGTTTTGGTGGGGTCGTAAACGTATACGTAAGGTTTTAATTTCAAAAAAAAATTTATGCGAGGATGAAGAAATTTGTTCAAAGTAGATTCGGTGTTTTGGTATATAGTAAAAAAATGGTTCAGAGGGTAAATAAATATTGCGCAGGTGAAAGAGAAAAGAAATTTTTTCTGTGAATAGTTGTTCTAATTGATTGAAAAAAAGTTCTTATAAGAACAACCGTATGAGCGGGGTGAAATTAAGAATTCAGCTAACTGTTTGGGACCACAGAGTGGGCAAAGTCGGTTATTGCCATGTAAATTAATGGATTTGTATAAGGTCGAAAGGAATTCAAAGAGCATCAGTATGGTCAGTCCGACCATTGTACAAAAAGAAGACATAATGTTAAGATCCATGTAAAGTATAAAGGTTAATTTCACTTTAGCGCTGAGTGCAAGTGTAAGAGAATCAGTTACTTTGGGGTTTGAATTGAGATAAACAAAATTTTTCCTTGGTTGTGACAAGGGACGGTAAGTTCAGTGTCATGAAAACAAGGGTTTAATAAGCCGAATAAATTCCATGGACGGGTGTAATGGACTTAAGTAGCCGGGTAAAGGAATAATCTTTTGATGTAAGTTCTTTCTAAATGCTATAAATCAGCTATAAAGAATAGATTGTTAAGATTGTTTTCTTTATTGTTATTTTTGTAAGTAGTGAGTTATGAGATCGGGGGTGATTTGGTAAATTTACGCTTCTTAATTGTATATTGAGAGGTTACAGACCAAGGTTATTTATTTAAAGAGAGGGTATTTTTATTTTTTAGTTTATAGTCCAGAATCAAATAATCCAAACCATGAGTATGAACATAGGATACCGCTGGGAATCAAATTTTTCGCTCTGTTTTTTTTTTTTTTTTTTTTTTTTTTTTTTTTTTTTTTAAATTAAGGAGTTAAATCCTTCGTGAATTTTGTATTAGGTAGATAGGGTTACAATTGAACCCGATTGATAATAAATATGTTATTTGTTGAGGACCAGGTGTAATTTAAAAGAGTCCATTAGTGAACGGAAAAAAAAAATATAGTTTGCTGTGGAACTGAGTTGTAGGCGGCATGGTTAGAAAAAAATAGAGAGGGGGTCGTGTTGAGTGTTAATCTCTTTTGGGGGAAAGTATGGATGAATGGTCGTGAATGTCTATCTGAAGAAAATGTTTAATAGAGGGAAGAAAATTATTACCATCGGGTTTAAAAAAAAAAAACAAAATAAAGAAGGTGGATTAAAAAGTTAATATGGTGTTAACGAGGTTAGTTGGTAAAAAATTGTTTTTTTTCTTTTAATGTAATTAAGGATTAATCTAAAAAAATAGAATTAATTGGGAACTGAGCCAAGTTTGGTTATTTTGGTGCAAAATGTGAGAGGATAAAAGTTTTTATTTTTGGAAGAGCAATTAGTTGTATACACGACAGGGGTGTTCGAATATTTCAACATGTGGGAATACAGCGGTAAAAAGATATAAATAACATCTTCGTATGGGGGTAGTGATATAAATCGCAAAAAAGTAGAGCTTCCTGCTAAATCAACGGATTCCAGTAAGTTTTTGAGGTCCAAGGTTTTCAAGGTCCTAGGTGTCATGTACTACCTAGGTGTTAATAAAGGTTTTGAAAAAAAAAATTTTTGACCATGTGAGTTGGGGGTCTGATTTGAGTCGAGGTGGAGAATACAAATTTGTCTTATGGATGCTCATGCTTTAGAAAGATTTTAGTGTCAGGTGGTTGTTTAAAGAGACTTCTTTTCCCGAATGATGGGAGGGATACATTGAGTGACTTCAATGGGCTATATTATAAGTGTTTTTTTGAGCGGTTTAATCAAAGAATTTTCATAAAGTGATTAGCAGTGATATATTTTATAAAAAGGGGGGGGGGGGAGGTGTGAAGCGGTTTGTCTGGGCTCAACAAGGAAACCGTGTATCAGTAAAAAAGATTTTCATCATTGTGTCGGGTGATTTGAAAAAAAAACCAGATGGGGGGGGGGCGAAGGGAAAGTATTTTTTTGTAAGTAAATTCTGTTTCTAGTAAGTGAGAAATCCTTGCGAAAAGTTTGTAAAAAATAGTAGTACTAGATGTTTGGGGAGAAAAGGTTTGTCTGAAGAGTCTTTTGTGTGAGAAATAAAGGAAGTTTTTTTTAGTTATTTGAAAATTTAGTTTGTATTAGACATTAAGAGGGTTCCTTTCTATGGGACACCACTAAAATTGAGGTCGATTTTTTCATAAAATCGGGCACATGTTTTATCGGTACAATGCTTGTATAAGGGAGGTTCATTGACGGCTTCAAAGAAAGTTGATGGGCATATAAAGAATTCAGAGCATGAAGCGTAGTGGCAGGTGTGGCGCTCAAGTGCCATTTCTTCAAGTGCCACCCGGTCTTCCAGGGTATCCAAGATTGGGAAGTTAAATGTGATAGTCGGGATTGAAGGGGCTAGTAGAGGTTTGTTTGAGACTAAAGGTAGGATGTTTGGGCGTGAAACAAATATTTGGGAGTTAGAAAAACCGTCTAAAAGGGCCCAGCCGGCGTCCAGAAGGGGAGAGCAGTATTTTGCTAATTCATTTTCAAAGCTGATAATGGGTCCAGTGGTAGGGATGTGTATGTAGTGATAGTGGGTCCGATTGGGTGAGTTAGATGTGGGTATGACCAACTCACACGTAGGTCCTTCAGTTGGTAAATTGGAGTTTTGTATTTCGTTGTTGTTAATTTTCGTGAGAGCAAAAAAATCGACGTCTAAATCATCGTTTACATCGACTCCTTTAACGGCAATGATTTTGAGCCAGATAAGACCGTCAATGTTATCCCGTATCCTTATAAGATCATCCGGAAGGCAATGAATCGAAGTAGGGCGTTTCCAAGGAAAAGGCATTCTAAATACAAGATAGTTTGATTAAGGTTCTTCAGGTTTCTTTATTGTTCATTAATGGATGTTACAGCAGTTCGTGGGTTCGGGGGTGGTGGATATGTTAATTGCTTGGAGTTGGGATACATAGAGGTTTTAATTAATATGATTGCAAATGGAAGTAGAGTTCATGATGTTGGCAGGGTTTTTTCCACTGTGAATTCGGAGTACTCTAATGGGACTGGCTGTTATTGGAGGGTTTAGGGTGTGCCAATAAATCCATGAGTGGCAGGGGTCTTGTTCCAGGCGAAAGGGGGGACAACGTCGGTAGACGAAATTCCCATGATTGATAAGGTGGATTTGGAGTAGGTTTGATGGCGGTGACAAATGGGTATTCCACGCAACTCGCTGGAAGTAGTCAGTCCATTGTGGAATGGTGGATCCGGGTTGAAAAGATGGTAGAATGATGAAGTCGAGATTGATGAGTATTCCATTGATTTCATAAGAGGATCTTGTTAGGAAGGTGGTCCTTTATAAAAGATCAGAAAGTTTGGAATGAATGATGTGTGGTATATATTTAGTGAGGAGGTGAAAATCGTTATTTCCTATGGGTAACCAGTCGTACGGGCTACGAAAACTTGACAATTGTTTGTAGATAAACCGTAATGTGGGTCCTGATAATGGTCTAATCGGAGCGAAGTATAAAGAGTGGTCTTTATAGTTGATCGTGATTCCATTGGAGGTTGGATGTTGGCGCAATACAAAATATTTTTTAAGAACTGGTCCTTGAAATCTGATGTATAAGTTCTGTCAGAGGGGGTCGGGAGGTTGTGTAGTCCTTCCTTTTTCTAATATGTGGAACAGCCGTATTTCTTTTTTTAGATATTCAATTGAGAGGTATATAGTGTAGGCCTGGGTAAAAGGTGGTATAGGACGTGGTTGTGTATGAACGTTGATGTCGGTTTGTTCCTTGATAGGTTCGTATAAGGAAGATTCTCCATTTTTGATGCTCCAGGATCGTTTTCGCGGGGAATTAGGTAATGTAGGGGGTATAGTGAGTTGTAGTGGGTGAAGGTCAGTTTTCCAAATAAAAAAGCAGGTAAATTTAGTGAATTTGATGGGTAGTGTTGGAGATAGTATGGAGATGGGATGGTTAGGGGGAGATAGGGATGTAGTGGTGATCTATGAGAGTTCTTTTAATTCATTAAAGATGTTCTTGTTTAACGGTAGGATGGGAAGGTATTCACGTGTTTTAAAATTGTTTAACGTGGGTAGCATTATTTTGAGCGTAGGTGAGCCATGCCCAGCTGGTTGCAATGAGTGGAGGGTAGTTTAGACGAAGTAAACCGGATCCGTAGAGGTGTCGGTTAGTTTGATAATGTGTGGGAAGACCATAACATTATTTCTTAGGAGGATGGAGTCATCAAGTGTAAAGGTGATCCTAAAGAGTAAAGGATTTTTATTTCTTGAGATTTTTAGTGAAGTATGAAGAAAGATTGGGTTCATTACTGTGGATAATCCTGATAGGCTTTTTTTTAAGAAATGTAGCTAATTCCATTTTTTTATAAGGGCCTATTTCAGAGTAATGATTGAGGATAGCTTCGTGCAGTTTATCCAGATGTTCTTGTACTTGTTTCCAATTGCGCGATGAATTATAATTGGTGATAAATTTGTAGGCCGAAGTAATTGAAGATCTGTCTTTCTTTGAAGTGAGTTCGTTGAGGTTTTTAGAAAACAGTAATTTAATATAATTACTAACCATAGATTTGGGGTAACCCATATTAAAAAAGTCTTTTTTTAATTTTTTGGCGTGCTTTCGAAAGAGATATTTGTCGGATGATATTCTTTGGATGCGTAGTAATTGGGAATATGGAGTAGCTTTGATTGTATGGGGTGGATGCATTGAGGAGGGATGTAAATATGATCCAGAAGCTGTTTCCTTGGAGTATGGTTCAGTCATAATTAAGTTTTTATTGGTTATTGTGATGGTGGTATCTAAGAAGTTTTGCGTTTGACCAGGTTTACTAAATTCATAATTAATGCTAGAATTGGAGATAGTTGAAATGGTAGTGGAGAAAATAGATTCATTGTAGTCGGTGGTGATAAAAAATAAATCGTAGATGAAACGCAAAAAACAGATCAGCCAGTTGGGGGGTGATAATATAAGGCTTCGGGTTATGTAAAACATGTAGCTGTTTGCAAAAAAAAAAACGATATGCAACAACCCATTGCTGTTCCTGCTATCTGATGGAAGAATTTTCTATTTTTAAAGTGTATCATGGAGTTAGTAAGAATGAGGCTAAGGATTCTTTTGAATAGAATAGGTTGAGGGGGAGGGCGCAGTTTCTTTATTTTGGATATGTTTATTAAGGTTTCTAGGTTATCTTTATAGAATTCAGTTGCAGCCATGATTCCTTCATCCCATGGGATGTTTGGGTATAAGCTGGTGACATCGGCAGTGAGAAGGGTGGAACCAGAGGGGAGAGGGTTTTCAGGTAGTTTGTGCAGAAAGTCTTGAGTGTCGATCAGGGAACCTGGTATGAGTGGTAATAGGTGGCCGGTGATCTCGGTTATATATTTGTCAAGCAAATATGTTACGGAGGAGTAAGTGGCTACGATCGGCCGACCTGGGAAAGTTTTGCTGTTAATCTGCTCATTTTTGTGGATTTTTGGTAAAAAATAGATGGCAGAACCAGTGGGGGGCCTTTTACAGATATGTTCGTCTTCAATAGGGCTAATAAGTTGTAAGCTGAGTAGGTTTTCAGATATTCCATGGCATTGTTTTTGTATATCCAAGAGTTTTCTATCATATTCGTCTTTAGATAATTCCAGGTAGGTATTCTTGTCATTGAGTTGTCTCATGCCTTCTCTAACATAGTCTTTAACAAGCCATAGTACCGTATTACGACCTTTGTCAGATTTTAAGATATGGATGTCTTGTCTATTACGAAGTTTATCAAGTTCAGAGAGGATTTTCTTGTTAATTATGTTGTTATTAGTGATGCCGGAATCGGACAGTGAGTTAAGGAGGCTGATGACCCTAGTATCCATCATCCATGACTGGATTGGTGGATTCCAGTCGCTTATAGTAAATTGATTGAGCCAACCTTTAGTGTGGTTGGAAGAATTTTTTTGGGCAAAGAAGAGTGACGTGTTAATGTTGTGGACTAAGCGGGAGATTGGTGGTTGTGGGAAGGGGGCTACTGGTGATTTTGGAATAAAATTAAGTCCTAAGCATAGAATCTCAACGGCTTCGTTGGATAATGGTTCAGGGGACTGGTCGATTAGGATGCTATTTTTCAACAGATTGTTGATTATTTTTGTGGATTGGAATACCATAGGAGTGTAGGAATTGTCAATAGATTTGAGAAAATTCATGTAAGGAACTGAAAAGAATTTTTTATTCATTATTCATGGAAAGAGTACAAAAGCATTTTTTAATTTTATGTACGTTGAGGAGTATAGGTGGCGCCAGGTTGTGTAAAAAGAAGCAGTAAAAACTTTTAACATTAATTACTGTGAAGTCTGTTACCTCTAATATGCTGCAAAAAAAAATTACTTCGCAGCAGCTAATATCCAATGCTGTCTGGTGTTTCTAGTTTTTTTTAAGATTAATTTCAAGAAATGTTTTCATCGTTATTTCCATAAAGTGAAACAACAATTTTTTTGAATTCACTTGTTTCAGTTGTTTGTAAAAGAAATTTAGATCGAAATTTTAGTTGAGTCCATTGTCTTTATTTAAATCTGGTCTTTCACTTCAATGACTTGGCAGCGAGGTCTCATTGTTAGAATGTATTTTGAAAACGTTTCGTACGAAATGTCTTTCAAAGTAGTTTGCTCAATGGGATTAAGGTCGAAACTCTCTGGTGGCCAAACCATAAGAATGACTTCCCCTTATTAAAAACAAACAAACGAAATTCTTCAGATATTCCGAAGCCGAAATAATGAATAAAAAACACATCCAAGCGTTTTCTTTTCTATACAAATACCCCTACAGATAATGTTCAGGGTCGTTATTTTCTTGGAAAGTAACCTGCTACCTGCTACAAAAAAGGTCTCATTTCTCCAGAAACGACATGGCAAATCAAAGTTTGGTGGTAAATCTGTTGTAAAAGCGTGCTAGCCACGTTCAAAGGTGTGCTTCACACACAACCTTCAAATCCATTAAACCTTCAATTTTTTTTAGTAGTAACGCTTCTTTTGTTGAAATTGCTCACCATACCATTACTGACCCGCCACCGTGTTTCATGGTTGGCTGTATGTAAGCACTATTTTATACATCTTTCAGCTTAAAATCGCCGGACGAATAAGCAACGTTTAATTCCAATGGTTTAATAAGTGGTAGTATGTAGTGGGTTGTTAACGGTTCAACACATCCAACAGGGTCAGAAGAAACGTTTTGTAATTTTCAGGAAAAAAATTTGCTACCAAAAAGGAAATTTTTTTATATGTTTTTATGTTGGTTAAAGCCTTTTTTAAATGTTTTGGTGGTAGTGGTATACTAAAATTTATAATGAGGTTCGAAAAACATAACACACAAAAATACATGGCATCGACGTAATAGTTTGTTCCCCAACCTATAACGTCTTTTTTCCTACTATAATGTCTTCCTTGCCCGTACAATGACTCTGGAGTATTTAACTACAGTGTGGTTTACTTTATTTTTCTGCGTTTCATCCCCAAATTATGCCAACTTTCTGCAATGAGAAATCATGGTTATCTAGTTTACGTTACAGTACCTTTTTTGAAACCATTAGGATTGTTGAACTAGTAATTCAGACACATTTTGAAAATCTCAATCACATTTACATGAAAGATTCATTTGAAGTTTGTTGTGAAAAAATTTTAGAGTAACATACTATTCCACTCGCTGTGAAGAAAACAGAGACTACAATATGAAATATCTAGTCATGGAATACGTCAAAGCTGGTTTTCACTTAGAGAGTAAGCGACTTAGAAAGTTATTGGTGTGACCGTCGAAAACTTAAGTACAAACTAATTTTAAAATTGCCAAGAATTCTTAAAGAAAGGAAAGTTTTTTTGCTATTAAAACAGTCGGTATCATATCTGAAAATGTATTAAAATGCAATGCAATACAAATTAACGAGAGTTAAAAACTTTTCAATTTTCTTACAGTTATTTTGTAATATTTTGATGTTGGCTGGCTTACAAATTTAAAATTTTATTGTTTACTTTTCCTAGTGCAGACGAAAAAGCAAGATTTTTCTGAGAACTTTGGGACTTGAAACACAAAGAAAAAAAAATGTGTTTCCCAACACACCTGCTGTGCCTCTGCAACTAAGGTCTGACCAGAACACTTCCAGGGGGAAAAGGCAATGGAAGCCCTTTCCATATAAATGGTTATACCATACATCTATAACTCTGCAGTTATTATCCATTTTCGTGTACTTTTTATTTATTGTCTACTCTATGTTGCGCGCTGAATCACGATGAAATAAAATTCAACACACCGAGAGATTTAAAAAATTACTTGATTGTATTTTCGGGTTAACATCTTGGTAGGCAGTTGATTGGAAAAAACTGATTGATTGGAAATCGGAATGAACTGAAAAATTAATTTTTCTGACAAGTTGAGCAAATCCAATCCACTTTAGTAGACTTAAGGGCCTTCTTTGGAATTTTTTCACATCCATCGTGAAACGAGAGTTTGTATGTCTTACAAACAACGAGCAACTTGTACTTTTTTACGACACAGTCTGGATCGTACCAGGGCATCTGACATTTGCAAAATAAATCAAATGATATGATTTTTTTAGGCCTCCAATTTTTGCATGAAATGGTGGACTTTAACACGGGGAAGGGCTCAATTGTTTTAACAAGGGGCACTCTCTGAGATGATTGCGCATACTGGCCGTGTCTAATCGCATTTCAGATGGATTCAAATTAAAAGCAAAGGCCATTGGAAAATGCGATTGAATATACCCCACAATTAAATCCATCCTTTTGCACTTGACATGGCACAAGAGATATAGTTAGCTTTCCAATTGGTGTCGTGCATAGTTGAGTGATGCAATACATAACGTGAGGATGAGGCTCAGTTGCATTGAGACTATCGTAAAGCAACACGTTATTCGGATTGATTCCGAAACCTTGAGCTGCCATCGCCCAATGGTTATCATGTATGTTTATAATCTGAATCCATTTTTGTGAATCAGCTCGATCGAATTGTAAAATGGCTCCCCACCGACAGCTGATTAAGGCGCCAATATCCGGAAACTGTTGTCTGAGTAATCCCATCGCCCCATTGATGCTTAAATCAGTAAGCCAGTTATTAGGATCAACTTCATTAGGAATGTCATTCGATAAGATAAGCATTCCACCCCGCTTGTCATTGTTTTTTGTTCTCTTTTTTTTTTTTGGGGGGGGGGAGGTTTCGTCGGATCTTCTACCTCCCCGTAAGGCCTTTTGTTTTTAAGACCACGACGAGGGACGTTAGTGTTTGTGGTTTCAGCTAAAGTCTAAGAAAAAAAGGCAGTTGACTTCTCACTCGTTTTCTAGTCGAAAGTGTTCTAGTTCCCAATAGATCAAAACTGAATGAGTTGTAATTATAAAGATTTCCTACTTCTTCACAAGACATAACATTCTCATTGTCTTTAGTGGATATTCCAGGTGCTGGTTTGCATGAATCGGTATTTCTGGGTTCAGGTTGGTACTTTTTAAAAACGTCGATCAGTCTCTTAATTGTAATGTAGGGTGGTTCACTGACATCGAGGCTTTCGAGTTCGTCAGTAAAATCATCCATTAGCGAATTGAAGTCCGAAGATAATCGATAGTTTAACCTCACTTTGAGGTAGCTCTTTTCAATTTTTTTTTTAAATTTTTGCGTCTCCAGTTCCTGTTAACTTCTTACGGCAAGCAGAAAGTAACTAAAATCCCACAACAAGAAGAGGTAAAAATTTTGGTGAGTAACAGGTGATTAAGTGGAGTTGACATGCCTTTTCAAACTGCGCAGTATACTTCTGGGGCGATCCGTCATCTTTTTCACTGCCAGCGACATCTTTTGAATTTTTATCAACATCGGCATACCTTGGCTTCTTGCGACCGTATAATTTATCTGCTTTCTGTCGGTTTCACTTTAACAATAGCGTTGCATTTGGTTTTTTAGTTTTGCTTTTATGAAATCCTATCAACAGTTGCGCTGCTAAAATATGCGCACATATCCTTGTCGGGTTGCAAGAGCATTTCACAATCGGGAAAAGGCGAACCAACCGTGTTTCTGTAATAGAGTGGATCGCAAAAGGTTTGCCTTGAAGTATTGAGTTCAACTCTATTTCTTTCAATGAGTGTAACTGCTCGCTCATAACAAGACTGCAGAACTGCCTTGTTATTAGGAAGCTCAACTTTTTTCCGACGCTGCTGGTTGTGAGTCCTGGCACTGAATGTCAAACACAAAAAAAGGTAGCAGAGTGTGGATGAATAGAAAGTCGATAGGATCTATTTTCAGAAAGTTGTATTATTAGCCTACCATTTTTTCAGCTTTCTTGACAGCATCTTTAACATAACTGATAATTTGATCCACCGTTTAAATCTCATTTAGTTGCGGACTATCTTTTTCCAAGTTGTAAGTCCCTGTTAGATGGTCACACAAGTTATGTTCACCTCCGATTTCGTATCTAGAACAAATTAAAAAATTATTAGCTAAAAATGTATATAAAAGTGCAAATAGCGGATATACCTCGAACGCATTATTTGAGTATCGTATGATTGGAACAAACGACAGAGAATCAAGATCATAACGTCAATTGCTGATTCTTTCCAATCGGTGAACTATTTCATGACTCGGTTAAACGACTCTGATCGGTTAGTTGTAACTGAATCCACCTTATATTTAGAAAATGACCTTTGACCAATTCGATCGATGTCAGGGTGGGTATTGTCGTAGAAGTAGGCATAGAAGGACTGAAAGCAATTAGAATTTAATTAACAACTACTGTTTAACATGATCATGTTTGTGGACTAATTCAATTTTTATCAGGTTACTAACCTTGTCCCAAGTAACTGACATGCTCAATAATAATTCCATATACTCTTCCTTAGCGTACACCCTAATTAAGGTGTAGATGTCGTCAATGTATTTTTGTTTCTGCTTCCGTTTTCCAATGTTAACCGAAGCAAATTTTCGACGACAGTCGTAATAAAGTGATTCCAGCATCGATATGCATCAACATTAGGAAAATGTTCCTCGAGGGCATTTACAATCGCAGTTTCGTCGTCAGTAACAAAGAAAATCTATTTGGAGATTTTCTAGTTCGGGAATCAACTTCGCTTCATCTCGGAAGAAAACATCGTTGCAATCCTGCAGTTTGCGTTCGTGTAGCATGTAAATGACTGGGATGAGGGGTTTTTCTTCAAACTCGGCCTCGAAAAAAATCAGAACAGTGCAGTAAAAATCTCCTAGTTTAAAAGTCGTATCGACGGTTAGTATTTTATTTTATAAATATTTTATCCCCAAAATTGCACGTAATTTAGTGAGGAAAGCTTCATTGTAACCAAAAACAACCCCGTTAGGGAACAGCCGATAATACGTTATCAATTCCTTTACTTCAGCTTTCAAGTCGATGATGTTGTAAAACGCGTCATGACAAAAGCGATTACTTCTGCTTTGATTTTTTATGTTGCTAAGTTGTTCTATGTCACGTGGAGCGTCGACTAAATGTCGTATTAGATCTGTTGGCCCCTCAGTAAGCAGATTTCTAAAGATCGTGCTAGGAGCTTCATTTTTCTCCCGTATTTCATCAAATAAATCAGGATTGGTACGAACGTACGGCGTCGTTAGCTTGGCCTTCCATTTCGAGTTGCCGTGTGGAAACTGAGTCACAACAGTATCGTCTCCGCAATACCAGATAAATTTTCTAGATGGAATGTCCGGATGACAATACACTGACCGAGTGAAGTCACTGGTCATTGGATACTTTCCATCTTTCTTCGGGTCAGTTATTAACAGAAAATACGTTGCCCGTATTCCGGACGGTATGGCCGGTCCAATGGAAGGTATGGCTTCCGTTGTGTCGCTAACGATATCCATCAGCCCTCCATGCATCTACAGATATCATATATAATAGGATATATAAATAGGAGAATCAGGTTTAAAAAATTAAACCATTAATTGCTACTTCACGTGGTGTGTAGAATTTCTTAAATGGTGTCTTCAGAAAACATAAATAAAAAAAGGCTTGCTCACACCGGATACGCTGATGCAATTGTAAATTGAAAGCTTATTTCAAGAGTGAACCAGTAAAAGATCAAAGAGCTCTTACCACCTCCGTCCAACAAGTATGAATGCCCACCCTTGGGATTGATTGGCTGAATTGAAATCGCATTAGCTTTGTTGAAGATGTACAAAGTTGGTAAAAAAGTCGTGTTTGTACGGTCCTCGGTAACAGAATAATCATCGTCATCATCGCTTTGATCATTATCACTGGCTTCCTTCTTCGACATAACGTCAACCTGTTGCTCTACTGGGCAAGAACTAACCAAACGACTTAAATTGTCGATTACTCTAGTGGGAGGCCTCCGGGGAAATATAAGAACGCTGTAGGTCAACTCAGGAGGAATGGAAAGGAGGGTAGCGTAAGAAGCGAGGTAAGAAGTGTCTGGGGATTCCAGAAGCTCGAAGAAGGCACCTCCAGGCATCCCAGCTCATGAACTTCGTAACTTCGCGCAATACCATGTGGCTTCTGCCACGCTGAAGATGAAAAAATGAATGCGCCAAACGTTTTGTTTTTCAGAATTCACGTTGACAAATTTTCAAAATTTAAAGAAATAAAAATGAAAAAAAGTTTCAATGTAATTAAATTATTACACCACCAGTTTTTTTAAAAGACATCAAACCTAACCTGCACTTTCTGTGAGCAGCATATGGACCTGCATTTTACCCACCTACCAGCACGCTGCACTCCGGAGTCCGCACTTTACCCCCCGTCCAACCTGCACCTGCACTTTACCGACACCCGTTTTTTTTTGGGGGTGGGGGGGGTGGGGGGGGGTTGATTTAGCGAAAATCATCGCTAGGGGTGATAAAAATAAACAAATGAATGGGTTTTGTTCAGAATTATTCCCTAAGCCGATTGGTAAAAACCGCCATAGCTATTGTAGTTTGGGAGATATTTAAAAAAACTTATGGGGGTGTAGCCGAAATTGTGACTTTTTTTGTTTTTTTTTGCAGCAGTTTTCTCATCAACTGCACCTTAAAATAATCTAATTATTTTTAATTGGTGGGATAGACTTGGTTAACGTTGGAAGTTGCCAAGTCTATTAAAGCGAAGACCAAAAATTGGATACAAACCGGGTAATCGTTCTTGCATGGCGGCTTATGGAGTTTCGCTGGTGTGATTCCCGAATCGGTGTGATTGTTAGTTTTATATTTCCCATTTCAGTCGTCTTCAGTTTCTATTCATAAATGAATTACTATATTCCTTAGTTATCAGATAATCTTTTAATTTCCCCTCGATAGTCATTGTAGTTTATTTATTATTAAATTTTAAGAAAAGGCTTTTTTTAACGACTATATCCTCCTCCGAGGAAAGAGAACCCCGTGCACTCCTTTGTCTCCACTTATTTTCTCCCTTCGTCTCTTCTTTCCATTCTTCCCTTGGGGCAGGATGTCGGGCCGGCAACTGATCTTGCGGGGTGGCGGTACGGGCGGATTGTCCCTGATTGTGGCCATGAGATTGTGGATAGAAATATTAGTTTCACGTCCGTTTTTTCAAAATATTCCACTCCGAGCACTAGGTTCGTCTTGATATCCGTGATGAACGACAGTACATGGGATCGTCGTCGGCTTGGACGTCCACCATTCCATATATATTAAGCGTTGTATTAGTTAAGGGGTCGTGAAACTGTCGCTACTTGACTGGCGTCACGACCGCTTCGCTTGCGGTTGCCCATTAGCGGGAGAAAAATGAAGCGCGGAGGCCGGTTGCCAATACGGGTCGCGGGTCTAGTTCGTTCGGTTCGTTTGTGGTCCCGAAAAGTGGGTTGGTTTTTTCGTTTCCTTTTACAAAAAGGGTTCCTTGCAGCGCTAGAGTTGTGTCCATCCCCGCGAGGAGGGGAAAACCTATTTCCTCGTCCTTCACTACGTACACTACGACCGCCTCTGTTCGGTTGCTGTAAATGATGTGGATGTGTGTTTCCCATAAGATGGGGAAATCACGGGATACTGGGTCGAAGAACGACGTGTCCGGTCCGAACACCGGGCGGAGGACACATCCCAAAGCTGTGGCGATGGATTGGCGTACCAAAGTGATTGCCAAGTTGGTGACGAAATAAGCAGGGATGTGCTTTCCGTTTGCCACTATGGTTACGGATGCCTTCAAATCCATTTCTGAATTTTTAAAATTCGGTAAAATGGATAAGCACGAACAACAACATAAAAAAAACGATGCCGTCGGAGGGAAAACGTGAGCACTGTGGGCACTGAAGTTTCAATTAAATCGCCGTCGGAAACTGTCTGTCACTCACACAATCTGTTTTTAGCACTGGACATGTCAAAATGTTCGGCTTACTGAGGGCTGAAGGGAGGTGTGAAGAAAAACACAGAAGAGAGAGAGAGAGTGAGAAAAGAAAAATGTAGATGGACACAAAATTTAACTATTCGAAGGGTAAAGAGATAGGAAGGTTAAAATAAAAAAAAATGAAAACAAAATGATTCGGAGTTGAAATTTTGGCGTATTTCCTGGCAATACGATTTTTAAAAGCAAGTTCGAGAATTTCTCCCGCGAACTTTTGATTTCAGATAATTTGGGGTAAGTTGGGAATATGGCCTTGTGCCAGGTGTTGAGTCTTTAGAGACTGGGATCCCCCCCTTTTAATAAAAAAATAAATAATACCCTGTGCGTGTGAGCACTGTTCTTTCCCTTTTTCCTTCATGCAAGCTCATTGCTACTTGAGTTTGTTTGTTATTCTTTTTGTTGCTACGCTTTTCATCGAAGCATTAAATGGATTTCCAATTTGTTTGGTTTGCGCGAGCGCTTGTAATGAATCCTCCAGTCAAGAGGAAGATGCGTGGCTGAATTGCAATCTTTTAGTGGGAGTTATTCTCGCGTCGAATAATGGCAAATGGTTTCATTGTTTTGGAATGAAGGAGAACTTTGCCTGTGTTGAAGCAGCGTTTTGTCGCGATTTGCTGCTATGTGACAAAATGAATACAGTTTTTGTTGAACTCGTCTCGTAGTTCCTCACTTTATCTTTTGCTTTCGTAGATGGCAAAGAAAGTGTTTCTATTATGGCCGATAACCCGTGCCCGAAAAAATTAATTTTAAACCCATCCTCATAGGGGACAAGATGAGGAGAAAAAAAAACGTTGGCACGAAAATGATTCGTTTCCTTTTGCTACTTCTGTGGTGGAAACGCAACGATTACCATTTTAACCACATTCGTTCGTAATCCTGGTGTTTTTGCATTCAACAACTGCTTTTCTTTCGGCTATTTGTGGTGTTTGAATTCCCGTTTCGTAATTTGGAACGAAGTCTTAACCCAAAATTGAGTTTTTCTTATTTTTGTTTTGATCGCGACGGCCATGAATCGCTGTGTATCAGTATGTTTTCTGTGTTTTTGATATTTTCTTCTTTTATTCCATGAATCGCTGCAGTGACCTCGTAACCAAGCAATTCAAGGTGCGAGCACCCGCTGGTCACACTTTCCAAGGTTCCCTAAACTGCCAGCGCCTTTCATTGTTGGTGGAACCGTTGTTTGATACACACAGTCTTGTTGGATTCCCAAAACTTTTTTTTTCTTTTGTCTTCACCCACATATCCCATTGACGTTTGCTGACAGCCAAATTGAAGAGAACGCATAGGGTAGTAATTATCGTCTCATTTCTTTTGTGAAATTCCCCAATAATTTTAATTTATTAGTCCTGTTTCTGGCTTTTTATGCCATTGGGGCCGCTGTGATTGTTGACAGTGCCAACCTAGCATCACAGTGGCCAGAAACAGTACGCGGAGAAAATGAAACTCTCGTTTTTCGTCATCTTCATTCCCCTCCTATTTACTTTGAAGTGTTTCCCAACCTCATAATACGTTTTTCCATTCATTGATTCCATGACTGACTGGATCTAATACATCCTGGATGTAATCTTATGGAGCTTATTACTCTCCCTCGCGTTCCTAGCGGATGACAGACGAAGCTACGCTTTCCTGGCCTTCACTTTAGACCGGGGGACATACTGTGGGGCCCTTTCATATAGTCTAGTGGCCAGCAATATGAAGCCCGAGGTGTAGAGAACTCGTATGCTTCGGCTGTCATCCGCCAGGAACGCGAGGGAGAGTTATAAAAAATGGCGACTAGGCTGGGTGGGAAACTGGTCAAAATTACACTTTACTAGATTGGGAATAACTCGGCCAATCTAATTCGGAATGTAAATTCCTTTTGGATTGGTATTAAGGGATGGCCGAGCAAACTTTTGGTTGAATTTTTTTTTTTTAAAGGTTAGCATTTACCCAAAAAGCGATGCCAAAGACCCCCTAAAATTGTTAAAATTTGAAAAAACTCAAACTTTAACATTAAATATCTCCCGAACGGCAGGAAATATTTAAATTCTGCAAACACAGGTGAATCCGGAGTAAAAAACTGGATATGCCTGAATGATTTCAGATTTCTAGGTCCCATAGCGGAATGGGAAAAAAAGGGGGGTCCATGGATTTGGTGCGGTTGAGTGGTGGATTGCTTGTTAAAAAGTCACAAGTCAGAAGTCACATTACTCATTCACAAACTTTATCTGCTAAGCCAGCCACACCATAAGCAGCCTTACTCAGTGATGGTAAAATTTTTTCCGCTTTCTGTGACTGTGTAGCTGGGTGAGTCAATCATCTTACTTTGGATTGAATAACATAGCTAAAAATATTTTTGTACAAATATATTTTCATAACACAGGCTTGGTTGCAGTTGCATCCACGTGAGTGCTTTACTTCAGCAAGCAATTGCTCATACCAAAGAGGAAAATTCTACCTCTTCCAATAATGTTCAAATGGTACATCCAGAGCCTATCATTCCAGTTACATCCCTACCTTGCAAGTGAAATAGACCAGGGAAAGGACCTGTTAGTTACTAATTCTAATTCAATTAAAAATATATATATATAATAGACTGATACTTTTCTTTGTTACAAATTAGGTAACTGTTGGAAAAGTTGCAGATTTAACTTCAGTCAATCCTCGAAAGAAAAGTTTCTCAGTAAAAGAAATATTAACAGTTACTGATGAAGAATTCAATTTGTGTAACGAAGAATTGGCAATGTTAGAATTTCTTCCAGTTACATTGTCAAATATGGATCGCTATGCTTCGTCTTTTACACCACCCACAGTGACCCACAAAGTACCAAAACATCTCACTACAGTATTTGATCGCAATTTAGAAGGCAAATCAGCCAGCGTAGTTGATGAGGAGTGTGAACGTCTGTTCCAACTACTAAGTATTACAAAGGCAGAGCAAGATGCAGTTGAATTGGTTACAAGAAATCAAAGTACTTGTGAAGAATGGGGTAATCAACGTGGTGGACGTATAACTGGAACAAAGATATGTCGCGTTACAAAATTAGATTTTTCCAAAAATTTAACTCCTGGAAGTAAACAATTCATTATCGAACTTTGCTACCCAGAAATAGCGAAATTCTCTGGGAACAAGTAGAACGGTGAAACCTAAAAAAAAAACACACACAAGGTGAAAGAGGTCAAACAATTTTTACAAATTCTAACTTTCAATCATTTCTTTTTTAATTTTTTAAAGGTATGGAAACCAAAAAGAACCACGTGCCGTAAAACTATTTGGCGATTACGTAAAACAACGAAATCTACATAACAATTTTATTTGCCAGTTTGTAGGATAAATTATATCAATATCACACCCATTCCTTGCAGCTTCACCAGACAGGATCTGTCGCTGCGATTGTCATGGCAAATTTGTACTTGAAATTAAGTGCCCTTACCGCTTGAAAGGACAAGACATTAAAGACTAATGTTTAAAAAACAAAGATTTCTACCGAAGAGTTATTTCTAGACACTAGTCACGAATACTACTTCCAGATACAACTTCAAATGTCCGTTGCTGAATGCAGAACAGGAATACTTGTAGTTTTCAACGGTGGAAAAAAAATTGAGCGCCTAACTTTGAAACGTGACGAAGAATTGATTCAAAAGATGGTTTCAAAAGAAAAATTGTTTTTTCTAACATACATTTTGCCAGAGTTAATTTCTTAAAAATTTAGTTCCGCAAAAATAATAGAAAATGCCGTCTCATCTTCAACTACAAGTGCTTTGATCCATCCAAATTCAAATCAGTTCATTTGTTCCTACCAAGATCAAACTAAAAGTGGTGAAACTGTTACCTGTTCTAGTGAGTTATGTGCGATAAAAGTTTACCACAAAACATGTACAAAGTCAATTAGATTCCCGAACAATTGGATGTGTGTCTCTTGTAAGAAAGAGACTGCAAGAATGAAAATAATACAATTAAAGCTACTGCGTGCAAATCATCAAAGTAATGCAATTTCACAGAGTGAAACACCAAATGTTATTCCTTCCAGAGATGGTATCACTGGTAAGCTTTACAAACACCTTTTTCAAAGTAGTATAATTTAACAAACCAATTTACTTCACAACAGAACCAAAGAAACAAAACAAAGAAGGAACAAAAAACATTGATGTTTTAGTTTTAACGAAAGATAGTCAGCATGGATTGTTGTTCGATACCGGTAACCGCCTGAACATTTCAGATTATTGTAACAAAGAAAATCAACCATCATCATCTCTACTTGTTACTGATACAATTTTAATTCCAATAACCTTTATTTCATTGTAATATAAATTCTTGTTACAGGGAAAAAACTCGAGGCCGTCCTAAGAAGATCTCACAAGAAAATGTCAATAGCACTCCTGTAGTTTAAAAAAGCAATGTTTATGAAAGTAGAAAAGCAACCAAAAGATCTATATCAAAAAGTATCTCCGTTACCTGTGATACAGCAGTAGATAACTCTTGTAACGTATTAAAAGATATCACCAATAACGTGGGACTGAGTAGAGGAAAAAAATTGAAAGTGTTATCTACAAAGAATACAAGCCGTTAATTCTGTATAAAGGTTTTTTATTTTGAAATTGGAAACTTGGTACATTAATGGAAAAATTAGCGAATTGGTACAACACTAGGGTTTGCGTTACTTAAACAGCAACACACAAAAACAATTTTATCAAAAAAATAAATTTTATCTTTGTCTCCTCCTACCAAATTTACAGGCACTCTGTCTCTCAAAATTCTGAAAGTTTGTCTCAATTTACCAATGACTTTCTCAACGTGAATGCGTACATTTGAAACTTTTCTGACATAATTTACTTCACTACGTGTAAGTCGTGTTCTTCTTCCGAGAAACGCAGGAGTGATCAATCTTGCACCCCTCTTTCGAACTTCTTCTTCTACTAGAAATCCTCGATCGGCCAATACAACGTCATCTTTTTGGAGCTTATCCAAGAAATTCTCATCATCAACTACAACAACATTTGTTTTTATCCAAAGTAATATGCACATCTGTACTTCTACCGCCATATCCCTGAGATATGTACGATATAGACCCAACAGGTGTTACTGAAATTATATATTTAATAGTGTTCCTGCCCTTGTAAAATGAAAAAGTTGAAGACCTAGCTAGTAGATTTTTGAACCTTTACAAAGGGATTTCGAAAACATCAATTATGCTCACGCATCCAGGAAATTTATTTCGAAAATATGTTGGCGTTGATTTCCTTAAAGCTTTCCTTGTTGGCCAAACCATGAAGTTTCTGGATAGACGAATGTACATTACATCAATCCATTTTGCTAAATAAGAGGAAACAGACGTTTGAGAAATATGAAATCGGTAAGCTAAGTCTTGTTAGGATAAGTTTAGTCGCAGCCTCATCAGGACTAAAAGAAATTGCTCTTCTGTTTGAAGTGATCGTTTTGTAGATAAACTGCAGTGATCAATTCCAGGTAAAAGTAATTTGTAAATTACTAAGAACAGTTTTCAAGACTTGAGTCCTGTATAAAACTTGGTCATTTTGTCATTGTCGGTTATTCTATTGATTAATTTTTCTTTTTTGAGTTTTTCCTCCAAAGAACCAATTGTTTCTTTTAGCTTTTTGGATTCTTCAATCAGTGAATGCAGTTGTGTGTCGTTGTAATTCTTGTCGTAATTACTATCTTCACAGTGAATGTAACATGAAATACCAGGTACTGAATTTGGTACCATTTCAGATTCTGTAGAAATTAATGCTAAAAATTACACTTTGCCAAGGAAAAATTAAAATATCATGATACCTGTTTCACTTATGGAATCCAATTTTTGGAAATCTGTTATTAAATCTCTTAATGAATTGTTTTCCGGATTTCGAATTCAAACTTTTTTTTAAATGTCAATCAAATTTTGAATTTCAAAAACACATTTATCTAGTGAAAAGAGAATTAAAAATATAGATAAATTAATTAACTAAAACTTGAAATTGTAAATAACAAAACGTACTGTTTTCTTCTTCTGAAAACAAATTTTCACACAAGCTGTTAGCATTAATTGATAAGTTGGAATTCAAAAGATTATCTGGTGCTGTGTTTTCATTATTAACGGAGGTGGAATTCATCAAACAGTCATTCATTGACATGTCACTTTGTAAGCTGCAATCAGCCACATTCTCAATACCACATTCTTCATGTTGTGAGACATTGGATGGATGGAGTTGTTGAAAATTTTCACACAAGCTGTTAGCATTAATTGATAAGTTGCAATTCAAAAGATTATCTGGTGTTGTGATTTCATTACTAACGGAGGTGGAATTCATCACACAGTCATTCATTGACATGTCACTTTGTAAGCTGCAATCAGCCACATTCTCAATACCAGATTCTTCATATTGTTGAAGGTTGGATAAATTTTTGGACGGAACCCAATCAACATCATTTTCATGGTACAGATATTATTATTATTATTATTATGTATTGCATTTATATAGCGCCTTTTCCATAACATGATCAAAGGCGCTTCAGTTTATCGAGATGTATTATACATCATAGTATATTTAACGTCTTTCCACTATCTGGATCTCATTTGTACACAATAATCCAGATTTCTTAGGAAATAAAAAAAAGATAAAGAACCTTTTCTTGATTTATTTTCGAATTTACCACAAATACAACAAACTCGTCTAGCCATGTTATTTAATAACAAGGTTTTACGCTGCAGTAACTGAAACAACGGACGAAATGTCAACTGGAAAATAACTGGCGATCCGTCTATGGTAAAGTATGGGGACAATGGTAGTAGTCAAGCATAAAACAATTTTTAGTTCGGCTATAGGCCACAGTGGTGCGCATTGGCGTAAACTGCGCACGAATTTTGGCTTGTCGCGTACTTTTGAATTGCAATAAGATCTATAGTATAGTTTTTAAATTTAGGCTCTGGTCCGCACTTTGTTTTTTCCATTCCGACCGAAATATTTTCTAATTTGCACTGTTAAACTAAAAAGTAATCACCGTACATTTTAAGTCGTTGACACATAGGCAGATTATTTGCACGTGCTGCTAATAGTCCGTTTTGATCCGCGAGCAGCATTGACGTATATCTGCGCACTTTTAGATTACCGCAGTATATCTCTTTTAAGTATTCCAGAGTATTCCAGCCCTTTTTTTTGTTGCCCTAACTGCATAATTCCGTTACATTTCATAAGCAAATTTCACAATCATTTAGATTACTCAGAATTCTTCAATTTGCATTCCCGATTCTGAACAAGCCGTTACCTTTTGGCACTGGTCCAATTTGTAGTAATTGCGGACGACAAGTCGCTTTTTTTTACAAAATTGCGAAACGTATACATGTAGAACTTGCGGTAAAAATAACAGATCAGTAACGACACAAATAGTTGAAAACCCATTTTTGGACACAACCTTTGATGTAGAACCGGAAAGGGGTAGCCGCACATTAGTTTCTTTATAAAAAAATCTGAGGAAGCTCTAGTGGAAATCTGATTGTTACACATTCAAAAGATACGTTCCAAGATCTTAGAACTTCAATCGAGCAAGCAGAAAAGTTAGTGAATATTATCTAATATCTTAAGAATAATCAATAATGATTAATTATGAAGCTAAATATGAAGATTGATGATATGAAAATATGAAGAATATGAAAAAAGATGAATGAAAATGAATGAAATGAATGTCGAAATGAAAATGAATGTCAATGAATATGAATATCAAAAAGATATGAGAATGATGATTAATAATGAAGATGAATATTTAAGAATAGATGGCCTATCTTAAGATTAATGAATGTTTATTTGTATTACTAATAACAATTTTTTTGGTTACAGGAATGATGGACCTTTTTTAAAAAGAAACCGTCCTGGTTTCCCAACTGAAACGGAATTTGTTGGTAATCTCAGTGTTGCTAGAGCGCACGCGACTGGGGTGATCAGCACCATGACTGTTAAATAACCGTGAGTACCAGAACCGAGTCAAGCAATCTCCCGTTTAACAGACTTCGCTATCATTCGCTTCAAGCCTGGGGACACAATTTTGATTGTCGTATCTCAACCAGCGAGCTTAACTATTTCTCCCCAACACATGGTAAGTCAGACTGCGTTGATTTACATAGCATGAATGAGCTTTTCTCAAAGTAATTTTTTTTAATAACAATTATTCAAATTTTTTTAGGATGCTTTTATATCAGAACTTTTCACGCGAGGAATATCCAAAGACAGCTTGTACATTTTCTGTCATTGTTTGGAGTCCAAGTTCAATAAGTCTAAGAAATACGAAACGATTGTAAAATGCGAGGACGCCATCCGAGAAAACGTGACGCTATGCGGGTATGACCAGCAGCAAACGCATACCTTTTAGCGATGGTCAATGGTGAGTTGACTATATTTAAAATTTACATAATTTGTTTAAAAATATGTAATCGTATTATGATTTCATGAATTTACCCTTACAAAAAAACAGCTAGTTTCCAGCTTGTCTTATTTAAGATGTAGAGCAGCGGATCAAAATATCACCTAAAGGACGAAACACTATTGATTCCTCAAACAGGATCTCCAACACATAGGAAAATCGAAAGGTATTCCACTCACTTTTTAGGTTAATTTAGCAACAGAACAGTTGTGTAAATTTTCTCGGAGAAGAATTTGCTATTCTATGGGAAAAATGAACATTGTGTGCTGAAGACGAAGAGAGAAAAAAATGGGAAACTTGGGAGCAAGGCGGATTGTGAAAGGAGAAGGCACTGATCAGAAGCAAATTTTTGGGGAAGTGAAGATATTGGTGGAAAACATAGAATATGTAAGACCAAACAAAATTGGATAACAGAAAAGAGTTAGAAAAAAAACATAGATTGGAAACATAGAAAAGGGAAACAAAGATGAAACGTAAAAAAAAAATTTTTGATAACACATATATAGGGTCAAATGGAAAGGAGTAATGAGGGAAAAGATAACATACACATTTGGGGTTGGAAAAAAATGACTCAAAAAGTGTAAACGTCCAGATGCCTTCTTGTGTGAATCAGCTCGTGTAAGCAGGACTTTAGGGATGGGAAGTAATTTTTTTTCAGAAGATGACAAACCAGGATGTGCGAAATACGGTCCCCACCATATGGGCCCCGTCATACGGGCCTGCCTTTTTTCATGCGACACACGGGCCTAAAAAAAGACGACATACGGGCCTATTTTTATTAGGATTAAGTAAATGACAAAAAATTCAATACAGCAATATTTTTTGTGTAGGGTGTTATAGTTTTGATTAATCTTGGATGACCTGTCATCTAAATAACTAGCTAACGGTTGGCGGATATATAGGACCAGCCGAAATAGGCCCAGACAAAATAGACCCACTTTAAAAAATAAATAATGCGTTACTACTATATACTATATTATTTCTCCTTCAAAGTGGGCCTATTTCTCCCTTTTATTTCTAGGTTTCATATTAAACTCCGAAATAAATTAAAAAACGGAACAGCTTCCGTCACCCTTTGTATACTTAGCCATAGCTCAAACCATGATGAGTGAAATTTACAGATTGCCTTCTCGTTATTCATATGTTAGTTAACCAATTTCCGTCTTTATTTCTTCATGAACATATTCCTCTTTGTCTTAACTATAAAATTCATGTTTTACAAATTTCGTTTTCTCTTCATAACTATCGCAAATTTACAAAATTATCAAATTTTAGTATGCTTCGCCATTTTCTTCTTCCCTAGCGCGATTCCCCCTTCAGCGACTCAGCCTTCAACGCGTCCCCCCCCCCCTCAGCGGCTTAGCCTTGAAGTCTCGCCCTCTACCGTTGCCCAGAGCGAGATCAACCGGTTGCCTATTGGATAGCAACCCGGGGTAACTCACCAAAGGTCTTGAGTTTGAATCTCGGTGGAAATAAAATTTCAGCTAAATTACATTTTGAAAATTGTGAAAAAAAAACATTTGCGTTAAGATCTCCAATACCATGCGGTCAAATAGCAACCTAAGGTTGGGAAGATTCGTTAAATGATGGGGGTAAAGATTAATTTTTTTTTGAATTGTAAGGTTTTGACGAGATTTTTTTTCTGTGCGCTCAAGTGTAGGTCTAAAAGATTGCAGATGTGGTAGATAGGAGATGGTTGAAATCGTTGTGGGCTCAGAATATTTATTTATTGCAGTTGCAAAAAAATATTGCAATAGTGGAGAAAGATCTCGAAAGCGAAGAATCGGATGGACAAGAAATGGATGAGTTTAGTTTCGAATCCTGTGCTAAGTTTTGTGAGATCATAGATATTGAGGAGATTGAAGAGCATACAAGGAAATGTGTCGGAATGATTCTATTATCGAGACAGAAAAGGTTGATCATAAACAACAATTACCTGCTGTTTTGAACGCAAATGGTCTCAAGAAAATGCTTACACATAGATTAAATTTTGTACTGCCACCGATGAAATAACCTATGTGAATAGGGAGGAATTCGGGAACTTCGTTACTGTGTTGAGAGCCAGCTACATTGATGATGCGATTCGTTTGTCGAAATGTCCCATCTTCATGTAGGTTTTTTTTGTTGCTAATATTCTCTATGTTTGTTTTAGTAATTTGAAAATATTATTTTCAGATCCAAAGTGAAAAGACCTCTTTTTGTTTTTTTCAGTGGAGAAGTTGGGATGGACGGTGGTGGTCTTAGAAGGAACTTCCTTTCGAAGATCGTGGATTATGGTGTTCGTGTCTTTGAAAGATTCGGTACGGAAGTTGGATTGAATACAGCAGATGTAGACGACATATACTTCATGCTTAGTTTCTCTTCATCTCTTAGCCTCTCCCTTCTTAGCAATGTCAAGAGATGGTATGGCGATGGGACATTTTTTATAACACCAAAACTTTTCGACCAGGTGTTTGGTATCCATGCCTTCACCCGGCACGGTACCTTTACGAAGTAGGTAAATAAATGTTATTAATACTATTTATCACACTTATCCACGGTTATCATATGCTCAGGTCCCTCTTCTTACAGTTCTCATGTCCGGGAAGAGGAAGAAAGATTATGAGGCGGTTCTATTTTCTATAAACCTCATCACCTTCCAAATTAAGATGAAGACCGAGGCCGACAAAATTTCCATGAAGGCAAAACTCTTTTCTAAAAACAGGCATTGCGGAGACTAAATAAAGTTGCTGTGTCCAAGCAGAGTCATCTGACAACTCTTTGGGACAACTATAATCGTGCCGACCATCCACTTTCTTCTCTCCAATTGCTGGAGGAACTTGGAAAAATAACACAAAAGTTTTCAAAAGCTGACCTCAGAGCAATAAGCGGAGCTAAGGAAGATGAGCGATCGGATTAAACCCCGAATGGCAATTATTTTTCATTCATATTTTGTCTCGTATTTTGTGTTCGTTTCTCGTCTCATTTTAGCTACTGGTTATGACTGATGACTAGTAGTGATGTAACCGCTCTCTGACTGTATCTTTTTGATCAGCATCGAGCAGGATCATTAGTTCTGTGTACGCTTTCGACATTTTTTTTGTATATTTATTCATTTATTGAAATTTGCCCCGTACATCGCTAAATTTAGGCCCGTCTGGCAGGGCCCGTATGACAGGGCCCGTACGTTGGACAACCCCCGCAGGGAAAAGTTAATGAAAGAAAGTATATGGCATTTAATTAGTCTATTTTATTAGTCTTGAACATGTGAACGTCAAAACATGTTTAGGCTTTTGACTACAACGTGGATGTTTCCTTTTACAACTATCCCAATCTGAATTTATAAAGACTAGAAACGGATTACTTTAAACAGCTTAAAAGGCAACTAGTTAACGCGATTAGAAATGCAATGGAAACGGAAAGTCATTTGAAACGCGAAGCAAAATTACAAAAATTTAAAGGACTTGAATATCTCCACAGAAAGTCAAATGTCCATGGTCATCTCAAAAGTCCTAAGGTTTAGTCAGCAAAGCAAAAGAACCAATTAAAGTTAACAGATTTCGGAGAATCGCACGCTCAATTAAGTTAAAAAAAAGTCAAACGTTTCGTCGATCCCAACTAAAAAAGTCAAACAAGGAACCACTTCATCGTTTGAAGCTCCGGAAATGTTTGTGTGAGAAGACAAAGCAGGATGCGAAAATGAATCAACCAGTAATCGTTCTAGAAGAAAACACATTTTTCCTCAAAGACGAAACTGTAGCCATACAGATTAAAGTTAGCTGTTGTGCTGAAGCAATGGCATACTTATGTGCGTTGCATTACGTTTTTCAATATGCCTAACCTGATGCCCTCCACACAGTTTTCGGCTTTTTTGGAAGGATGTTGAAAATTCCCCAAACACCTGTTACAGTCAATGCAACGATTGAATTTTTTGGCTCGTGTAAATGCTGTGAATTTCTCTATAGACAGATTCTGTTGTGTGTGGCATATTTATAAACCGAACAGAGATCGATATAGAAGTGAAAGTAAAGTAGATTTTTGTTAAATATTGAATTTAATACAAAAGTTTGTTTTTCTTTGTTATTTAACAAATTAGAATTCCTGATGCAATTGTCAGTTTGTAAATTTACATTGATATGTTTCTGAAATACTTCTACATTTTCAATGATAGCACAAGTATAATTTTCTTCTTTGGAAATGTTGAGGTCTTCTTGTATTTTTTATAGACTTCTTTTGTTCTTTGACGTGAGGACAAGAGTCGAACTCAGGTCTCAATCCAAGATTCAATCGACGCATTAGACATGATAGTTTTTAAGATGACCGAAACTAATTCGATCGAATACTGCCTTGACAAAAAGAACCATCATAACCATAACCAACATGGCCATGAATAATTATGCAATGTATAGCCTTTCTAAATTGGTGAGGCCTATAAACTAGAATGTTCTCCCATGACGGCGCGACAGGATTTGAAGAATTTCATATCCTTCCTCCGGTAAAAAACCCAACCAGAAGAAAAAAGAGCCAAAGATTACGCCATCTGTCGTTTGATATTGCGCCTCGTTGGATGGGTAGAAGGAAAATGGTGGTTGAAATACATTTGATGTCTACACACAAAAATAGTAAGCATTTTTTATTTGATATTTTGAAATGAAAAAAAAATACGAGGAAAATTTACTAAAAAATTGTCTGACAAACGTGATATTTAAAAATGGAACAAAAGGTTATTTTCAATGAAAAAAACCGCAAACACCCTTTTTCAATAAATAACTCTATCTGAGAGACTTGCCCGAAGCCATAAAATTTTCCCTGTACTATTAGACACTAGACACACCGTTTCATTATTGATACATTTTTCTTCTGATTTGTTATTTGTAGATAAAAGAAGATTTGTGTTTACTGCAGAACTGAAATATGGAAACATCCTTCTCAAATTTTGATGGCAGAATAAAAAATTGTAGATTTTACCAAGCAGAAATTAACAAAGAGTTCAGTGCGTCTGGCAATCTTAAGGAACAGGAGATCAAAGTTCAGTTAATTCATTAATATATTGTGTCCATGGAATTTAATAACAGCCATTTTATCACTCATATGTTCTGGAACGTACAAAATGCGCTTCCCAGTTGTTACTACATGCAGCAGCTAGTACACAACATGCCCTCAAACTAGATTTTGAACATGAGTTGGCCCACTTCAGCTTTCAAATAGATACGGGTAGTTCCTGACAAGGGGAGAATAGTGTTAATAACACAACTAGCGAAAGCGAAAATAAAAAAAATATTCATGTGAAAAAGGGAACATACGTTAGTCACTTGGAGAAACACATAAATGTAGGGCTGAAAAGGCCTAGGGGATAACAAAGATTATCTTCCAGACAAATTTATAATAATTTAAGAACGGGACATACCAGAAGTGTTTTTGGAACACAACAAAATCGAGAAAGCAGTAGCTCTGTCGAGGGAGAAAAAACAAAAGAGGTTAACATAAAACACAAAAATCAACTAAATTTACTCTTCGAAAGGAAGAGAGTAAGCCAAACTAATAGGGATCTCTAAGACGAAACAAACTCTAACGAAACAATTACGAACAGTGAATTAATTTAAACAGGAGAGAGAGACACGTACAAAAACAGATTGCCGGTACTTAGAAAATTTCGAACAAGAAATCCAACGCAAGATAAATCTAGCTTGAATGGGTTTAAGACCGAAAATAATGAAATCAGTAGACTAAAGTCATAAGTCTAACGAGATAAAAAAAAGTTTCAAATTGTCTTGGAACAGAGAATTTTAATTTTATTTAGAGGAATTAATTGCAGATGAAAGGGAAAGTGTAACCTACAAGAAATGGGATATACGGATGGAAAAAATTTGAAAATTTTGGCAGAAAGAGATGATTATATTGAAATTTCGTTGCTCCAGTCAACTCGTTAAGAAAAAATTACTTCGAAGTTCTCAACCAATGAACCAAAGTACGTACATATTTTGTCCAGAGTATTTGGTAACTCTGTCTGTTATTGTAATTTAAATTGTTTATGATAAATATTTTTCCATCGCCCATTACCTAACGTTACATCCCAATTCCAGATATTTTAAATATAATACATCTATTTTGTAATTATATAAAATTTTCATAGTTGTCTTTAGAAATTTTATGAGATGTCACAAGATAAAATATACATTAGCATTAACATTTTTCAAAGTAGTAGAACTTCCACAATCCACAAGACTGAAGATTTTCCAATTTCTCTCTTAAGTCTGCAATAATTTCCTGTGAAAATAATAAAAAATTATTCTCAAAATCTTATACAGAAAACTTATTATTTGCAAATACAAAATGGTTTATTAATATCAAATTTTGTTATACGATAGTTTTTTTACGTGTTGTGTTGATTTATCCAGTTGTAATTTTACAAACTCCGCGCTTTCAATTGCTGATGATTAGCCGATTTCTCCCTTAAGTCTTCAATAATTTCAT
This sequence comes from Daphnia pulex, assembly GCF_021134715.1. Taxonomy (NCBI): domain Eukaryota; kingdom Metazoa; phylum Arthropoda; class Branchiopoda; order Diplostraca; family Daphniidae; genus Daphnia; species Daphnia pulex. Next base: position 2,217,538 of record NC_060024.1, on the reverse strand, counting down.
GTAAAAATAAAGAAATACTGTTTTCAAAATTTTTTACAGTATACTGATAATAAGTTTTCCGCCGTAATACTTCGTATAAATTTGAAAGCAGACAAATGACCTGTTGATTTTGTTTCAGTATTGGTATTCTACTCGTTAAAGTAACCAAAAAAACACAGTGATGCTACTATTCGGATTGCTTTGCAACAAAGTATGGATTTTAAAATTCAATTTACCTTCCTTAATTCTACTTGATTTAATATTTAAGTAAGTTTAGTCATTTGTTATAAAAAATCTAATAGTTTTAGTAGAGAAAAGTAAAGTGAATTATTAATAACTTTCTTTATTTTACTATATTTAATAATTTAGTAAGTGTAATTTTAATTGTAATTAGAAATCAAATGTTTTTATGTGAGTGAAGTAAAGTGTGTTATTAACCTGTTTTCATTTCGTGCGTTGCTGGGTATTACAATATACTTTTTTTATCCACCCAAAACTCCTGTATTTCCTCTTTCCACTTTTGCTTTTTCCCAAGTTTATTTACTTAACTATAGTATTAATTAAGTAAAGTAAAAATAGTTTAGTAAAAGTGGTTATCTAAAATAGACTTTTACCAAGAAAATCTTGGTCAAGTCGGTGAGGAAAACAAAGTTCAAATTTTTGAAAATTTGTACTCGAAAATCTTCCAGAGTTAGTGGAACATAGGTATCTTTCACTTCCATTAACTCCGGTGTCATGGTAACTCATCTGCATGGTGCACCATGGTAACTCTTCACGACCACGAAAATATTGTGATGACTTTGGAGAGGACAATGGAAGAAGATAGAAATGACGAAGAGCTTCAAAAATGAGTATAATCTAACATTTTTGAAATGTTCGACCACCGATCTTCCACTTCCATTAATTCCGGAAGCTTTATAACCGAGTTTTTAAGTTAAATTTGAGTTTGTTTTCCAACTGTCTTGACCGAGATTTGAAACTCGGTCCTTTGACATTGGCAGCCCGGATTGCTGACCATTAGACATGTGTTGACATGTGTAATTAAAGGGAATGCATGAGCCGTATAGGTGCTAGCCATCGATTAACTAAGACATTGACTAATGTAATGCAACATTTGACAGCATGATATACGAGTGACTGGTGCAGTTGTCTTTATAAAATTTCATAATTTCAAAATTTTAATTATTTTCTAAATTCTGTATTGACTTTTCCGAGATACGAACCACGGAACTTCAGCATTATAGCTTGGGCTTCTGAACATTAGACCACAGTTGACCAAAATCAGTTGACCATTAGACCAACGTTAATGGAATGCAAGGCGAAAAGAAAAACAGGACACTCTAGTCAACAGGCCACTATCTATTTCACCTTGCTAAACGCTGTAACGTTGGGAGATCTATTGTCTAGTATATCTATTGTCAATTAATTTAATATCATTTTATTTCATTAGCGAATAAACTACTTTCTAATATTTTTTAAATAATATTATTCGGGGGATGCTATTGTCTAGAATTTAGAGTAATTTTATTTTTAATGGAGTTCTATTGTCCTGGAATTTCGAAAAAAAAATCCTAGGAGAAATATTGTCCAGGAGATCTAACTAGACAGGAGATTAACAAACACAGGAGTTCCACTGTCTCGTTCCCAGAAAATATTGATCATGAAAAGTGCGCATTAATAAGAGATTTTTCGCATAATTTTTCAGTTTTGAGACAAAACTCAGTTCAAGGCTATTATTGCCTTATTGGTCAAACGACCGAGGAACCTTATTACCATTCATAACCGATATGGAAGAAATTTATGAAATTGCGTGGAATGTTTCAATAGTAATCATCGGTGATCAATTAACTAACGACACCGTATCCGTTCACACATACTTCAAGCATATGCTGCCCCATTTTATACCTTTACATTCCTTTTTACATCGGCTTCCGGGATTGGTAGCGATTTCACTACTCCCGCAGCTATAATTGAAAAAATAATGAATCACAAGGGAATACATATTTTTTTACATATGAAACCAACATATTATTGCATTCCATGAACAGAAACTTAAAAATTGCCTTATATGATTACCAGACGATGGCTTAAGGACTTGCTTTCCAGATCCAAGTTCAAATTCTAAAAATCAAGAGTTGAATGAAAGATGTTGCAAAAAAACTTCGCCAACTTCTTCCTTCCAAAATGGATATTTTGGCGTAACTTTGACGTGTCTATCGTAAATAACAAATGAAATATATAAAAAATATTCTGACTGCAATTAAATAGTCAAAAGAACGATACATGGTAAAAAACAAACAATAGAAGAATAACATGAAATATATTTTAAGATTTATTAATTAACAAACCAGTTTTCTGATCGTTCCTCTAGCTCATTGAATGGCCCGAATGCCTCAATCTGTACTTCCGAAAAACCCGTAATGGTTTAATTTATGTCTATTGTTGATTTTTCTCTTAGAATCACTATATTTTTACTTTCACCGCATAATTCTTGGTACAGCTATTAACTGTAATACAAAATTTAATTAAAAAATAATCAAAATATATACAAAATAAAACTATTATACCACTGTCAATAAAAGTTTCGAAACTTTCTGCCTCTAACGTTACTGTTTCTTGATTTTTACATCAGTTACGGTTTCATTTCATTTTAAACAAAAAAGTGAACATAAACTGGATACATAATAGGTTTCCCATTAAATTCTTTAATGGTGATTGAACAGGAAGTACTTAACTGCTAAGCGAAATGTAATAGATATTGTAATGATGCTAACCAATTGAATGATTAGCTGAATTAATAAGTATAAATGTATTAACGGAGATAAGGAGTGGCCGAGAGACGACCAGTACAATGTGTGGGCTAAGAGTAGACTGAATAGTAAGATATCCCTAGCGGAATGATATATGCAGCGTAGAGCAACATGAGAGCGGGATGTGTAAGACGAGTGTACATAAGACGTCATCACAGATATCAAGAAAGTAAACAAGATAAAATAAATGTCGATTGCTAGTAAACTATGCAGATTTTTATTGCACACATTATGCATGAAAATCAAGTACAAAACTCTTTAACCCATGAATGCTGATACATTTAATACCAGAAGAGTTATCATTCACAATCAGTTAGAGTTATTTTTTTATGAAAACCATTTTTGCAAAAAAACATTACATTTCAAATTTCATTTTCAAACGTTAGTAATTTGATTAGCCAAAAACAAAGTATAAGATTACTGCATGTGATAATAGTTAGGAATAAGATACAAGGTTGTTTTACACAGAAAAGAATAAAGAGGAAAATTATATAATAAGTCACTGTCGTTGATTACAATGAATGTTTTTTTGGGAAATAACTATATTGGCGAAGCAATCTACACATAAATAACATGTTTCTATTACATCAATTACATATAAAATCTCTCACTACAACCAAGTAATCATAGTTTCGAAAAACAATATCTCTCATCAAAATCTGGAAAATGACGTAGAAAGGCGGTTCCAACACGACAAATCCTAACGTAAAAAGCGTTTTTTTTTCAAATAGGATTTCATTTCTTTTCTTTTCTTCTTTTCTTTTCAATAAGAAATGAGGGACTAAATTTGAATATTTTATTATGTTTAGTACATGTTATCATACTTTATACGTCAATAAATATGTGATGCAAATTTAAATGTTTTTGGTGTAGATTTACTATTTTTTATTTAATTTAAAAGATACTGAAATTGGTTTCCGCGTCGAAATTTTTTCGCCGTATTTAACACGGCGCTTATGGCGCTACGCGTCTTCTTAAAATTAATGCTACATAACAACTAAATAACCTAAAAATCCCCAAAAAGTCTAGTTTTGTAGCCCATAAAACCTATTTTACTTTTTATTAATTAGATGTTAATAGATAGAAGTCAATAATTCCAATTTTCTATACTGCAAGCTCTACCCCCACGGAGAGAAGTTTACTCTTGGAATAAATGGCTATGGGAAAGTAACTAACTTTCTTCAACACATATCTTTAAAGCACAGCCCTTAAAAATCAGGTTTAACAACTTTCATTTCGTTTTTTTTACAGACATATTTTTATTTAAAAAATTTAAATAGATGAACATAGCAACCAGATTGGACCAACTATTGATTCAACAGAGAATACCACAAAAGGGAAGAGATCTAGTGTTGCAGATAACTCAGGTTTTTTCATTGAAAAGTTTTTATATTCAAACACTGAAAGTAATTTTTTGTGATTATAGATCAAGTCTGTTTGCCTCAAAAGAGATCTGTGACTGCCGCTGGGACGGAGATGAGTGCAATGAAAAGTGATACTATTATTAATTCACTTTGTCATTTTATCATTAGGATATTTTATTCTTTTAGATCCGATGGTAAGGATTCAACAATCCTTGATCAGCGATGAAAAAGACCAGGAGAATAATCAACATGACCGCCACGATGAGAGTGATGCAAATGATAAAAACGAGTACTGTAGCAGTTCTACTAACGAGGAATCAACCGACGAATCGAGAAACATTAACGACTCAGGAGATGAAGAACTAACCAAGAAGAAAGAGTCAGGAAAGAAAAAGAATTCTGATTTGATTAATAAAGTTACAAACAGACGTCCCTTGAAGGGTAATCAAAACATGACAAAGGCAAATAAAAATTGAAAAAGTGCTCGTCTTCTACCGCTGCTCATTAAAAAGTAACCTTGAAACCAAATAAAACAAGATCAGATTTGCGACGATCTACCATGCTACGTGTCGGTGCTTTTACGACCTTTATCAGTCTCTCATATCAAATCATTTTAAATTCGTAGAAGAAATTGAATCTCTCTCTAAGAGGAATAAGGAGCTGAGCCTTAGACTATAAGAAATGGTGCATGCATTCAAGCAGTAAGAGCTTAAAAATACTTTCAGTGTCCATGAAGAACATCAAGAATCCGAATTGGATACTCCTTCCATTCTGAAGTGGATAATAAATCAAGCAATCTTGGAAACTTCTAAAAAGAAAAAAGGTCGCCGTTATAAAGACAGTGTGCTTCTTGATTTCTCACTCAGTATTTGGAACCTCGGCGGACGATACACGTACAATATCCTATATGATAATATGCCGGTTGTTTATCCTTCTCCTACTCGCATTCAAATAAATCTGGAGAAATATAATCCATCATGTGTTCCAGGTATGCGTGTTCAAGCGGACGTTTGATTTGGAATGCTGTAAATTAATCCCTTTTCCCAAATGTCTCATTTAGGCGTTATCTTTCTTGAAACGTTATTGGATATCATCAAAGAAAACAATTACCCCAATAAGATGCTCATTTTTGAGGATGAAAAAGCAATACTCTCTAAAACAGAATACCATCCGTGGTACAATTCCATCCTCGGGGGAAGCTTACCACTGAGAGAAACTGTCTTACCAGATCCTGATCCCCCATCAGGATCTGGTAATACCGTTTCTCTCGGAAATCGGAATTCGTTCATTCGGAAATTGATATAATCCAATATTTTAAGCTCTATACAGCTGCCTCAGTTAAATTTGTCATCATGACCCAGCTACTTGCAGATTCCGCACCCCCCGTTAGGATTGGAACTTTTGCGAGTAATAACAAAATGACATCCCTTGATGTCAAAAGAAGACACGCCATCATAAACAAACGATTGAAAGAAGCTGGTCTGTAGAGGGTTATAACTGTGTCTGATGGAGACATTCGTGAGATAAAGCTTATGCTCCAGCACCTAGGGCTTGGCATGTGTATATCTAATTTGCCACACTCGAAGACCTCAAACGAGTACCGCTTCTTCAATCTTTGTCCAGGACTCGCGTGCAATATTTTGAAGACTGATTTTGTAATTCAGGACGTCCCTCACATAGCTACTAAACTATAAACGAAGCTTTTAAAAACTGAAATAATCCCTTTGGGAGATTATATTACTACTGCGAATGATCTCCAATGCCTTCTTGAACAGAGATCAAAAGAGAAAACTCTAATTCGGCATGGTTTGTTTATTAGAAATTTTGTACGTAACTGAGCCTCAAATTTCAATTCCATTTGTTTATTTTATTTTTAGTCAGGTGACTTTTTTTTTTGCGGATAAAATGAACTTAAGTGCTGCAGAGCGGATATTGAAGCCAGAAGTTCGCCAACTACTTGATGAAGTCTTGAAGGTAAGCGTATATAAAATCGAATACAATCAGTCTTGTCACTGTTTCTAAAACGTTGGGTCTTCAATTAATTTTTCCCATTCACGTCGATTCTTTCAGGGAGATGCTGATGGGACTTCGTTCTACCTTGAGATGATGTATCTCGTAACATAAAGTTTCTTAGATAAAAGTCTATGTCCTCTTGAACGAATAAACCGGATTTGGACTGTGGTATTCCGCTTGCGCTATTGGAGGCTTTGGCTTTTAAGTGACGGAATCTATAACCTTTCACACAATGTCATCTCGGCCAATGCGTATTTATCGATAGAAATTAATGCACATACTCTGCTCTTGGTCATCAGAAAGTTCAGCATCGAAAATATCCCAGAATTGCTTCTCACTTGGTTATTCAGAAGCCAACAGTGTAATACTTATTTCGGGACATGCGACCACTCTCTCCTGTAGTCCTTTACAAGCCAAACTTAACAGAAAGCGAGTTTCTTGACAGGGTCAGAAAGGCAGATGCAAATATTTTATTGCAACACAAAGGTGCTAAAGATCAAGTCATTTATCGCCGCGTTGAACAGAAGAAAAATCAATCCGGAGGTTCTCGCGAAGCATTTATAGGGACGACGCTCCAGAGTGACGAAGGAATAGCCAATGAGCTGAAAAAGTGTTAGAAAATTGCAAAACAAAAAATGAACAAACTAGGTTTTATCCTCACAGGGAAAGATGTCACCAATTTCTCCTCCTGTCCCTCATATGGGCAACGAATTTCCAATAAAACAATTCCGGGGAGTTGTTATTCAATTCAAAGCTAATTCAAGTTGGTGAGACCGGACTAATCACAACCGCTTTATTTAAGAATGGAACTTTGTAGCTGCTGATGTGGGTGTTACCTGCACTTGGTACCGATTTGATGTCCAATCACAGAAATCGAAGACAATTTCTCTTTCAGGAACAAAACTAGCCGTTTTTTCCCATGGTTTCCACCAATGTAATACTTATGTTTGCAGTCTTTCTCCACCTAATATCCCCTCTGAGAAAAGGGTCCTCTATTCTCCACAAATCGTCGAAGATGTTAGACCATTTTTGTCCAATGTCGATTGTCGAACATTTACTTAAATTTCCTGAGAAAAAGAGGGGAAAAGGTAGAAATTATGGAAATATAATGAAATTGCAGAAATTTAGGGAAATTTAAGGAAATCACGGAAAATTGGGGAAATTTGAGAAAAACATGGAAATTGAGGGGAAAAAATTAGTAACACGGATAAATTTGTCGATGTGCACCTTGAAAAAGGGTGGGGAACCCCTTGCATCCACTCTAAGGGAGTATGAAGATGTAGTTGTAGTACCTCAGATTATATCACTCATCTTAGACTCCATGTCAACCTCATCAGCAGCAGTGCTGGCCAGAGCTGATTCGAAATGATGAACCGGACGATACTGAATCAGCCGATGGTGTTGCTGAGGAGTGAAGAACCGCTATCAATGTTTTGACGCTGGGGAGCCTGATAAGACGTGGACAGAGGGGTTTTATTTCCGCCTCGACGAGGCTAAAGGGTTGTTGTCGAAGGGGATAAAGAAAGATTATCTGGCTATGTCGGGCGATCCTCCGGAAGTCCACACGCATCGTTGCCGTGTTTGTGACGAAGAGGACTATGAATGGCCCAAGATAACAGAACTCACCCTCCGTAATGTAGAGTTGGGAATGCGTTTGGGGTGGTTCATCCACTCTTTCTAGGGGGAGAGACTGCTGACCATAATAGGGCCCTGGTGGCTGGAGCAGGTCTTGGATTACCTTGGTAATCGTGAGATCACGGCTCGGGGCTTTATTGAATGTCTTCGTGCTCATTATGGGTTTTCGACCATCAAATTCTCAATGAAGACCACGATCGTGACGTGCATGATATCAGGAAAGTCCTTGCCCGCAAGACTTGCAGTTCCGGCTGCTTCTCTTGGTTTTTAAATATCCACTTGGGGATCCATGCGCCGTGCTCCGGTGGCACCGGTGGAACTGAAAGTAACGGTCCCGTAACGACCCCGGGGGTGGGGGGTGTGGAGGCAAAGGATTTATTTTTTTGTAATTTTTTTGATGACCAGGTGAGAAATATATTCTCACTTATTAATGTAAAGAAAGAGGAACAAAAACTATTGCTCTGTTTTCATCTTTATTTTATCCCGAATTATTTGAAACAAGACAACAATTTCCTGAAAGTGCAGGAGTTTATGCTGGATTTCGAAAAAAGCAGCATACGGCTTGTAAAACCGTATTTCCTGCTGTTAAACCGATTGACTGTTTGTTCCATCTAACACAGTCTTTCTATCAGAACGCCAAGAAAATTTGTTTATGACCACAGTACAGAAAGCAAAGAAACATGAAAAATATGCAGAGAAATACTCAGTCTGTACTTGATTCCCACTGAAAAGATCCAGAAACAAAACATATTAAGGGTGGAGCATTAGGATTGGTCCTTTGGTTTTTCAGATATGTACAAGACAACCAATAAATCAACAGCACGGATTGGCCTCTGTCAAATTGGCCAATGTACATGCAGTACATAAGGACCAATAATAAGATTAAGAGGGCATATTTGTGCAGTATCACGTCAAAAATGTCAAAGAAACAATAGACATAAATGTTCAAAGAAAACAGAACATTTTTGGTAAAAAGCAACGGCTTGAAGGTGTTGTAGCCGAAGATCAAATTGAACACTGATAATCTTCCACAGCTTCATCAACTCCACATGAATTCATCATACATCCAAAATGGTATATTAAAGTTTAAAACAAGAAATACAAAAAACCCGGGACATAAGATCTTTACTGCTGTAAAAATGAAATGGAGTAAATACAGCAGACTATACTTGCTGGTTTTCCGCGCTTACGATGACGAAACCTTCTGGTGCCATAGAAAATCACTATAAATTTTCTCATATTTTACTGTTTTATTACCCTAATAATTTTTTTTAGTACGTGTTTATTTAGTTTTACTCCTTATTAGCCTGTTTTTACGGAATGCTTCCACCTCCATTTCGACCATTTTATAGTAGTTAAGTTGAACACGAGGAAATATGGTCATCTCGTTTGCCTGCTAGTCATGATGCTGAACGTTGAACTATCTCCCTTCTGGATGGTTGATAATCGTGGAACTGGACGTGATCAAGTACGTCCTTCTCGGTTGCATGAACATCTGCCACCATTTCGGTAATCTGGAAGTCATGAAGCTGAACCCGAGGAAATGCGAAAAACTCGTCCGCCTTTTATTCGTGAAGCTGAATATGAATAAATGCCTCGATCTCTACCGGTTGATAATCGTTAGACTGAACGTGAAGAAATACAACAACAACTGATAATCGTAGAGCTGAATTTAAACAATTCCGCCCACCACGTCATCTACGAGGAAGGTAGATCAGAGTTAGATTCTTAACATGCTTAGGCAGAATCGGTGAAAAGTCAAAGCTTCGGTAAATTGTGGATGCCTTCACAAGCCCCTAGATGAAAATCATGTCCAGATTGAAGTCCTCCCACTGCAGTCCGTTAATGAGTTTGAAGAATTTGAGAACCAGCTTCAGAATGATTATATTGGTAAAAATTTTGTATTTTGCAACATAAATGTTTATGGTAGGCACTATATAATTTAGATTTCTTTGTTTATTAGGATTCAACAGCCGCTTCGCTATGTCATGCATAGACGAATCGCAAAAAAAATTGATCTATGACCCTCCAAGCTGCTTGTAAACCTAATCGAAATTGTGTTGGTTGTTCAACCCGTTATCCATCCTTAATGCAGGACGCTTCTGTTTTGCTCAAAGTAACCTTGGCCGCAACAAAGGACGACTTCTAGATGGTACTTTACCTTATCATTTAATTGTAAATTCCGCATACGGCCATAAAATACATCAAGATAACAGCATGCTTCATGAGGCACATAAAAACATTTTTAGTTGATATTAACTTAAATCTGTTGTTTGTCATATTTTTGTGTATATTTATAGGCGGAAAGGAACTATTACCGCATCCTATCAAGCAACAGATCCGCCATTGGAAGGTCAGTTTCATTATTAAAGGGTAAATGGAGACGCCTGCGATTCCTTGTTATGTTATTGCTGGGACGAGTTGTTGATGTCATAATGACAGCATGCTGCCTCCACAACTTGATCATACAAGTTGGAAATGAAGATGAGGAAGAGTCTTTTGAGGAAAAAGAATCAGAAAACAATGAAGATGAAGCCATATTTTTAGATGCAATTGAAGTTGATCTAGGTAACGCAGCTACAAAGAGGAAAATAAATGTAATGAAATATATTTTACAGTGATGCCAAATCCCCAAGTATTCTCCCATTGAATTGGTGACAAACCCACCCACCCAGCCCTCGTCACCACCACCCGACTTCGAAGTTAAGTAGGTGGGTGGTGGGGTGACGAGATAATAGAGAGATAAAGAGAAGACTTGGGGATTTGGCAAACGACGCGTCAAGTACGTTGCCGTGCGTCAGGGTTGACACCCTAGCGGTGTTGTACCAAAGCGAAACAGGCGCTGCGGTCCCAACACTACTCAACCCAAAAAGGACGAAAAACGTCTATACCTTACTCACCGGCCATTCTTTGATGCTTGTAAATTGTGTTGGTTATATATTGAGTCGTTTAAATGTTGTCAAGTGTAATTGTGAAAAAGAGGGCGATGGAAGTACCATAATTTTATGTCCCAATTTTTAGTCAATTTGTTTTTTGGTAGAGGAAGAGGTGTGAACTGCATGTGTAGTGGTGCTTTCCCGAGTGTGGGAGAAACTGTGGTCACCAGGAAAATCGAATCCTGGTTTTCAAAAATACCCGATCACCAAGGGACGCCTTATTCGACCCACTATCCCCCTTCATCTTTTCATCTTGAATTGACCTTGTGATGTTTTATTTTTATGGAAGAACAGGAATATCATAACTGATTAGAAAGAATCTTACAATTATTAATCGTAATCACTGTCTATATTTTTTCCATTCCATCTCATTTAACATTTGATGTAACAATAGCTGAGTTGAGAAACATAACTAGGATATTTTCAAAAGAAATAAATTGTGCCAAACAGAACTTTTGTGATAAATTGTTGGCATTTTCAATCCTGTGACGAAGGTAATGGCATCTCAGCAAAGGTTTTTTCTATTGATATATGCCATAAAACCCTTCCAAACATGGTTTTCAATGGTGATACAGATTGAACTTGGAGTTAGAGGACTTTCTTTGCAAGATTCCAAAAGGGAATCTAAATTGCTAAGAATTTCTCTTCATTACTAGATGCAATTTTCATTTCAAGCCTACCAATAACCTTAGGAACTATTACAAAATGTAAAAAGTTATTCAACTCGCTTAATTTGCATATTCATTTCTAACAATGTGTGGTGTTGTATATGTTGAAATAATCTTCTTGGCTGCTTGTTCTACCTTCAATATGGCTTCTTCCAACATCTTGAACCAATTTATCGCACACTGTTAAATTTCGGCTGGATAAAAAAGAAGGGAAGTTTGATTTACTGTGAAAGTGTTGCATTATATTATGATGATTCAGTGGAGTGATTATTTGAACTGTTACTTTCTTCGCTGTATATGCTTATTATAAAAAGACAAACATTCAAACAATGCCCATTTTTATGTGTACTGGTTATCCTCAGAGGATCCACTTGTCTTCTGAAACTGCGTATAATGCCCAGCGTTGCAGACAAGGGAAGGCAAAAACAGAGTCGGAAGGAAATAACTGGTTGTAAGGTCCAGTTCTAGATCTTGGGAACTGCAGTGGAGTCAGTTTAAGAACACACAACCCCCAGCCGCGTCGCGAAAGTGATGGACACGGATACAGTATTGAATAGTGCCAGAAACATTCGGTTGCAAAGGGACTACCGAGGAGAGGAGTGAGGACCCGTAGAGAGAAATAATTCGAGAGGAAGATCCGGGAGGTGGGCTTTCATCCAAGAGTGGGACACTCGATCAAAAGGAACACAATTGAGGATGTAATTACGAAAAGAGTTGCAGAAGCACTCATTCGCAGGAGTGGCGAAATAACAAAGAGTAGCAATTTCAAGTATGTTTAGGTCAAACGGAAGCAGATTGGACAGGCGAATGAAAGATTCCGTTGGAGCAGTCTTAAAAGAGGAGGTGATTATCCATATAGCGCTGAAATGACCGCATTTTCTCAACACTAGTTCTTAGAAAAGACGCCCAAACAGAGCAGCCGTAAGTGGTTATTGGCTCTACTGTAAATAGTAGAAAATAAGAAACGTATGCGATTAGCGTCGCAACCGAAAGCCAAGTGAATGCAGCTACTGGCTGCCAACATTTATCTCTTGGCAGAGGTACGCTTTGCCTGAACGTGGTTAACCCACTTTAAGTTACCGTCCAGAGTGAGGCCTAGAAAAGATGCAGAGAGGGAAGGAGAGATTATCACGCTGTTGATAACGACAGAGAGATGGGTAAAAAGGCAGTTTCTTGCAGGAGAATAGAACGAACATGGTTTTAATTGCATCGAGAAAAAGTTTCCTCGAGGAAAACCATGCTCCAACCGAGTAACACTCAACCTGAAGGTTTTGTGTGGTAACACCTGGATCTTTATGGGTGGTGGCTCTGACGATGTCGTCAGCGTAACCATCAATGTTAGCAGCTCGGCAAGGAAATTCTTAGCAGATCGTCTATGAGAATTTTCCACAAGAAAGGAGACAGAATCCTCCCTTCCAAGATTGACATTCTTTGTTAGGGTGTGGTCATTGATCTCAAAACATGCCTGCCTGTTAGATAGAAAGCTGTTGATCATCTTTGGAAGAAAACCAGGACAGCCACGTCCGGCCAGGCCCGCCAGAATGGGTGGAGCTGTATGCCAAGCGGAATCAAAGGCTATTTTTATGTCGAAAAACGCGGTAGCACACACTTTCTTCTCAGAGAAGGCAGTCTAAAAAAATAATACCAACGAGTAAGCTGCAGATTTCAGATTTTACGCATGATCCTCCGAAAACATGTGAAAGGGCGAGAGGGAAAGGGGGAGGGGCATTAGCAACAACATGGGGACAGGCCAATAAGGCATAAGGTTCTTGAATGAGAAACACATCTATTTCTAAGTTAAGAACTACTTGAGCGAGAGAAGCAGAGGCTAGACTGGAGTGGAGAATATTGATTTGGATGCATCAGAGAAGGCTGGGTGAGCGTTTGGATTATTATAATAATAGTTCAACTGGAACAACTCTGTAGTACGTGCCAAAAATCGAGGACCTATGTAAGGCTAGGATGTCGTCCCTAGTTGCCCGGGTTTTAAGAAATTTTAACATGGCCTTCAGTAGTCTGTGGCTTGGGAAAAATTACTCTAACAAGATGAATTTGTCCACGAAAAGGTGTATTGTGGTGTCTAAGTTCCTTCTTTAGACTGCCCAAATCAGAAACGTTTTCAAACAACTTTATCAGCTGCGTCAAAATGGCTGTGGGATTCTGTCATGTTGTTCAGAATGGCGTAGGCTTTGGCAATTACGAACTCACTGTCAAGGGCAATAAACACCTTATTGTTTTTTTTACCGAACGTGAGAGGGAATCAAACCGCTGTTCTTGTTGTCCAACAGTTCCTCAACAACTTAGACATTCAAGGGGGGTACAGAGACGTCAGCACACTTGGCCAACAAAACTGAACCAGAAAGGTTGCTGCGGGCAACAGATTCATACGAAGGGCTAAAAGCAGACGAACCAGAAAAAGATGGCAGAGCGAAACAAGAAAGACGGGCTTGTTGGAGACTTAAGACACGATCAGCAAGGCTAACTTTCATTTAGACAACTTTTTCCTCAAGAGACTTAATTTGATCTGCATGATTATCCAAGTCGTCGCTAAGACGAGAGACTTTGGACTCAAGGTCTAAAATGCGATCGTCACTAATACGAGAGATCTTGAATTCAAGATCATTAATCAAAACAAATTGGCTCACTAGTAAATCAACAGCGTTAAATAGACGAGAAATCAAATCGGTCTTACTCAGTGAATTCATGGTGGCAAGTGCAAGTTCAGCAAGGAAGGCTGGAACAGAATCAGCCCTGACTTTCTTCATGGCGTTGGCGTCTGACTTGTCGGGAGGGTGACTATCTTTCTTCTTCTTGTTCGACTTGTTTGCAGAGCCAGAAGACGTATTGGCCGTCGATTGAGAGCTTGACAAGCTTTCCTGCATTCATGAGAGCAGGAGCGATGGCCTTTGTGGACAATTTGGAATACTTTGTTGCGATGTTGACAGTTCCTGTTACTGCCTAGATATTCACTGAGGGCCCCACTGTTAGACTTATCCATGGACTGGGTCTGTCTCATTTGGATAGCAACACAGATGTAAAGACAGGACAAAAAAAAATATGTAATACAATAAACCGTAATCAGCTTAAAAAGCTGATGATGCAACGTTGGGATCAAGAAGCATCAATAGTTTACAATGGACAAGGGAAGCCTTAACAAAATAAATCGAAACAGTCTGCTATCCCCAATTCGAAGCAGGAAAAACTTTTAACATTAATTACTGTGAAGTCTGTTCCTTATATGCTGCAAAAAATTACTTCGCAGCAGCTAATATGTATTCATCGTTTCTTCCATAAAGTGAAACAACAATTTTTTGAATTCACTTGTTTAAATTGTTTGTAAAAGAAATTGAGATCGAGATTTGAGTTGAGTCCATTGTCTTTATTTAAAACTGGTCTTTCACTTCAATGACTTGGCATCAGCGAGGTCTCATAGTTAGAATGTATTTTGAAAACGTTTCGTACGAAATGTCTTTCAAAGTAGTTTGCTTAATGGGATTAAGGTAAAAACTCTGTGGTGGCCAAAACATACGAATGAGTTCTCCTTATTAAAAACAAACAAACAAAATTCTTCAGATTTTCCGAAGGCGAAATAATGAATAAAAACACATCCCACCGTTTTCTTTTCTATCCAAATACCCCTACAGATAATGTTTAGGGTCGTAATTTTCTTGGAAAGTAATCCTCCCACAAAAAAGGTCTCATTTCTCCAGGGCGGACATGGCAAATCAAAATTTGGTGGTAAATCTGTTGTAAAAGCGTGCTAGTAAAATGCCACGTTCAAAGGTGTGCTTCAAACACAACCTTCATATCCATTATACCTCCAAATGCCTTTAGTAGTAACGCTTATTTTGTTGAAATTGCTCACCATACCATTACTGAACCGCCACCGTGTTTCACGGTTGGATGTATGTAGAAAGCACTATTTTATACATCTTCAGCTTAAAATTGCCGGACGAATAAGCAACGTTTATTTCTAAGGGTGTAATAAGTGGTAGTATGTAGTGGGTTGTTAACGGTTCAACATATCACACAGAGTCAGAAGAAATGTTTTGTAATTTTCAGGAAAAGAATTTGCTACTAAAAAGAAAATTTTTTCTTATGTTTTAATGTTGGTTAAAGCCTTTATTTAATGTTTTAGTGGTAGTGGTATACTAAAATTTATAATGAGGTGCTAAAAACTTAACACACAAAAACTCAGAGATACATGGCATCGACGTAATAGTTTTTCCCCAACCTATAACGTCTTTTTTCCTACTATAATGTCTTCCTTGCCCGTACAATGACACTGGAGTATTTAACTACAGTGGGGTTTACTTCATTTTTCTGCGTTTCAGCCGCAAATTATGTCGACTATCTGGAGAAACGTATCCTACAACATTTTACTATTTGTATGGTTTGTGTGGATCACCATTTACCCTGCTAGTACACCACATCCATTAAAATTTCATTGAACGTCCGACCGTCCAAACTAGGTCCGTTTATTTTTAGGCAGCTGCGGACGTTCTACGTACCGTCTTTTTTCATCAGTAGATAGAACTTTAATGATTCAAATAAAATTGGAAAAATAAAAATAATGTTATCAGCTCTTAATTTATGTTTTTGAAATAATTCTAAGTAATAAAATACGCGTCATAAAATGGGGCATTATATAAACAACTAACAACAACCGCCTAGGAGGTGCAGCTCTTACTTAGTGGACGAGCTTAAAAACGTCCTATGGACAAACGTGTGCTAGTAGGGTATAGACTGCTACGTTTTTGTTAGCTAGTGTTAGGATACCGTATATATTCACGGCTTTCCTATGGTGATCCTTTTTACAAGAAAGTCGTGGACTCGGACCAAGCTTTCAAATAGATATTTGTCCAGCAAACGAAAAAAAGGCGACATTTGTTCAGCAAACGCCCCAAAATCATTTTGCGATTGACGAATCTTTAAAATAACACTCCACTAGCCTGGATATTGTGCTTTGGATATTAGTTACTGATGTTTGTTATCACCAAAATCTTCCATTTCACACACAAGCTCGTGCATTTGCATTTAAAAACGTGAGAACTGCATATTTAACCAATTTCCAAACCTTTCCATCAGTGGAAAGACTTTGAGAGTGGGAAAATATTTTGGCCAGTCCATAGAAGAATGCGGTAAAAACGAGCGCAACCCATAGAGATCAAGTGGGCCTTTTTTTGTTTCAAATGTAAAATTGTTGTGCCTGACAATTATTGTGCTTTAACAAAACACATTCGTAAATTCCATGTAATCAATACGTCGAACCACAGCCCATGCATTGTGGAGTGTAGTCAAAACGGTTGTACCAAACATTTTTCCACAGTTGGTAGTTATCGCCTGCATCTCAAGTGTTGTAACAAAAAGTATAAATATGTTGAGCAAAGTAACCAAACAAAAATTTAGCGGAAAATTTAGTAAGTAATAACAATTCCCGTGAAGAACCACAATGTTGATGAAGAAATGAGAACAGAAAACAGATTTTACATCATTTGCCCTACTCATGTTAAAATTAAAATAAAAACAAAACCTTACTCATTTCGCGTTAAATGAAATTAAAACAGGCCTTGATGAAATTAGGAAGGGATATCTGTCTTGAAACGGAAGCGCCCCAGCAACCTGTGATTTCTTTCATCAATTAAACACAACTAACGAAACCGTTACCGTAAAATGATTATGTTTTTGCAACCAGAAGAGTTTTTTCTGGAAACCGTTGAGTATTTCGTAGAACTAAAAAAGTAAAATTATATGTAAATTTATTTAGAGAACCTTCCAATTTTTCCCTCAGAATTCTTAATTTTTTTATTTTAGCTTTATTTGTTTATTGTTACAGCGTAATAAAAAAGGGGAAAAATGGGCGTGTTAAACCTTGTGGGGTTACATACGACTCAGGGGGTGTATTTGAAACACTCAAAATAAAACCAATTTTTATTCCAATAAATAATGAAACAATTTAAATATGTTTAATTGTGGATCAATTGGATGCTTGGGCTTTAAGCCACTCATCTTGTACGTTGCGTTTTTAATTAACTGGAGTAATTGAATTATATAACTACTATTTGAAATTCTTTAATAATTAGCGGATGACCAAAGAACAATTTTTGAAATCCATGGGAAATTTAAAAAAAATTAAATTGCTCGAAAGAGAAACCGATTTTGCTTACCATGGATGACCACTTCAGCCACACTTTGCCAAAGAAAATGAGATTCCACGGCCCACATTTTCCCCACTCTCTTCAATCACAAAAAACATCATTTGGTCGACTTGAATATTCCCTTTCAACCGAAAATAAAATATCTGAGGAGAGATATGCGCCATCCGCAGTGACTGATCGACCATCATTACATTACATTACATTATTACTTTGATACATATTCATCAACATTTAAATTTTCATATTTCAATAAGATCAGTACCTATTGCCATAGAGATAGCTGCGGCTTGATCTGAACAGTAAATCGATCCAGGAACTCAATTTAGTCGAAGTGAATCATAAGAAAATCCAGAAGTAGATCTCCGTCGGTTGTGCGACTTTCAGGTCCAGTCATTCAGGCCCTCATCTTTCAGGCTTAACTTTTCTTTACCTGCCGTTCAGGCCCAATTTTGACGACATTCTAAGTTTTTTATTTCGCGCCGTTATAAGCGTAAGTGCTTCCTTAAATCAGAGTCAAGGCTCGGGTAGCAGGTTTTGAGTACAGTGATAGGGGGGCCATAAAATTTTTACTATAAAACTTTGTTTTACTTTTAGTGACTTTTACTATCACTCCTCCCGGAGAGAATGCATTCACTTCTCAGCTGTTACTTTGGCAGAATGGAAAAGCCGCCATAACATTCCAATTCCGCTATTAGAGGATTCTGTTGATTTCATGTTGCTGCTCTTGTACTGCTAAATCCAGCTATTGTTGGTCACGACGACGAATCATCCGATTACTAGGAACCAGTAGTATTGCAGATAGTATTGTAACAAAGTATTGCAGATTAAGTAACACGATATGAGAAAGTATGTTATGGGTTATAATATAAATGTATCTTTGAATAATGAAATTTTTGCTTATTTAAATAGAAGGAAAGACTTTATATGAGGGGTTGGATCATTTGTACCACTTCAAGCGGACCAGCAAAATTTCTTGGAAATGGAGGTGCAACAGGCATGCAAAGCCGTATTTTTGTCTTGATGTGGTCTTTCAAGTGAAGGGCGTATAGCAACATGCATAGCAACAGCATCGTATAGTATTCAAGTTCCTCACACTTTTTATACAGATCCATTTGAAAAATGCATTCCGGATGGAAACTTCCGTGCCGATGTAGTGCTGGACACACCCAGACGCTTTGCCCGTGACTCCATCTTCGCCACCGATCAGCAGCTACATCTTTTACGCAAAGATAAAAGATGGTACGGTGACGGAACTTTTTTTGTCTGTCCGACTCCTTTCTACCAGGTTTTCGGCATCCATGCGTTTATCCGTCATGGTAATCTCGATAAACAGGCAAGTTAAATTGTGCAAGAACTCGAACTTTTTGAGCTTAACAATGGAAGTCTTGAATGGCATTCAAGTCCGTCTCTCAGGCCCAATAAAAGTGGGTCTGAAAGACGCAGGCCTGAATGACTGGGCCTGAAGGTTTTTTTTTTATCTTGCCGTTTATTTTTTGTTTTAAACAATCTAAAAGACTACAATTTCACATTCAGATCCTTCACATGAGTATTCGCGTGTGATCGTCCAGGTTTGTTCGTTAAGTTTAATAGAATAATCAAGTGCTTACTACCCTACAGCCACTACAAAAGAACGTTTGGTGCAAGCAATCGTCGATACCTCTACTGTAAAAAAATGAAAATGCTTGGAGTCGCCGAATATTCCTACTTGTACAAAAACAAAACAAACAGCTATTTCAAGACTTACCTTGAGCAACGGAGACATTATGCGGGGGTTGAAAGGAAGTTAATATACTGGTATATGGTATAAAGCAGTGTATTTTCCTTACAATAATATCTTCATAATAACGAATGTCTTTCTTCGGGTTACCTAGATGAAAGATCTTCTATCGTATCTAGTTAAGAAAAAAAATTATGGAGTATGTGACGGCTACATTCCCGTAAAGGCGGTACTAAATGGACACAGTAGCAACGGACAAACGGGTATGGTATTAAAAATTGCAACTAAAATGTGTGATGAGTATCCCAGACTGGTCGACTACGACAACGGAATACTGGTGAGCATCTTCTGCAGTGAAACCCAGGCCAGGTCTAAAACTAATTCATTAGCTACTTTGCCGTAAAATTCTCAGGTCAGTTTTAAGTTTCAGACCTTACCTTGGTTTGCTATTGTTAAGTAAAAACTTTGAATTAACTAAGCGCCCAATTTACATTTCGTAGCAGTCGGCAAGTTTTGGTTGCTTTGCTTAGTGTTATGTCAACAGGATTTTGATTATAGCCCTTGATTCCCCAATTTTATTGACATCGTCGTGGCACCACCAGCAGTGACTTTTACGTATGTTTTCGATGTGATCATAAATCTTAAATAATTACCGTGTAAATAAATTTAAATGATTAGTGCACTGATTTAGGCCTAATCCTGGTCCTACGACCATCTGTAAGGAAGACTAAAATTTTTGCCTCACACGAGTCATTCATTGGTGAATTCGTCATATTCGAAAAGGTAACTGACCATAACTGTTGTTGTTGTTGCATACTAAATTCGTTCTTTTTTAATAGAAAAACTTTGATATCATGGAGTTGGAGAATATTGAAAAAGAAAACGATATCACATACCCCCAATTTTGATATGACTCGGTACTATGTAACAGCCTTAAACCTTTTAACTATTAGTCGACAGTATCGTTATTCCTAGTGGGAAAAACATTTCACATGCTTTTCAAGTTTGGTATTTTATCATCAAAATATCATTATTTCGAAGAATTATTTGTTACGTATATGTTAACTCATGATTGTTTTTGTCAAATGGGCCAAATACCAATTTCATTGAAGACGACGTAAGGTCGTAATTGGTGATTTCGTGAAAGTGAATTGTTAATTTTTTTCTTTAATTGTTTTTCTTAAACGCATCAAAAACACGTAAATCCATTAGTAGAATTTGATGCCGTTGTGCTTTCTTTTACTATGCAGAATTGATGGAAGATCAAGGGCGTTTTCGTAAAACGTTAAGTTGTCAAATAATCTTGTCCATTCTTTAAGGGAGATGTTGATGGGACTTCTTTTTACTTTAAGGTAATGTACTTCGCAACTTAAAGTTTCTTAGCTAAAAGTCTTCCCTCGAAAAAATCAACCAAATTTGGAATGTGGTATTCTGTTTGCGCTATTGGAGACTTTTGCTTACAAGTGATTAAATCTTTGAGCAAAGACGCTCTTATTAATCAGATCTTGACTGTTAAGGCTATTGTTAAAAAAGTTATTTGATGGGACAATCGATATAGTTGTTGAATCTTACAGGGAAGTCAGATGACGAGTGGAAATATGTCGTTGAGATTCTTTCCAATCTGAAAAATTACGAGGATCGTCATCATCGACGTCATTAAAGATGTGAAATTGACACCTTGGGCACAATTCCGCACTTTACTTGGCCTAGTATAAATCTACACTTAGAAAAAAATTCGTTAAGTTCAAGTTTAGTCTTTAAGCAACCAAAATTCAAATTTTTTTTAAGTTCGATTTCAAACCGAAATATTGATACACTTAACAAGACTATATTTTAGACTAGACTTAGAAAAATCAAAAGGGCTCAAGAGAGGTAACTTACTAAGATAACTAGAAAAATAAAGCAGACGCCGCTACACAAACTTGTAGATTAAAGATTAAATTGAAAAGTAAACAAGCAGAAGAAAACCTTTTTGTAGACTTTAAAGAAAATATTGACATTTTGCTATGCACTTATTATTAACACAATTAACGAGGAGGTAATAAAGTCTCTTCAATAGAATTCCATTGTTGAATATGTCCAACATTGTTGAATTGTTTTTTATAACTGTATTCAAAATGAAATTGTTATTTCGATACAACGAACAACATTGAATTTTTATTGCATAACATTTAAAAAATTTTGTCAAAAAAGAACGTCTGATCATTTTTACATCAGCATGATTACTTTATAAATGTAACTTCCATCTAATTTCCCAAAAGATGTTAGTTAAACAGCCTTCACCTAACTATCCAGTTGATAAATTAATAAATTTAAAAAAAAAGGATGTGTATTCAAACACACAATTTCAATCAAATTCAAGTGAACAATTTCAAGAAACATGGGACTAATTTCAGTCGGAAACTGGCTACCTAGACACTGACTACCCAACACTGGCTACCTCCCGATTATCTACCTCTGTAAAATTGTGCTTAAACTACAAAACAACTGGCCTTGCGTTTTTTGCCGGCCTCAACACGATTCCTACATGGCGTCATTTTGTATGGTACGAGTACTTCCTGAAGCCATCGACTGCAAAAATAGGACGAAAATTTGAAAGCTGTCCATCTTCAGTGTCAATTCCATTCTTTGAAGGCCGTAACCTTCCGTCTTATAAAAATGAAGAACGGAGATATGGAAAAAAGCACCCTGAGATAGGCACACATTTTCGTGCTTCAATGTACGCAGGAACAAAGGATGCAGATGATAGAGCTAAATTGAACCTAATTGGACCAGTTGAAAATATTTACTTTCACATAATCAATGTATTATTGAATATGTTAAAAATCTTACCCTTAATAAATTTATTAAGATTTTGAAAGCCTTGGTGAATATTTTGCCAAAAATTGATTCGGTGTCCTCCAGTTTCGGCCCCTTTTTTGGCCCAGGGGATTTCTCGACTTTGACACCCAACGTAAATGCATATCCCTTTGATATTAATTAAAACGTTAGTTTCGGCATCAATTTTATTGCTTTCTGCAGAAAAAAATTTGTGTTTTTATGGATTTTATCTTATACAGTTGAATTTTTTAGACACGTTTAATTACTCAGTTTCGAAATTCCAAGAGGCGAACCTTATTAACCATTTCCACAAACCTACTCGCAACCCACGGGCCGAACCTACAAATTGGTATAGACTTATGCGAATTTAACGAGAAGTTATACAGTTCTGGTGACAGATTTGAGTAGTTATTCTAAGAGAAAAAAGGTTTGTGACCTGTATCTACGAAGTACAGGAACAAAGTGAGAAAATTTGAACAAAAAAGATTCGGTTATTGTTGGTGGTGCCAAAATAGGTTGCCAAATCAGACGAAACACACAAAAACGAGAATTGTTAAATCTGGTGGCGGTACCGAAACAGACAAATAGAGTACCGAAACGGACAAAAGTTGTGCAAAAATTCACGAAACAGCTGCTGGGTCGAAAAAGTCAACAAACTGCTGGAAACCATAATCGCATTGGTCTGTTAAAATATTAGTTACTTGCATAGAGGGTTTAAATAATTGTTTTTATCCTTAGATTTCATCATACCATCAAGGATGTGACACAGAAGACAAGGAGATTACATGAAGTTATACAACCCTTGGCTAACGTTACTTTACTTCGGTTAAGTGACAATCAGCTGAAACCAAAGATACGAAAGGTCCGATTTTCCACGCAGTCAAAGTCGAATCTAATCTGCAAATTCGCTGAATCCATTTCTCCTTTCGCGTTGAATAATTTTAATTAAGTCGAAAACGAAATCAAGATAACAAAGAGAAACTACCACTTCATCCTAGACAACGTAAGTCTGATAAATAAAATTAATCATGAAGGCACTAATCAATGTTACACGTTTTACTTCTATATGATTCTTTGAAGTGCATCATAACGCCAAGGAATGCTATTTACAATAAGTTGAAAAAACGTGACCAGTTGCACCTGTCACTTTAATTCGGATTTGGAGTAGCGTATCGTCACATTATATATTTCCATTTCAAGGACAATCTCTAAATTGCTGTTGGATCTCATGCAGAGTACTGAAGGAATGAGTACTTGGAGATAATTCTAAAAGTGCATTAACCAAATATTGTTTATATTGGTAATACATTTTTTGTAGTATTAGAATGAGGTAGTAGTTTCCGCCAATGTATCATCACCTACCGTAGTTCACAAGATGAAAACGCTAAGGTTACCACAAATGGAGAGGGACCAGTACAACCTTTCCACCAATCTCTTTAGCAAATTGGCCGAAACAATCAGTTCCCTGACCATTCCCGATTTCCAAGAGAAGATGAAACATTTCCACCACATTCATAACATGATCAAGGCCGATAAGCCAATCTAGTTGATCCAGTCCAGTCAACAAGAAAAAAAACAAATTGAAAAAAGAAGAGTTGATCTTCATGATGAACCTCCTACTGATACGAATACTGATTTGACTGAAAAAATGGGAGGGAATTTTTTTTCTAAATTTTATAATAAAATAATTGTAGATCTCGTCTTGGGCCGCCCTTCGTCTGATGGTTGAGACAATAAGATGGGCAGACCGAAAGAAAACAATGGCGACTTATATCACAAGCAGGCCAAAACGAAGAGGCTGGAAAGAAACGACTTAGAAGATTGATTTGAATAATTTGAGGAAGCCAAGGCCATTTGGCAACAGAGGAAGAAACGTGATCAAATGTTTCCATCTCTCTTTTCCATCTCTCTTTTCTCACCCGTTGATTATCCACCTGCTGACAAAAGTGCCGAAGTGGTAGCTTTAGTTTCTGCTTCACCAGACGATGAAAAGCCTGTTGATAAAAAAATGCGTAGTTGTAGCTTCCACCGCTACACCTGACGATCATTTGTCTTGACACCTGACAAAAAAAAATGTGTTAATTGGATAGATGATCCGTCTGTCGAGGTAACAAATTTAAATAGTAAAACAATCTTTCAAATTAATTTTTATGATTTTTCTCGTTATCTATTGATAGCTTCTACCAAGTGATCGTACTGGCAAAAGACATAGGGACCGGATCAAAGAGTCACATCTCTTCTTGGACAAGTCCCAAGTAATAACAAAGAACAAATATCTATATAAGCGCTAGAGTTCCCTTCCATGCAGGGCGATCAATAGCTGCAGGACATCCACAACGGATACAACGATTGAGCGTGTGTCACAAAAGGTTTTACCCAAACTAACCACGTCTTGGTGTATGACAGTATGCCTAGCAAGCCATGAAAGATTTACCACATCTTGAGCTGCATATCAAGTATCCTTTGCACGCCTGATGAGAAAATACATACATACGAAAATATAAATTATTAAATATTCTCAGCGTCAAATTAATGAATGCGATTGCGGAGTCTTCAATTCTTCCTACATTGCATTTGCCACTCATTTTGCAAACGGAGAAGATCCCACAACCAGGAAATACAACCCAAAGATGTTAAGTGTGCAAATATTCCAAAAAGGTATTTTTAACTTGTCGCTTAACAGGATAGGAGAAAAAAGGGTTTTTCTCGTCAGATGTAACACGTAGGATTGTAATGTTAATTGTACAATATGTTGCAAAAAAACCTGGCAGGGCCTTTAATTAAAGAAAAGAAAAGTTAAATTTGAGCGGTAGTAGGTGTCTGAAGTAAAAAAAAGAAAAAAGCAAGGTCGCACGCTGCATCCAGGAGTTGGCATCAAAATCACTAACTCTTCATCTAGGGAAATTTCAGGACGCATAGTTGCTTTTTGCCAGACTAGTTTAGGCTCTCCTACTCCCACGTATATACATCTGATCTTCTAATCTCCGTCTTGCTTCCCAGTTCCCCACTCCATATGTGTACCCCTCCCCCCAAAAAAACACCGTCACCAAGAATCGCCTTCAAAGGAGCTGCTCTGTAATGCCCACTTCAAGATGGCCGCTGCTGTAGACGTGGACCGGGGCATCATCGCATGGACTTCACACCCATGACGTCACGCCTACTCAACAGTCACTTGCGTGTTGTCCCGTCGGATATGACTGGCCGTGGTGGCGCAGATGACTTGCCGAGTCTTCTCTGCCAGCCGAGCATTAATACGAGTGGACAGTGACTAGAAAGTAGTAACCCCACGATTAGCAGTGCTAGCGGTGAACGAAGCAAAAGAAAGCGTAACTGACAGAGCCACTCGTGAAGACAAAAACGGAGGCATTGTCCGTAGCTGGCTTTTGACTGTGGGCACTATCGGTTTTTGGAACACCATTTTTATAATGCCTGAAATCCAGTTTTTTACCAATTTTCACTTGAACATGTTGCTTCAATTCTAACAGAACCGAAAGCAGTGATGGGCGAATCGCCAATTGATGATTTTCTAATAAAAACAAATATTATCAAAGTTAAATTGGCTTCAAATCAACTTATCAATGTGATAAATGTCACTTAGCTGAAAATTAATTATTCTTTCGTTTTAATATTTCAGTTTCTGTATTACTAAAAAAACTTAATTGCGTTTTTTAAGTATTTTTCTTATTTATTTATCTTTTCGTGAATAGAACGGTAATTGTCCGGCGTTGTCAGTCCTACACAAATGGGGAAACAGTTTATAATACGAACCAGGAAGGTAGCACTATTGGGCGAACTAGGCCATTAGGCTATATCAAACTATAAATATCGTGACAGTGACAGAAACAAAAATGGATTGAAACTTAATTAGTTATTTGTTTTTTCGTTCCTTATTTTGAACTGATTTTTTCTTTTTCATTTCTATTTAAAACTTACGTCTTAAGTATTGATAAATAATATGTAATTTCTTAATTTGATATGTTTAATAGCTTGTAATTTCTTAAGTATAGACCAATTGTCATACTAATAAAAAAATATATTATTAAAAAGCTTATTACTTCTTGACATTTTAATTTTAAAAAACAATGATTAAGGGGTGACCGGGACACCCACATAACACAAAACATCCGGCGGATGTCCGTGCTAGAGCCGAACAGCCGAAAAATATCCTTGTCCCGATGTGGATGTCCAGTGGATGTCCCACTGACGACCTTTTAGAACATCCGATAGATGGCCGGAAAAGGACAGCAACTCTACGTAGTTTGGCTATCCATATTGATGTGTGGATAGGATGTGTGTTGTATAAATAATTTTCATGCGAAAAAAGGAAATTTTTGGAAGAAAATATAAAAAATTCAAGTTTCATAAATTCGTAATGAAATAGCATTAAGACACAATTAAACCATAAAAGCACTTTATTTAAGAAAAATTTTTACACAAACATATTTTTTGTACATTGGAAAAAGTCAAAGCACTTGGATCTAGAAAAGATCATTTTGTGTTCCGGTTATCACTCGGAACGTGATAGATTCGGCCACTCGCCCGCCTAAGGCCATGCACATCCGCCCGAAAAGTTTTTCAGTAGAGAAGAGTCGCTTGTCGGTGGGCGTGTACTGAGCGAATCCCAGGGCCTGGCTCGTACGAGAAACAATGGTCACTTTCAGAAGAGCGTCAGTGTTGACATTCGCGAGTTAACATTCCGTCAATTTCCACTAAAAGTTGATTTAATGTCTGTTCACTTTCACCAGATGCTCCATCAAAAGCACCACCACCCTGGGAACGCTGGCGGCCAATGGCATCGATCTCGTCAATGTAAATAATGCAGGAACTCTTTTCGTGCTTCTTTGAACAAATCTCTAAGTTAAACAACAACAAAAAAGCAATTAGGATTCGTTTTCAAAAGATAATTAACGTTTCTAACATACCGGACGCGAGCCGCTTCCAGTCCTCCAGTTACTTCGATGAATTCCGAACCATTCATGGACAGAAATGGAACATCGGCTTCCGTTGCGACAGCTTTAGCCAGTAACGTCTTTCCGCAACCAGGTGGACCCAACAACAGCGCTCCTATAAGGAACCTTGATGATGTGAAAGAATGCAACTAAGACATTTGAAAATCGAACTTGGAGTAAAATAGTATTCACCTTTTCATCATTAATTATATTACCATCATGGCGAAAATGTCGGAATTGTAGGTGGCGCCTTCCTTCTCCGAGGCGACGTCCCTCCTCAATACGCAACTGACGGCCAGTCCGAAATAGGCGCCAAAGATGTTGACCAGCATCGACGCCCCAACATAAGAAATCTGTTTAATCGACGCGATTATATAACATTTATACGAGTCAAAGCTGATTGTAATAAGCGAAGTGTTATACCCTCAAGATTTCCAGTCCGAGATGTTCGTTGCTGGCGAAAATGGCAATCTCGCAAACAGCCATGACGGCCAGCTGGAGTGGCGTCGTGACGCCGATGACAGCGCCGAACGAAATCAAAACGGTGGCCGATGCGAAATCGGCGTTCAACAAACTGGATGAGTCATATGGGGTTTATTATTCCATTATATTTGACCATAGAACTTTCTTTTACCTGGTAATAGTGATGTGAATATTTCGACCATCGAAAGTGTGGTAGAACCCTTGGCAGAGGGTGGCCCATTGTAGGACGATGGCGGCGATCAGAAAAAAGACAGCCACTGCGCTGTAGCCGTACTTATTCAAAAAGGTCATCAATAAGCCGAAACCGATGAACATCATGACATGGACATCCTGGAACACTATGCAAAACAAAAGGCCATCAAATATAAAAACTCAAATCGTCCCAAAAAAAATTAATTCAATGGATTCTATACTTACTTGGATAGTAGTGGCCGATGCTGTTTCCCTCGTTGGTCGTCGCATTGGCGTTGATGGCTTTGCTGCTGTCGGCCAATTCAAATCCCAAAAAAGAGCTTTTGAGCTTGGATCCACCATGATAAACATCGAAAGTCTCTTCAACAGCAATTTTACCCCAATGGAAATGTCTAAGGAGATTGTCAACACTCGAAGACATTGTTCTCAAAATGAATAATATCCTCCTAAATAAACAAAACTATCATTACAAATTAAATACATTTTTACTTTAAATTAAACTTGCTTCAGTCAAAGGAGCAATATTTTCATATGGTCCATAGGTAATCGTTAAATCACTTTGTGAAAAGGGCTTAACTTTGGTGTAGCTTTCAACATGTAGAATAATGCACTACCGCTGTACTGGACTTACTGCTTTTCTTTTTCCAATATCTGCTAAATGAGGTGCAAGATTGTGAGCGAACACTGTGTCAACAAGAACCTGAAGAAGACACATCATATAAATTATTTTAGAAAACAGGCATATTGAAATTTCTATAGCATACTTTGACAGTTTGCCCTGGTTCGAGTGAACTGCTCAATGTGACTTTGTATGTCAAAACTCCTTTAACGGTAGATGATACTGCTTTCAACACACCAGAAGAATCTTTTCCATCAGCGAGCTGAAATAAATGGCTTAATAATTTATTCTGTGATAAAGTTGAAAGTCTCTAGTACTCTCTACCTGGCCTTTAAAGTAAGAAAGTTTTTGCTGAGCTCTGGATTCGATGTGGAAGTTAAAGCTGTGATGATTATTTGCCGGTGTTAGATAAAGTTAGTCGGTTCAGTCTCGTCATAGTAATTTAAAGCTTTATTTCTAAATCTTACCAGAGATTTTGTTAAATGTTATATTCCAAAACCACACAGAAAAATCATAGAACAATGGCGGCGACGACGCCAAGATTGATCTGATAGTCTATGTTGCCAGATGGCAGATGCTAGTTGCCCACATTGCCTTTAACAAAATTATTTAGAAATGTAAATGTAAATTTCAATTTTATATTTAAATTTAATAAAAAAAAATAAGAAACAAATTTTGTTTTGATTTGAATAAAAAAGTCATTATAAGAGTCACTAAAACAAATAATGAAACTGAACATTTAGGAATGTGTTTAGGGATAGACCATATATCTGGATACTTCTCATACCATAATAGCGTGCTTGCTCATCAGTGATCAGTCTCCATGGTTTATTTCTTCGAATAAGGTCGCTGTGTTCGTTATCCGTTCCAAAGCAAATACTTGTGATTTTACTTGATTCCATCATCTGAATATCTGCTGTGAGCGTGACTGCTCTTCCGTGTCTTTTGGTTGGTTGGTGTCGGTGTCTGCATGGAGCCACAAACCGTACGATTTTCATTTTCTTCTTAGTTTAATTTTACTTCTCGTGGTTGATCAAGTGTTTTAAATTTGCTCGTCTCTTTGATCTTCCTAATTCCTATTTAAGATATTTCATACTCGTATCCATTTAGGTCGTCGTGGATGACGATTAATGGTGGCATTGCTTCAGTCTGGAATTTCTCATTGATTGAGTAGATTTTCTTTTTTTTTAAATTTCTCGTGGTTGATTGAATTGATTATCAATTCAATTTTTTTGTTTATGCGTTGAGTGGATTTTCGTTTGAATTCAGTGGATTTCTCATTAATAATTTTTTCAATTGGTTTTTTGGCGATTCGGTTGATGACGAAATAGGGTGGCTACTGATATTAGTAGTGACATTGCTTCTTGTCCATTTCCTTTAATTTCGATTTTCTGGTATTGCTTGCGTCGACTGGATCTGTTGATTTCGTAGTGGAATTGCTTCCACCTAGATTTTATTTTTGAATTGATCTTTGATTGGATTCATTTGTTCATAATTTTTGGAATTGCTTTTTTTTCGTCGTCGTGGATGACGATTAATGGTGGCATTGCTTCAGTCAGGAATTTCTCATTGATTTCTCATTTAGTGGATTTTGTTTTTTTAATTTCTCGTGATTGATTGAATTGATTTTCAATTCAAATTGGATCGGTTGATTTCGTAGTGGCGTTTCCACCTGGATTTTATTGTTGAATTGATCTTTGATTTTTCTTTTTTATAATTCTTTCTTTTAGTTTCCATACATGATTTGCGAAGGGATTGACGATCCCTGGGTTTCGGCTGTCCCTTCATTGTGGTTTGACGGAAAAAACTGTTGGTGGCCTCCCAAATGCAGGGACAAACAAAAAATCAGAAAATTTATTGAATTAGGTTATTTGCCAGATCGAGCAACATGGACATCGTATCCTGCCAAAATGCGGAAACAATATAGTAATAGAAGTAAAATTATGAAATTTAGCAACTTTTAATTTTCTGCTTGTACATTTTATTTAGTGACGTTCGAAGAGGCGGTGCAACACGAAAATAAGGCAGTGGATAACCCGTCAGGAGATATCGAATCAACTGACAATGAAAAGGAGAAAAGGAGTAGAGGTGTACGGAAGACAAAATTGCCATTTGACCCTAGTTCGTCTCCTGTTGCAAAAAAACAGAAGTCAATTAACAGGAGAAGGATTAGAGCAATGACTGATTCTGAGGACGAAACACCACCAAGGCCTCCTACGCCTCCTACGCCTCCATCATCCGGCTTAACTTCACAAAAAAAAGCTGTTAGATGTTCTTCAAAAACCCCTGGTAATATTTTGTTTCCTGTATTATTTGGACCGTTTGTTCATTAGTTGAAGAATCTGTGTTTTTTGTGGGGTTCAGAAAGCATTTTTTGAATTTAAATTGTTGTTTTTTTCAGCAACAAGCAACAAACCTGGATCTTCAGTCGTTCGTTCCAGCAATGACTTAGTGGATTTTGAAGAAGATACGTTTCCATCTCGTTCTACTCCACCTTCCAATACAAGAGCTTTGGGGTCTTCTTCCAAATTTCGTGGTACTTGTCTGTTTTTTTTTGTGGTGTTCAGAAAGCATTATTTAACATTTCCTTTTTTTCAGCTCTAGCTGGATCTTCAGTCGTTCGTTCCAGCAATGACTTGGGGGATTTTGAAGAAGATACGTTTCCATCTGGTTCAACTCCACCTTCCAACACAAGAGCTTTGGCGTCTACTTCCAAATATCATGGTAATGCGTGAAAAGCCCGTTATTTCTGAACGGGATGTAATAGATGTTATGATTGACTTCCTTAGGCACTGCAAGGACAAACCAAGGAACAGACAACAACAGCAATAAAGTTTTCCGGAAAAAGATTAATTCAGTATATTTGTTGAGATCTGGTTGGTTTCATTTAATTTTCGTTATACAATTTGTTTTGTTCCCATGCGTCCGCTTTGTTGACTTACAATTTGTCCATTTGATCCCCTAATTTTTTAGTTTCCTGTCATTCTGAATTTTCTGTTCTGAAATTTGTTTTCTCCTTTTTGAATAATTTCAGTGTTGATGTAATAAAATGACCTAGAATAATATTACAAAGATTGAAACAAGATTGATTGAAGGCTTATTTTATTAGTTTTTTACAGTGAATTACACATTTAATAGGCATATTATATGAAAGGAAATCAAAGCCAAGGAATGTTATCCCTATGTCCCAATTGATGAACGGCGGATGTCGGTAGGCGCCGATTTGGGTAGGTCTTCTAACGTTATTCCGACCTCCGAACGCCCTCCTGTGCGGATATGCGGCGGTCCCTCGGACATCCAACGGATGTTTTGTATGTCCCAGTACGACATCTGGCGAACATCCGTGGGACTGCCGTGTGCTATGTGGGCAAGTTGAGGTTTGGGTAAGTTTACAGGCACAAATGCTCTTTAATTTGCAAACTAATTTTCTTAAAGCTCTCCTGTTTCCCTTTCCCAAAGTTCTTATTTGTTACGCCATGCATAGTGACCTTTAATTGCTCAATGTAGACCCATTCAGACACATTTGGGATAGTTTTTCTTAAAACTCTTTAGTTTGTATTTATGAATCTCTTATTTTTGTTCCGCTTTTTTCTTTTCTTTTTTGCTCCAATGTGTGCACAGAATTTTGTAAGTTAGAAATTAAAAATAGAATTTTGATATTATGAATTTTATTTTGCTGTACAGTGATGACATTATTGCATTGGAGAAAAAAGAGCAACAAAAACGAAGCTAACTTTTTGAACTCCATTACTTTCCCGTAAAGTATAAGACGGTAGTTTATCGCCTGCTGAATGAAGACACAAAACCTGAGGAATTCACTATTACAAACATTCTGCCAAAATTTCACAAATTTTAATCCTATACAAACGCATGTAATTTTAGCAAATTATACGCAAATTATACAAATCAAATTATTGGAATAATAATATTAGACGAGTAAACGAAGCGACGAGGACGATAGGAGGAGAGACGACGAGGACGAACCGTAAAAACTGAATTATGGACATTCAACAGATCAAATATTGGGTTGGAAAGTGGATGGGCGTAGTTTGGTCATATCTACGTCCAACAGATGGAAAATAGACGGGCTTTGCTAGCAGGGAAGATTCAACATTCCTGCGTCTTTGAATATCAAGAACGGATAACTCTAAAATAGTGTCTATTACATCATATGCGGAGTAATAAGACGTTAAAAAACATTTACAATCGATTCAATTAGTACCTGGGAAAATTCATTCAAAATCGCCGGTCGTCTGTAGCAGCAGTTGGTCATGCAGGGTTTCAGAGAATTCAGCACTAGCTTCTTCAACAATGTCACCAGATTTGAAATATTTTGAGGGCCAACTTCTTCATTCGTATGGCCCAATATTTGGAAAAATATTCAAGACAGTTTCTTTGCTGAAATCACCAGAATTTGGATTAATTTGTGGGTTAGCTTCTTCAATGGAATTTTCAGGAAATACACGAGAACCAACATCAACACCTAAAAATAAACAATGGTTACCATCCGAATCAAATCTCTCTCGTCTTCTTTGAAAACGTTATTGAGAATTGAGATCCTTCCATAATCTTACTGATTCGTGTGAAATTAGAACCAGAATAACTATGCGTGATCAGAGAAATTTGTATGACGAGAGACATTTTTTAATACTAAAATCGCGTAACTCAAAAATTTGTAACAAATAATATCGAAGATACTTGGACATTTATTGATTGCATCTAGTTAATCACGGAAGATTTTCATTCAAAGACTTACTAATATTCAAGTAAATTATTCTGCAAAGGGTATCCTGTAACATGGCCTACTTAACTTCTAGGCCGGCGTTCGAGCTATATGCCCCTTAGTGTAACTTTTTTCCTCCGTCCCCTTCTTTAAACCTAGCCAGTACACAGCACATCTAGCGGTCAGGTTTCCAGCAAGGGTATTTATTTACAAGTAAATATCCATTTAAGCATGATCTGACCGCTAGATGTGAAGAAGTGTGTTAGAAGAGAATAATTTCATATTTACGCTCAAGGTTT
This sequence comes from Daphnia pulex, assembly GCF_021134715.1. Classification (NCBI taxonomy): domain Eukaryota; kingdom Metazoa; phylum Arthropoda; class Branchiopoda; order Diplostraca; family Daphniidae; genus Daphnia; species Daphnia pulex. The sequence continues at coordinate 2,184,173 of NC_060024.1, read as the reverse complement.
TGAGCCTCCTTCTCAGAATCAGCATTCAACGCCGTCTACCTTTTGACAGTTCATTTCTTTAATATGCTTTCGCGATGAGTGTAAAGAATGCGGAAAAGCTCGTATCCAATGACAACGCCGTGACTGGTCCAATCCAAAATCACCCAGGAATAAGATTAGTGTGAGCAACTCGCATTTGAACGTGTACTAGAATTCAAAAAATAGTTTACCTTAAATCGCGAGTTCACAGCTTTACTTGTTTTATTTAAAAGATAAACTTCAAACGAACGTGGTTGTATAAAGCAACCGTCTTCACTATGAGCACTTGGAAACCAATGATCAGACATCCAATTTCGAATCGTGTTGAACAACGATCAAGACCCGCCTAGCTGAGGTATGTTGTAAAAACACATCAATAAAGTCACAGATCTGAAAGGTTTGCCCAGGCCCATTGAATGAGCTAAGAATCAGCCCGCTCCCTTAGAAGTAGAAAATTTCCCCAAACTCTGCACGATGTTATCGTACAGGAATCTTATACCACCAAATGGATGTGCTTTGGCTACCCGAGATAATTGTGGCGCAGAAAAAACATCTACTTCGTTGAGACGGTGATTGATGTTTATCAATACCCGTCTTTGTCCATCAGACTTGTTGACCTCGTCGTTCGTATGAACACCAAAATTGGATTTTCTTCTGGAATTGCACTTTCTAAAATGTATCAAGATCATAATTTTTGTTTGCAATGAAACTTATAGATACTATTGTTCATTATGTTTCCTAAAACATATAAAAAATTTTTGTTGTTATTTTTTTTTCTTAAGATATTTTTTTTCAGTGTTTGACATTTGAAAGTCATAGAAAATATATTTTCAGGTGGAGATTAGTGACAAGTGCAATTGCAATTCTTTAGAAATAAAATTGTTTTCATCTGATGTTATTCCAAAGCTTCTTCCGATTGTTTTCGTGGATTAGGAGCGTTAATTTTTTACAAGAACACCAGAGATTAAAATGAATACATCGTTCGTTTTGGGGGCCATGTATAATTAAGACAGGGACCATTTTCACTGAAAATTTTACATTCACTCCGTTATAGTCAACATCAAGGATCTTTCCAATGCACCACTGACTCATGAACACAACAGCAACGTAATCGTCTGAAAACACATCACGTATGGAGACAAAGTTTCTATCCGGTAGACTAGGCAAACGTTTCTTTTGGAAAATATCGCTCGATCTTGGACAGAAGTACGAGAGGCTCTTAAAACACCCTTTGAAATTGGTCCGTAAAAATGATATTTTTGTGTTACGGTTATGGCAAGAGCAGGGTTTAACCTATTGGACAGCCTCTCTGTGTCGGCCGCAATGACATTTTCAGTTAAAATCAATGAAAGTTGAAGGGATGCTCGTCGAGCTAATCGCTTTACTGTCCCACCAACCACATCACATGCATTTTTCCCATGACAGGTAGCCCAAAATTGCAAAAAGGCATGAACACCATGGTTACATTCAAATAAGGAAAGATTGAAAAAATTGAATCGATTTTTGTAATGTGCCGGTCCACCATCGCTAAAGAAGACAACCTTTTTTAAATTTGGTAAATACAGTTTGATTTTAGGTAGAATTCCTCGAATGAACGAATAAACAGCTGTTGTGTCGTGTTTAAGAGAATCATATATGATACAAAAACTTGTTGAGATCAATTCCTCATTTTCCTTGTAATAAATGACGATTGGATGTATTGTAGCTTGTTTTTTTTTGTCCAATGTAGACCCTGCACTTCATCCTGGCTTTCAAAAGTATAGTTTTCAGCAAAATCTAGCGTGACAAGGTAATATGAGTTTTCCAAATGTTCTTTTAACAAATTGTAATTAGCTAGTTGGACTTTAGAAGGAAAATGATTAGTTCGAAGCTTATAAGAAGGAGGGATACTAGTTTCAAAACAAAATCCTACACAGATTGCTGCACTGTAATCAATGTAGTACGATTAACAGTTTTTCATTCGCTATACGTTACTCATTCATAATCATCTAGCAATTTCAAAAATAAATATCTTCAAAACATATGAACTTCAAGGGAACACACGAGAAATTCAAGAAGTGACTTATATTCAACACCAATATCAGCCCCAGCTAACATTCCCTTAGGCCCTACTAAGACATTGACGTTCATGGTATATCCATGGGATGTTAAGTTTTTTGAATTAGTGTACCCCATTTGTACATACAATGGGGGTACGGTAAATATCCTAATTTCAGTCCCCTCGACGTGTAGTGGGGTGTATCAGAAGAACGTCCGTATGTGTCTGTGCCCATGTCATCCCAATTGCATCCTTTTTTTAAATTTTCTTTTTAAATGTTTCTTATTCGACGTGTACCAAAAAAACCTAGTAAATAAAACACAAATTATGATGAAACACAGCATTTCATTTTTTAAATGTCCATGACAACATTTAGGAAAACATAATATAACATAATAATAATAAAACATAATAGGCATTTTATCTATTTTCTTCCACATTGTGTTCATTTGAATTGGAATTGATGTATCCATTTCTAACTCTTCTTCACTCGTCTCATCAGACGTTTCATTGCTGCTGTTGTATAGGGTCTTCATCTTTAGCAGAAAATTCCTTAGCCCTTACAATACTGAGAAGATTACCCCAATGAGGGGTCATCTTCGATGCTAACCTTAAGATGGATAAACATGTGAGTGACCTCTGCCTTCATGGTTTTTATCACATACGTCGCATCGCTCTCATCCGCAAGTATCTTGATCATGACAACACTGCCCACCTTATCTCGGCATTTGTTCTATCTCTCCTCGACAATGACAACTCTTTTATCGTTGACCTCACTGAAAAGCAACTTGAAGGCTGCAGTCATTCCAGAATGCAGCTGTTCGACTAATCAATCGATCATCGAGAATAGAGCACATCAAACCGCAATTGAAAACACTTTACTGGCTTCCAGTCCGCTCCCGCTTAGATTTTAAAATCGCTACATAAGCTTACCACTGTGTGCACGGCCTAGCTCCCTCCCATCTGGCTGAACTGGTCAGTCTTCACGAACCTAAGCGCTCTGGCCTTCGGTCTGAGACCGACATGCTGAAGCTTGTCGTCCCTCCAGCAAGAAAGGAGCGATAGGTTGAACGAGCCTTCTCCTGTTGTGCTCCTAGAATTTGTAACGCCTCCCCCTCTCTCTTCGCTCTCTCCCCACTCTTTCTTCCTTTCGAGCCAAACTCAAAACTTTTATGGTCAAAATTGTTTTTCCCTAGATATTGTATCATCCACTTATTGTGAGCTTAATAAGGGAGACTTTGACCATGCAATGAAAAAGGTGCCTTAAAAATATATATTACTATTATTATTATTATTAATAAACAAATGAAATATAAAAAGATTAAGATAAAGATTTAGAATAAATTAGACTTAATTTTTCATCAACACATTAGATTTATGCTGTTCAGGGAAATATATCTAAGGCACTATTGAAGCCTCATTTTAAACAAAAATGGTAATATAGCGAAGTATACTACTATGTAAACACAAAGTTCACTAAAATATTAAAATGAGTAAAAAGTTCTTACTATGAAGAGCCGAACAAAAAAAAAATCCATTTCATCATCTTCATCACTAAGGTTCTGTGCATGTGGTCCGACATCATCAAGGGTTTCTTCCATGTCACGACTCAGCAAACAATTACCTAAATTTCAAATTAAAGCCATTAGCTACATCAATTACAGTCAAATCTATGTAGGGGAGACTGGAGTAAAACGGGACACCGGGTCAAAAGGGACAGTGGGGGGAAAAATAGTAGATGTTAATAAAACTGTAAAAATTTTTAGTATGTTATGTAAATCTGTATAATCTAATTTGGCATGAAATTTGGTTGGTTTTTGTCAATAACTGCATGAGTTATTGACAAAACAAAAAAAACGGTTTTTTTTTAGAAATTTTTGTCTCCGCCATTTTATGTTTGAAGAAACAAATAAACGCTAATGGCATGTAAATTTAATATGGAAATGAAGCTGATTCATTTCTTGATCGTTTAAAACAGAAATTATAATTTTAGATCGATTAGTTTAGACAGTATGAACTTTAAAAAAAAAGTGTCTAAACCGGGAAATCGGGACAGCTGTTTTTGGCTAATTTGGGACAGTTACGGACCAATCAGCGTACAGCATTTTTAAGAGGCTCGATTTCGTTACCTAGCAACGCAGGATGTCCTACTGCTCCATAAGGGTTTTTGTATTTATAAGAAAAAAGGTTCATTAACACAATAATCAATTTGAAACATTTATAAACTCAAAGAGTATATGCAGTGGAACACTTTTTCAATTTTTTTAAATTTTATTGATGAATTTTAAGGCGAAAACGGAGGACGTCCCTCATCACCCACCCCAGTGTCCTCAATTACCCCCCAAAATAGGCCCCTCCCACAAATCTGAGGAAACTTTAAAGGTATTTTATGGGGAAATGGTTCATTATTAAATTATATAAAAAATATGGGGGGTTCATTACAATATGGAATACATAAAAACAAAATTTTAAAGAAATTCAATAATTAGTTTGGGAGATATAGGGGGGAAACAAAAACCGTCCCGTTTTACTCCAGTCTCCCCTAGATGTAACAAGTAATGCTAACCCAGAGAAAGAGGGAATGAGGGTCTGTTTTATAACAATGAAAGATCATGACCGCTGTCTTTTCCACTTTCCTCTGTCGATAGTTTCCTCTTCAATCTTGAAATTCTACCTACAGGTTTACTAATGCCTGCTTTCATTAGTTGTGGCTCGTAATCACTTTCTGCAAAGTCTGTATGCTGAACAGCATGTGGAAAATCTTTCCGTGCTTTTGAGTAAGATTCTACAAGTAAATCATACATAAGTTTTTTGGGAGTAGTACATTAAATACTGATGAAATAATTTGTTACCGTAATCCCTTCTCTAAGTAGATGGATATGTTACCCAAGTACCGTCTTGGACATGCCTCATTTTGAAAGGGGTTATTGTTGTTTTGTTTCCAGGGGGTAACTACAAAACAGTTGACCTTCTTCAATACTTAGCCAGAAATCATGCAGGCACGATTGCTATCTGTAGTATATCTTGAAATTGCAAATCAACGATCACGAATTCACCACTCTTGATAAAAAACTTTCATTAAAATTTCGGTTCCACACATTAAACTAGCATATGTAATACTGATATCTTCGTAACACACATCATTTGCGTATTGCATTTTTAAGAAAAAATCACTTTATTTCTCACTTCCCACTGACAATTTATGGATTGAGTTTGACTTCATCAAATTTTAAAAATAATGCTGATTGAGCAGTCTGCTCTATGCTGTATCTTGATGCAGCAAAAGACTCCAACGATTTCCGACGGCATTGCTATTTCCACGATGATATTATGCTTTCTTTACTTCTTGCCAATCAAGCAGAAATACCAGTCAGAGAGTACGGCAGTAAACAAGAAAATCAACTAGACAGTGACCAAGAAAATCAATTGGACAGTGAACAACACAGTGAACCAGACAGTGATTATTGCTTTTACGATAATGACTCATTAAGAATAGAAACTGAAGAGGAGGATTTTGTTGAAGAAATTAGTACTTTTAGCAATAAAAAAAATGAGGCTGGAAAGAAACATAACATTTTTATTACTGGCAATTGTTTATTACGTAGACTACAGACTTGTATGATTATTATTTTTTTCCTGTTTCTCTATAAAGACATTCGGGAACCTATACAGTCGAAGACTGTGACTGTGCCATTCGCCTTCTACGAAAGAAGGTTTTTGACAGTGGGGTCGCTCACATACATGCTACACGTTTGCTTCATATCCTCAAAAATTTTGCTGGGATTACGTTTCTACCTAGAACAACACAAACAATGCTAGGATCAATTCGTGGAAAACTAAACTTCAAAGAAATTCTTCCAGGACGATATTATCATTCCGTGGTTGAAGCTGGGCTGTTGAAGGTTCTGCAAGATTTCAAAGACATGGGTATCCCAATTCCAAATGTTGTGGAAATTATATTCAATGTTAATGGAAGTAATACATCCAAAATTGGATACGGTGAATTCTGGCGAATTCTGTGTCGAATTGTTGGTAGTTATTTCTATCTACGATTTATTTGTTTTTGTTTTAATTTTCTTATTTGAAATAGGGTGGTATTTGTAGCAGGCCTTTATCATGGGCCTGGAAAACCAAAAGATGTGAACCAATTTCTAGCTGATTTTTTAGATGAAATTTTTAAACTGAAGTCATCCGGATTTGATTTTCAAGGTAATACGATCCTTGTTTCCGTCGTTGAAATGACCTGTAATACACCAGCTGCTTGATTAATTTTGAACATCAAATCACACAATTCGTTCTATGCCTGTCGTAAATGCATATGTATAAGATGAAGTGGTCTGCTAGTGTAACTAAGGCAAACAAAGCAAAATCTGGTGGGCGGGTTTTATTTCCCGATTTTAATGCCCCTATTGGAACTGATCTATCTTTTCGCCAAAGACGTATTCGAAATCATCATGCTAAGAACGGCGTTGATGATTGACCTGATTGATGATGTACATCTCGATTATAAGCACTGAGTATGCATAGGCTCATACAAGAAGATTTTGACTTGCTATTTCTCATATCCATTCGATACTATTACAATAAGTTCAGCCATTTTGGAAAAAAATTTTGTGTTTTTGTGTATGATCAAAAACTCATTCCTAGTGATTTCGGAAGAAAGCTTAGAGAAGCAAAATATTTGACTCGCTGGAAAGCAGCTGAGCTCTTGATCTTCTCTATCTCTGCCTAGTAATATACAAAAATTTTCTAAGTACAACTGGTTATCACCACATCATATGTTGCTCCATGTTGCCATTAGACTTCTATTAAAAATTCATTCTTGTAAAAATGACTCAGTATACAGTCCCCTCCATAAGTATGGGATCACCCCGCGCCGTTCCATAAGGCGGCGTGTATTTTTCATATGGGTTTTTCGGGTGGCAAAAATCGAAAAAATGACATAAATTCACCAAACTTGGGATTTATGTCATTTTACGTTTTTTCTATTGTCTGAATTTTTTTCAGAATTTTTCCCTTATTTTTTATGCCTAGAAAAGTGGCGCACAAAGTATCGGATCACTCCGACGCCGGCCGTGTTGTCTTATGGCGCAAATGGGCTTTTCATATTGCTTTTTATATAATTAATTTTCTAGAAGGAATTTTTATTTTCAAACCCTGTATACTATACCCTTTCATAAATTTACTGTCAGTTTTTCATGATGATATGAATTATTTTCGAATTTTCCCAGATTTATACGTTTCCCGAGTTTCTGAAATAAGAGACTGCAGAAGACTTCATTTAGGGTTTACAACCTCTATCAGCTGGCGTAGGCCGGAAAATTAGTGTCGTTTCTATACACCACTGGCGCTCTGCTTCCTTTTTTACTCAAGGGGCGTATAGAAACGACACTAATTTTCCGGCCTACGGCAGGCGATAGAGGTTGCAAACCCTAAATGAACTCTTCTGTAGTCTCTTATTTCAGAAACTGGGAAAATTAATAAATCTGGGAAAATTCGGAAATGGTTCCGATCATAATGGAAATCTTACAGTTAATTTATAAAAAGGAAATGTAAAAAGGGTTTGAATATAAAAATTCCTTCTTAAAAATTAAATATATAAAAAGCAATATGAAAAGCCCATTTGCGCCATAAGACAACACGGCCAGCGTCGGAGTGATCCGATACTTTGTGCGCCACTTTTCTAGGCATAAAAAATAGGGGAAGAAATCTGAAAAAAATTCAGACAATAGAAAAAACGTAAAATGACATAAATCCCAAGTTTGGTGAATTTATGTCATTTTTTCGATTTTTGCCACCCGAAAAACCCATATGAAAAATACACGCCGCCTTATGGAACGGCGCGGGGTGATCCCATACTTATGGAGGGGACTGTATGTAGATAAATTTCTAAGACTAGTATTTATTATGACTTCTAGTTAACAATTTGGTCCGCAAATTGTGTCTTTTAACGTACATTATTCATCGTGTCATTATTCATGATAAAAATGCTGTAATATTTCTTGATTCAGAACTTAATAAAAAACTTAACGGAAAAATAAAAAAAACTAGCTTAATGCTACCCACAATGGCTACGGCCAAAACAAAATTCGTCGCGTTCCAACGAAAATTTAATTTTTCGGAACGCCAAGAAAAAAGCCTTTCCCCATAAGATTCAGTCGCGCGTTCCCAAATTTTAGGTACCGTATGATTTTAGTTTTATATTTGTAAAATAAATAATCCATCTTGTCCATTTATAATCGCAAAATTGAGGTTTGATAAATCGGAGTAAAAGTTAAGTAGATGTTAAGAGGGTTTGAAGCGTTCAAGTCTTTCCCATTTTAACAGTCAATAATTGTTTGTTTTTTAACAAACTACTGGTCTTTATTCACTAATTAGAATGTCATATTTCCTTGTTTCAGAACACCATAAGGCAAACAAATAATTGAAAACTTCGCAATCAAAATCTGGAAAGTTAGAGAGGATTACTTTTGAGTGGGGTATGAGAGAACTTTTGAGTCGGTATTGTATGACTCAATAAATAGACACTACGGGAAGTGACATAAGGGTTGATTTTAAAATTGAAGTCCTCTTTCAATCTTACAAGGAATTGAATATATACACATTAACAACTTTATTCACGGTGACGTAAAGAGTGCTAACGTGCTATTAAATAAAGACTCAGAGAGTGGACCATCAGTTCAAACTGATAGATTTTTGATACTGTCATGCTCAATTAAAGACAAGAATCTCAACCAACGTGACTTAACTGATATTGCGAATAACCGCAGCAATATCAGGGACTAATCATCAGACTAGGAATTGGTCATCTAACAATATTTTAGCAATTTTCCTAAAAATAATGCTGAAAGTGTTAGAATTTATTGATTTGAGAAAAAACTTATGACTTTCTTTTTCTCTTACATTGGTCATGGCTAATGTGTTAGAACATCACAAAAGTTCTATCCAAATCTGTTAGAGTGTGTCCAGGCTGTCATCTGAAGTCAGTAAATGTTCCGGGTTATGTAGGATTTTAGACGAAAAAGATGACGGGGAAAACTTGAAAAACTGAGTTATATCGATAATAAAGCAGCGAACAAAATGAATTTTGGAAGCGCTTTAAAACTATCGGAGCTATGAGAATCTCAATAAGTAACTCAGTCAGTATCTCAGTCAGTATCTCTTCACCATGGTATACAAAATCGAAGTAATAGCTTATTATTTCGTCTACAAGAGGATATTTTTAGATTCTCTTTGCGATAATTTGAACGTGTAAAGAGGAACACATTGGCTCGTAAACCGCCGTGCTAAAAACTTGGAAACATTCGACATGTTTCCAAACTTACTGCGGGTAGTGTATGCCTAGAAGATATGACACAAGAAAATAATATTTTATTTTGCTATCAGTGCAACGTCTGGGCTATACACAGTAACAGTTTCAAGGCTAGCACTACATATTTTTGTCAACTAGTAGAAAATCAACTACGTCATCATTATCTCCAGGTATCAATGATAACCGAGAATATTTACATTGTTATCTCATGTGCTTCTCATGTGAAAAAATGGTTCATCACTCTCAAACGATACGTAATCTGTTTTAGGATTATAAACTAGGAAGTTGACTATTGCATAGTTCTAACCTAGATAAACCTGTAGATACCATATGTGAGAAATATAAGACGGTAGCTTGTACTACCCGTTCAAAGTAATCAAAACTCGTTAAACTAATCAAAATATGTTGTTCTTGGTGAAGTTTGGTATGGTAGTGAAAAACCCCATTCAGTTTATTATAAAAAATAATAATGTTACCACTCTGTATTAATTTTAAGTGTGTATTCTTTTATTACGGTAAATAATGATTTTTAGAGATGGGACATGATTTTTTATGAAGTTTTCAATTCATTTTTCTAAAGATTATGGCTTAAAGAAACACTTGCAAGACAAGAAATAAATGGATGAACGTATATCAAGAAACGTCCTCTAAAGTTGATCTTCTGAAGGTATCAGTCGATACTCCCTTCCACGCAATGGTTCCAAATTTTTTGCTGGTTATGGGGGCTGATGGGTGTTCTTGGTGTGAAAAAAGTGGAAAACGAAATAAAAAAAACAGTAAAGGTCATACAAGTTTATAAATGTAAACAAGCAATAAAAAAAAGCTTAAAACTGAGCAAACTGCCATGCAGCTTACGCTTTCAAAACAAATGTCCCTCACGATGACTTTTTGGTTAGTCACCATTAACAAATAATTATCAATTTGATGTTTGAAAGGGTGTGTTTGCGATGCAATGTATGCTGTCAATTTAGGGGTTACTCGTCAATCAAGTAGTCTTTGGTTTGATTCCCAAAACATCAAATCCCAATAGTATATTGGCACCCCAACACATATTGTTAAAATAGATAATCTTATCCCTGAGGTATATTTATATACGAAGGTCCTTAACAATATAGGGTGTGGGGTATAGGGGGTAGGGTAGTAGTAGCTAGTAGTGAAATTCAGAGGGTTTAATGTCCATTTAGTGTTCCTTTATACGTTTCTTCCCTGAATGACCAATCGTCACCAAATTTTGTACATAATTCTGTCAAAATTTGATACATGGCGTAGCGGGGTTTTCATTTGTTTTTATTACTGTTTTAGAAATTTAATTTGCGTATGTATTACCTAGCTGGTTGCCGAATCCAAGTTAGTGAATTCGCTTTGTTTGCTTAACCTTCTAACTGTCAGTGTAGTGCAGTCAGTTCTCAGTAGTGTCAACAACTAGTGAAAAAATTTGTTTTCAGAAGAATTCATAAAGTGTACTGCTGATTAAACTGGAAAACTATTTCGAGCAACATCTAGCAAATTCTTTGAATCATGACAGTAGAAGAAACCCTTCGGGTAATCATTATTATTAGAGTAACTTCATAAGCACAATGCTTTCTCCTTTGTGTTTGTATTTTAATACGCAATTCAACACGAGTAAAGAGAACAAAGTGAAGAAGAAAAAGTGAGATTAAAGTGGTTTGTGATAAGTTATTCTTGAATTTTAACAGTTTTGATATATTTTACTAAATTTTACAATGTAGAGGCCAAGTATACCTGCCAAGTCGTCAAAGAATCTGGACCATTTGTCAAATTTCAGCTAGAGTGGCACTTGCCACAGCACAGTACAAATCGGTATGTCAAATTTGCAGACAAAATTCATAGCGCCTGCTCTGCTCAACTCCTTATGCCATATTCTCTTTGAAACACAGCATGCATGATATACTCAACAAGCCAGGAGCTATCAACACCCTTCACCTGACAATCACAAAATTACAGGAGTCTGATAGTGGAAAGTACCGTTGGGTTGCCAGAGGTGAAAAGCTAACACAGCTTCAGCATTCAGTTGATATTAGTATATTGCCAAGTAAGTGTATTAGATTCTTTCTATTTTTAATATATTTTATACTAGATGGTTTATGTTGAATTTTAAAACATTCAGGAAAAGGAACTTGTGGAGATAATATGTTTACGTGTTCTTCCAAATCTTGCATAATTTTACAATGATAGAGGCGGAGTATACCTGCCAAGTCGTCAAAGAATCTGGACCATTTGTCAAAGTTCAGCTAGAGTGGCACTTGCCACAGCACAGTACAAATCGGTATGTCAAATTTGCAGACAACATTCATAGCGCCTGCTCTGCTCAATTCCTAATGCCATATTCTCTCTGAAACACAGCATGCATGATATACTCAACAAGCCAGGAGCTATCAACACCCTTCACCTGACAATCCCAAAGTTACAGGAGTCTGATAGTGGAAAGTATCGTTGTGTTGCCAGAGGTCTATTACTGCCATCAAAGTTTTTAAAATGATTTCATCCGTTTCCAAAAAAACTCTTCATCTTTCATCAGCACAGAGACTTTTTGTTGGGTAAATAAGTTGTAAAAGACTATAAATGAGTTAAAACTAAGCGTACAACATTTATATATACGTTTGCCCACTTTATAGGAAATCATTTGTTAGATTTTGGGTGGACCATCTATTATTCAAAAACCTATTGCTCAGCCAATTAATTTGGCAAATAAACCTATTTTAGGTAAAAGTTAAAATTACTTATGATTTGATGGTTTCATAATTCATTATTTGTTTATCATATTTAGGTTATATGAAAAGCAGCGAAGAAAGAGTTGCCTTGGAAAATGCATTCCAACATAGGCAATCTGCTGTTGAAGAAATTCCAATTGTTATTGATGGCAAAGAATATTGGACTGATGATGTTCATTTATCAGACAATGGTATTCTATTTCTTCCGTTTTAAACCACATTTATTGACATGCTTATTGTGTTGTTTTTTTATATATTAAATTGCAACTTTCTACCCATCAGAAAAAGATCGCGAAATTCTGCTATGCTACTCCCGTAATTTACTATTTTAAAAAGGTGTTATTTTTGTTTCTTAATTTTTTATTTCCATGGAATTAGGAACTACTTCAAAAAGCTATTGGCGTTTCATTGAAAGCCAGAAGCGCGTGGGAGAAGGTTCCTTTGAATAAAAAAGTTGATATTTTTTTTAAAGCGGGAGATTTGGTTTCCACAAAATATCGTAGTCAACTCTATGCATCTACCATGCTGGGACAAGGCAAAGCAGTTTTTCAAGCTGAACTTGATGCAGCTTGTGAATTAGCCGATTTTTTGCGGTAAAACAAATATAGAACATATTGGTAATCATGACGTTACTCAAGAAGTTTTATCAAAATAGATTTATTGCAGAGTTTGCTCAACGATTGTATGATTATCAACCAGTAAACGTTGATCCTTCGATACAAAATTCGGTAAAATATTTATTTACATTAAAGAAACCATAAACTTTAAGATTAACTTAATTCATGTGTAGGTTCGACATAGAGGGTTGGAAGGATTTATCGCCGCTATTTCTCCATTCAATTTCCGAGCCATTGGAGGAAACCTTTCATATGCCCCTGCGATTATGGTACTCTTCAACTTTTCTTTATTTAAGAATTTATGGATGTTTAGAATGGTTTTGTGATTAGGGAAATGTTGTTCTGTGGAAACCCTCTGACACAGCATTGTTGTCGAACTATATAGTATTCCGATTGATGGAAGAAAGTGGAATTCCTCCTGGCGTAGTGAATTTCTTGCCTGCAGAAGGTCCTACTTTTGGACGAGCGATTACCAACTCGACGCATCTAAGCGCCATTAATTTCACAGGATCTGTTCTGTAATATTTTTAGATACCTGATGGTACCGACGAAATTCTATTGTTATTTTTTTTTTGGAAACAGGACAGTCCACTGGTTGTGGAAGCAAGTAGGAGAAAATGTTAACCGCTTCCGGAATTTGCCGCGTTTGGTTGGCGAGTGCGGAGGGAAGAATTACCATTTGGTTCATTCATCTGCAATTGTGGAGCACGTTGTCAATTCTACCTTTCGTGGCGCTTTTGAGTATTCCGGACAAAAGTGTTCGGCAACGTCAAGGTTATATGTCCCATCCTCATTATGGAAACAGGTTAGATCTATTTAGTGTCACACATTAATTTAATACTCTACGATTAAATCAATTTATTACATTTTCTAGATAAAGGAAGGGCTAATCGAGGGTATGAAGCAAATGAAAATTGGTCCAGTCACCGACTTTGACTCATTTACGTCTTCGGTCATTGATAGTCGAGCTTATGAGCGCATAACCTCTTACAAATAAGCACGCCGAACAGTCACCGGATCTGCAGATTATTGCTGGCGGGTAGCGAAATAAAAGTGTCGGGTATTTTATACATCCAACCCGAGTAGGAACTAAAAATCCTCGTGATCGCATAATGGTGGAAGAAATTTTCGGACCCGTTTTCACCGCCTTCGTTTATGACGACAGCGCACTAGAAGAAACATTAGACCTAATTGATTCTTCTACGTCCTTTGCTTTAACGGGGGCAGTTTTTTCAGAGGATAGAGAATTTCTCGTTCAAGCTGCCGAGCGACTGAAAATGTCCTCTGGAAATTTCTACATTAACGATAAATCAACTGGTGCTGTTGTTGGACAGCAACCTTTTGGAGGAGGTCTATTATCAGGTATGAAGAGTAAAACTATTACAAATTTATCATCATTTCCTTACTTTTTTAAAATAAATATTTAGGAACCAATGACAAAGCTGGAAGCCCTCAATATTTACTTCGGTGGACAAGCCCACAGTCCATTAAACAATACTTTAATCATTTCTTCTTCTTTCGTTCACTACACACACTCGTACACTTCAGCTCACTGTGTGTCACAACTGTCTTCTTTACCGTATTAAACCGGTTTCCAATCATGGGTAAATATTCATTTTATTTTTAGTTGTGAATCAATTTTATCTCATTGTTGGTTGTTGACAAGAACATTAAATTTTTAAACTGTATTGTTTCATTGATTAGATAGCGCTGATATGTGTTGTATTGTTGAAGGCTGGGTCGACCACGGGTGCACTGATGTCTCCTGGATATGGCCGATAACAAATCACCACAAGCTGCCATACTTCACAACAAGAAGGTCTTCAAGTACTACACCACTGTGGGACGGAATATTACAAGACTATGTATGCTGCTACTTTCTACTACACCAAGGCCCCTAATCCCCTACTGGTTGTCTACTGAAATCACCTCCATACTCAAGTTTGAAAAAATAAGTTTTGTTTCGCAACAATTTTATTTAATTTTCTAAAAATAAAACATTCATGGTTCCGATGTGTGATAAACTGTTATAATTAAATAAATTGTTTTCTACTGCCAAATAGTGTATTTTTTAATATAATCATGAATGGTGTACAGACCTGAAAAATGTCTGTTTCTAGTCTGTAAAATAGTCAACTCAACGCTGCTTTTTGGGATTGGGAAAATGATGTTGTTCGAGCAAATAGATAATTTTCCATTTCTAGTAGTGTTAATGCAAAAATTACACGTAGAGGTTTTTTTTCGTTAGGATCCACTCCCCGGCGTTTAAAAAATGCCCGAAGGACATTACCGAAGGAATCTTGTTGCACAAATCCATCTTTCTTCCTAACATTACCGGACTTCCTCGTTCCCTTAATGATAGGGTTTATTGGAAGGTGGCTGAATGGCGTAATAAATTACTGTTATATTATGCACCCATAGTATTAAAGGGCATATTACCGAAACATTTCCATAGACCTTCTTTCTACTGAATGAGGCCATTTCTTTGCTTGAATAAAAATTTCATTTTGCCTTTGGTCTTGGAAAATGCAAAGGAAAAAACGAAAAAGTGTTAAAGGAATTTAAAACATAGAATGGACTTGAACATATGACATTCAACGTACACATTTTACTACACTCCCCTGATTTCGTATGCACATTGAGTCCCTTTTGGGCGTAATCTTCCTATGGATTCTTCACTACGACGAGCTTGCAAACCAGCTCCAGTCCCAGCTTCTTCAACAAAGTAGCCAAAACGACAAATCAAGCCATTCAAAGGGGACGAACTTGAATTTGCGTCCTTGTGGAAAGCATAAAACGCCACGGTTGATGAATCAACAATTCCAACGGCGCAGAATTTTGGCTACTTAAAAGACAAACTTAAAAGGTGAAGCACAGCTGTGCCGGAAAATCTGGAGCTGACGGAGGCCAACTACACCGTTGCAGTAAACCTCCTGAAAGCAATGTACGGAAAACCGGACGTCTTGATTGAAGCTCACACTCACAAACTGGACACGCTACAACCGGTCAATGACATGTCCTACACAGCAGCACTCAGATGCTTCCAGCTGACCATTCAGTCCCACATCAACTTCTTGGTGACACTTGGAGTAGCAAGAACAAACCACGGGGGTCTCCTAATATGGTCGAGAATTCTTCACTCGATCCCCCTCAAACTTCACACTGAGTGGACAAAATCAGCGATAAGCAAGGTAACCGATATTGACGAAGTCCTTAAACTCATCGAAGAACAAGTAGAAGCTGCAGAGCGACTCACATTCTGAGGGCTCAAACTCCAAAGCTGGTCCGAAATTCTCAACAACTGGCCAAGGCAGCGCCAGCAACAACACCAACAGCTTCTCAGCTCAAAGTCAGCAGCAAGACGACTCCACAATCCAAATCTCTGGGCAATCCAAGACGAAATGGCGCAGCCCACCACCGAGGATAGAAGCAGCAGCATCATCTCCAAGAAAGCCAGCGCTGCCCTGCGTGGTTTGCAAGGAAATGCACTGGACTACAAACTGCCCAATGGAGCCAAAGGGAAATGAATTCCATTTTCACCAGTGAATGATTCTATAAATATAATTAAGCCTTTGCAGAGAAAAACGATGTTCAATTTTACCCCTGGCTCTGTTCCGTTTAACCCTAAATTGTTTGTTTTTTCGGCATTTTTTCATGTTGGCATTTCCCCCTTTTCACCCTTTTTGTCTTTCGCCTTTCGGCCCTAAGGGCAAAAGAGGGGGTATAGGCAGTACGAAAAAGGGTGAAAAGGGGGGAAAAAGTGGGAAACTTCATCAGATTTTAAGGACCACCCACCAAAAATGGCGTGGTGTCCGTTTTAAAATGGGGGGAGCTTATCTCAACTTTGAAGTGAGATTACGGGGAGGAATTATTATTTTAAAAATATAAAAAAAAAATACCATGAGAATCAGCGTGAAAAACTGATTCTAATGGTATTTTTTTTAAACGAATCCCTTATTCATGCACCAACCCTATTGATTTCAAAATTTCTTATTTTTTAATTTGTCGTGTTCGTTATCAATTTTTTCGTCATCCAACACATGAAAAAAGAGAAAAATTTACAGAGAAGAATAAACTGATTCGCTCTCAAATCACAGAAACAATATCTCATCAACTTTGTATTGAACAGGTCATTTCAATTTTTACTATATATAAATAATTTCCAAACGATTTCCTCATCGTTTATCGGCACCGCCATATATCACTATCAATAGGCCTATTTTTCTTGATTATTATCAGTTTCAATCCTTCATCGTTACATCCCACAGGTATACGTCGCCCTCCTTATCTCTCCCCCAAACAGCGAAAAGAGAAGACCTACAAAAACGGGGAAAAAACGGGGCTATATTAGACCTTATAACTTGTTGCTTTTTTGTCTTGTTTTTTGTGTTCGAGACATGTAGGATGTAGGCTATCCTGTTCCTCTTTTCCTCTATACATTCTTATACACGACCGGAGTTTTATTCTCTGGCTCTCGCAGTGCTTTTGTGGCGATTTTTCCCTACTTCTTATTTTCTATTAGATGAAAGCCATCAGAGGAGAAATTAATACAATGAAAACTCGAGAAATTGATGTAATGGAACAACGCCAGCCTTAAGCATCGTTATCATAATTAATAAACCTCTCAGCGCATCTCCTCTGATGCCGAGTTAGTTAAAGATTTCATTAATGTCGTTCAAAAGCAATAAAAAAGGTATTGTCGTTCAGGGTTCGTCATCTCTCATACCGGTCTATTACAGCAGTAGCCAACATTCGAGTACTGCGGCGCAGTGATGCGAACGTCACCGGAATTTTAGTGACGTATTAAATTACGTCAAATTCATACGTAATTTGAAACCAATACGTAATAAGTCAAAAAAATTACGTCAACGTAACTCACTTTTTTTCAAACGTCAAACGTCTGACGTTACGTCATCAATACATCACTATTTTATATTTATAAATTTTCGAAAATTGATATTATACACCAAGGGCAATTTTTAAAAGAGTTTAAATTTATATTTCACCTCAAGTGAGTAGGAATAATTGGATAATTGACGAATTTTCAGACGCAACAAAAAAGTTGCCCAATTTAAAAATTACGTATTCGAAAATGCTGGAAAAAAATTTGTTCACGTCAAACGTATACTTCAATAGTCAGCAAAAAAAATTCAAATACGTCAAAGTCACCGTAAACGTCAAAAAACGGGAAAAATGACGTAACGTACGACGTAACGTCAAAATTTGACGTAAGTCAGTAAATGACGTTCGCACCACTGCTGCGGCGTACAAGATTGTCCCACGTCTTACAATGATAATCGATCTGACAACGAATTTATCTCATGTTTTTTTATTATATGCCGCGCATATCAGTTGTTAGTATAGTTAGTGTTAGAGTGTTAATTCTGTTATTGTTAGTTATTAGAAGTTATAGTATAGTTATAGTATTAGTCGTTGAGAGTTAGGGTTATGTAGTTAGTGTATGTATGTATAGTTAATGTTAGTAAATGCATAGTTATATTATACAGGGCGATATGAGGTACAACAGTGGAGGGCAATGTGGCGGAAGTGGGAATCGAACACGGGACAATTTCATACAACGCTAGATGCTATATCCATTATACCATGGCCGCATATCCGGTTCTTACTATTTCCGGAAGTAGATCATATCCTAAAACAGTATTGGCTGAGAGTATAGAACAATAATTCTTTCAACTTGTGTAATTACTTAGTAGATCAGTGGTATAGGCTTGAACTGATACGCCGGCGGATAGAGTTCAAATCCCATACGCACCATTCAATTTGCTATATTTTCCTTCTGTACGCAATTTTGATAAGGATAAGGAACGTCTAATAAAAAATAAGCAGCGAAAGCAAATACAGATATGAATGTATTCTCAACAAAACCTCAACGTCATCCTGGCAGGTCATATTTTTTTTTAGAAGACATGATGAATGCAAGTAGCCATAGGGAAAGAAGGAATAAGCTATTAGCCTAGACCGAATTGTGTATAGCTATACCAGAACCGGATCTATGCGCCAGCAAAGCTAAATCAACTTATTACTACATGGGAACCAAATCATTCGTCATGTCAATCAGTTGCTGCTACTGCTGCTGTGTGTGTCTATACAAGAAATTTTCAGCTAAAACGTCGACCAAGGCAATCAGCATGAAAAATGGGTTCCCCGGAGGTTTAAATTGGATTTTTCC
Source organism: Daphnia pulex (assembly GCF_021134715.1). Taxonomy (NCBI): domain Eukaryota; kingdom Metazoa; phylum Arthropoda; class Branchiopoda; order Diplostraca; family Daphniidae; genus Daphnia; species Daphnia pulex. The sequence continues at coordinate 2,165,266 of NC_060024.1, read as the reverse complement.
TAAAATCGAATAAACCATACGTCGATACCAGCAAACCTTTTTTGCGATTTAGATAATAGCAGATGAAAGGCCCTTTTTTATTTTAAAAATAAAAAACCACCAGACTGATAATGAGGGTGTACACAGAATTCGAAATCCTCCAATACCGGTAGGCCTACACTCATCTAAGAAATTGCTGGTCGGTAAATTGTTATAGACTCCGTTGTAAATACCGTTATATGAAATGCTGCATCATCTCAAACACGCTGCTGATGTTTGCACACAAAATTAATCAATTAGGCAACAAAGAGGGTATTTTTATTTAATGAATTTTATTATGCTGCACATAAGTCATGACACATTGAATTGAAATAAAAAGAAATAAAAAATGAAGTAATTTTTGTGAACTGAAACTCGTCCAGCCAGTCCTTCTTCAAAACATATGCTGTCCCTAATCAGCCATCCAGCAGCACAATGCCAATCAATAATCTTGTCCAACTTATCCCAATATCCAGTGAAACGTCCAAATACTCCTCCGTAAAGCAGCAAGACGGTAAAGGTTATCGCCGTAAAGGTGTTGATTACATTATACCGAAGACTAAAGGACTAAAGGGTCGACAAGTTCATGATGAGGCGTCGATTTGGTGCGATTATCCGCCGATGGGCTGACGGTGTTTGCTCGGAGAATATTGTATTAGATCGTCTTGATGTTGTCGTCAGGTCCAGTGAGCGACTTACAGAAGGGATGACGTCTGCATGTCTAATCGTGGTTGTGCGGCTTGTTTGAACAGTTCTTCTTTGCTTAGAGTCCAGAAGAGACCTGGGATTCTCAGCTTCTTCAGCAGTCACATACCGTTTATTAGCCATCATCGGTTTTGGCGTCACGTTCGATATTTTAACAGCAGTCACGTTAGGTTTAGACCCCGTCAAGTTAACGATGCGGCCGTGATTGGCGGACGAAACCAAATTCTTCAAACGGTTAATTCCGCGATCGGGTTGGTGGGTCTGCTAGGTTGTCCTTTGCCGGGGTGGCCAGTCGACCAGTTATTCTTAAGTCGGTTTTTGCTGATGGTGACGGACGCGGGAGTCAGATGATGAATATTTTTGAGACGCTGACGATTCTTCAATTTGTCTCGTGGCAAGTTAATACGCGCATTTGCCGTGACGTCTTCTTCAACTTCCATTGCGTTACCTCTCAGTAGGGGACTGATTACCGGCGTCCACTTTTGGGGGACGGTTACCAGAACTTTTCGAACGAATATTTTCTTCACGGCTCTGCTGCCCAACAATATTTAACTCGGATGATTTGGCGAACCGAAGTCGCTTGGGTCTGCGGTGTTGAATTCCTTCATCCTCGTAATTCTCAACAGTATGTTTCCGCTTTTCAGACAACGAAAACATTGAAAGAGAAAACATAGACTTTCCATTGTCGAATAATTTTAGTTTTGGTAAACTGAAAACTTGACCTTCTCTTTTATGTAGTTGGCTATAGGCATTCTCTGTTCGCAACACGAATTTCCTCTCATTTTCTCAAGTTTATCAATTGAATTTTGATTCTAATTACTTGCAATCTTAACATAATCACAGTTGATATATTTTCACATTTATTTCAACAACTTTAAAGTCAAACATGAATTTTTAGCTAATTAAATTATTACGAAAAATGAGAATTCGAACTCCGCGTACGAAATACAAAAAGGGTAGGTGGCGCCACCAACGAACTGTGGGTGAATTTAAAAACAAACTCAGTACCAATCAGCATAACCAATTTAACCGTTATTTTTTGTTGCTAAATCAATTGCGTCCATTTTGCCTCGAAACTTGGGTAATTTCTCTTCTGGGTTGGGAATATTCCTGTTATTACATAATTAGTGTTCCAGCTCCCTCAACCGCGGCCTTCAATATAGGCTTAAAAGTTCCCTCATCTCTGTTACATCGCCAGTCTTGAAGAGATATTTAAAAAACTGATTTATTTTTTGTAGCCATTCTAAAAATAACCACTCTTTCTAAACGTCTCTTGTCTTCTGTGCTCTGTGCTGTGCACCCTGTCCCTGTGCTGCTTCTGTGTATCAAAACTAGGAGGTGGCGCATCTAGCGGAAAGATGGACATAGTTAGAAATTCACCGCTAGATCTCGGCATTCGCATTGCCTTTGGCGATATTTGCAGACCGACGTCGGAAGACGATGATCAATTGATCATTGACCGACGTCATGTTTGTTTCGTTATCCTTATAACCTTATTCTTTTCTTTTTTAAACATCGTCGAAGAAATCGGATGCAATCGATGCAACAACGATTTGCATTCGCATTTCACAGTTTCGCTCGTTGAAAGCATGAAAGTAAAACAAAATTGGATAGTTTAATATTGTAGGCCATTCATGAATTGTTCACCTTTGAAAACAATCTGTATGTTTGATAAACGTGTTCTCACGAAATAGATACGAGCATTGAGTTTATGGTCAGGATTAAAAAGGTATGTTTCTTTAAACTTTCTTAATTTCCAGCACTGTACTTGGCATTATTAGTTATTCAGTAATTGACTAGATTTTTTTGTGATTGCAGCAGTTTGAAATATTTTCAGGCTAAAGTCCTACACAATTACAGCTTCGAAGTCTTAGATTTGATCATTAAGGTCTAATGGGCCAAGGTGTATAAGGTAAGACGTATAAATCTGTACATCGTAAACTCATCTCACTACCATATATACAGTTAGTTGAAACCTTTGCATGTTAGCCATTACCATAGACTACATTCGTAGTCTCTGCCATTACTAGAAATTCTTAAAAACGAGGTCTGTCTTTAACCTTATCTTGCTTCTTGATTTGAGTTCTGTGATTCAAGTGCTTGATTTTAAAAATCTTGCTTTCATTTGATTTTTTTCTCGCAAGTACTTGCATGGAAACAATTTAACCATTTTCACCCATTTCCCATCACATTTCCCATCATTGTTCATTTTTATCTTTAACCTTTTTTAATTTAACAGTTAGTACCTATTAGTTTATTTGTACAAGCTTTTCTTTGTTATGGTCATTCTTTTATTAACATTGACCTATTAATTTTCAGGAATGTGCCAAAGTTGAAACCATGATTGAAGAAGATGAGTCAGCTGATGTTCCGGAACCCCTAGTAGCCCTGAAACCAGTCTGTAGAGCTAATGGCATAGATTTGTCAGCAATTGCTTCAAAGATAGAAACCAATCTTAAAACTGATTTGCAACTGCAGTCAGATGCTGGTCTGTTAAGAAAGATGGCAGAATCACTATTGACAGCCACAGTATTTATAGCAGCACCACTGTTAAAGAATCACATCTTGGAGATAATTGGACAAGATGAGCATTTAGGAGAATGGAGGAAGCCTCAAGGAAGATTTGAACCAATTTTACAAATCAGTAAAGATATCTTCATCTTTAGAGGAACTGTTCCCATTCCTTCATTGTCCGGATCAAAATTCAAATTCGTTCACGTTAACATCAATGACCAGAAAATGGAGTATGAAGGACAGGGATCTTTGGACGACCGGACAGAAGAATTGCTGCCCGACTCTTGGAATTTTTTCGTATTTAAGCCGAAACGGGAGCCCGTAGTAGGAAGCTGGTTGCGAAGTCTAACAACGTTTGGTCCAACAACATTTCTCAACAAGTCGGAGACGAAAAAAATAATAGCTTCGGATTTCTACAATATTTTATTCAACCACACGCTTGCAAGTGTTTTACCAGGTACTTAATTCTCAATAAATTTACAAGTGTCATACGATTTCTATATTTTTCCGTTTTCTATCGATGTAGACTGGGATGCTGCCTTTGAACTTGTGGGTGATGGGATTCAAAAGATACGAAAGGAAATAGGCGTTGGTTCGTCCGACGGTTTTCGTGCCTTTCTTAACCTGCGGCTTCAGAATCCAAAACTACAAGTCAGTCTCGATCATCTGTTCCTACTCACAGTAGGAGCCTGCAAGATAGGCATATTTGAAGAAAAAATGAAGGAAGTTTTGGAACCCCTCAGCGGAGAATTCTCGCTTTATTTGCATAACTTTAGAAATATGAAGAGAAATCGTCAAGATCTAATTGCCATTCTCGAGCACATCGCCATCCATGCTGGACGCAGTTTTTGGTGGATTTTGTTTCGCATTAATCGCCATTCGGAAGTGCTAAGAATTTACAAAACTCAAGAGGTATCCTTGGCCATATTAAAGACGCTTCGAGAAATTCCAGAGGTGTTGTTACAATATCAAGAAAGCACAACCAGAGTTGTTGACTATTTAGTCCGTTGGAACGACATTGACGATGTTTATGCAAATCTACGTCCAATATTCGAAAAAGGTGTCAACTATCAGCAACTTCTAGATCCACTTTTGCTTCAATATCTTTTGCTCCACAAAACTACCGTTGATGATTTTAAAAAAATAATCAATTCAAAATTTCTGAAAAAAATTTTTCAGTGCTTCTTGATCCCTACAGCAATGAAGCAAACGAATGAAAGATTCGGTGTTTTGCCAAAGATGAATTCATCAAATGTTCCAGCCATTTTTAACTCCGGTGCTAAAGTCCATGCGGGAGAAGCAGTGCCGACCATGTCTACTCGGATCAACGTCGACAAACCAGCTAATTTGAATAATCCGCAGCCTAATGGTGTGGCCATACTTTTCAATGAGACAATCCGGAAAATTTTCAACCAGAAGCTTACGGATGTAGCAAGACTAGCCAACAGTACACCCGATTATTTGCTACCGATCGTCGTGCCTATTGTTGAATCCGTCGTTAATGAGAAATTGAAAACTCCCTCGAATTTCGGCTGGGATGACTATCGCTACTTTGCCCAACAGGCAGAAGATAGCTTCGAAAATTTTCCTCAACCTAAACAAGAAATCGAAGACATGGTTTTGAAAATGACTGTTGTCCTTGTGAAATCAGGATCTTTTCAGGACGTTGCCTCATTGAAACAAATCTTGCTCGGATTGGCTGAAAGAAAGGGTAGCATTCCTTTTCTTAAACGCCCAAATATCGATGATCTTAGAGCAGCTATGAGCAGTTTGCCTCGGAAATTCCTCCAGAATCTGCACTCTGTTGTGAAGAAACTTGGAATTAATGTCGAAAAACTTTTGAAACCTTACCACAACGGATGCACACGGAGCGTAGTTGCGCAGCTAGAAAATCACTTTGACCAGCTAGACGAAATTCTCAGGAAAATTCAAAGCCGGAAGTTGCCACTGATGGAATTGGCAAGTTTCCATGTAAGCTCATCTTTTGTTCTTTTTTATAAATTATTATTGATTACTAATTTCTTTACCGTTACGTTTCAATGCTAGGATCCACAAGTACAAGATTGTTTAAAGAATCTTGGCCTGACAGAGCGAAATCATGTTGAAATTCGTCAAGAAGTTGAAGAATTGAGACGACGTCATTGCTTGTATAGATTCCTCTACAGTAGATTTTCCCGTTCTGATGTGATCACCGCAAATCATGAAGACAACCGTGAAGATGATATGGGAAACGGAGAAGACGATGCAAATGTCAGTCATTTAAAAACCACCCAACTCTTCGATGCCAACGAGTGGGAGACTTTCCTGAAGAATATTGATTCGGAGATGAGTCATTTAACTCTGGAAGAAGCCTTGGGATCGGCGGTACCTTTAGCAATGCCTTCTGCGCAATGGCTAGTTGAAATGAAGGATTGTGCTTTGTTCATGGAAAAAGTGTGGCATCCAAACGTCAAGTCAACACAGGTTATTTATCCATTGTGCAAAGAGGATTTGCAAGTTTTCGTACGTGAATGCGCCGCCAGATGGAAGGAAATGGCCTGCACCGTTGCCGGCGGAACCGCTTCATTCAAGCAAATGGATGAAATCAGAAGATTGCAACCTGATCCTTATGCTCTTTCGCGCAGGCATCTGCAGCCTCCACCAGTCGAAGGTGTTGCAAAAGCATACAAGGATTTTAGAAATCTTCAAGAACTACGAAATCTCATCGGTCCATTTGTGGCGGCTCTCCGATACTTCTCTATCAAAGAAAGAGGCCCGATCGACGGTCTGTATGATTTCGTTGACAACAATTTGTTAAGAAATTGGGATAGTACGACTTTGGTCCAGATCGCAGAAACGGGAATTCTCCGACTAGTGAATGAAGAACTGAACATCGACTTGGAACGACCTGAAACGCGAAATACCATGAAGTTTGTTAGCTCCTTAACAACCACCAAGGAAAATCGTTCCCCCCTTATAGAGTGGCTGAGAGAAAAGGACGAAAAAGATATGGAAGCTATGGGGAAAATTCTACAAGGAACTCAGTTGGAGGCCTACGGTAATTTCATTTAAAGCATCTCATTTATTTGTTATATAATGTGAGTCTTATTTTAGGTCAACTGCAGACTTTGAGGACTCGGGTCGCTCCTTTTCTGCAGAGGCAATTACGTACCAGGAATTGTTGCTAGAAGTTCGTAACTCAGAAGAACGCTTTGCCCAGCGCCATTCTGGCCGCGTTCAGCCGATTGATTGCAATTGGATCACCAACATGCTTCCCGAGATTCAAGCTGCTATTCGCGCCAGTATAATTTCACCATCGGAAGACGCCAAAGAAAAACTGGCCAAGCTCCGCACAGTTGTAATCGACACCCAAAACGAATCCTACTCGATTGAAATCCGCTTAGAACCGACAGGATCGCTTTCAATGGAAGAACTCAAGCAAGCTTTCCAACTGCTGGACATGACTCTCACGGATGACTATGGCGATAGCCAATTCTTGATTTGTCGCACCAGAAGAAACGTTGGGCTCATCGAGAAACTGGCAGAAGTTTTTGGTCTTCTATTCGCCTCTGGGTGCATCACGTACACTTTCCGTGATCGAATTGTCATTGGCATGGCTGATTTGGAAAACAATATTCAACTCATGCGCGAGCAGCTCCAAAGTTGGACAAAAAATTGGAAAGAGGTCGAAGGATTGCCCCTATTAGCGCTCTTCTCTCGCGATTATCTGCTTCAGCTGGCCGACTTGATTGGGCGAAACAAAGTAGAAGATGTCCTGTCGATTTTAAGGATTTTACTGCCATCACCATCATTGAAAATGGAGACGTTAGTCGATCAACTGGTTCAACGGTCCCCTCGCATCGACGACGACGAAGATTGGCTGTCAACCGCCCAGCTATTTCAAGTTCTTCGAGATCTGCATCAACTAATTGAAGTCGTATTTCGAGAAAGAAGCCCAGAATTCGAACTCCCGCCATTTCTCGTTTCCTATGGTCGGACCCTACAGCTGCACTTCATTGATAAAGCAGTCGTTATTTTAAACGTTTCGCGAGAACTTTTGGTTGGAACTGCATTGGCCGCCTACATTTCACTGACTCGTCAGCCCATTGAACCCAGTCGAATTCTTTTCGTGACGACAAACACGGGAAAAATTGAGGTGGAACGATTCATGAAACTCTGGTCTGTGGCTAACGTTGCCCAAGACTTCTTCGTGATTGTGCACATGGAGAGACTTTCTGCCGCTGCTGCAAATGCTGTCCGTGAAGGGTGTGGATCGGGTTTTACCGGAAAACCAATGTAAGCTCTTGCTACTGGCTCAGCATCATCACCGTGTCCAGTCAACGAAAGCACTCGGCGCTCGACTCGGTCTCGTTTCCGACCGTCTGATTGAAATCAACTTTACAGCCGACCAATTGCGGCAGTGCTTTTCAATCCTTTTGCCCAATGCAGTGAATCTTCATTTCTTCACGTCGAAATTTCCAGGATGTGGCAAAAGTCACCAAGTGATGCGAAAAGCTTCGGACCTGATGTCACTCCCCGATTACTATCGAATTTGTGTAAGAACTGGATCCGTCGAAGAATTGCTGGCCAGCTTGACGAAAATAGAAAACCTTTCCAGTCAGTCGAGGAAACGCGCTGTGTTTCTTCATCTAGATGTCGCCCACTCTGTGTCGCTCGAGTTCAACGACATTTTGCTCTCTTTACTCATCCATGGAGCCCTTTACGATCCCAAAAAGGCCAAGCTAGGATACTGGACGATCTCTCCACAGACCATCATCGCTCTGGAATTCGCTTCTCCTTTGGGGGCGAACGAATTTCCCGTCATTTCTTACCTTGGAGAACACCACGTTTGTGAATGCAACAAATCCTTTTTCACATACGATTTACCCGTGATGCCACGGATCCTTGGCCAGCAAATTACAGTCAACCGCTCCAATGCCCTTGTAGCTGCTGGAAAGTTCCTCCAACTTAAAGAAGCTGGACTAGAAGGATTACGCGTGTGGGATGATCTCCCCGAAACCATTACGGTAGATCCTCTACCGGAGGACGTTACTTTTGATCTTTTAGTGGCCGCTTTCCAGCATTCAGAAAATCGAAATGCTCCCACTTTCAGCGCCCTGAATGCCATGGCCTCCTTTCTTTATCGCCATATCTCGGCCATGATGAAATGTATGTGGTTCAATAGCTCAGCTGTGCACCTGTTTGAGAGCAAAGATTTGGCTCAACTCTTCAAGCTGAATGTTTTCAATATGCTTCTCAAAGTGGCCAATGACAGCATTGCCCGGTGCTGGTCAATAGTCAACCAGGGAAGAAAACTGGCGGAGATGGATTGGATCAACCGTCAACGAGCTATGATCTTGCTCGGAGTCGACGAGGAGGGATTGTTCACCGGTATGTTTTTTATTAAATATTATATTTATTGTTTATTTTATTTTTATGTTTTTAAGTTTTTTTTTTTTTAATAATTTTGATTTGTTCATGAATAGGTATGAATATTGTCGGGCGTCACTCGGGCGCCTTGCAAAAGATGTTTGACGCTCGCTTGCTGCCCATTCTGGAGCTGCAGTGTCTTCGTTTCCAAGAACTCCGTGGATTTAGAAATTTGATTGAGACCACCCAAGGCGCCGAAGTCATTCTGAACGCAATGAGATCGCTCTTGCTCCTGGACGGAACCGTTGTCAGTGCTCTCAAAGTCTATCAACTGGACAGCCACCCTAAAAACACTCCAGCTAGTCGACGTTAAGGCCAACTTACGGAGCAGGAACAAGGGTAAGTTAAAACATTATTTAGACATTGTCCAATTGTTCTTTTATTAAAATCGCAACTTTTGTGCATTAGGTACGTGCTGACGGGGGATAATATCACGAAAATGATGTTTGCTCTTTATCGGATTCGCTGTGGCCTGCCCGTTGTTGCCTTTGGAGAAGCTGGCGTTGGCAAAAGTGCTCTTTTCCGATTCCTGATTGAAACCTTGCTGGGGCACACATTCGAAGTGTGTAACGTGAACAGCGGAACTACAATTCAAGACGTGACGGATATTATCGAGTCGGCAATGAGAATCAACGCCATGAAACCTGGAGCTCAAATCTTTCTGTTTTTCGACGAAATGAACACGGCCGATCCTCCTGTCATCGCTTTCTTCAAAGAGTTGATGCTCGATCGTCACTATCACGGAACTATTTTGCCCGATAATGTGCATTTGATGGGCGCCGCCAATCCTTACCGACACTTGCACGAAGTTGACAAAGAAGCCGCTGTTGGACTGGCTTTTCGTTTTTCCCAGCCAACCCAAAACGACGATGGAAACCACGCTCGAACCGACGTGCGGAGTTTGGTGTACCGCGTCAACGAGTTACCGCTAGCCTTTTATGATCACATTTACGATTTTGGTCATCTCTGTGACGAAGCCGAAGACACCTACATTGATGAAATCTGTCAACACGGACTGCCGAGATCGAATTTCAGTGCGGATTGCGTCAAATGGTTCGTTAAAATCATTCAAACAAGTCACCGAGTAGCCAGAGCTTTGAGTGTTGATCCCGATTCGGCCGTGTCCCTTCGTGATGCTGCTCGGGCAGTTCAACTCTTCCGCTGGTTTTATAAAGCACCGGCAGGCCAAAAAATGTCAAAAAATGATGCGAAAAAAGCCGTCGATTTGACCATCTATCTGGTCTACGCATTTCGGTTTCGCAAACGCAAGATTTTTTTGGAGAATGTCTTTGGAAAAAATCAATCCGCATCCAAGAATATGACGGAAGTGTCCAGAATCATCGCCCATATGCTGTACGAGCAAGCGCATGGGGCCTCTATTGGTTACGGTGCCATTGCATTGAACGACGCCCTTTGCGAGAATCTTTTCGCCTTGTACGTTTGCGTGCTTAACGGTAATAGCCATTAATTTTGTATATTAGCTGATTTCTATCAATAAGTCATTCATTGATTAATTTCTTTTATTATTTTAGGGATTTTCTTGATTATTGTCGGAAGACCTGGATCATCCAAGTCCTTGTCCGTGGAAATCCTCAAGCTTGTTTTATCTCCTGGCAACCACACGCTACGGCACAGTCTAGGAGACTTGCCTGCGATAACTGAACTTTATTTCCAGTGCTCCCCGATGTCAACATCTTCCGGATTCATAGCCCTTTTCGAATCAGCCCAGCGACTCAGTGTTGACCCGAAGACTATGCTGGCCATGGTGGTGCTGGATGAACTCGGCCTGGCTGACATGTCGCCAGAAAAACCAATCAAAGTGTTGCACGCCGAACTAGAACGCCAATCAGTTTTGACATCCGGTGAAAAGCAACAATCCCCCTTCTCGGTAGTTGCCCTCAGTAATTGGGTGGTGGACGCTGCCCAGGTGAATCGTGGTATCCTGATTCTACGTACGCCAGCTAATAAAAAGGATCTACTTGAATCGGCCAAACAGTTGGCTGATTCTTTAATCGCCAAATACGCCAAAGACTCGGATAGGATGCGCATCCGTCGGACCCTGATCGAAAGCCTAGAGAGTGTTGTCAGCACCTATCAAGAACTGGATAGAAGAGAAGACATCGGTGGCGGACATTTCTTCTCCATGAGAGATTTTTTCTTCTGCGTCAAGAATTTCGTCTGCTCGGTTTTCGAGACCGTCAGTCGTCTGGGAGATGTGGGCGATGTTCGTATTTCTCGACATCTTTTGATTCAGTCGGCGATTCGGAACTTTGGTGGTCACGAAAAAGCTCGAAAGTTGGTCAGAAAGACTATGGCTGCTAACCTTGATATGAATGTAAATTGCCTACCAGTGACGTCGCCACTAGGTCTCATCGTCTCCAACATCCAGGATTCTTCCAAACCGTTATCGATTCACATCGCCAGGCATTTGATGATTCTCAACCGGTCCCTGATTGGTTTACAACTCCTCAACCGCCACGTTAAAAGTAAATTGGACGAGGGAACCAACTGGAACGTTCTCTTCGGTTCCTGTTTCCCAGGCGATTTACAAGTTACAGCCGTGACGAGAAAATTGCGCCAAGTGGAACAAGCCATCCGGGCGGGCGGCGTACTCATCCTGTGTCACGCCGATCAGTTGTTCGAATCACTCTACATGGTCCTAAACCAACAGTACTGGGCCCAAGGTGAAGTCACCATGACTCAGATTGCTCTGGGTCCTTCCATCCGAGCCATTGCTCTTCCCAGCGGACCGTTTCGAATCATCGCCCTGCAGGATACCGACGTGGCACTCAATCGGGAGTTGATGTCTCCAGCCATTTTGTCCAGATTTGAAAAACACGAACTGAGACCTTCTCATCTCCTAGATAACACCGGGAAAACATGGCTTAACGCTATTGAGTCGCATTCCATCTGGTTAGCTATTCCGGAAGTGATCAAGAGACAAAAGCTGATCTACGGTTATCACGAAGAATCTTTCGCCGCGTTGGCTCTCCATTTGCAGGATGGAGGAATCAAGATGGACTTCGAAAAAGTAGACGAAGAGGGTCCAAATGTTGCGAATACTATCTGGATGCGAGTCGCCGACCCAATGGCCATGATCAAATTGGAACGGAATTCCAGTTGCCATTGTCCCTCATTGCAGGATTTTTGCTCGTACTACCGCAACAACTTTGTTTTAGAAAACATTGACGACGCTCTCCGGAATATCAGATCGAATCGAATAGTCATCCTGACCAAAACACTACGCCATTTGGAGATTACCCTGGACGACTCATTCACTATCCGGCTGTTTGACGTCCAAAGTGAACTTGAATTCATCCGGCTGGTGGATTCCATCGACGATGAAGATTTAGCTGATCCCGACTTCTGTCTCATTGTCCAGTACGACGCGGTGACTGGTCCGATCGAGCAATTTCAACTGGCCAAGTTCGAAGTGAATCAACGTTTTGAAAAAACCAAATGCCGTGTCGCTTTCGTCGTTCACGTCGATCCACGCCCAATCAACATGCACTGGGTCTTTTCCTTTGGCGATGGTTGGGACTATTGCTTCGTTGACGAGGTCCTTCATAGCGGCCCAGCAAATCAATACCGAATACCACTGAGAGAGCTCATCCAATCGCCTGGATTATCGAGTTGTATCGAGAATGTGCCGAACGAATCGTTCAAGTCACTTTTGCTCGAAATGCTCGGTCCCGATTTGCAGACAAGGCTTGCCAGCTTACGTTCTTTCTTGGGACAATTCTACGGTGGAATGCGGACGGCCTTAGGACTACCCGGCAATGAACATTTGCTCGAATTGCTGAAAGGTACAAAGACATAGTATTTAATGTTTGAAGAAACGTTTTGATTTAAAAGTTTTTTGGGGTTTTTTTATCAACAGAGTGTTTAATAGCCCAAGTAAAAGAGAGCAGAATCACCTGGAACGTAGTCGAGGCCTTCAGTGACCCCAATTTCGATTCGTCTTCTTCGTTGACAGAGAGCCTGTGGGGTGTTTTCAAGAACAAAATTAGCAACTCACTTGCCAACCTTTTACTTGTCAGTGATGTCTGGCGCGTATCCGACATATCGTCAATGGATCTGTGGTGTGACTTTGTCGTCGCCAACTATCCTGATCGATTATTGGCGCCCAACTCATCCGATTCCCTCGCTCAAATGCCATTCGGCTTCCGCTCCTGCACTCGACCTTTTGGCCGGTTGTTGGCCAATTTCGACCTCGGTTACGCCCAACGCTGTGACTCGCGCTTGAATGGACCGCTGCAGTGGCTACTGAATAATGTGGCTAAAAACCAAGAAGAAGAATCTCAATCAATTAAAGAAGTTCGTATTTAAAAAAAAAATAATTCGTATGCCTCTATACTTGATAGCTAATTTCTAAATTTTGTTCACTTCAATCAGGCCTATTTTCTTGATTGGTTTTTGCTCCGCATTCCTCCGCATCTGCATCGCTGCTTGAGAAAAGTACCTTTGTCAAAAATGAGTACTATTATCGACAGCCTGTTTGAAGATACCAACGAGTTTTTTCTCGACTGGCAGCAGTGGCAAGCTGAAGTGATTGCTGCTCTTGAACTGGTAAGCATCGCTTCCTTCGCTAGGGCGGAACTGGATAGCGGTGACTTTTGGAGCGCTTCCCCCGTCCGGATGCGTGACTGGGAACTTTTCACGGAAGCAGCTGCTCGCTTGTCACTGGCAGCGTTGGCTTCACCCGATGTCATTAGGACTCACGAAAGATTTATGCAGGCGATCTCATCCATTGAAGTACTTTTATTATCGAATTTATTAAATTTGTCAGTTTTCTAAACGTTCTTAACTTTTCATCAGGCGAGTCCAGCTCTTACAAGTTTACTGGATCGCGTGGAAGACATATCTCAACTCTGGCTGGGTTTGAGAATCACCAAACGGATCCTGCTCTTTGATCCCGAGTCGGAGATTAAACTGCCGGAATTGCAGGTTTCTGATAGACTGTTTGGCAACCTGACAGAGCTTGTCATTACCTCAGTCATCCGACCAAGAGTTTCTAGTGGAAATCAACCTGAAAAGATTGTTCGGCAGGCCGATTTGTACGCCTTACTCAAGAGCACGTCGGCTTGTATTTCTCCCGAGGAGCTTGCCAAAATCCTGGGAGAATGCCCAACCACTCATTCCATCGTGCTGCTTGAAGAGAATGCCGCCGGAGCAGATATCAATGGACATTGTTCCAGTTGCGCTCATCCCCTGACTACAGAAGAAGATGACATCGAGGGCATCCATTTAATAGCGCCAAGTGCCGAAACAATCGAATCACTCTTCCAGGATCATCAGAAATTCATGTTCTTCTTCGAACGTGTGGCCGAACTCTTTATTCGGCAGCACAAAAATAATCCGCGCAATATCCGAGACTTTTTGCAGCGCATTCTAAGCTCCGATTTCCGTATCCGCGTCTCTTGGCGATTTCTGACCGTCATCGTACGGACAATTTTGTCTACTCGATCCGGCGTTAGAATCATCGACGAGCTCCTGTTGGCGACCCGCTGCAATCAGCTGACCAACGAAATCAACGCCAATGCTCGCAATTTATTGCTTGCGTTAGTCGCTTGCGGCGACCAGGATGTTCAAAATGACCCGGAAGAGGAGGAAACAGCCCAAGATGTGCTTCAAGCCGCCATGACGGGCAACTGGACGGTTGGACGGATTCGACAACTAGCCCTCATCCGACAGCAACTCTCCAGGAATGAAAATGGAGTAGAGAATGTCATCGAAGAATGGGCTCGTTGGCGGAAAAGTCAGCCAGATCAAACCGTCGCCGACTCTCTGCTCTTCTTCATCCTGCGCTTCTCTTCGAAAGGGGGAGAAGAGACTCGGCTGTGCAACATGTTTCGCAATCAGAGAATAGTTGAACAACTTAACCACCACAGAATTATCAACGACTACATCAGGACGTTATCACCGCTGTCACTGGGTTTCCCCCTGGAATCTGCAGCCGTTACAGCCAACCCTTTTCAAGAGCGCCTGATGGATGGTGAGATCTTCGGTAATGGAGCCTTCGAACATTATCGTTTGCTGCTGGACCTCCAACCCGACTGGGCTCCCTTCGTCGCTCGATTGGCTTATCACGCGTTTGACATCTTTGAAGCCAAAAGTATCACCTTCCTCGGAGTAATGACTACCAATCTGGTCGCTTCGGCCGGATTTCTTTTACCCGGAATCGACAATCATCCCTACCTGCACAGTTTTAATTTGGAACCAGCACGTTGGTATCTTTGCAGCTGCGGAATCTTAAATTGCATTGGCAACTGTGGACAGCCAATGGCCACATCTATTTGCGTGAATTGTCGTGTTGCACTGGGTCACAATCACGTTGTTCGTGCTGGAGTCCGTCACGCTACGCCACAAGACTTTCTTCCGCCCAGAGGCATGCACGTAACCCGAACGCCCTCTAGAACGCCAACTTTTGCTGTGAGAAACTGTTCTCCAGCCGTTACCCGATTTGCACATTTGCTCAATGCACTCGCCTTGATGGTTGCTGCCTTGAATCCACGGACTGGCCCAGCTCAAATAGCCGCGTTGGTGCTCACGTTGCCAGTTGAGGAACGCCAGCCGGTTGAGGATCGTCGTTCGCTCGTTCAACTCCTGTCGAATCACGTCATTGTCCATCTAGATCTCCTTTGTCAGTTGCTGGTGACCGCTAGACCACAGCTCAATATGACGGACAAGTTCCGAATCGGACATTTGTTGCTGCACAAATTATTTGCTTCGAAAAATCCCTCATTTCTTGCCAACAAGGCCGATTTCGCGATCGGAACGCAGGCCAGAGAAGCATTTGAAAATGGATTGGCCGAATTGTTGGTTCAGCAGGTCAATCTAGCTGGAGAACTCGACCACATCGCCGGACAATCTGACGAAGCATCGAAGGTATTCCGCCAATCTTTATTGCACAATGAAACGTCGCACTGGGCCTACGCTCGAAGGATCTTTGCTGATCGACAGTCGGTTCAACTAGAACTCGCCAGAAATGGACAATTGCGCCGGAGTTTCCCGTTCCTGGATTTATTGCTGGATGACGAAAACGGAATGCGGAAGCTGAACGCTTTGCAATACCTTGGCGAAGCTATGCGTTTCGTTGCCCTTGTTCGCACCGTTTTACTTGGAGAAATAACTCTAGAAGAAGCTAATCGTATGACCATCGCCCAGGGATTGGAAAAGATCACGGAAATCGTTTTGCAGAAAACGATCCTTCTGGATCGAGGACGTCCGGTTGCCTCCCGAGACCACGTGATGCTTCTCTTTGACGGCTTCAAGCAACTGTGGGATCGATTCAGTCAGTTGGAGAACGTGGAGAAGAAAACTTTCTTGGATTATTTCGAGTGCCAACAAGTCGATGTCAATATCCGGCCCAAATCCGTGCTGGATCCGACAGCTCCTCTTATCCTCATTTTGGCCGGCAGTGAACTGCCTGAGACTACTTTCAGTTGCCAATTATTGAGTCACGCTGTGGAAGCCGCATCGTCCATCGCTCTCACCAGATTCATCCAGCCTCTTTGCCGGACAGGCTCGGGTCGGGTCCGGCTCTCTTGCAGCAGTACAGCAGCTTTGGCCGACTTTGACGAGTCTTTGTACGCTCACGTTTCCACTGAAGAAGTCGATCGCTTTATCCGCGATCACGTCATCGATCACACCACTCTGCCACTAGCAGAATCTTTTGCCATGACTGCCGTTTTAGGATCGGCCGGCAGCACTATTGCAGAAGACCTTTCTTTTGAAACGATCCCCGAATTTATTTTCAAAGAAGACGTGGAATCGGGAAATTTTCAGGCGATCCTCGAGAGGCGTTCTCTACCTTGGCAGCCGTCTTCCATTCCTCCACAATTACAGGAACTCATCCTGGTGGATTTGGTATGATTTGTTTTTATCGTTTTCCGTTCTTGTGTCTTACTTTAAATTATCTTTTGTAAAATTACAGGAGAAGAATCGAAGCTTAGCTGAGGCTAGATCGATCCTGATTTCGGCAATTACACATCTCCATTCTAATACTGAACCCCTTATTATTAGCAAGGTAATAAACGCACTTTTGACTGCTGATGCAGCAATTAATTAAACACTAAACCATTTAACATTTCTAATGCTACTTTTTTTTTGCCATAGGTGCGAAAGTATTACATATCGGACGTACTGGACGAACTATTGAGGGCAGAAGTCCTAACCGAGCGTCACATGTCGAACGCCACGCTGGGCGTTCTCAATCGTCATTTGAGACTGGAAGTTCGTCACGTGTTTGGTTTGCTCAAAGCCATCGTGTCTAGAATGAAGGGTGACGATATTTTTGGCGGCCGAATCCCAGAGGGCTGGACAACGATGATGCCCGAACACTTGGCTCAGCTGTCGAGCCAAAAGTTGCGTGCTGATACCCAACCAGGTGATGGAGTTCTGGAGACTTTGTTGCAAATGGTCAACATTGTTTCTACCTCCCAGCCCGTTCCTGTTGATCTTTCGCCCGACAACTCTCTGCTGTACGCCATCCGACAAATCGAAGGCCCTGAATGGGACGGAATTCCCGCTGAGCTAAAGATGGAACATCTTGGTCATGTGCTGCTGATTGCAGAGTCCCTTGACAACAAATAGTTCCTCTTCTTCATTATTGCACTCCCTGTTTTAACTTTTTTCTCGTTTGTTTTTTGTTAAATCCAGATTAATCAAGTCAATCGCAAGTCCGTGTTTCAAGTCATGGCTTTTTAAGTTGCTGAAGCAATGCTAAATACTTAAAGCGTTTTATGGTGATTCATCTTAATGTATAATGTTTTGAAGAATCAATAAAACCTGTTTTTTTAGTATTAATTTGTTGAAATTATCGTTCATTCTAATTTGATGTTTCTGACGCCAAGAACTATTTTATTAATACCATTGCGTATTTCATTTCAACACAGTCATAAATATTCAATTTTTCGCGTTCGTAACTCAACTGCTTTTCCCTTGCGCGGAGTTCTTATTTGTTACTCCGTGGTCTGTGCTAATTGCTTTTTATCATCTCAAACATTGTAAAAAAAAAATTAATAAGTCATAGACAACAAATTAGGTGTTTTGATTTCATGAATTTTATTTTTCTGTACAGTCATCAGTCATGACAAAATCGAGATAGACCCAATTCGTTTTTGTCTAAATTATTAATTTTGTGTTGACAATCGAGATAATTCAAAGCCAGCATACCAAAACACAATGTCAGTTTTGCATTCGCAGACAATTTCGCATTTCTTCGAATAATTCACTAGCTGAATGATCTGGCCAGTAAAAACAAAACAAAAACCCATAAAAATCGAGACATTATTTACCAGCTTCTGTCCCAGAGCTTCTCGGTCAGTGGGTCGGTGCAAATAAAAAAATGTAATGAACAAAATAAATCGTATGTTCTCAAGGTATAACCGATGATGCACTGGTCATTGCACCCACGTTCTGAACGTCATTGGACTTATCCTTACGAGTTACGACGAATGCACGAACAATTTTCATAATCGTGATGGCGGAATAAGAAACCAAACAATTTCCAAATTAAAATTTTATTATGAGACTACGGAGGAGCAGGATAGCTGCTGAAGTAAAACAAAGCTGAGTGTGGGAATGTGTACAAGAACAGGCGAGGACAGGTGGAGACGATAATAACATGGGATAAATGAGGAATAAAACAAAACAATTTAACCGATGTGTGCTGGTGCAGATATTGCTGAACCTTTTTTCACGCACAGCAACATGTTGTTTTGTGGGCGTAAATTGCTTAATTTATTGGACACAAGGATTTCTATTGCTGAATATAACTGTCGATATACAGCATCAAGTATCATCAATAAGTCCCGTGCAATCCAATAAATAATTTGAAATCGCAGAGTGTCATTATCTAATACTGGCGGCTGGCGCATTACAGAAATGCAAGTTATGCGCTAATGGCCGGAGGGCAGCAGCTGGCGTCACGACTTGGGGGTGTTTATTTTAGCAACTTGATCCTGTTATAGCCCATGGCTGCTGGTCTACTGAGAAGGAATCATTTCACTCATCGTTTCAGTTAGAAAGACGCAATCAAATATTATTTTTTTTCTTTTCGTGGAAACACCGAGAATAATCAAAACAAAATCTGTGACAAGGAAAACCGTAAAAGATATTCCAACTGAATGTCAGCAGATGGCCAAAAAAGTGTCGAAAAGTGTTTGTTTTTTATAATCGCTTGATTAGTCTATGTTAAATATGACGACGAATTGCTTTGATGACTGGGATGTCTGTGAATTGGCTTGATTGGAAAAAATAATGTTTTCGCGCATTTTTGTTTTTGTTTTTCTTACAGCCACAGAATAGAATGGAGTCATCGGAAAATTGGCAAGACATTTTCCTACGATTCGTAACGTAGCCTAAACGTCGTTTGTTATTTTCCATCAAAGCGGATTTTATGCAACACATTTTTATTTTGTTATTTATTATGTTTTGTTTGTATTATTCAAAATGGAAGGTAAAGAAGGCGAGAGTTTACTCACTTGCAGAGTCTGTCAAAAAGAATTCGATGCGACAAAGCGAATGCCAAAATTCTTACCGTGTCTACACACATTTTGTCTCTTATGCTTGAACAAGGTATATAAATTGAATTCAATTATTTACTTAATTAATATTCGTTTAATCAGATGAAGACGCAAAGCGGAGCTATGATAAATATAAGTGTCCGACTTGCCACAAAGTTTGCGATGTGTGAGTCGCGGAATTGCCTGTTAACGACTACGTTTTGTACATATTAAATATGAGATCCAAAATGGAGGCTGATGCCGTCAGAATGCCCAGTCCGAACAAAACGTAATTAATTGTGTGATATTTAAGTTTGTATTGAATTCTTGATACATGTCATTTATTGTAGGGGTCCTAGCTGGTGTTTACTACGGTTTACTATGCGATATCATGGCCAAACCCGAGTGCTACACCCAAGATCACGGATTACTTTACTTGACGTCTGGTACTATGAAGAACGTGGAGCGACTGGTCAGTCTGAAAAACGAATTTAGAAACATCAAGACGCGGCTGATGAAGGCCATTGAGGAACGCAAGAAGATCAGAATCCACAACACTGAACTGTTGGACGCCATCGAATCCATCGAAAGGGATGTCCAGAGCAAGTTGGATGAAAATGAAAAACAGCTGGCTGATTGGACGACGCTGTCGGAGAATAATTTCCTGGTTGTCGAGCAACGCCAGGGGTCTCTTGTGCCCAACGACACCAAATTTAACCCATGATCGATCGATGCAGACGATTTCTTCCAGCTCATCACGTCCGTGGGTACTTCCGGCAAGGAGAGAATAACGCTGGAGACGTGGAAGATGACGGTGGAGAAAACGTCGCAAGAATACGACAAGATAATCACCAAAATCACAGCCGAAAAAACGGATATTGAAGAGCAGAGGAAGATGAGGATCTCTGTCCGGATGAGCGATCCTTCCAAGAAAGACACGGCTCAACCGATTGGTGAAATTCTATGCGAAGGTTTCGTGATGGACGAGTGGGAGGGAAGTGAGAGCGTCACTGACATTGAGAAAAATTTCCTTTTGCTTTTATCTCACATTGTATTTACACTTCACAATCAGAGAAAACCTGATCGCTTTCTTTAATGTGTACTAGAACAGTGACCGATAGAGGTCTTCAATAAAATAATTAACACAAAGTAAAGTAAAAAAAAGAAACAATTCGATAACACAAAAATTACGAGTATGAAATTTAGACTTTATTTAGTTAACATGGAACTTTTTCTTATAACATGTGTATTTAGCACTCAGGAATCTTTAAACTGGCAGCAATAAGCCAAAACTTAAAAAGTAAATTCTAGATTTTCAAATTAATATCTTAACAAATATTCTCTTCGTCTCCTCTTCTTGGATGATCGAGTCTTATTTTTAGTCTTCGTGTTACGTCGTTTTTGGAACGCGAATATAAATGCAATACATTTTTATTTAGACGTTAGGTGAACGAATAATGACGTAATAGTGGGAATAAGTCGTTCCAGGCGAGGACAGGTGTAGACGATAATAACATGAGATAAATGAGGAATAAAAACAAAACAATTTAACCGATGTGTGCTGGTGCGGATATTGCTGGACCTTTTTCACGCTCAGCAAGTTAGCAACATGTTTTGTTTGTGGGCGTAAATTGCTTAATTTATTGAACACAAGGATTTCTATTGCTGAATATAACTGTCGATATACATTATACAGCATCAAGTATCATCAAGCCCCGTGCAATCCAATATATAATGCAATTTCAGAATGTCATTATCTATTACTGGCGTATTATAAAAATGCAAGTTATCCGCTCATAGCTGGAGGGCAGCAGCTGGCGTTACGACTTGGGTTTTCCCGTTTTCCCTATATTTTTTCTTTATATATTATAGCAACTTGATCCTGTTAGCCCGTGTCTGCCGATGTACTGAGAAGGAATCATTTTTTTCGTCGTTTCAATTCAAAAAGACGGAATTAAATTCTTCTTTTCGTGGAAACACCGAGAATAACCAAAACAAAAATGTGACAGGAAAACTGTGCTGAAAGATATATTATTTCAACTGAATAGAATGGCTGATACACACACTACACACGTGCTGTGCGGAAAGATTCTTTGAATTGCATATTTCTTTTCTACAATCCACAAACTACACACTACATTCAAGAATTGTGTAAAGAATATAAAGATTACAAAAATATGAAGTTTGAAGTACAAATAACACTTTTTAATCCAAAGGGAAGAAATAGAAATTTTGGCTGTCTCTGTAATCACAACTCATAGGATTGGACGCCAGTCCACTGTAGAATGCGTCGATTTCCTTGTGGGATATGTAAGATACCGTAGTCTTCCAGGTTAGATACAGGTTAATAGCGTCCCATGTAGTGCTCACAGTTTTCGGTGCCCATGGCCACATGTTATTTTGAATAGGATGCAAAGAATTAGTAGTTGATGAACAGCGAAATTAACCATCGATTACTGGCGATGATTTAACACAGTGCAAATTGAAGCGGAATTATTTTGCGCTAGCTCAAAAGGAGAAAACTCATACTGGTAAACATTTGCCGCTTGTTCTTCTAATTAGTCCGGCTTTATCCGCACAAATTTCGGTTATGTAGACCTCTTCTAAGAAATATGCAGGCGTTGTTTGAATGGCCGCCAATAGTGGGAGGATGGTTACTTTTGTGCATCAAATAGGCAGGTCCATCAAAGTAATGCGGATAAGTATTCCATGGCCACTCGTCCAACGAAACCATCTTTTCCCCACCTTTGATTAAAGTATAATTGATTATGTTTAAAATTTTAGGGAAAACAATTCGCTTGCATACTTCTCTTGGGTTTGTACTGGTTTAGCCGGTCAATATTATTACTCCCATCCCCGTTCTGCTGACTGTAAATGGTCATATTGCCATTATTGCCAAATTGGTAAAAGTCTCGAACAAAGTATGCTAGTTTGTGTTACGTTGACATGCATGTCATCTTCGACTTTAAATAGAAAATCGATTTGGGGACAGCGAGAGTATATCCTCGAGTATATCCAATTGATAACCCCTGACATCGTCATATAACTGGAAACTCTTGCGTATCCGAAATCTGAATGATGTCCTTATATTTTGCGCTTTCTTCCATAATACAGATTTGGGATGATGCGTTTGTCGCGTTGGTCATATAAAACAAAAGCAAACTCAATGGTAAAAAACAAGGGGCAATTCCTGTCGCTGTTTCTATTGATTCTATTGATCTGTTCGACATGTTTTTTCCACGTCTGTCGAATTTTGTCTCGGCTTTCTCGGTTTTCAGGTGCAGATATTACGGCAATAAAAACGCTTCGACTGTTGTCTGCTGAATTCTTACACGGTGAAATGGCGAGGTTGTATCTTATTGATGTGACATCGTTGAAAACTATATGCTGTAGGCCTATTGGGGCGTCATCCGATTCGTCACCGTCGACGGGACGGAAAACGGCGAGCTCAGAGAGATGCACAGCGCTTCTAAATACGTCCAGGACGGCCGCACCACACAGCAGCAGACGTTCGGCGGATTCAACGGCCTGTCGGACGGATTCTGCAACTTTTACGGCCAGTCAAACGGGCAAGGCGGCGTCTCCTACTGAATGTCGCAGGGCATGAGGAAGGGCATGGTCCTGCCCATCTCCATGTGAGGCAGTCCAAACGATCCCAGCAGCAGCATGACGTGGATGGACAACGAGCCCAACGGCCCCTGCCTGGTCTACCAGAACCCCAATCCATGCATCACTTTCGCCAACATCAAGATTGGACCATTCCCACCGTTTAATATTGCTTCCATCATTGCAGACATCGACAATATTAGTATAATCAAATATATTATATGCCTTTAAAATCCAAAATGCATTTTCTAATACTTGATCGTGTTATCAATAATGCTGCAGCTTTTCAATATTAAGTATAACCGACAGATTTGAGCAGATTCCCTTTGGTGAATTTATTCGGCCCAGTCAATGAATAATTTTTCTGAAATGAAAAATAATCTTTATGGATTCTTACTTAGTTACATACTCAGTCTCGCAGCTAACGATTATACTGTCGTCCAATAGCAATAAATTGCATATAGTTGAATTCTATCATCTTTTAAAATCTTAAGAACTTCAAAACTCTTATCAATATTTTCTGCACGATAACTTCACGAGAGAAAAACTTTCTACCATCGTTACTTCAGAATCGCCATCTTCACTCGGTAGCATCGATCTGCGTAATGCCGGGACGGCTGGGTAGGGACACACCAAAGAAGACTGATAAGGGAGGCATGGACACATGATTTGCTGTTTCTCTGTTGTCGATCCAATTGATCCTTAAAGCAAAAAATCAGATACGATGCAACAACGAAACCGCCAGCAATTAAATCAAATGAGGCAAAATTTAAAAAAGGAGGAGGAACGTAGTAGGCCTATATAGGAGGACGCGACGATGACAAGGGATGCTACAATCTCTCTTGAATAAAGAACAAACTTTAGGGAGCAACAGAGAATGGTAAAACGATATGTTATAGAAATGATAACGAAGTGGAATCGTATATCGTTTCAAAAGAGCAACCAAAGAATTAAATACTCGATTAAATACTTGTAGCTGTGTATTATGAAACAGACATTTTAGGGGTGGGCTTTCATTGCTGCCTGCGACCCTGAGGAATATTACTAGCGTCAGCGATTTATTTGTTATGTATTTGTTAAGGCAGTAAATAGCTGCTGGCTTTAAACTTATTGCATGCTTGTGTTGATGAAAAATCAACGAAAGGCAATATATTAAGACGTATTTTCATGACATTGAATTGAGTTGGGCTGCTACTCAGAATCCCCTGAGAAAGAGAATTACAATTCGTATAATTTATCCTCGTAAAATATGAAAACGGGTATAGGTATAGGCTACATGCCGATAAATGGAGTGGGAAAACTCGTAAACAAAACAAGACTAAATTATTAGCTGGACGGTGTTGACAAAAAACATTATTAGGATAAGCAAAGGCAGAGTTAGGAGAATCGAAAGTGTCCAATTAAAAAGAAAAAAAAATTAAGACTTAAATAAGACGGTTCTTTATATTTCGAATGAGACGCAAACTCTGCGAATGTCCATCAAAATACAAGCGACGAACAAACCGAAATATTAATTAACAGCACACAGTTGTAATAGCCAACGATTTTCTAACGTTATTCGAGAAAAGAAAAGAAATTGGTGATAAAAGGGACAGTGACATTTCTTGAATGTCGCAAATAAGCCATCAAGCAAGATGGTCTGTTTTGTCTTATATTCTCTTTCATCAGTTGCTATCATCATATGACACCCGCTCAGCATATAATAGAAACGAAAGAGCTTAACTTATTAATGCATCCGCAGCATAAAAAAATGCGGATTCTCATTTTTGTTAAGTACTCCGTGGCGACTTTTAATTGCTCTTTGTATCGAGAGACGACGTGGTGCCTCATGGTCGGGGTAAAATTCTTTACTAATCTCCAGCTAAAGAAAAGTAAATCGAAAAAAACATAACTGGAACTAAAAATAATTATTGGTATCGTACAGGTTGAAGCGACGTAGCAAGGCAAAGGACGTATAACTAGTTAATTGACATTGACAGAAGTCAGTAAAGAGAACAGCAGAGATAATAGCAAATTGTGGATCATACTTGCGAACAGTTTATGATGTTTTACATGGACAAATGCATCCGTGATTTGGTTTGCGATCGCAAGTGAGTAAAACAATTAATTTTCAATTTTATAAATTTGTATAATAAAGCCGAAATTTTATAATTGACTGATTAACTATGTGGCAACTAAAGGAATACTGGAATGTGTTTTGCGGCAATGAAATGGTTTACTGGCTTCTTATGATAGGTCTCGTGTGCGAT
Source organism: Daphnia pulex (assembly GCF_021134715.1). Classification (NCBI taxonomy): domain Eukaryota; kingdom Metazoa; phylum Arthropoda; class Branchiopoda; order Diplostraca; family Daphniidae; genus Daphnia; species Daphnia pulex. Next base: position 2,140,257 of record NC_060024.1, on the reverse strand, counting down.
CGCAGTCAAGCAGAGAAATACGGGAAACGTTTGCTCGACGGGGGCATAATCACATGGACTACTCAATATTAAGGACGGGACTCTTCGGCCTTTCCTATGTCGGCCATGTAAAATTTCTTTCCGGGATAATCGGAATCGAAATTTAAAATTATTTATTGTTTTACCTAATGTCTCTATACCTAAAATGTACGGTTTATATAGAGATATTGCAAATTACTTTACGGAAAATTTGAAAAAAGACAAAACACCGGTGCCATCTAGGAACCAAACTTCCTAAGCTCTTGGAAGTCTGCAAGCAGATGCCCATTCGTGCATACCAAGAGAAAGAGACACCACTCTCTTATCTCTATTGCTTTCACATAGCTGCCTAACTCTCTTTTACCTTGTGGCATATATTCTTGAGAGCTTAGGGTGCTTGGCTGCTAGATGGCACCGGTGTTTTGTCTTTTTACCCCTACTCCTGAAAGTAAAATTAGAATACCTTAAAAATTAGTTTTTTTTACTAAGATTTATAATCAAAGTTGGAATCAGTGATAAAAACTGTGTTTATTGATGTTTTCCATTAATTATCTCCTGAACAAACCCAACCCGACTAGCTTTAACACGGAGACATAGCAAAGAATCCCGTCCTTAATATTGAGTAGTCCATGATAATCAACCATGTCGATGTGGAAGAAAAGATTTCCACGATCAGTAATATTTTTACTCGTTTGCCCAGTGTGATTAATGTGTGTAGTATTTGCAAAGAAATAACGTAAAAGGAGCTCATCATCAAGTCTTACTTCGCTGTAAATGTCTTTTTGGCATGTTGCCTTCTCATTTCTCAGTTGCCGGTATGCAAAACTATCTGTTTTTTATTTTTATTATTTTTAACTCGAAATATTTTAATCTTCCATAACCGTTCGAAAGTTTGCCATTATCCGATATATGGACTGTGAAATCATATGTTGATTAGGTATAATTTGATGTAATTTGATGACAACTTTTATTGTAATCATATGTAGAACCATGAACGAAAGCGAACGAATGATTGAACTGTTTATAAATTTTTTTTACCACCGTAAGTTCAGTTGAAACTATTTTTGCCTTCTGAAGTGAAAGAGGATTCAAAAGCTAATGTGTATGACACTAAGCAACGCAGACAAACCAAAGCAAAGTAAAAAAATATTCCCAAATTCCGTTAATAAGGGCTTACTAACGGAGTTTGGTAATTTTTTTTGCCAGATTTTTTGCTGACATGGCCAAAAAATGAAGAAATTTTTTGGGGAATTTTTTCAAAATTTTCAATCGTTAATATCTCGGCTTCTGCAGCCGAATAATTAAAAAATTTGAAATGTGATGGTTTGAAGAGGTTTCTATCCCACCATTTTAACCTAATAAGAATATTTTTAGGTGGAGCAGTTGACGAGAAAACTGCTCCAAAATTTTAACAAAAACATCTTTATTTGTTTTATTTTTTTTAAACCCTATTAATGATTTCCGCAAAATCACCAAAAATGGTCTGTTTGAGTGGCGGACGGCTTGTTAAAACCAGATGGCAATTTTGTCTAGCAAGGGGTAGGGAGAGATGATTGCCAATGACAATGTTAAATTTCCCATAAAGGGGATCCGACGGGAAGCTACTTTTTTACTAGGGATTTTTTATGGAGCTTGTGGTAAAAGTGTGACATCTAGGTGTGGTCTGTAGATTTAGTTTAGTTTTCAGTCACTTTTTTGCCACTCCTGAACGTTACAATAACAGAAACTTAATACTTTCTTTCATAACTATTCTTAATTAACACCACTAAGTTCCACAATTTACTTAAATGATAGCAATTGTAGCAAAAATGAAAATATGTTCATGCATTTTCAAGAGAAATAGCATGTAGTCCACTTACACACCCGTTTGGTGGCGCAATTCCGCTACAAATTTTTATTAAAATGAGTGGAGCCCCCTCTTATGGGAAATTGAACATGGAGAATGGAAACCATATCTCCATACCCATGGTCTTGGTAACACTTGGACTAAATTTGTTTGCAACGTAATTTCAGTAGAAACGGCCAAGTCGATTTCATTCAATCTGGCAACCGAGAGTAAGGGCATTGGGAACAAAACAAAAGTCAGTAGCAGACGACGCACCTTGCTCACTCATGCTGCTAATGACTGCATGGTTAAGAGCTCTCCCCACTTTTCTCCTTCTTCTAAATGTTCTTGCATAGTAACCCTTGAGAAGCTCAAATGTTGCGTGCTCATAACAAGTCTTGCCACTCTTTTGGCCATTTCTTCTTTAATCTGTAATACAGTTAACAAATAATTACTTCTGAGCTAATGCTGGACGCGTAGCTGGATCTGGACGCGGAGCTAATGCTGGACGCGGAACTGGTACTGGTGTCGGTGCTCCGGCTGGAAAGAGATCCGGCAATGGAACCTGAATTGGAGCTGGAACCGGTTGAGCGACCGGTTCCTCTACTGGCCGATATCGAATGTCGCCGTAGTAACGCGGATGAAGAGCTTCACTTAATTCTTCAGCGTTGAGGAATCTGCGGGCTATCGGCAGAATTCCTTGCAGATGGGGGGCAAGAGCGGCTGCTGGAAACTGGTCTTCCGGGATCGGCTCTCGTGCTGGGGGAGGAGGTGGTGGTTCTACCCAAGCGGGCAAGAGCCCTTCTCTGCGCTATTTGTAATCATCGGATTTGTAATCATCAAATCATCGTCCCCACAGTTTTGTGGGGACCCCGATAACATTAGCTTGACGCTCCTGAAAGGGTTTAGAATCGGACTCTTAATTCTTCTACAGGGAGGAAGATTGATGGGCCTTTGGACAAACAAGCAGTTTAACAAATTACAAAGGTATTGGAGCAGGTTGTGTTACGGCAACGACCGAGAGTCCGTAATACGGCCGGGAGTGACGGCTCTGAGGGCTCGGCACTTGTACGTGAGCGGCGACGTGGCCCAGTATTCAAATTTTTTCTTCGTTTACATACTTTGTTTTTTTATTCAACATCATGGATTGACTCCTCATCTTCAAGCTCAATCATCTTAATTTTGTTTTGAATTATCATGATTTCCTCTGGAGAAAGGAATTCCCCAAAATGCCAGCTAAATTCCTTCCTATGCCCAATCCGTCTACAAAAGTTCTTGCGAAACAGTTCAGTTTCATCTCCTTCATCCAAGGTGTTTGCTGCGAAAAATTAAAATTTTTTTAAATTTTGATGGAATTAAAATTTTGCCAAAAAATTACTTGTTTATTTTTGAATGCATGTAGCATTTCTGTTCCAGTTAAAGTGAAGGGATTGGAAGAGACACCTCCAGCTACTTTTTCGAAACCACACAGAATGAAAGATATGTCTGTGGTGGTATCTGGAATCTTTCGAAATCCTCAAGTAATTCAATCTATTTAAAAATACAGTTAATTATTATTGATGAAATAATTAATTGTCAATTGAAAATGTTACAAAATTAGATGGCTTGCAAGTGATGGATGAAATTGTCGAAGCAAAAATTGTGACCTTATCGTAGTTATTCCTGATGACAACAGTCAACATGTAAATAAGGTCACATATTGGTGCATAATTGTTTTTCTTCTCATCTTTTAACTCGCAATTCATATCACGATAGCTAGCCAAGCCGCTGCCAATGGTTCCAATTGGCGGCATGACGAATAGAACGTGACCATGCAAATTCGGCAGTGTCGGGGTTTATTCTGGTTCTCTTTGTTTCTTTATAGATCTTTCTTTCCCTTGTTTTAAGATTATATGTGGACATGTGGTCAAGAAGACATTCTTCTCCTGTTTTACAACTGCTTAAGGGAAGGTCTTGGAAGATTGTTCTTACTTTTTCCTAATTTTCAGCAAAGCTCAATTCAGCATGTTTAGTTATTAAATTGTATTGTAATGGCAATTCAATAATAAATTTCTCCTTACGGACAAGTTGTTGAAAAATCTCGTAGAAGTTGAAGTGCTTTTGATCCGATTTCTTTGTCTTGCGATTGTATCGTTGTATAGTGATGATGAAGTTGATGGGTGAAGAGGTTTTTGGTGGGACGATGAAGCGATTGATTGGTCTTTTTGTCCCTTTTTTAAATTTAGGAAGTTGTTGACTTTGACAGCTGTAACACACCCTTCTTCCTTCGAATTTTCTTGTCTTGCTACAAGTATCCCAACAAATCGGGCATCTAATGCCGGCTGGTATTTCAAAGAAATCAATTTCTAAGAACGATTTCATTGAGTCGATGTCAGCTGTACCACTTGCAATTCCCTTTGGCTTGGATTCTCGTCCGAATGGTAACAATTCATCTAAAATGAAACATGTTTTGGATTAGAAATGAAAGTCACATGGCATACAAGTTTTCTCACAGTTTGAATATATCCTATAGTATATTGAAACCACATGTCGTACTTTCTGTATTGTAGAAAAAAAATCTTACCTGTTGCCATTTCCAGAAATTCGTTGTAAAATTTGTCATCCAGAAGTTTGTTCATCATTCCCGTAACTTTTTGTTTACTTTTTTCAGTTATTTTAGGCATTTTTTGGATCTATAAACACACTTAAACGAACAATATTGTCTTACTGGCAAGAAATAACGCTTATACGTAGATTCCGAGTGATGATCGCCAGAGGGCATGTCCTTAAGAAGACTGACGGGCGAGGTTATGCCCGGCGGCTATAACCTTGGCCGACCATGAACTGCGAAAATTCACCGAATGTGAGTATCAACCAGATCATAACGATATAAAAACCGATTTACAAATTTTCCCCATTTTAAATCACTCTTCACCTCATGCTCAACTGAACTTGGTGTAGCTATCTTTTTCCTTTATATTATACTTCATTTGTGCTTCTAAACAAACGAAATGGATTATCAGTGCCCCCCACGAAATCAAGTAATTATTTTCCCACTAAACGCTTATGTTATTGTAATTAAAATATTTGTTTCGGTATATTTTAATTAGTACTCTAGTGATGGTGGTCAAGTGATGAATTTAGAAGACTTGGAAAAGAAATTTGAAAAGCTTTTCAATCGACACAGAAATTACAAGACATTTCATCGTTGGATATTTCACCAGTAGGAGTATTCTCTTAATTAATATTTAAATCTTTCAACATGAATAATCCCAATATAAAAGAATTAAATGACTTGTTGTTTAAGAAGTGGAAAGTAACTTTTTAAAATAAAAGAATCACTATAACATTTTAATTATGGTATGTAATTAAAATGTAAATTTCCGTTTTCAATTGCATTTTTCGATGTAGGAATGTTCCGATGAGATGAAAGAGTTTTGCTTTTCAAAATCTTTACAGTTGTCAACAAGTAACAAAAATCGTCAACAGTTATTTGTCGAAAAAATCTGTTCTTTCAAGCTTGAAATTATGGATATCACCATCAATTTTCCTTCAGTGGAAATTGATGGTGTTGCGAATTGCTTCCATTTCGCAGAGACAAAATATTTGGAAGCTAAATTTATTTGTAGACAACCAGGATGTTCAGTAGAGTTTAAGCATTCTAGTAGTCAATACGACCACGAACGGAATGTACATCGAACAATTAGTTATTCGTGTGTAAAATGTGTCATGTATGCTGAAAACCAAAAAACAATTAACAATCATAACGTACGTTGTCATGGAGCCTTAGCATCAATAAGCAATCAGCGGTTAGTTACATCTGTTACATTTGCTATTTATTCTGTAAATAACAAATGTCTTTACTTGCAGAGTTTTTGAACACGTGGCTCCCTTGGAGGAAAACGAACAGAATGGCGATGCGGCTGATTCGTTGATTCAACATGTTTCCGTGTCAATATACAAAGCTAATGACGATTCGCGTGCTTCATCGAGCTTCACTACTAACAAAGAGTAATGTATTCATCAAATTTATTATTCATTCCCAAATAATAAATTTTGCCCAAACAGAACAAATGTCTGGGATGACTGGGAACCTGATGCTATTGATTATTCTATTTTGGAAACTTCTGCATCTCCTGTACAAGCTACTTAACCCAATCGGACTTTCGATAACGCCGTTGAAGAAACGTAGGTCACTTTATAATTTAATTATTTCAGTAAAATGTTAATTATTTTTTATTTACTAGATCTATTGGCAGAAAAGCAATTGGAATTGATCCACCAATTCCAATTGTTGATAATCATCCCGCTCTAATCAACGTCTGTAACGTCCCAGTTACATTATCTAGCAAAGAACTGTAAATTAAATAAATATTTGTTACTATACTTATTTAATAAATATTTATTTGAATTAGAGTGGCTTATTGATGTAAGAGATGTCCAATGGTTTGTTCTTGACATTTCTGCACTTGATCGTGTATTTATTGCTATTCATGGCGATATGAATAAGCTTTTGAGCTTTATCAACGCGCAAAGTGATCATCAGTTCACAGAATCGGACATCATGGGGGCTAATGGAGTCTTCCTTGGGTCGTTGGAGAAACGATACACCAATCTCATTCCCGCCATGGAAAATACTTCAAAAAATATCCTGGGAAGGTTCACGTTTGTGTGACGCTGCCCTATCGAAACACTTCAGCGTCAGTAAGTTTTTTTTTTCAGGAAACATTTCAATTACCTTACGTCATAATTGAAATGTTTCTCAATTTATAGATGATTCCAAATCCGCAAGCTGTTTCTTTTAATTCTGCTTCTGCGTTGCCGTCTTCATCAACGTCAAATTCTAGTAATGGAAATCTCTCTTCTACTGAAACGCAGTCTGGATTCACTGCTTCTCGTCAAACTGAAATTTTCACAAAGCCAAAATTAATTTTGAGAATAATTCAAATTATAATTAACGTGATAATTAATTACAATTTGTTGTAGACGCCAATTAGTGTTTTGCGACTATTTAGCGTCAGTAAGGATGTGACATTTTCTATGCTAGCTGACTTTGTTTCTCAATGTGGTCCACTCATTCACATACAAACTGAAGTGTCTGAGAGAACAAAGACAAAGACAACTTTTGTAGAGCTGGCAGTAAAGCCTTCCGTTGCCCAGGAATTTGTTAATAAGTGGAATGGAAAATACCGACTTAACAACACCAATTTCGTGATGCTCAAGTCTCATTTTCCAACCATCCACAAGAAAACCGACAAAGCAAAGGTATATTAATTTTAATTATTCGTTTGAAAGGTAATTAAAGTTATATTCACATCTACATTAGGAGGATATGATTGCATATCGTGCTTCAAAAATGAATGGAAATTAATATTATTATCAACTGTCAACCCAGAAAAAGTTTCGTCCATTTTTTTCCATCTGATTTTCATTTATTTTCTTTTTTAACGAAGATTGTAACAGTTTTGGAAAATAAATGAATCTCTTCAAATTACATTTTGCTTCCAGTTTATGTTTTCTAATTGGTAATTTTCTGCAATAACAAATTTGTTGAAATACAGTCCCCTCACAAAGTTTGGAAACACGGTGAGTGTTTCCGCGCTTCTAACACGGCGGCTTACGGGCAAATGGGTCTCCCTTTTTTCGCGATAACTCACGTTTAAGTTATCGCGAAGCAAATTTAAAAAAATATTCTTGGTGAGGAAAAAATTTTCTTTCACCACAATTTTTTTCAGATTTTAGTAAATTGAACTTTATCCCCAAAGTGCTAGTGCAGCACTTGCCATGGGGCAAGTAAATATTGTTGATTATTAACAGATCTTTTTCAGTGTTGTGCCGTAAGGAGAATCCACATTTGATTCGCTGCCGTACAGTCAACCAGAATCTCCTGCTCAGTTTTCTGAATAGGTAAACAACAATAAAATGGATTTGAAATCTATTGTTCGTTTATAATAGATAAAGATGTATAGCCCTACCTTGGTGGTTTTCAATATGTAACCATGTGCTTTGCAATCTTTCCTTTTGCACTCTGCACTACTGTGCACTACTGTGCACTTTGCACTAGAATTTCCTCCAAATTTGTTGGATCTTTATCCTCATCATTGTTCTCAAACTTCTGCTCGGGAAATTGAACACCACAACACGTCCTTGCGTGGACAAATTCATTCTGTTTTTTTTAAATTCAGAGTAATTTTCACCAAGCCACAGACTACTGAAGGCCATGTTAAAAATTTTCCAGGGCAGCTAGGGACGACATCCTAGCCTTATGGAGGGCCTCGATTTTTGGCACGTAGACCTACTACCGAATATTCAAGTTGATCAAAATAGGTAGGTCAGACGCTGTTTAAAGTGCCAGAGATACGGTCACATCCTATGTGATTGTACGGCTAAGTTTTTGTTTTGTTGCAGGTGTGCTTAACGGCACCGAACCAATCGATGTGCATTCAACGTTCTGAAGTGCGTCAACTGTGGTGGCCCAAACCAAGCTGAACACTCGGTGCGTATTGAGCAAATTAAGGCGGTACAGATATTTGCTTACAGGAATGCGTGAGCACTTTTTGCCATTATGATTATGATGAGCGCCCAACGACTTCCGTCACCTGCCCTTCACTCTACTTTCGAGTCACTGGATGTCTTGCTGGTGTTTCGGAGATTCAGGCTCCGTCTTGTAGTGATTTATAGGACTCCGTTGACAGGGAAGCGGAAGGGGAAGACCAGTGGAGTGACGATTGATAACTTCCTAGCTGAGATTGAGGCGTTTGTCGAGTCATTGTCGATGGCCTTATCTCATGCGCATCTGTCACTAGTAGGATCAGTGAACATAATAATGTGGAGTGTCGTCTGACGATCTATCCACCACTTTGCCCAACGAAGCGGGTGCTCTACCGCCTTCTGAAATCGATGGATTGTGATGCTGTTGAAGAAGATATTCTGGCTCCGCTCCTGCTGACCATTCCGGAGACATCTCTGGATGGACTGGTAGCACAGAACAATGACGGGCTTGCTCTTCTGCTGGACAAGCACGAGCCAGTGAAGATGAAGTCTATCGTCTTAAGACCGTCTGCGCCATGAATAAATGAGGAAATTCGAGAGTTTAGGAAACAACTGAGGAAAGCTGAAAGAATCTGGAGGATGAACAAACTGACCGTCAGCTTTGAGATCTACAAAAACCATGCCCATCGGTACTCGGTTTTACTCAAAAGAGTGAAGTCAGTACACATGCAGAGTGAGGTGGCTGAGTGTGGCACTAACCAGCGGGCACTGTATGAATTGGTGAATCGGCTAATGGGAAAGAGTGATGTGTCTAGCCTCCCTCCCCACTTCTTTGAACAAGTTCTAGCAGACAACTTTGGTGAATTTTTCACCTCCAAAGTGTTCAAAATTCGAGCAGCTATAGATGCTGCTGCAAAACGGAGTGAGATGGAGATTAATAACGTCGTACCGCATCACATCTTGCCTAGTTATGGCGAAAATGTTGTTCTTCGTGATTTTGTATCGGTTTCAGATGGAATGGTGAAGAATTTCATCATGGCATTGCCTAATAAATCGTGAAGTCTTGATCCAGTTCCAACTTTTCTTCAAAATAAAGTTTTGTGTCCACTCGTACCTACCATAACTAAAATTGTGAATCTCTCTCTCTCGACGGGAACTTTCCCGTCGGGCATGAAGCATGCGATGGTCACGCCTCTTCTGAAGAAGCCTACTCTTGACGCCAGCGATCTGGGAAATTACCGCCCGGTCTTCAACCTCTCTTTCTTGTCAAAACCTATAGAGAGGATTGTTGCAGCTCAGTTGATGGACCATCTTGCAGCCTTCGACGTGTTACCCCCCCCCCCCCCCCCGTCAATCTGCCTACCGACCAAACCACTCTACAGAGGCAGCTTTGATTGTTGATTGTTGACAGCTCTTCTTCTGCTGGATCTGAGTGCAGCCTTTGATACGGGTGACCATGGAATTCTCAAAGATCGTTTGAGACATTCGTGTGGCGTCGACGGAGTGGCACATGATTGGTTCATTTCGTATCTTTCGAGAAGGAGTCAATCTGTGTCTGTGGATGGTGCGTCGTCTGCCTCGTCAAACTTGGCTTTTGGCGTTTCACAAGGGTCAATTTTGGGCCCCATTTTGTTCGTGATCTACGAGATTCCGCTCTATCACTTAGTTTCTTCGACGAACGTGGACATACATCAGTTTTCCGATGAAACACAATACAGGATCGACTTTCAATTCTCTCCGGATGCAGTTCAACAAAGGGAAGCCTTTTCCTCTTTGGCTGATTGTGCAACCGTTACTGAAGACTGGTTTACGCAAAACCGAGTGAAAACGAATATGGATAAGAGTATCCTCATGTATGTGTCATCAGCTAGCTACTCATCACAACTTGAGTCGCTTCCTCTTCAAGTTGGCGACAACTTTTTAGCTCCCTCGCTGATTGCTCGCAACCTCGGCGTCTCGATCGATAGTACTCTATCTATGACTCCACAAGTGAAAGATGTGTGTCGAAAGGCGATCTTCCAGCTGCGATGGATTGGCAAGGTCAGGAAATACCTCACTAAGGCTGCTGCGAAGAGTTTGGTTCAAGCACTGGTGCTGTCTAATTTTGACTACGCTTATGCGTTACTGTTTGGTCTGCCAAACGAGCTTGTGGAGCGCCTGGAGAAAAATCAATGCTCGTCTAGTTGTCGGTGCGAAAACGAACGACCGCATCACTTCTGGTATGAAGGCGCTACATTGGCTTCCTTTACGCCAACGCATCGTCTTCAAGCTGATGGTGCTGACATACAGATGCCTGAATGGAACTGCCCCTCGCTATCTTTCATCCCTTATAAGCCGTTACCATCCGCCACGCAGTATTCGATCGGCTACATCGGGAAAGCTAAATGTTCCGAACATCAAATCGGACCGTTATGGTGGGAGATCCTTCTCCAGGGCGGTGCCTGTTCTATGGAACGAATTGCCGCTGTCCGTGACATCTGCCTTGGACCTGAAATCTTTTAAAACAAGCCTAAAAACTCATTTGTTTCTTATAGCCTATCCCTGCTGAATTTTTTTATTTGTGTTGGAGACTGTACTTGTTGTAGCGTCATTTGATCTGTCCCTAGACTTGGAAAGTGCGCTTTATAAATTTAATACATAATAATAATAATAATTACCATCAGACAATTTACTCCCTCCCAGTGTTCTCAGATGCTGCAAAATCAACCTGCACCACTTAAGTCTAGCCTCTACTTCTATCGCTCAAGTAGTTCTTAACTTACACATAGATGTAATGTACGCGCCTAACTTGCGCGTATTATTCTCGACCGACGGATGTCGTTTCCACTACTCTGCCCCCTCTCGTCACAGGCAGGTACACTCCCGAGGGACGAGGTTTCCCTCTATGTGTTCCAGCTCGTTAATACATCCCTGATGGTGGCCTTTACACACCGAAACTGAATCTAACAATAGATTTGGTTCAAATTCAAGAAACTTATGCCCTTATTGGCCTGTCCGCCTACTGTTACCCTTTCTTCTCGGCCTTTCACATGCTTTAGGAGTATCATGCGTACGGATCCGCAATCCTGGTACGTGAAATGGTTCCCACGATGGGAAGAATATCGTGCAACCACATTTCCGATTTCGCTGCCTGTGTCGAACTAGTGATTAGCTCTGGCACACTTCGTCTATCCTCTGTCTACATTCGACCTTCAACCTTGAATTTTTTGAGCACTTTATCTGCTTTACTTGACGCCGTCGCCTCTCCTTTTGTTGTCATTGGCTCGGATGCTAATGCCAATTCTTTGCTCTGGAATAGTCGATGTAACGGCAAGCGTGGTGAGGAACTTGAAACGTTATTGTTCTGCTCCTATTTAATTGTTTCCAACCATCCACTTGTCCAACTTGATTTTGTTCCTGATGAGATTTCTTTTGTTGATCTCACGCTTGCTGGCGACCAAGTCAAAATCCAACGATGGCTTCTTCTGACCATTCCTCTCTCTCTCTGACCACCCGTGCATCTTCTTTGAAATTCTTCACTCTGATTTTGTTACGACAAAGAGTAAGCAAGTACGCCTGAGGTTACCATATGTGCTAAGCATTAACGCTGACATTTCCCCCTCTAAACTTGCCAAATCCCTTTCTCGTTTACCCTCAACAACTGGCCTGTTATTGGGATTTGGAGTTTTAAGGTGCACGACTGCGATCTCGTTGTTACAGTCTCTGGCCTTCTGGTGAAGGCCTCAAGCACCGACTATTTCTGTTCTTGATAGGATCTAGCGGTAATTTGTATGCATGCATGTAAAATTTATTTATATAGCGCACTTATCATGCAAGCATGCTACAAATGACGCTGAAAGTGCAGTCATTGGTTATGGGAAAAAACATTTCATTGGGAAAATGCGATACGGAGGAGGTGGGTATTTAGTTTCGCTTTAAAAGAGCCGAGGGTGGTCGAGCCAGTGATGGTGGGTGGGAGAGAATTGAGAAGTGTAGGACCAAGAAAAGAGATAGATCTTTAGCCGTATGATGCAAGACGGGCGCGGGGGACCAGAAGGGAGGTAATGCTAGAGGACCTTAAGGATCTTGCAGAGAAGAGAGATAGACGGATGCGAGTGGGGGAGAGAGACAGCAGCGGAAGGCGAGAGTTGTGGTTTTGAAAATTATGCGATGCTTTACGGATAGCCATTTTAGTTCCTTGAGGAGTGGAGTGGCATCTTCACACTTGCTTCTGCGCAGGATGAGCTGAGCGGCAGCATTTTGGACCCTATGTAGGCGAATGATGGTTTTGTCAGGTAAGCCGGGTTTTCTTGGGGGTTTCTTTTTGGATGATTTGGAGGCCGTGGACTCCCATCTTACAAAACCGACGGAGAAATGGAGGAAGAAAAGCACCATGAGATAGGCCCAAATTTCCGTTCTGCAATGTACGCAGCTAAAGAGTATCTCATTGAACTAAATAAAGAGATTCACAAATTTACAATTTACACAAATGAAAAATAATCTAATCATTTCTTAATTGGTTAAGGTTTGGGAAGTCTTGGTGAATATTTACCGATAATTGATTCAATATCTAGGATGAATGAACCAATTAGGGAAAGTTGGGAGAAAATAATTCGCCAAACTTTGAAAATTAAACGAAAAATCGTATTGAACAATTAAACATTAGTTACTTCCATTAATAAGGTTAAAATAATATTATTTTCTTATACTTGGATTTCATCATACCATCAAGGTCGTACTACAGAAGACAAAGAGATTATCTGAAATTATACAGAGACTTTGGTTAACGTTACTGTACTTCGGTTAAGCGACAACAAGTAGAAACGAAAGATATGAGAGGTCCAATTTCCCTCGCAGTTGAAACCTTAACTAATTCAAAAATTTGCTGATTCTATAAATCCTTTTGCGTAAGATAGGTTGTAAAACGAAACTAAGATGTTGAATGAAAAATAACACTTAATCCTAGACAATGTAAATCAGATAAGTTAAATCAAATCGTTAAGAGGCAATCAAAGTAACTCATCTTACTTTTCTAGTATTCTTTGACGTACACTATAACGTCAAGAAATACCCTAATTACAAGTTTAAAAGAAACTTAACCAGTTGCACCTGATACTTTCATTCAATATTTGGACTACCTTATCGTCACCATTATATATTTCCATTTCAATGACAATCTCGAAATTCCTGTCGGATCTTATGCAGAGAACTTGAGGAATGAATGAAATGAAATAAGTCAATGTACCAAATATTATTTTTATATTATTAATAACATTTTGATGGTATTAGAATGTGTAAGTAGTTTCGGCCAATATATCGTCACCAAACTTAGTCCACAACATGAAAAAAGCAAGTTTACCACTAACGGAGAGAGACCAGTACAACATTGCCACCAATCTTATTTTCACCTTTGCTAAAACAATCAGTTCCTTGGCCATTCACCATTTCCAGGAGAAGATGAGAGTCTATCCCGACATACATGACTTGATCAAGGCCGTTAAGCCTATCCAGTTGGTCTAGTCCAGTCAATAATAAAAATAAAATTGTGCTCATCTTCATGATGAACCTTCTACTACTGATGCGAGCCTGAAGCAAATTAAAAGGTAACACTTTTTAAAAAACCTTGTATCATATCAAAAAATACCTGTAGATCTCGTCTTGGGCAGCCCTTCGCCCGCCGGTTGCGACAAGAAACAAACTAGGCAGGCAAAAGAAAAATAATTAGCCTAATTAAATAATTATTCCCCTCATACCACCAGCAAGCCAAAAAGAAGAGACTAAAAAAGGACTTGAAAGATCGATTGTAAAAGGAAGCTTCAATCTTGAAGAAGAAATTGCCCCCATTTTGCAAGAGAGGAAGAAACGTACAAAATGGATGTTCTTATCACTTCCTCACCCGCTTATATTTTGCTTGCTGACAAAAATTGCAAGTTTTAGCTTCCGCTTCTTCTTCACCCAACGACGAATTTCCTGTCGATAAAAATTGCGTAGTGGTAGCTCCAACCGATTCACCTGACGATCATTATTCTGACGACTAAATGGGATTGACGCTATAGTTTCCTCTCATGCAGGGAGATCAATGGCTACAGATAATACAAAACTGATCAATTCATTGGGTGTTTGTCGCAAAAGGTTTTAACCAACCTAACCACGTCCTGGTGTACGACAAGATGCCCAAGAAGCCATGGAAGAACGACCACATCTTGACCAGCATGTCGAGTCGTCTCCTTTGCACGCCTGATGAGAAAATGACATGAGTATTAAATTTTGTCAGCGCAGAGTAATTCATACAATTACAGACTCTTCACTCTTGCTTTTTCCAACCTTTTAGAAAATGGGGACGATCGCGAAAAAAATAAAAAAAAATACCACCGATCTTGTTTGGACGAGGATTTCATCCTGATAACCAACACGCCGCTACTCCCTCCATACTAAATTCTATAGTACGGAGTTGTTTTTTGGGAGCCTCACTGGTTTAACACTGAAACCCATTGGAACTGGTGGATCGATTCCACTACGTCCAAGCCCACGTCCACCAAACGCCTAACAATGGAGGGGTGGAAAATAACCTCAAAAATTGGACCAATACTTTGACTGCAGTAACAAAGAGGAGTAACAAGTTGGAGCAAGTTGAGTAACAAGTTGGAGTCAAGCCTATCACCTAAAATTTAAAAAAAACTTTGATTTGGCGACGCCAGTTATCAGCCTTTGGGCCTGGCTATCTCACAAATCCTCAAAAATCAAACCATCCACATCCTAGAATGAGACCCAAAAAGACAAGAAAAAAGCAAAGAAAAAATTAAGAATGGCGCCAAAAAGAAATTATCAAAACCAAGTAGCCCCTGCTGCTACACCACATCAACTTCAGCACAACGCGAGGAAAAACGGTGGATGACTCAACCCCACTCAACACCCACGCCACAACGACGTAAACAATAAGTTGATTCCAACCAAAATTCAAAAATTCTCCGAAATCATCGAAAATCGGCCTGAAAATAAGCAAGAAAGAAGTTTGTATTTGTACTATAGATGTTACCAGGAATTTCTCGTGCTCGTTGTTACAGTTATGCATGGCGAAACACCAAAAGGCAATTGATGCTGAAAGGAATTTAAGAAAAAAAGGAATTGGTGAGATATCGTCTGAGTTTTCACAGTTCTCAGTCTCTCAAAATTCATACAAAGAATACTCTGCCGAACTGTTGAAGTAGAAGGAAGAATTGTGGAGTGATGTAAATTAAATGAAATAGATAAACTTGAGTTGAACTCTTATTTATAAATCTAAACATTTCGTAGGAATTCATCCTCTATTTTGACAAATGTATCGCTCCCGACATGGACAAGATGGGCATATGGTCACTGAGAGAATATGGCTTGCAAGAAGTGCTATCAGTCAATCTATCAGAGTCTTGGAACTCATTATTAAAACGGGAATTCGTGAAGAAAAGAGGGTACACCGAACACGAAATTATGTCCGCACAGAGAATCAGCCCGAGGGAAGAAAAGGGAGAAAAAGAAAGTATGAAAAAAGTGGGGGAGACCCATACTTTCCTCTTCTCCCCTTTCTTCCCTCGGGCAAATTATCTGTAGATTCGGTCGTGAAAAAAGTAAACAATAGGGGAAAACATTTTTTTTAAATACAAGGAATATAATCTGGAGACACAAATAGCTATACATACTAAACACGATACGTAGCAATTAACTGACACACAAATACAATTTAAAAAATAACACACTGATTCTCAAAATCCACTTTGTATTGGGAAACAACACTTTCAGCCGATACATACAACGAAACACATGACATAAGCAACGGCACAAAATGGCGGCCATCGAAACAATTGACTCGCTAAACCGTGAGGTAAATAGCTTCTATTGTGAGTCTAATCCTTCATGTGTCAAATTTGTATTAAAAATGTAATACAAATAAATCTCGAAGGCGATGTATTTCTTTTTTAGCCGGACGGAACAACACTTTGATTCGTGTTAGCCAACACATAACAAACACGGACTATTTGATCACAGAAACTAACGTTAGTAACGTGGCAACGAAAATATGAAATGTTAACTGGGACCACTAACATTCTAAATCACATGCGTAAACATCCAATTATTCTTTCAATATGAATGCGAACATTAGCCACTTTCCTTGAATGTTCCGTTTCTCGATACGTTAACTGTGATTTTTTTTAACGAAAGCTGGACTTGTTAACTTGGCACCACAGGCAGAAAATTTAGTTCTTTTTCGTCCACTAGATGGAGAATGGTAGCTCGTCTAGTTAAAAAGCTGGGTTGTGAAATTGCTGGATACCCAATTTTTCTTGGGCATTGTTGTAACTTGGCAACGTCGCCGCTTCTCTCTTAGAGTGTGAGTAATGCAAATGTTTTTTATTTCTTGCCGACGAAAGTAACGGAAATCGAATGTCAACAAGATCCCGTTTATCTTAACTGCACTTTATTAAATAAAATAATCAGAAATAACTTCAGAAGGAAAGATGTCATAAATATCTCGTACAATCTTTATATATTTATATTTTTGTATTGGTCAACATACTATATTATATATTGGTCTACTCCTACTGTACTACTGTTTAGACACTGCCTAGATACAAATATTACAATATAATCAGTTGTATAAGTAATAATAGGGAGATAAAAGGGAGAATTGAAGTAATATAAAAGGATAACTGGTTGAAATGGCAGATGGTGTCAAAATTTCTAATCGTTTTTCGTTAACCATAAATATTTATCGTATCATCAATCGTGTCTAGGCGTCTAGGCGTTTATGTGGCATAAATACAATGACCAAGTGATTGAATAAATTCCAGTCATTGGTCCATCCACAAAATGGTTTGAATCCAAGCAATTGCTTGAATCCATGCCCAGACTTAGAAGTTTAAGAACTAAGAAGTCCTCTGTCATCATTTTCCCCTCTTTCTGCCTCCTTGCTTGTCCTTTTGGACGAAACGATTGCCGCGATAGATTTGAAAGAAATATAAAATAGGTTTCAGTAAAATACTACTAGGGGCGGAGTGCACAGCCTCAGGAGCTCAGGCAGCGATGTGCGACTTCCTATTAATATAGCAAAAGCGAGAGGAGCAAAAGGAAAGGAATGTCACAGCCCACAAAAATATATCTCACATTTTCTCGTCAATCTGCAGGTTTAGGGGTCTCAGCGGAAGCGCTCAAGCCGTCATTTCTCGATTCGACAAGTTGAACCATTTTCACCCAAAAAAGAAAGAAATAAAAAAAAATATGGCGACAAAAAAGGAGCAAAGACGGGGTAGAGACAATCATCCGAATGAAATGAGATGGAGATGGTCGCCCCCAAGTTTCTTGTGTGATCGAGTGCAACTAAGGCGAAGAATAAAAAAAAGAGCACCCGGGAGGAGATATGAGAGCTCGGCCCGCGTGTTAGAGTGAATCATCGATGCAGCAATCATGCGGCCGAGAGCCACCGATTTTTCATGTTTTCGGACGTATGGGGAAATATAAAAAAATGGTCTACTTGACAAAAATACTTTTTAACATACCACATTGGCCAACTGTTGCTGGATGTTTACGGATTCCTCTGTTTCCGTCTCTTCTACTTCCTCGGCGATTTCGGCGACATAGCTGCACCCATCACCAGATGCTCCCGGGAAGATCTGACGAGGCAGAACATTGTCATTCGAAGATTGCAGTAAATCTGGTGTAGGTTGTTGAATAGCATCACCTACACCATACAGCACAACAGTTGGATATGTAGGACCCTAAAATTAAAAAAACAAACAAAAAAACAAAAAATTAACATAAAAATAAAAGTAAGAAGAAAAGATTCGGAATACCGATACCTTGTGCATTTGTGCATGCTTGCGAAATCCTGATTCACTCTTGAAAACGGGTCTAGCAACACAACGATGACAAATCCGGTACATTAAGCAATTTTTGTAATGGTTAGATTGCTTAACCTTGGTTTCGAATGTTTTCGAACACTTTTCGAAATTAGGACAGAGATTAATTTGTGATTCAAGGTCAAACAAAAACACGTGAGTAAAAATAACTGACTAAGACTGGAAAGGAAATTTTACAATAGCGACCCCATGCTGCAGCGTCACCAACTAGAGGTAGAAGGGATGTACAGTATGAGGGTAGAATTGAAGATTCTAATTAATGTGGAACTTCCTCACCGTTTGTCACAGCTACAGCTTCCACTTCAGCCAACTTTACTTTGTTTTGCGTCGCCTGCTCTTCGCAAGTGACGTCAACAGAAGGACTAGGCTGATCGGGCTTGGAGCACAAATGTTGCCAACGGAGGGAACCTTTTATTGAAAACAAGAAATGAAATTTTTTAAATAAAATCCTGTAAGGCATCAATATTAATGCAAATATATATTGGAGGATGCAATACCTTTGCAGCCTTTATGAAGATTCTTAAAGACATTTCTGATCGCCTCACTGCCTCCATACTTTGCTACTTTGGTGCAAACGTTCTCGCTGGGACAACGTATGCATCGGACAACCTGTGCAAATAAATCAAATATTCTTTCAGTTTCGGAGGAAAGAGAGTTAGAATGAAAACTTACAATTTTTGGTTTTCCGTATTTTAGTGAGATCTCCGGCTTGTGGAATTTCGAATGTCCGTAGGATTCTCAATAACCAATCACTGTTTTCAAGTATTCTTGGATTTGCTGATCTGGAGGGTTAAACAATATATTCAAATATATTTGAAAATTTTCAAATATATTTTGAGCAACGGCTCATCATGCAATCTCTATTGTACACGGAACACACCACTTTGTCCATTAATAAATGACGGTCGTCGTAAAGTCCGATTCCCGATAACATTAATTTCACGTTTTGATGGTAGATGCATACGCACACTGAGTGCGTGCCGCTTGCTCCGACAGTTATCCCATGTTTCGGCCGCTGGCCCACGAATACGGAAAGGCCAAAAGTTTTCACATCAACAGCATCTTTTAATTTTTTTTTGTAGTCAGAATGAAGCTCGCTGATATTGACTAGCAGCAATCTCTTTTGAATTCTTAGTCTCTTTCTGTTTGATTGTTACACACTGATCACATTCTTCATTCCAGGCAGCTACCGGCTGTATTCATCAGATGTGTAAAATTCGGTTATGCGCTGCTTGTCTGCATCTGTAAATTGGCCTTTAAGATTTTTCTGGATGGCGGATCCGATAAAATTCCATATTTCTCCTTATTTGAACGCGCTTTGGCCACATCGTATTCTGACACACCGAAATATTCACTGATTTTCCTATTGGTCCAACTATTTGGGGCCAAGGTTAAAAGAGACAACTTTTTTCTTCGATCTTCAGTAGAATTTATTTTCTCCTTAACAGCCTCCATCAACTCCAAATAATCGTTCATTGACGGATCATGATCGACGTCAAGATTTTTTTTTAAAATTGTCAAGAATTTTAGCACAAATTTGAGAGCGTCGATTACTATTACTCCGATTAATATCAGAAAGGGAGAAATGATTGAGGCACTTGATAGAACACTTATGACGCGACGAGGAGTAATAACTCGTTCAACAGAAAATAGAGTTGAATCGTCGTCGTTCACGGAGTCAGGTTGGACATTTTGTTCATTGCGCGGGGATTGCGGTTCGAGATTCTCATTGTTCGTCACTTGGATATAACAACGCGGACAAAGAACTTTTCCGGGAATTAATCTCAAATCACTTTTTAACTCGAACACGCTATCAGTCAATTTCAGATCGATTTTCACATTTCCACGAACAACACGTTTATGTTTCTTGAATGGATCGCAGATGTTTTTTTAGAAAAATGGAACCGAGGCGAATCATGGTACCGAAAGTAGATGGCGTAGTGATGAGCACTTACATTGTCAATATCTTGTAATGGACGAATCCTACAAAACACCCAAATTCTGCCCTTTAAATTTACAACACTGTTCCGCAAGACTCGCCTATTCTCTTTTTGTTGTCGAAGACCGACCTTGAAAATAACAAAAAATTATTAATTAAGTTGAAAAATATCATAATGATAATTTACCAGCAAGTCTCATTTTTTAGCTTGCCAAGTTTCCTTGTCCTGTCCATTTTCTTTTTCCTGGAGAAAATGGGCCATAAAAATGAAAAATGTGTTAATAAACTTGAATTAGATTACTGACAATAAATAAACTGTAAGTCTTCTTTCTCAGCCAGACAAGTATCTTTCTCTCCCAGAAATTAAAAAATCATCAGTTTCTTCTCCGTTTCCATGTATCTGTCAATATGGAGATTTTTAATTGAAGCTGCAAAGATTGATTTCACTTGATTTTTACAACCCAAAAATATTTATATTTTTTTCATCAAATCTTCATACGAGGCAAGTCACTCTTTCCCATATCTAAGGCTCGCTTTGACGATAATAAAAATGCAAGAAAAATATTATGTTGCATTTTTAAAATTTACCTAATTAAACAACTTCCAATGGAAGAAATTGTAAATATCCATAAATACACAGTGACTGACATACTGACACTGACTGTCCCCTCTGTGACTTATGCGAACGCAATAATAGTTTTTATCCACACTACGGTCTAAATCCACAGCCTAACTTAAAGTCCTCGCTGTGAATTCTTAAACCGATGGTATAATATCAACTTAATGGACGTAAAACCAAGAATGGCCGCTTATTTCCCTAAAGTAATCCTGAATTTAAGGTCGTCTGCTATTTTTCTGAAAAATATGATCAAATTGAACGCCCAGTACTTCAGGCAGAAGAAGAACACCACTTTTTTTTCCTTTCAAACCGTGCAGGATCTGCTTATGCAGTACGCTTCAAAGACATTTCTGTTGAAGAAATTAAGGTATATAATTGAGATTTCTTGCATTACACATAATGTATTTTAATCCACACTGTAACTTAGATCCCTGTTTTGGCTTTTGTCCACGCCATTACTCCTTAAATGTTACCTATGACTACAACATGATTGTTGACCACACTGGCTTTTTATCATACGACCACGAAACGATGCCATGTTTTCTTCACGACGGGAACGGACTACGCTACATCCTGCTATCCACGCCGTGGTCCCCCTCCCCTTACATGATTCCTATTAACGCCGTAGTCCACAATCATAAAAAGGACTTACACCGTACTACATATCCATACTGTAACCAATTTACACTGTCTCTTGTCCACCCTGAAGCCCGTACCAACGCCGGCCTTTGAGCCCTTTGGTATACCTGCCACAATTTGTTTCAATTATTTCCCATATCAAAACTGTAAATTAATTAGAATAATCGATCTAAAAAAGACAGGTCTCTTATGGACTTAGCAGAAGGGGACTTGGGAAGAAGATTAAGTGCTAGCAATTTTTCCCTAGTGTTTCTTGTCCAAGCTTAATTGCCCTAGTAATTTTAATAAATGCTCGTACCGTAACGTTTTTGAATATGAGGTAGCTGCTCATTTACCCAGCACATATGTGTATGAATGTATCCCTGGTTTTCTTTTTTAATAAATCCTTGGAATGATTATTGAACTGGGTTACAATCATTCAGCCATGAGTTAAAAACTCTTTTTTTCTATCCCTTATTATTAATTTACTTTAGTTTTCCCAGTAGGGATCGGCCACTTCTTGGTCGTTCCTTGGTTACGTCGGATTGTCCTCAGATACTTCTGCTCATCCTTTTTTCATCAATTTCCCGTTCAAGGCGAAACGGGTTTCATGACTTTTCTGTTAGGCAATTAAATATGACGGACTCCAATAGATAAGTAACATATCTTAAATATTGTCACATTTAAATTTTTTAATTACTGTGGTATTGTAATTTACTGTTTGTAATGTGATCAAAAATTCATAGCACTCTATTGCATTAATTTTATAGCTCAAAACCCCCCCCCCCCCAAAAAATTTTTTAAATCATTGTTGAATTAAATATAAGGGACTTTATTGGTGGGATTAGTAAAAACTTAAACTATTTTTGTTCAAGAGGGATAAGCCTTAGGTACATAAAACGACGTAAAAACTCGGAAATTGGTAGATTCAAGTTAATGTTTCAAGGAACTTTTTGAAAGAAGATGCAATTATTTCCTTATGTTCTGCTTGAATTTAATTTAACGTTGAATTAGCAACGACAGAGTAAACTAAAAGTTACATGAAAATCCAACGTATCATTGGGTGTTACAGATGTCAGCTTTTTTATGCTTCTAATACTCGATTACCAAAATTGATTAAGCAAACAGGCCAGCATATAGCTAATAACAAATTCCCCCAGAATGAAAAGAAAATACAAATTTTTGAAAGTTATGACTCGAAATTTTTTAAGAAAGAAGATATAAACAAAACCCAAACCCAAAGTTTGGCTATCCTGTAGCTATCCCCCGCCCCCAAAAAAAATAAAATAAAAAAATGGCTTTCGAAAACTCATTGCAATATTCAACTCTTGCTTGGCTACATTGCAGCTATGGTTTCTACTGCTGTACCTCCACTTGAAGTTTTGCCGTTTGACCTTTACTTCTCATTTCTCTAGTACGGTCTTGAACGTGTTTCTTGCACTACTACGCTTCATTTTACACATCACAAGAGATGCAAGAAGCATAACAAACTCAGAGAATAATTTTCTTAATATCATAATTTTGACATGATCAAGAACACAATCAGAAAAATAAACAATAGCTTCTTTACCATAAAATCAAGAAATCTGGTTTAAAAGGTAAAAGTAGAAAGTTTCCTTAAAAGAATCGGACATTTCGTTTTGACAATTTTATGCGGGAAATCCAATATTCTAGAGTACCACCCTTTTACTTTTAATATTTTTTGTGGTAAAATGTTGATATAATTTGAAGAATGATGAAATTAAAAAAAAAATTAATTTCCATGTCATCTCTAGCATGTTAAAAATTCAGGACAGCCTTGGACGGTTTCCAAATGAATTTCACGAAAAAAGATTTTTTGATGAATCCCGGATTTGAACCTGGGTAACTAACTATGTTTGAATCACTTTGGCACTTTGTAAATATTATGCACTTTTGAAACGATATGGCTGGGCTGCAGACTAAGTACCGTAACGATGGCAACCACAATCCTGAAAACGACACTTCGGACTACTCTTCCGCACCTAGTGACGAAAAAGGGAACCAATTACATGGCCTACGGCAATTACAGCATCTCGGCACTTTTTAGCCCGAGTAGCGCCTCCTCCATTCCTCTTTCATGTTATAACTTGGCAACTTCGCCACTTTCCTCTTAGAGAATGAGTAGTGCAGATGGTCTTGAATCTTTGGTTCAGCAAGTACACAATTTATGTCGTTCTTAAAACAGTCCCATCTAACTTCATTCCAAATATTTTCCAAGCAATGAAATATACACAGAATGGACTATATCGACAGTATTTTATGAGGTTCAGAACCTTTTATCGCAAGGTTAAAAAAAAATTAGATTAAGTTTGGGTTTATCCAAAAGGGAAATGCAATGAGGGAATTCCTCAATAAAATGATTTCTCACAGTTATCCGGTATTCATATCTCTTCCTGCGATAAAAAATATTTAAGTTTATCAAATCTATGCTAAAAAGAATACTTTTTCTATAATCAAATAGACAAATCTAAGGCTTTCATTTGAAACATTTTATCAATGGTATTAAGTCTCCTTTCCGTTATTCTTTCAATACCAATAACAATCTAGATTAATAGGATAAGAAAAAGTATCAATAGAAATAAGAAGTCGTGATTTTTTAATACCGATATTACTATGGAGATTATGGATGTCATCTTCAGACTCCTTTATTATCTTCGTTGATTTTCCCATTTCCTCTTGTACGTGTATGAAGACTAACAGTTACAAAAGCACTTCAGCAAAGTAATTTAAACATTTACATTTGTGAACATTGAACATTGATTTCATTATTAGGCTGGATTATTGCGCAGCGTCACTTGGACTTTGTCCAACTTGTGTAGTGACATGTATATTCTCCACTCAGTGTCTCTGCAGTCCGACAGCTTCTTCCCGACCTGGTCCACCTTCTCAGCAGCAACGACAAGGACATTCTCAACGTCGCTTGCATGGCTCTGTCGAAATTTTACTGATGGTACTGACGACCAAATTCAAGAAGTTGTCGACGCTGGAATCGTCCCTCGGCTCGTTGCTTTGTTGGTAAGCAATGAAGAGGCCTTTATTTACCCAAACTATGACGACAATCAGAAACATTGTGCCCATGTTACAATGCACTGATTCATTCGATCCTTTTGTCAGTTCTACTTCAGGATTCAAAGCGGGCAAGGGATTCAAAGGCAATGAAATTTGCGTAACGGTCCGACTTTATACTAGACCCAACAAATACTGCGGTAGTAAAAATGCGCTTTCTTCAATTTTTACGGAACTCTACTTGTGACACTAACAGGAAATATAACGTCAGAGGAGCCGGAGGAAACTGCTTACTTTTTTCCATTCTAAAAAATGAAGTTAGTAAACAGTTCATTAAATATTAAAATTTTCTCTTAGTGTGCATTTAGCTAAATGAGAGGCAGGGGGCTGGCAGAAACATCCATTTTGTTTTTTAGAATGACCTTTCGGCTTCCTAAAATGGCTAACGCCATGGCTCCTCAAACTGGCAGATGATATGAAGGTCTTAAATTACAAAAAAAATTATTACGGAAATCGGTAAGAGTGGATGATAAAATAATTACCTTTTTACAAACTTCACATGCGAACATGCGCAAGTTTGGAAGTTTCGTGGATCTGTTGCGCCATAGGGACGCCAAGCGGATATTGTGAGTGACTCTCGGTTTAGAAAGTTCGGCTCGGGAAACTGAAATGAAAATAAAAAATAAAAAAAAACAATAAAAAAACAATAAAAAATAAATTATATTCATTGCGCTTCGTATGGCGGCTTGGGTGTAGTATGTTATGAAGACGGATCTGCTCAGCCCGGCATTCAAGTTCTTCTCAACGTCCATAACTTTTCCGAATACTGCGAATTTTCCTATAATAAAAAAATATTAAAATCACGAAATCAACAAATAAATATAAAAATTACCTTGATAGCTTCTAATGGGATGTTCATCCCGATCCTCTTTACAAATATACGAAGAGTAGGGTCACGTTTCACTACATCTTTGCCTGACTTCAGTTCTTCTTCAATGTCTTTTTTTGCTGGTTTTTAACGCGTAGATGTTTCTAAAAAGCGGCCGTAAGTTTGCGGATTACTTCCGTGTCTTCGTGGGTCAGGTTCCGCACATCCATCTTCAACTTCTTTGGAGAAGGTTCCATAACGTGCAAACAGAATCACGAAGGGCGACGTTGCCGGGACGATAACGATGTCTGGATGGCTCAGGATACTGAAATGAAAAATAATAAAAAAATAAAACAATAAAAAATAAAATAAAATAAAAACTTACGTTAAGTGCGCTACGCACTGCTTCTCTGGTGAAATACGTTAAAAAACCGGATCGACTCAGGCCGGCATTGAGATTCTCTTCCACATCCATGACTTTTCCAAAAACAGCTAATTTTTCCTAAAATAAAAAAATGGTGGAGCCATTTTGATTTAGTGGCTCCGTCTATTGATTGAGAAAGAAAGGGAGATTAATGATTGCAATGCAAATTGAATCATTATATCTTTGAGTCCGAGATGGCGCAACGTCCGCGTCTTTCCGCTTTGTTGTGGTGGCGTGATCCTTCGTTGTGGAACACTCTTTTTGCCGGTTGCCACTCTTCCTAATCAAGAATAATTAATATGGAGCTAGACTATTACTAGCTCCGACAATATGATTGAATCACCAATTTTCAGTTATGGAGCTAGTTTGTTAATCGGCTCCGACAATACTTTGAGCGAGAATGAGGAAAGGAGAGAAGAATTTTTTTTTTATATCCGGCAACTTTGCACGTTTTTATTTTTTTTGAAAGATTTGAAGATTTAGAATGAGGTAAATTTTAGACACGTTTGTATTTAATGGAACTCGCCATCATTCCTGGAATACAATATGGTGTTTCAAGTTGACGGAAAAATAATTATTCACTCCAATGTTGTCTCCTTTCACGACCCCTGGTGGAACCGCGGCCAACTCCAATCGGGTTTGAAAATACGGGCCTGGTTGGGTCTTTTGGTACCTGAAGATAATCTGCTGCGATTTTGGCTTGGCTGGCTTGGATCGACGATTTGGCCAATGCCGCTGCTACTCCAGTTACTTCGTCTTCCTCGGCCAACAACTGCAGCACGTCCTTTTCCTCCGAGCTGGAGTCTGCAGCCGCTGGAGCCGGTGTCGATGGCGCCGGCTCCGAAAATATCACTCTTCTTCCCGACGTTGACGCTGATGGCGCTGCTGTCGCGGTCGCGTCTCCTTCCTTCGGCTTGTAACGAATATCGCCAGCGAAAACCGGCTTTTGGGCTTCTGCCAGCTGTTCCGGTGTCAGAAATTTTCTTGCAATATGTAGAAAGCCGTCAAGTGGAGCCGGAGCGTGAAAGATGCGGCGGTCGTGCGGGTCTTCTCTCGGGGGCCACCCTTTCTCCAGCCCTTCCAGCACGTAATCCCTTCTGTTGAGTCGTTGGCGTTCGTCCGCTCTTGGGTCGCGCACGTCTGGATCAAGCACTCTGGCTGGGACTATGGGTCTATTCAAATAGGCCTCCCGTTTCTTCCTCGCGGCCCCCTTCTTCCCCTCCGGAGTGTTGTGGTAGAGCTTGGGTAGGCGCTCTTTTGTCCAAGGGGGAATCTCCCCTCGAAGCCGGGCTGCTGCCCTCTCTATCCTGGCATTGTCGCGTCCTATTTCTAAGCTGTCGGTGGACTACCTTGTTAGGCGCTCCGCTAATCTGCGGATGATGGTAAAAGATAACAGCGTTAATTTTTTAATAGCCAAGCAAAGAATATGAGACACGGCCGGGCAATAATATGAGACACGACCGGCTGGGGCGACTTTAATCTGTTCGCCCCGAGGACGATTCTTTCCCCCGGATTATTGCTAGGCGCTTTGCAGCAGCTCGGTTAGGGACCGAGGGGTAACATTTGTTGGAGCAGAACTTTCTGCTGTTACTAGAGGTGGTGAAGGGGACCGAGCAGGCAGGATTGCCACAGGCTTTGGTCTCAAATGACATGATCAAGAGGAGGACGGAGCAGCGACCAGGTGTTGGTGGTCGGAGTCGATGCTTGTGTAATCTCGTATGCCAACCCTCTGTGTCGTTATTAGTACGAATGGACTGCATGAACACACACCAAGTACTTGGAGGCCATGTGTTATTTTGAATCAAATAAAACTTTACATATCTTAAAAATTTTACCAGTTTTTCTGCGTCACACCTTTTTAATTTTAAATCTTTTCCTTTTTGTACTAGATTTTCCCAACAGACTAGGACTTTCTGCCAAGGAACAAAATTAAGTGACATTAACTGTTTACAAATGGATCGTACCCCTTCATGTTCCCTATATAGTTTAGTCATGCCAATGTTTTTAATTTTTCTAAGAAGACATTGTGACCAATGAAAGCCACAGCTCTTAATAGTAACACCTGGGAATACGTATATATACAAAAATACCTTTTTTTGGTACCAGGAGGACGTCCTCTTTTTCTTGGCTCAGCTGTCGAAGAGACTGCGGCGTTGGATGTAGTCGCGGCGTTGGATGTAGTCGCAGTAGTCTAATATATTTTAAAACGCTGATTTAATAACAAGGTAATAAATGAATCTGTTATAGAATTACCTGTCGGCTACTCTTTCCATCATACTGCCACTCACCCAGTCTGTCAGGTGCCCTTCGGTTCCTAGTGGTACCATACTATAACACATACAAAAAAAATATTCAATACTAGCTTAAACTGAAATGTTAATATAATAACAACTCACCATATCACCAGTAAAACTCACTCAAGTGAAAACGTGAAAGACCAACTTAATTCAGTGAACAGACTTAATCGGACTTATATCACTAACACTGACAGCTTGGCCGAGTTTACTTTAAGATTTTCAGACGATTCGGCCAAGCTCAGTTGCCAACTCGGCCAAGAAAAGACAAAAAAAAAAGGCCTGCCCGAGTTGGTTTGGCCGAGTTGGTTTTGGCCGAGTTGTCTTCTTACCGATTGATGTCCAGCAGGTAAAGCGACGACCCAACTTTTTCTGCAATCATGACCAAACCGCTTTCTGGTTTGAATGTCACCCGGGTGTTGCAATGGTAACATTCCAACCAAGGTTCGTGACGACAGCAATTGAAAGTAAATTTGTTCCCAATCCTGAAACGCACAGTACCTTCTTGAGTGTGATGACCTTCTTCTCGTCGTTCACCATTGTTCAAACATTGACGTTTACGAACCCTTGAACTGGATAACTGGAAACTCCAATCCCATTCACCGTCCATGATCCTTCTGGAGCACACAATCAATGAGCCGATCCCTTTGGTCGGACATATGAGAAGTAGATCCAGAGTCCGTGAACCAGTCACCTGTACTTCTGGTGTCGAAGCGAGGTGTAGTGGAGATGACTCAGGTCTTCTGCTACCAACGGCATGTGAGTGGTTGAGAAAACCATGCTGGCTACCTGACTGTCGTCCATCTCCATCTTCTTTTCGGCCATTTCAGCTCGTTCACGATCGGTGCGGTCATGTCGTTTCTTCGTGTTGCAGTAATCTATCACGCGATTAGTCATGCCACAATACGTAAAGTGCTGAGGCTGATCACAACCACTTCCATGGGGATTGATCTGGTATCCTTAGTAGCCTCAACAACCACCGCGACCACGCCAGCCTCTCCTTTGATTATCGGCTCGGTTGGTATTGGACGGACCATTTGGGTGGACGTAGAGGGCTTTCTGATTGGTCCATTGTAAACCATTTCCATGGTTCTGACTATAATCTTTATATGTCGACTGGAATCTTCCACTAGTGGTGGCCACATTGTTGAATTCACCGAAAGGGCAGACTCTTTGTTGATGCTGCTTGCTTGTGCTGGTGTCGACTTGGCATTCTCTCTTTCCTCTTGTATAAGAAGAGATTTAAGTGATGGTTACATGACAACATGAAGACAAAATGGTTGGTATATAACTCGCAGTGTGCTGATAATCTTCGTCATAACCTCTCTGTCATCCACTGGGAGCCCAACTTCCTTCAACTGATGGGCCATTGACTTAATGACTGCAATGTGATTCTTCATTCTGGCCCAACCTTGTACTAGCAGTCTTAAA
Source organism: Daphnia pulex (assembly GCF_021134715.1). Taxonomy (NCBI): domain Eukaryota; kingdom Metazoa; phylum Arthropoda; class Branchiopoda; order Diplostraca; family Daphniidae; genus Daphnia; species Daphnia pulex. The sequence goes on along the minus strand of NC_060024.1, from coordinate 2,110,854 downwards.
ATGGGGCAAGTAAATAATGTTGATTATTAACAGATCTTTTTCAGTGTTGTGCCGTAAGGAGAATCCACATTTGATTCGCTGCCGTACAGTCAACCAGAATCTCCTGCTCAGTTTTCTGAATAGGTAAACAACAATAAAATGGATTTGAAATCTATTGTTCGTTTATAATAGATAAAGATGTATAGCCCTACCTTGGTGGTTTTCAATATGTAACCATGTGCTTTGCAATCTTTCCTTTTGCACTCTAGAATTTCCTCCAAATTTCTTGGATCTTTATCCTCATCATTGTTCTCAAACTTCTGCTCGGGAAATTGAACACCACAACACGTCCTTGCGTGGACAAATTCATTCTGTTTTTTACAAATTCAGAGTAATTTTCACCAAGCCACAGACTACTGAAGGCCATGTTAAAAATTTTCCAGGGCAGCTAGGGACGACATCCTAGCCTTATGGAGGGCCTCGATTTTTGGCACGTAGACCTACTACCGAATATTCAAGTTGATCAAAATAGGTAGGTCAGACGCTGTTTAAAGTGCCAGAGATACGGTCACATCCTATGTGATTGTACGGCTAAGTTTTTGTTTTGTTGCAGGTGTGCTTAACGGCACCGAACCAATCGATGTGCATTCAACGTTCTGAAGTGCGTCAACTGTGGTGGCCCAAACCAAGCTGGACACTCGGTGCGTATTTAGCAAATTAAGGCGGTACAGATCTTTGCTTGACAGGAATGCGTGAGCACTTTTTGCCATTATGATTATGATGAGCGCCCAACGACTTCCGTCACCTGCCCTTCACTCTACCTTCGAGTCACTGGATGTCTTGCTGGTGTTTTGGAGATTCAGACTCCGTCTTGTAGTGATTTATAGCCTCCGTTGACTGGGAAGCGGAAGGGGAGGACCAGTGAAGTGACGATTGATAACTTTCTAGCTGAGATTGAGGCGTTTGTCGAGTCATTGGCTGTTGTTCGGGATAAACTTATTGCCATGGTTGACTTCAATCAGCACGTTGACAGCTCCTCTTCCATCCCGGCGAAGAAGTTTTTGACTATGATGGAATCTTATGGCTTTCATCAATATGTGACGGGTCCAACGCATGACAAGGGCCACATGCTTGACCTTGTGTTTGCAAGGCCCGATGATGGCCTTATCTCATTCGCATCTGTCACTAGTAGGATCAGTGACCATCATGCTGTGGAGTGTCGTCTGACGATCTATCCACCGCTTTTCCCAACAAACCGGGTGCTCTACCGCCTTCTTAAATCGATAGATTGTGATGCTGTTGAAGAAGATATTCTGGCTCTGCCCCTGCTGACCAATCTGGAGACATCTCTGGATGGACTGGTAGCACTGTACAACGACGGGCTTGCTCTTCTGCTGGACAAGCACGCGCCAGTGAAGATAAAGTCTATCGTCTTAAGACCGTCTGCGCCATGGATAAATGAGGAAATTCAACTGAGGAAAGCTAAAAGAATCCAGAGAATGAACAAACTGACCGTCATCTTTGAGATCTACAAGGACCACGCCCATCGGTACTCGGTTTTACTCAAAAGAGTGAAGTCAGTACACATGCAGAGTGAGGTGGCTGAGTGTGGCACTAACCAGCGGGCACTGTATGGATTGGTGAATCGGCTAATGGGAAAGAGTGATGTGTCTAGCCTCCCACCCCACTCCTCTGAACAAGTTCTAGCAGACAACTTTGGTGAATTTTTCAGCTCCAAAGTGTCCAAAATTCGAGCAGCCATAGATGCTGCTGCAAAACGGAGTGAGGTGGAGATGAATAACGTCGTACCGCATCAGTTCTTGTCTAGTCATGGCTAAAATGCTGTTCTTTGTGATTTTGTGCCGGTTTCAGATGAAATGGTGAAGAATTTCATCATGGCATCGCCTACTAAATCGTGTCGTCTTGATCCGGTTCCAACTTTTCTTCTAAAGAAAGTTTTGTGTCCACTCGTACCTACCATAACTAAAATTGTGAATCTCTCTCTCTCGACGGGAACTTTCCCGTTGGGCATAAAGCATGCGATGGTCACGACTCTTGACGCCAGAGATCTGGGAAATTACCGCCCGGTCTCCAACCTCTCTTTCTTGTCAAAACTGATAGAGAGGATTGTTGCAGCTGAGTTGTTGGACCATCTTGCAGCCTTCGACGTGTTACCCCCCAACCCCAGTCAATCTGCCTACCGACCAAACCACTCTACAGAGACAGCTTTGATTGCCATTTTTAATGATCTCCTACTAATGTCCATGGATCAAGGCAGAGGGAGTGCTCTTCTTCTGCTAGATCTGAGTGCAGCCTTTGATACGGTTGACCATGGAATTCTCAAAGATCATTTGAGACATTCGTGTGGCGTCGACGGAGTGGCACATGATTGGTTCATTTCGTATCTTTCGAGAAGGAGTCAATCTGTGTCTGTGGGTGGTGCGTCGTCTGCCTCGTCAAACTTGGCTTTTGGCGCACCACAAGGGTCAGTTTTGGGCCCCATTTGTTTTGTGATCTACGAGATTCCGCTCTATCACTTAGTTTCTTCGACGAATGTGGACATGCATCAGTTTTCCGATTATACAAAATACAGGATCGACTTTCAATTCTCTCCGGATGCAGTTCAACAAAGGGAAGCCTTGTCCTCTTTGGCTGATTGTGCAACCGTTACTGAAGACTGGTTTACGCAAAACCGAGTGAAAACGAATATGGACAAGAGTATCCTCATGTATGTGTCATCAACTAGGAGCTCATCACAATTTGAGTCGCTTCCTCTTCAAGTTGACGACAACGTTTTAGCACCCTCGCTGGTTGCTCTCAACCTCAGCTTCTCGATCGATAGTACTCTATCTATGATTCCGCAAGTGAAAGATGTGTGTCGAAAGGCGATCTTCCAGCTGCGACGGATTGGCAAGGTCAGGAAATACCTCACTAAGGCTGCTGCGAAGAGTTTGGTTCAAGCACTGGTGCTGTCTAATTTTGACTACGCTATTAATGCGTTACTGTTTGGTCTGCAAAACGAGCTTCTGGAGCGCCTGGAGAAAATTCAACGCTTGGCCGCTAGGCTAGTTGTCGCTGCGAAAAAGAATGACCGTATCACTTCTCATATGAAGGCGCTACATTGGCTTCCTTTACGCCAACGCATCGTCTTCAAGCTGATGGTGCTGACATACAGATTCCTGAATGGAACTGCTCCTCGCTATCTTTCATCCCTTGTAAGCCGTTACCATCCGCTACGCAGTCTTCGATCGGCTACCTCGGGAAAGCTAAATGTTCCAAACATCAAATCGGACCGTTATGGTGGGAGATCCTTCTCCAGGGCGGCGCCTGTTCTATGGAACGAATTGCCGCTGTCCGTGACATATGCCACGGACCTGAAATCTTTTAAAACAAGCCTGAAACTCATTTGTTTCGTGTAGCCTATCCCTGCTGAATTTTTTTTATTTGTGTTGGAGACTGTACTTGTTGTAGCGTCATTTGATCTGTCCCTGGGCTTGGAAAGTGCACTTTATGAATTTAATACATAATAATAATAATAATTACCATCAGACAATTTACGCCCTCCCAATCTTCTCAGGTGCTGCAAAATCAACCTGCACCACTTAAGTCTAGCCTCTGCTTCTCTCGCTCAAGTAGTTCTTAACTTACACATAGATGTTATGTACGCGCCTAACCTGCACGTACTATTCTCGACCGATGGATGTCGTTTCCACTCCTCTCCTCCCTCTCGGTTGAAGGAAGCCTCGTCACAGGCAGGTACGCTCCCGAGGATCGAGGTTCCCCTCTATGTGTTCCAGCTCTTTAATACATTCCTGATGGTGACCTTTACACACCGAAACCGAATCTAACAATATATTTGGTTCAAATTCAAGAAACTTTTGCCTTATTGGCCTGTCTCCTTACTGTTGCTAATGCCCCCCTCCCCCTTTCTTCTCGGCCTTTCACATGCTTTATGAGTATCATGTGTACGGATCCGCAATCCTGGTACGTGACATGGTTCCCACGATGGGAAGAATATTGTGCAACCACATTTCCGATTTCGCTGCCTGTGTCGAACTAGTGATTAGCTCTGGCACACTTCGTCAATCCTCTGTCTACCTTCGACCTTCAACCTTAAAATTTTTTAGCACTTTATCTGCTTTACTTGACGCCGTCGCCTCTCCTTTTGTTCTCATTGGCTCGGATGCCAATGCCAATTTTTTGCTCTGGAATAGTCGATGTAACGACAAGCGTGGTGAGGAACTTGAAACGTTATTGGTCTGCTCCAATTTAAATGTTTACAACAATCCACTGGTCCAACTTGATTTTGTTCCCGATGAGATTTATTTTGTTGATCTCACGCTTGCTGGCGACCAAGTCAAAATCCAACGATGGCTTCTTCTCACCATTCCTCTCTCTCTGACCACCCGTGCATCTTCTTTGAAATTCTTCACTCTGATTTTGTTACGACAAAGAGTAAGCAAGTACGCCTGAGGGTACCATATGTGCTAAGCATTAACACTGACATTTCCCCTCTAATCTTGCTAAATCTCTTTCTCGTTTACCCTCAACAACTGGCCTGGCATTTGGATTTGGAGTTTTAAGGTGCACGTTTGCGATCTTGTTGTTATAGTCTCTGGCCTTCTGGTGAAGGCCTCAAGCACCGGCTTTTTCTGTTCTTGATAGGGTCTAGCGGTAATTTGTATGTATGCATGTAAAATTTATTTATATAGCGAACTTATCATGCAAGCATGCTACAAATGACGCTGAAAGTGCAGTCATAGGTTATTGGAAAAAATATTTCATTGGGAAAATGCGATACGGAGGAGGTGGGTCTTTAGTTTCACTTTAAAAGAGCCGAGGGTGGTCGAGCCAGTGATGGTGGGTGGGAGAGAATTGAGAAGTGTAGGACCAAGAAAAGAGAAAGATCTTTCGCCGTATGATGCAAGACGGGTGCGGGGGACCAAAATACTAGAGGACCTTAAGGATCTTGCTGGGGTGTAAGCGGAAAGAAGAGAAGAGAGATAGACGGATGCGAGTGGGGGAGAGAGACAACAGCGGAAGGCGAGAGTTGTGGTTTTGAAAATTATGCGATGCTTTACGGATAGCCATTTTAGTTCCTTGAGGAGTGGAGTGGCATCTTCACACTTGCTTCTGCGCAGGATGAGCTGAGCGGCAGCATTTTGGACCCTATGTAGGCGAATGATGGTTTTGTCAGGTAAGCCGGGTTTTCTTGGGGGTTTCTTTTTGGATGATTTGGAGGCCGTGGACTCCCATCTTACAAAACCGACGGAGAAATGGAGGAAGAAAAGTACCACGAGATAGGCCCAAATTTCCGTTCTGCAATGTACGCAGCTAAAGAGTATTTCATTGGACTAAATAAAGAGATTCACATATTTACAATTTACATATGAAAAATAATCTAATCGTTTCTTAATTGGTTAAGGTTTGGGAAGTCTTAGTGAATATTTACCGATAATTGATTCAATATCTAGGATAAATGGACCAATTAGGGAGAATTGGGAGAAAAAAATTCGCCAACCTTTGAAAATTAAACGAAAAATCGTATTGAACAATTAGATATTAGTTACTTCCATTAATAAGGTTAAAATAATATTATTTTCTTATACTTGGATTTCATCATACCATCAAAGTTGTACTACAGAAGACAAAGAGATTATCTGAAATTATACAGATACCTTGGTTAACGTTACTGTACTTCGGTTAAGCGACAACAAGTAGAAACGAAAGATATGAGAGGTCCAATTTCCCTCTCAGTTGAAACCTTAACTAATTCAAAAATTTGCTGATTCTATATCTCCTTTCGCGTAAGATAGGTTGTAAAACGAAACTAAGATATTGAATGAAAAATAACTCTTCATTCTAGACAATGTAAATCAGATAAGTTAAATCAAATCTTTAAGAGGAAATCAAAGTAACACATTTTACTTTTCTAGTATTCTTTGAGGTACACCATAACGTCAAGAAATACCCTAATTACAAGTTTAAAAGAAACTTGACCAGTTGCACCTGATACTTTCATTCAGTATTTGGACGACCATATCGTCACCATTATATATTTTCATTTAAATGACAATCTCGAAATTCTTGTCGGATCTTATGCAGAGAACTTGAGGAATGAATGAAATTAAATAAGTCAATGTACCAAATATTCTTTTTATATTATTAATAAAATTTTGATGGTATTTGAATGGGTAAGTAGTTTCGGCCAATATATCGTCACCAACCTTAGTCCACAACATGAAAAAAAGCAAGTTTACCACTAACGGAGAGAGACCAGTACAACTTTGCCACCAATCTTATTTTCACATTTGCCAAAACAATCAGTTCCTTGGCCATACCCCATTTCCAGGAGAAGATGAGAGTCTATCCCGACATACATGACTTGATCAAGGCCGTTAAGCCTATCCAGTTGGTCTAGTCCAGTCAATAATAAAAATGAAATTGTGCTCATCTTCATGACGAACCTTCTACTACTGATACGAGCCTGAAGCAAATTAAAAGGTAACACTTTTAAAAAACCTTATATCATATCATAAAATACCTGTAGATCTCGTTTTGGGCAGCCCTTCGTCCGCCGGTTGCGACAAGAAAAAAACTAGGCAGGCAAAAGAAAAACAATTAGCCTAATTAAATAATTATTCCCCTCATACCACCAGCAAGCCAAAAAGAAGAGACTAAAAAAGGACTTGGAAGATCGATTGTAAAAGGAAGCTTCAATCTTGAAGAAGAAATGGCCCCCATTTTGCAAGAGAGGAAGAAACGTGCAAAATGGATGTTATCGTCACTTCCTCACCCACTGATAATTCGCTTGCTGACGAAAGTTGCAAGTTTTAGCTCCCGCTTCTTCTTCACCCAACGACGAATTTCCTGTCGATAAAAGTTGCGAAGTGGTAGCTCCCACCGCTACCCCTGACGATGATTTTTCTGACGACTAAATGGGATTAAAGCTATAGTTCCCTCTCATGCAGAGAGATCAATGGCTATAGATAATACAAAACTGATCAACTCATTGGGTGTTTGTCGCAAAAGGTTTTAACCAACCTAACCACGTCCTGGTGTAGGACAGAATGCCCAACAAGCCATGGGAGAACGACCACATCTTGACCAGCATGTCGAGTCGTCTCCTTTTCACGCCTGATGAGAAAATGACATGCGCATTAAATTTTGTCAGCGCAGAGTAATGTATACAATTGCAGACTCTTCAAACTTGCTTTTTCCAATCGTTTGGAAAATGGGGATGATCGCAAAAAAAAATAAAAAAAATCCCACCGATCGTGTTTGGACGAGGATTTAATCCTGATAACCAACACGCCGCTACTCCCTCCATACTAAATTCTATGTGACGGAGTTATTTTTTGGGAGCCCCACTGGTTGAACACCGAAACCTATTGGAACTGGTGGATCGATTCCACTACGTCTTCGTGTGGCAAACTTAGAAAAACTGGAGGATCTGTTCCTGAGATCCCCAAATGAATTAATGGAGGGGGATTTCTATTTGATCAACGTCATGCCCCAGCTGCCCAATATCTACGTGCTGCTGCTGTTCTTGATGTGCGTCCACCATTGTCACTGAAGGTGATTAAGACACCACCATAGACAACTAAATCAAATACGTCCAAGCCCACGCCCACCCAACGCCTAACAATGGAGGGGTGGAAAAGAACCTCAAAAATTGGACCAATACTTTAACTGCTGAGTAACAAGTTGGAGTCAAGCCTATCACCTAAAATTAAAAAAAAACTTTGATTTGGTGACGCCAATTATCAGCCTTTGGGCCTGGCTATCTCACAAATCGTCAAAAATCAAACCATCCACATCCAAGAATGAGACCCAAAAAGACAATCTTTGTAAAATTAAAAAAAAACAAAGGAAAAATTAAAAATGGCGCCAAAAAAAAAAATTATCAAAACCAAGTAGCCCCTGCTGCTACACCACATCGACTTCAGCACAACGTGGGGAAAAACGGCGGATGACTCAATCCCTCTCAACACCCACGCAACAACGACGTAAACAATAAGTTGATTCCAACAAAAATTCAAAAATTCTCCGAAATCATCGAAAAACGGCCTGAAAATAAGCAAGAAAGAAGTTTGTATTTGTACTTTAGATATTATCAGGAATTTCTCGTGTTCGTTGTCACATTCATGCATGGCGAAACATCAAAAGGCAATTGATGCTGAAAGGAATTTAAGAAAAAAAGTAATCGGCGAGATATCGTCTGAGTTTTCAGAGTCTCTTAAACCAAAATTCATACAAAGAATACTCTGCCGAACTGTTGAAGTAGAAGGAAGAATTGTGGAGTGATGTAAATTAAATGAAAAAGATAAACTTGAGTTGAACTCTTATTATAAATCTAAACATTTCGTAGGAATTCATCCACTATTTTGACAAATGTATCGCTCACGACATGGACAAGAAGGAACATATGGTCACTGAGAGAATATGGCTTGCAAGAAATGCTATTAGCCAATCAATAAGTGTCTTGGAATTCATTATTTAAACGGGAATTCGTGAAGAAAAGAGGGTACACCGAACACGAAATTATGTTCGCAAGAGAATCAGTCCGAGGGAAGAAATGGGAGAAAAGGAAAGTATGAAAAAAGGGGGGGGGGCATACTTTCATCCTTACTGCCTTTCTTCCCTCGGGCAAATTATCTGTAGATTCGGTCGTGAAAAAAGTAAACCATAGGGGAAAACATTTTTTTTAAATACAAGGAATGTGATCTGGAGACACAAATTGCTACACATACTAAACAAGATATGTAGCAATTAACTGACACACAAATAAAATTTAAAAAATAACACGCTGATTCTCAAAATCAACTTTGTATTGGGAAAAAACACTTTCAGCCAAAGCAGAAAACCAAAATACCAACAATCATGGCGGACATAGAAACAATTGACTCGTGAAACCGCGAGGTGTAGCCTCTATATAACATTATATATGTTGATGTATAAAAAATTACTTAGCAGTTAAAGACTTTCGTTTGCATATTGTATGTATATTAATATTTTTATTGAATAGATTTCATGCATTTAACATTCAATATATTAATAAGTGAACGTATTCTTTTAGGCTGATAAACTTCTCGTAGGCGACGTGAAAAAAAACAAAAGAGCAACACCGTTATGGAACGAGCAAAGCTAATTCTTTCGCTAAACCAACTAGTTCATGTACAACAGCAGAAATGTTTTGTTGCAACAGGTAGCAGTGGGGTTAAACCCCTCGTTTGACTGTTTCGCGATTGGAAACCCAGTCAGCATTGCACATGTGGATTAACTGTGACTCGCTCCCACATAATGTCTGCTATATGATTTTCCTTGATTATGAATATCATCCTCGTAATGAGAAACCTAATTTGACTCGTTACCAAAAAATGTGAATAAGAGAGCTGACTCCAGGTCTGGGACGAAAAAGAATTCAAAACCTTTAAATGGGTACAGAAATATCAGAAGAAAAGAGGCACAGGTACCTACGTCATCTATCGCTGTGTGAATTGTAACCGAAATTAACTAAATAGGTTTTGTTTTCAATAGAAAGAAAAGCTGGGAACGTTTTTGAGTCAAAGTTGAGGAGGAAGCTGAAATGTCAAGAAAAGAAGATAGATTTCTGAAATATAACATTGAAAATGGTGAATTGGAGGTAAAAATGCCAATAAAATGACATACATAATTATATACATTGATATATGCATATATGTTAACATAAATTTTATTTTCGTTATGCAACCATATAACATCGTTTAATATTATGTAGGACAGCAGTGACGAAGAATTGGAGAACATGGTAAATAACGAATGTGAGGTAAAAACATAGACATCACAATAGAAGCTATTTACCTCTCGGTTTCGTGAGTCAATTGTTTTGATGGCCGCCATTTGGTGCCGTTGCTTATGTCATGTGATTCGTTGTCTGTATCGGCTGAAAGTGTTTTTCCCAATACAAAGTAGATTTTGTTAACCAGTATTTAATTAATTTAAATTATTTTTGTCAGTGTATTGCTACGTATCTTGGTTAGTATGTGTAGTAATTTCTGCTTCAAGATCACATTTCTTGTATTTTTAAAACATTCTTTTCTGTAGGGCTGTCATGGATGACACCATAGTATTTGAAATAGAAATTCTTGAGCCATTAGGTGATCAAGACTTTTCTGTTACTAGTGACGGTCAAATTATAGAATTATTTGACTTGTCTCTTTATGTATCGACATTAAATCAGGAAGATAAACTGAGGTATGCAGCAAAACTATTAATAGTAGGTTATGATTGTTCCTTCGTTCAATTCACGAAGAGTATTGGTGCAATGGACTTAGCATCGCAGAAAAAATGCTTGATTTGATAAATTACCTCCTGTGTTCAAAGTCTCCATACACATATGAAGATTTAAAGGCTTACAAGGACCTTAACGCCTACAAGAGATTTATCGATGGGGGCATTTAGATCATTGTGTGCAATAAGTCTTTTAAACAAAAATATGTTGATGAAAGTGAAGGTTATTACTCTTCATGTGTTTATTTGTAACATAACTATAACACATAATTTTTTTTTGGTTTGTCATTCCATGAGTTTTAATGATTCACCAGCCCAGCCGTGGATTGCCTTTAATGCAGCTGGAATCGTCATAGCTGGGCACTGCAATTGCACTGCTTGGTATGTAGAATTTTAATTTTATAGGGTAACTTGAAATATGTGATACGCCCTATTTAGAAATAATTCATTCGCAGCTTAGGTGAGGTGAGGTTTGCAGTCACGTTGCTACATTACTTTTCACAGCAGTTGCACTCGTTGATATGAAGAATTTTGTTTCACGAACAGAATTAAAATGCTCGTGGCTGGATCGGTACCAGAAACCTATAAGTATTCCTATCACAGATAACACAAAAATATTAAGTTAAAGTTCTGCAATAAATTACAGACTATGGTAGACAAAATTTCACAGCTAAACATAGGTAAAAACAACTGTTCACCTAAAACCTGTATCTGAAATCTCTGATATTCCAAGCATTTTTATAGTCAGTAATTAAGGAAAAGAATCCAAGTTTAATACTGTTGGTGAGTGGCGAATGTTGCCAGTCACATATCCCAAAACAATTGAATATACCATTGCCACCACCTCTTGGGACATTGTATGATGTGAAATGTCATGGATTAGATCTAAACATACTTTGTGAAAAGCTAAAGATTTGATGGTTAAATATGCGGTTACTGAGGAGCAATCTATAAGAATTGAAGAAATAACAAGAATGCAGTCCAAATCAGATCTGTGGCATGTAAGTTAAATGTTATGTTTTTTCTTATAAAAATATTTGGTTACAATAAGGTTTGGGCTAGACCACGAAGCACGCGCCGTTACTAAATTGGAAAAGCTATTTGTTAAACACGGATTGGATGAGGACTTTTCCATTGAACCATCTGGTCTGTTTATTAATGTAAAAGAACCACACTTAGCTGCCTCGCCGGACAGAATTTTGCGGTGCTCTTGTTCTCAGTGTCTGGGAATTGCTCTTATAGAAGTGAAATGCTGGTTCAAACATCCCCACAACAAGATACGCAATGCGATAACTGTTGATAACACCCTTTGACTCAAAAAAGACGAAAATAGAAAATTAAAGCTGACAAGCGATACTACGCTCAAAAGCAATTGCAGATGCATGTCTGCGACGTGAAACTCTGCTACTTTGTTGTATATACATTAGTAGATTTAGTTTGTTTGCGCATTTTCTATAATAAGCTATACTGTGAGGATTAGCAGCCAAATCAAAATTCTTTGTACTACGTGTCTTTCTACCAGTATTGACAAGTAAGTACTTCACAGTCACGTGATACAACGTGAGTACAGATGAAAATAATTGCATGCCCTGTTTCTGTCAAAAAACCATGACAAATCAAGAAATGATAACATGTGTGAATAAGTTGTGTTTTGCTAAATTTTATCACAAGAGTGTCTTTTGTGGCTGGGAATGAAGGTTTTCAGAGATTCATGGATCTGTCATATCTGCAAAAAAAGCATTGCCAGCAAAAGAAACAATGAAAAGTGAGCTCTACACCTAAAGCAGAAAACGAAATGGTAACAACATAAAATGTGTTCTAAATTTATTATGTCTTTTAAGTAAACCCAGATATAATCAAGAAATTCAGTCTAATCCTTTATGTGTCAAATTTGTATTAAAAATGTAATACAAATAAATCTCGAAGGCGATGTTTTTTTTTTACTTTTTTAGCCGGACGGTACAACGCTTGGATTTATGGTAGCCAACACATAACAAACACGGACTATTTGATCATAGAAACAAACGTTAGTAACGTGGCAACGAAAATATGAAATGTTAACTGGACTCACTAACATTCTAAATCGCATGCGTAAACATCCAATTATTCTTTCGATATGAATGTGAACATTAGCCACTTTCCTTGAATGTTCTGTTTCTCGATACGTTAACTGTGATTTTTTTAACGAAACCTGGAGTTGTTAACTTGGCACCACACAACCCAACGTCTTCCGCAATACTGAATCCTATGTCAGCAAGAACTTCATCTCAGGGAATAAGTTTTCTCAAAAATTCACTATCTTGTACGATGTGCTTGTCACTAGTCCGTCCAACATATCCGGCAGATATGAATGATATGCTTCCTTGAGGCAGAGAATGAACATTCCCTAGAGAGAGCGGGAAAAAATGAATTCAGATTATTCATTCGGGGGGATTTCATTGGGTAATCGCAGTATACGGGTTCTTCAACAGGTCTTTCGTAGTTATCGACGATAGCGCATCCCTTAACATTAATCATCGGCAATGGGAGCTAATTTATTGTGATGACTTGGTCTGCAATCACGTTTTTGATACTGTACCCAGCCTCATGCGTGCCGAATTTTACATCGCTCGAATGCCATGTCAAATTCAGACGGGAGGGTCAGCTTGTGGTTTTTGCCGTTGCTTTTGTAACTGCTTTGGCTTTTAGGGACGATCCTTCATCGGTGGTATTAGAACAATCCAAAATGGTGGAACAACTCGAAAATTGCTTACAAAAGAAAAAGAAATGGAACGCTTCCCATTGTCGACAAAGAGATTGGAAAAGCACGCAAATGCAGGGATGGGAAGACCATTTCCAGTTCCGGTTATTTGTAATTGCAGACTAAGGTATTCCGAAAAAAAGCCATTCAGTGTAATAAGTGCCAACTATATTACCACCAATTATGCGAAAAAGTCCCATACCGATTTTTCTTAAAGAAGAATGAAAAGAATCTGCGTTTGCTCACCCTGTTCTTCCAAGTAAATTTTTTCCTTGAAATTTGTAATTTAATCAAACATAATTCAGAAATTTTTAAATGCACAGTTTTCTAAGCAGGGATATCCTATACCCTATGAAGTAACCAGCGATTGTGAATCAAATAAAAAGATAGTGACATCTTTCTTCAATATTGGTTTTGCAACATACATATGCGGGAAAATAACATAAAGTATATAACCATGTACGATGATATATAGAAATATTATGTATGATCACGTCACAGCATATAGGAATATAATATAAAGTCAACTTGGCCTCCGATGAACGTTCAATGCATCTTGAACATGCCATCGTTAGCTGAAGGCCATATACCATTCCCTGATTGGCCAGTCATCATCACGTGACAAACCTCCTTTCCCTACGTATTTTCGTTTTCGTCGCCATTTTGGTTTTGCAGTCGTCGGTGTGTATTGTTTTCAAAAAGTGAACAATAGTTTTAATTTGTTTCCAGTTATCTACGTGCCTTCCCTGGAAGATTAGGATTTTATTTTAAATGTCTGAACGCGTAAAAGAAATGGTTGATTTAATGGAAAGTCGATATCACCAGGAAATTCTAAAAAAAAGACGAGAAAAACGTCTTAGTAGCAAAAGGAGAGGGCGATATTTAGATAATTTTAGTGTAAAACTAAAAGAACCAGATTACGTCCAATTACAAGTTTGCATACTGCATGTCTTTCTAGTGTTGTGTCAAGTTCAAACGGTTTTTCAGATAAGGATCATCATGTGCGTCACATCAGCACACAGACCCAGTCAGCAAGTTACGATGGGATTGTGACAGTTAATATTGAAGGTATTTTACTTTAATGAACTACACATTTATAAAAAATAATGAAACTATTTTTTGCCCTAAATACCATCAAACCAGCTTACATAGGTTCATTTAAATAACTTCCTTATTAAGGTATTCATTTTTGACTGTTCAAATTATTTACAGCCACTGCGTAAATTGGGCAGACCTCCGCCACTCATTATGAGAATCATGGACGCCGTGTTGATCCTGTTCCAGCGTAAAATCCAACCCGTTTGCCATGAACCAGCTATCGGAGGATTTAAACCTTCCTGGATGGAATCCCTCAAGTTAAATGTTTCCTTATCTTTCATTGTAACAAAAACTAATAGTCTAATTCTCATGTCACGCAGATGATGGCCAGCACGAGTTTCCTGCAGCAATGGCAATATTGCTGCTTGTTTCCTGGATGTCATTCAACATTATCTGCTGGGAGAGGTGTTGTCAATCGATTATCCCGTAAGTAAATTATGTGAGCCCGACGTTCGCTTCCCCGTGCGTGGTCTTTGACGCGGCGGGATGGCCGAAGGCCCCATCAACCCCGTGTGTTATCCAACCCCTCGTCCACCATTACCCCTTACCCCGTGAGTTTTACCCATATTCTAGAGGCGAGCGTTCGGCAACATAATTTTCTTTATCTTATCTTTATTGGTTTAGTTTTTCCTTAAAATTACTACATACTTAAATTACATACCCAAAATTAGTAGTCGAGTACTTCTTTTGGGTTGGAATAACATCTATAACAGATAACAAAAGAATAAAATTAAAATCAAAGGGAAACAATCACACCCAGTCATATAACGTAGTCCTATTTCTACCAGTCCTATTTCGTTTCAGTCCTATTTCACCGTCTACCCTACTAACATATGTCGATATATTTGTCTCTTTCTATCTACATACTAAAATAAATTTGAAAACAATCATAAGAAACAATTTCTGTAAGCCAAAACTGTATTTGGAAGTCTCAATTATGGATTTATTGAAAGTTAAGATTAATCTTCATCACTTCTTTCAGCTGCAGAATTCCCGGAAAAAGATTTCCCGGGCTGTTGAGGAAACCCAAAATGTTCTTTTTGAATTTTTTCCGTGGTCATAAACTGAATGAAAGTAATTTGTTTGCTAAGTTATACATGTTTCAATTTCAGTTGAAGTTTTAAGGCAGTGCAGTTAGGATAAACGGGATCTTCTTGGCATTCAATTTCCGTTACTTTCGTCTTCAAGAAATGAAAAACATCTGCATTACTCACACTCTAAGAGAGAAGCGGCGACGTTGCCAAGTTACAACAATGCCCAATAAAAATTGGGTTTCCATCAATTTAAAAACGCAGCTTTTTAACTAGACGAGCTACCATTCTCCATCTAGTGGCCTAAAAAGAACTAAATTGTCTGCCTTCAAGCAGAATAAGCAGCGGCAAACTTCTTATACATGATCTTATGGGAGCAGCGCCTCCTAATTTCCACCTTCATGCCTCTTGGAAGTTAGAAGCCAATAAAAGCATGAAATTACATTGTCCCGACTTTTTCACCCGAGAAACTCGAGGAGAAATAGAAACACAAAGAAATACACATGTATCCTTTTAAGCCAATTTGGCTACAATGTAATATAACTAACGGATGCAATAACTAAGGGGACTTATATGGAGATAAATGGGAGAATTAAAGTAATATAAAAGGATAACTGGTTGAAATGACAAATGGTGTCAAAATTTCTAATCGTTTTTCGTTAACCATAAATAATTATCATATCATCAATCGTGTCTAGGCGTCTAGGCGTTTATGTGGCATAATTACAATGACCAAGTGATTGAATAGATTCCAGTCATTGGTCCATCCACAAAATGGTTTAAATCCATGCAATTGCTTGAATCCATGCCCAGACTTAGAAGTTTAAGAACTAAGAAGTCCTCCGTCATCATTTTCTCATCTTGCTGCCTCCTTGCTTGTCCTTTTGGACGAAAAGATTGCCAGCGATAGCTTTGAAAGAAATATAAACTAGGTTTCGGTAAAATACTAGTAGGGGCGGAGCGCACAGCCTCAGGAGCTCAGGCAGCGATGTGTAACTCCCTCACCGCTGGTAACAGCTACAGCTTCCACTTCAGCCAACTTCACTTTGTTTTGCATCGCCTGCTCTTCGCAAGTGACGTCAACAGAAGGACTAGGCTGATCGGGCTTGGAGCACAAATGTTGCTAACGGAGGGAACCTTTTATTGAAGACAAGAAATGAAAATTGTTTAAATAAAATCGTGTAAGTCATCAATATTAATGCAAAAATATATTGGAGGATGCAATACCTTTGCAACCTTTATGAAGATTCTTAAAGACATTTCTGATCGCCTCACTGCCTCCATACTTCGCTACTTTGGTGCAAACGTTCTCGCTGGGACAACGTATGCATCGGACAACCTGTGCAAATAAATCAAATATTCTTTCAATTTCGTAGAAAAGAGAGTCAGAATGAAAACTTACAATTTTTGGTTTTCCGGATTTTAGTGAGATCTCCGGCTTGTGGAATTTTGAATGTCCGTAGGATTCTCAATAACCAATCACTGTTTTCAAGTATTCTTGGATTTGCTGATCTGTAGGGTTAAACAATATATTCAAATATATTTGAAAAATTTCAAATATATTTTGAGCAACGGCTCCTCATGCAATATGTATTGTACACGGAACACACCACTTTGTCCATTAATAAATTACGGTCGTCGTAAAGTCCGATTCCCGATAACATTAATTTCACGTTTTGATGGTAGATGCATACGCACACTGAGTGCGTGCCGCTTGCTCCGACAGTTATCACATGTTTCAGCCGCTGGTCCACGAATACTGAAAGGCCAAAAGTTTTCACATCAACAGCATCTTTTAATTTTTTTTTGTAGTCAGAATGAAGCTCGTTGATATTGACGAATAGCAATCTCTTTTGAATTCTTAGTCTCTTTCCGTTTGATTGTTTCACACTGATCACATTCTTCATTTCAGGAAGCTGCTGGCTGTATTCATCAGATGTGTAAAATTTGGTTATGCGCTGCTTTTCTGCATCTGTAAATTGGCCTTTAAGATTTTTCTGGATGGCGGATCCGATAAAATTCCATATTTCTCCTTATTTGAACGCGCTTTGGCCACATCGTATTCAAACACACCAAAATATTCACTGATTTTCCTATTGGTCCAACTATTTGGGGTCAAGGTTAAAAGAGACAGCTTCTTTCTTCGATCTCCAGTAGAATTTTTTTTCTCCTTAACAGCCTCCATCAACTCCAAATAATTGTTCATTGACGGATCATGATCGACGTCAAGAATATTTTGTTTCAATTTGTCAAGAACTTCAGCACAAATTTGAGAGCGTCATTCACTATTACTTCGATTAATATCAGAAACGGGAGAAATAATTGAGGCACTTGAAAGAACAATTATGACGCGACGAGGAGTAATAACTCGTTCAACAGAAAATAGAGTTAAATCGTCGTCGTTCAAGGAGTCAGGTTGGACATTTTCTTCATTGCGCGGGGATTGAGGTCCGAGATTCTTATTGCTCGTCACTTGGATGTAACAACGCGGACAAAGAACTTTTCCGGGAATTAATCTCAAATCACTTTTTAACTCGAACACGCTATCACTGAATTTCAGATCGATTTTCACATTTCCACGAACAACAAGTTTATGTTTCTTGAATGGATCGCAGCAGTAATTTTTTAGAAAAATGGAACCGAGGCGTATCATAGTCAGGCCCACCTTTACCAACGGGCCACCCGGGCGGCCATCCGGGGTCCACAGGTTCCGGGGGAGAGGGGGGGCCACGGCAGCAAAAAATTTTTTTAAAAACTAAGACAAAAAAATATGAATTAAAAAATGTATTCTTTTCTTTATTGATAATTTAATATGCTCGGCAAGTTATATAAAAATATGTAATACAGATTTTATAAATTCAGAAAGAGTGAAAGTGCGAGCAGTACTGCAATAGCTACTTCAACATCAGGGTGCCTAGGGGGTGCTAAAAGTTATCTTGAGAGCTAGAGCCCTAGAGGGCAAATTTCGAAATTATTGAAACAAAAGATCAACGCTAATGGGAAGACTCACAGGGATTAGTGATGACTATAGTTCGTAGAAAGAAGAAGAGTCAATTCAGATCAGGTTACTCAGCTTAATTCTGTTTATTGAGCGTCTGACTGTGTCTTTTAGTATGAATACAGAATCTAAAAGTAAAATGGCTTCAGGAGCCAAGAGAAGGAAGGAGTCAGCCATAAAAGAGAAAAAAGTTGAACAATTTTTGACGGAAGTTCCGAAACTTTCAGTGTTTTGTCGTCCGATTAGTGCAATCTCACAAAATTCAAGTGAAAATGAAATTGCTGCAGCAAATGTGTCAGGAGAAAGATCTTTTAATGTGTGAAAACGAGTCAAAAATGCCTTTCGTTCAAATATGCTTCAAGCTCGTCTGTCTTCCCTATCCCTTCTTCAAATTGGAAATTCAATTTTTCAAAAAATCAATTCTGACCAAATAATTGATCAATTTATTTCTGCCAAGATTCGTCATAAATATTAGAACATAAATAAAGTCAATGAGTAATGAGTTTCCGTCAATCCTCTGTCTACCTTCGACCTTCAACCTTGAAATTTTTTAGCACTTTATCTGCTTTACTTGACGCCGTCGCCTCTCCTTTTGTTCTCATTGGCTCGGATGCCAATGCCAATTTTTTGCTCTGGAATAGTCGATGTAACGACAAGCGTGGTGAGGAACTTGAAACGTTATTGGTCTGCTCCAATTTAAATGTTTACAACAATCCACTGGTCCAACTTGATTTTGTTCCCGATGAGATTTATTTTGTTGATCTCACGCTTGCTGGCGACCAAGTCAAAATCCAACGATGGCTTCTTCTCACCATTCCTCTCTCTCTGACCACCCGTGCATCTTCTTTGAAATTCTTCACTCTGATTTTGTTACGACAAAGAGTAAGCAAGTACGCCTGAGGGTACCATATGTGCTAAGCATTAACACTGACATTTCCCCTCTAATCTTGCTAAATCTCTTTCTCGTTTACCCTCAACAACTGGCCTGGCATTTGGATTTGGAGTTTTAAGGTGCACGTTTGCGATCTTGTTGTTATAGTCTCTGGCCTTCTGGTGAAGGCCTCAAGCACCGGCTTTTTCTGTTCTTGATAGGGTCTAGCGGTAATTTGTATGTATGCATGTAAAATTTATTTATATAGCGAACTTATCATGCAAGCATGCTACAAATGACGCTGAAAGTGCAGTCATAGGTTATTGGAAAAAATATTTCATTGGGAAAATGCGATACGGAGGAGGTGGGTCTTTAGTTTCACTTTAAAAGAGCCGAGGGTGGTCGAGCCAGTGATGGTGGGTGGGAGAGAATTGAGAAGTGTAGGACCAAGAAAAGAGAAAGATCTTTCGCCGTATGATGCAAGACGGGTGCGGGGGACCAAAATACTAGAGGACCTTAAGGATCTTGCTGGGGTGTAAGCGGAAAGAAGAGAAGAGAGATAGACGGATGCGAGTGGGGGAGAGAGACAACAGCGGAAGGCGAGAGTTGTGGTTTTGAAAATTATGCGATGCTTTACGGATAGCCATTTTAGTTCCTTGAGGAGTGGAGTGGCATCTTCACACTTGCTTCTGCGCAGGATGAGCTGAGCGGCAGCATTTTGGACCCTATGTAGGCGAATGATGGTTTTGTCAAGTAAGCCGGGTTTTCTTGGGGGTTTCTTTTTGGATGATTTGGAGGCCGTGGACTCCCATCTTACAAAACCGACGGAGAAATGGAGGAAGAAAAGTACCACGAGATAGGCCCAAATTTCCGTTCTGCAATGTACGCAGCTAAAGAGTATTTCATTGGACTAAATAAAGAGATTCACATATTTACAATTTACATATGAAAAATAATCTAATCGTTTCTTAATTGGTTAAGGTTTGGGAAGTCTTAGTGAATATTTACCGATAATTGATTCAATATCTAGGATAAATGGACCAATTAGGGAGAATTGGGAGAAAAAAATTCGCCAACCTTTGAAAATTAAACGAAAAATCGTATTGAACAATTAGATATTAGTTACTTCCATTAATAAGGTTAAAATAATATTATTTTCTTATACTTGGATTTCATCATACCATCAAAGTTGTACTACAGAAGACAAAGAGATTATCTGAAATTATACAGATACCTTGGTTAACGTTACTGTACTTCGGTTAAGCGACAACAAGTAGAAACGAAAGATATGAGAGGTCCAATTTCCCTCTCAGTTGAAACCTTAACTAATTCAAAAATTTGCTGATTCTATATCTCCTTTCGCGTAAGATAGGTTGTAAAACGAAACTAAGATATTGAATGAAAAATAACTCTTCATTCTAGACAATGTAAATCAGATAAGTTAAATCAAATCTTTAAGAGGAAATCAAAGTAACACATTTTACTTTTCTAGTATTCTTTGAGGTACACCATAACGTCAAGAAATACCCTAATTACAAGTTTAAAAGAAACTTGACCAGTTGCACCTGATACTTTCATTCAGTATTTGGACGACCATATCGTCACCATTATATATTTTCATTTAAATGACAATCTCGAAATTCTTGTCGGATCTTATGCAGAGAACTTGAGGAATGAATGAAATTAAATAAGTCAATGTACCAAATATTCTTTTTATATTATTAATAAAATTTTGATGGTATTTGAATGGGTAAGTAGTTTCGGCCAATATATCGTCACCAACCTTAGTCCACAACATGAAAAAAAGCAAGTTTACCACTAACGGAGAGAGACCAGTACAACTTTGCCACCAATCTTATTTTCACATTTGCCAAAACAATCAGTTCCTTGGCCATACCCCATTTCCAGGAGAAGATGAGAGTCTATCCCGACATACATGACTTGATCAAGGCCGTTAAGCCTATCCAGTTGGTCTAGTCCAGTCAATAATAAAAATGAAATTGTGCTCATCTTCATGACGAACCTTCTACTACTGATACGAGCCTGAAGCAAATTAAAAGGTAACACTTTTTAAAAAACCTTATATCATATCATAAAATACCTGTAGATCTCGTTTTGGGCAGCCCTTCGTCCGCCGGTTGCGACAAGAAAAAAACTAGGCAGGCAAAAGAAAAACAATTAGCCTAATTAAATAATTATTCCCCTCATACCACCAGCAAGCCAAAAAGAAGAGACTAAAAAAGGACTTGGAAGATCGATTGTAAAAGGAAGCTTCAATCTTGAAGAAGAAATGGCCCCCATTTTGCAAGAGAGGAAGAAACGTGCAAAATGGATGTTATCGTCACTTCCTCACCCACTGATAATTCGCTTGCTGACGAAAGTTGCAAGTTTTAGCTCCCGCTTCTTCTTCACCCAACGACGAATTTCCTGTCGATAAAAGTTGCGAAGTGGTAGCTCCCACCGCTACCCCTGACGATGATTTTTCTGACGACTAAATGGGATTAAAGCTATAGTTCCCTCTCATGCAGAGAGATCAATGGCTATAGATAATACAAAACTGATCAACTCATTGGGTGTTTGTCGCAAAAGGTTTTAACCAACCTAACCACGTCCTGGTGTAGGACAGAATGCCCAACAAGCCATGGGAGAACGACCACATCTTGACCAGCATGTCGAGTCGTCTCCTTTTCACGCCTGAT
This sequence comes from Daphnia pulex, assembly GCF_021134715.1. NCBI lineage: Eukaryota > Metazoa > Arthropoda > Branchiopoda > Diplostraca > Daphniidae > Daphnia > Daphnia pulex. The sequence continues at coordinate 2,089,166 of NC_060024.1, read as the reverse complement.
GAGAAAATGACATGCGCATTAAATTTTGTCAGCGCAGAGTAATGTATACAATTGCAGACTCTTCAAACTTGCTTTTTCCAATCGTTTGGAAAATGGGGATGATCGCAAAAAAAAATAAAAAAAATCCCACCGATCGTGTTTGGACGAGGATTTAATCCTGATAACCAACACGCCGCTACTCCCTCCATACTAAATTCTATGTGACGGAGTTATTTTTTGGGAGCCCCACTGGTTGAACACCGAAACCTATTGGAACTGGTGGATCGATTCCACTACGTCTTCGTGTGGCAAACTTAGAAAAACTGGAGGATCTGTTCCTGAGATCCCCAAATGAATTAATGGAGGGGGATTTCTATTTGATCAACGTCATGCCCCAGCTGCCCAATATCTACGTGCTGCTGCTGTTCTTGATGTGCGTCCACCATTGTCACTGAAGGTGATTAAGACACCACCATAGACAACTAAATCAAATACGTCCAAGCCCACGCCCACCCAACGCCTAACAATGGAGGGGTGGAAAAGAACCTCAAAAATTGGACCAATACTTTAACTGCTGAGTAACAAGTTGGAGTCAAGCCTATCACCTAAAATTAAAAAAAAACTTTGATTTGGTGACGCCAATTATCAGCCTTTGGGCCTGGCTATCTCACAAATCGTCAAAAATCAAACCATCCACATCCAAGAATGAGACCCAAAAAGACAATCTTTGTAAAATTAAAAAAAAACAAAGGAAAAATTAAAAATGGCGCCAAAAAAAAAAATTATCAAAACCAAGTAGCCCCTGCTGCTACACCACATCGACTTCAGCACAACGTGGGGAAAAACGGCGGATGACTCAATCCCTCTCAACACCCACGCAACAACGACGTAAACAATAAGTTGATTCCAACAAAAATTCAAAAATTCTCCGAAATCATCGAAAAACGGCCTGAAAATAAGCAAGAAAGAAGTTTGTATTTGTACTTTAGATATTATCAGGAATTTCTCGTGTTCGTTGTCACATTCATGCATGGCGAAACATCAAAAGGCAATTGATGCTGAAAGGAATTTAAGAAAAAAGTAATCGGCGAGATATCGTCTGAGTTTTCAGAGTCTCTTAAACCAAAATTCATACAAAGAATACTCTGCCGAACTGTTGAAGTAGAAGGAAGAATTGTGGAGTGATGTAAATTAAATGAAAAAGATAAACTTGAGTTGAACTCTTATTATAAATCTAAACATTTCGTAGGAATTCATCCACTATTTTGACAAATGTATCGCTCACGACATGGACAAGAAGGAACATATGGTCACTGAGAGAATATGGCTTGCAAGAAATGCTATTAGCCAATCAATAAGTGTCTTGGAATTCATTATTTAAACGGGAATTCGTGAAGAAAAGAGGGTACACCGAACACGAAATTATGTTCGCAAGAGAATCAGTCCGAGGGAAGAAATGGGAGAAAAGGAAAGTATGAAAAAAGGGGGGGGGGGCATACTTTCATCCTTACTGCCTTTCTTCCCTCGGGCAAATTATCTGTAGATTCGGTCGTGAAAAAAGTAAACCATAGGGGAAAACATTTTTTTTTAAATACAAGGAATGTGATCTGGAGACACAAATTGCTACACATACTAAACAAGATATGTAGCAATTAACTGACACACAAATAAAATTTAAAAAATAACACGCTGATTCTCAAAATCAACTTTGTATTGGGAAAAAACACTTTCAGCCAAAGCAGAAAACCAAAATACCAACAATCATGGCGGACATAGAAACAATTGACTCGTGAAACCGCGAGGTGTAGCCTCTATATAACATTATATATGTTGATGTATAAAAAATTACTTAGCAGTTAAAGACTTTCGTTTGCATATTGTATGTATATTAATATTTTTATTGAATAGATTTCATGCATTTAACATTCAATATATTAATAAGTGAACGTATTCTTTTAGGCTGATAAACTTCTCGTAGGCGACGTGAAAAAAAACAAAAGAGCAACACCGTTATGGAACGAGCAAAGCTAATTCTTTCGCTAAACCAACTAGTTCATGTACAACAGCAGAAATGTTTTGTTGCAACAGGTAGCAGTGGGGTTAAACCCCTCGTTTGACTGTTTCGCGATTGGAAACCCAGTCAGCATTGCACATGTGGATTAACTGTGACTCGCTCCCACATAATGTCTGCTATATGATTTTCCTTGATTATGAATATCATCCTCGTAATGAGAAACCTAATTTGACTCGTTACCAAAAAATGTGAATAAGAGAGCTGACTCCAGGTCTGGGACGAAAAAGAATTCAAAACCTTTAAATGGGTACAGAAATATCAGAAGAAAAGAGGCACAGGTACCTACGTCATCTATCGCTGTGTGAATTGTAACCGAAATTAACTAAATAGGTTTTGTTTTCAATAGAAAGAAAAGCTGGGAACGTTTTTGAGTCAAAGTTGAGGAGGAAGCTGAAATGTCAAGAAAAGAAGATAGATTTCTGAAATATAACATTGAAAATGGTGAATTGGAGGTAAAAATGCCAATAAAATGACATACATAATTATATACATTGATATATGCATATATGTTAACATAAATTTTATTTTCGTTATGCAACCATATAACATCGTTTAATATTATGTAGGACAGCAGTGACGAAGAATTGGAGAACATGGTAAATAACGAATGTGAGGTAAAAACATAGACATCACAATAGAAGCTATTTACCTCTCGGTTTCGTGAGTCAATTGTTTTGATGGCCGCCATTTGGTGCCGTTGCTTATGTCATGTGATTCGTTGTCTGTATCGGCTGAAAGTGTTTTTCCCAATACAAAGTAGATTTTGTTAACCAGTATTTAATTAATTTAAATTATTTTTGTCAGTGTATTGCTACGTATCTTGGTTAGTATGTGTAGTAATTTCTGCTTCAAGATCACATTTCTTGTATTTTTAAAACATTCTTTTCTGTAGGGCTGTCATGGATGACACCATAGTATTTGAAATAGAAATTCTTGAGCCATTAGGTGATCAAGACTTTTCTGTTACTAGTGACGGTCAAATTATAGAATTATTTGACTTGTCTCTTTATGTATCGACATTAAATCAGGAAGATAAACTGAGGTATGCAGCAAAACTATTAATAGTAGGTTATGATTGTTCCTTCGTTCAATTCACGAAGAGTATTGGTGCAATGGACTTAGCATCGCAGAAAAAATGCTTGATTTGATAAATTACCTCCTGTGTTCAAAGTCTCCATACACATATGAAGATTTAAAGGCTTACAAGGACCTTAACGCCTACAAGAGATTTATCGATGGGGGCATTTAGATCATTGTGTGCAATAAGTCTTTTAAACAAAAATATGTTGATGAAAGTGAAGGTTATTACTCTTCATGTGTTTATTTGTAACATAACTATAACACATAATTTTTTTTTTGGTTTGTCATTCCATGAGTTTTAATGATTCACCAGCCCAGCCGTGGATTGCCTTTAATGCAGCTGGAATTGTCATAGCTGGGCACTGCAATTGCACTGCTTGGTATGTAGAATTTTAATTTTATAGGGTAACTTGAAATATGTGATACGCCCTATTTAGAAATAATTCATTCGCAGCTTAGGTGAGGTGAGGTTTGCAGTCACGTTGCTACATTACTTTTCACAGCAGTTGCACTCGTTGATATGAAGAATTTTGTTTCACGAACAGAATTAAAATGCTCGTGGCTGGATCGGTACCAGAAACCTATAAGTATTCCTATCACAGATAACACAAAAATATTAAGTTAAAGTTCTGCAATAAATTACAGACTATGGTAGACAAAATTTCACAGCTAAACATAGGTAAAAACAACTGTTCACCTAAAACCTGTATCTGAAATCTCTGATATTCCAAGCATTTTTATAGTCAGTAATTAAGGAAAAGAATCCAAGTTTAATACTGTTGGTGAGTGGCGAATGTTGCCAGTCACATATCCCAAAACAATTGAATATACCATTGCCACCACCTCTTGGGACATTGTATGATGTGAAATGTCATGGATTAGATCTAAACATACTTTGTGAAAAGCTAAAGATTTGATGGTTAAATATGCGGTTACTGAGGAGCAATCTATAAGAATTGAAGAAATAACAAGAATGCAGTCCAAATCAGATCTGTGGCATGTAAGTTAAATGTTATGTTTTTTCTTATAAAAATATTTGGTTACAATAAGGTTTGGGCTAGACCACGAAGCACGCGCCGTTACTAAATTGGAAAAGCTATTTGTTAAACACGGATTGGATGAGGACTTTTCCATTGAACCATCTGGTCTGTTTATTAATGTAAAAGAACCACACTTAGCTGCCTCGCCGGACAGAATTTTGCGGTGCTCTTGTTCTCAGTGTCTGGGAATTGCTCTTATAGAAGTGAAATGCTGGTTCAAACATCCCCACAACAAGATACGCAATGCGATAACTGTTGATAACACCCTTTGACTCAAAAAAGACGAAAATAGAAAATTAAAGCTGACAAGCGATACTACGCTCAAAAGCAATTGCAGATGCATGTCTGCGACGTGAAACTCTGCTACTTTGTTGTATATACATTAGTAGATTTAGTTTGTTTGCGCATTTTCTATAATAAGCTATACTGTGAGGATTAGCAGCCAAATCAAAATTCTTTGTACTACGTGTCTTTCTACCAGTATTGACAAGTAAGTACTTCACAGTCACGTGATACAACGTGAGTACAGATGAAAATAATTGCATGCCCTGTTTCTGTCAAAAAACCATGACAAATCAAGAAATGATAACATGTGTGAATAAGTTGTGTTTTGCTAAATTTTATCACAAGAGTGTCTTTTGTGGCTGGGAATGAAGGTTTTCAGAGATTCATGGATCTGTCATATCTGCAAAAAAAGCATTGCCAGCAAAAGAAACAATGAAAAGTGAGCTCTACACCTAAAGCAGAAAACGAAATGGTAACAACATAAAATGTGTTCTAAATTTATTATGTCTTTTAAGTAAACCCAGATATAATCAAGAAATTCAGTCTAATCCTTTATGTGTCAAATTTGTATTAAAAATGTAATACAAATAAATCTCGAAGGCGATGTTTTTTTTTTACTTTTTTAGCCGGACGGTACAACGCTTGGATTTATGGTAGCCAACACATAACAAACACGGACTATTTGATCATAGAAACAAACGTTAGTAACGTGGCAACGAAAATATGAAATGTTAACTGGACTCACTAACATTCTAAATCGCATGCGTAAACATCCAATTATTCTTTCGATATGAATGTGAACATTAGCCACTTTCCTTGAATGTTCTGTTTCTCGATACGTTAACTGTGATTTTTTTAACGAAACCTGGAGTTGTTAACTTGGCACCACACAACCCAACGTCTTCCGCAATACTGAATCCTATGTCAGCAAGAACTTCATCTCAGGGAATAAGTTTTCTCAAAAATTCACTATCTTGTACGATGTGCTTGTCACTAGTCCGTCCAAAATATCCGGCAGATATGAATGATATGCTTCCTTGAGGCAGAGAATGAACATTCCCTAGAGAGAGCGGGAAAAAATGAATTCAGATTATTCATTCGGGGGGATTTCATTGGGTAATCGCAGTATACGGGTTCTTCAACAGGTCTTTCGTAGTTATCGACGATAGCGCATCCCTTAACATTAATCATCGGCAATGGGAGCTAATTTATTGTGATGACTTGGTCTGCAATCACGTTTTTGATACTGTACCCAGCCTCATGCGTGCCGAATTTTACATCGCTCGAATGCCATGTCAAATTCAGACGGGAGGGTCAGCTTGTGGTTTTTGCCGTTGCTTTTGTAACTGCTTTGGCTTTTAGGGACGATCCTTCATCGGTGGTATTAGAACAATCCAAAATGGTGGAACACCTCGAAAATTGCTTACAAAAGAAAAAGAAATGGAACGCTTCCCATTGTCGACAAAGAGATTGGAAAAGCACGCAAATGCAGGGATGGGAAGACCATTTCCAGTTCCGGTTATTTGTAGTTGCAGACTAAGGTATTCTGAAAAAAAGCCATTCAGTGTAATAAGTGCCATCTATATTACCACCAATTATGCGAAAAAGTCCCATACCGATTTTTCTTAAAGAAGAATGAAAAGAATCTGCGTTTGCTCACCCTGTTCTTCCAAGTAAATTTTTTCCTTGAAATTTGTAATTTAATCAAACATAATTCAGAAATTTTTAAATGCACAGTTTTCTAAGCAGGGATATCCTATACCCTATGAAGTAACCAGCGATTGTGAATCAAACAAAAAGATAGTGACATCTTTCTTCAATATTGGTTTTGCAACATACATATGCGGGAAAATAACATAAAGTATATAACCATGTACGATGATATATAGAAATATTATGTATGATCACGTCACAGCATATAGGAATATAATATAAAGTCAACTTGGCCTCCGATGAACGTTCAATGCATCTTGAACATGCCATCGTTAGCTGAAGGCCATATACCATTCCCTGATTGGCCAGTCATCATCACGTGACAAACCTCCTTTCCCTACGTATTTTCGTTTTCGTCGCCATTTTGGTTTTGCAGTCGTCGGTGTGTATTGTTTTCAAAAAGTGAACAATAGTTTTAATTTGTTTCCAGTTATCTACGTGCCTTCCCTGGAAGATTAGGATTTTATTTTAAATGTCTGAACGCGTAAAAGAAATGGTTGATTTAATGGAAAGTCGATATCACCAGGAAATTCTAAAAAAAAGACGAGAAAAACGTCTTAGTAGCAAAAGGAGAGGGCGATATTTAGATAATTTTAGTGTAAAACTAAAAGAACCAGATTACGTCCAATTACAAGTTTGCATACTGCATGTCTTTCTAGTGTTGTGTCAAGTTCAAACGGTTTTTCAGATAAGGATCATCATGTGCGTCACATCAGCACACAGACCCAGTCAGCAAGTTACGATGGGATTGTGACAGTTAATATTGAAGGTATTTTACTTTAATGAACTACACATTTATAAAAAATAATGAAACTATTTTTTGCCCTAAATACCATCAAACCAGCTTACATAGGTTCATTTAAATAACTTCCTTATTAAGGTATTCATTTTTGACTGTTCAAATTATTTACAGCCACTGCGTAAATTGGGCAGACCTCCGCCACTCATTATGAGAATCATGGACGCCGTGTTGATCCTGTTCCAGCGTAAAATCCAACCCGTTTGCCATGAACCAGCTATCGGAGGATTTAAACCTTCCTGGATGGAATCCCTCAAGTTAAATGTTTCCTTATCTTTCATTGTAACAAAAACTAATAGTCTAATTCTCATGTCACGCAGATGATGGCCAGCACGAGTTTCCTGCAGCAATGGCAATATTGCTGCTTGTTTCCTGGATGTCATTCAACATTATCTGCTGGGAGAGGTGTTGTCAATCGATTATCCCGTAAGTAAATTATGTGAGCCCGACGTTCGCTTCCCCGTGCGTGGTCTTTGACGCGGCGGGATGGCCGAAGGCCCCATCAACCCCGTGTGTTATCCAACCCCTCGTCCACCATTACCCCTTACCCCGTGAGTTTTACCCATATTCTAGAGGCGAGCGTTCGGCAACATAATTTTCTTTATCTTATCTTTATTGGTTTAGTTTTTCCTTAAAATTACTACATACTTAAATTACATACCCAAAATTAGTAGTCGAGTACTTCTTTTGGGTTGGAATAACATCTATAACAGATAACAAAAGAATAAAATTAAAATCAAAGGGAAACAATCACACCCAGTCATATAACGTAGTCCTATTTCTACCAGTCCTATTTCGTTTCAGTCCTATTTCACCGTCTACCCTACTAACATATGTCGATATATTTGTCTCTTTCTGTCTACATACTAAAATAAATTTGAAAACAATCATAAGAAACAATTTCTGTAAGCCAAAACTGTATTTGGAAGTCTCAATTATGGATTTATTGAAAGTTAAGATTAATCTTCATCACTTCTTTCAGCTGCAGAATTCCCGGAAAAAGATTTCCCGGGCTGTTGAGGAAACCCAAAATGTTCTTTTTGAATTTTTTCCGTGGTCATAAACTGAATGAAAGTAATTTGTTTGCTAAGTTATACATGTTTCAATTTCAGTTGAAGTTTTAAGGCAGTGCAGTTAGGATAAACGGGATCTTCTTGGCATTCAATTTCCGTTACTTTCGTCTTCAAGAAATGAAAAACATCTGCATTACTCACACTCTAAGAGAGAAGCGGCGACGTTGCCAAGTTACAACAATGCCCAATAAAAATTGGGTTTCCATCAATTTAAAAACGCAGCTTTTTAACTAGACGAGCTACCATTCTCCATCTAGTGGCCTAAAAAGAACTAAATTGTCTGCCTTCAAGCAGAATAAGCAGCGGCAAACTTCTTATACATGATCTTATGGGAGCAGCGCCTCCTAATTTCCACCTTCATGCCTCTTGGAAGTTAGAAGCCAATAAAAGCACGAAATTACATTGTCCCGACTTTTTCACCCGAGAAACTCGAGGAGAAATAGAAACACAAAGAAATACACATGTATCCTTTTAAGCCAATTTGGCTACAATGTAATATAACTAACGGATGCAATAACTAAGGGGACTTATATGGAGATAAATGGGAGAATTAAAGTAATATAAAAGGATAACTGGTTGAAATGACAAATGGTGTCAAAATTTCTAATCGTTTTTCGTTAACCATAAATAATTATCATATCATCAATCGTGTCTAGGCGTCTAGGCGTTTATGTGGCATAATTACAATGACCAAGTGATTGAATAGATTCCAGTCATTGGTCCATCCACAAAATGGTTTAAATCCATGCAATTGCTTGAATCCATGCCCAGACTTAGAAGTTTAAGAACTAAGAAGTCCTCCGTCATCATTTTCTCATCTTGCTGCCTCCTTGCTTGTCCTTTTGGACGAAAAGATTGCCAGCGATAGCTTTGAAAGAAATATAAACTAGGTTTCGGTAAAATACTAGTAGGGGCGGAGCGCACAGCCTCAGGAGCTCAGGCAGCGATGTGTAACTCCCTCACCGCTGGTAACAGCTACAGCTTCCACTTCAGCCAACTTCACTTTGTTTTGCATCGCCTGCTCTTCGCAAGTGACGTCAACAGAAGGACTAGGCTGATCGGGCTTGGAGCACAAATGTTGCTAACGGAGGGAACCTTTTATTGAAGACAAGAAATGAAAATTGTTTAAATAAAATCGTGTAAGTCATCAATATTAATGCAAAAATATATTGGAGGATGCAATACCTTTGCAACCTTTATGAAGATTCTTAAAGACATTTCTGATCGCCTCACTGCCTCCATACTTCGCTACTTTGGTGCAAACGTTCTCGCTGGGACAACGTATGCATCGGACAACCTGTGCAAATAAATCAAATATTCTTTCAATTTCGTAGAAAAGAGAGTCAGAATGAAAACTTACAATTTTTGGTTTTCCGGATTTTAGTGAGATCTCCGGCTTGTGGAATTTGTCCGTAGGATTCTCAATAACCAATCACTGTTTTCAAGTATTCTTGGATTTGCTGATCTGTAGGGTTAAACAATATATTCAAATATATTTGAAAAATTTCAAATATATTTTGAGCAACGGCTCCTCATGCAATATGTATTGTACACGGAACACACCACTTTGTCCATTAATAAATGACGGTCGTCGTAAAGTCCGATTCCCGATAACATTAATTTCACGTTTTGATGGTAGATGCATACGCACACTGAGTGCGTGCCGCTTGCTCCGACAGTTATCACATGTTTCAGCCGCTGGTCCACGAATACTGAAAGGCCAAAAGTTTTCACATCAACAGCATCTTTTAATTTTTTTTTTGTAGTCAGAATGAAGCTCGTTGATATTGACGAATAGCAATCTCTTTTGAATTCTTAGTCTCTTTCCGTTTGATTGTTTCACACTGATCACATTCTTCATTTCAGGAAGCTGCTGGCTGTATTCATCAGATGTGTAAAATTTGGTTATGCGCTGCTTTTCTGCATCTGTAAATTGGCCTTTAAGATTTTTCTGGATGGCGGATCCGATAAAATTCCATATTTCTCCTTATTTGAACGCGCTTTGGCCACATCGTATTCAAACACACCAAAATATTCACTGATTTTCCTATTGGTCCAACTATTTGGGGTCAAGGTTAAAAGAGACAGCTTCTTTCTTCGATCTCCAGTAGAATTTTTTTTCTCCTTAACAGCCTCCATCAACTCCAAATAATTGTTCATTGACGGATCATGATCGACGTCAAGAATATTTTGTTTCAATTTGTCAAGAACTTCAGCACAAATTTGAGAGCGTCATTCACTATTACTTCGATTAATACCAGAAACGGGAGAAATAATTGAGGCACTTGAAAGAACAATTATGACGCGACGAGGAGTAATAACTCGTTCAACAGAAAATAGAGTTAAATCGTCGTCGTTCAAGGAGTCAGGTTGGACATTTTCTTCATTGCGCGGGGATTGAGGTCCGAGATTCTTATTGCTCGTCACTTGGATGTAACAACGCGGACAAAGAACTTTTCCGGGAATTAATCTCAAATCACTTTTTAACTCGAACACGCTATCACTGAATTTCAGATCGATTTTCACATTTCCACGAACAACAAGTTTATGTTTCTTGAATGGATCGCAGCAGTAATTTTTTAGAAAAATGGAACCGAGGCGTATCATAGTCAGGCCCACCTTTACCAACGGGCCACCCGGGCGGCCATCCGGGGTCCACAGGTTCCGGGGGAGAGGGGGGGCCACGGCAGCAAAAAAATTTTTTAAAAACTAAGACAAAAAAATATGAATTAAAAAATGTATTCTTTTCTTTATTGATAATTTAATATGCTCGGCAAGTTATATAAAAATATGTAATACAGATTTTATAAATTCAGAAAGAGTGAAAGTGCGAGCAGTACTGCAATAGCTACTTCAACATCAGGGTGCCTAGGGGGTGCTAAAAGTTATCTTGAGAGCTAGAGCCCTAGAGGGCAAATTTCGAAATTATTGAAACAAAAGATCAACGCTAATGGGAAGACTCACAGGGATTAGTGATGACTATAGTTCGTAGAAAGAAGAAGAGTCAATTCAGATCAGGTTACTCAGCTTAATTCTGTTTATTGAGCGTCTGACTGTGTCTTTTAGTATGAATACAGAATCTAAAAGTAAAATGGCTTCAGGAGCCAAGAGAAGGAAGGAGTCAGCCATAAAAGAGAAAAAAGTTGAACAATTTTTGACGGAAGTTCCGAAACTTTCAGTGTTTTGTCGTCCGATTAGTGCAATCTCACAAAATTCAAGTGAAAATGAAATTGCTGCAGCAAATGTGTCAGGAGAAAGATCTTTTAATGTGTGAAAACGAGTAAAAAATGCCTTTCGTTCAAATATGCTTCAAGCTCGTCTGTCTTCCCTATCCCTTCTTCAAATTGGAAATTCAATTTTTCAAAAAATCAATTCTGACCAAATAATTGATCAATTTATTTCTGCCAAGATTCGTCATAAATATTAGAACATAAATAAAGTCAATGAGTAATGAGTTTCCCTGTATGAATTTAAAATAATTTTTTACGGGGGGTTCCAAAGAGGGGAGGGGGGGGGGCAATGGAAAATTGTGCCCGGGGTCCCCGTCCCTATAGAGACGGCCCTGATCATAGTACCGAAAGTAGATGGCGTTGTGATGAGCGTAGATTGTACTTTTATTTTCAAAATTGATCCTTAACTTAATCACGCGGTGGATCTCATCCGCTAACTCGCGCAAGATAATTAAACTTTTTATGGTCGTAAAATGTTTTAAGTGGCACTCGCTATTTACAATCGCATCCACACAACAGTCATGTAATGATGAATCCATGATGATAGAAACTTTTACACATGAGAGAGGCTGACTATTATGAACCTTTTGCTTTGACTTCAGCAAAGAAACTGATTTTTTTCTCGCCTTAAGATTTTCAAACCCATAATAACCTTGGGACTGTACACGTAAGACGTTAACCACTAACAACTCTATTACCAAGAATAAATGACCCTTTCTGAGGCCTGCCGTCATCAAAGAGAGTCGCCGTATCCAGCGCACATCCCATCGGGCGCGCGGTGTGCGCGCGGAAAGGGAGCGCAGACAAGCAAAGACACCGGAAAAAAATGAACTTTAAAAATTCATAACTGATGAACGGGTCACGGAAAAAGTTTCATCGTTTAACTATGTGTTCTACATACCCACATCTACAACTGGTAAAAATTTGGTGCCGATACGAGATTCAAGATTTGATCCGCTGACCATTAAAAAAATCTTTAAACGAAGATTACTGCATGACGGTCAAATTTATTTATAATTTCAAATACATCATTAGAAAGAAAAATAAATTATCTTTCTTTTCGTTATTTTTTAATTTTTTAAAAATAATATGCATGACCAGCACAGTAATTTAAATGAAAAAACACGCATATAATTCATGAAAAGCGCTAAACTTTAACATTTTATTAAAGGCGAACCACTCAAAATAAAAACAAATTCCTTAGGCATATGGGTTCTTCATGACATGAAGAATACGCGATAAAAATTTGAAACAAAACAAATTTTTTTCGCGACGAAAAAATTAAAAAGTCGGCGGAATGACCCAAATGTAATACCTTTGCAGACTTTGTGAGGCTTCTTAAAGAATTCTTCAATCTTGTGCGGGAATTTGAACTTTGCTAAAATGGTGCAGACATATTCGTTAGGACACCGTTTTCATTGAACAACCCGTGTCAATAAATCGAATATTCTTTGAATCTCTAAGGAAAGAGTGACAATAAAAAAAACTTACAATTCTAGATTTTCCGGATTTTTGGTTTATCTCCGTCTCGTGGAATAACGACTCTCCATATCTTTTCCAGTAATAGATCTCTGTTTCCAAGGATTCTTGGATTTGCACTACATCTGGAGGGTTGCGGCAACATTAGTTTCTGCTTAAAAAAAATTAGTTAATAAAATTGAATTAGATTACTGACAATAAAAAAAACTTTGAGTCTTTTTTTCAGCCAGACAAGTATCTTTCTCTCCCAGAAATTGAAAAATCATCAGTTCCTTCTCCGTTTCCATGTATCTGTCAATATGGAGATTTTTAATTGAAGCTGCAAAGATTTATTTCACTTGATTTTTACAACCAAAATATATTTATATTTTTTTCATCAAATCTTCAATACGAGGCAAGTCACTGTTTCCTATATCTAAGGCTCGCTTTGATGATACTAAAAATGTAAGAAAAATTTATATTGCATTTTAAAAATTTACCAAATAAACAACTTCCAATTGAAGAAATTAAAAATATCCATAAATACACACTGACTTATGTCCCCTCTGTGACTTCTGCGAACGCAATAATAGTTTTTATCCACACTACGGTCTAAATCCACAGCCTAACTTAAGTCCTCGCTGTGAATTCTTAAATCGATCGTATAATATCAACTTAATGGACGTAAAAACCAAGAATGGCCGCTTATTTCCCTAAAGTAATCTTTAATTTAAGGTCGTCTGCAATTTTTTTGAAAAATATGATCAAATTGAACGCACAGTACTTCAGGCAGAAGAAGGACACACTTTTTTTTTCTTTCAAACCGTGCAGTATATGCTAGGGCAGTACGCTTCAAAGAAACTTCTGTTGAAGAAATTAAGGTATGATTGAGATGTTTTTTATTACACATAATGTATTTTAATCCACACTGTAACTAAGATCCCCGTTTTGACTGTTGACCACGCCATTACTCGTTAAATGTTACCTATGTCTAAAACATGATTGTCGACCACACTGGCTTTTTATCATACGACCACGAAACCATGCCATGTTTTCTTCACGACGGGAAGGGACTACGCTACATTTTGCTATCTACGCCGTGGTTCCCGCCTTACATGATCTCTATTTACGCCTGTAGTCCACAATCATTAAAGGACTTACACCGTACTACATATCCATACTGTAACCTGTTAAACTGTCTCTTGTCCACCCTGAAGCACGTACCCACGCCGGACTTTGAGCCCTTGTGGTATAACTGTCACAATTTGTTTGCATTACTTCCCATATCAAAACTCTAAATTAATTAGAACAATCGATCTAAAAAAGACGGGTTTCTTATGGACTTAGCGGAAGGGGACTTGGGAAAGGGACTAAGTGTTAGCAATTTTTCCCTAGTGTTCCTTGTACAAGCTTAATTGCTCTAGTAATGGTAAGAAACGCTCGTACCGTAACGTTTTTTGATATGAGGTAGCTGATAGCTATATGAGGGGATAGATATATGAGATATGTGATAGATGATAGCTATATAAGGTAGCTGCTCATTTACCCAGCTTATATGTGTATGAATGTATCCCTGGTTTTCTATTTTAATAAATCCTTGGAATGATATTGAACCGGGTTACAAGCATTCAGCCAAGAGTTAAAAACTCATTTTTTCTATCCCTTATTATTAATTTACTTTAGTTTTCCCAAAAGGGATCGGCCACTTCTTGGTCGTTCCTTGGTTCCGTCGGATTGCCCTCAGATACTTCTGCTAATCCTTTTTCCATCAATTTACCGTTCAAGGCGAAACGGGTTTCATAATTAACTTTTCTGTTAGGCAATTAAATATGACGGAAATAGGTAACATATTTTAAATATTGTCACATTTTAATTTTTTTTAATTACTGTGGTTTTGTAATTTACTGTTTGTAATGTGATCAAAAATTCATAGCACTCTGGCATTGCGTTAATTTTATGGCTCAAAACAAAAACAAAAATTTTAAATCATTGTTGAATTAAATATTAAGGACCTTATTGGTATGATTAGAAAAAGCTTAAACTGGTTTTATTTATGAGGGATAAGCCTTAGGTACATAAAACGACGTAAAAACTTGGAAATTGGTAGATTCATGTTAATTTTTCAAGTAATTTTTTGAAAGAAGATGGAATTGTTTCTTTTTGTTCTGCTTGAATTTAATTTAACGTTGAATTAGCAATGACAGAGTAAAATTAAATTTTTAATGAAAATCCAACGTATCATTCTGTTGCTGTTCCTCGGATATGGAATTCCCTCCCTGTTGAGCTGCGCCTGCTAGCTCTTTATCCCCACACTTCTAAATTTTCCCTTTCACAGTTCAGATAAAAACTGAAAATCTTCTGCCTATGTAAACTGATATCCCCATGTTTTTATTTTGTCAGAGCTAGTAGCGCCTTTCATCACTCATATGGAAAAGGCGCTACCAAATATCAAATGCAATACATTATTATTATTATTATTATTATTATTATTATTATCATTGGATGTTACGGATGTCAGCTTTTTTATGCTTCTAATACTCGATTATCAAAATTGATTAAGCAAACATACTAGCATATAGCTAATAACAAATTCCCCCAGAATGAAACGCAAATAAAAATTTTTGAAAGTTATGAATCGAAATTTTTTTAAGAAAGTAGATATAAAGAAAACCCAAATCCAAGTAAGATATGTTTGGCTATCCTGTAACTCCTGTCCCCCCCAAACCCCCCCCCCAAAAAAAAAAATTAAAATTAAAAATGGCTTTCGAAAACTCATTCCAATATTCAACTCTTGCTTGGCTACATTGCAGCTATGGTTTCTACTGCTGCACCACCCTTTGAAGTTTTGCCGATTGACTTTTACTTCTCATTTCTCAAGCACGGTCTTGAACGTGTTTCTTGTATTACTACGCTTCATTGGCTAAGACATCACAAGAGATGCAAGAACCATAAAAAACTCAGAAAATTAATGTTTTCCAAACATTTTAATAATTTTGACCAGATCAAGAACACAATCAGTAAAATAAACAATAGCTTCTTTACCAAAAAATCGAGAAATCTGGTTGAAAAGGTAAATGTAGACAGTTTCCTTAAAAAAATCGGAAATTTCGTTTTGGCGAATTTTATGCGGAAAATCCAATATTCTAGACTACCACCCTTTTACTTTTAGTATTTTTTGTGGTAAAATGTTGATATAATTTGAAGAATGATGAAATGCCCAAAAAGAATTAATTTCCATTTTATCTCTAGCATTTTAAAAATTCTGGACAGCCTTGGACGTTTTCCAAATGAATTTCACGAAAAAAGATTTTTGATGAATCCCGGATTTGAACCTGGGTAACTAACTATGTTTGAATCACTTTGGCACTATGTAAATATTATGCATTTTTGAAACGATATGCCTGGGTTGCAGACTAAGTACCGTAACGATGGCAACTAAAATCCTAAAAACGACACTTCGGACTACTCTTCCGCACCTAGTGACGGAAATAGGAACCAATTACATGGCCTATGGCAATTATAGAATCTCGACACTTTTTATCCCGAGTAGCACCTCCTCCATTCCTCCTTCATGGTATAACTTGGCAACTTCGCCCCTTCCCTCTTAGAGAACGAGTAGTGCAGTTGTCTTGAAAAGCTAGTACACAATTTATGTCGTTCTTAAAAGAGCCCAATCTAATTTCATTCCAAATATATTCCAACCAATGAATATACACAGAATGGACTATATCGACATTATTTTATGAGGTTCAGAACCTTTTATCGAAAGGTTAAAAAATAATTAGATTAAGTTTGGGTTTATCCAAAAAGGAAATGCAATGAGGGAATTCCCCAATAAAATGATTTCTCACAGTTATCTGGTATTCATAAGTTCTCTTCCTGCGATACAAAATATTTAAGTTTATCAAATCTATGCTCAAAAAGTATACTTTTTTATAATCAAAGAGACCTGGACAAATCCAAGGCTTTCATTTGAAACATTTTATCAATGGTATTAAGTCTTCTTTCCAGTATTCTTTCAGTAACAATAAAAATCTAGATTAATAGGATAAGAAAAAGTATCAATAGAAATAAGAAGTCGTGATTTTTTAATACCGATATTACAATGGAGATTATGGATGTCATCTTCAGACTCCTTTATTATCTTCCTTGATTTTCCAATTTCCTCTTTTACGTCTATGAAGACTAACAGTTACAAAAGCACTTCAGTAAAGTAATTAAAAAATTTACATTTGTGAACATTGAACATTGATTTTATTATTAGACTGGATTATTGTGCAGCGTCACTTGGACTTTGTCCAACTTATGTAGTGACATGTATATTCTCCACTCAGTGTCTCTGCAGTCCGACAGCTTCTTCCCGGCCTGGTCCACCTTATCAGCAGCAACGAAAAGGACATTCTTACCGTCGCTTGCATGGCTCTGTCAAAATTCACTGATGGTCCTGACGACCAAATTCAAGAAGTTGTCGACGCCAGAGTCGTCCCTCGGCTCGTTGCTTTGTTGGTTAGCAATGAAGAGGCCTTCATTTACCCAAACTATGACGACAATCAGCAACATTGCGCCCATGTTACTATGCACTGATTCATTCGATCCTTTTGTCAGTTCTACTTCAGGATTCAAAGCGGGCAAGGGATTCAAAGGCAATGGAATTTGCGTAACGGTCCGACTTTATACTAGACCCAACAAATACTGCGGTAGTAAAAATTGAACGTGTGGTCATAGTTTCAACGATTTTTTGCTCGCCGTTCATTCGCTTACTCCCCTCTAGCGGCGGCTGTTACAGTGCCGCTTGCTGACAAAAAATTGACTGATCGCCACTTGCAAGCCAACATGAATAACAGAACTAAAGAAAGTACCAACTGTATTTATGACAAACTGTGAACTGAATGGGAAAGAAGGCGATGATGATGATGCAGCGAAGGCCTCACAGAACTTAAAAGGGGAGACAATTTCGAATATATACAGCTGGCAGTGGAACTGGAACATGGTTGCAAAAAGTGAACTTGTTTCTAGCGGCGGCTGCTACCGGCGGCACCAGGCCCACAAATATCAGCAGAGTCAGCAGCGCCATAGGGACTTCAAGCGGGAACTTTCAATGATTTGCGATTCAAGACGATGGGCTCAGGATGCTAAAATGAAAAAAAAATAATAAAACAATGAAAAAATGAAAAATAAAAAAATTACATTAAGTGCACTTCGCACTGCATCTTTGGTGAAGTAGGCTATAAATACTGATCGGCGGAGAGATTTTCTTCGACGTCCATCACTTTTCCAAACACGGCAAATGTCTCCTAACATTTAGAAAAAATTAAAATTATGGAAACAACAATTAATTAAATTTAAAATTACCTTGATAGCTTCGAGAGGGACGTTCATTCCGATGCGTTTGACGAAACTTCGGAGAGCCGGGTCGCGTTTGACGACTTCCTTAACTTGCCTCAATTCGTGGCGCACTTTACTCGCTGAGCAAAATAAAAGACCAATCCGCTTACCATTCTTGGGATTTCTTGAAACTCTGGCATACAAGCCCAAGCAAGAAAAACTCTTAACTGGCAGGAATGGCCTTGGGTATAGGAGCACCCTCTATGCTCATCCATTCTATGCTCATCCTCACCCCATTAGATGTTCGCGGAGAAGCAACTGAAGAACAGACTGGGGTTATCATCATAACTGTTCAAATTTAAAATAAATCTGTCACTGAAATTGAAAAATGTAGAACTAAGTAAACAAATTACTTTCATCTCCACGGCAGACATTCAAAAAGACAATTTTGGGCTTCCCCAACAGCCTGGGAAATGTTTTTCCCGAGAATTGTTCTGCAAACTCCTCGATGTTATATTCCCGACAATCTGATGTGGTGAATTTGTCCGAAACTCCATGGGACATGATAGCAACGACCAAGTGATCGTAGAGATCCCAGTTAATCTTATGCTGGAGGTCTTCAATCTTTGCAATCACTTGGTCAAACTTGAAATCTTCTTTAGTTCGTACTAAGGAACTCAAAAGATTAAAGGTTTTTTGAAGTTTCGTGGCGTCTTTTTCAGAACCAACTCGTATTATTATAAATAAACATTGTTTAGCTTTAAAGAAAGAAGCGTTCAATTTTCTTTTTCTTCTTTTTCAATATTGACATTCTGTTTTGAATGCCAATTATTTCTTCTTCTGAAAGATTTCTGTTGACATTGGTAAGTTTGTTTCTTTGTTTCCTCCTTAGAAAGTTGAACTTCATTTCTCACAAGATACCTTTTTCGGCCATGGAAATACAATGGTTCAGTTATAGTGTCAACGATTTTTTTGTTCGCCGTTCATTCGCTTACTCCCTTCTGCATAATTTTGTGTTTGCTTTTTTTGGCTGCATGGTTTTCCATTGCAGTGTGAAGTGCGGAAGCGTTTCTTTCATGAATGGATTCAATTTCTTCTTTTCATTTTCTTATCTCTTCGTCTTTTTTTCCAATTCTTTTGGACCTTCTCGTCCTTTGCACAATTTGGCATGTCCCGTGTTCCATTGTTCTTCTTGACATTTACCATCACAATAGAACACACCAAGACAGCAATGGTACATCCCTTCTAATAATCCAAAATTCGAACAAAAATTTTGCTTCTGATTTCTGACATCTCTTCAGCATGATTTCGTATATTGTGCATATAATGGACGTATGTGGTCTTTAACATCATTGATTTCTTTTTTTTGCGATTGATTGTGTCTGCTTGGTCATCAATCGCTATTTTCTTAATTTTCTTCTCTTTGTGTTGGGCAGCCCAATTTTATTCTAGACCAAAAAATTCAAAGTTCTTTTCAAATGGAAGCGTAGAGGACGATGAGCCTTCTCTTAATGCTTCAGCAAACCAGCACTCTCTTCTGGGAAAGATAATGAACTACTAATTATTGGTTTAGCGTGCGAAAATTGACAATCGTGGAGCACGATTGTACATCGTTCAAGGGGATATGGTACCTCAGGTGGCGATTCATCTAGGTCATCATTGGTCGTATCCTCCTAATCAAGAAAAGTAGCATGCGATGGAATGCGATCGATCGCATGAAAAATGCTAATCGAAACAAAATTTTCATCTAAAATTTACAGAAATAAATAAGATTTTTCTTTTGATTATTTGAATTTCACCCTTTTTAATAATTTAATATCCTCTGGTTTTAGATCTACTTAGTCCGATTTCCAATGTATGTATGTATTCAGTATTTATATAGCACCTTTTCCATTGCACGGTCAAAGATGCTTCAGTTTATCAAGATTTGATACACATAAGGGTATATTTTAACGTCATGTTTCTTGAAAGCAATCTTGTTCTACTGTAAGAAAAATTTGTTCTACTGTAAGAGGCGCTACTAAATTTTTTTTTATGAGTAATGAAATGATAGAATTATGAAGACAATGAAATAATTTTGACATTTATATTTCAGATTTTATAAATGGTCTTCTTTGAGCAATAGTTGATACTTCACTTAGACCGAATCTCGCTGACGATATTACGAACCACAATTTGAGGGTGATATCCTCTTTTTTCACTTATATTGGTTTAAATTGCGTTTCTATAACAATTGAAACGAGTTCCAGGTTGTAAAGACCTAACTACTATTCAAACAAAAAATTGTATTTGAATAATTTAAAAAATATAAAAATTTATAACTGTACCAAGTCATGTAGTTGTTGACTGCAAAAGATAGTTGATATATCTTAAAAGGCAAAAATCCTTTTATGTCTCTTTCGTTTGATCACGATGAGTTGTTACTGATGAATTACCATAGACTGTCAATGAGCTTTGGTAACCGTTGGGAATTTTCGTTGTCTTTAGTACAAAAGAAGTGCCCACATGTTTCATTAGAAAACCAAATAGGAGTTGATAATGATTCTTGGGATCATATTTTCTGTTTGATGTTATCCAATTAAAAAAATTATAAGAGAAAGATTACATAAAAATAAAGTAACATTTTGGATTTGCAGAAAATTGGAAATCTATTAACAATTACCTGCAGTGTACAACTGTAACCTTAAAAAGAAATGTTGGTAATGGCGTCTTAACAATTTTTAAACTTCTAAAATTTCATAAACACCTTACAAATTAATCTTACATAAAAACAACCAAAACAACTGAAATGTTCTCAATTTTCCAGTTGCATACATGGAGAAATCTTTGGTAACCCCACTTTTTGTCATAAAATATAGAATAGATAATTTATCGCAAATAAAAATTCAAATTTATTTTAGTTCTTAAGAAACAATATGAAACTCAAAGTGGTCAAATCTATCACGTACTATTTAAAATTCAAAATTAGAAGCTATATTGCTCAGGTACAATAGAAACTCAAAATAGTTAAATAAGTCAGTGCATTAACAATCGCAATTTTTCGGAGAAAATGATAAAGTAATCAGCAATTACAAGTAGTTATCATCTTGTTGGACCTCGTCTTACCCATTTATGCTTCCATCGTTATTGTTCTTCTAGGCATACCTTGGGCAGTGACGTAACCAATTATTTTTCTTCGATTCCACTGCTTCTTTTGTTTTCTTCTCTCGTCTTCATTTGTGCGCTTAACGAATTTCGTCTGAATTGGCAAAAATATTTAAAAAATCGTTGACCGATTAGGTGACCGGAAAATAGAATATAGCAATAACAACTTCCACATTCGTAGATCATCATTGATTTCATGACCCTTCCAACGATGGAATTCGTTTTCCCCCTATCCCAATGACAAACGTCCTTATCTAAATATGAATATATAAGTTAGATTATTACTTAAGAGGAGTACTTCAAATTCACAATTTTTTATGCATTGTTTTGACCTCGGAGTAGCTTTGCCAAGTTCTTTTAATCAATTAAAGCCTCCATAAGCAACTGAAACAATTCAGTAGAGGAAGATAAATCTGGTTGGGATGGAGCACTATTTTTCAACGGCAACGTTAGCATGTCTAGCGCCTCTCGCTGAGGTTAACTTGAACAACTTGGTCTCCGTGGCCTAGGCCAATGCTTTTTCAATGCTGATTTTACATGAGATCATGCGGTAAACAGCCTCCTTTTTTTCTCGCGTTGTGTTAAAGCTAGTTTCGGCGTCCACCATTTTGATTGTTGACAGCCAGATTTGACGTTTTGATTTATGACGGTTTTTTCTTTTAAAATTTTGAATGGAACAGAACAAGTGTAAGAGGCAAAGTGTTGTTTATGAGGAATTACCTAAAAAAATCTATAAAGAAAGTGAACAAAATTCTGAAATTGAAATGAAATCAAGGAAGAGTGGAGTAAAAAAATTTATATCTTTGCCGGTATACGTTCAAAACCTTTGAAAAACACCAAAAAGTCAAGTAAATACACATCGATTATTTAAACTGGATTATTAACTATTCATATATATACAAGGTTACTTGGCTGTTGAAGCTCTCCGACAGCCCACCTCGATAGATGATCTTCAGCCTTTTGCTGGATCTTCCTTCACTCCGTTCCATACTTCACAAGACATAAGTATAAAATTTATTCAAAAGTCCACGCTACTTGTAAGAAATTCAGAAATGTTATTTTTATTTTCAGCTGATGACTCAGACCTTCTTGCGATCATACAAGAAGTCGAAGCTCAACTTACTCAATCTCATCTCATCAAAGAGTCAGGTTACTCAAGAAATAGTGAAGAGTACCAAGAGTCAGAGACCATTTGGAAGAAACTGATGGAGACCTAAGAAAGGGAATTTCAAGAACAACGCCGTCATCTATTTGAAAAAATTGAAGAAAAAATGTGTTTTACAGGCACTTTTTGTGATTCCTGCAGTTTATCAGCGGCGTATGTCATCCGTTGCAAGAAATGCAGGGAGCATTTATGTTGGAATTGCGACTTTGAAAAGCATCGAAATCTTTTCAGTCATAGTCGTAGTTACTTATCCCTTTACAACCAGCTTGTCGTTTTAAAACCAACAGAATTCGTTAGCCTTGATTTCATTTATTACTGTCATAGGTAAAAATCAGTATATTTGTAATGTGTCAAATCTGTAACCAGTTTTCGTTTATATTTTCAGACATTCCAATTCCTCTTTACGTTCCAACAGCTTGCATCTCTTGTACGGCTGCAAATTGAATGCTGCTTAGCTGTGGCCCTAAAAAAGTCGCCGTTGTAACCAAGGAAGGCCGATTTGATTTAAACACTACCCAATTTGTGTTCGGTCTGCAACGCATCTCGGATTGCCAGCAACGAAGATTATTTGTGCTCCGGCTTTTAGCCCGGCTCGTTATCAAACAATTCTTATTTCATCGAGGAAGACTTGCTTGGGATGTGGCATCATCTCAGACACAAAACCCCTGGGACCTCTGAAAGGAAATTCGTCGAAACTCTACAGGAAATCTAGGAAATGATTTGTTCGCAATTTAAGGAAAAATTTCTTCGGAGGGCATTTTTCATTGGCAACATTGTAAAAGAGGTAAAATCATAAAACTGGAAATATGGTACTCAGCAACATTTTTGAGTAATTTCAAAACGTGAACTTTAATTATATGAATAATATTAAATATTTCATCATGTATAAAAGTTAATTTCCCGGGTTATTCAGTTGGAAAAACGAATAAACATTTTTTGGGGTATTCGCTTATAAGAGCGTACTGTCAGCAAGTTCGGTTTTTCAGTCAGGGGCACCCTTCAATGAGCTCTGATTTTGTTCAAATTTTAAATTGAAGTTCTTCTTATTCTTATTTATAATTTCTGAACATGCCATAATTAAATTCTATAAAAAAAAATATGTATTAAATTAAGTGAGAAAAAAGGTTCAAAAGTTCGTTTTTTTTAAACGGCGACCCTTAAACATTATTTTAAAAATAAAATAAACAATTCAGTAAACAATTTAAGTCAAAAGACACCTCGATGTCTATACGCCTATATTAATTTCCAAAATACTGCGGAAGTGAAACACCCTAGGGGCCCTGTATAGGCCAAACATATGGTTTTTCGCAGATCCACATCCCTGGGTCAGTCTTGACGGACGCATCAGCTGTCTCGTGATAAATTACAAGCTGTCTTTGGTGAGGCTTCGGAAGAGTTAGGACCCGAGATCAGTCGTGTGAGAATATACCTGCATCCACTTTCCCCCTCTTATTCGTCAAAAGATGATCCTGATGGTGCTTAAAGGATGCAGATGAAACTCTATGAAAAACAAGACATCTTTTTAAAGAGTTCTTTTAATTCTAACCCTTCTTCTGATACTGGCAGGATGTAATACGGGATAAGATCCTCATATCGAGCGTCACATGAGAAACATCTATCTGAATGCCTTTGAGAAACTTCAAGTGGAAGATCATGATAAAGCCTCAGAAGAGTTTGATGAAGTCAAACGACAATACCGCTATTCCAGCTGGGCTGCGAAAGCACAGTTAATGTTGGCTTATCCCTCTTACAGGAAACAAAATTTGAACGTGCCATTGGTACGCTTCATTACACTGCACCCCCACCATCTATAAATTACCTATGGTATGCCTATACTTGCGTTCCCTCTGCTATTATGATTACATTCAGGCGTCACAAAAGACCCCCGCATGGCAGAATTAGCTCTCGACGCTCTCATGCAAGTGATTAATCGTTTTCCAGGAAGCTCTTATGCTCGGGATACGCGTTTAAATAGATATTATGTCTACGCTCACCTGGCGGGAAAGCAGATGTCTATCGGGCAATAAAATCTGCTTCAGAAAGATTATATTTCTGCGTTTGTACGCTTTCAAAACGTGGTTATGAGTGTATGTATTCCACGTCTCCTCAAACACCTGAGGCTCTTCACCGATTAGTGGAATGCAGCTTATCTTAGGGGCTTTTAGGTGAAGCTTAAAAAATTGCGGTTTAGGATTTAATTTTCCTGGCAGTTCTTGGTACGCAGATACCTATCTTTTGATAAATGGTGACGATTTACCATTGGAAAAAAAAAGAAGTCAGTCAACTGAGCCGGATTTTAAAAGAGTGGGCCCCCTTGAGGGCTTGGGATGAGGCGGTACGACAAGAGGAAAGAGAGCAATGCCACTTTTCTTAAATCTTTTTCCCTTCTTTGGCCTTCTTTTAAGCATTGCCCTTCTTCTCTATTGGGCTCCGAGGATCCAGATTAAATATCATGACATGATGGTTTGGGATGGTCTTTGGCTGCCTTTGTTCCCAAATCTTTTCGGTGCCCTTCAGCTTGGAAAGCCACAGATATCAGCTTGGTGACACCTGTTCTTTTGGAATTTGTTACTTTTTTCTCCTCATTAGCTTTTTATATATTGTGCAGGGGGGGGGGGTAGAAGATTTATATCGGGTTTCGTGGAACTCCCTGGGTGAATGCAATCTTTCTGTTGTTCTTTGAGTCTTTTGGGCACGACAGGCGCTGGAATATTGGTGATTCGCCCTTGTGTGGAGATGAATCATGCCCGTAAATATCGTGCGCACTCCATCCTTTTTTTCTGGTTTGCAATGTGGTATTTATCTGTTGTTGGAGATCCACCCTTTTTCTTGCAATTCTTAAAAGGATTCCTTTTTTTGTCCCACAAAAGCGCCTTTTTCCTTCTTCCTTCTGGTTGGTGGACTTTTTCTCCTCCTCTATCTTCTTCTAGACCTCTTTCTTTGGACAAAAGAAAGAAAATCGGTGATGAAGGTCCACACATCTCGTAAATATTTTATGATGAGATGGAAAAGGCGAATTCCTTTGATTGCGACAATGTTTTTGTTTCTTGCTGGCATCGCTTGTCTAGACTGGGTTTGTGATCCCTTTAGGAACTTTAAATTTTGCTCTGGCGAACTTTTTTAGGAACAGCTTTTTGGTGATCCTGATCGGCATCAGTTTTTATCTCAAACCTCTCTCCATGCACGTCAAAGAAAACTGGCACTTCATCCCCTTAAAGGAAAAAGTGATCTTTTTAATAGGTATTTTCATTACCAAATAGCCTGTTTTACATTTACTTCAAAAGGACAAAAAAGGCCTTTATTGGAATCTTTTCTCTCCTTTTTCCTGGAAAATCCTGCTTAACCTCAATCCCTTCCTTATTTTTGTATGACTGGCCTTTTTTCGTCTTTTCTTGATAATGCACCAACTTATTTGATTTTTCAAAATGTCAGGAGTAGATTCTCAATTTCCCACGTCTTTATAGAAGCCCTTTAACCTGTCCTTATTGCGATTTATTCAGGAACCGTCTTTATGGGCGCTTTCACATACAATGGGAATGCCGTCAATCTTTTAGTCAAAGCCATCGTGGAAGAAGAATACCATATTCCTATGCCAGGTGTTTTTTAGTTATTCGTTGAGTCTCCTTTGCACACCTGATGAGAAAATGACCGTATTAAATCTTGTAATCGCAAATGTATACGATTACCGACTCTTCGCTCTTGCTTTTGCCAACCGCTTGGAAAAAAAAGAAGATCCCGAAAACTGGCAATACAATACAAAGAATCCCACCGATCGTGTTTGGACGAGGATTTAATCCCGATAACCAACACGCCGCATTTCCCTCCATAATAAATTCAATGTGACGGCGTTGTTGTTGGGCGCCCAACCGGTTGAAAACCGAAACCCGTTGGAACTGGTGGATCGATTCCACTACGTCTTCGTGTGGAAAACTACGAAAAATTAGAGGGTCTCTTTTCTGAAATTCCCCATTTGAATTAATGGAATGGGAATTTCTATTTGATCAACGTCATGTCCCAACTGCCCAATATCTACGTGCTGCTGCTATTCTCGATGTGCGTTAACCATTGTCTGATTTAGGTCTCTATTTTTGTCTCTATTTTATCTCTATCAGTCAAACGATTCGGAACTGATTATGAAATTGTCCGTTTCCAAAATCTGGTTTTCTTCGAATCACCAGCTGCCTCCCTTGATGTGTGAACTTGGACGACGGCGACGGCAAAATGGTGACTGTGCCACCGACGAACGACACCTTCATCCACTGGGGGACGACTTTCAGAGCTGTCAAAACTTACAGTTCCCTTGATGTCTATTTTTAGTTCCACGTGTTTCCTTTCGTTCATCTGTATCGGTTTTTGGAGAGCCAAGAGTTTTGCAACGTGACCTTTCAGTTTGCCTGTGGCGGCATCTACAAGGCCCACAGGGTCGTTTAGTGTCTCGACAACGCTAACTTTCAGGCGTTGTTCCGCAGCAGCTTCAAGGAGACGTTGACGGGCATCGTCGACATAGCCGGGATTCCCTACCAGATGTTTGTGGACGTGGTGCACTATATGTACACGGGCATCATTCCGCAAAGCTACTGCTCGTCCGCCGGTTTCGAGTCCCTCTGCTCCATGTGCGAGCTGGCCAACCGCTACGAAAGCGTGAATCTTCTGCGTTACTGCGAGCGACTCATCATCGGCAGACTGAACGTGTGCAATTCCATGTCTCTGTATGTCTGGTCGAAAACGTTCAACCTGCCGAGTTTGCGGAGAGCGTCGATGGCGTTCATGGGCGACAATTGGGAGGACATGTGCAGAATGCCGGAGATGGTCACCTTTGATCGCGATAATCACGAAATGTACTTCAAGGTGAATGCGAAAATTGTTCGCCACATTGCCGGCGGTGAGCGACTCGCTCTCGTGCGGGGCACTCCCTTTTTTATGCATCCTTCGCTTCATGGTGTGAGTTAAAAATATGTTAGCCACTGTTACTTTCCCTCAAATAGCAATGTTGTCACGTGTACGAAAAAATATCGGCTTTTTTTGTACGGGGATTGGCTGTTTTGTCGTCTTGTTGAATACATGTTTTTTGGGGTTCTCTTAAACGACGTTTGTGTTATAATTGCTTTTCGCCGGAAAATGTGTGCTCAACAACTGATGCAAGCTTAGAGAGTTGCATGTGGCTCACGTTATTCCACTTCGGTTTTCCAGCGGCATGACTCCCGTTATTCATTTGGAAACGGTGACTTGTTGTGGGTTTCAGTTTCTCTGAAAACCAATGTTCACTTTCTGCACACCGCAGCACTTCAGCTTGAAAAGCAAAGAACAAGTTCCGTGCGTTTAGTTGCAAGCGGCCCTCAGGATCGTGAATCTTCAAGTGTTTTTGCCTATGTGGGAGTAGCAGAAAGTGAGGTTTTGATTATTGAGGCATAATACACGGCTTTTCATAGAAACGTACAGGACTGTCATAGCTTACTCTTGTTTTTAACCTTCACTTCGACCTTATCTTTGGCTGCAGACGTTTGTGTGTGTGGCCGAAATATTTCCTATCGACCTTTTTCTTGTGTCTTCATGACAAAAGAATCTGTTCTCTCTCTCTCTTGACTCTCTACTCTCCTGTAGAGAAGTCGCACTCCCACCTTCTCTCGATACAATTTCGTTTACACTCCATTATCAAGGTAGTACACATATTCCAATAACAACATTTACAACATTCAGCGTCCTTCAACGACATTCTACATACGTGATTCACCCTAATTAGTGCACTCAAATTACAGATAGCCTAAGCCTGGTATTTTTTCCCCCCGGCATTTGGCTATTTGCCAATGTTTGTGCTCAGATCCGTCAGCCGTGAGGTATCCTGTAAGGGGTGCCGTTTCTTTTTTCTATCGGCATTAAAAAGGAATGGCAATGTATTAACACATAAATCAACCTGGGTCAAGTGGATCAAAAATATCTCAAAAGAAATAAAACACACATTAATCATAAATAAATATTTTGAACTGAGAGCAAATTGCAAATAACAGAGAAGAAACACAAGCTAACCATGATGAATAAAAACCGTCACTGGGTGTCGACCTACGGTATGTAGGTGGGTTGGCGTGTTTCGAACCATCGGTGGGTTGCCACCAAGGCGAAATTTGGTCAAATGTTTTCTTTTCGCATATTTGCTAATTTTAGTTTAAGAGGATCGTTTTTAACGGCGACACATTGTATCAATTAATGTGAGCCGAAAATTTGCGAGAAATGTGATAGTTGCATTGAAATTAGAGCGATGTGCGTTACATAGCGCTTAATATATATATTTCAGCCTGCGCGTTTAGAAAATAACACAACGAGCGACTATAGGGAATTTTGATAAATTTTTCTCGTGGTACGGAAATTTGTTGCAGCTAAGTTATTTGAATCATGGGCGCTTACACTGCGCTACATCAATCGCGAAATGCTTGACTTGATTATTTTTTACACAGGGACGAGCGACTCCTTAGTTCTTGGATAGCGAATCGACGCACAACTACCGTAAAATAGCGGATGGGCGCTCGCTGCTTGTTCATTCAGTCGTCGCAATGACTCTACCTGTTGCACCTGTTACTCGAATGTGTAGTGCGAAGCGCGTTTAGTGACGTTGAAAATGTTTTATGGCTTGCGCTTTTCATAAATCACATAATGGTCTGAATTGCGTATAATTTTGCACATCAAGCCTACGTTTCAGTATTCTCGTTCGTAGAACGTTTTGCTACATTTGCTACAGTAGGGAACGGCGAGAATTAATTCAATTTTTGCTAGATGCGAGCGCTCTGCTCTAGTTACCTGGCTATAAAAGGAGGGGGAGGGGGGGAATGAAGCAGTTATCAACCGTTGGGTGGCTGTATTTTTTACAGTTTCTGAGAGATCCTTAAGAGATTTTCACGTTAAAAAATGCAAATGTATTGATAGCACAATAAGAAATGGGCTACAGAAGAAACGAAGATAATTGGAACATGTAGAAAACCAGAAGCAGTATTTCAAATTATTCCACGAACAGTAACTAATCTAAGCAACAAGAATGAAACAAATACGTAGACTATTAAAGCGTGTAATTGTCATGCTAGATACTGTAGTAATTTTAATTTTAATTTAAAAAAGAAAGATGAGTCACTCTCTTTAGTCAACCTGTTAACGAAGAGAAGACATACAACGGGCATAAGCAGTTTGTAAAATGACACAGCATGTAGGGGATGGTGGCTTGCAGGAAATAAAGGCAGGCGCAGAAGGTATAGTTGTGCAGCATAGTCAATATGATTGTTGGGTGAGGCGCGCGCACGGGAGGAACTTTGTCGTGGACTTGGCAACCACGCCCAGCCCTTCAAATTAACGCAACCCCAAGAAACTGTAAAAAAAAGAAGCTCGCACCATTGACTACTCTAACTAAAGGACGGGGCTCTTCGACGTTTTCCTATGTCGGCCATGTTAATTTTTTTCTGGAATTATCGGAATCAGAATTTAAAAATAACTATTGAACTGTATATCGTTCCTATACCTAAAATTCATTGTTACAGACATATTTCAATTTGTTTTACGAAAAATTTGAAATAGGTGGAAACACCGGTGCCATCTGGGAACCAAAACCCTTATTAAGCTCTTGTTAGTTTGCAAGCGTGGCTACCCATAGAATGAGAGACCACTCTCTTTTCTCTTTTCCGTCTGACAGCTGCCTAACACTCTTTTCCCTTTTAGCGTATGTTAGGGAGAGCTTAGGGTGCTTGGTTGGCACTGGCATGGCACCGGCTTTTCCACCTACTGTGGGTACCAAAAGTATCCGTACGGCTCGAATTCTCGGTGGAATTTAATAAAATTGTTTTCAAAGGTTGATATTAGAGCGAAGTATCATGTGATTTTTTTTTGGGAATTTTTCAACAACGCAATATGCGGTTTTTATCGCGTTGCGTAAGTATCCGTACTGCCGAGAGGCCAAGAAGGGAATGGGCTTA
Organism: Daphnia pulex; assembly: GCF_021134715.1. Taxonomy (NCBI): domain Eukaryota; kingdom Metazoa; phylum Arthropoda; class Branchiopoda; order Diplostraca; family Daphniidae; genus Daphnia; species Daphnia pulex. The sequence continues at coordinate 2,058,852 of NC_060024.1, read as the reverse complement.
TTTTGGAGGCCTGTTATTCGGTAACTAGGTAATATTATAGGGTGGAAAAGTTCTTAAAAAAAGAACTGCATTAGCTCTATGTGTGGTCATAAGATTACATGTTTTAAGTTTGATTTATAGTAGGGAAATTGAAAATGAAAACACGAATTATAAGTTTTCCGTTTTCTTCTTCTCGATCCCCCACGTGCATTTCTACCACTTTTGATATGAATTATTTTTGAAACCTACGTTTATTGTATTTGCCCTTTTTTATTAGGTGTTCACGGTCGCGGCATTACGTTGCAGATGGTGAACCCATTGTGAAATTATACTTTCTTGTTGTGGTACGATAAGCCATCTGTAAACTTTCGTGTAGTCCACAAATGTGTTCTCTGAAACTGGTGTGTTCATACATTATTGACGCTAGGAGTGAACTACAAAAAGGAATAAATTATTTCGCAACAAAAAAAAACAAGCAAAAAAATACCTTTTCTCCCTTTTAGTACCGCCAACTTTGATTTCCTCATAAGGCCGTCCAATTCACTTTTCACTGTAGTAAAGTTTCGATTTATCAATCTTTTTCCGTTCTTCGATTTTTTCTTGTATTCGTCTGAAAAATCAGCATCGGATGAAGTTTCTTCAGTTGAGGAATCACTTGTGCTAGCGCAATTCCCCGAACGCTTTGTCCCATTCTTCGCCATTTTCTTATTCTTCTTTTTATTTATTTTCCACAACGCTTTCCCTTTACCCGATTTAAGTGGTTCGGTTGACGAGCTGGACGATTAATCGGAGGACACCTCAGTGGTCAGTTCTTCCGGCTTGCATGCGCCTCGCATATCACTTGCTTCTCACGAGGCTTCTCCTTCTCTAGATATGGATGGCTCTGGGGCTGCAACAACAGCGGATCGATTTACGTTGACCAACAAGGTCAGAAAATCATGATCTGTAGGAAGCTCAAAATCCACACACAAACGGCAGGTCATAATGTAGGTGATTTTGCGGCACTGCGGGAGTTTGATTTCGTCGTGGTCCATTAAGTTCTAAGTATCACATTCAAAACAAAGGAATAGTCTCCATTCATACCAGTATAGTTGCTAATAAACATGCAATCAAAAAAATTTACTTACTACTTAACACTCCAAGCAGAAACAGTGGTGGCATTCCAAGAATTTAGGTTGATGCGTCCGACTATCGTACTCATTGTGGCACACGGAACATGTAACGATATAGCTTACGTTGTCCGACATGTTAGCGTGGCTGTTGGTGAAAACTTACTGTAGGCTGAGTCTGCTGTGACCGTGTTTATATGAAAAAGTTCAATTGCCCCTCTTTCAGGAGCAAGGTCACAGGTTTGGTGAGGAAGACTACATGCAAAGAGCATGGTTTTGCAGTGGGGTGTTACAAGGTCACCACCTTCTATTAAATTTCGTAACTTGCAACTCGTTTCTATAGTTATCTCGTCTTGCTGCGTGTTGTACCGAAAGTTTTCTAACGAACACGAGAAGCGCAAATACGTTTTATAAATCAAGAAGCGCCACCCTTTTAATTAGTTAGAATGAGTTGCCAGACCTATCAATAAACACAAGGTGCATTCTCCTCTCTCTGAGGTCACAGGCTTAAAACGGTGAGATCATAGCCAGGACTTTATTGATGATGAGGTGTTATTCTTCGTAAGTAGGTTAAGTTTAATCACCGAAAAGTTAGGTAAAATAATAATACAGTCTCTTTCGTTATCTCATGGTCTTTATTTTGCATATTTTCATTTAAAGTTGGTACAAAAAAGGGTTTAGCCAATAATTCACATAAGATTTGATAGCACATTAAACAATGAGGGTTAACGTTGAAAACAGAAAAAGGGGATAAAAAATTAGTGGCTTTCATACCAATTAATCACTTCCTGATGAAGTCCGTGATATTTTTAATCGCTAATGGAATTCTACACATTAAATGGTGATATGTTCTTCTCAGGCGCCGTTCTATTCTTTAACCAATCTCAAAATGAATTTCCAGGACCTCAACAGAATCGACATCACTTGAGTAGTCTTCTTCAACATATTGCTAGAATTCAATATCCTAAAACAACAATTTTTCAAAAAGTAATTCACAAATTGGTTTTGTGATGACAAACTCTAACCTCTACGAGCTCGGTAAATCTTGTGTTTTCCGCAACAGATCTTCGACGTAAAGATGTCAGCCCTCGAATAAACATCTGAATTTGGGACATTTATGACGGTGCAGTGCGAATGCCATGAAAATTCCAGGCGTCGATGATTTCTTCAATGTGTTGTTGGATGATTGGAAGGAAGACGAAATGAAGAAAATACTGATCAAGTTTGAAAACCTATCGAGGATGCTCTTTCGTTCGATTTTTCCTGTGCAAATATAAGATTTTATTTATTTAATTCGAAATTTGAATTATTATTATAGGGTCATGTAGCTACCTCGGTTCAACCCACGATGCATTAGCATGAACTGGCCCAGAGAACATTCTCTCCACCAAGATCAGACCTGAAAAACCAATAGTTGAAACTTCAATTATGGGGTAATTCTGAAGAAATTTATACCTATAGCGACTAGGAACGCCAAATTTCCTGACTCCTTCCAAAAATCCGTCAAAGACGGCCCTGGACCTGTTATTGTTCGCCACGCGTAAAAACATTAGACGTGAGAAGCCATCGATTCCACCATGTAGAACAAGATGCACTCTTGCGCAATTACAATCGAAATTAATTAATAAATTATGAGGAAAATGAACGGCGCTAATGATTTACGGACTTTGCGTGAATGTCCTTAATCCAGCGTTCGTCTTATCTTCGATCTTTTCTAACATTTCAAGCCATCCTTGTTGTTCTACTTTTCCAAAACCGGATGAGGAGGTAGACTGACGCCATGTTCGAGCAGTTCACGCAATGAGTCTAGATAAACCTGTCCCACTTTGTCTTCCTCACTACTATCGTGATCAGCGGAAGGTATGGCTTGGGGATTCCAAATGTGATTTGTCCCGAGTAATTTTCTGTGTATCTTTTATGAATGTAAAGAAATTAAATGGATGTAAGTCACACCAAAATTTGTCATCATAATAAATTTTTCACTCACATCCATCGTCGGAAGTAGACAAATCCGTTGTGCCAAGTTGATCATAAGCAGTATTCCATTCGTTTGTGTCAATCTTTCAATCGACAGCAATGAAATGCATTTGATGAAATCGAAATATTTGCAACCATGTTAAATGATGATGTCGTGAGTTATTTCTGTAATCTGTTTCGTTCCAATATGTTTTTAACTCAGCAAATGATGACTCAGTATGAAGACAGCTTGGTTCGACGACTCCTGTTTAGTTCTGTGAATTTTGTTATTCCGTAATTTCGCCACCAGTGGGTGCAGTTTAGCCATCCCTATTGTCTCACATCCTCTTTCCAAACATGTTATTCGCTACGCCTTCTTCGGTTTCCCCAGTGTCTTTTTGCGATTCTGACATTCCAATTGATTGGCACAGGTATTTCCATTTTTAACGCTGTGTAATTGTTTTACATGTAACAACTTCGTTTCCCTTTATAGCTCTGACTAGAATTTGTATAGCCCTGACTAGAATTGTTCAAAAACGTGACTATAGAAGTACATGACTAGACTTCAAGTTTATTAATTAGACAACAAAATGTGTATTTTGATTTTAAGAATTTTATTTTCGGTAGGGCTAAAGTCATGATTCATGACACATTAAAAAAAGAGAAAAGAAAATAAAGAAAAAGAAAAAATTGGCAAATTTTGCGAACTAAAACTCCTCTGAGAAAAATGGGGTTTTCTAAGTTGCAAAAATTTTGTGGTTTGGAGATTTTTCCTTCGATTCCTGAACCAAGACGATTTGGAGGTAATCAAGAAGCTGACAGCAGCGTTTGAAAAGCATCTAAGACTCAAAAACCTCCAGAATAAAGAAGTTGAGGAGGAGCTACGTCAAGTTGAAGAGGTAGTCAAGAAGGATCCGACTCTTCGTCTTTTCGTCAAGCGCATTGGAATGAGTGTGCCCCTTGAGGCCATAAGAGTAATATTGAATTAATTTATTTGTTTAATTAAATTAATTTTTATGTTTTTTTAGGATAAGTTTAGTGTATTTGGCCGAGTTATGGAAGTTGAAGAAAATCTGAACCAAGGCCTAAGCCGCTCGGTCACAATAACATTTTTCGATAAGGATGCAGTGGTGGCTGCTTTTAACGTAAGTTTTAATTATTATAATTTTTTTTTACATTTTATTAATAATTTTTTTTTACGTTTCAGCACCCCGAACCTGTTGTTTTGAACCGTGTCTCATTGAAGATCTCTGCCTGGCGTCCCGAGGATGAACCGGATCCCCCGGAATGTAGTGGCGCCGTTCCAAGAACAGGAATTCGTCAGTAGAAGAAAATCTTCGAAAACTACAAGTTAATATGTTTGTGAAAAATATCTCCCCTTTCGCTTGAAAATATTTTTACTAGTATATTGGTATATTTGTCTCTGTCAAAATGCCTAAAGTCAAACAACTTCGTTTCCCTTTATAGCTCTGACTAGAATTGTATAGCCCTGACTAGAATTGTTCAAAAACGTGACTAGAAGTTGATTTGCACTGAGGCTTGACTAGAGTTGAAGTTTTGTCAGACAGAACACCAAGCAAGGTACTAGTCAGACACCTGTTAGAGCTATCTTGTCTATTGTATTTAACCATGTATTTATTCAGTTGCTGTGTTAAGGGGTTCTTGCCCCACTGACCTGGTGCCCACCCACTGTGTTTGAGTGGCCCACCTTTTATCGGGACCTTTTTATTCTCATCCAAGCTAGCTTTGCAAGATAACTATTCATTGTTACGTGTTCTACTGATTTTCCCTCACTAACTTTTTCCGTGTTTAGATTGATGATAGATGATACACTTCCTGATTTGATTCTCGTGCTTGACAAATATACTCGTGTCATAGAGCACTACTCGAATTCCAACCAAGCTATCACAGCTAAATCCTCCAGCATGATGCTGAGAGCAAACTCGATCGTTAACTAAAGTCAAACTAATCTGCTTCTTCTTTGGCATAATATAATAATGTGGGTTTGGAAAAGATGTTATTTTCTGAGTCCTAAAAACCAAGAACGTAATTAGCAATGTTCAATGTCATCTGTAAATGTCAGAGACACTCACTGAGAATAATGATTTGAAGAGAGTTGGTAACAAACGAAGGTTTTCTCTTTTCACCTGCACAGACAGTTCCGGAAAATTTCGGGGACACTCCCGAAAAAGCGAGATTTGCATGCAGTTGTTTTCTACCTTTCCCGTTTCCCCTCCACCCCTAACACAAATCCATCCATTTTTCTGTCCCTGAAGATCATCACACAACGTTTTGGCATGTCACAGCCAGGCAGGTTCTACGGCATCAAGGATCGCGGTGTCTACGGCACAGTTTCACGCCACTTCAACGTCGTCGTGGATCACCACGGCGCTTATTTCGCGACCCTTGGAAGAACAGGTGAATACTCCCGCGGTATCGTCACTTGCATTCCACGCGACGTCTTCTTGGAGAACGGTGATTGAATCTACTCACCGTTCCACACAACTCGCAGGACCAATTGGGAGATTGGTCATTAGCTTACACGGACTTCAACCAGCACTCCTCGCTCGTGTTTCACTTGCACTATCCGATAGCCCGCTTACCATTCTGCAGGTTGCTGCAAGCAATGCCCAGGAAAGCTGCGAAGTGACGTTCCAATTTCCTGTCGGAACTTATGACGCGCACTCGTTTGTATTGCTAGTTCATCTCCGCGATTTCCCGTTTACGTTGAGGTGCGGCGATTCGACCAACGTGTCTGCTTCCACTCCACCTCGTGTTCCTTCCGCTACACGAAACCGTCTTTTAGCGAGCGTTCAACAAATCAACGACGCCCGTATGATTTCTTTTGCGAAATGATCCAATATTCGTACGTTGGTATCCTTTCCGCCACGTACAGCACGACTGACGGCTTGCCCTCTCTGGTTGTGCCCATTGGCCCAGCGACGGTCACCGCCGTTTGATCGTCCACTGTTCGGCCCGAATCGTACCCCAAATTGTCTCGGAAAACGTGCTGGATTTCTAAACGTGGGCGGTCGACTCGGAGCTAACCAATGTGCGCGAAGCGGCCGTCAAGTTTATGGCGAGAAACGGAGCGGAAGTGCTGGCCCTGCCCAAATCGCTGGCTTTTTCCCGCCACGACCCGGAAAACAGATTACAAAGATTAACCAATGTTAGTTTCCCCTGTAGAAGAATGTTACCCTTTCTGGTGAAGTTGTGCCAACTGGCCCAGCGCTACGGTCACAGCAGTTTGATCGTCCACTGTTCGGCCCGCATCGTACCAAAAATTGTCTCGGAAAACGTGCTGGATTTCTACACGTGGGCGGTCGACTCGGAGCTAACCAATCTGCGCGAAGCGGCCGTCAAGTTTATGGCGAGAAACGGAGCGAAAGTGCTGGCCCTGCACCAATCGCTGGCTTTTGCCCGCAACGACTCGGAAACCAGATTTCAAAGATTAACCAATGTTAGTTTCCCCCGTAGAAGAACGTTACCCTCTCTGGTGAAGTTGTGCCAACTGGCCCAACGCTACGGTCATCGCCGTTTGATCGTCCACTGTTCGGCCCAGATCGTACCCCAAATTGTACAAAGATTAACCAATGTAGTTTCCCCTGTTGAAGAATGTCACAGCGTTTGGAACGGAGAAAAGTGGGGAGAGCTCTTAACCCTGCAGTCGTTGGCAGCGAGAGTGAGCAAGGCGCGTCGTCTGCTACTGGCTTTCCTTTTGTTCTCGATTCCCTTACTCTCGGCTCGGTTGCCAGGTTGAATTAAATCGACTTGACAATTTTTACTGAAATTACGTTGAAATGAAATTTAGGCAAAGTGTTAGCTAGACCATGGGTATGGAGAAATGGCTTCCAGTCTCCATGTTACAGATCCCATAAGGGGGGGGGGGGGGGGGGCTCCGCTAATTTTACTACAAATTTGTAGCAGAATTGCGCTACCAAAAGGGTCTGTAAGTTGACTACATGCTATTTCCCTTGGAAATGCATGAACGTATTACTTTTGCTCCAATTGCTATCATTTAAGTACATTTTGGAACTTAATAGTATTAATTAAGAATAGTTATGAAGAAATTATTAAGTTTTTGTGATTGTAACATCCAGGAGTGGCAAAAAAGCGACTAAAAACTAAACTAAATATACAGACCACTTCTAGATGGCGCACTTTTACCACAACCTCCATAAAAAATCGCTAGTAAAAAAGGAGCTTCCCGTCGATTCCCCTTATGGTAAATTTATCATTGTCTTTGGCAACCATCTCTCCATACCCCTGGCTAGAGAAAATTACCACCTGGTTTTAACAAGCCGTCTTCCACTCAAACATACCGTTTGGGGGGATTTTCTGGAAATCGTTGCTAGGGTTTAAAGAAAATGATAAGCCAGGCAAGGCATGGCTTATTAACAAATAATAAATGTTATTTATATATGAATTATACAAAAAACAGATTATACTTCAAGTTCGTGAAAAAATTTGAAATATTTACCACAAATAGCAGTGGAAAATCAGAAATAAAACAATTTACGCAATAGGGTTGGTGCATGAATAAGGAATTCGTTTGAAAAACATACCATTAGAAACAGTTTTTCACGCTGATTCTCATAGTATTTTTGTTATATTTTTAAAATAATAATTTCCCCCCGTAATCTCACTTCAAAGTTGAGATTAGCTCCCCCCATTTTAAAACGGACCCCACGCCATTTTTGGTGGGCGGTCCTTAAAATCTGATGAAGTTTCCCCCTTTTCACCCTTTTCGTCTTTCGCCTTTTGGCCCTAAGGGCAAAAGAGGGGGTATAGGCAGCACGAAAGAGGGTGAAACTACAGTGGGTACAGTACTGGTCCACTTATAGAACCGGCCTGTGCGCGGTTCTATAACCGGGTGGTTCGATATGCGAGCACTTGATCCCATCGCCATCTACCTTCGATTTTGTCCATACGTAAAAACTTATTGAGTAAAAGTAACATCAAGTAACATCGAGTTATTCAATGTGCCGTGGGTGGCGCTGAAACACGGCAGAGCCATTTCGGTTCTATATTCGGAATGGTTCTATGATCGGGCGGTTCTATAAGTGGACCAGCAGTGTACCTAAAGTATCCGTACGGCTGAGAGGAGCAGTACGGAAAACGCGTTTTTCAAAACGCTCCCATAAATTGAATTCTCGTTGGAATGCAATAAAATTTTTTTGTAAGGTTAAGATTAGGGTGGGATTTCATCTGATTTTTTTTGGGAATTTTTCAACAACGCGATATGTGGTTTTTATCGCGTTGCGAAAGTATCCGTACGGCCGAGAGGCCTAGTAGGGAAATGGGCTTACTTTGGAGGCCTCTTATTCGGTAAATAAGTAACATTAAAGGGTGGGAAAGTTCTTAAAAAAAAGAGCTGCATTAGCTCTATATGTGGTCATAAGATCACATTTTTTAAGTTTCATTTATAGTAATGAAATCAAAAATGAAAACACGAATTATAAGTTTTCCGTTTTCTTCCCCTCGATTCCCCATCACCAGTGTTGCCATATAACAAAATCTCTTTCTTCCCTTGGACGGAAGAGGGAGAAAGAGAAAGGGTAAATATTTTTTGATATATATTTTGATAAATATTTTGTTTCAATTTGTCAAGAACTTCAGCACAAATTTGAGAGCGTCATTCACTATTACTTCGATTAATATCAGAAACGGGAGAAATAATTGAGGCACTTGAAAGAACAATTATGACGCGACGAGGAGTAATAACTCGTTCAACAGAAAATAGAGTTAAATCGTCGTCGTTCAAGGAGTCAGGTTGGACATTTTCTTCATTGCGCGGGGATTGAGGTCCGAGATTCTTATTGCTCGTCACTTGGATGTAACAACGCGGACAAAGAACTTTTCCGGGAATTAATCTCAAATCACTTTTTAACTCGAACACGCTATCACTGAATTTCAGATCGATTTTCACATTTCCACGAACAACAAGTTTATGTTTCTTGAATGGATCGCAGCAGTAATTTTTTAGAAAAATGGAACCGAGGCGTATCATAGTCAGGCCCACCTTTACCAACGGGCCACCCGGGCGGCCATCCGGGGTCCACAGGTTCCGGGGGAGAGGGGGGGCCACGGCAGCAAAAAATTTTTTTAAAAACTAAGACAAAAAAATATGAATTAAAAAATGTATTCTTTTCTTTATTGATAATTTAATATGCTCGGCAAGTTATATAAAAATATGTAATACAGTTTTTATAAATTCAGAAAGAGTGAAAGTGCGAGCAGTACTGCAATAGCTACTTCAACATCAGGGTGCCTAGGGGGTGCTAAAAGTTATCTTGAGAGCTAGAGCCCTAGAGGGCAAATTTCGAAATTATTGAAACAAAAGATCAACGCTAATGGGAAGACTCACAGGGATTAGTGATGACTATAGTTCGTAGAAAGAAGAAGAGTCAATTCAGATCAGGTTACTCAGCTTAATTCTGTTTATTGAGCGTCTGACTGTGTCTTTTAGTATGAATACAGAATCTAAAAGTAAAATGGCTTCAGGAGCCAAGAGAAGGAAGGAGTCAGCCATAAAAGAGAAAAAAGTTGAACAATTTTTGACGGAAGTTCCGAAACTTTCAGTGTTTTGTCGTCCGATTAGTGCAATCTCACAAAATTCAAGTGAAAATGAAATTGCTGCAGCAAATGTGTCAGGAAAAAGATCTTTTAATGTGTGAAAACGAGTCAAAAATGCCTTTCGTTCAAATATGCTTCAAGCTCGTCTGTCTTCCCTATCCCTTCTTCAAATTGGAAATTCAATTTTTCAAAAAATCAATTCTGACCAAATAATTGATCAATTTATTTCTGCCAAGATTCGTCATAAATATTAGAACATAAATAAAGTCAATGAGTAATGAGTTTCCGTCAATCCTCTGTCTACCTTCGACCTTCAACCTTGAAATTTTTTAGCACTTTATCTGCTTTACTTGACGCCGTCGCCTCTCCTTTTGTTCTCATTGGCTCGGATGCCAATGCCAATTTTTTGCTCTGGAATAGTCGATGTAACGACAAGCGTGGTGAGGAACTTGAAACGTTATTGGTCTGCTCCAATTTAAATGTTTACAACAATCCACTGGTCCAACTTGATTTTGTTCCCGATGAGATTTATTTTGTTGATCTCACGCTTGCTGGCGACCAAGTCAAAATCCAACGATGGCTTCTTCTCACCATTCCTCTCTCTCTGACCACCCGTGCATCTTCTTTGAAATTCTTCACTCTGATTTTGTTACGACAAAGAGTAAGCAAGTACGCCTGAGGGTACCATATGTGCTAAGCATTAACACTGACAAATCCCCTCTAATCTTGCTAAATCTCTTTCTCGTTTACCCTCAACAACTGGCCTGGCATTTGGATTTGGAGTTTTAATGTGCACGTTTGCGATCTTGTTGTTATAGTCTCTGGCCTTCTGGTGAAGGCCTCAAGCACCGGCTTTTTCTGTTCTTGATAGGGTCTAGCGGTAATTTGTATGTATGCATGTAAAATTTATTTATATAGCGAACTTATCATGCAAGCATGCTACAAATGACGCTGAAAGTGCAGTCATAGGTTATTGGAAAAAATATTTCATTGGGAAAATGCGATACGGAGGAGGTGGGTCTTTAGTTTCACTTTAAAAGAGCCGAGGGTGGTCGAGCCAGTGATGGTGGGTGGGAGAGAATTGAGAAGTGTAGGACCAAGAAAAGAGAAAGATCTTTCGCCGTATGATGCAAGACGGGTGCGGGGGACCAAAATACTAGAGGACCTTAAGGATCTTGCTGGGGTGTAAGCGGAAAGAAGAGAAGAGAGATAGACGGATGCGAGTGGGGGAGAGAGACAACAGCGGAAGGCGAGAGTTGTGGTTTTGAAAATTATGCGATGCTTTACGGATAGCCATTTTAGTTCCTTGAGGAGTGGAGTGGCATCTTCACACTTGCTTCTGCGCAGGATGAGCTGAGCGGCAGCATTTTGGACCCTATGTAGGCGAATGATGGTTTTGTCAAGTAAGCCGGGTTTTCTTGGGGGTTTCTTTTTGGATGATTTGGAGGCCGTGGACTCCCATCTTACAAAACCGACGGAGAAATGGAGGAAGAAAAGTACCACGAGATAGGCCCAAATTTCCGTTCTGCAATGTACGCAGCTAAAGAGTATTTCATTGGACTAAATAAAGAGATTCACATATTTACAATTTACATATGAAAAATAATCTAATCGTTTCTTAATTGGTTAAGGTTTGGGAAGTCTTAGTGAATATTTACCGATAATTGATTCAATATCTAGGATAAATGGACCAATTAGGGAGAATTGGGAGAAAAAAATTCGCCAACCTTTGAAAATTAAACGAAAAATCGTATTGAACAATTAGATATTAGTTACTTCCATTAATAAGGTTAAAATAATATTATTTTCTTATACTTGGATTTCATCATACCATCAAAGTTGTACTACAGAAGACAAAGAGATTATCTGAAATTATACAGATACCTTGGTTAACGTTACTGTACTTCGGTTAAGCGACAACAAGTAGAAACGAAAGATATGAGAGGTCCAATTTCCCTCTCAGTTGAAACCTTAACTAATTCAAAAATTTGCTGATTCTATATCTCCTTTCGCGTAAGATAGGTTGTAAAACGAAACTAAGATATTGAATGAAAAATAACTCTTCATTCTAGACAATGTAAATCAGATAAGTTAAATCAAATCTTTAAGAGGAAATCAAAGTAACACATTTTACTTTTCTAGTATTCTTTGAGGTACACCATAACGTCAAGAAATACCCTAATTACAAGTTTAAAAGAAACTTGACCAGTTGCACCTGATACTTTCATTCAGTATTTGGACGACCATATCGTCACCATTATATATTTTCATTTAAATGACAATCTCGAAATTCTTGTCGGATCTTATGCAGAGAACTTGAGGAATGAATGAAATTAAATAAGTCAATGTACCAAATATTCTTTTTATATTATTAATAAAATTTTGATGGTATTTGAATGGGTAAGTAGTTTCGGCCAATATATCGTCACCAACCTTAGTCCACAACATGAAAAAAAGCAAGTTTACCACTAACGGAGAGAGACCAGTACAACTTTGCCACCAATCTTATTTTCACATTTGCCAAAACAATCAGTTCCTTGGCCATACCCCATTTCCAGGAGAAGATGAGAGTCTATCCCGACATACATGACTTGATCAAGGCCGTTAAGCCTATCCAGTTGGTCTAGTCCAGTCAATAATAAAAATGAAATTGTGCTCATCTTCATGACGAACCTTCTACTACTGATACGAGCCTGAAGCAAATTAAAAGGTAACACTTTTTAAAAAACCTTATATCATATCATAAAATACCTGTAGATCTCGTTTTGGGCAGCCCTTCGTCCGCCGGTTGCGACAAGAAAAAAACTAGGCAGGCAAAAGAAAAACAATTAGCCTAATTAAATAATTATTCCCCTCATACCACCAGCAAGCCAAAAAGAAGAGACTAAAAAAGGACTTGGAAGATCGATTGTAAAAGGAAGCTTCAATCTTGAAGAAGAAATGGCCCCCATTTTGCAAGAGAGGAAGAAACGTGCAAAATGGATGTTATCGTCACTTCCTCACCCACTGATAATTCGCTTGCTGACGAAAGTTGCAAGTTTTAGCTCCCGCTTCTTCTTCACCCAACGACGAATTTCCTGTCGATAAAAGTTGCGAAGTGGTAGCTCCCACCGCTACCCCTGACGATGATTTTTCTGACGACTAAATGGGATTAAAGCTATAGTTCCCTCTCATGCAGAGAGATCAATGGCTATAGATAATACAAAACTGATCAACTCATTGGGTGTTTGTCGCAAAAGGTTTTAACCAACCTAACCACGTCCTGGTGTAGGACAGAATGCCCAACAAGCCATGGGAGAACGACCACATCTTGACCAGCATGTCGAGTCGTCTCCTTTTCACGCCTGATGAGAAAATGACATGCGCATTAAATTTTGTCAGCGCAGAGTAATGTATACAATTGCAGACTCTTCAAACTTGCTTTTTCCAATCGTTTGGAAAATGGGGATGATCACAAAAAAAAATAAAAAAAATCCCACCGATCGTGTTTGGACGAGGATTTAATCCTGATAACCAACACGCCGCTACTCCCTCCATACTAAATTCTATGTGACGGAGTTATTTTTTGGGAGCCCCACTGGTTGAACACCGAAACCTATTGGAACTGGTGGATCGATTCCACTACGTCTTCGTGTGGCAAACTTAGAAAAACTGGAGGATCTGTTCCTGAGATCCCCAAATGAATTAATGGAGGGGGATTTCTATTTGATCAACGTCATGCCCCAGCTGCCCAATATCTACGTGCTGCTGCTGTTCTTGATGTGCGTCCACCATTGTCACTGAAGGTGATTAAGACACCACCATAGACAACTAAATCAAATACGTCCAAGCCCACGCCCACCCAACGCCTAACAATGGAGGGGTGGAAAAGAACCTCAAAAATTGGACCAATACTTTAACTGCTGAGTAACAAGTTGGAGTCAAGCCTATCACCTAAAATTTAAAAAAAACTTTGATTTGGTGACGCCAATTATCAGCCTTTGGGCCTGGCTATCTCACAAATCGTCAAAAATCAAACCATCCACATCCAAGAATGAGACCCAAAAAGACAATCTTTGTAAAATTCAAAAAAAACAAAGGAAAAATTAAAAATGGCGCCAAAAAAAAAATTATCAAAACCAAGTAGCCCCTGCTGCTACACCACATCGACTTCAGCACAACGTGGGGAAAAACGGCGGATGACTCAATCCCTCTCAACACCCACGCAACAACGACGTAAACAATAAGTTGATTCCAACAAAAATTCAAAAATTCTCCGAAATCATCGAAAAACGGCCTGAAAATAAGCAAGAAAGAAGTTTGTATTTGTACTTTAGATATTATCAGGAATTTCTCGTGTTCGTTGTCACATTCATGCATGGCGAAACATCAAAAGGCAATTGATGCTGAAAGGAATTTAAGAAAAAAAGTAATCGGCGAGATATCGTCTGAGTTTTCAGAGTCTCTTAAACCAAAATTCATACAAAGAATACTCTGCCGAACTGTTGAAGTAGAAGGAAGAATTGTGGAGTGATGTAAATTAAATGAAAAAGATAAACTTGAGTTGAACTCTTATTATAAATCTAAACATTTCGTAGGAATTCATCCACTATTTTGACAAATGTATCGCTCACGACATGGACAAGAAGGAACATATGGTCACTGAGAGAATATGGCTTGCAAGAAATGCTATTAGCCAATCAATAAGTGTCTTGGAATTCATTATTTAAACGGGAATTCGTGAAGAAAAGAGGGTACACCGAACACGAAATTATGTTCGCAAGAGAATCAGTCCGAGGGAAGAAATGGGAGAAAAGGAAAGTATGAAAAAAGGGGGGGGGGCATACTTTCATCCTTACTGCCTTTCTTCCCTCGGGCAAATTATCTGTAGATTCGGTCGTGAAAAAAGTAAACCATAGGGGAAAACATTTTTTTTAAATACAAGGAATGTGATCTGGAGACACAAATTGCTACACATACTAAACAAGATATGTAGCAATTAACTGACACACAAATAAAATTTAAAAAATAACACGCTGATTCTCAAAATCAACTTTGTATTGGGAAAAAACACTTTCAGCCAAAGCAGAAAACCAAAATACCAACAATCATGGCGGACATAGAAACAATTGACTCGTGAAACCGCGAGGTGTAGCCTCTATATAACATTATATATGTTGATGTATAAAAAATTACTTAGCAGTTAAAGACTTTCGTTTGCATATTGTATGTATATTAATATTTTTATTGAATAGATTTCATGCATTTAACATTCAATATATTAATAAGTGAACGTATTCTTTTAGGCTGATAAACTTCTCGTAGGCGACGTGAAAAAAACAAAAGAGCAACACCGTTATGGAACGAGCAAAGCTAATTCTTTCGCTAAACCAACTAGTTCATGTACAACAGCAGAAATGTTTTGTTGCAACAGGTAGCAGTGGGGTTAAACCCCTCGTTTGACTGTTTCGCGATTGGAAACCCAGTCAGCATTGCACATGTGGATTAACTGTGACTCGCTCCCACATAATGTCTGCTATATGATTTTCCTTGATTATGAATATCATCCTCGTAATGAGAAACCTAATTTGACTCGTTACCAAAAAATGTGAATAAGAGAGCTGACTCCAGGTCTGGGACGAAAAAGAATTCAAAACCTTTAAATGGGTACAGAAATATCAGAAGAAAAGAGGCACAGGTACCTACGTCATCTATCGCTGTGTGAATTGTAACCGAAATTAACTAAATAGGTTTTGTTTTCAATAGAAAGAAAAGCTGGGAACGTTTTTGAGTCAAAGTTGAGGAGGAAGCTGAAATGTCAAGAAAAGAAGATAGATTTCTGAAATATAACATTGAAAATGGTGAATTGGAGGTAAAAATGCCAATAAAATGACATACATAATTATATACATTGATATATGCATATATGTTAACATAAATTTTATTTTCGTTATGCAACCATATAACATCGTTTAATATTATGTAGGACAGCAGTGACGAAGAATTGGAGAACATGGTAAATAACGAATGTGAGGTAAAAACATAGACATCACAATAGAAGCTATTTACCTCTCGGTTTCGTGAGTCAATTGTTTTGATGGCCGCCATTTGGTGCCGTTGCTTATGTCATGTGATTCGTTGTCTGTATCGGCTGAAAGTGTTTTTCCCAATACAAAGTAGATTTTGTTAACCAGTATTTAATTAATTTAAATTATTTTTGTCAGTGTATTGCTACGTATCTTGGTTAGTATGTGTAGTAATTTCTGCTTCAAGATCACATTTCTTGTATTTTTAAAACATTCTTTTCTGTAGGGCTGTCATGGATGACACCATAGTATTTGAAATAGAAATTCTTGAGCCATTAGGTGATCAAGACTTTTCTGTTACTAGTGACGGTCAAATTATAGAATTATTTGACTTGTCTCTTTATGTATCGACATTAAATCAGGAAGATAAACTGAGGTATGCAGCAAAACTATTAATAGTAGGTTATGATTGTTCCTTCGTTCAATTCACGAAGAGTATTGGTGCAATGGACTTAGCATCGCAGAAAAAATGCTTGATTTGATAAATTACCTCCTGTGTTCAAAGTCTCCATACACATATGAAGATTTAAAGGCTTACAAGGACCTTAACGCCTACAAGAGATTTATCGATGGGGGCATTTAGATCATTGTGTGCAATAAGTCTTTTAAACAAAAATATGTTGATGAAAGTGAAGGTTATTACTCTTCATGTGTTTATTTGTAACATAACTATAACACATAATTTTTTTTTTGGTTTGTCATTCCATGAGTTTTAATGATTCACCAGCCCAGCCGTGGATTGCCTTTAATGCAGCTGGAATTGTCATAGCTGGGCACTGCAATTGCACTGCTTGGTATGTAGAATTTTAATTTTATAGGGTAACTTGAAATATGTGATACGCCCTATTTAGAAATAATTCATTCGCAGCTTAGGTGAGGTGAGGTTTGCAGTCACGTTGCTACATTACTTTTCACAGCAGTTGCACTCGTTGATATGAAGAATTTTGTTTCACGAACAGAATTAAAATGCTCGTGGCTGGATCGGTACCAGAAACCTATAAGTATTCCTATCACAGATAACACAAAAATATTAAGTTAAAGTTCTGCAATAAATTACAGACTATGGTAGACAAAATTTCACAGCTAAACATAGGTAAAAACAACTGTTCACCTAAAACCTGTATCTGAAATCTCTGATATTCCAAGCATTTTTATAGTCAGTAATTAAGGAAAAGAATCCAAGTTTAATACTGTTGGTGAGTGGCGAATGTTGCCAGTCACATATCCCAAAACAATTGAATATACCATTGCCACCACCTCTTGGGACATTGTATGATGTGAAATGTCATGGATTAGATCTAAACATACTTTGTGAAAAGCTAAAGATTTGATGGTTAAATATGCGGTTACTGAGGAGCAATCTATAAGAATTGAAGAAATAACAAGAATGCAGTCCAAATCAGATCTGTGGCATGTAAGTTAAATGTTATGTTTTTTCTTATAAAAATATTTGGTTACAATAAGGTTTGGGCTAGACCACGAAGCACGCGCCGTTACTAAATTGGAAAAGCTATTTGTTAAACACGGATTGGATGAGGACTTTTCCATTGAACCATCTGGTCTGTTTATTAATGTAAAAGAACCACACTTAGCTGCCTCGCCGGACAGAATTTTGCGGTGCTCTTGTTCTCAGTGTCTGGGAATTGCTCTTATAGAAGTGAAATGCTGGTTCAAACATCCCCACAACAAGATACGCAATGCGATAACTGTTGATAACACCCTTTGACTCAAAAAAGACGAAAATAGAAAATTAAAGCTGACAAGCGATACTACGCTCAAAAGCAATTGCAGATGCATGTCTGCGACGTGAAACTCTGCTACTTTGTTGTATATACATTAGTAGATTTAGTTTGTTTGCGCATTTTCTATAATAAGCTATACTGTGAGGATTAGCAGCCAAATCAAAATTCTTTGTACTACGTGTCTTTCTACCAGTATTGACAAGTAAGTACTTCACAGTCACGTGATACAACGTGAGTACAGATGAAAATAATTGCATGCCCTGTTTCTGTCAAAAAACCATGACAAATCAAGAAATGATAACATGTGTGAATAAGTTGTGTTTTGCTAAATTTTATCACAAGAGTGTCTTTTGTGGCTGGGAATGAAGGTTTTCAGAGATTCATGGATCTGTCATATCTGCAAAAAAAGCATTGCCAGCAAAAGAAACAATGAAAAGTGAGCTCTACACCTAAAGCAGAAAACGAAATGGTAACAACATAAAATGTGTTCTAAATTTATTATGTCTTTTAAGTAAACCCAGATATAATCAAGAAATTCAGTCTAATCCTTTATGTGTCAAATTTGTATTAAAAATGTAATACAAATAAATCTCGAAGGCGATGTTTTTTTTTTACTTTTTTAGCCGGACGGTACAACGCTTGGATTTATGGTAGCCAACACATAACAAACACGGACTATTTGATCATAGAAACAAACGTTAGTAACGTGGCAACGAAAATATGAAATGTTAACTGGACTCACTAACATTCTAAATCGCATGCGTAAACATCCAATTATTCTTTCGATGTGAACATTAGCCACTTTCCTTGAATGTTCTGTTTCTCGATACGTTAACTGTGATTTTTTTAACGAAACCTGGAGTTGTTAACTTGGCACCACACAACCCAACGTCTTCCGCAATACTGAATCCTATGTCAGCAAGAACTTCATCTCAGGGAATAAGTTTTCTCAAAAATTCACTATCTTGTACGATGTGCTTGTCACTAGTCCGTCCAAAATATCCGGCAGATATGAATGATATGCTTCCTTGAGGCAGAGAATGAACATTCCCTAGAGAGAGCGGGAAAAAATGAATTCAGATTATTCATTCGGGGGGATTTCATTGGGTAATCGCAGTATACGGGTTCTTCAACAGGTCTTTCGTAGTTATCGACGATAGCGCATCCCTTAACATTAATCATCGGCAATGGGAGCTAATTTATTGTGATGACTTGGTCTGCAATCACGTTTTTGATACTGTACCCAGCCTCATGCGTGCCGAATTTTACATCGCTCGAATGCCATGTCAAATTCAGACGGGAGGGTCAGCTTGTGGTTTTTGCCGTTGCTTTTGTAACTGCTTTGGCTTTTAGGGACGATCCTTCATCGGTGGTATTAGAACAATCCAAAATGGTGGAACACCTCGAAAATTGCTTACAAAAGAAAAAGAAATGGAACGCTTCCCATTGTCGACAAAGAGATTGGAAAAGCACGCAAATGCAGGGATGGGAAGACCATTTCCAGTTCCGGTTATTTGTAGTTGCAGACTAAGGTATTCTGAAAAAAAGCCATTCAGTGTAATAAGTGCCATCTATATTACCACCAATTATGCGAAAAAGTCCCATACCGATTTTTCTTAAAGAAGAATGAAAAGAATCTGCGTTTGCTCACCCTGTTCTTCCAAGTAAATTTTTTCCTTGAAATTTGTAATTTAATCAAACATAATTCAGAAATTTTTAAATGCACAGTTTTCTAAGCAGGGATATCCTATACCCTATGAAGTAACCAGCGATTGTGAATCAAATAAAAAGATAGTGACATCTTTCTTCAATATTGGTTTTGCAACATACATATGCGGGAAAATAACATAAAGTATATAACCATGTACGATGATATATAGAAATATTATGTATGATCACGTCACAGCATATAGGAATATAATATAAAGTCAACTTGGCCTCCGATGAACGTTCAATGCATCTTGAACATGCCATCGTTAGCTGAAGGCCATATACCATTCCCTGATTGGCCAGTCATCATCACGTGACAAACCTCCTTTCCCTACGTATTTTCGTTTTCGTCGCCATTTTGGTTTTGCAGTCGTCGGTGTGTATTGTTTTCAAAAAGTGAACAATAGTTTTAATTTGTTTCCAGTTATCTACGTGCCTTCCCTGGAAGATTAGGATTTTATTTTAAATGTCTGAACGCGTAAAAGAAATGGTTGATTTAATGGAAAGTCGATATCACCAGGAAATTCTAAAAAAAAGACGAGAAAAACGTCTTAGTAGCAAAAGGAGAGGGCGATATTTAGATAATTTTAGTGTAAAACTAAAAGAACCAGATTACGTCCAATTACAAGTTTGCATACTGCATGTCTTTCTAGTGTTGTGTCAAGTTCAAACGGTTTTTCAGATAAGGATCATCATGTGCGTCACATCAGCACACAGACCCAGTCAGCAAGTTACGATGGGATTGTGACAGTTAATATTGAAGGTATTTTACTTTAATGAACTACACATTTATAAAAAATAATGAAACTATTTTTTGCCCTAAATACCATCAAACCAGCTTACATAGGTGCATTTAAATAACTTCCTTATTAAGGTATTCATTTTTGACTGTTCAAATTATTTACAGCCACTGCGTAAATTGGGCAGACCTCCGCCACTCATTATGAGAATCATGGACGCCGTGTTGATCCTGTTCCAGCGTAAAATCCAACCCGTTTGCCATGAACCAGCTATCGGAGGATTTAAACCTTCCTGGATGGAATCCCTCAAGTTAAATGTTTCCTTATCTTTCATTGTAACAAAAACTAATAGTCTAATTCTCATGTCACGCAGATGATGGCCAGCACGAGTTTCCTGCAGCAATGGCAATATTGCTGCTTGTTTCCTGGATGTCATTCAACATTATCTGCTGGGAGAGGTGTTGTCAATCGATTATCCCGTAAGTAAATTATGTGAGCCCGACGTTCGCTTCCCCGTGCGTGGTCTTTGGCGCGGCGGGATGGCCGAAGGCCCCATCAACCCCGTGTGTTATCCAACCCCTCGTCCACCATTACCCCTTACCCCGTGAGTTTTACCCATATTCTAGAGGCGAGCGTTCGGCAACATAATTTTCTTTATCTTATCTTTATTGGTTTAGTTTTTCCTTAAAATTACTACATACTTAAATTACATACCCAAAATTAGTAGTCGAGTACTTCTTTTGGGTTGGAATAACATCTATAACAGATAACAAAAGAATAAAATTAAAATCAAAGGGAAACAATCACACCCAGTCATATAACGTAGTCCTATTTCTACCAGTCCTATTTCGTTTCAGTCCTATTTCACCGTCTACCCTACTAACATATGTCGATATATTTGTCTCTTTCTATCTACATACTAAAATAAATTTGAAAACAATCATAAGAAACAATTTCTGTAAGCCAAAACTGTATTTGGAAGTCTCAATTATGGATTTATTGAAAGTTAAGATTAATCTTCATCACTTCTTTCAGCTGCAGAATTCCCGGAAAAAGATTTCCCGGGCTGTTGAGGAAACCCAAAATGTTCTTTTTGAATTTTTTCCGTGGTCATAAACTGAATGAAAGTAATTTGTTTGCTAAGTTATACATGTTTCAATTTCAGTTGAAGTTTTAAGGCAGTGCAGTTAGGATAAACGGGATCTTCTTGGCATTCAATTTCCGTTACTTTCGTCTTCAAGAAATGAAAAACATCTGCATTACTCACACTCTAAGAGAGAAGCGGCGACGTTGCCAAGTTACAACAATGCCCAATAAAAATTGGGTTTCCATCAATTTAAAAACGCAGCTTTTTAACTAGACGAGCTACCATTCTCCATCTAGTGGCCTAAAAAGAACTAAATTGTCTGCCTTCAAGCAGAATAAGCAGCGGCAAACTTCTTATACATGATCTTATGGGAGCAGCGCCTCCTAATTTCCACCTTCATGCCTCTTGGAAGTTAGAAGCCAATAAAAGCACGAAATTACATTGTCCCGACTTTTTCACCCGAGAAACTCGAGGAGAAATAGAAACACAAAGAAATACACATGTATCCTTTTAAGCCAATTTGGCTACAATGTAATATAACTAACGGATGCAATAACTAAGGGGACTTATATGGAGATAAATGGGAGAATTAAAGTAATATAAAAGGATAACTGGTTGAAATGACAAATGGTGTCAAAATTTCTAATCGTTTTTCGTTAACCATAAATAATTATCATATCATCAATCGTGTCTAGGCGTCTAGGCGTTTATGTGGCATAATTACAATGACCAAGTGATTGAATAGATTCCAGTCATTGGTCCATCCACAAAATGGTTTAAATCCATGCAATTGCTTGAATCCATGCCCAGACTTAGAAGTTTAAGAACTAAGAAGTCCTCCGTCATCATTTTCTCATCTTGCTGCCTCCTTGCTTGTCCTTTTGGACGAAAAGATTGCCAGCGATAGCTTTGAAAGAAATATAAACTAGGTTTCGGTAAAATACTAGTAGGGGCGGAGCGCACAGCCTCAGGAGCTCAGGCAGCGATGTGTAACTCCCTCACCGCTGGTAACAGCTACAGCTTCCACTTCAGCCAACTTCACTTTGTTTTGCATCGCCTGCTCTTCGCAAGTGACGTCAACAGAAGGACTAGGCTGATCGGGCTTGGAGCACAAATGTTGCTAACGGAGGGAACCTTTTATTGAAGACAAGAAATGAAAATTGTTTAAATAAAATCGTGTAAGTCATCAATATTAATGCAAAAATATATTGGAGGATGCAATACCTTTGCAACCTTTATGAAGATTCTTAAAGACATTTCTGATCGCCTCACTGCCTCCATACTTCGCTACTTTGGTGCAAACGTTCTCGCTGGGACAACGTATGCATCGGACAACCTGTGCAAATAAATCAAATATTCTTTCAATTTCGTAGAAAAGAGAGTCAGAATGAAAACTTACAATTTTTGGTTTTCCGGATTTTAGTGAGATCTCCGGCTTGTGGAATTTGTCCGTAGGATTCTCAATAACCAATCACTGTTTTCAAGTATTCTTGGATTTGCTGATCTGTAGGGTTAAACAATATATTCAAATATATTTGAAAAATTTCAAATATATTTTGAGCAACGGCTCCTCATGCAATATGTATTGTACACGGAACACACCACTTTGTCCATTAATAAATGACGGTCGTCGTAAAGTCCGATTCCCGATAACATTAATTTCACGTTTTGATGGTAGATGCATACGCACACTGAGTGCGTGCCGCTTGCTCCGACAGTTATCACATGTTTCAGCCGCTGGTCCACGAATACTGAAAGGCCAAAAGTTTTCACATCAACAGCATCTTTTAATTTTTTTTTTTGTAGTCAGAATGAAGCTCGTTGATATTGACGAATAGCAATCTCTTTTGAATTCTTAGTCTCTTTCCGTTTGATTGTTTCACACTGATCACATTCTTCATTTCAGGAAGCTGCTGGCTGTATTCATCAGATGTGTAAAATTTGGTTATGCGCTGCTTTTCTGCATCTGTAAATTGGCCTTTAAGATTTTTCTGGATGGCGGATCCGATAAAATTCCATATTTCTCCTTATTTGAACGCGCTTTGGCCACATCGTATTCAAACACACCAAAATATTCACTGATTTTCCTATTGGTCCAACTATTTGGGGTCAAGGTTAAAAGAGACAGCTTCTTTCTTCGATCTCCAGTAGAATTTTTTTTCTCCTTAACAGCCTCCATCAACTCCAAATAATTGTTCATTGACGGATCATGATCGACGTCAAGAATATTTTGTTTCAATTTGTCAAGAACTTCAGCACAAATTTGAGAGCGTCATTCACTATTACTTCGATTAATACCAGAAACGGGAGAAATAATTGAGGCACTTGAAAGAACAATTATGACGCGACGAGGAGTAATAACTCGTTCAACAGAAAATAGAGTTAAATCGTCGTCGTTCAAGGAGTCAGGTTGGACATTTTCTTCATTGCGCGGGGATTGAGGTCCGAGATTCTTATTGCTCGTCACTTGGATGTAACAACGCGGACAAAGAACTTTTCCGGGAATTAATCTCAAATCACTTTTTAACTCGAACACGCTATCACTGAATTTCAGATCGATTTTCACATTTCCACGAACAACAAGTTTATGTTTCTTGAATGGATCGCAGCAGTAATTTTTTAGAAAAATGGAACCGAGGCGTATCATAGTCAGGCCCACCTTTACCAACGGGCCACCCGGGCGGCCATCCGGGGTCCACAGGTTCCGGGGGAGAGGGGGGGCCACGGCAGCAAAAAAATTTTTTAAAAACTAAGACAAAAAAATATGAATTAAAAAATGTATTCTTTTCTTTATTGATAATTTAATATGCTCGGCAAGTTATATAAAAATATGTAATACAGATTTTATAAATTCAGAAAGAGTGAAAGTGCGAGCAGTACTGCAATAGCTACTTCAACATCAGGGTGCCTAGGGGGTGCTAAAAGTTATCTTGAGAGCTAGAGCCCTAGAGGGCAAATTTCGAAATTATTGAAACAAAAGATCAACGCTAATGGGAAGACTCACAGGGATTAGTGATGACTATAGTTCGTAGAAAGAAGAAGAGTCAATTCAGATCAGGTTACTCAGCTTAATTCTGTTTATTGAGCGTCTGACTGTGTCTTTTAGTATGAATACAGAATCTAAAAGTAAAATGGCTTCAGGAGCCAAGAGAAGGAAGGAGTCAGCCATAAAAGAGAAAAAAGTTGAACAATTTTTGACGGAAGTTCCGAAACTTTCAGTGTTTTGTCGTCCGATTAGTGCAATCTCACAAAATTCAAGTGAAAATGAAATTGCTGCAGCAAATGTGTCAGGAGAAAGATCTTTTAATGTGTGAAAACGAGTCAAAAATGCCTTTCGTTCAAATATGCTTCAAGCTCGTCTGTCTTCCCTATCCCTTCTTCAAATTGGAAATTCAATTTTTCAAAAAATCAATTCTGACCAAATAATTGATCAATTTATTTCTGCCAAGATTCGTCATAAATATTAGAACATAAATAAAGTCAATGAGTAATGAGTTTCCCTGTATGAATTTAAAATAATTTTTTACGGGGGGTTCCAAAGAGGGGAGGGGGGGGGGGCAATGGAAAATTGTGCCCGGGGTCCCCGTCCCTATAGAGACGGCCCTGATCATAGTACCGAAAGTAGATGGCGTTGTGATGAGCGTAGATTGTACTTTTATTTTCAAAATTGATCCTTAACTTAATCACGCGGTGGATCTCATCCGCTAACTCGCGCAAGATAATTAAACTTTTTATGGTCGTAAAATGTTTTAAGTGGCACTCGCTATTTACAATCGCATCCACACAACAGTCATGTAATGATGAATCCATGATGATAGAAACTTTTACACATGAGAGAGGCTGACTATTATGAACCTTTTGCTTTGACTTCAGCAAAGAAACTGATTTTTTTCTCGCCTTAAGATTTTCAAACCCATAATAACCTTGGGACTGTACACGTAAGACGTTAACCACTAACAACTCTATTACCAAGAATAAATGACCCTTTCTGAGGCCTGCCGTCATCAAAGAGAGTCGCCGTATCCAGCGCACATCCCATCGGGCGCGCGGTGTGCGCGCGGAAAGGGAGCGCAGACAAGCAAAGACACCGGAAAAAAATGAACTTTAAAAATTCATAACTGATGAACGGGTCACGGAAAAAGTTTCATCGTTTAACTATGTGTTCTACATACCCACATCTACAACTGGTAAAAATTTGGTGCCGATACGAGATTCAAGATTTGATCCGCTGACCATTAAAAAAATCTTTAAACGAAGATTACTGCATGACGGTCAAATTTATTTATAATTTCAAATACATCATTAGAAAGAAAAATAAATTATCTTTCTTTTCGTTATTTTTTAATTTTTTAAAAATAATATGCATGACCAGCACAGTAATTTAAATGAAAAAACACGCATATAATTCATGAAAAGCGCTAAACTTTAACATTTTATTAAAGGCGAACCACTCAAAATAAAAACAAATTCCTTAGGCATATGGGTTCTTCATGACATGAAGAATACGCGATAAAAATTTGAAACAAAACAAATTTTTTTCGCGACGAAAAAATTAAAAAGTCGGCGGAATGACCCAAATGTAATACCTTTGCAGACTTTGTGAGGCTTCTTAAAGAATTCTTCAATCTTGTGCGGGAATTTGAACTTTGCTAAAATGGTGCAGACATATTCGTTAGGACACCGTTTTCATTGAACAACCCGTGTCAATAAATCGAATATTCTTTGAATCTCTAAGGAAAGAGTGACAATAAAAAAAACTTACAATTCTAGATTTTCCGGATTTTTGGTTTATCTCCGTCTCGTGGAATAACGACTCTCCATATCTTTTCCAGTAATAGATCTCTGTTTCCAAGGATTCTTGGATTTGCACTACATCTGGAGGGTTGCGGCAACATTAGTTTCTGCTTAAAAAAAATTAGTTAATAAAATTGAATTAGATTACTGACAATAAAAAAAAACTTTGAGTCTTTTTTTCAGCCAGACAAGTATCTTTCTCTCCCAGAAATTGAAAAATCATCAGTTCCTTCTCCGTTTCCATGTATCTGTCAATATGGAGATTTTTAATTGAAGCTGCAAAGATTTATTTCACTTGATTTTTACAACCAAAATATATTTATATTTTTTTCATCAAATCTTCAATACGAGGCAAGTCACTGTTTCCTATATCTAAGGCTCGCTTTGATGATACTAAAAATGTAAGAAAAATTTATATTGCATTTTAAAAATTTACCAAATAAACAACTTCCAATTGAAGAAATTAAAAATATCCATAAATACACACTGACTTATGTCCCCTCTGTGACTTCTGCGAACGCAATAATAGTTTTTATCCACACTACGGTCTAAATCCACAGCCTAACTTAAGTCCTCGCTGTGAATTCTTAAATCGATCGTATAATATCAACTTAATGGACGTAAAAACCAAGAATGGCCGCTTATTTCCCTAAAGTAATCTTTAATTTAAGGTCGTCTGCAATTTTTTTGAAAAATATGATCAAATTGAACGCACAGTACTTCAGGCAGAAGAAGGACACACTTTTTTTTTCTTTCAAACCGTGCAGTATATGCTAGGGCAGTACGCTTCAAAGAAACTTCTGTTGAAGAAATTAAGGTATGATTGAGATGTTTTTTATTACACATAATGTATTTTAATCCACACTGTAACTAAGATCCCCGTTTTGACTGTTGACCACGCCATTACTCGTTAAATGTTACCTATGTCTAAAACATGATTGTCGACCACACTGGCTTTTTATCATACGACCACGAAACCATGCCATGTTTTCTTCACGACGGGAAGGGACTACGCTACATTTTGCTATCTACGCCGTGGTTCCCGCCTTACATGATCTCTATTTACGCCTGTAGTCCACAATCATTAAAGGACTTACACCGTACTACATATCCATACTGTAACCTGTTAAACTGTCTCTTGTCCACCCTGAAGCACGTACCCACGCCGGACTTTGAGCCCTTGTGGTATAACTGTCACAATTTGTTTGCATTACTTCCCATATCAAAACTCTAAATTAATTAGAACAATCGATCTAAAAAAGACGGGTTTCTTATGGACTTAGCGGAAGGGGACTTGGGAAAGGGACTAAGTGTTAGCAATTTTTCCCTAGTGTTCCTTGTACAAGCTTAATTGCTCTAGTAATGGTAAGAAACGCTCGTACCGTAACGTTTTTTGATATGAGGTAGCTGATAGCTATATGAGGGGATAGATATATGAGATATGTGATAGATGATAGCTATATAAGGTAGCTGCTCATTTACCCAGCTTATATGTGTATGAATGTATCCCTGGTTTTCTATTTTAATAAATCCTTGGAATGATATTGAACCGGGTTACAAGCATTCAGCCAAGAGTTAAAAACTCATTTTTTCTATCCCTTATTATTAATTTACTTTAGTTTTCCCAAAAGGGATCGGCCACTTCTTGGTCGTTCCTTGGTTCCGTCGGATTGCCCTCAGATACTTCTGCTAATCCTTTTTCCATCAATTTACCGTTCAAGGCGAAACGGGTTTCATAATTAACTTTTCTGTTAGGCAATTAAATATGACGGAAATAGGTAACATATTTTAAATATTGTCACATTTTAATTTTTTTTAATTACTGTGGTTTTGTAATTTACTGTTTGTAATGTGATCAAAAATTCATAGCACTCTGGCATTGCGTTAATTTTATGGCTCAAAACAAAAACAAAAATTTTAAATCATTGTTGAATTAAATATTAAGGACCTTATTGGTATGATTAGAAAAAGCTTAAACTGGTTTTATTTATGAGGGATAAGCCTTAGGTACATAAAACGACGTAAAAACTTGGAAATTGGTAGATTCATGTTAATTTTTCAAGTAATTTTTTGAAAGAAGATGGAATTGTTTCTTTTTGTTCTGCTTGAATTTAATTTAACGTTGAATTAGCAATGACAGAGTAAAATTAAATTTTAAATGAAAATCCAACGTATCATTCTGTTGCTGTTCCTCGGATATGGAATTCCCTCCCTGTTGAGCTGCGCCTGCTAGCTCTTTATCCCCACACTTCTAAATTTTCCCTTTCACAGTTCAGATAAAAACTGAAAATCTTCTGCCTATGTAAACTGATATCCCCATGTTTTTATTTTGTCAGAGCTAGTAGCGCCTTTCATCACTCATATGGAAAAGGCGCTACCAAATATCAAATGCAATACATTATTATTATTATTATTATTATTATTATTATTATTATTATCATTGGATGTTACGGATGTCAGCTTTTTTATGCTTCTAATACTCGATTATCAAAATTGATTAAGCAAACATACTAGCATATAGCTAATAACAAATTCCCCCAGAATGAAACGCAAATAAAAATTTTTGAAAGTTATGAATCGAAATTTTTTTAAGAAAGTAGATATAAAGAAAACCCAAATCCAAGTAAGATATGTTTGGCTATCCTGTAACTCCTGTCCCCCCCAAACCCCCCCCCCCCCCAAAAAAAAAATTAAAATTAAAAATGGCTTTCGAAAACTCATTCCAATATTCAACTCTTGCTTGGCTACATTGCAGCTATGGTTTCTACTGCTGCACCACCCTTTGAAGTTTTGCCGATTGACTTTTACTTCTCATTTCTCAAGCACGGTCTTGAACGTGTTTCTTGTATTACTACGCTTCATTGGCTAAGACATCACAAGAGATGCAAGAACCATAAAAAACTCAGAAAATTAATGTTTTCCAAACATTTTAATAATTTTGACCAGATCAAGAACACAATCAGTAAAATAAACAATAGCTTCTTTACCAAAAAATCGAGAAATCTGGTTGAAAAGGTAAATGTAGACAGTTTCCTTAAAAAAATCGGAAATTTCGTTTTGGCGAATTTTATGCGGAAAATCCAATATTCTAGACTACCACCCTTTTACTTTTAGTATTTTTTGTGGTAAAATGTTGATATAATTTGAAGAATGATGAAATGCCCAAAAAGAATTAATTTCCATTTTATCTCTAGCATTTTAAAAATTCTGGACAGCCTTGGACGTTTTCCAAATGAATTTCACGAAAAAAGATTTTTGATGAATCCCGGATTTGAACCTGGGTAACTAACTATGTTTGAATCACTTTGGCACTATGTAAATATTATGCATTTTTGAAACGATATGCCTGGGTTGCAGACTAAGTACCGTAACGATGGCAACTAAAATCCTAAAAACGACACTTCGGACTACTCTTCCGCACCTAGTGACGGAAATAGGAACCAATTACATGGCCTATGGCAATTATAGAATCTCGACACTTTTTATCCCGAGTAGCACCTCCTCCATTCCTCCTTCATGGTATAACTTGGCAACTTCGCCCCTTCCCTCTTAGAGAACGAGTAGTGCAGTTGTCTTGAAAAGCTAGTACACAATTTATGTCGTTCTTAAAAGAGCCCAATCTAATTTCATTCCAAATATATTCCAACCAATGAATATACACAGAATGGACTATATCGACATTATTTTATGAGGTTCAGAACCTTTTATCGAAAGGTTAAAAAATAATTAGATTAAGTTTGGGTTTATCCAAAAAGGAAATGCAATGAGGGAATTCCCCAATAAAATGATTTCTCACAGTTATCTGGTATTCATAAGTTCTCTTCCTGCGATACAAAATATTTAAGTTTATCAAATCTATGCTCAAAAAGTATACTTTTTTATAATCAAAGAGACCTGGACAAATCCAAGGCTTTCATTTGAAACATTTTATCAATGGTATTAAGTCTTCTTTCCAGTATTCTTTCAGTAACAATAAAAATCTAGATTAATAGGATAAGAAAAAGTATCAATAGAAATAAGAAGTCGTGATTTTTTAATACCGATATTACAATGGAGATTATGGATGTCATCTTCAGACTCCTTTATTATCTTCCTTGATTTTCCAATTTCCTCTTTTACGTCTATGAAGACTAACAGTTACAAAAGCACTTCAGTAAAGTAATTAAAAAATTTACATTTGTGAACATTGAACATTGATTTTATTATTAGACTGGATTATTGTGCAGCGTCACTTGGACTTTGTCCAACTTATGTAGTGACATGTATATTCTCCACTCAGTGTCTCTGCAGTCCGACAGCTTCTTCCCGGCCTGGTCCACCTTATCAGCAGCAACGAAAAGGACATTCTTACCGTCGCTTGCATGGCTCTGTCAAAATTCACTGATGGTCCTGACGACCAAATTCAAGAAGTTGTCGACGCCAGAGTCGTCCCTCGGCTCGTTGCTTTGTTGGTTAGCAATGAAGAGGCCTTCATTTACCCAAACTATGACGACAATCAGCAACATTGCGCCCATGTTACTATGCACTGATTCATTCGATCCTTTTGTCAGTTCTACTTCAGGATTCAAAGCGGGCAAGGGATTCAAAGGCAATGGAATTTGCGTAACGGTCCGACTTTATACTAGACCCAACAAATACTGCGGTAGTAAAAATTGAACGTGTGGTCATAGTTTCAACGATTTTTTGCTCGCCGTTCATTCGCTTACTCCCCTCTAGCGGCGGCTGTTACAGTGCCGCTTGCTGACAAAAAATTGACTGATCGCCACTTGCAAGCCAACATGAATAACAGAACTAAAGAAAGTACCAACTGTATTTATGACAAACTGTGAACTGAATGGGAAAGAAGGCGATGATGATGATGCAGCGAAGGCCTCACAGAACTTAAAAGGGGAGACAATTTCGAATATATACAGCTGGCAGTGGAACTGGAACATGGTTGCAAAAAGTGAACTTGTTTCTAGCGGCGGCTGCTACCGGCGGCACCAGGCCCACAAATATCAGCAGAGTCAGCAGCGCCATAGGGACTTCAAGCGGGAACTTTCAATGATTTGCGATTCAAGACGATGGGCTCAGGATGCTAAAATGAAAAAAAAATAATAAAACAATGAAAAAATGAAAAATAAAAAAATTACATTAAGTGCACTTCGCACTGCATCTTTGGTGAAATAGGCTATAAATACTGATCGGCGGAGAGATTTTCTTCGACGTCCATCACTTTTCCAAACACGGCAAATGTCTCCTAACATTTAGAAAAAATTAAAATTATGGAAACAACAATTAATTAAATTTAAAATTACCTTGATAGCTTCGAGAGGGACGTTCATTCCGATGCGTTTGACGAAACTTCGGAGAGCCGGGTCGCGTTTGACGACTTCCTTAACTTGCCTCAATTCGTGGCGCACTTTACTCGCTGAGCAAAATAAAAGACCAATCCGCTTACCATTCTTGGGATTTCTTGAAACTCTGGCATACAAGCCCAAGCAAGAAAAACTCTTAACTGGCAGGAATGGCCTTGGGTATAGGAGCACCCTCTATGCTCATCCATTCTATGCTCATCCTCACCCCATTAGATGTTCGCGGAGAAGCAACTGAAGAACAGACTGGGGTTATCATCATAACTGTTCAAATTTAAAATAAATCTGTCACTGAAATTGAAAAATGTAGAACTAAGTAAACAAATTACTTTCATCTCCACGGCAGACATTCAAAAAGACAATTTTGGGCTTCCCCAACAGCCTGGGAAATGTTTTTCCCGAGAATTGTTCTGCAAACTCCTCGATGTTATATTCCCGACAATCTGATGTGGTGAATTTGTCCGAAACTCCATGGGACATGATAGCAACGACCAAGTGATCGTAGAGATCCCAGTTAATCTTATGCTGGAGGTCTTCAATCTTTGCAATCACTTGGTCAAACTTGAAATCTTCTTTAGTTCGTACTAAGGAACTCAAAAGATTAAAGGTTTTTTGAAGTTTCGTGGCGTCTTTTTCAGAACCAACTCGTATTATTATAAATAAACATTGTTTAGCTTTAAAGAAAGAAGCGTTCAATTTTCTTTTTCTTCTTTTTCAATATTGACATTCTGTTTTGAATGCCAATTATTTCTTCTTCTGAAAGATTTCTGTTGACATTGGTAAGTTTGTTTCTTTGTTTCCTCCTTAGAAAGTTGAACTTCATTTCTCACAAGATACCTTTTTCGGCCATGGAAATACAATGGTTCAGTTATAGTGTCAACGATTTTTTGTTCGCCGTTCATTCGCTTACTCCCTTCTGCATAATTTTGTGTTTGCTTTTTTTGGCTGCATGGTTTTCCATTGCAGTGTGAAGTGCGGAAGCGTTTCTTTCATGAATGGATTCAATTTCTTCTTTTCATTTTCTTATCTCTTCGTCTTTTTTTCCAATTCTTTTGGACCTTCTCGTCCTTTGCACAATTTGGCATGTCCCGTGTTCCATTGTTCTTCTTGACATTTACCATCACAATAGAACACACCAAGACAGCAATGGTACATCCCTTCTAATAATCCAAAATTCGAACACAAATTTTGCTTCTGATTTCTGACATCTCTTCAGCATGATTTCGTATATTGTGCATATAATGGACGTATGTGGTCTTTAACATCATTGATTTCTTTTTTTTGCGATTGATTGTGTCTGCTTGGTCATCAATCGCTATTTTCTTAATTTTCTTCTCTTTGTGTTGGGCAGCCCAATTTTATTCTAGACCAAAAAATTCAAAGTTCTTTTCAAATGGAAGCGTAGAGGACGATGAGCCTTCTCTTAATGCTTCAGCAAACCAGCACTCTCTTCTGGGAAAGATAATGAACTACTAATTATTGGTTTAGCGTGCGAAAATTGACAATCGTGGAGCACGATTGTACATCGTTCAAGGGGATATGGTACCTCAGGTGGCGATTCATCTAGGTCATCATTGGTCGTATCCTCCTAATCAAGAAAAGTAGCATGCGATGGAATGCGATCGATCGCATGAAAAATGCTAATCGAAACAAAATTTTCATCTAAAATTTACAGAAATAAATAAGATTTTTCTTTTGATTATTTGAATTTCACCCTTTTTAATAATTTAATATCCTCTGGTTTTAGATCTACTTAGTCCGATTTCCAATGTATGTATGTATTCAGTATTTATATAGCACCTTTTCCATTGCACGGTCAAAGATGCTTCAGTTTATCAAGATTTGATACACATAAGGGTATATTTTAACGTCATGTTTCTTGAAAGCAATCTTGTTCTACTGTAAGAAAAATTTGTTCTACTGTAAGAGGCGCTACTAAATTTTTTTTTATGAGTAATGAAATGATAGAATTATGAAGACAATGAAATAATTTTGACATTTATATTTCAGATTTTATAAATGGTCTTCTTTGAGCAATAGTTGATACTTCACTTAGACCGAATCTCGCTGACGATATTACGAACCACAATTTGAGGGTGATATCCTCTTTTTTCACTTATATTGGTTTAAATTGCGTTTCTATAACAATTGAAACGAGTTCCAGGTTGTAAAGACCTAACTACTATTCAAACAAAAAATTGTATTTGAATAATTTAAAAAATATAAAAATTTATAACTGTACCAAGTCATGTAGTTGTTGACTGCAAAAGATAGTTGATATATCTTAAAAGGCAAAAATCCTTTTATGTCTCTTTCGTTTGATCACGATGAGTTGTTACTGATGAATTACCATAGACTGTCAATGAGCTTTGGTAACCGTTGGGAATTTTCGTTGTCTTTAGTACAAAAGAAGTGCCCACATGTTTCATTAGAAAACCAAATAGGAGTTGATAATGATTCTTGGGATCATATTTTCTGTTTGGTGTTATCCAATTAAAAAAATTATAAGAGAAAGATTACATAAAAATAAAGTAACATTTTGGATTTGCAGAAAATTGGAAATCTATTAACAATTACCTGCAGTGTACAACTGTAACCTTAAAAAGAAATGTTGGTAATGGCGTCTTAACAATTTTTAAACTTCTAAAATTTCATAAACACCTTACAAATTAATCTTACATAAAAACAACCAAAACAACTGAAATGTTCTCAATTTTCCAGTTGCATACATGGAGAAATCTTTGGTAACCCCACTTTTTGTCATAAAATATAGAATAGATAATTTATCGCAAATAAAAATTCAAATTTATTTTAGTTCTTAAGAAACAATATGAAACTCAAAGTGGTCAAATCTATCACGTACTATTTAAAATTCAAAATTAGAAGCTATATTGCTCAGGTACAATAGAAACTCAAAATAGTTAAATAAGTCAGTGCATTAACAATCGCAATTTTTCGGAGAAAATGATAAAGTAATCAGCAATTACAAGTAGTTATCATCTTGTTGGACCTCGTCTTACCCATTTATGCTTCCATCGTTATTGTTCTTCTAGGCATACCTTGGGCAGTGACGTAACCAATTATTTTTCTTCGATTCCACTGCTTCTTTTGTTTTCTTCTCTCGTCTTTATTTGTGCGCTTAACGAATTTCGTCTGAATTGGCAAAAATATTTAAAAAATCGTTGACCGATTAGGTGACCGGAAAATAGAATATAGCAATAACAACTTCCACATTCGTAGATCATCATTGATTTCATGACCCTTCCAACGATGGAATTCGTTTTCCCCCTATCCCAATGACAAACGTCCTTATCTAAATATGAATATATAAGTTAGATTATTACTTAAGAGGAGTACTTCAAATTCACAATTTTTTATGCATTGTTTTGACCTCGGAGTAGCTTTGCCAAGTTCTTTTAATCAATTAAAGCCTCCATAAGCAACTGAAACAATTCAGTAGAGGAAGATAAATCTGGTTGGGATGGAGCACTATTTTTCAACGGCAACGTTAGCATGTCTAGCGCCTCTCGCTGAGGTTAACTTGAACAACTTGGTCTCCGTGGCCTAGGCCAATGCTTTTTCAATGCTGATTTTACATGAGATCATGCGGTAAACAGCCTCCTTTTTTTCTCGCGTTGTGTTAAAGCTAGTTTCGGCGTCCACCATTTTGATTGTTGACAGCCAGATTTGACGTTTTGATTTATGACGGTTTTTTCTTTTAAAATTTTGAATGGAACAGAACAAGTGTAAGAGGCAAAGTGTTGTTTATGAGGAATTACCTAAAAAAATCTATAAAGAAAGTGAACAAAATTCTGAAATTGAAATGAAATCAAGGAAGAGTGGAGTAAAAAAATTTATATCTTTGCCGGTATACGTTCAAAACCTTTGAAAAACACCAAAAAGTCAAGTAAATACACATCGATTATTTAAACTGGATTATTAACTATTCATATATATACAAGGTTACTTGGCTGTTGAAGCTCTCCGACAGCCCACCTCGATAGATGATCTTCAGCCTTTTGCTGGATCTTCCTTCACTCCGTTCCATACTTCACAAGACATAAGTATAAAATTTATTCAAAAGTCCACGCTACTTGTAAGAAATTCAGAAATGTTATTTTTATTTTCAGCTGATGACTCAGACCTTCTTGCGATCATACAAGAAGTCGAAGCTCAACTTACTCAATCTCATCTCATCAAAGAGTCAGGTTACTCAAGAAATAGTGAAGAGTACCAAGAGTCAGAGACCATTTGGAAGAAACTGATGGAGACCTAAGAAAGGGAATTTCAAGAACAACGCCGTCATCTATTTGAAAAAATTGAAGAAAAAATGTGTTTTACAGGCACTTTTTGTGATTCCTGCAGTTTATCAGCGGCGTATGTCATCCGTTGCAAGAAATGCAGGGAGCATTTATGTTGGAATTGCGACTTTGAAAAGCATCGAAATCTTTTCAGTCATAGTCGTAGTTACTTATCCCTTTACAACCAGCTTGTCGTTTTAAAACCAACAGAATTCGTTAGCCTTGATTTCATTTATTACTGTCATAGGTAAAAATCAGTATATTTGTAATGTGTCAAATCTGTAACCAGTTTTCGTTTATATTTTCAGACATTAAAATTCCTCTTTACGTTCCAACAGCTTGCATCTCTTGTACGGCTGCAAATTGAATGCTGCTTAGCTGTGGCCCTAAAAAAGTCGCCGTTGTAACCAAGGAAGGCCGATTTGATTTAAACACTACCCAATTTGTGTTCGGTCTGCAACGCATCTCGGATTGCCAGCAACGAAGATTATTTGTGCTCCGGCTTTTAGCCCGGCTCGTTATCAAACAATTCTTATTTCATCGAGGAAGACTTGCTTGGGATGTGGCATCATCTCAGACACAAAACCCCTGGGACCTCTGAAAGGAAATTCGTCGAAACTCTACAGGAAATCTAGGAAATGATTTGTTCGCAATTTAAGGAAAAATTTCTTCGGAGGGCATTTTTCATTGGCAACATTGTAAAAGAGGTAAAATCATAAAACTGGAAATATGGTACTCAGCAACATTTTTGAGTAATTTCAAAACGTGAACTTTAATTATATGAATAATATTAAATATTTCATCATGTATAAAAGTTAATTTCCCGGGTTATTCAGTTGGAAAAACGAATAAACATTTTTTGGGGTATTCGCTTATAAGAGCGTACTGTCAGCAAGTTCGGTTTTTCAGTCAGGGGCACCCTTCAATGAGCTCTGATTTTGTTCAAATTTTAAATTGAAGTTCTTCTTATTCTTATTTATAACTTCTGAACATGCCATAATTAAATTCTATAAAAAAAAATATGTATTAAATTAAGTGAGAAAAAAGGTTCAAAAGTTCGTTTTTTTTAAACGGCGACCCTTAAACATTATTTTAAAAATAAAATAAACAATTCAGTAAACAATTTAAGTCAAAAGACACCTCGATGTCTATACGCCTATATTAATTTCCAAAATACTGCGGAAGTGAAACACCCTAGGGGCCCTGTATAGGCCAAACATATGGTTTTTCGCAGATCCACATCCCTGGGTCAGTCTTGACGGACGCATCAGCTGTCTCGTGATAAATTACAAGCTGTCTTTGGTGAGGCTTCGGAAGAGTTAGGACCCGAGATCAGTCGTGTGAGAATATACCTGCATCCACTTTCCCCCTCTTATTCGTCAAAAGATGATCCTCTGATGATGGTGCTTAAAGGATGCAGATGAAACTCTATGAAAAACAAGACATCTTTTTAAAGAGTTCTTTTAATTCTAACCCTTCTTCTGATACTGGCAGGATGTAATACGGGATAAGATCCTCATATCGAGCGTCACATGAGAAACATCTATCTGAATGCCTTTGAGAAACTTCAAGTGGAAGATCATGATAAAGCCTCAGAAGAGTTTGATGAAGTCAAACGACAATACCGCTATTCCAGCTGGGCTGCGAAAGCACAGTTAATGTTGGCTTATCCCTCTTACAGGAAACAAAATTTGAACGTGCAATTGGTACGCTTCATTACACTGCACCCCCACCATCTATAAATTACCTATGGTATGCCTATACTTGCGTTCCCTCTGCTATTATGATTACATTCAGGCGTCACAAAAGACCCCCGCATGGCAGAATTAGCTCTCGACGCTCTCATGCAAGTGATTAATCGTTTTCCAGGAAGCTCTTATGCTCGGGATACGCGTTTAAATAGATATTATGTCTACGCTCACCTGGCGGGAAAGCAGATGTCTATCGGGCAATAAAATCTGCTTCAGAAAGATTATATTTCTGCGTTTGTACGCTTTCAAAACGTGGTTATGAGTGTATGTATTCCACGTCTCCTCAAACACCTGAGGCTCTTCACCGATTAGTGGAATGCAGCTTATCTTAGGGGCTTTTAGGTGAAGCTTAAAAAATTGCGGTTTAGGATTTAATTTTCCTGGCAGTTCTTGGTACGCAGATACCTATCTTTTGATAAATGGTGACGATTTACCATTGGAAAAAAAAAGAAGTCAGTCAACTGAGCCGGATTTTAAAAGAGTGGGCCCCCTTGAGGGCTTGGGATGAGGCGGTACGACAAGAGGAAAGAGAGCAATGCCACTTTTCTTAAATCTTTTTCCCTTCTTTGGCCTTCTTTTAAGCATTGCCCTTCTTCTCTATTGGGCTCCGAGGATCCAGATTAAATATCATGACATGATGGTTTGGGATGGTCTTTGGCTGCCTTTGTTCCCAAATCTTTTCGGTGCCCTTCAGCTTGGAAAGCCACAGATATCAGCTTGGTGACACCTGTTCTTTTGGAATTTGTTACTTTTTTCTCCTCATTAGCTTTTTATATATTGTGCAGGGGGGGGGGGGTTGAAGATTTATATCGGGTTTCGTGGAACTCCCTGGGTGAATGCAATCTTTCTGTTGTTCTTTGAGTCTTTTGGGCACGACAG
This sequence comes from Daphnia pulex, assembly GCF_021134715.1. Taxonomy (NCBI): domain Eukaryota; kingdom Metazoa; phylum Arthropoda; class Branchiopoda; order Diplostraca; family Daphniidae; genus Daphnia; species Daphnia pulex. Next base: position 2,020,809 of record NC_060024.1, on the reverse strand, counting down.
GCGCTGGAATATTGGTGATTCGCCCTTGTGTGGAGATGAATCATGCCCGTAAATATCGTGCGCACTCCATCCTTTTTTTCTGGTTTGCAATGTGGTATTTATCTGTTGTTGGAGATCCACCCTTTTTCTTGCAATTCTTAAAAGGATTCCTTTTTTTGTCCCACAAAAGCGCCTTTTTCCTTCTTCCTTCTGGTTGGTGGACTTTTTCTCCTCCTCTATCTTCTTCTAGACCTCTTTCTTTGGACAAAAGAAAGAAAATCGGTGATGAAGGTCCACACATCTCGTAAATATTTTATGATGAGATGGAAAAGGCGAATTCCTTTGATTGCGACAATGTTTTTGTTTCTTGCTGGCATCGCTTGTCTAGACTGGGTTTGTGATCCCTTTAGGAACTTTAAATTTTGCTCTGGCGAACTTTTTCAGGAACAGCTTTTTGGTGATCCTGATCGGCATCAGTTTTTATCTCAAACCTCTCTCCATGCACGTCAAAGAAAACTGGCACTTCATCCCCTTAAAGGAAAAAGTGATCTTTTTAATAGGTATTTTCATTACCAAATAGCCTGTTTTACATTTACTTCAAAAGGACAAAAAAGGCCTTTATTGGAATCTTTTCTCTCCTTTTTCCTGGAAAATCCTGCTTAACCTCAATCCCTTCCTTATTTTTGTATGACTGGCCTTTTTTCGTCTTTTCTTGATAATGCACCAACTTATTTGATTTTTCAAAATGTCAGGAGTAGATTCTCAATTTCCCACGTCTTTATAGAAGCCCTTTAACCTGTCCTTATTGCGATTTATTCAGGAACCGTCTTTATGGGCGCTTTCACATACAATGGGAATGCCGTCAATCTTTTAGTCAAAGCCATCGTGGAAGAAGAATACCATATTCCTATGCCAGGTGTTTTTTAGTTATTCGTTGAGTCTCCTTTGCACGCCTGATGAGAAAATGACCGTATTAAATCTTGTAATCGCAAATGTATACGATTACCGACTCTTCGCTCTTGCTTTTGCCAACCGCTTGGAAAAAAAAGAAGATCCCGAAAACTGGCAATACAATACAAAGAATCCCACCGATCGTGTTTGGACGAGGATTTAATCCCGATAACCAACACGCCGCATTTCCCTCCATAATAAATTCAATGTGACGGCGTTGTTGTTGGGCGCCCAACCGGTTGAAAACCGAAACCCGTTGGAACTGGTGGATCGATTCCACTACGTCTTCGTGTGGAAAACTACGAAAAATTAGAGGGTCTCTTTTCTGAAATTCCCCATTTGAATTAATGGAATGGGAATTTCTATTTGATCAACGTCATGTCCCAACTGCCCAATATCTACGTGCTGCTGCTATTCTCGATGTGCGTTAACCATTGTCTGATTTAGGTCTCTATTTTTGTCTCTATTTTATCTCTATCAGTCAAACGATTCGGAACTGATTATGAAATTGTCCGTTTCCAAAATCTGGTTTTCTTCGAATCACCAGCTGCCTCCCTTGATGTGTGAACTTGGACGACGGCGACGGCAAAATGGTGACTGTGCCACCGACGAACGACACCTTCACCCACTGGGGGACGACTTTCAGAGCTGTCAAAACTTACAGTTCCCTTGATGTCTATTTTTAGTTCCACGTGTTTCCTTTCGTTCATCTGTATCGGTTTTTGGAGAGCCAAGAGTTTTGCAACGTGACCTTTCAGTTTGCCTGTGGCGGCATCTACAAGGCCCACAGGGTCGTTTAGTGTCTCGACAACGCTAACTTTCAGGCGTTGTTCCGCAGCAGCTTCAAGGAGACGTTGACGGGCATCGTCGACATAGCCGGGATTCCCTACCAGATGTTTGTGGACGTGGTGCACTATATGTACACGGGCATCATTCCGCAAAGCTACTGCTCGTCCGCCGGTTTCGAGTCCCTCTGCTCCATGTGCGAGCTGGCCAACCGCTACGAAAGCGTGAATCTTCTGCGTTACTGCGAGCGACTCATCATCGGCAGACTGAACGTGTGCAATTCCATGTCTCTGTATGTCTGGTCGAAAACGTTCAACCTGCCGAGTTTGCGGAGAGCGTCGATGGCGTTCATGGGCGACAATTGGGAGGACATGTGCAGAATGCCGGAGATGGTCACCTTTGATCGCGATAATCACGAAATGTACTTCAAGGTGAATGCGAAAATTGTTCGCCACATTGCCGGCGGTGAGCGACTCGCTCTCGTGCGGGGCACTCCCTTTTTTATGCATCCTTCGCTTCATGGTGTGAGTTAAAAATATGTTAGCCACTGTTACTTTCCCTCAAATAGCAATGTTGTCACGTGTACGAAAAAATATCGGCTTTTTTTGTACGGGAATTGGCTGTTTTGTCGTCTTGTTGAATACATGTTTTTTGGGGTTCTCTTAAACGACGTTTGTGTTATAATTGCTTTTCGCCGGAAAATGTGTGCTCAACAACTGATGCAAGCTTAGAGAGTTGCATGTGGCTCACGTTATTCCACTTCGGTTTTCCAGCGGCATGACTCCCGTTATTCATTTGGAAACGGTGACTTGTTGTGGGTTTCAGTTTCTCTGAAAACCAATGTTCACTTTCTGCACACCGCAGCACTTCAGCTTGAAAAGCAAAGAACAAGTTCCGTGCGTTTAGTTGCAAGCGGCCCTCAGGATCGTGAATCTTCAAGTGTTTTTGCCTATGTGGGAGTAGCAGAAAGTGAGGTTTTGATTATTGAGGCATAATACACGGCTTTTCATAGAAACGTACAGGACTGTCATAGCTTACTCTTGTTTTTAACCTTCACTTCGACCTTATCTTTGGCTGCAGACGTTTGTGTGTGTGGCCGAAATATTTCCTATCGACCTTTTTCTTGTGTCTTCATGACAAAAGAATCTGTTCTCTCTCTCTCTTGACTCTCTACTCTCCTGTAGAGAAGTCGCACTCCCACCTTCTCTCGATACAATTTCGTTTACACTCCATTATCAAGGTAGTACACAGATTCCAATAACAACATTTACAACATTCAGCGTCCTTCAACGACATTCTACATACGTGATTCACCCTAATTAGTGCACTCAAATTACAGATAGCCTAAGCCTGGTATTTTTTCCCCCCGGCATTTGGCTATTTGCCAATGTTTGTGCTCAGATCCGTCAGCCGTGAGGTATCCTGTAAGGGGTGCCGTTTCTTTTTTCTATCGGCATTAAAAAGGAATGGCAATGTATTAACACATAAATCAACCTGGGTCAAGTGGATCAAAAATATCTCAAAAGAAATAAAACACACATTAATCATAAATAAATATTTTGAACTGAGAGCAAATTGCAAATAACAGAGAAGAAACACAAGCTAACCATGATGAATAAAAACCGTCACTGGGTGTCGACCTACGGTATGTAGGTGGGTTGGCGTGTTTCGAACCATCGGTGGGTTGCCACCAAGGCGAAATTTGGTCAAATGTTTTCTTTTCGCATATTTGCTAATTTTAGTTTAAGAGGATCGTTTTTAACGGCGACACATTGTATCAATTAATGTGAGCCGAAAATTTGCGAGAAATGTGATAGTTGCATTGAAATTAGAGCGATGTGCGTTACATAGCGCTTAATATATATATTTCAGCCTGCGCGTTTAGAAAATAACACAACGAGCGACTATAGGGAATTTTGATAAATTTTTCTCGTGGTACGGAAATTTGTTGCAGCTAAGTTATTTGAATCATGGGCGCTTACACTGCGCTACATCAATCGCGAAATGCTTGACTTGATTATTTTTTACACAGGGACGAGCGACTCCTTAGTTCTTGGATAGCGAATCGACGCACAACTACCGTAAAATAGCGGATGGGCGCTCGCTGCTTGTTCATTCAGTCGTCGCAATGACTCTACCTGTTGCACCTGTTACTCGAATGTGTAGTGCGAAGCGCGTTTAGTGACGTTGAAAATGTTTTATGGCTTGCGCTTTTCATAAATCACATAATGGTCTGAATTGCGTATAATTTTGCACATCAAGCCTACGTTTCAGTATTCTCGTTCGTAGAACGTTTTGCTACATTTGCTACAGTAGGGAACGGCGAGAATTAATTCAATTTTTGCTAGATGCGAGCGCTCTGCTCTAGTTACCTGGCTATAAAAGGAGGGGGAGGGGGGGAATGAAGCAGTTATCAACCGTTGGGTGGCTGTATTTTTTACAGTTTCTGAGAGATCCTTAAGAGATTTTCACGTTAAAAAATGCAAATGTATTGATAGCACAATAAGAAATGGGCTACAGAAGAAACGAAGATAATTGGAACATGTAGAAAACCAGAAGCAGTATTTCAAATTATTCCACGAACAGTAACTAATCTAAGCAACAAGAATGAAACAAATACGTAGACTATTAAAGCGTGTAATTGTCATGCTAGATACTGTAGTAATTTTAATTTTAATTTAAAAAAGAAAGATGAGTCACTCTCTTTAGTCAACCTGTTAACGAAGAGAAGACATACAACGGGCATAAGCAGTTTGTAAAATGACACAGCATGTAGGGGATGGTGGCTTGCAGGAAATAAAGGCAGGCGCAGAAGGTATAGTTGTGCAGCATAGTCAATATGATTGTTGGGTGAGGCGCGCGCACGGGAGGAACTTTGTCGTGGACTTGGCAACCACGCCCAGCCCTTCAAATTAACGCAACCCCAAGAAACTGTAAAAAAAAGAAGCTCGCACCATTGACTACTCTAACTAAAGGACGGGGCTCTTCGACGTTTTCCTATGTCGGCCATGTTAATTTTTTTCTGGAATTATCGGAATCAGAATTTAAAAATAACTATTGAACTGTATATCGTTCCTATACCTAAAATTCATTGTTACAGACATATTTCAATTTGTTTTACGAAAAATTTGAAATAGGTGGAAACACTGGTGCCATCTGGGAACCAAAACCCTTATTAAGCTCTTGTTAGTTTGCAAGCGTGGCTACCCATAGAATGAGAGACCACTCTCTTTTCTCTTTTCCGTCTGACAGCTGCCTAACACTCTTTTCCCTTTTAGCGTATGTTAGGGAGAGCTTAGGGTGCTTGGTTGGCACTGGCATGGCACCGGCTTTTCCACCTACTGTGGGTACCAAAAGTATCCGTACGGCTCGAATTCTCGGTGGAATTTAATAAAATTGTTTTCAAAGGTTGATATTAGAGCGAAGTATCATGTGATTTTTTTTTGGGAATTTTTCAACAACGCAATATGCGGTTTTTATCGCGTTGCGTAAGTATCCGTACTGCCGAGAGGCCAAGAAGGGAATGGGCTTATTTTGGAGGCCTGTTATTCGGTAACTAGGTAATATTATAGGGTGGAAAAGTTCTTAAAAAAAGAACTGCATTAGCTCTATGTGTGGTCATAAGATTACATGTTTTAAGTTTGATTTATAGTAGGGAAATTGAAAATGAAAACACGAATTATAAGTTTTCCGTTTTCTTCTTCTCGATCCCCCACGTGCATTTCTACCACTTTTGATATGAATTATTTTTGAAACCTACGTTTATTGTATTTGCCCTTTTTTATTAGGTGTTCACGGTCGCGGCATTACGTTGCAGATGGTGAACCCATTGTGAAATTATACTTTCTTGTTGTGGTACGATAAGCCATCTGTAAACTTTCGTGTAGTCCACAAATGTGTTCTCTGAAACTGGTGTGTTCATACATTATTGACGCTAGGAGTGAACTACAAAAAAGAATAAATTATTTCGCAACAAAAAAAAACAAGCAAAAAAATACCTTTTCTCCCTTTTAGTACCGCCAACTTTGATTTCCTCATAAGGCCGTCCAATTCACTTTTCACTGTAGTAAAGTTTCGATTTATCAATCTTTTTCCGTTCTTCGATTTTTTCTTGTATTCGTCTGAAAAATCAGCATCGGATGAAGTTTCTTCAGTTGAGGAATCACTTGTGCTAGCGCAATTCCCCGAACGCTTTGTCCCCTTCTTCGCCATTTTCTTATTCTTCTTTTTATTTATTTTCCACAACGCTTTCCCTTTACCCGATTTAAGTGGTTCGGTTGACGAGCTGGACGATTAATCGGAGGACACCTCAGTGGTCAGTTCTTCCGGCTTGCATGCGCCTCGCATATCACTTGCTTCTCACGAGGCTTCTCCTTCTCTAGATATGGATGGCTCTGGGGCTGCAACAACAGCGGATCGATTTACGTTGACCAACAAGGTCAGAAAATCATGATCTGTAGGAAGCTCAAAATCCACACACAAACGGCAGGTCATAATGTAGGTGATTTTGCGGCACTGCGGGAGTTTGATTTCGTCGTGGTCCATTAAGTTCTAAGTATCACATTCAAAACAAAGGAATAGTCTCCATTCATACCAGTATAGTTGCTAATAAACATGCAATCAAAAAAATTTACTTACTACTTAACACTCCAAGCAGAAACAGTGGTGGCATTCCAAGAATTTAGGTTGATGCGTCCGACTATCGTACTCATTGTGGCACACGGAACATGTAACGATATAGCTTACGTTGTCCGACATGTTAGCGTGGCTGTTGGTGAAAACTTACTGTAGGCTGAGTCTGCTGTGACCGTGTTTATATGAAAAAGTTCAATTGCCCCTCTTTCAGGAGCAAGGTCACAGGTTTGGTGAGGAAGACTACATGCAAAGAGCATGGTTTTGCAGTGGGGTGTTACAAGGTCACCACCTTCTATTAAATTTCGTAACTTGCAACTCGTTTCTATAGTTATCTCGTCTTGCTGCGTGTTGTACCGAAAGTTTTCTAACGAACACGAGAAGCGCAAATACGTTTTATAAATCAAGAAGCGCCACCCTTTTAATTAGTTAGAATGAGTTGCCAGACCTATCAATAAACACAAGGTGCATTCTCCTCTCTCTGAGGTCACAGGCTTAAAACGGTGAGATCATAGCCAGGACTTTATTGATGATGAGGTGTTATTCTTCGTAAGTAGGTTAAGTTTAATCACCGAAAAGTTAGGTAAAATAATAATACAGTCTCTTTCGTTATCTCATGGTCTTTATTTTGCATATTTTCATTTAAAGTTGGTACAAAAAAGGGTTTAGCCAATAATTCACATAAGATTTGATAGCACATTAAACAATGAGGGTTAACGTTGAAAACAGAAAAAGGGGATAAAAAATTAGTGGCTTTCATACCAATTAATCACTTCCTGATGAAGTCCGTGATATTTTTAATCGCTAATGGAATTCTACACATTAAATGGTGATATGTTCTTCTCAGGCGCCGTTCTATTCTTTAACCAATCTCAAAATGAATTTCCAGGACCTCAACAGAATCGACATCACTTGAGTAGTCTTCTTCAACATATTGCTAGAATTCAATATCCTAAAACAACAATTTTTCAAAAAGTAATTCACAAATTGGTTTTGTGATGACAAACTCTAACCTCTACGAGCTCGGTAAATCTTGTGTTTTCCGCAACAGATCTTCGACGTAAAGATGTCAGCCCTCGAATAAACATCTGAATTTGGGACATTTATGACGGTGCAGTGCGAATGCCATGAAAATTCCAGGCGTCGATGATTTCTTCAATGTGTTGTTGGATGATTGGAAGGAAGACGAAATGAAGAAAATACTGATCAAGTTTGAAAACCTATCGAGGATGCTCTTTCGTTCGATTTTTCCTGTGCAAATATAAGATTTTATTTATTTAATTCGAAATTTGAATTATTATTATAGGGTCATGTAGCTACCTCGGTTCAACCCACGATGCATTAGCATGAACTGGCCCAGAGAACATTCTCTCCACCAAGATCAGACCTGAAAAACCAATAGTTGAAACTTCAATTATGGGGTAATTCTGAAGAAATTTATACCTATAGCGACTAGGAACGCCAAATTTCCTGACTCCTTCCAAAAATCCGTCAAAGACGGCCCTGGACCTGTTATTGTTCGCCACGCGTAAAAACATTAGACGTGAGAAGCCATCGATTCCACCATGTAGAACAAGATGCACTCTTGCGCAATTACAATCGAAATTAATTAATAAATTATGAGGAAAATGAACGGCGCTAATGATTTACGGACTTTGCGTGAATGTCCTTAATCCAGCGTTCGTCTTATCTTCGATCTTTTCTAACATTTCAAGCCATCCTTGTTGTTCTACTTTTCCAAAACCGGATGAGGAGGTAGACTGACGCCATGTTCGAGCAGTTCACGCAATGAGTCTAGATAAACCTGTCCCACTTTGTCTTCCTCACTACTATCGTGATCAGCGGAAGGTATGGCTTGGGGATTCCAAATGTGATTTGTCCCGAGTAATTTTCTGTGTATCTTTTATGAATGTAAAGAAATTAAATGGATGTAAGTCACACCAAAATTTGTCATCATAATAAATTTTTCACTCACATCCATCGTCGGAAGTAGACAAATCCGTTGTGCCAAGTTGATCATAAGCAGTATTCCATTCGTTTGTGTCAATCTTTCAATCGACAGCAATGAAATGCATTTGATGAAATCGAAATATTTGCAACCATGTTAAATGATGATGTCGTGAGTTATTTCTGTAATCTGTTTCGTTCCAATATGTTTTTAACTCAGCAAATGATGACTCAGTATGAAGACAGCTTGGTTCGACGACTCCTGTTTAGTTCTGTGAATTTTGTTATTCCGTAATTTCGCCACCAGTGGGTGCAGTTTAGCCATCCCTATTGTCTCACATCCTCTTTCCAAACATGTTATTCGCTACGCCTTCTTCGGTTTCCCCAGTGTCTTTTTGCGATTCTGACATTCCAATTGATTGGCACAGGTATTTCCATTTTTAACGCTGTGTAATTGTTTTACATGTAACAACTTCGTTTCCCTTTATAGCTCTGACTAGAATTTGTATAGCCCTGACTAGAATTGTTCAAAAACGTGACTATAGAAGTACATGACTAGACTTCAAGTTTATTAATTAGACAACAAAATGTGTATTTTGATTTTAAGAATTTTATTTTCGGTAGGGCTAAAGTCATGATTCATGACACATTAAAAAAAGAGAAAAGAAAATAAAGAAAAAGAAAAAATTGGCAAATTTTGCGAACTAAAACTCCTCTGAGAAAAATGGGGTTTTCTAAGTTGCAAAAATTTTGTGGTTTGGAGATTTTTCCTTCGATTCCTGAACCAAGACGATTTGGAGGTAATCAAGAAGCTGACAGCAGCGTTTGAAAAGCATCTAAGACTCAAAAACCTCCAGAATAAAGAAGTTGAGGAGGAGCTACGTCAAGTTGAAGAGGTAGTCAAGAAGGATCCGACTCTTCGTCTTTTCGTCAAGCGCATTGGAATGAGTGTGCCCCTTGAGGCCATAAGAGTAATATTGAATTAATTTATTTGTTTAATTAAATTAATTTTTATGTTTTTTTAGGATAAGTTTAGTGTATTTGGCCGAGTTATGGAAGTTGAAGAAAATCTGAACCAAGGCCTAAGCCGCTCGGTCACAATAACATTTTTCGATAAGGATGCAGTGGTGGCTGCTTTTAACGTAAGTTTTAATTATTATAATTTTTTTTTACATTTTATTAATAATTTTTTTTTACGTTTCAGCACCCCGAACCTGTTGTTTTGAACCGTGTCTCATTGAAGATCTCTGCCTGGCGTCCCGAGGATGAACCGGATCCCCCGGAATGTAGTGGCGCCGTTCCAAGAACAGGAATTCGTCAGTAGAAGAAAATCTTCGAAAACTACAAGTTAATATGTTTGTGAAAAATATCTCCCCTTTCGCTTGAAAATATTTTTACTAGTATATTGGTATATTTGTCTCTGTCAAAATGCCTAAAGTCAAACAACTTCGTTTCCCTTTATAGCTCTGACTAGAATTGTATAGCCCTGACTAGAATTGTTCAAAAACGTGACTAGAAGTTGATTTGCACTGAGGCTTGACTAGAGTTGAAGTTTTGTCAGACAGAACACCAAGCAAGGTACTAGTCAGACACCTGTTAGAGCTATCTTGTCTATTGTATTTAACCATGTATTTATTCAGTTGCTGTGTTAAGGGGTTCTTGCCCCACTGACCTGGTGCCCACCCACTGTGTTTGAGTGGCCCACCTTTTATCGGGACCTTTTTATTCTCATCCAAGCTAGCTTTGCAAGATAACTATTCATTGTTACGTGTTCTACTGATTTTCCCTCACTAACTTTTTCCGTGTTTAGATTGATGATAGATGATACACTTCCTGATTTGATTCTCGTGCTTGACAAATATACTCGTGTCATAGAGCACTACTCGAATTCCAACCAAGCTATCACAGCTAAATCCTCCAGCATGATGCTGAGAGCAAACTCGATCGTTAACTAAAGTCAAACTAATCTGCTTCTTCTTTGGCATAATATAATAATGTGGGTTTGGAAAAGATGTTATTTTCTGAGTCCTAAAAACCAAGAACGTAATTAGCAATGTTCAATGTCATCTGTAAATGTCAGAGACACTCACTGAGAATAATGATTTGAAGAGAGTTGGTAACAAACGAAGGTTTTCTCTTTTCACCTGCACAGACAGTTCCGGAAAATTTCGGGGACACTCCCGAAAAAGCGAGATTTGCATGCAGTTGTTTTCTACCTTTCCCGTTTCCCCTCCACCCCTAACACAAATCCATCCATTTTTCTGTCCCTGAAGATCATCACACAACGTTTTGGCATGTCACAGCCAGGCAGGTTCTACGGCATCAAGGATCGCGGTGTCTACGGCACAGTTTCACGCCACTTCAACGTCGTCGTGGATCACCACGGCGCTTATTTCGCGACCCTTGGAAGAACAGGTGAATACTCCCGCGGTATCGTCACTTGCATTCCACGCGACGTCTTCTTGGAGAACGGTGATTGAATCTACTCACCGTTCCACACAACTCGCAGGACCAATTGGGAGATTGGTCATTAGCTTACACGGACTTCAACCAGCACTCCTCGCTCGTGTTTCACTTGCACTATCCGATAGCCCGCTTACCATTCTGCAGGTTGCTGCAAGCAATGCCCAGGAAAGCTGCGAAGTGACGTTCCAATTTCCTGTCGGAACTTATGACGCGCACTCGTTTGTATTGCTAGTTCATCTCCGCGATTTCCCGTTTACGTTGAGGTGCGGCGATTCGACCAACGTGTCTGCTTCCACTCCACCTCGTGTTCCTTCCGCTACACGAAACCGTCTTTTAGCGAGCGTTCAACAAATCAACGACGCCCGTATGATTTCTTTTGTGAAATGATCCAATATTCGTACGTTGGTATCCTTTCCGCCACGTACAGCACGACTGACGGCTTGCCCTCTCTGGTTGTGCCCATTGGCCCAGCGACGGTCACCGCCGTTTGATCGTCCACTGTTCGGCCCGAATCGTACCCCAAATTGTCTCGGAAAACGTGCTGGATTTCTAAACGTGGGCGGTCGACTCGGAGCTAACCAATGTGCGCGAAGCGGCCGTCAAGTTTATGGCGAGAAACGGAGCGGAAGTGCTGGCCCTGCCCAAATCGCTGGCTTTTTCCCGCCACGACCCGGAAAACAGATTACAAAGATTAACCAATGTTAGTTTCCCCTGTAGAAGAATGTTACCCTTTCTGGTGAAGTTGTGCCAACTGGCCCAGCGCTACGGTCACAGCAGTTTGATCGTCCACTGTTCGGCCCGCATCGTACCAAAAATTGTCTCGGAAAACGTGCTGGATTTCTACACGTGGGCGGTCGACTCGGAGCTAACCAATCTGCGCGAAGCGGCCGTCAAGTTTATGGCGAGAAACGGAGCGAAAGTGCTGGCCCTGCACCAATCGCTGGCTTTTGCCCGCAACGACTCGGAAACCAGATTTCAAAGATTAACCAATGTTAGTTTCCCCCGTAGAAGAACGTTACCCTCTCTGGTGAAGTTGTGCCAACTGGCCCAACGCTACGGTCATCGCCGTTTGATCGTCCACTGTTCGGCCCAGATCGTACCCCAAATTGTACAAAGATTAACCAATGTAGTTTCCCCTGTTGAAGAATGTCACAGCGTTTGGAACGGAGAAAAGTGGGGAGAGCTCTTAACCCTGCAGTCGTTGGCAGCGAGAGTGAGCAAGGCGCGTCGTCTGCTACTGGCTTTCCTTTTGTTCTCGATTCCCTTACTCTCGGCTCGGTTGCCAGGTTGAATTAAATCGACTTGACAATTTTTACTGAAATTACGTTGAAATGAAATTTAGGCAAAGTGTTAGCTAGACCATGGGTATGGAGAAATGGCTTCCAGTCTCCATGTTACAGATCCCATAAGGGGGGGGGGGGGCTCCGCTAATTTTACTACAAATTTGTAGCAGAATTGCGCTACCAAAAGGGTCTGTAAGTTGACTACATGCTATTTCCCTTGGAAATGCATGAACGTATTACTTTTGCTCCAATTGCTATCATTTAAGTACATTTTGGAACTTAATAGTATTAATTAAGAATAGTTATGAAGAAATTATTAAGTTTTTGTGATTGTAACATCCAGGAGTGGCAAAAAAGCGACTAAAAACTAAACTAAATATACAGACCACTTCTAGATGGCGCACTTTTACCACAACCTCCATAAAAAATCGCTAGTAAAAAAGGAGCTTCCCGTCGATTCCCCTTATGGTAAATTTATCATTGTCTTTGGCAACCATCTCTCCATACCCCTGGCTAGAGAAAATTACCACCTGGTTTTAACAAGCCGTCTTCCACTCAAACATACCGTTTGGGGGGATTTTCTGGAAATCGTTGCTAGGGTTTAAAGAAAATGATAAGCCAGGCAAGGCATGGCTTATTAACAAATAATAAATGTTATTTATATATGAATTATACAAAAAACAGATTATACTTCAAGTTCGTGAAAAAATTTGAAATATTTACCACAAATAGCAGTGGAAAATCAGAAATAAAACAATTTACGCAATAGGGTTGGTGCATGAATAAGGAATTCGTTTGAAAAACATACCATTAGAAACAGTTTTTCACGCTGATTCTCATAGTATTTTTGTTATATTTTTAAAATAATAATTTCCCCCCGTAATCTCACTTCAAAGTTGAGATTAGCTCCCCCCATTTTAAAACGGACCCCACGCCATTTTTGGTGGGCGGTCCTTAAAATCTGATGAAGTTTCCCCCTTTTCACCCTTTTCGTCTTTCGCCTTTTGGCCCTAAGGGCAAAAGAGGGGGTATAGGCAGCACGAAAGAGGGTGAAACTACAGTGGGTACAGTACTGGTCCACTTATAGAACCGGCCTGTGCGCGGTTCTATAACCGGGTGGTTCGATATGCGAGCACTTGATCCCATCGCCATCTACCTTCGATTTTGTCCATACGTAAAAACTTATTGAGTAAAAGTAACATCAAGTAACATCGAGTTATTCAATGTGCCGTGGGTGGCGCTGAAACACGGCAGAGCCATTTCGGTTCTATATTCGGAATGGTTCTATGATCGGGCGGTTCTATAAGTGGACCAGCACTGTACCTAAAGTATCCGTACGGCTGAGAGGAGCAGTACGGAAAACGCGTTTTTCAAAACGCTCCCATAAATTGAATTCTCGTTGGAATGCAATAAAATTTTTTTGTAAGGTTAAGATTAGGGTGGGATTTCATCTGATTTTTTTTGGGAATTTTTCAACAACGCGATATGTGGTTTTTATCGCGTTGCGAAAGTATCCGTACGGCCGAGAGGCCTAGTAGGGAAATGGGCTTACTTTGGAGGCCTCTTATTCGGTAAATAAGTAACATTAAAGGGTGGGAAAGTTCTTAAAAAAAAGAGCTGCATTAGCTCTATATGTGGTCATAAGATCACATTTTTTAAGTTTCATTTATAGTAATGAAATCAAAAATGAAAACACGAATTATAAGTTTTCCGTTTTCTTCCCCTCGATTCCCCATCACCAGTGTTGCCATATCCCAAAATCTCTTTCTTCCCTTGGACGGAAGAGGGAGAAAGAGAAAGGGTAAATATTTTTTGATATGGCAACACTGGTGATGGGGAATCGAGGGGAAGAAAACGGAAAACTTATAATTCGTGTTTTCATTTTTGATTTCATTACTATAAATGAAACTTAAAAAATGTGATCTTATGACCACATATAGAGCTAATGCAGCTCTTTTTTTTAAGAACTTTCCCACCCTTTAATGTTACTTATTTACCGAATAAGAGGCCTCCAAAGTAAGCCCATTTCCCTACTAGGCCTCTCGGCCGTACGGATACTTTCGCAACGCGATAAAAACCACATATCGCGTTGTTGAAAAATTCCCAAAAAAAATCAGATGAAACCCCACCCTAATCTTAACCTTACAAAAAAATTTTATTGCATTCCAACGAGAATTCAATTTATGGGAGCGTTTTGAAAAACGCGTTTTCCGTACTGCTCCTCTCAGCCGTACGGATACTTTAGGTACCCACTGTATATTTAAGATTTGTCATAAAAAATTAATTCGGAAATATGACCGCGGCAAGGTTTTGTCGTATTGGCGTGGAATATCCTAATAATGAAAACGGGCGATGACTCCTGCGAAAAAAAGGTTATGTTATCAAACTTACCGGCAGTCTTATAAGTTCAGGATGAGGTCGATTTCCTATGTAAGCTAACAGAAGCTAGTGATGAATTTCAGCTCCAATCAGAATTCCGTATTCCATGTTGACTAAGAGACAGCACAATAATATGACACTGAAGGGCAATAGTTCAATCTCTTTCGTTATGCGGTAATAGGAAATAACCGTCATTAATAACGTCCGATATGCCAGTCTTATTTTTTTTTTTTTTTTACTTAAACAAATCTAATAAGATCAAATTCTGTGAAGGGTTTGTATGTTCTTTTCTGTTATCGCGGGTTTTTTTCCGTCTTGAAACTTATTCCACCAAACATATATAGGTACATACGTGATCCGCAAGATCAAAGACGAAAGCATCTAATAAATGGTTGACGTGAATATCTTATTTCATTTCCTTTCCCCCCCCCCCTCGTGAATAGGAGCAAGAATTTCGGAAACTAGCAATTTACTCTGTATAATATTCTGGATTTTTTTAAATTATTATTCGTCCCTTTGAAGAGAAAAATCTAGCCTATACGGAGAAGAGGCGGAAATAAATAATATGAAAGCTGAAAAATCATACGGTTGGCTACTATATGGTTGAGGCATAATGCAACTTGTATTCTATGATATATACACACCTTTTGAATATACAATAATAGCTATAGGTTTCTTTCGATTCGAATGTAATCAATGAAACGTCTCCTAGCATTATTCTAGCGTCAGCTTATTTCCCTTGTTTACCTTTATTCCCCGTTTGGAAAATAAATCGAGTTATCAACTCATCAGACGACCAGCAGCGGCAACCAGAAGGCGCGGTAACTTCTTCTTGCCACGAGAAATGAGGTGACGTCCTTTTCTCAAGCTCATCTCTACTCCTCCTCCTCCTTTGCCTGGTGTTGATGGACATTATCACGGGATGCGACATTTCCTCCACTAGCCAAAAATCTTTGTCTTTTCGTCTCAAACAGACAAGTGTTTCTTTTCTTTTCAAATGTGTTTCTCACACACACTAATCACACACATCACCAAACCCACGCAAAGATTTATCCCAGCGGATCCAAAGTCACTGATGCACACATAGTCGATGGTTGAAAATAATCCAATCGTGGCCTAGAGCAGCAGCTGCAGCAGCAAGTGATAAACAAATAATCAAATGTGGTGGAAATGTGTGTCCAAAAAAAAACGCGCAACAGTCAGTCAGCGACTCAGCGTCAAATTCCAACGACGGCCTGCCAGGATCGGGCCAGGATCGACATCAATCCGCAGATTTTGAAGATATCTTTGAAAAAGTGAATGAAAAAGGGGGAAAATAAGGTTATCGAGAGAATACTACCCACGCTCCTGAAGTCAAATAAAACATCATCCTTATATAATAATAGCTACACTAGCTGGTCCCTTTTTTTTCATTCCATTGCGACCGGCCGCTCGCTATCACGAAAGGAATTCCGCACAATAACATAATACTATAGGCGAATCCCTGACTGGCACAACAGGAAAGCAAAGTTGTTCTTTCACAAGTTTTTTTTTTCCTTCTTCTTCTACCAATGGTCTAAAAAGTAAAACTGCCTTAAGTCTGGCCACCCCCTATCTCTGTATATGCTGTGGTATTTGTAAATGCAAGTTGTTTTTTCAAGTTAAAGCATTGGTGCTTCTATACAAAGGTTGAAAAACTTGTCTAACTCAAAGGCTCAGGGATAATCTTATTGTGTGTATCGGCCACTGTACTCTGCAAGGCATTGTGTGTTTGCAGCCACACTCTCCGTTGTGTTTGTTCTCCGTGCTGGATTCTAAAAAAGATGATCTATACATGCACACACTATATCCAGTAGCTACTTATATTGATTCTTAAGTTGCGCGGTTCGGGTGGCCGTCAAAGCGCGTCGAAGTGGGGTTCCTTTTTTTATTCTCCGTCAAGGAAATTTGAAACGCTGTCAGACACAGCTTTTAGGCTCGAGTACTCGGCTTAGGACATAAAGCGCATGCACCTGATAACAAAGTTAAAGTTTATATTATTTGAGCATTACTCGTCCATTTCGGGAAATTTGACTCTTCCTTTTTCTATATGGCCCAGTACAATAGTAATGAGTCTGGCGCTGTTGTCGGAGCAACAGAAGAACAGGGAATAATACGATAAACTTTTATTAGACTCCTCTGATTAATTTAGGTGTTTACGGTGAACACTAAAAACAACTAGACTCTCGTATAGATATCTGAAATGAATGTTGTGCTGATAGCGAAAAATCTACATCGACGACAGGGAAACGGATGGAACAGGAACTTGAAACTTGTAGAGCTGCTCGCCTTGAGCCCAACGAGATGACGTGGATGTCGAGTCTTCACAGGAAACCTAGGGGCTGAGCAGAGTCGATGCACTCGCGGTGAAAGCCCACCACTCCATTGAAAAAAACTTTGAGAGCAGTTGATATGCTCTTGGTCAGCTGGTTGTCCGTCATCTCGAAATGAACACCTGCACAAATCAAATTTATAGTGTCTCTAACTGTTCTCATTATACACGCAGCAGTAAATAACAGTCGTGGTTTTCATGTGCTTGCGGCATGGGACGTAGCGGTAACTTATGCATTGCGTATCGACTTTGGCCAAGAATAATGCTGTGTCCAATGCGAGATGTTCATGTTGCTCCAATCCGGTCGTATTTTGACAGTTAATTGAGAATACGAGGAATAATGCCAGTTGAATCACAACAGTGACAAAACCCATTTTATTATTCTAGTTTTGAGCGTTATATAAAATGTGAGAAAAAATAAAGTGGAATTTAAAATATGTGAGAATTTTAAGTTTTTAAATTGAAAATGTGGCATTTACCTCTCTTGTTTGTTAATATTCAAGTTGTAATGGAAGTATAGTTTCTTTTTGAATGTTAGTTTCTTAGTTATACCTTTACAGCCAACTGTGGTTTTGCACAAATGTATGGAACGTGAGAAACATGGTTTTCGGCATTCGTCTAAAATTTTTGCAATTAAGAGTTAAGACACGTCGATGAATTTCTACAACTATTCTAAAATAATGTAGGTCTATAAGAAACTTGCCTTCAAATATTTGATCCGTCGCCATATAAACATTTAACCTGACTTGAGAAACGTGATGTGCAAGTTAGGGTTGGCTACGATTGTATCAGAGTTTTTTTTTACTTTTCAAGCGTCCCACATACATGTGCAAATTGTGCATATTGCCGTAGTAAACCTGATGCTTTTAGCGTCAGCGACGTCATTTATATAGATCAAGGAATACGGAAAAGACAGTTACAAAATTAAAATCAATGAGTGACAAAAATTTAGTCTCAGCCACTTTAATCAATTTTATTTGATTGAAAGGAAATCTTATTTTTAAAATTAAATAGTTTTGGACCCCAATGGCCGAGTGGATAGCGCATCGGTCATCTCCTTTAGACCGTGAAGAGCGTATCGCTGATGTGAATCTAATCTTAAAGTACGCATAATTTTTCTTTTTATCTTAATCTCTATTATATCGATTTTTTCCGGCCATTTTCTTATTTCAATTCATTATTTCAATATTTATTATTTTATCGATATTTCCGACAGGCACTCGCTGGCTGTAGGCTAAACTTGCGTAATTTCAGGACATTGAGCTATCAAGTTGAGCTGCTGCTATATACAGCCAGATTAACTTTTTCGTTCTTGCCCTTTTATTTACTTTACTCTGCTAAAAAAAAATCGGTAAGCCGTTGGATGGATATAATGAAATATACTGGAACCTTTAAATCCATTTATTTCCATTTTTTCGAGAATTTTATCAACTTAAGAACTTAATATCTACTGAGTTACAGATTAAACGAAAAAGCGTTCAATAAGATTGTTGTTATCTATATTTGCTGGGATGCTGATCATTCATTGGCAGCATAGCGGAATTATTTGGCAGCAGCCGGCAGCAGCATCGGGATAGCAGCAGAGAGACATTTCTTAAATAACGCAAGGGCGTCAAAGTATAAGATGCATTTGCTTTTTTCCCATACGTCAGTTGCCATCAGTATATATATTTCATATTTCACCAGCAGCCCAGCATGAGAACGAAAAGCTTGCTGACTTATTGCTTCTTTCAACAAGCTATATAAAACATCTCTATGGAAGATGATGATGAACTATTGGTGACGTTAAATTTTTGGAGCATGCTAAAAGTAATTCGAGACAAATTATCGACTGATATGCGACGACGCAAATGATTTTCTTTTTGGGATTTTCGGTTGATAATACAATAAACATTTGTTTGCCAGCCTCCGAGTTTCAAGACAAAAGTCTAGTGACCTGCTGCAGCCGATATAGATGAAACCTATAGCTGATAAATTTGTTCTCTCAAGTTGTTCTTTTTGTGAGAATTTGAAATGATTTAAATTTCGATCGTTTCCGTGGCTGTACATATAATCATTGAGTTCATACATTTTCCGTTGTCTAGCTCTTGCTGAGTTTTGATATTGTTTTCGTCGTTTCCGAATAAGCATGTGGCAAGCATTCTTTCCGAAGCACAGCAACTGATACCGAGATACTAAGGCTTTTGGTGTCTCCGTTTACCATTTTCTCACAAGTTACAAGCAACTTGATCCTAGCTGTTGGCCCATTACTGCAGGTCCGGGGAGAATAAGGGAATCGTATTGATTGAACGTTTCGGTTATTATGACGAAATTAACTTGCCGTTCTCAATAATATCAACAATAAATACTGTGACAAGGAGAACCGAACGTCCTGGGAGAGATTCAAATGAATGTTAAAAAATTGCCATAAGGAACGTGTTTTTTTTTTTTGTTTTTGTTTTTTCACTTGATTTTTAGAAGCCAGTAAAATAGATAATATAGTAATACCCATGAAAAATGATGACGAATTAATTAAATGTCTGGTGAGTTGTTTCTGCGGGAATCGCCTTTTAGGGAATGAATGTAATTTTCACCGCGCATTTTTTTCCCATTCTTATGTAGCTATATCATACCGTACTCGATGAATATCAGACACAGAGTTTGCATAGGCTTATAAGACCAAATAAATAATAACTTCGTGTACGTGTGATTTTTTGCCTCGTTGGCAATTTCAAAATTAAATTCGGGAACGAGATGAGTATATCGCAACAGTTAATGCAATTTGAGAAATCTTCTGACAAATTTATATGAAATACACAGCTACACAAAAGGACGACGAGAGGATGTGTCCCAAGATATATATACGTATATATTTGTAAATTATTTGTGATAAGTGATAACATAGCGGGATTTTATGGTATAAGGATTCAGGTGTGCTGGGCAGATTGTCGAAGCCTTTTCCGTCCATACCGTCGCCGTATCGTCACCTGTGTTCATTGTGAGACAACTCGACTACTATATTCTTACCGATTCTTACAACAAGTTGATTATAGCTGGAGCGGACGTTCAGCTTTGAGTAAACGTAACTCGAGAAAATTAAAAAATTAAAAATCCGCCAAGAACACAGCTAAAAACTCAAACGCGATACGTACGTAAATGATTTTTCACACTGTGTTTTCAGTTGACCTAATAAATGTTTGCCCGTATAGTCACATCGCTTTCATCGTCATTGAAGTCAAACGCCTGAAAATGTGAAGAAGATTTGTGAAATAGTAACTGGAACATAATAGTTTAATTACTTGAAACACATGATAAGAATGAAATTATTTTTATTTTGGAATATTCCTACTCTATATATCAGTTTCACAGTTGATGGCGAGGGTCCAAAAAGGGCAGTAATAAATAGCTCGGGAATAAAACAACTGAGCTGCGGATGATATTCAGGATACAAGTTGAAAGGCAGGAAGATTGTCGGGTCGGCGTTGCTCTCAGTGACGACGCAACTGCTTAGTCCAACATTAATGAAACTCGATCCGAGCGAACAGATCAAGAGAGTCGGGTCCGTTGGGGGGAGGAAGGTCTATCATCGAGACAGACGCCAACAAATCTTTAGTGAACGAACAAGAAAAAAACATACCCTGGAAGTTGGAAGTAATGAAGTAATGTTAAAGAGAAACTGGAAAAAGTTCACCTAGTTTTAGTTTCTTGGAAGAAAAACTTTCAACTGAATCTCCAAATCTCCAAATATCCAAAAAATCAACCATCCAATTTTTAGCTAAGCATTTCGAATTGTAAAAGTTAAACAAATCGGCACCATATGTTAACATTAGCTGTATTATAGTACGCGTTACGTGACAATAGAGTTTAGTAATACTATGAATCTGATCCCGATTCATGGCCACCTGCTGTGTGTTCATCTCACCGATCTCAGCTCCACTCGTCCCCATGTCGACGTTGACGATCCCTCAGTCCCATCCTTTCGGTCCCAGCCACTGTGTCTGTTCTAATCAAAATACATTCAATTTTAATATTCCATTGAAAATCGAGAAACTTTTTTCTACCTTGAAGATGTGGTTGAGGTTCTGGGTGAACATGCTGGACGAGAGAACCTGGTCGACGATGTTGTTGATGGCCGTAGCCTCGTTCATATCCTGGCACTTGAGCACGTAGAGAATGTCAGCGAAACATTCGCTCATGACCACAGACGCCGTCGGCTTCAGACCCGTGATGATGGTCGGCTGGACGAAGAAGCCGCGGGACGGTCCGTCATGACTTTGCCGCCGAGGGACTCCGCTTCCTTAATGGTGGCGGCGATCGAGTCGACGGCCGGCTGATTGTGAAGGGGGGCCTAGCAGGAGGCCGGACTGGAGGGGATCACCCATTCTGGGCAATAGCAGCTCGTAAGCTTTGATCAAATAGGCCAGGACGGTGTCGCAGACCTTTCCGTGCAAGACGAGACGACAGGTGGAGGGTGCAGCGCTGGCTGGATGTTCTAGCAGACGGGAAAATGGACGCCCGGATGACTAGATCGATTGAAGCGCTCTCGTCGACAAGAATGGCGTTGTTACCGCCCAGTTCGAGCAAATTGCGGC
Source organism: Daphnia pulex (assembly GCF_021134715.1). Classification (NCBI taxonomy): domain Eukaryota; kingdom Metazoa; phylum Arthropoda; class Branchiopoda; order Diplostraca; family Daphniidae; genus Daphnia; species Daphnia pulex. Next base: position 1,999,465 of record NC_060024.1, on the reverse strand, counting down.
CGAATCGGCTCTGGACGGCCACGGCCACCTGTTTGCCAACTTTGATGCTCCTAGTGAACGAGATGAGAGCCAGACGGGGGTCGTTGGCCATGGCACTGCCGACATCAGCTCCGCCACAGATGAGACTGCAAATGGCACCCGGCAGGTTGTTCTTTTCCAGCGCCTGGGCCACAATCTTGGTGATGGCGATGCTGCACAAGGGTGTCGACGGGGCGCCTTTCCAGATCATTGTATTGCCACAAATCTGAATGAAGTCAAAGATTGAATGTTAATTAAACTGTAAGATAAAGAAATAGATTTTTTTTTAAGTACTGAATATAAGAAGGGCGTTGTTCCACCGTAATAAACGGCCACATAGAAGTTGAAGGCCGAAATGATTCTAATGGTTCACAAAGGATTTCCCATTTCCAGCAGGGTGTGATTGGGTCTCTCTGATGGAATCACTTTGCCCTCAAACATTCGTGAGAGGCTAAATGCGTAGTCCTAATAGTCGACATACTCTTGGACTTAATCGACACTTTCGGGGAAATTTTACCTAAAAAATAATAAAAAAGAAAGTTAATATTTTTCAAACAGGGATTGAGAGACAAGCGATAACCAGTTTCCATTGAGACAAGCTTGCCAAGAGGCTCCAACTTTTCTCTCAGCGCAACTCCCATCTGCCTAACCATCTCTCCTCGGTTGGGCCTTTCTGGCCTCCACAACACATGTATCGTAATCATCAAATTTTCCTTGAGAGACTTCAGCGATGACTTCACCTGTGGATGGTGAAATTGATTGGACCACCTGAAAGTTAAGGAACATAAAAGCAAGTAGTGAGTTGAAAAAAATTACTCAAATTATTCAAATCTTACCATTCTATTGGTGAACTATTTCCCATTATAAACTCCCGATTGAATAGCTCTAGGTCAAGATCTTCGATGAAGAAAGCGTTACGGGGACGTTCTACTTAAGAAACAAGGTTGTCTTGACATTCATCTCAGTAGAAATTGGTATAAGTAAATCCATCAAAAAGTTGAAGTTTCAGGTCAATCTGAAAGTTTAAGGTTATCTCAATTGCAGTTATCTCTTTTCTCTACGTATTCAAGTTTTTAAGGTATAGATTCTTTTCATTCATGATCCTTGTGGATTCTTCGATTCTTCTCTGTTTTCTTGTTTTCGTCTGCTTATTTCGCTGCCATCTATTGGCAAAATACTACGTTATTTATTGAATCAACAGCCAATAGAGGCCCTCAGAGATGGTAGGAAAAGCAAACGTAAATTCAAAAACACCGAAATTGATCAAAATTGAATTTTGGCTCAGCGTATTTCTCAGTGATATATTTAATCTATAATGTGTACACGCTTGTGTTTACAGTCTAATCGAACTCCAAGTGTATTTTCATCATTCGAATAGTTTTTCATTTTGTCGCAATAAATGCTGGAGTGTTCCCACTTCCCACGTCCTTGATTGACTATTTGAATAGTAAACTCGGTGCACATGTGCCCATATATCATAATATCATTAAACAAACTCGACGCTTATACGATATTGCGCAATTTTCAAATTGCAGTTGGAATATAAAAGGCCCGGTCAAAAAATAGTCTGGTTCGATTATTCAGACATTCGGAAAGCAATTGACGTAATGATCCGACAAATTTTCCTCGCCGGCCTGCTGGCTGGTGCTGGCCGTCAACGGAGTCCCTGAATCGCGTCGGGCCAGCATGGGCATCCAGGTGTGTTATTACGGGCCCGGCAATTGCCAGGTAGAAAACAGTGGAGTGGTCCTCGACTATCGCTGGACCGGCTGCGCAGACGTCGACAGTCGACAACTGCAGCTATACTCCATAAGTGACGACCTAATAAATTTAAATCTTATTTTATGCGATTAATTACGTACATGAAATAATATTAGAATCCCAGTCAGAGTGAATACGAAAGTGGATGGGACATTACGTTCAGTAACGGCAATCAAATGACATTTGCCATAACTGGCCGTCCAACGAGGCTAGAACCTTCCTCACCACTGGACCCAATTCAAATCGGTTGAGTCCAATTCATTTCTCAAAATTAAACCTAATTGGTGAATTCCGCTAATTTACTTTGAGTGGAGAAGAATCAGGTACCGCATACCTGCTCAACAAGGAGCTGTCGTTCGAAGTGGACGTGGCAGCCTGCGGATGCGGCATGAATTCGGCCCTGCGTTATTTCATCTCGATGGAGAGCGATGGCGGCCAGGCCAGTTTCGGCTACACGGGCGTCACTTACGGCACGGGCTATTGCGATGACTCCCAGCCGGCCGAGCTGGACATTTGGGAGGCCAACAGTTTGACCAACGTCTACACGACTCATTCGTGCCTCAACGGCCAGTGCGACCCGTACGGTGGCGCTTTCAACACCTGCGCCCGCGGGGCCAAGAGCTTCTACGGCCGCGGCACGGGCTACCAGCCGCTACCAGCTGGACAGCACCCAGCGGTTCACGGTTGTCACCCGATTCGTCACCGTCGACGGGACGGAAAACGGCGAGCTCAGAGAGATGCACAGCGCTTCTACGTCCAGGACGGCCGCACTACCCAGCAGCAGACGTTCGGCGGATTCAACGGCCTGTCGGACGGATTCTGCAACTTTTACGGCCAGTCAAACGGACAAGGCAGCGTCTCCTACGGAATGTCGCAGGGCATGAGGAGGGGCATGGTCCTTTTCATGTCCATGTGGGGCAGTCCCAACGATCCCAGCAGCATGACGTGGATGAACAACGAGCCCAACGGCCCCTGCCCGGTCTACTAGAACCCCAATAATCCTTAATTACACCACTTTCGGCAACACAAGATCGGACTCTCGGTTTCACCGTTTAATTATGCTCTTCCATCATAACAGCCATAACAATATAGAATATTACCAAACACATACGTTATATATACCTTTATAATCAAAAATGCATTTTCTAATCTTGATCATGTTATCAATGGAATTTTGGAATTTCCTGTGGCTTTTAAATATTATAGGCTACAACCGACAGATTTTAGCAGATTCCCTTTGGTGAATTTATTTGGCCCAGTCATTGAATCATTTTTCTGGAATGAAAAATAATCTCTATGGATTCTTCCGTAGTTACATACTCAGTCTCGAAGCTAACGGTTATTATACTGTCGTCCAATAGCAGCAAATTGCACAGTTTAATACCATCGTTTAAAATCTTAAGAACTTCATAACTCTTAAAACTTTTTCGACACGATAAATTCACGAGGGAAAAACTTTCTCCCTTCGTTATTCAGAATAATTGCCATCTTCACTCGGTACGATCTGCGTAATGCCGGGACGGTTGGGACACACAAATAACGAGGCTGATGGAGGGAGGAATGGACACATGATTCGCTGTTTCTCTCTTGTCGATCCAATTCATTCTTATAACAAAACATCAGATACGATGCAACAACGAAACCGCCAACAATTAAATCAAATTTGGCAAAATTTAAAAAAAGAGGAGAACGTAGTATATAAAGGAGGATGCGACGATGACAAGAGAGATGCCATAACCTCTCTTGAATAAAGAACAAACTTTATAGGAAGCAACAGAGAATGCTACTGGTTAAACGATATGTTAAAGAAATGTCGAGAAGTGGAATCGTATACCCTCACGTATATCGTTTTAAAAGAGCAACCAAAGAATTATTAAATTAGGCCTAAATACTTTGTAGCTGCGCTAGACTATTATTAGCTGGACGGTGTTGACAAACACTAGGATAAGCAAATCAAGCAAATGCAGTTAGGAGAATCGGAAGTGTCCAATTAAAAAGAAAAAAAAACTAAGATAGACTTAAATAAGACGTTTCCGTTCTTTATATTTCGAATGAGACGCAAACTCTGCGAATGTACATCAAAATACAAGCGACGACCGAAATAATAACAGGCTGTTATTATTTCGAAAAAAAAAGCCTGAAATATTAATGATTTTGTTTGTATTATCATTATACATATATATAAAACAATGCGACGTGTATGGACAATAGACAATGTCTACAACAAATTCCATATTAGAATTAATGATTTGGATTTTGTTGTCTCGTCTTTTTCCATCCGTCGGTCGCCATCACTTCACGTGGATAACGCCGGAAGAAATCCACCGCACTTTGCTTCAAATTATCCGCTGGGTGGATCTGGTCGATGATGAGCAGAAGCAATTCCATGCAATTCTCAGCCGACATTTGATGACGCAAATGAGACTCGCATTCGGATTTCAGTTGATCCAGCAAATATTTGTCGGTAGCCGCAAACAGTCTGGCAGCCATTGTTTCCATCGTTGCTGAAGTCAAGCGACCGGTGTAAATGAAACGGAGAAGTTGGTGAAATACTCCAGGTTGAATGTCTTCAATCACAACTTGATTCGATACATTATACTTGAACTCGGCCTCAAATACTTTGCTGCTGGATGACAAAATACATTTGTGAGCTTGAAATTGGCGCCCATGGACGCTCAAAGTAACGTCGCTTAATTGCCCGTCTTCAAATAATCGTTCCAGTGTGCTGGTGGCCATTTCATCGTTGCAATTAAATGGCTGAGCGCAAGTAGTAGCAATGTCTATATTTGATACGGATTCTTCCTTAGTTATATACTCAATCTCGCAGCTAACGATTAGACTGCCGTCCTTTAGCAAAATATTGTGTGTCCTTATTAATTCTTTGGAAATATTATAAACCTCATAATTCCAATCAGTTTTTTTTGGCACGAAAACTTCCCGATTGCAAATTGTTTGCCCTTCTTCAATATTCAGAATTCCTATTTCCACTCGGTAGGATTGGTGTATTGGTCTGTGTATAATGACGGGACGGCTGGGACACAGAGAAAATAACGTCACCTTCGCTGCTATCGAATGATAAACACCATATCCTAGAAGGATGTTTCTTTTCTTGAAATTCAACTGATTTTCCATCTTGACCCTCGGCAGTTACAAGCAAAAACTTCTGAATGTTCCACTCAAAATAAACTTTCTCTGTGTCACATTTAGAAATGCACCAGTTCTCTGCTGTCGGTCGAAAGACTGCGGAAGGCATTAACACATGTTTCGCTGATTCGCTAATTTTGCCAACTTGATTCATTTCTTATATAACAGAAAATCAGATACTACATACACTATAACAACGAATTCGCCAGCTGTTGAATCAAATCTGGCGCAACTATAAGTGGGAGGACGACGACTACACGCAACCTCTCCTGAATAAAGAACAACACGACTAAGAAGCAACAGAATTATTAAAGGAAATAACGGATGAAATGGAGATGCTGACCAAGTGAAATAATATAGTATCGATTAAAGAGAACGAAAGAATTGCGTTGTTGCGAGCGTTGTTGTCTGCTTTTGAGACAGACGTTTTAGAGTGGATGGGATATTCAATGACTGACCCTGGGGAATATTATACAAGCATCAGCGATTTAGAAAGAGATGAATGTTAGGCATTATTTTTGAAGGCACAAGGCTATTAGCTAAACTTGCACGGCGATGACGAAAAACCAACAACAAAGTCAAGATGTATTTTTATAACATTGAATCGAGTTGAGCTGCTAATAATAGACTGAGAATTGCTGCCTATAGAGGAGAATTATCATTTATTTCTTCTGTGTAAAATAAAAATAAAAATTCTGGTGGAATTTTATGGCATCGGGACAGAGTTACATTTCTTGAATATATGTATGTAGCAAATAAGCGAGCATCAAGCAAGATGGTCTGTTTTTGCTTATTCCCATCCTTCAGTTCCCATCATATATGACATAACTCGCTCAGCATAAAAACGAAAGAGTTTGACTTATTACTTCCTCCTTCAGCAGCAATATTAATATGAGCTAAAAAAATATCTCCACGGAAGATGATAGCCTAAACGCTGGATGATGCTGTTCAGCTTGGAGCGTATAAGTAGCCTAATTTGAGACAGTAGTTCAACTGACATTCGACGACACAAATGATTTTGTAACAACAAATTTCCAACAGCATATCGCTTCAATATTTTTTTATAGTCAAGCGAATGTAAATGAAGCGATTCATATTAAGTTTACCTACATTTGCTCTATAAAGTTGTTATTTGTGAGATTATTTAAAAATTATTTGGCTTTCGTTCGTTTCCGACTGATGTATATACAGTCCTTGCGTTCATAAATTTGATTCTCGCTTGCTGAGTGTTTATATTGTTTCGCTTTTTCGAAAAAGGCGGAAAAAGGTTCGGAAAAAGATACATTTTATTCTCGCTATTTTATGTCTGAGGTCAAATAATGAAGAACAGCTTTGATTCCCATACCTGACACAACACGACACTTTTCGAGACTTGACTGACCAATTTCAATTTTATAATCAGACGTTTTGTTTTCCTGCGGCCTTACCTGCTGCGGCTGCTGGCGTTGATACAATTTTAAAATTTATTTTCAGCTTTCCGTACGTATAATTTTCTGTGCGATTTCTAAAACAGAGACGAAACCGTTAGGGGTTAGCCTGATTACATGCGGTGCTTGATGCGGTGTTATATTGAATATTCCTGTCCCATATTATAAGTTTATAACGACTAATGGCACTGATAGCTATATCGTGGATGACTGCTGCAAATTATAATGGTTATTAGTTCCTTTTTTTGAGATGGTTTAATCAAAATTGATTAAGGCTGTCAATGCGTGTCAATGCTCTTTAATTTTAAAATGAATTTTCTTAGAGCTCTCCTAATTTTCCCTGTTTTTTTTCCCTTGCACGGAGTTCTCATTTGTTACTCCGTGGTGACCCTTATAATTGCATTAAATCATCTAAATGCAAACCTGTTCAGATACAGTAAGTTCTGTAAATTGGAGTATATTTTCTTAAAACTCTCCGGTTTGCGTGTAGCCCTTATTTGTTAGGCTACTCTGTCGTTACCGTTATTTTAAATGGCTTATTTGTATATGATCTCAAACAGCATTCTGTTTACTTCAAGTTTATTAATTACACAACAAAATGCGTATTTTGATTTTAAGAATTTTATTTTTCGGTAAGCCTAAAGTCATGATTCATGACACATTAAAAAAAAGAGAAAAGAAAAGAAAGAAAAAGAAAAAAATTGGCAAATTTTGCGAACTAAAACTCCTCTGAGAAAAATGGGGTTTTCTAAGTTGCAAACATTTTGTGGTTTGGAGATTTTTCCTTCAATATATGTTTAGGTATAGGAAACAAAATTTTTGGGCAAAGGCAAACATTTGTTTTGTTTAGCTGTACACAAAATTTTTGTTTAGAGGCATGCACAATGGATCTGGCGGCACAAAAAAAAGGTGCATTTTCTTTCCCTTTCTTTTACTTCCGTCGGTAAAAACAAAGAAAATAAAAGCTACCCCTCTTTTAGTCACGTCAACCTCAAGCGCCTTTAATCCTTTTTTGTCTTTAACCTCCCACCCACATTTCTCTTACTAGCTCCCATCCCACTTTTCTGTAGGCCGGTATTATTTTGATTTATCGGGTAAAGATCAGTTTTCAAATTAACATTCACCAGGTCTAACATTTACGATGTCGATGTGTGGATTGTTTGCAATAGATATGTTGTTTGCAACACATAAATAGCTATTTCCCATGGCAAGCCGTTCGTTTCACTTTTTGATCATGCAGAAACCTTAAAGCAATGGTTATGGTTATGGTTATTCAATTTCTATTGCGCACTTTACAACTACATGATCAAATGACGCTGTTTAGTTTCCAATTTGGAAGATGTGATTAAACACATCACAGTATATTTAACGTCATATCCTTAAAAGCAATCAAGGATCCTGTGTTATGCGTGCAACTTCAAGGGCGCTACTGCTAACAGTTTTATGACGGGTTCAGCTGGGGATCGAAACCAGAGCCTTATTGCCTTTTTCCAGAGCGTTGACGCTCTAGTCCACTTCACCCCACTTCCCCGAACAATGCATAAACAACTGCGTAATGGTAAGCATAAACCGAAAGGTAATCCATATATAAATAGCTTGTTAATAATCAATTAAACTAACCATAAGCTCCCTTTCGGTCGGCCATTTTCAGATAATTTGTTCTGCTAATCACTCGTAGGTCAAGGTCGTTTTAACTATGAGTTTAATAAACTCCCCCTTCCAAAATGGCCGACCGAAAGGGAGCGAAATAGCTTGGGGAGATGAAAAAACACATCACAAAACACAAAATGTATGATTATAAACTTCAATATATCTCACGATTAACAAAAAATACCTCCCCAAATTTTTTATATGTTATGTAAATATATCTCTTGTTTCTCGGAAAAAAATTCGCTGTTTGTAAAATTTTCTGACTGATTTAATATGAATTTTTAAAGTGTATCCATTTTAGATTCATTTTTTTCAAATTGCGATAATGGAGTAGTTGGACATCCTGCGTTGTGCATTCTCCGCAAATGCGAAAATCTCATTTGTGTCCAACTCGGTCTGTGTCGCCTACAGCGTCTTATGGGAAAACCAACTTCTCCTCGGTTAAAAAATTGTTTTCTTATCTATGACTTTGATTTTCCCCCCTTTTCTTCCTAACAGTTAATACTTTATTCATTTCTCTATTACCTAATTTTTATTTCTATCCCCAATTCCGTCTGGTTAATTTTTAATTAATTTTTGTTTGTGACTGGTTTTTTTGTTGTCTCCTGTAGCAGAAGAATTTCGTTCGTAGCGTGGTCGATTCTGTCTAGAAACGTCTCAAAAAAACAGATCAAGTTGGACACAAATGAGATTTTCGAATTTGCGGAGAATGCGCAACGCAGGATGTCCAACTACTCCATAAATGTATTTTTTTTTAAATAAAAAAAAATTGTTAGATCGACGCAAAATTTAATTTTACGTCGATTGGTTTAGGTTTCATAAAATTCTAATAACAAATAAAGTCACAATTAAAGAAAAATCGAAAAATGCATTTTTTTTCAGTTAAAGGCAACAAACAAAAACAATAAAAGAAATTAAAATTAAAATATCTCCCAAACTATTCATATATAATAAAAGAACAAGCTTTTGGGGGAGGGGCTTATTCATGTCACGGACATTTTTGGGAGAGGAGCCTGTGTCTGTGTCAACAATGTGTCAACACAGGCTCCTCCCCCAAAAGCTTTTATTATATATACCAGATGTCTCGATGACGAAATCTTCAAGTAAGGTACTGGGCAGATTTCCCACGATAAAATCTATTACGGGCAGATGATTAAGCTACAGAAAAGCGAATAGCAAGAGTCCGACTTTACGCTAGACCAAAGTTCCCTGGATTTGACCGGGGCTCAGGTTACTCGTTAAAGCAATAATTTTGAAAATTTCAGAATCACTTTTTTTGGCCCATCTTTACCCAACCCCCCAAAATGAAAGGAATCCCAATTTTGAAGGCACCATCGATCGTCAGATTTCGCGTGGAATGACCCCATAGCTTTGCTTAAAAAAAACGTAAAACTGGCAATGTCAGCAATAATTTGAATTTTTTGTGACTTTTTTTATTATTTAGAGAGGAATTTCTTCTTACGGTTCTTCGCGGTTTTTACTTTGATTTTCCCAATTTATCATATCCATTTAATCATTCGATTTTGGTTCTCTCGTGCGTTTGTAAAAAGCTAAGTAAAATTTTTGATTCCAAATTAGTATGGGATTAAAAGAAACGTTATTGATGCAGCAAAACGGACCTAGATCCGAAGCGGACTTTGCAATTATGCTCAAGACTGAAGAAAAAAATTAAAGAATTTGGTATATACAGTAACATTTAATTGTTATTTGTTCTTTTCTAAACGGTTAAGATTCAGAAATTTCAAGAACTAATAAGACTGCAAGATACATCAAATTTAGTTTGAATTTATTTTTAGTTTTATTTTCGTAGGAGTAAACTATGCTGAACGATGTCTGACAACTCCTTGAGTAATGGGAGTCATGGTCCTTATCGGAAAACTGTTAAAAGCCAATTTAAGTTCGCTCTTTTTCAACGGTTGTGTGGGATAGAAAACCCAGTTTCACGTCTAGAGCAGTTTCTAATTTCACAAATTCTATGCCACTTTCACTTTAAAAGTGTAGTGTGTTTAGTGTACCTACTAGGTTATTCGAAATTCAAAAAAAATAAGTTGTAACGATTAACCAAACACTTACGTGTTTTTAAATTTTAATTTATCTACAGCTTGTTACATTAATTGGCTACTTCTTTTTTCAAACAATTACCTTGAACATAATCAAATTAACTACGTTCTTGTGAAATTAAATCCAAATAATTTAGAATGGAAAAATAGCATACACTCTAAGGTTTTTGTTCCTACTTTTGTCTACTTTCGGCTACTTTTTCGGTAGCGAAATGGCCATAGTACTTTTTGGTAGGGCTTTCTACCTTGTGGACATAACGTCTACAATTGCAATAAAGTCGCGAAAAGGTAGTCAAAAGTAGAGTATCTACTATTTTTCTACCATTTAAAAAATTCCCCAAAAGTAGAGCATTGGTAGGAGTATTTTTATACTACCTTGATTCTACTTTTTTAATACTATTTCCACAACTTTTTGGTAGTACTGCCTACTTTTTCTTGACAATGAAATAAATCGATATAAATAAATCGATCAAAATAAAGGGATGAATAGATCGATACTCGTTATTTGTTCCAGTTCCAAAACAGCAGAATAGCTAAAAATGTATTGAGATTGATAACCATTTAAAAACAAAATCTGAGTTGGTTACTCATACATACTTAGCATGAAATACAACAGTTAAATTGTAAAGGGAACTGGCTTCTTAAGTACAGCTAAGAGCTGGGATGTACATTAGGATTTAACAGAACATGTAAGTCCGCAACACTAGGACGAATTTTCCCCGGATGCACACGGAAAAGGTTACTGTCAAAAAAAAAGAAAAAAGTAGAAAAGATGGAGGGATATGGTATTCGGAGCATATGGAATGAAGCATAGAGAGTCTTAAAAGCCTCAATTGATGTTTTGCCAGCATGGATAACTTCTCCTTCTGAAACGACGGAAAAACTTGCAGGATGTTGGATACTTCCCACGCAGCAAATAAAGGGTGACAGAAGCAGATGGGGCTTGTGTTCTTTAGCAATTTCCAAAATGTCATCATTGGCCTTATTCATAAAAAACAACATTCATGAACAAAAAGTTAAAAAACTACTTTTAAAGAAATTACATTTATGAAGCAGATGACCCGTTCAATTATTACATCTTTAGACATCGCTTTAATCCTTTAAAGGTTGGGGACGATTTTTAACAGCAATATGAGAAGCTTTAGGCATTCTAAAGCAGGAATTATATGTTAAAGATTGAGAACAAGGTTAAAAATAAGCAAATGTTTGTGAAATTACCATCATCGGTATCTGGAATTACAATATTTCCTTTTTCAGCGGCGCTCATTATCAATGGAGAAAATTTCCCCATAAAGTTGTCCTCAAAACTCTCAGCTTTGGTGTAAGCAGTCAAGAAATCGTAGAATACCTAAAGGAATCAATTTTTCAGAATAATGATGAAATGTTTCTTAACATATGGCATATTTAACAAAAGTGGGTAGTCACGGAAACGTGGATATTCCGCTAATATTTGGGAAGTTGTCCAATTCCCTGCAGTAATCTGTGACTGTCTGTATCTGTATGTAGATTCCGTGTGTTGTTTTATTGTTTCATTGTTTATTCCAGGAGACAGAATGTGGGTCTTTAACCAATCAACCTATAAAGGACAAGAAAATGACATGTAGTTAATTAATATATACGAAATAGATAACTGAAATTACTTTAAATATAGCTTCATCTTCAATGTAAGTAGAAGTTGTATCAGTGTCATCTTCTTTAAGTTCAGGTTTACGACCACTGGTCTTTTTGGGATTGGTAGACTTCCCTTTATCTTCGATATCAACTTTCCGTTTGGTAGATCTTGCTGATGTTCTCATTGATTTCAGTCTCGTATCGATAAATCCGTTGGTTAATTTTGGATTGCAAAGATGTGTGTAGTTTTTTTAATTAAACGAGTCTACTGGAATAGCCTGTTGAAATAGCAATTTCCATCTCATGTGGTGAGAAGAGGCTTCGACTTGATACAGCCATGTTGCCCTGATTCCTTTGTGCGTTCTGTCATATGTAAGTGTTGGAAAGCTTAGCTGGATCTATGTGTCAATTTTGGTATGTTCATTCTCTACACAAATATAGCACAAGTAAGCTGTTAAACTCTTGTATGTATACTTTATTCTAACATAGCCAGACATGGGAACGCTTCCACGATCGCCTTTGCAAGCTCCTCCTTCAAAGCGGCGGAGGGATATAGATCCTCTTTCCCTGTTAGCATACACATATGACTAACACAAATGCGTACCAGCAACCTCCGTTCATCTAATTCCAAAATAGCTTCATTCCGCTCCAAGTAGGAATTTGTTATCTTCCGTCCCTCCGCGCTATCTTTCAAGATAGAAAATATTTCAAATTAGGTCGACCTAATAAAAAAAACGAGTTCAAAGAAATTGTTATAAAATGCTGCATTGCTCATTTACATATACCTTTTCTTGACCGGAAGTAACAATTAATTTGTTCTGATTGTTCTCGACTAGCGGCACTGAGGCATCTTGTAAATCATTTCCATTACTGTCCCCAGGTTTCTGTGAACCACTGGGATTCGGAGGTTAAGCATTGACATTTTCAATATTAAAGCTATTCATAAGCTTTTGAAGTTTCGCTGCGTGACCAATGGAAAGTTTTAAAGCTTCGATTTATTAAGATATTATTAAAAGACGGTATACAAAAGGGACTCAAACTGTATTACGCACAATGCCTTGGACATATAAACAATCGTCTATCATCGACGACAAAATTCTGCAAAATCCAAAATGGTTCACAATTGGGCAAATCATCTAGATTTACAGCGACGAGCTGATCGCTTGAATCATACTCAATTTCAAAAGAATTATAATGATCAACAAATGATACAGTAACACAGGATCGAACCAAAAATATGAGCGCCCGATCTTTAACGGCAATTTTCTTTACTACACCGAATTTGGGTTAGCAAAAAAAGGACACACTGAGGCCGAAATTCTCTTCCTTTAAATTTTATCCATTTTCGCAATTGAAAACCTTTGGGGAACTTATAGTTGATTCGTTTTTTGTCAACTGGACCACAAATGAAATCATTTGAGTGGAAGAGATTGCCATTTAAAATATTTGTACATGCAACTGATTGTAGATGAAATGCTACACTTTTTGCTATATTTTTAAAATTACAATTTACGTGAGCAACCCGTTTGCGTAATGGTACGCTTCGTATCGCATACACCGATATCTCATAGGTGGACCATTTTCTCTTATAATGGCTGGGTAATGCACCATATGATGAAATTTATTTATAGGATTCACATCGGGAAATAATTCATTGAAAAGGATAAAGATTTCTTTTATGTGCTGTTCTTTGAGGACAACGGTATGCTCAAGGACGATTGTTTGTAAGAAGATAATGTTCATGATTCTATTCAGAATTAAAATTAATTGAAAATAACGATCATTTACATAAATCAAATCACCTAGTAGTAATGGCAAAATAGAGATAAGACACCAATTTTGAGCAGCTCGCTGTTTCGTACTATAATTTTTCTCCTGACGGAGCAAGGGATCGGTAAACCTAGGTGAAGGTTTATTTTTTTGGTCGTAGTAGCTATACCCAAATCTTTTAACCGACTAATAATTTCCTGAGCCGATAACCTGTACGTATCGCTAGTCGCAAAATAACGGAGAACTAACATAATTTTAAACTGTACAACTCCTTCGAGAAAATCATGCATACAGTCGCGAATCAAATGTTCACCTGAATGAAATGAAATACTTCTATTAAATTGACAATTAAATTTATTCCTGTTAGAGGGATGGATGCGCCATTTGTCGATTTCGCTTGCTTAACATGTTCCTCGTAATTTCTTTTTGTTCTCATTTCTAAGTCACTAGTTCTTGAAACGTCCTTCATCTGATTTCTATTGATAAGACATAGACGACAAAATTTATTTGATGAGGGACCTGAAAAAGCAAATAACTCATGAATCCCTTTTGTGTCGCCACTAATGCAAGATATGGTACCGTGCACCCGCAATCCTGGCATGTCTCTAACATTAAGTAACATTCCTTGATCTGATTCTAAGAGCGACATTTCCGTGTAAAGTTAATCTACGATGCATTTGAATTCACTATTCTTGAGATCCTTGCTGTGACTCACGGCGAACGGATGAATGTTACAAAGTCGCGAGTTCTCGTTTTGAGGTTAATTTTCTATGCGATAACAAAACATTCCCAACTCGTGTTGTTTGGTCTTGTTTCCTAATGATTTGGTGACTTCTGTTTCATCAAAAAAGAGTTGAAATCTGGTTGCATTTGGAAATTTAAGAAAAAAAGATAATTTTTAAAATTTTTTGTGTCTCTGTGGACTTCCATGAACCCATTGGTTTCAACTTCTCCATAAAATTTAGAACGAAATTCATCGTTACTAAGTAAAGTACTGAGGGTACTTCTTAAGGAAATATATTGAAAAGATTCCGTCTTCCTCTTTTGAATGGATTCCCCTTGACAATCAATTCGCACAACACAGGTGTCACTTTGTGTAAGAAAAACAGTTTCGGGTTCGACAAACCCAAAATTTCGTTTGTAATACCCAAGTCGTTTTTCTTTCGTGTTAAATTGTTTTAGAATTGATTTCACATTTTTTCACATGTCTGGAATCACATCTTCTAAAACAGTTTCTAAATTATTGGCGATGAAATCTAATGCAGCGTTTGTAACAACATGTTCTGCCTTTAATTTTAGCATAAATGTTCCAAAAGTTCTTGCTACCTTTTCCCAATTTATACCGTCATCTATTGTGAAATCATCTTGCATCTCAGTAACATCATCTTGCATCTCAGTAACATCATCTGCAAGTTGAGGATTTAGCAAATCATCAACTTGCATCCGATTTGGCTCAATTATGTGAATAGAATTTTCTCTATCATTACATGTACTTTGATTTGGAATGGCAACGTCTTCATGTCTTAAAGTACCCCTCCAATTTGGTATACAATTCATTACGTGTCGTAGAAAATGACGAAAGGAAAAAAAAGAAGCCTGACATGATTTCTGCCTACAAACTAATATACGGTTTTCACTATTATTGTGAGACGTAGAAAAGTTGCGAATGTTTCTTAGGTGACATTTAAAGCTGTTAAAACTTCCCACAAAAAAATCTGTGCATGTTTTTTTTTTCAATGCAAAGAAAACAAGAATAACCTTCCATTGTGATTTGAATAACACGATCGAAATAAGGGACGATGACGTTAGATAGCTACACTAACCTTTCAGTTTAGCAGCAATGTTTTTATCGAAGTTAATGGAAATGAGGAACTTCTCCAAATCTTCAGCACTTAGCTGACTAACGCGATGGAAATTACGTTGACTGATGCCATTGTTAATTATTCATTAGCATACACAGCAGCGGCAAACCACTTAAATTTAAGTCTTTAAGGAAGATAATAACACTAAAAAATTTCAGTGTCCTATTTTTCCCACTTAAACCTTATTTCCCTACTTAACGCACTATTTCCCCACTTAAAACTAACAATTTGTGTTACTTAAATATTTTAAGTGAGAAAATGACTGATTAAGTAAGAAAAACATTAAGTGGTTTCAAAATTTTAAGGCTTTGAGTAAGAGAACTACAGTTTAAGTGAGATACAGCCATTAAGTTGTTGACTTTTTAAGTGTTTAAGGGATTGCATGGGACTTATAATAAAATTCATTTGAAATAATATATATTGTTGCATGCATCATCAGTCAATAATACACATTACAGAATATGGTAGTAATTAGGAACAACGTGAAAAAAACCATCAATTTCAAACGACTGGAAAGGTACTTTCAAAACGAGTGCTGTTTCCGCTGTAATGTAAACAAAAGTTTTTTTCGGCCTAAGGATATAGGAAAACCTATCTTGTTCAAAATAACAGGTTTCCAGAAGCTCCATGACCATTCCAGTACCTTTTTTATTTTCACTTGATGTTATTTCTGCAACTCTCCAAAACGAAGGGGGGGTTAGTTTATTAGGAGACATTTCCCTAAGAAATACGGTGTTAGTTGCGCAAGTTCTTCCTGCAATTTGGAATTTTTTTGCTAAATGTACGGTTTTTATGCCATTATTTTGTAACAATTCTTCCCATTTGGTTTCTATAATATCTATTCCCTTCAAATGCTTATTATGGAACAGTTTAATCCCGCCCCCCCCCCCCCCAAAAGTTATTCTCTCCATCAATAGATATGCTAAGCGCTAACATATTTTGGTAACGAGAAGCAAGGCTGAACGGGATATTACAAAAATTACAATTTCTTTTCATTACTTTTTTGAATGGGGCATTTTTTACTCATACCTGTAGCAGGCTGAATATCTGGGTGGGCCAAACATTCTTATTTGTTCCGTCATGTGCAGCAGAGCATGCAATTTTGGTGTTATAGCTGATCCTGAGTCTTCTTTTGGATAAAGACTCACAAAAGTGCTATTGTGGATTTTAATCTTCATTTCTAACTCTAACAAGTCTTTTTCGGCAAATGAATAGCATTGCAGGCTTGAAAAAATTTCAAGCAGCAGAAAAAAATTCGCGAAATATGCATTGTCGGTGCTTGAAACATATTCGCTTAAAAAAAGTGGGAGAATTAAAGTTAAAGCAGCCATTTCCGAAGTAGACATTGATAATTTGGTTAAGGTCAAAATTTCATCTTTGCGTAACGGAGGAGGCCTTGTAAATTCCCGTTGTTGAATCACATTAGAAAGCTTAGCATTAATTTTATCTAAATCAACCATTTCGTTGGTTAAGAGTTTGTTGAACATTTTACGAACTTCTAAGTTTTCAATTCCCTCGTCCAGTAAATGCATATTATCGGAAACAAAACATTTCGTCACGTCAAAATAACTTAGCTGTGAAAATATTGATTCTCCGACAACTCCGGTTTTCATTGACAGATTTCGTCTGCATTGTTTGGTGATTCCAGTTTTCAAAACATCTTCAAGATCTTTTGTGTGTGATTCCTTACTCCTCATGGAACAATCAATTCCGTGGTGAACATTTTCCATGTCAGTATTTTCAATATAGCAAAAACGACATGGCTTTTTGGCGGAGGCAGATTCCTTAAATCCTGCCACCCAGTTTGAAGCTGGCTTGTCGCCAACAAAATTCACCTTCATTTCTTGTCTGTAGGTGAACACCAAATTGGAGTTTGAGCAAATCATCAATAATTGGTTGAAGGAATTGTTGTAATCCAACTTCTATCAATAACTTTGAATTAATGACACCAAGAAGTTGAAGAGACTTCAATTGTGAACGCCATTCTGGAGGAAGGTTCAAACAAGTCCAATAAAACAAGGTAACCTATCGTATAACTTAAAAGACTTTCACTATGGTAATAATTCATTAGTTACGAGAAAAAAATTTATACTTTGTGTTTTCCCTTTTTGCTCCCTAAAGGGTTGGATAGTTCAACATCATCTGCATCGATTTGAAAGAGGAGTACTTCTCCTCTACCTTCCTAGAGAACAGAGTTTGATCTTACATAACTTCCATCACTGACATCAGAATAATGGCCATTTGTTTCTTTAGAATAGGATTCAAAAGTTTAACAACTGCTTCATGGACCACTCTGATGGACAGAAATTGCTTCAAAGCCTCTAGGAAAGGAACAATGTAGCCTTTCTTTTCCAACTCAGCTATGTTTTTTCGAAATCCTATGCCTTTTGTTCTCTTACTTTTCTTTCCATTCCACGTAAAACGTCGACTTTTCTCAGTTAATGATACCTTTAGTGGGTTTACAGTAGGGAAATTTCTTGACCCTGACTGTTCAAGTGCATGACGAGTAATTGTTGCTTCATAATTTTGAGTTTTTTCTGATTCTTGCATTACAGATATGTACTCTAGTGATTCAAGGATAGGAAGAGGTAAGATTTTTTATAGCTTTTCCTGTAAACATAAAAAAATGCATGTAACATTCAATATTTCAAATATATTGCATACATTATACAATGTTAATCATATACCTTAAGTTGGTTTAATTTTCTTTCTGCGTATTCCTCCATAGAATTATCAAAAAAAGAAAGAGCTTCGAATGTCATGAAATATCGTTGATTCCCTGTCAATAGGATTCCTGACTTCCATTCATCATCAGTTTTTTTATTGTTTCCGCTGACTGGAATATCCAATGGTTCTAGAGTTTGTGCGTCGTGGTAAAGCGTAACGTTATTATCACTATCAGCATTCGATATATCAGCTATTCGTTAACTGATTAGAGAAGCGTAAATTACACGCATTACTTTATAACTAAATAACCTTAAGACTCAATTATCTGTCCGCACTTACTTATTTCATGCAATGGCAATAAATTTTCGTCAAAAGACGGCATGACTATTGGATCAATTCCTTGGTGTTTTCTTTTCTCATTATGTATTGAATAATAATGTCGTCGAAAAGTAGCGTACTTTGCAAACACTAAATTGCATTCTTCAATTGGGCACTGCACATAAAACGGGCTCGTAAGGCCGTGGTTGTTTTTTATGTGATCCAATACATTTTGTTTCTTTTCAAGATTAATTCTATACGGACACATGTTGCACCTTACATGGTTAGCCATTTTACTAATAGGACAAATAAGTTTAAGTATAAGTGTATAACTGTTTGATTCATGTTCGATTTAACGGAAACGGTGTCGTATAAAATCAGAATTTGATTTGAAATCTGTCAACATTGTTTTATAACGCCCCGAAATTAATGGACGCCGCCACCAACAACAAAGACTGAGATGAATATAAAAAGTGCTAGTTTCATTTTCGCATTCAGGTACTTAAAATTTGTTTGTTACAATGACATCTGTTCGTAAAATTTGTGTGTCTTATAATTCTCTTTCTAACCCCCCACGTAAAAAAGTGTGTAGTATTACCAGCTTTTTCATAAAAAGAAATGCCTGACCTGCTGTTCATAAAAAAAGAGCTACATCGAGAAATGATTCTGGATAACTCTATTCAAGACCTAGGAGGAAATTGTTCAACCCAAATGTCCGATCTAATTTTGTTTCAACACGATCCATACTTCGACGAACTGGGAGAGATGGATAGCCAAGTTGTTTTGTCACACAAAGAGCTCAATGTAGTTGTCAAGCTCCGACAACATCCAAGTAAGTTCCAAGTTATTCAATAACTATGATAGTATTTGGCTTGTATTCTTAAAGTCTTTGATTTCTAGTTTTGCCAGCAATACAGTCTGCCCTGCAGCCCTTACACAGCAATCTTGACGCTAACATGTCAACTTCAAAGTTTGTGGATTTACAGCCACCGACAACAAGTACTAAAGTTTTTTGCTATTTTATTCATTGTTGTTTCACTATTTGTGTCTTTTCATTTATTAGTTGGATTGCTGGCAACAACCAAGAATATCTTGGAGTTTGTTGTGTCAGATGAAGCCGTAACTTCTAACAGTGAATCTTGTTCAACTGATGATGCTGAACACTCTACTACTAGCAGCTCGGCCGTAGAAGAGTTTGGTAGGTTGTAATCTTTTAGTGATTTATTGAGTGCTACCGTGTAATTTTAAGTTAAATTTGTTTAGTGCGACTCGAAAAGCTAACAATTTTTCACTTTGGCAGATGTAGTAGTTATCCCTGAAGTACAGGGTCATGTCCCTCTCCCAGAGCTGTCAGAGTTGCTCAAAGCTGCCAAGGCCAGTGGGAAGCTTCTAAACCATTATGTGGATTTCGTGAAACATCACAGCGAACCTCTGCACACATTTTACCCATATCCGTCTAAAGCGACTCTCAACCTCTACGGACAGCTAATGGTGGAGCAGTATCCTGAATTTGAGGATCGTATTAGGAGATCTCAAAAGAAGACGGTTGTTCCTTGGGTATAATTTTTATTTCTTATGCTTTTAAATCTCGATGCATCTTTTCATTAAAACCCTTTTTAGAAATCAATAAAAAATCAAGAATAGGAAAATATCTTGGTAACAAGAGAGGGTATGCCAAACATTCCTCTAGGTTGAAATTAAAAAGGAACCAGAAGAAACGTTTCTTCATGGAGCGCCTTCCAGAGCAAGATGTAAGTTTGGCTGATGTTTTAACACAAATTGATGGTCATCAGCCAACTCCTGGGCAGCAGCAGACAACAATGGACGTTAATTACATTAACGAGTTTGCGGACAGGCGGAAGCAGTTTGGGGCTCTTGTAAACCCATCTTTAGTGCAAATCATTGCTTCAATTCCATTTTACAATCACATCAATTTGGTAATATTCAAATTTAAATTTATTGATCGTTCAAAGTAATTACAAGTCTGTCTAGCAATATAAATATCCAGGTTTTACGGGATGGCTTCAAACTTGCTGATGTTCTTGCAGACCAATTTGGAAAAATTTCTTTCACTTGTGCAAGTCGGGCGGCTTTATCTACAGATCGTTTCTTCAGAAATGTACGATGCTAGTTGGACCTCTGTGGAAGTCTGTCTAGCACTAAACAATAGCTGTTCTACACAAAGAGGGGCCAGGAAATCGGCAACTTTCATGGAATTACTTCCGTTGAGTACGCTTGCTAGAAATTTTTACACTTCATATTTAAAATTTTTTTTCTCATTGCTCGTAGGTGGGAACTAACGTCGACGTACCGCGACAGAAAGGAATCTACCCACACCTGAAAATCTTCACAGACGCTGACAATAACCAAGTAATTTATCCAAGTATCCTTATCTGTTGTGACGAGGGAGTTGTTTTTTAAGTCGATGCACGTTGTGAAGATTTTAAAATTTTCATGTTAATTCTAAGTTTTTATATTGTTTCAATATCTGTTATCCCGCCAACTATGGCCTGTTAGAACTGTTAGACCGTACATGCATTTCGACTTTACCCCGTTCAAGTAATTCAATTCATTTTTCAAACTTTTTTTCCAAATTTAATCAATTCTTTTCAAAATCTTAATGTTTGTAACTTTTTGTTTGTTTAATATACAATTTACGGAACAATATTTTGCTTTTTTGATTTTGTTTTAATATCGAACTGAATTTTAAGTGAGAAATTTATGTGTAAATTAAGTAATATAAAGTTACTTAAATGCATCAAGTAGGTTACGTAAAATTAAGTAATTTAATATTTTAAGTGGAGAAAAAAATTTAAGTTAGAAAACCTGTTAAGTATTTTCCGCACCTTTAAGTGTTTTAATCTTACTGACTTTAAGTGGTTTACCGCTGCTGTGTAGAATCTGAAAAAAATTAAAAAAAAACATTACACATAACTTCAAATGTTCAGCCATGTACTTTAACTTACTGCAATGGAATGAGGAGTAACATCCAATGGAATGTTCACTGAAGCGAGTAGAAAGTCACAATTACAAGTCTCTTGGCAGGAGACAGGATTCAAATTGAGAACGACAAATGTGAAACTGCCAAATGCACGGTTTCTAGGCAAAGCTCTAGGCAGAACAATCAGATCTAAAACAGAAAAAAAAACCTTTTACAGATGACTTGAAATGTGCAGCCATACGTACTTTTACTTACTGCAATGGAATAAGGAGTAAAATCCAATCGACTTCCATCTTTGAACAAAGAAACAGGATGCATAAAAAAAAGAAATAACGTTGTGAAGTTTTTTTATGAGGCTTTATTTTTGTCACCGAAAATTTTTTGGCGACCACAAAATCAAATTTATCAAAATTTAGAATAAAATAATCGTTCACTTCTGTATATTTCTGTCTGCCCCAAAATTCTCAGTAACTCCATGTTATCTGCAATACAAACAACATTATAAATCATAACAAATAATTTTTATTGGTAATATTTTACCTTCTGTAGTTAATACTCGCCCAACCAAAGTTTGTTTAAAAAAGGATAAATTGTATCCCTTCCAATCAACCACATTTGCATCTATTTCTCCGTAGATTTTCGGATCCAGCAGCATTTGATGATTAAAGATTTTATTCACATCAATACAGTTGAATCGAGATTCAAATTTATTCTCTTTTTGTTTCCAAATAATTAATGCAAAATGTTCGCACCAATCGTCAAATATTTGACAAAAATACCAGGAGTCTGACTCAAATATGGGATCCATTGTTTACAATTCGGTTCTTCTGATTTCTCCTTTTTCTGTTTGTGGTAGACAGTACTACCATATCCTAAAAAACTAGACTAAAAAGTAGAAACCTTCAAACTTTCAAAAGTGGAAGGAATAAAATTTCCTACCTTTCCTTACTTTCAAAAGTAGAAGGAATAAAATAGTTTCCTACTTCGTGAAAGTAGAAGGAATTTCCTACCTTTTTCCTACTTTTTCGCCTCTACCATATATAAAGTAGGGAAAAAGTAGGAGATAAAAACTTAGAGTGTATTTAAACTGTTTTAACTTTGGCGTCTAATGGAGCTACGTCCATTTTTTTCTAAATAAATAGTAGGATTTCTGATTTTGTATCAGTTTTTTTTGTTTTTAATAAAAAGAACATTGACAACGTAATGCATAAAAAGGAAAGCAAAGACATGGTAGGCTTTTTTATGCGACATCAATTAAACCTAAATAATTTTTAGTTTCAAATTGGATTGCGCGGTCTTCATCAAATAACTCGTCTGTGGTTGGTTCAAAAATCTAGATGTAATAATGAAGTATGAGTATTTAACATTCTGTTAAAATGTAAACTAATTTTCATCACTGAATTTAGACGTGTGTTACAAGTGGTCCGTATTTTTTCTTTTTTCTATGTGTATAATTGCAGGGTTTAATGAGAGGGAAGTTATTGAGGGTACTACGTACACCCGAATCATTCGTTTGGATGGTAGGGGTGACCTTATCTTCGATAACGACCGGGTTTCTTCCGGCAGCCAGGAGGGCTTGTCTGTTCCTACAACGTGGTGGATATAAGAGAGGAAGGTAGAAAGATCGATACTCCGCCGTGTACGGCGGGTCACAGGGAAGTCTGTGGTCATATCTTGGCTTCATATTGCATGACCTACTGGGATTTCTACGAGCAATGCGGCTTGCGTGTTTCTATCTTTGTGAGTCTAATTGTTACCTATTATTGTTAAAGGAGGATGTGCGGGTCGTTTTTAATGCTGTGAAGGTGGATTTTTTTTTGGTTTGGGCTTTCTCGTTTCATACCTTATTGTGGTTTCAACGGGCAAGTGCCGTCCACTTTATTAGGACCTCCGAGTATACGCCTTGGGATACCGCCAATAAACTGCAGGTGGAACTCAACCAATAATGTCACTGGTTGAATCCTCAGTTTCGTCCATTTTTTTTACTTCTAAAGGGACCAAGTTCCTCAACCAGCACAGGAATCCGAGGAACCGGAGTCACTTGAGTTGGTGGCTTTTAAAGCTGCCGCAGTGGCTCTAGCATTGAGTAGGGGGCAAAGAGCGTCCAAGGTCACCCTCACAACAAGGGAGGTCGAGGTAAGTTACTGAAGACCGAGTATAAGCTCGAATAAAAAAAGAAAAATCCAAAATCAAGCAAAGTGTTAAAAAAAATAAAAAAATGGACCCAACCAATTAAAAAAACTAGAACCATTCTTAAACCGTAGTAATCAGGAGTTAATAATATAAATAAAAAAATATTTATCGTTAGCGGCAATTTGGAAACCAATATTCGAAAAAATAAACACATGATGCAACCAAATTTCTACTTTAACGCCACCATACCGACCGACGGCGTTATAAAGTCTACCACTACGTGGCCTCAACGTGGCAATACACAGAGAGACTCAGACTACCGAGACTACAACAGACGGGGAAAACTTTTCTTTCTGCAACGAAAACATTGATGACTTTTGCAACGACTACCGAGTGAGCAATTAAAATTTCTCCGGTTTCTGCAGAGCGAAGACGCAGAATGACTGGCAGAGCGCTGCCTCCGTAAGTAGGAGACAAAATTTTCATTGAACATTTCCCCCCTTATCCAGGTCTTTGACGCATTTCTATTTTTTCCTTTTCCACGAGGTTGCCTACTCTTGGAAGACGAAACGTCGTTGCAGAGTGAGCCTACCGGTGATGACCAGTTCGTTGTCAGAGCGGAGCCAAAAAACTTTCCCGGCTTGGGAAACGTGGCATTTAAGTGTCTCTCAAGTCATCACATGCAGGAGAAATGCCCACTCGAGGAATCCCTGTGGTAGAGGGCATATTATTCGTTGACGGGTCAGTGCTTTTACAAAAAATAGGAGAAAAAGTCGCTACAACAGATGGTGGAAACTCTTCCTTGGTAAGTGACTTGCCAAAATGACGGGCATCTTTCTCTGTTTCGCTGTCTCTTGCGATGAAGTGAAATAAACGGATGTGATTGACTGAATCAGATCTGTATTGAAACGTAGAGAGAGAGAAGATCTTCGCTACACGTGAGACAAAAGAAAACTGAGCGGGCGCGAGCCTCTCTGTTGGGCACATTTAGGTTGGGGGAATGGGTGCCGTGTAGCCAGATGTGATGTCATCAAATCTGTCTCCATAAACTAATTTGACTAAAGCAGACGATTTTGTGGGAATTACTGGTGAGTATCTACGATTTGCGGTCTACTTACAATTCTGCAGTCCCCACACGTGGTGATAAACAAGCCGTTGCCAATAGTGAATGGGCCTAATTGCCGTCTATGCCAACGGAACGTCGCCTACATCATGAACTTGGAAAAGGCGATGTGCAGTATATGCAAAAACCAAGTGCCAATGACCATTCGAAACACTAAACATGTTTACCACTGTTGGGAGACGAGACAAAATGGAAAAGCATGACGTTGGCTTTTCTCTACGCCAGAAGGTTCAGCGTTTCCCATAAATTGCTAACAGATCTTTTCGACAATCTTCTGCAATCACTGAAACAGAGTGAAAGACTAACTGACAGAATAACTGACTTTAGTGAGTTGTATAGTTTAAATTCTTTTAAATATTTCTTACCTCTTTTTGTGGTTTTTTTTAAACAACATTTCAATTATTCATTTCTTTCACATACGTGTGAGGCAGGAACCAAGGTTCCTCCGGAAATTGCAAATGCAACTGACCTGGATTCCCAACTTCCCTGCAAGTGGTGGGAATTTTCGCTTCTCGGCCGACCGCTACAGTGCCCATCGATGCCATGCCAGTCAAATGTCACGTAATGAACGTGTTGCCCAAATTATTGTTTTTCATTATCAACTTTCAAAAACCGACCATACGGGTGGTGTTTGTGTGAAAATCAACCTAACCTTTAAGGACGGCAAGGTCTCGGGACTCTATGCAATTAAAAGGCATTTTGACGTGGCCCTTGGATGAGTTAGGCTTATTATGGTAGGACGGTATACAGAGTTAAAAATATTTACGCTGTCTGGGCTAACTTTGGATTACAGTATAGAGTTGTTACGGTCAAGGTCAGCTGGGTCTTTTAGCCGGACAAATATGATGTTGTCCTTTTTTCTGACTGACACTGGAATCAAGACGCCCGCGCTGGAGTCAAGGAGCTTCTCCATCCCAGCCAGAGAGATGCAGTCAGGAGGCATGGCACTTGTTGTAAAGCTGGCTACGACGACTGGAGCTTGCTGGCCTCTGACGGCTTGCAAGTACATGGGTTTGTCGGAGAGGACCGGATCGGCAGGTTGATAAGAGGCCAAGGCAGAACACTGATCAAAGAACCGAAAGGTCATCGCATCCACGAAGGCAAGTTTGACGTCCAGAAGGTCGGATTCCAGTTGGGAGAAACGCTCATGCTTGGTTTGGGAAATTGGATAGCCCTTCATAGTTTCTTGCTGAAGGCCTCTTTGGTAAGAGATTCAAGTTCGGAGAGCTCAGAGTCATCAGTGAGGCTGGTGTAGTCATCAAACCGGACATTCTTTCAGTCCGACATAGACTCCTCTTTGCTGGAATCGGCAGACAGTAGGCGTTTAGACTTGGTGGTTTGGAGTTGGGAAAACTCAGGGTCACTACTGGTATGGGTGAGACCACTGAGGATGAAAGATGCTTGCTTGCTATTTGCCTTTTGAAATTCATGAAAGCAGGTTTTCGTACAGAACTTGGAATCTTTCTTCACTTTTTACGCTTGCAAGCAGAAAACACAAGATTATTTGGCTTTTGTTTACGAGCCTTTCAGGGAGGTCAAGACCGTCGCCCTGACTCATGTTGATGGTTGGGCCAAGGGTACAATTCAAATGAATTTACAAGTGCAGAGAAAAATAAAAAAGTATAACAAGGAATGCACGGGATGAATACCAGTAAGATGAGACCAAAATTGAGTGAGTGAATGAAGAATTCACAAAATGGTATACACAAATATGGGTTCGTCTTGTTCTTGACTTGTTCTGACAGTAGTAGCAGACGAGAATCCTATGAACATAAAAAGTTACTTAGCTTACATTTTACCTCGTAAACATAAAAATTATTATATACCTGGATGAAAGTGATGCTTTCCCTATTTTTCAAGATGATGTTGTCGAGTTCCAGTTTATCAACACTGACTGGGGTGGGATTGTTTTCTGATTTCTTTTCTTGAAAAAATTAACGATGATAGGACTGACAACTTCGGGTCCATTTAAAGTTTTCAAAGATGAATGTTATGAAGAAATTTAAATCTATACGAAGGAATAATGTAAAACATATGTCAAAAAGTAAAAACTTCTAGTCTAGCATGGTTGAAATATAAGCGATCATATAAATCTTTGAGCATACGATATAAAGAAAAAAGTGAAAGGTAAATGACTTATCAATTAACTCATAAATGATGCAAGAGATTGAATTGAATGTTGGATTTGATCGAAGAATTCCAAAATCTATTATGAATCTGTGAAGGACTTTGCTTTTGGAGCTAGAAAATATGTCAAAAACACTGCCCAAGCATGGCAGAGAAAGGACGTGGTAAGTTGTATCTGAACTCGATATGGCAAAGGTGTCGTTATGTAACCTGTCAAGTTTGTCAAAAATAGTAAGTCTGTCTAAGCTCTAATTTCTATTTATTATAGAAAAAATTAAACCAAAGTACGCTTTGATATTTTGGAAAGAGCGTCCTATTCGATGAATATGTTGCACGATGATTAAGTAGTGGACAACGTAAATTTTCCTTAAGAAAAAGGGACCACTGACGGATGGTCCAGCTACCCAGAAGTGGTTCTTAAATTATATGGTAGTAATTTTATTTCTTGTTATAAACTTAAAGCAGATTTGATAAGCTAAGAAAAGTAATGCTCCTGAGGAAGCTGACTCTCTGATAGAGCAGTTTAGATTGAAAAATCCTGATTTCGTAGCTGTTACAGATGATGGGAACAGGGATGGAGTGGAGACGAGAAGAAACCAGAAAAACACAGAACTCGGGTATATATTTATTATTTCTTTTATTGGAATGAGTTTTGAATCTAATTTGTTTTATTTAAAGAAGATAAGCTCAACTCGTGTCCCAATGCTGTCTCATCCTGATGACACATCTCAAGAAACTCTTGAGAATTCAGGATTAGAATTCAGGATCAGGATTATTAAAGTATCTAAAATTTGAATGATTGCTTTAAGCTGTGACTATATTTTCTTTTTAATTATAGAACCCGTCTAACAACAACATATCTCAAAGCAGTATGGAGAATTTGTCTGAGGTAAAAAAAAGGAATCATTCGTTTAGATTTATTTTATTGCAATAGTGGTATAAAACAATATTTGTTTACAGGGGCGCAAGATGTCGACTCGTGAAAAGCAGGCAAACCAAGACTTTTTTAAGCATTAATGCTCAGCAGTTTATATTAAATGGTTAAGGAAAGGTTTTTGATTAAGTTTAGAGAGCGCAGGAACACTGAGCTTGAGCTGTCTTTTGTAGAATATGAAATAATGGATCTCACCTCGGAATTCCCTGGTAAGTTCTGTCGAATTTTTCTTACCTATCGTCGTGAGGGCTGTAGTTTATTTTCAAAATTATTTATTTTTTTATGTGGAGTTTTTTTATGAAGAAGCTGAAAATGAGGTAAATAAGGTTCTTAACACCTTGAAAAAAATCAGCTGGAGAGCAACGACAGGCTTGAATCCTGAGAACGAAATCCTAGGAACCTCCCGAAGAGATCTCATCTCTCTCATTTGAGCAATGCAGTTTTTAATGTGTGATATGTGATTTCTTCAACTAATTTTGTAATGGTATCAATGTTTGCCTCTTTGAAGTTCGAATAATGTAATGTAGCTAGCGAAAAAATGGACCTATTGAAACTTTAGGCCTTGTCTAGAAGTACTCATCCTAATAGAAGTAATTATTTGCACATTAATCATCTAATTCTTGGAAGGTTAATTTTGTATTTTGGAACCTGGTTCGGGTATCAAGCCCTTTCCAAATGCTTTTAGAAATGTTTAAAAAAGTCTCGAAAATATTTAGCTAAGAAGGGAACAACATAAAAGGGAACTGACGACGAGAAAAATTCTACTCATAGTAAAAACCATTTCGTGATTTCTCTTGACAATGAACAGAATAAAAGATCCAATCCAAAAAATTCCAAAACAAGTATTATGGAACTAATGGTTTTCGAAAAAACAAAATAGTATTTCAAATGGCGAGACCGGATTTTCAGTTCAGAAAAAGATTCAAAAAACGCTTCTGGTATTTATTGCGGATTTTGTCCTTAATATTTGTCTTTCTTCGTTATAATTCCTACATCTTTTTCATAATTTATTTAGATGATTCAGCTTGGAAACCCACGTTTTGCAGGACATAAACGCCATTAATTTATTATTAAATCATTCCTTCGAAAAATTTATAAAACCATATCTCGATAGAAACATTCGCATCACTTTCGGATTCTGGTGGACAGAAAATTATTTCTTCCTTTAAACCAGTTAGAAGACGTCATAATACTCAATACCACTCGTATAGATTTGATCTATCCGTTAGTTTGATAACTGTTAACTTAGATTGAACAGTCTTGCCAGACACAATTTTCCCATATAATAAATGCAAAGGGGGAAATAGGATTTGCAACAAACATGGCGGATTCCGAAAAAGTGCGTTCAAAAACACGGGGGAGGGGTAAGCTTCAGTCACTTTTTTTATTTTCAAATCCATTGTGAATAAACAATGTTTAATAAATCTTGCAGACTATTTCCTCTTACGTTGCATAATATCGTAAAGTTTTAATGCTAGAAGTAAGTCGCGTTACCCTCTCCACGAACACTATTTGCTTGTTGGAAAAAGCGTTTTCGACACAAATGGCATGGTTATTTGTGTAGGGATGTGTTATTCTTTATATCTAGGTGCTTGTGCAACATGGCGTACAATATCGGTGCAGCTAAGACGTGTTGTTATTTTATGATAACTCAATACTAAGGCATGATATTGGCAAGAAAAAGAAAAGACCAGAGGAGGCTTACTTAAAAAAAAACGCTTATCGTTTTTCCTGGTCATTTGCGTCCCTCAGCTGATCTCCCTCCGTTGAACTCTTTTCCACTCTCTCTATTTCTTTCGAAACAGGTCGTCATATGTGCAATTCTTAACGTCAATCGACGTGACGACGTCGCCAGCTTGGCTCTGTTACCTTCTCTCTTTCTTTTTTAGTATTGTCTTCTCTGTTGTCGTGCCAGCCGGTTTACGTCTACTGAAATCAGTATACCCGTTTCCTCCTTCCCTTCTGAGTCTTTCGTGTTTGTTTTATTCTTGTATTATGTTGGACCTTGGAATTCCCCAAAGCATGGCCAGCATGTATTTGGAACTGGAATGCCACAAGCATGGCCAGCCTGTATTCATGTATGTTGGAGCTGGACTGCCACAAATCATTCACAGTTCTTGAAAAAAAACAGCAGAAAACTTTTGTTTTGATTTGGGTCCCTGGTGGTCGAAGTTGGAATCCGGGGCCGGGTATTGCTTGCTTTCGATCGTAATTATTTTAGTCGCGCCATTTTTCCCACCAAGCGCGTCCTATGGTGTAGTGTGTGAGTGTAGTATGGTGTAGTTAGTGTAGTTCTACTCAAATTTCTCATATTTCGCTGATGGATTACAATTTTTGCACCTGCTGGATTATTTCACTGTCTGCTGTCAACTCCCGGTAATACGTTTGAGTTATTTTTTTGTTTTTTTCCTTGTATTGTTAAGCTTACATCTTCGGCGTGTTAAAAACTTAAAAGTTGTCGTTGACGTTTTGACGTCGAAATGAAAAATGCCGTTTCATTGCCCGAAACGGGGCTTTGAAGAAAAAAATGTGGAGGTTTTTCACATTTTATTGCAATCATTGAACGACTGGAAACATTAGGTTTTGACAATTTCACTTGGGTGTGTGTGCATCGCTTTTTTTCTCCGTTTTCTCCATGCTTTTTCTTTTTGCGATACATTTGAAACGCAACATTGATATTTTTGAAAATTATTTCTGTCATGAACTTATTGCCATCATGGCATTCCACCCGAGGAACCTTATCGTAAATAAATCCCCTTAAAAAGGCTTTAAAACCATCATGCAAAAAAATAATTCCCTCTTTAACAAAATTTATCATTGTTTTTTCAACAATCGTCAAAAGGTTGAGCATATCTAATGACGCCCATTTTAGCAAAAACTTTGATTTCAATTTCGTTAGAGTTTGTGTTGTAATATTTTCGGGCAAGCTACTTCCGTTTTCTGCTGCCATAGTCTTAACGCAATAAGCACACCATTTTTTTCTCCCAAAGGAATAGACCAAGTAGCCCACTATGTAATATACTATGTTGTCGCTCACTTCCGTGGAGTCATCTTTTTCTTCTTCCTTGGTCCTAGCTCTATTACAATCCCCTTTAAGAAAATTTATTTTAATTTCGGCTCTTTTGGTGGTGAAAGCTTTCTGATTATTTTTATACAAACTTTTGAGCCGGTCCTTGTAGGATGAAAGCAGAAATATCCACTCCACTCCATCCACTTTTGATCCAATAATAGTTTTGGTGGGGTAGTATAGTGTCAGCATTCGAAAAAGCTGAAGAAATGATGGAACAGTTGGTATGTTGCATAACCCTCCGCAAGTGCGAATAATCCCGAAAAATTTCTAAAAAATTTAAATTTTTAAAACAATTATTTTTAGCTTGCACCCCAAAGAAATGACGTAAATATTCTACTTATATGCAATCTTGGTTGAATTTCTCCGTCAGCACGTATCTAAAACCCAAGTCCAAGAGCTCGTCCACCATTACATCAATTTGTATAATGTTTTTTTGTCTTAAAATATTTTTTAAATTCAAGTAATAAGTTGCTTAAATTTTGAGATCAAAATAAGGGGTGTTAAACTGGACAATTTGTGGCGACGCCGCTAAAAAAAGGGCTTTTTCCCAGGCAGGCTTTTGCTCCGTATTCCAGTGTTATTTTCCCCCTTGTTTCCTGTCCAAAATGGGCGTACGTACGTACGTAAATTAAATATTAATCTGGTGTTAAATTCTCGACTTGTTCTGTGAACCAAAATAATGTTTAAAAAAATTCTTCTATAGAAAGCCACATTTTTTATTATTGAAGATTACTTCAAAAATATAAAACGTAGACCTATAAAACCAAAATTATATTCCCAAATGAGCATTGAAATTCTACACATAATTATATTTTTTAAAATAATTAATTTCTACTAGTTTTATAATAAATTGATTTGTCCAACCTTGGATACGTCCAACATAACCAAGAACATTTTTAAAGAATTTATAAACGTGACAGAAAAAACAAACAAAAGCACCTAAAATATAGGCCTTGATAAAGATTTAGAGGAATTTTTGAATGATTCATTGTTCAACAATCTACACACCAACAAATTGTAAAGTACTTAAAAAAGTAATAAAAAAATATCCTTGACTAAAAAAAACTAATTTTGTATTGATAATTTTGCACACTACTAAAAAACCACATTCAGACTGAAACTTCTATGTCCAACTAATCAACGAAACAAGATTTTGAAATGCAACACAAACAAAATTTCAAAACGAAGACATTGAGAAGTAGACCAACTATTCAAAAAGAAATTCACAGTTATAAATCAATCAAAATGATGATTTTATTGAGATGTGGAATTACTGTTTATCTTGGGTTCCAGATTGTCCTAATAGATAAACAAAAAAATTAGTTGAAGAAAAAAACGATTTTTGATTTCTTCATTTTACCGCGTGCGCTGCTGTGAAAAGAGACGAAAGTCTGGAGCGTGAATGGAAGTCGATCGTCGTGGAATGGAATTCCATTCTGCCAGATAACTCGAGCGAAGTACCAGGATAGCGGAAAGATGCCATTGATTACAAAATCGAAATTGGAAAGCCTACCATCATCTTCGCATGTAGCATTCTTCAGAATGCTGATGACTGTTTCACCTGACGTTGTCGCTTCTAGATGACCTCCCGCGTCCACCAGTGTTTGAAATACTAGTTGGTGCGATTTGATCGGAATAACATTTCCTGTGTTTTCCATAATTATCGGTAACATTTGGGTCTAGAGTTTAAGAAACAGGTTCATGCTTTTCAGATGTAAGTGGATATACGAAATTGCAGCGTGCAGTAGAGTGGGCGTGTCTTTTTTGTTGTAGCGACATTCAAGATGCATTATTCCTCCAACTCTTTCTGGTCTCGATAGTTCAATAGCGGAAAAACTTCATCCAGGATTATTACAAAAAACCACAAGCATGTCGAACGAAATCAGGAGGGTGAGGACACTTACACGATTTTGAACAATTTCCTGTGAAATATGGGAAAAATTTTGCTATCGAGGTTCTGAATTTTATTACCACCAGAAAATTGGGATCAAAATATTCCACTTTTTCTTGATTGTAGGCCAATCTATTTGGCGATTTCTTGAATCAGTCGAATATTTTTTCTAGGGTTTTGCTGAAAAGTTGAATGGCTCTGGGGTCATTTTCGGGTCGAATCCCGACATTTTTTCCAGAAGTATTAGGTAAGTACAGATCGCTGGGCTGTATGGACTAAATGCAAGCAAGTGATTTCCATACCTTAATAAACTCTCGAGATAAAGACAGCAGGGACTAGATGGTTTGGGATTGGCTTGTAATAATTACCTCTCATTTCCACTCCTTAAATACTTTTTTGTGCAAGTGAAGCATTTGTATTACTCCGTACGCAAGCTATTCAGTTAGTAGGCGCCGAAATTGTTGGAAACAGAGAGGAGAGCTCAGTGTATGCCGTGTGATTCATGATCACATCTGTGGCCCAAAAGACACTCAATATAATCACATAATAATACTGGTGCTTACCTGTTATACTTTGTGCAGTTTCAACACAGTAAACTTCTCCTAATAATTCTAATACAATTAATTCAATTAACACTAGTCAAACTAGCTTCTTTACACAGCTTCTTTATTGCCTGAACACGCTAGAATAGCAGACGACAATAATCCAGTCATGAGCACAGTCGAGAGAGAGAGAACAACAGAGTTGCCAAACATACAAAATGTCCGGTCGCTTGAACACGAATTCCAACAGAAATCGCTGTCGAAAAGTGTCGTTTGTATCTACAACCTTTTGTTGCATCACAGCAGTACTACATAACGTTATCACATTACACTATAACATTACGCTACTCTAGTTTTACAATCTTACGGGACAGATCGATTGAAACATATGTGGTTTTGGGTGAGGAAACACTGTATTGTAGAACTGTTACGTATGTTGCAAAGTGATGTGGTAAAGTAATGCATAACGAACACGTCAACACTATTACGTTACATTGAGACATTTGCTACACTTCCACATTACATTGTTACGTTACTTTCTTGGTTACTTCCCCACCCAAAACCCCATGTTTCAAACGAGCTGTCCCGTAAGTGATGATGTGTTTCTATCAAAACAATAATTTTCTGGAACTGAATCATTCAAAGTTTCATCTTTTTGCTCAATTTGTGACAATTGTCCACACACAGATAATTCTGTTTCCTCAATACATTTTTATGAATGTGAAAGTGTCTTAAAGGAATTCCAAGAAGTTATTAATATTCTTTCTTTAAAATATTGAAATACGTATAAGTCATACGTCATACAAGCTCATACGTACTACGTCAAAAAAACTTCAACGTAAACCACTTTTCCAAAAACGTCAAACGTCTGACGTTACTAATCAATACATCACCATTTTATTTATACATTTTCGAACATAAATATATTATACACCAATGGCAATTTTTTCAAGAATTAAAATTTCTAGAAAGCTATCAGATAATTTGTTCCGTCTAACTGTAAGTATGAGGGCAGCCTGACTAAAGAGGCGCTCTAGGGGATCACTAGTTGAAATGGTAGTATTGTGTTTTATAAAAATGTTCTTGATATGAGGATACCTTTTAAGCATCTCCATGCTCACATCTTTGTCGAAAAAAAATTAATCTACCTCGTTTGGCTTCAGTGTGGTGTTATTTGATGTGAAACTTCAAAATTCCTCTGTAGAACTAGCACTTTTTTCAAATAGTGTGATTTGGCATCACTTAATATTAACTTTAGCTCGGTAACGACATCTTCTTTTTGTTTAGAGATCTTTTTTTGTTTAAGTCTTCAATCCAATTAGTTAAAAAAACGGATTTGTGCAAGCTGCAATAAGATAGGTGTTATGAATAAACAGATGACCGAACCTGAAATTCAAAAGGAAAATTCTGTAAATATATAAAGTACACAGAAAATGTTACACCTTTCATACCTATCCTGAATTCTTGACAGTATTTTACCACGTATATGGTTGAACTGCTTCTTGAGCTTTGCAAGAAAAGGCAGAACAACTCCTATTCCGAGAAAACAGCTCCTTGAAAAATATCTAAAATAGAATCTAATCGCGTCCAAGCCGTCTTTCGTAAGAACTGGAATGCCGTGAACGAAATACAGTGCTTGCTGCGTCCAGGCTCTTGTAGTGTTTGAAAATGGAAGACAGACTATCATACAGAGAGTTCCATCGAGTGAGACACGTTGTTGGAAGGGTAATACCAAATACTTCTTTGACTGTTTCAGCTGATGCACTGATTGATCTGCCAATTTTTTTCCAAGGAGCAGTCATTTAGGAAAAAGTTTGATGAAGGGCTTTTCGTTTTGGAAATGACTTATTATCAAAATTTGAGAGTTCTCTATGAACACTAGCAATCAAGTTCAATGTGTGTGAGGCTTACCTGAGGAAAATAAATTGTCAGTGATAGCTATGCAACAAAATAAAAATGATTTCACCTCAAGTGAGTAAGAAAATAATTGAAGAATCTAATAGATCGGCTGAGAGGGAATCGTAAGCTGATGTCTGAAAATTTGCTGCTTCGTTAACCTTAGTAAAATCTTCCTCTTCTTCTTTGAGTAGTTCCACTACATTTTAAATATTTAAATCTTCTTCACTACAAGTAAAAATAGCAGACCTACTATTAGCCATCTCTGTCTGATCAGATATAATTATTCAAGGGACAAGTTCATTTATTTAAAAAAATTCAAGCAAAACGTAACTTAAAACTTACTGAGAATTGGGTCATTTGTCAATGCCTGTTGGACCAATTTTCTTTTGTTGTCGCATTCACTTTACATCTAGAATTCGTGACCTCAAATGAGTTATTTAAAAGACTCACGAGTTCTTCCAATGCTTCAGTGTCTTTAAACTGATATTAGCTAAGTTTGTATTCCCGTCTGAACGGTAATGCTTGAGACCGTCGGTGACAGTATTTTACAAAATCTGGAAAATACATCCTTATATTAAAGAAGCTACTGGTGAATTATGGTTATGGACACATTAATTCATACCTGAACTGCCAGCTTTACACTCATTTTCTGGAAGCTATAAGAGCTTAGATAAACGAGCTTAAGTTTTGGAAGAACACTGAGTCCTGTGCTTCCCCTCACAGAATTATGCTAAAACAATTTCAGAAGATGCGAATATTGAACCGCCGTTTACCAGAAACCTGCAAAACAATGGAAATTGAAAATGAATTAAAACAACTGTAAATATTAATCCCTGAGAGATTTTCAACTTGATTGAAAATCTAGAAGGCTTTTAGCGGCATAAATGGGCGGGGAGGAACACAGGGCCAAAAACTATTATTTAAACCCAAGGGAATCAATGGCGCTCTGTGATTGGCTGAATAACAGTTTACAAACTGTGGCACAGGTGTGGCTCGCATGAATTGACGTGAGCCCTTGGCGTTAACTTTATTCGATTCCTTAGACGTTTGTCCAACTAACGCGCAAAAGTTTATAACGATAAGTTAAGTTGTTAATTAGTTACGAATTGTTGAAGGTGCAAAAGGGGCGGGAAAAAACGTTTTTTAAAGCTGCGACTCATATTCCAAGTTTGTTTGTTGTTGCGTGAATTCCTTCCGATTCCCCATCAAATTATTCAAATAATGTGCTAGATTTTATCTCAACATCTGATTTGGTTGATTTTACAAGAATATTTATATGTGTGAAATGGGAGGAGTTTCGTGAAATGGGAGGAGTTTCTTTGACAGAGTGTGATACGGACTATTTCGTGATCTGGCAATGCAGGATATTACATCACAAAAAAAGAACAGGACAATTAATTACGCCTGCTAGTTTCGCAGTACTTACGAATCATTTAGCCGAATAGTCGGTGTTATTATCGCTATTAGTATTATGGAAAAATCAATAGATGATTTGGATTTATTTCATTTTGGACAATCGGAGGTATATAGTAAAAGAATCTTTTTCAAGTCTTTAGAATCATCAGTGAATAGTAATGCTGAAGGAAGAATTAAAAAAAATTTCACTATCACAATTTTTAATTCTTATTATGTTTTTATTAGATTTAGTGTAACCTTGCTTTTGGTAATTAATAGGTTTGTTCTTCAGATGAGGTGTCAGTTCAGGGATTTTTACATGATGTGTCTAGTTCGCCTTGCTATGAACAATCCAAGGTAGCTTATAATGTCAATAGGATAGATAATCGATTAAACTTATACATCCAATTTCTAACTTTGCAAGGCCAAGAATTCATCAATTAAGGATACACAGCATACTACGCCAGTGTTGTTATCAACAGAAGAAACAAATGTTAACCCTGTCTGTATTAAAACTCATCATATGAGGACTCGTAGTGCTACTACCAATATAAAAATAAAGAGAAAAGGATGGATTCTGACAAAAAGAAAGAAGGAAAGGGATGATGCATCTGTTTCCCTTCCTGTTGATCAGTTAAAGGTATTTCATTACATAAATATGATAAAATAAATACGGGATAGGCCTATATTCTTTAAGCATGCAATTTAACTTTTTCAAGGGGAAGAAACCGTCATATAGAAATCAAGTTCAAGAAACATTGCAATCAATATCGGATCATCAGAGTGGAGAGGTAAATTATATCGTTAATAAAAAATGTATTTATAGTGTCGAAAGTAATGTCAATGCAATTTATGTTTTGATTTTAGGCATATGTTTCAAATGATTCGTCAGTACCAACATTATTACCAACAGAAGAAATAACCGTTGTTAATCCTATTCATGTGAACAACAATCGTATGACGACTCGCAGTGTTACTAAAGGTATATGTAGTAATTACATTTTTGTAACATGTGTAATAACATACATTTCAACTAAACTAACCTAGTAGCAGTTGCTCAAGGAAATATTTGTCCAATGCATGAAATTGAAAACAAAAGTGTTGTTTTAAATACTACTGCAAGGAAGAAAGAAGTTAGTACTATTAATTGCTTTAACACGAACGAACAACCATTTGTGGTAATTATAAAATTTACTTTTATTTTAAAAATAACATTAATTTTAATTATTAATGTGTTTTCCCAATTTCAGCCTTATGCAGGAGTAGATAAGAGAAGATCACAGAGAAAGTCCTCGAAATCCAAATTCGATAGCAATGGTAATTCAACGGGTCAACTAAATGTAGAACAGTTTTCGTTAGCTATGAAACATATGCCGTCTAAAGACATGCTCGTCAATGCTGAACAAGATCCAACGTGTGCCTTGATGGCGTTGGCAACGAATTCTGGCCTTGGACGTTTCTTGGACAGCTCGCAACTTATACGCGAATGGGGTATGGTTGACCAAGGTACTCCACTTAGTGAAGAGGAGAAAATGCCAAGTTATATTAGAAATCTGATGACGGAATTATGCAACAATGTAACAACTGCCGATCACGGTCGCATTTTCGAGGAGTTTCAACATCATTGGAACTTGACTGCAGATTTAGTGGCATGTGCATCGTGTGGTATGAAGAGCTACCAAATGGGAGAAGAACGCCATCATATAGTATCTTTGAACGACGTTACTTGCCTTCAAATATCAACAGAATACGTACAAATTTTAGCATCCTACCCTCAACAATATCGGTATTCATTTTCGTATTTTCATATAATGTTTTCAATTTCAATATTGTAATATCTTTAAACGTTGCAGTCAGGTGATCAGTTTCTACAAAGCCACAAACGGCCAGATGTTTCATTTGCACCCTGAGTTGGTGACATCGGAAATAGATGAACATGGAAACGTAACCGAATTGGTTACACTGTGCCACGAGTGCTACATTGCAACAGTGAAATTTAAAAAAATACCGAAAAATTCTATTGCTGCCGGGGTGGATTACGGAAATAGCAGTCGCGTGCCAACATTACAACCATTGACGATAGCTGAACAATATGTCATAAGCCGTGGCCGATTATTGGTTTCCGTGATAAAATTATCTGGACAGTACGCTAAAGAACGACAATCCGGAAAAATTGGCCACGCAATAGTGTTCCCACAAGAAGGTAAACGACTAGAAGAAGAATTAAGAAGATGTTTGCGACCCAAGAACGCTGAGGTGTTTCCGCGACATGATGAACTAGAAAAGAGTCTGTCCGTGTCGTTTGTAGGCACACGTCAACAATGGGACGCACTGGTTCCTCATCCTTCTAGTCATCGTTTCCGAGACATTTTGATTAGAGCTGATGTCGTTTACGATTGGTTGCACGCCTTGAAAACACTCAATCCGTATTATAAAGATATCCTCATTCATGATACACCAGAAATTAGAAAGAAATTGGAAGATATACCGAAGGTGCTACTCAGTCATGCCACAGTAATTACCGGCAAAACTGAGATATTCATTGGCCGCATCATAGGCAAAGAATCCGGCGAAGGAGAACCAAATGAAGAGAAACATGAGTACGTTGCAAGTGTACAAAAGCATGTTGATCAAGAATTCTTATTTAACGAAGCCATAAATTCTACATCGACGTCATTGGTGACGAGAGCTTGCAGACCGAACACTGGTTTACCGACTACTTCTTCAACTATCTTAGATGGTAAACATTGTTTGGCAAAACATTACTTTTCCACAGAAAATTGTTATACTCGCTCACATTCAAAGGACATGCGTAATAATATAACCTCTTTTTGTTACAATAGGTTTGATAACTTCTATGCATGGATTAGCTGAGGAAAGTGAGAAAAATGAAGACAATCGGAATGATTTCCAATCGAATCTGGTCGAGTTTATTCAAAGTGAGAAACCGTTCAATGAATTTCAAGAGAACGACACACTTATCTACACAGCATTCCCCCATTTGTTTCCGCTGGGAAAAGGTCTTGGAACGCGTTCATCACTTCCCAGGAATAGTGTGGTTCATCTCTTGATGCCATTCCACGGTCATTTCGCAGCATGCCTACGATTCATTTTCCTGCTATTCGATCAACACCAACGACATTCAGCCACAAGAATCATTGCCGCAAGAGTGAAATCTGACCCCGAGTGCATTGGCAAATTTGCGACTTTGGTGTCGGATCCTTCTTTCCTCAAGAAATTGAAATACGCAAAAAATCATCCCAATGAAGCAGAATCCAAGGCAATTCTAAGCAGCATTAATCCTTTCATCACTATGTGTAATAGCGAGATACCGTACACGGCAGCACAAAGAAAGGCATCCGTCTCCCGTTTGTACAATATGACTCGGTTTTACGGAACTCCCAGTGTTTTCTTTACGTTTGCCCCTGACGACACTAATGGAACTCTAATTTTACGGATATCACTACCATTGGCAAACAATTTCACGTTCCCTGCTACAGATAGTGGATTCATTAATGCTCTGCGAGAAAAGCAACATCACTTTAAAACTGTACCTATCAGTCAGTCGAATTTGCGGAAAATTTTGGCGAGTTGTCCGGTTGCTGCCGCAGAAATGTTTCGCCAAACAGTGAACAATGTTTTTTCAATCATAGTGGGCTTGCAACCCGACAATTCATCCAAGAAAAAAAACATTCCCCTTACTGGAAAAATGTCCGGAGCATTCGGTGTACCCGTAGCTGCTTTTGGCTGTACTGAGGAACAAGCCCGCGGATCCCTTCATATGCACATTGTATTTTGGGGTGGATTGCCACCTACTTTATTACAAACAGCTGGTGGGATTCATTTGTTGGCGGATGCCATAGCTGAAGCATTAGACAGCATTGTTAACGCTGAATTGCAGCCCATCACTCATTTCCGTCATCTCCTCCGTGATCTCAAAAACGACACAGTGCCACACGCATCATTGTTCCCACCACATCACCCAACTAAGTATCCCCAACTCTTTCAAATTGATGTTGAGCGTGTAGTGGATTTCTGTAACGTCCATCAACACAGTGCGACCTGCACGAAAGGGAAAACGGGATTATGCAGCTGTCGGTTGGGTAGACCTATGGAAATTGAAGACGAAACTGGCTGCAAACAAATCAAAGGATATAGAAAAAATGTCTTGGAGAAACCGGAAGATGAAAGCATTATAAAATCAAATTCAAATTGGGAGAGAAAAACTACAAAAAAGAAAACAAAACTGGAGAGCAGTTACGAAATCCTGCCGAATATTGAACCTCCTCAATTGAGTTCCAGTTTTAAACGTAATTTTTCACGGACACCGATTGCTACACGTGATGCTAGGCTAATTATGTACGGATTCAAAAGAAGAGAATCAGGAAAAGTTCAAGATTTAGACTTAACAGATACAGATCAACAACTCTACGCCACATTATCAGAAGAGGAAAAGCAATGGTGGAATACGACTCTCCCAAAGAAAAATGGAATGGTTGTCGAATTTAACCCCCTCATATCAACTCTGCTTGGATGCAACACCAATGTCAGCGTGTTGGGCAGCGATGCTCAAGCTAAAGCTGCATTGAGTTATTTGATAAAATATGTCACGAAACCACCTGCTGAACTAGCTCACTCTTTGTCTCTATTATATCATGCCAGGCAAGCCATCC
The DNA here is from genome assembly GCF_021134715.1 of Daphnia pulex. Classification (NCBI taxonomy): domain Eukaryota; kingdom Metazoa; phylum Arthropoda; class Branchiopoda; order Diplostraca; family Daphniidae; genus Daphnia; species Daphnia pulex. The sequence goes on along the minus strand of NC_060024.1, from coordinate 1,958,449 downwards.
AGCATCATCCTTCCGTAGCAGACGATCAAGGTTCAACTCTTCGTACAGCCATACACTATTTGAACAAAATTATCAACAAGCTAAATGGCGCCGTTGAGATTTCAGCACCCATGGCTGCTGCCGCCCTCCTTGGCATGCCAAGTGAGACGTGTACTGATAGTTTTTGGATTGCATACGTTACTGCTTCTATCAAATACGTCAGAGAGCATCCGGAAATTCCACCTTTACCCAACATTTCTGACGAAAGCCAGTTTGAAGATGTAGCCGAAAACATCAAGTGCAACCACGAGAATATCTTCAGCACTTCAATAGAAAACGATGATGTATTAGAAGTGGACGTGTTTTCCGATGAGGAGAAATGGGAAACTGATAGTTCCGCTTCCGAAACAACAAACGAATCACACACAATTCAAGACTTGGAAACGACGTTGAAAGATAATGATGATCCTTACGACGCCGACGAAACAGAACCGATTGTCTTAGAAAAAGAAACTCAGGGAGACGAAACGGAAGAGCGTATAATTTCCACAGCGGAAATATACGTTAGCCCCCAAAAAATTAAAGCAGTTCCACAACATGTGCACTACGCATATAGAGGAGAGAAACTTGGCATGTTGTCTTTATACGAGTACGTTGCTCTAGTCAACATTGTACCTATAAAAGAAAAAACAACTTCCAAGAACACAACTGCTAACAGAACACGCGGCGCGGGCCGACATCCGAACGCAACGTTCCCATTCGCTACTAGTCACCCATTACACGGTATGAATTTCAAAAAATTATAATTTTTTTCACAATATTAGTTAATAAGTCAAAATGCATTCTTTCTTTGCTTTCGAACTTCATTTAGAAACTCATCAACAAAAACTTCGTTCGAAATCCAAAATCCCTATGCTAGTAGGGAAACCACCAAACATGCCCGTAGCCAAACCTAAACTTCTCACTAAAGAATGGAAAAGGCTAGCACAAAAATTCGCAGAGTATATTCTTGTTCTTTACAAACCATGGACTGTACCAACGCGAGACGGTGGAACATTACCCGGACGGACAACATGGCAAGCACTTTACCAATACATGTACGAACTGGAAGGAATAGGTGAGCCATCTGGACCGTCATTTTTGAACATCATCCGCGCAAAATGGATCACCAATGCAGCACATGGACTTCGAATATTAGCGTCGGATCGTATGGCTGCACAAAAATATCGTTGTCGCTGTGCCACCGTTTGGAAGGATGCAGGCGGCATCGACAAACTAAAAAATTCAACACCAAATGATGATTGGTCAAACGAGAATAGTGAAAAAAATCAAGAAGAAATCAATGCCGCAAAAGTAGCTCAGAAAGCCATTGATATTATGCGTAAAGAAACGATGATGGACGAAGAATCTTTGGAGACTACAAATCGGGCTTTACAGTACTATCACGAAACAAGCAAAGCTTTGAAAAAGAATCAGTTACTGATAAAAAAGGCGGGACACTAGATAAAAGAAGAGCCAAAAAACTCATCTGTAAAAACAGTATTGAGGACGAAAAAATACTAGGTATAATTATGGACAATCTAAGAAAAGAAGACAGCTCTGCCGTCAGTACAGCAGATGACACATCCACTACAAATGTGACGTCCACAAAAATCAACGACATCCCAAATGAAAGAAGTCCACCGCTATCAGAAAAATTAAACAAGTCACAAAAAAAGATATGGATGCGGATTCAACATTATTTTCAAGAACTTCGAAAGTACCGAGATGGATGCGGAACGCAACCGAAACCAATACGCCTAATGGTACACGGCGGACCTGGAACCGGTAAATCCTTCTTGGCAAAATGCATCAATAAGCTAGCTCTGGAGTACCGATTCACGATTGGTTGTATCGCACCAACAGGAATTGCAGCAAGTAATTTACCAAACGGAAGGACAGCACACAATTTCTGTGGCATTCCAATCACGCACCGCAAAGATACCTACCTAGAGAAACCTTCACCGACCAACCTATCTATGCTTCAGAATCGAGTCCAACATAATACTCTCGCTCTACTGTTAATTGACGAAATATCTAATTTGGGACCGGTTATGTTTGGCCACATAGAAAATAGAATGAGGCACATCATGGATAACGACGACCTCTATGGAGGTTTAGCGGTCATTGCAATGGGTGATTTTTTCCAGTTACCCCCTGTGCGACCAGCAGAGACACTTTATTCTGCAATATTGAAATGGCAAGCAGAAAAAAGATATATGAATCGAAGCAATCCCGTGTCTGGTCCAAGATGCAACGGTATTCATTTATTCACAACGTTCGAAAAAATCGAACTCACGGAGCAGATGCGAGCCGCTGAAGATTTGATTCACACGGAATTCATTAAAACACTAAGAATGGCATCGGACAAATCCACAATGCCTACAAAAAATTGGCTAAAGAGCATAAAAACCCTGGGAGAAGAAGATGTGCTAAAAGACCAAAGTTGGACGGAAGCAACAGTGGTGGTAACCAGCAATGAAGAGAGATGGCGAATCAATGAACAACAATCAAAGGCGATGGCTGCAATGAAGAATTGCCCTAGAATTCTGTGGGATAAACCAATCGATGGGATTATCGCCAACAGCCTGACGACATACGACACGAATTACATCTACCAAAATTACAAGCAATTTACAGGCGTCTTCGTCGCGGGTGCACCAGCCTTTCTAACAGAAAATATCAACCCTCGTCGTGGATTGACTAATGGCACACCCGTCACCTTACACTCACTCATCCTTGATCCCGAGGAAGACATGTCAGACATTATCAATCGGCTCACCGACGGAAGCGGAAACGACGTGAGACTAAAATACAATCCTCTTTATATTTTAGTGAAAGTAAAAAATGCCGACCCAAAAGATTTCATTGGGTTAACCGTAATACCCGATGAAATAATCATACCCATAGCTATTGACCAGTGAAAGCAAAGAATATTCAATTGAGGTCCCCTTAAAAAACCTTTTAAATTAAAAGCAAAAAAAATTCACGGTATTGAACTAGGGTTTGCCATAACGTTCCACAAAATTCAGGGGCAAACTTGTGACAAACTAATTGTAGATTTAAACAAAAGACCATTCCAGCCACAAGTAACTTTCGCAACTTTCTATGTAGCGGTGTCTCGAGTGCGACGCTCAATTGACTTAAAATTTATGCCCCTTCACCAAGGACAAAAAGATTTCGATCACCTACTATCCCTACACCCACCATTAGAATTGTCAAAATGGCTCAAAGGATACTCCACCAACGGCCTATGGAACCCCAAACTAATCGAAAAGTATGACGACCATGACATACCTTCCCAAAGCGAAACGACAAACCGACCTAGTAAAAGAAAGCAAACCAACCAAACACCTACCGACACCGGGATCTTTAAAAAACGGAAAAGCAGATGAAATGAACGTAGGTAAAAGCAAGTTAATAAAAGAACAAAGTAATAAATCAAAAACTGAACATTTCATTGTCTTCTTCCATATATTTCAGAACATTCCAAAATGACGTAAATGGGAATCAAAATCATGAGACGACTCATCGATAATTTAAGGAAAGCTAAATTTCCTTATCTCGACACATTGCATATATTTTCAACATAAACACCTGTAAACTATGTCTATTGATATTACTTCATTTAAATCAGAAGTGTTTTGTTCTACTCCACAAATACAAATTCTACTTTCACAAAACTAGTTAATTCGTTGCATGTGACCTATCAATAACATGATCTTGTGGTACTCGGTGGATAAACTTAATTATTTGTGATGAAAATGAGTTAGTAATGGATGACAATTCTTCGTTTTGACACTACACGAAACAATGTAGATTCCATGAATTCATATTCGTAAAATTATTAAATTTCTCTTGGTCATTTGAATCGCCTTTTGTACATATTCATAACATTATGAAATTGATTGCCAAAAAAACCCCCAAAAACGTTACCACTAAAACAATCACAAGGACACTATTTTCACACACGCGTGGAAACCTAAAAGGATTAACCAACGAAAACGTAATCCATTCTTCTATTTTTAAAAAATCTGAATGTTTTTTAAGTCACAAAAAAAGGACTCGTCGTTTTAGATACGTCCTATTAATAGTTACGTTGATTTTCCTATTAATAGTTACGTTGATTTGTCGTCGAAAGAAAACGTTGCAATAAGAAAGACAAGGAATCAACATGTACAAACAGAAACACAGCAGTCTCTTACCAGGATTCAAAATGAACGGCAATGAATCTGAAGAAAGGCCGTTTCAACTACTCGAGTTGGAACACGCGAAAAAGGCACAATTAAAAATTTCTCGACGCCTCCGAAACCCCGTTCGAACTTAAAGAACTAGATACTGCAGAAAATGACCTACAACTGCAGAAAGACACTTCATCCCGAAACATTTGCAAAATTGGCGACCTAACACCAGGAAAAAAAGGGTAAAGTATCCTCTCACTTGTAAAAAATGTTTTTGAATATGCACTCTAAATTAATGAGCGATTTCTTGTTAAAATACACCTAGATGGACAATTAAAGCTCGCGTAATCAGAAAAGGCGCAGTAAAGCAAACAGGAAAAGGAGATCCGCTGATCGAAATCATTTTGAAAGACAGCACGGGAACTATCAAAGCTACAGTGTTTTCCAACCTCTTCGAAACCATCGCCAACAGAATCGTAGAAGGAGCGATCTACCAAATTACGAGCTGTACTGTGAACTCAAGATACGGACCAAAAACAAACATCTTATTCCATTCGTGTGAACTGAAGTTCAGAGGAAACTCAACGGTAAAAAAAAACACAATTCCTAAAACTCCTTAAAATTACAATTACTATTAATTCAACTAGATAATCGAACTTCCCGAGGACACGACCATCCCGAATTTCCACTTTCCAATAACTCCACTAGCTGAGGCCGTCCAACTACCACAACACAGCATCATAGGTAAAGAAATAATATGAATTACCAGTTAGCCTTATAAAATAACAAATATATTACCTCATTCAGATATTGATTGTATTATCCATGATGCCACACTCCTACCCATGGGATCAGACAAGGCAAAGAAAAAAGAAGTTTTGGTGTACGATGAATCAATGGAATGTGGAAAAACAGTAAATATATCCTGACAAAAGAAACAAAAGAAATATTACATTTCATTATTAAAAAATAGGAAATTTTTGATGTTTGGAATGAAGACATAGAACAATTCCACGATCTGAAGCCCAGCACAGCCTACAACCTGGTAGTTAAGGACGGAATGGTAAAGAAATTTAAAGAAAAAACCTCCCTCGCAGTGGCTAAAGGAGGAAAAATAGAGGTAACTAATGTGAATAAGAATAATGAACTGAAAATGGCAAACTTGCAACTCTCTACTCCTTGCAACAGATAAAAACTATTCTCAACACCTCCAGGCATGTCCAATCCATCTATAGATGGAACAAAAAGCAGAGGAGAAGTCAATAGTAAAAAAATGAAATGTTTTTAATACCTTCTTCTTTAAAATTGTCTCACTAAAAGTATTCCCATACTAGTGTTTCAATCTTCAAAATCAAGAAATATGTTGTCAAACATTTAAAAAAATATGTTATCAAACATAAAAAAGAAATAAAAAAATGTAAAATGAAATTGCAATTAATTGTCCCAATAACAACTGTCAATTATTCCTCATCCTGTCTCCACAGCCAAAAACAAAAAATTACACGGATTACCTAATACATACATCAAACATTCCACACAAAAAAATGACAGCAAATCTTTAATCCCTACCATACACACAACAAACCGAAAAACATCATCTCACAAAAATGGCTCCAATACACACCTACAGTCCTACACTATCGATAACAGAGCTACGAATCCTACGATACAACCTATTACGAACATACAGCATAAGCAACTAGCGCCACGCGGAGTTTCCCCCGTTTAAAAACAAAACAAAAAAAAAAAAACTAGCGCCACTGATCTCACCTTTTTTTAATACGAACGACCCTCACAACAATAAAATCTCGAAGGCCGACACGCAGTGGCATTTTTATAAGAGATTAACATAATATAATTGAGTATCAGTATCGCCATAATTAAAAATACGATTTCGAATACACTTAAACAAGTGCGGTACGTCTCTCATAAAATAAATATCTGTATCAGAAATCGGATGCCTGATGGAGTTTTTCATGGTCACGTAGTCAGTGTTGCATCCTGATATTCCCAATAACTTCCACAGTGAATTATTTGGCTGTACCCTTCACATATCGTAGTTACAACTCTCACATCCACTTTTTCTAGCAAAATTAATGTTTTCATCATGATGTAGCTCTTTGCCTTTAGCTGCACTTTTTTAAGCGAACACTGAGATGGGTTGTATCCACCGATCACGAAGAGAGCTGACAAATTATTTTCGTCGTCCTCGGCTTCATCAGGGCTAGAATCTAGGTAGGAAAATCCTTTAAATTGGAAATCGTTTTTTTCAAATCGTATGTCTTATAGGATGGCCATTTCGTCCAACATCAACGAACCAAATCTCATATGTAGTGGCAATAAGTTTCTGAAATGTTTCTTTATGCAATTAATTGCAAAATCGTTTAACCTAAATTCAGATGAAAGACAATTCATTTTTCTAATTGTATTTTTGCATGGTAATGGTAGTATGTTGTTAATCCTTGGGTTATCGTAGGTAGCAGAACTTTTCACTCTTATCAGCAAATATTCTAAAAGCCATTAAACCTCATAGCATGCATGTCCCTTAACTTCTTATCCTTACATCTTGCTTTCATGACAATGGTTTTGAACACAAGCTTTCCCTATTAAAGAAAAAAAAAAGATTATTGAAACTTGGATTATTAAAATCGTTCTTAATACCAGGACACAATCTTTATTTGTCAATACTTATAAGTATTTCTTCAATATCCCTTTTCAGTTGTATACATGGCATACTTGCTCCATCAAAATCTGGGACAGTTTTAGAGTGAACTGAAACAGAAACTTTTTTGAAAGTCTGTAACCCAATTAACGTTGACATTCTTAAAAAGGCCATGCTGTAATCCTTCTCCTGTACTTCGAAAAAGTAGAAACTGTACGCATTTCCATTTGCTTGTTTCTTGAGCCAGAAACATGAAGGTAATTTCACTTCTATGTAAGCTAGTGGTAGTGAATGATTTTGTAATGACATTACTTCCAGAATCTTTCAAGATTGAGAACCAAGATTTTTATTTGGTTTCTCTGAGTGACGAGTAGTGGTACCGTTTTCAATATATTGTTCTTGCTCGCAATAAGTGCTAGTGTGACTGTATTTTACAGTTTTATGTTTGTTGTTTTCCTTACTGTACTGTTAGTAGTGAGTTGTATAATTGATGTTAGTGATAGGTAATCGAAGAGTTGGCTGTTTTCTATTATGGGATTTTGCTTGTCAATTTCTCAGTAGGTGTTCCTACAAAAGAAGATAGATATCAATACATTGAACAACATAATGCATTTTACATGTTTTACCTTTGAATATTGTTGGCAACAATAATTCTTTTAATTCACATTTCTGTCGATCTAATTTCACGTGTTCCTAAAACAGTTCGTTTCTTTCTGCAATTTCTTCAACAAATAATGAAACACTGCGCCGTTTCCTAAACCGTACTTAAGTAATTGTTTATGAAAGGTGTGACATTAAGACGAAACACTATTTATAACTTACGAGAAATTACGAGATAGAAACGCTACAACCATATAATTTAATGAATTGAAACCAGCTAAAACTGAACATGGTCTGAAAAAAAAACCAACAAACAACACTGACATTTACTGAATTTTTCAATTGTCTATATACACGTTTGATTTCGTTGATGAATTGTTCGTAGATGAATTTATTGAGCTTCAAACTGGCCTGGCAACAACTACTGAGTTTTTTGTGGCTCCAATTATTTATTCTACTTTCAATTCATAATAAATTGGTCAGTGTATTTTCCGTTATGCAATTCTTTTCACAACAATTAATTTGTGTTTATATGTGCCAAATATTTACGAAATATTTAGTGGATCGTAAAAATAAAAAAAATTTCAAATTTCCAAAAAAATTTGAAAAGACGCCATTGATAAATTTAGCAACTTGAAATATATTGACTTGGCAATACCAAAATGGCCAACGTATTCGTTATGAATTGTGCGTCGTTGTGTTTGTGTCCCTGTTCAATGTTTGTTTTTTATATTTTAAAATGATGATAGTCGGTCAAGTGACGTAAGTGTTATTACACATTGATTATCATATTTGTTATAGTAGTTGTCTAAATCTAACAAATAATTTTTTTGGTCTATATTTACCACGTTTTTTTCAAAGACTGGAAAGTTTGCCATAGTGCTCTTTAAATCAACCACCGAACTAGGGATAGTCCCTGATATTTGGATCTCTAATAAATTGTGTGCTTGGCCTCACCAATTCGATCAGGACTGGTGTTCATTCCACAAATTGTTGTAAGTGTTGCATTTGACTTGAAATTTATACGCGAGTAAAATCTAAAATTAATTTTTTCCAGATTCTTCAATACCAATAAGTGTGGCTGGTCCTGTTACAAGCAATGCTACAATTCCTTCTAATTCAACTGCTGGTGTTCATTCTATAAATGGTTGTAAATGTTGAATTTTGTTGTAAAATATTCCGATTTTGGGTGCTAATACACAGGGCTGATCGAAGTCGATCACCGTTGCAACCGAGACGTCCTACTACCCCTGTCGTGGCTCCCGTATTGGTTTTACCGCCTGTCGTAGCACCTGCCCCAGCCATTGTCTTCCCTCTCATCCCTCTCGAGCGGTTTCAGTGCCCTAATTTCGCATTGAATCGTGACTTCCCGTACGGCGATCTATGCCAGTATGATCACGGTTACCAGTTTCCGGATGAGGGGTTATTGGAATTACTGTATATTCCAAGACCACAAAATCCACAGCAGCCCCCCAGGGAAACTAGCCAACTACCACCCGTCTCCACCTATCATGTCATGACATGACATGACATGACAGCGACATTGACCACCACCACATTTATCAAAGCTAATTAAATTATTATTTTAACAATGATTGGATATGGTGCCGTGTTAGAGTGTGCATTGTGTACAAGGCGGCGGCCGAGGTAGTATATTGTTCAGTTCCGATTGGATTCTATGAGTTGTGTATTGTCCAGCCTTCTCTGTTTGCGCCCGTTAATTAGTCATTAATTCGTCGTATTAATGTAAGCTAACATTCACCTTGTTGCAAATATGAGCGCTGAATGTTTTGTCGGTCCACGGATTTTAACCCATCTTTTCGATTCAGTCTAATATAGATCGTGAATGTTTTACCTGTTTCGTGTACGTTGTTTACGCTTTCCCGTGTTTTTGACCAAAAGTTGTTTCACGATTTCTTGTTAATTCGGTGGTTAATTCTGAAAAATCGTTCTTCTCGATATCCGAGTGCTGCCCTTTAATTATTAAAAAAAATACACAATTTCTTTGTGTACAGTACAATGAAAAAAGAACTAATACAAGAAAGAAAACTGCAAGACATTGATTAGTGGGAAAAACACAACAAACCTAATAAATGATTTGAAAAGCCCCGCAATAAAATAGAGTATACTAACTATGTTAAATAAGTTGAAGGTAAAAAATGCTAAGAAAAGCATAGTGCGGGATTCAAATCAATCAGCAACGTCAAGAAATCAACCAAATCTATGCAACGATTCAATTTTTTTTTATAAAAGAACAACAGAAACTTATTCCCCTGTCTTCAAAAACTTGCACTGAGTTTATTGGTCATTCCGGCTTCATCAGGCCCATCAGAACGAGGATTTTCAGTTATCGGCTGGCAAACAGATGGAAGAAAAAACAGGGGAAAATATTGACGCAAAAAGTATTTTTTATCCAGTAATAAGGATTTACTTAGGCTATTTTCTTTTCTGAAGATAAGCAACTCCCATGTCCCAACTCATTCCGTCATTTTGCAATCGAAAGGCGCAAAGATTTGTTAAATATAATTACACCTAACATAACCTATAATTCTAGATTTCTCTCTTACAATTTTTTTTTTTTCAAATCATTTTAAACCTTCCAGTCGTCCGCTAGTTTAAGGAGCCATAAAGTGCATAATTTTCCCAAAGAAAGACAGTCGAATAAGGATGATGGATGTCACAACTGCGCCGAAACACAAATACACATGCAAGGTTTGACAAAATTCATTTTCTGATTTAAAAATTTTTTTATTTTTTTATAAGGCTGGAAGTCAGACAGAGATTGAGGTGATATAACTATATATATATCTCTGGATGACAAAACGGGATAACATCTGTTCAACAATCTGCCATATTTACTAGCGAAACATGGTCCAAGGTAACTATTTGTAATTTATACAGTAAGTGACTGACGCGTTCTTAGTATATCGCAGATCTCTCTGTAACAATTTGTTTAATCATTTCAGACTTTTGAGAAATCCGGAAGTTTAAGGAGCCACAATATGTGGCAAATTTTCGTAAAAAAGGCCGTTAAAGGAAGCTGATTGCTGTGGACAGTGAGCACCTTCTAACTTGCAAAGTTTGACCAAATTGAATGTTCTAATAATATCGTTGAGAACGCAAATAGAAGTCGTCATGCAACATCTGTTCATCAATCTACTGAATCCGACTACATTTGTGAAATATGTTCCAAGGTAATTATTTGTTAACATTAAAGAATTAATACATTATCATTATTACAGATTAAAGAAAAAGTGGCCAAGGGAGTAGCAAGACTAGTTATGAGCACGGAACATGCATAGTGAGCTCAAGTCTTACTATGCAAGAGCATTTAGGAGAAGGAGAAAAGTGGGGAGAGCTCTTAACCATGCAGTCGTTGGCAGCGAGAGTGAGCAAGGCGCGTCGTCTGCAACTGGCTTTCATTTTGTTCTCGATTCCCTTACTCTCGGCTCAGTTGCCAGATTGAATGAAATCGACTTGGCCGTTTCTACTGAAATTACGTTGCAAAGAAATTTAGGCAAAGTGTTAGCTAGACCATGGGTATGGAGATATCGTTTCCAGTCTCCATGTTCAATTTCCAATAAGAGGGGGCTCCACTCATTTTACTAAAAATTTGTAGCGGAATAGCGCTACCACACGTGTGTGAAAGTTGACTACATGCTATTTCCTTTGGAAATGCATGAACATATTTTCATTTTTGCTACAATTGCTATCATTTAAGTACATTTTGAAACTTAATAGTATTAATTAAGAATAGTTGTGAAGAAATTATCAAGTTTCTGTGATTTTAAAATTCAGGAGTGGCAAAAAAAGCGACCGAAAGACCATGGGTATGGAGATATCGTTTCCAGTCTCCATGTTCAATTTCCAATAAGAGGGGGCTCCACTCATTTTACTAAAAATTTGTAGCGGAATAGCGCTACCACACGTGTGTGAAAGTTGACTACATGCTATTTCCTTTGGAAATGCATGAACATATTTTCATTTTTGCTACAATTGCTATCATTTAAGTACATTTTGAAACTTAATAGTATTAATTAAGAATAGTTGTGAAGAAATTATCAAGTTTCTGTGATTTTAAAATTCAGGAGTGGCAAAAAAAGCGACCGAAAACTAAACTAAATCTACATGGTTCTACATACATATGATTACAATAAAACCATAGCTTGTTGACTTAATGAATCATTCGCATTTGATTTGGACTAGTGTCTTGTTCTTTGTCAACATTTCTTTTTCTCTACACCGCAGGATGTTACACTTCCCGTTCAAACTGTTTACTAAGAAGAATGATTTTGCTTACACATATATGAGCAAAACTTCTTTTAAAGATGTTTGTTTGTTTGTTTTTTTTATGGTCAGAAAACAAAAATATTTTATGGATCTATATTATATTCTTTTTCTTGGGCTTTCGTGTAACGTGGGTGGAGAAATTGGACCCGGGGAAACAACTCCATTTAATAAATGGAGGAAGCGTGTCTGTCCGGCAGCTCGATGTTCTCTACTCTAGCTATCTCGTCCAACCGCATCGGAGAACATGAAAACGCGCAGATTGAACGACATGATACAAATGAACAGCAGGAATGAAAAAAAAGGAAATACACAAGGCGGAGCGCCGGTCCATCTGCTAGAGTAGACCGCCTATGATCAAGCCTATATAGATCCGGACACATTTATAGACGAGGTTATAACTAATAGGAGTTCTTCTCCAAACAGGAGAAGATTTCAAACTTTTCACAAAGGACACTAGGCAGCAGAGGAAGATGAAAAGCTTCAGCGCAGTTAGATTACAATTTGATTAGAGATTGTAGATTGAAATTACATTGAACAAGAAGATTATATCAGGGCATTTGGGATGAATAAACAACATTTTTCCAGCTTTGCTTGTCCTTTTAGCGAACATCCAGTAATTCTTGTTATCCACAAAGAAAGCAAGTGGATTTCCGTCACAGTGGCAACGTAAATTACCATTACTATTCGTCAGATAGTATGGAAACTTTTCTTGATCCTTTGATCGTTTGAGGAAATCGTTGATGTTTTTATTTGAACCACATACCAATTCCATGTGTTGGTTTTGAATTGGTATCAGATTTTTCCGTAAATTTTCTTCTAATTCCAACCGCAAGCGTTTTTCTTTGAATAGTTCCCGTTCTAGTATAATTATCCTCTCGTTCAAATGAGAGTAACTGGGCGCTTGAAAATTGGGCGGCCGCCGAAACTGATATGGTAACTGCGGCACCTGGAATTTTGCCGAATTTTAATTCGAGAAAAATGTTGTTATCTTCGATTGCTTTCGCTTGGCGTCGTTTCGCTGGGCGTCGTTGCGCTGGGTATCATTGCGCTGGGCGTCGTTGCGCGCTGACAAGTTGCGCTGGGCATCGTTTCGCTGGGTGTCGTTGCAAGCCGACCAGTTGCGCGCCGCGTCGTTTCGCTGGGTGTCGGTGCAAGCCGACCAGTTGCACGCCGCGTCGTTGCACTGGGCTTCGTTTCGCTGGGTATCGTTGCAAGCCGACCAGTTGCGTGCCGCGTCATTTCGCTGGGCGTCGTTTCGCGCTGTCGAGTTGAGCTAAACGTCGTTGCGCGCCGACGAGTTGCGCTGGGCGTCGTTTCACTGGGCGTCGTTGCGCTCGGCGTCGTTGCACGTCGACGAGTTGCTGGGCAGTAGTTGGCGAAATTTCGAATGGCCAGGCGACGACAACTGTCGTGACGAGGAGGCATAGGGCAAATAGTTTGACATTCCGGAGAGTTGCGCCACGTAGTTGCGCTCCGCGTCGTTGCACGCCGACGAGTTGACGGGCAGAAGTTGGCGAAATTGTGAATAGCCGGACAACGAGGACTGTCGTGACGAGGAGGCATTGGGCGAATAGTTTGACGTTCCGGAAAGTTTTGCCGCGTCGTTGTGCTCGGCGTCGTTGCACTCCGCGTCGTTGCGCTCTGCGATTCTGCGAACGTGCTGATTTAGGATATGCTAGGAAAAAAACGTTAGCATTTTCTTTATAAAAATTAAAATTAAAAGTCATACCAGCAATACTGGATCCAATAAAACTTCGAATTTGTCTAACCCCAAAACGCTAGTTTTCATTAAGTGCAAAGCTGCTTGGACGTTTGGAGTAGCAAATTTTGTCGCAATGGAATAGTATTTTGAAACAGCTCTTAAAAATTCGATTGGGTGATTGATTTTGATGTGTTTGCTCAAAGCTGAAGTAGTATCGTAATAATTGTCACAGAATTGACAATACGATTTCTCGCTATAGTAAAAACTTCCATACATTTTGTGATGCACTACTTGCCCACCAGAATGAAATTCATCTGGATTAGTTTTCGTGATTTCATCTATTATGAAAATTTTTTATTACTGGTTATAATTTTGTTTAATTAAATTAAGAAATTACCGAGGATACTTTCAGCAATTTTTTATTTTCTTCCAATTGTAGAAATTTCGCTTTTTTCCTATAAAAGGCATCTACCGCGCTTGCAATAGCTAATTTTTCAAAACAAATTTGCGCATCTCGTTTCATATATTCTTATTTCATAATATTCTTAATTTAAAAGAAATAACAGTTACTGTATTTTAAAAAAATTCATAAACATCTACCTCGTATTCTCTGCGAAAACCACTTGACATGTTTTGTGAATTTCAGAAATAGAATCCAAATGTTTCACATAACATTTCTGCACACCCAGGAGGTGTAAAAGCGACAATAGAATTCATTTGTTTCAATATAAGTTCTATTTCACTTCTCGTTTTTTTTATATCGTTTTAGAAGGATTGCCATCTGTTAAGGAATAATTGAAAAGATTACTTAATTTTTTTGAAAAAAATTCGGTTAACGGCCTGACGGCTTTTCAGGCCAATAAATAATCTTCGCAAAAGGGCAACGTATATATAAGTAAAATATCACAAATCTCCTCTTATTTTTAGGGTGCAGACATTTTTTGGATGTTTGATGCGTATTACGTTGCGCTTTTTAATTAGTAACTTTTTTTCTTGTCGCGACAGGTGGCGTGTTCACGGTGTCTGGCTGGGTTAGCAGTGGTCGGCCTTCCAACTAGCAACAACTTGGATCGTGAAAATTAAAAAAAAAAAAAACAAAAAATAAAGTGTTTCTCTCCAAACAAAATTACCCCAAAAAAAGTAATTAAAAACTTTAAGTGAAGTAAACTGAAAAAAAAGCATTTGATCGAGTCGACAAAGACGTCGGCGGCCACATCTGGAAGTCGCCCGGAAGCCACGGCTCCTGCTTCTGGCGAAGGCCAACCGAAAACACAGCAGCCTCACCTGTTGCCTGGCGTTTCGTCGACTGGCGGGAATCATAAAAGTTCCCATCCGTGGCATTACGACACGGAGGTAAGTGGCTTGGACAGCGTGAGCAGTTTTGCCGGCCTGGAAGCCGACAGTTCTGGCCATTCGACGACGACAGTGTCCAACCACAAGACGAGTAGCGTCGAGTACTCGGCTTGATAGTCAACAACAACAAAGTGAACAACGCAACTGTTGCTGCTGACTCCGTGAGCAAACAGCCGGTCCAGCAAAGGAAATCATTCCTGCACACGTCCGTCTACGGTGGCGTACAGCGATCATCTCCGTCGGACCCCGGCAACAGCAAAAACTAGTTCCCGAAGAATGTGACCAACGAAGTCATCTCGAAAAAAGGACACGGTGTCGTCAACCAGGAGTTGCAGAGTGACGGGCGAGCCCTGGACTCGGACAAGAACCACTTTCTGCACAGTTTGCTGGACGATGAGGTCAGCAAGGCCGTCCGATCGTCTGGAGAAGAAGACGTGCTGCTGGAATCTGAATCCGCTTCATCAACGTCGGACGCTTTAGATTTGCTAACCGAGCTGGTCCAGCTGCTTGACGCCAACCGGGTGATGGACGGCGGTTTGATTGAGCTGATCGGCCAAGACGGGGCGAAGGCCAGTCTCCGTGTGACCTTCGCCAGTCAGTCCACCACCACCTCCGCCTCCGCCGTGATGACGTCACGCACAAACAGTTTCAATACGCGTCTGCACCGCAACTCGAAACGCTCATCTCAACGTCGTTGCCACAAATCACCTGCAGAAGTTGTTGTTGCAGAAGCAGCAACTCCAACAACAACAGCAACAACTGCCAACAACAAGACGGCATCCGATTTTTCTCCTCATTGGCTCTTTCCCGGGCAAGGCTAGGGAATTTGGACACACCTCTCGCCTTCATTGCAGTAGATACAGGTCTACAGGCCTTAACCATAGAGTAGGCCATGGTTACGGCCTCCAGTTTCGATTTGATTTTGTGGTGTTGTTTGCGTTGTTTGGTGTTATCTGTTACTCTTGTGTAAACGTAATCGAAGACATTTTGTTAGACAGCCACATCGGTGAGAACTTGAAATTTAGCTACGGACTTTGTAGACTGCTACAAATCTTAGTGTGTCGGTGTTATCAATATTCTTTAATTATAGAATAATTTTGATTTTATTTCTTTCGTTTTAGTGTTTGCAAGATTTTTTGAAGTTCACCTGAATTAACCTTGCTATGCAGGAGAGTTGAAAATAAGTATTATTATTAAGAATTATTATTACTTCCATACAGAAGGAATGATTGATGTGCATAAGTTTGAAAATGGTGTAAGTATGATTACTACTTCCAACATAATCACTTAATTAACAAGGTATTCTTGTTTTTGTTAGGCTCTTCCATTCCTAAATCCACTGTCACACAGTGACAACAAAGCCACTTGTAGTGCAACACTTCTGTGTCCGTTCCTTCACTCCTATTACTGAACTTGTCAGATGGTATAGGAATAAAATGTGATGAAGAGACCGTTACAATTACAATAAGCTTGAAATTGTTTAAGTATGATTACGACTAACCATGTAAACAACCAATCACTGAAGTAACAAAATATTCTTTTGTTTTTATTAGGCTTCCATTTCACAAGGCTACTATCATACCATGACAAAA
This sequence comes from Daphnia pulex, assembly GCF_021134715.1. NCBI lineage: Eukaryota > Metazoa > Arthropoda > Branchiopoda > Diplostraca > Daphniidae > Daphnia > Daphnia pulex. The sequence continues at coordinate 1,942,051 of NC_060024.1, read as the reverse complement.
AAGGCAGTTGCAGTATGCAACACTTCTTTGTCCGTTTCTTCTTCTTGCCTATTAGGCCCACTGTAGTTGTGAGATGATGTGACAGGTTGGTCATCACTTCAGCCATCATCTCATCACATCAGCGACAGGTTGGTTTTTATCCGCGGCCCGCCCATTTAGTTTTGAGTTTTTTTCATATTTAAACTTTTTTTGAAACGTGTCGTCACCCAGGTTCTGTTGTCTGAGATCACACGGACCAAGGCGCGTGGTAAGAGACTACGGGATATCCTGTTATCGACGCCAGCCCAGTGCCTCATCGTGATATCGGACGGGCGGCTCGTTGTGGGCTACTCATCGGGCTTCGCCAGTTACAATCTGATGGGCGACCAGCATCCGATGTCGCTCGTCCAATCGGAGCATCCCAGCATCTCGTTCATTTCCCACCACCCGCTGTACGCCCTGTGGGCCGTCGAAATCAACAGCCAAGAATTCTTTCTGGGCTTTTCCACGCTGGCCATTTACGTCGACATCCAGGGGCGCAAATCGCGTGAGAAGGAGATCATGTATCCATCCATGGCCTTTGGCCATCGGTACGATTTTTTTCATCCAGCCGTTTCCAACAGCTCATTTCTAACGACGTGTATTTTATTTTTGATTTTGTTTTTTTGCGCAACAACCAGTCAACTACGACGGCCATTTGCTGATTTACTCTGAGACTCACGTCGATGTCATCGACTGTTTCACCGGTGACTGGGTCCAGACACTCAATTTGAAGCGCTGCCTCCCACTCAACCAAAATGGCCTCCTGTCGGCCTCCTTCGCCACCGAACAGCCTTACGTCGTCTACTTGCGCAACATCAACAAAGGTTTCAACCCAGGATCCACTTGCACTCTATCTTCGTCGAAATGAAATTCTAATTTGATCCATTCAATAGTTTGCGACTTCGTTGATGTCCCTTAGAGCGAAGTGACTTTGGGAGGTCAAAGCCGGGCGAGAAGCAATCAGCCATAGACGCGGAGGCGATTCTCTGTCCGCGAGAACAACTGAACGTCGAAACCAGCGTAAAGAATTGACAGCAGTTGTTTTGTTTCTCTCCGGCCGACACTGGATGTTATTTCCTGTTTATTTTTTTGTCCTCAAGGAACAACAATTGCCATTCAAAGATGATCTCGGTGCTGTCCAATTTCAACCATATCAGTCACATGGGTCCCGTCGACAGGATTCAAATGCAAAGGCTGCTGGACCTACCGCAGTTGGACAGGGTGGACCAGTTTGTGCGCCACCAGGGTGCCCAGCATCTACCCGGTGCCATTCCCCTTGCAGGAGTGTCCACCAGTTCGAGTAATACCAGTATTACCGGATCACCGTCACACATGATGATGTTGCAGCAGCAACAACAGCAGCAACAGCAAAAACAACAGCAAGGCATCCAAAGGGTAGGTTTCGGCAGTGTATTTTTCGAGCTTCAAGTGCAATTGGCCATGGCGATTGCCTCCAGGTGCTTAGCATGTTCCAGCAATCGAGAAGCAAATTAACTGCTCCTCGCGTCCCTCCACAGCCGGCCGATCCATCGCCTCCCCGGAGATCCATATCACAGTCAGGAAATTCGTCTTCCGTAAATAATGGCATAATAATTAAATGTTCTCTCACATTTTTTGACAAAGTTTGATTGATTCGAATCGACTTTGTTGTTTTATTTACCACCCCAAAAAGGTGTTTACCGTTACCCTGGTTTGACCCTCCCGTTTTCTGGTTTAGACAGGACTCCAGATTGCAGTCAGATTACCCCAATGACGCCGAGTAGCGGTCTATCGGGTCAGCACCTCCCCTTTAGTTTCTCCACTCAGCATGATTGACAGATGATGTGATGAAGAAACCGTAAAAATTTTTAATCATTTCTTATTGTTGTGCTGACGTATAGTGCTGGAATAATACAATGGGATTTCATAATTTTTTTTAATATAGCATTTTATCCATAGTGTGTTATTACTGGGAAATTTAAATACACTAAGCGTTATATAGCACAGGTAGAAATGAATTTTATTCACGTAATCGTTTTTCTAATATTTTGTTCAGAAACCATTATTTTCGATTACAGGCAAGTCTTTTGACCATATTATGTGCAAATTTGTGCCAATAGGTGGGGTTTCTACTATACCCATTCCATATCCCTAATGAACGATCAAACACTTCATCCGCTGAACGTGGACGGAAGAACACGGAATCTTTGACTATATCCCCCCCAAAGGTTTTCAATGGGGTTCATGTCAGCTCCTTTAGCTGGCCAAGGGAGCAATTATATTTCTCTTTCATGGTCTGCAAACAACTCCCTTATTTTGATAGCCTGATGGATTGGGGATCGGTCATGGATGAATTTGAGTCGCCTTCCCGGGAATCTTAACTGGATTGACGGAAGCAGAATATCTCCAATGATAGCAAGATATTTTTCACTATCCAGCTTTCCATTAATGCGGACAAAATCCTCAGCTCCACTTGCGGAAAACCAAGCCCAAACAGGCACAGTTTTTCTTCTACTTCTATCTTTGACCTGAACATGATTTTCGTTGAAGCGCGTTCCGTTTTCTCGATAGACAAATACGCGTCCGCATTCATACGAACTTACAAATAATAGACGGGAAAATGAAATATATCAAATGGGAAATTCATTATGAAATCATTGCTTATAATACCAGAATGATTTTTCGTCGGAAAAAATGACATTTTCCCACCATTCTGCAGGCATGTTCACGTAATTGAGGGAAAAAAATAAGCACTGCTCTGCATGCGCTGGAGATAAATATAATTTTCTGGCCGCCCTACGTGGATGAATATTGTGCTTTTTAAGCACGCGAATGACCGCAGAAGTTGATGCATTTATTTGGGCCACATCTTTTTCAAATGAAAGATTCTTCAGCTTTTTAAATTTTAGATGCTGTATATAATTGATTTTACCTGCGATTTCTTGGGCCGTTGTTATAGCCCTTGTAGCACACTCACATCCATCGTCTTTTAATGAACGCAGGACATCGGTAATTTGAGTTGCATTGATAGTAATCATCGGAATATTTATTTTCTTTTTCCCTGTTGGTTGCTTCCTCAGTTTGGCCAATTGGGATTCCAGATACAAAATGTATTTTTTCTGAGACTGAGTGCTGGAGTGGAGGTCTTCCGCCGTTAAAATTGGGACTTCCACACTCTAAAAGAAATAAACATATTTTTGGCTATGATAAATCAATAAACTAGGCTTAAAATCTTTACCATGTCATCAAAGTATTCTACTCCAACCTCCCGCTTGAGAAAACGAAATGCCAATGAAAACGCAACAAACGGGATGATGAAACACCAAAAAACTAAAATAAAAAATATTTGGTAAGAAAAAGAAATCTACAAAATAAAAATTAATTTACCATAAAAGAATCCGTTCCTTCCCATTTCAAGTCCTCCAGGAATGATAGCAGATCATTTTTATAAAATTTTCAAATAAAAATATTATCGAATCCTGCAATCCAAGGTAAAAGTTTAGTTTAGTGTCTAGTTTAGTGCCCCACACTCTTTTGCTACAGCACAACATAGTGGCATAACATCACACTATCACAATATCACACGCGTTTTACGGGCACTTCCGCTCCTTTGCACACCCTAAACCCTATGTTAAAATGATCAGCTTAACGAGATCTACAATCCTATACCTTTCTTTTTTCGGTATTAGAAAACCTGTCTTGCTAGGGAAGAGCCCACTACACATAATACACTTTTTTTTTAACCACACAAGTTACCATTCTGTTCAATGTTGGGAAGTGAATCGATAGATCACAAATCTCGACACTTTGCAGCCTGTTAAAAGGTATTCAGTTGTTACTTGTTACTTCTGCAGTGCACTAAACATAAGGAAATTTTTATTGAACCACACAGGTTACCATTCTCTTCAATGTTGAGAAGTGAATCGATAGATCAACAGTTGCCAAATATTGACACTTTTCAGCCTGTTAAAAGGTATTCATGGAAAATTTATGTCGTTTTAGTTATGAAAGCTGAAATCTTCAATATAAACTTATTTTCATCTAGCTTATTAGGTGAATTTCAGGTTGATCATAAAAATAAAATAGCTACATTTGGCCAACAACGCAGAGTGTGTGCACCTTTATACAATGAAGAGAAGCCTTCAGTCAATATACCGAATCAAAGGAAAACTGTTGCACCTACTTTAGCTGAAAAATCAGACAAGGAATCTATTGAATATGAAGCAATGTCCAGGTATGGTTCAGAGCAGAGTCATAGTGGGAAAAGAAGTCTGGTGGTAATAATCGCACTGCTAAAAAATACTGTAGTGACATTTCTATTACCGATTTGTTTGGTGATAGAAGGTAAGACAGAGTAAAGTTTACAGAAAAAGAAGTAAAAATGTGTAATGCATCTATTTGTTAATGTATTTCTGTAGAGTGGAAAGGGAGCCAGAAGAAACTCCTTTGGAATTAACAAATGTAACAATTCAGCCAAAAATTGTGAAACCCATTCTATCTTCCAAATCTACAGTTCCTCTTGGGACGACTAGAGTTCCTTCTGTTGATAAACAGAATCCTTTGCCCAACTCTCCGCTGTTCATGATAGGTAATCTTTTCTTTTATCGGATAGTTTTACTAATATTTGGATTTCGCTCACCTTTCCTTTTTGCAATTAGAAATGCATTATTATGATGAATACTTACTTCCAATAGCTAACACATGTCCGTTTACTTTATTACAGGGGAACATCATCAAATCAATCATCAGAAGAACTCGAAGAACTAGATTTAGCTGGATTACCCGAACCGGAAACCAAAGAACAGCTGGATGAGATTATGCGCTTTTTTCACGCTGCAGTACATGAACGCGACGTAGTTTGTTGTGTGTGCGACCAGTTTTTGCGCATCTCCGAATCAACGCTGGTTCAATCTACTTCTCTTCCAACGGCTTTTTTTCGAAAAACTGTAGCAACCAACGGGGAAGAATAGCGACGCTGATGTGCTTCATCCTCAGTTGGGGCGCCAATACGACGTCTCTGAAAATTTCCACAGTGAAAGAAACCGATTTGCAAAATTGCTTCTGTCTCCACGAGGAATAGAAAAGCACCGGTCGTCTTGTACACCTGATGGAATTTCGGATTGCGACTGCAAGCCTTTTTTGAGAATTTGCAAGAAAAAATTTTATGATTGTCTGAAACGAACGCCCTTCCTAAATTAGCCGTCGCATATGGAAACTGGTTCGGTCAGTTACCAGAGCAATTACGAAACATGACACTCGGCACTCGTCCGTTCCACAACTCTGGCCACTTGGTAGCTTACAGCTAAAGTCGGAGGAACGTCCATCACTGGTCATATCTACTCAAATCGATTGGATACTCCGCTGGTTCGTGAGTCTTTCTCTGCAGCCGAGTGAAGTTCCCCTCCGAGTTCAGCAAGGACGAAACAATATACAAATAAGAATATCATACAAAAAGCCAAAATCGCCGCCATGAAGAAAAATTACATCATTGACCATAAAGCAATCGAAGAGCTTTTGCAATTCGATGGCAAAAGTTGAATTCAACAAGGCTAATTGTGACCAGCTTCCTATCAACGACGTTTCTCAATCCATATTTAACATGACGGCCACAGACAACGAAGAAGCTGAAACGGAACTCGATGAAAGTTCACATGAGGTCGCGGAGGAGAAATCTACAAAAACCAAATTCCAGACGGAAAAAATTGATTTGAAACTTGAGCTAATCGCCCAGTGGCCGGAGCACTCAACTTCGAGCGGTGCTTGAACATCGCTATCGAGTATCTCGTCGGGTTTGGATTGTGAGGCTAATGCTCCATTGAAAAACCGTGGTGAATTCCCATTGGTCATTTTTTGATCATCGAAGAGCTGTTCCGTTTGAATCAACATTCTCATAATCTGATTTGGCTTCACCGACATCAAAAAATTGAAACTCAACTGAAAGCAGCTCAGAGCCTGTCGGCCGGGTCAAGTTCAATTAACTGTGAGGTTCCAGCGCCAGGTAAAAAAGCGACTACCGATGAAAAAAAAACACAAGCAAATACTCTCAATAATAAATAATCTTTTTTTTCCTTAGAACTAACACTATAACGACCGGCTTAGATGTCAATTGTGCTGGCCAGCTGAAAATCGACAGCGAAAACAGTGTTGTTTAAGATGCGCCACCGGCCAGTGCTTGGTCCCTGCCAGTGAAGCAAGTGCTCTGAAGTGCGATGCATGCAACAAGAATTATTCGATTTCGCAAACTATTGACGCAGCACTGTAACGTAGATTTCAACGCTGTTTCGACCGCTCAAAATTTAAAAAAGCAATTTTACTTAGGATTTGGTGTGGTGCATGTTTTATTTCACAAAAAATTCTATTCGATATATATTTTTAAAAATTTTGGTTTTGTGATTCGATTTGTGAAAAGAGGAACAATCATATGTATGTGTAATAATACGTCCCAAGTACTGTGTAAAAATGCAATGCAAACTTGCCCCAATTTTAAAGTGCCACAATAAAACGTATTTTGTACAAGAATTTTTCATTTTCTAATATGTTTTCACGTTACTTTTTAGATAAGATAAGAAGGGTTACTCTAAACTAGAAATTTTTTAAAATTTCAATGAAAATTACGATGTGCAGGAGCTGGGAGAGCGGGTGTGGAAAAAAGGCCTATTACGTACTCGGTCTCCCCTACCGCAACTAATTAAACTAGTTAACTACAGCAGCCACCTGTGGCAACCTGTAACCAGAAATATCGATTCGAACGATCGATTTCCATTACATAGAACTTACAATTCAATCAAGTCATTCATTTTGTACAAACGTGCATTCAAGTGCAAACGTGCAACCAAGAACTCGGCATCGAAAACACCTCTACTACACAGCAACATTTTACAACAAAAAGCCCTCCGAAAACCTCTCCAAGGAGCCTCGGCGCATTGGTAGCATAACCATTCGCATTTGTGGATCGTACGAAGTTAATATATTTTTTTTCCACTAGATGTCTTTTACATAAAAAATCGCCTTTCGTTTTTTTGTGCAGGGTACTCTACCTGAGTCACGTTCCGGTGGCCGTCGAGGCGGTTGACCTGAGGGAGTATTGGGGACAGGTCTTGTTGGTGTGGACGCCAGGTGATGAAGCCATTGTCCTCGTCAAGTGGCCGGGATCGTTGGAGGCGAGGGCACTGGATTGGTGGGTGGTCGGTGACGGGGCCCAAGGGCTGTCATGGCCTCTAGTAACTGGAGAGTGAGATGAGGATACCGCGTAGTTTGGTGGAAGCCCATGGTGACAGTGGAAGAGTTCTGGCTAGGGCCCGCACGCTTTGCAGCAGCGAGGATCTAATCAGTTAAGGTTCGTGTGACGTGTGACGTTAAGGGTTGTGTGATGTTCGGGCAATGAAAGAGGGGTAGCATCTGCTGGAACAGTACTTCTTGTTGTAGCTAGTGGAAGTGAAGTCGACTGGGCAGGCTTGGTTGCTGCACTCCTTTGTTTCGGAGGGCATGGCTATGATGAGGAAGTCGGGAATGCTGAACGAACTGAACGAAGTGTGAAGTTAGCTGACTCGGGCCGAAAAGGCCGGAAAAGCTGAACAATTTGAAGCCAGGCAAAATGGCATGAGCTGGTACGGTAGGAACAGTTTACGAGAACCAAATGACAAGCTGAATGGCTTAGCCATCTGCAACGGTAACTGACTGCAAACGGCGGTAATAAATGGTGATGGGAACGGTAGTTTAGTGTTAGACCAGATCAATAAGGATAGAAGAATGGGAGAACCCACAGACGGTCTGATGAGAAGCGACCAATGCGGTTCAAACAACGGGGGAGATTCACGGACGATCTGTCGAGATCGACCAATGCAACCTAAAAACAATTACGGCAATTATTTTATTTAGATTACATACGGAAAATCAATAAAAATTTAAATAAAATGATGTATGAGTTGACGATGTTGGGATCGATGGCCTGGGTTGCTGGAACGGGAGGGCTTCGATTTCCTGGTTGATACCCGTCAATATCTTGACGAAAACGAGTCGTGATTGTTATTGTTGGTGAAGGAGAGAAGTAGCTGATGTAGTAGCCGGGTGAAGGGGCCGGGTATATTAGCCGGAAATAGTAGCCAGGAGTAGTGGCCGGGGGTAGTGTCCAGAAGTGGAATCTGGGTGAGAAAGCAGGGTGTAGTAGCCAGTTGTGGCAGTCGGTAGTGTAGTCCGAGCGTGGTGGCTGAGACGAATTGGCTGCAGATGAATTGGCTAGATCGGTGAAGTATTCGGAGCAGAGTTGTGATGTTCTGCGCCTATTAAATGAAGTGATGGAGATGAAAACGGTGGCAAATCTTTAAGAAGAGTTCTGTTATAGTAGTTAGCGCTGTGGTTTGGTAGTCAGTGAAGTGGTTTGGTAGTCGGTGAAGTAGTTGTTAGGTGGTTGGTTCAGCAATGAAGTTGTGAAAGCGGCCAAGATAGAGTTGGCAAGTCATGGGAGTGGACGGAGCAGCGTTGTAGTGTCCCGTCCGCCAAAAACGATTGGAGCAGCACATTCAACGATTACCTCTGGTGACAAAAAATGGAGCTGGAGCCGAAGCGGACAAGTGAGAGACGAAGTTTGTTGAGAGGCTGACCACCCTTAAGAAACCAGCGATCAGCAGCATTTCGCTAAGAGCACTTTTCTCCTCTGATGCTGAGTTCTCTCAACCGAATTCACAATAAGTGGTGCTGCTGTGCCTAAAAGGTAAAAAACACTCGCTTCTTTTTTTGTTATGTCCATTTGAGTATACTCCACGCCGTCGTGTTCATTCACTTGAAATCCTAGGGTATCGGCCTTTGAGTCCCACACTACACCAAGTTTTGCTTTCTGTCTTCTACATCGGACAGTGAACTACAATCGACCGTTCATCTTTTGGAAATGCGACTTTGCAAATTCCTTCCACAAACTCCTCTAAAATGGATTGCCGTTATTGAAGTTGAAATTTCGCTGAGAAATAGACATTTCTCACCACAGTTGCTTCTTTTAGTCACATGAACGCTTTTGGCGCTGATCCTAAGTATTTTAAAAGTACACATTTTTCTTTTTAGCAATTTCTTTAGGAGCGCCAAACTTTGCCGCTCTACGAGTTATCTAGATTGCTATGAATGGGCTGAAAATCGTGATGAAAGGCAGACGATCTATGCGACAAACGATTATTTTAGGGGAAGGGGGGTTGCTGCATATAGAAACAAAAATAATATGCATTTAATATTTTTAGGTGAAAACGGCTGAAAAAAGCTCCATACAACTTTTCCTTCTTGAAAATAAAGCAATACTACTGGTAGGGATTGTTGTAGAGCTTGTCCACTCAAGATGGCATGGTTTTAATATTTGCCTTTGAATGGGACAGCAGCGTAGAAGACAACTCGAAATTCGGATCCTTTATACACACCACATGGACACTAAGAAATATCGGGTGGCGTTGGATTCTAGAATGAAGAGTCGAGATGCGTAGCCTTTGTCCAATGACTTCTTCATTGTCACCATATTTCTTTTCAAATGCTATATCTCTCTAAAATGAGACTAGGGAAGTGGTTCTCACAATTTTGTCAGTTGCATATGAGGTCAGACTCGTCATCTTGTCGCCAATGATAGGCACTTAAAAGTCCACATCAAGATCCTTCTTCTGATCGTTAAGTAAAGATAGAGCTTGCTGATCATCTGGAGACATTACACAGGATGGATATTTTGACCCAAAATTCTATGTTCCACAAAGTCTCATCATTCATTTCTTGAACAAGCTCGTTTTTTCAACTTCGGTTCGTTTTCTTTCAATATTCTTGACTGTAATGGAGCTTCAGTGTACCGTAAGCCATTTCAAAAAGTAGATTCAGTCACCCACCAGTTTTTTTCTGCTGGTGGGTCTTTTGGGTGCAGCCAGCGGTAAATCAAGAAAGTCAAAATTATGACGGGAGTTGGGCTGGCGATGGTTGGTAAAAATGAACATTTCATGGTGTGAATCTCATCAGAAGCAGCGCAAATATATGCTGTGAGGGGTAACGTGACTATTTCGGCGGCGCCATCCACTGACAACTCTTTATGTTTGTCTTCTAATCAAAGAGTCTTAGCAAAGCACTTTTTTATCAATGACGAGTTACTCACCTCGTCCACGAATACATTTGCCAACATTGAATTTTCGTCACGGTCCATCTCTAATTGCAACATGCCACCATAGCGATGTCATGGCTGTCTCGTTCCCCAATGAATGCAGAGGATCACTTGTTTTTTCGTTGAGGGCTGTATCGGATCGTCCAAAATTAGGTGATGAGACGCCTTCCAATCAGTCACGTCACACGGTTTCTTCCGGCTCAACCCACGAGCTGAAAGTTTTACTCCGAGACATCGAAAACATAATTGATGGCGGACATCGAACCAAAACCTATCGCTTACCTCTAGTGCGATAAATATGTCACATCATTCGAATTTATGCTCCCTTTCACATATAAAACAAAAAGGGCGTGAAGAGTTTCTTGAGTCTGGACCTTCATGTTTATCTTTGGACGTGATCTGATTCCCGTGCGCTGTGAACGCAAAAATGATTTAGGTCCTTGTGCGGTGGACTGTTCGGTAGCTAAACTAAGTGTTTTAATAAACTGCTGACGATCTGTGACAGAGCCAGGCTCCAAACGTGTTGAGGATCCGTTCCCCCATCCCTCCTCACTGTTCCACATTCCAGGCTAGTCAGTATTTTAGTCTGAAGATCATCTCTTAAATTGCGTTTTAAAAGCGCAAGCTTCTCTCCTGATATATGTTTAGTGCGTCAAAGCTTTGACTAATTTGATCCAACCAAACCAATCTAATGTCTTTGCACTGAAAGGTTCAAGATCTGCTTTTAAGGATAAACGCGCACCAGTTGTCGACAGCATACTAATCAATAAAATCGCCCAGATTTATCTGTTGGAGACTTGCTTCTGAAAGTGGCTTGGGCGTCATTCGTTGGGTTCTGCGGTAGCTCAGCGGCCTCCTGAGTTGTTTCAACGGCTTCTTTGGTGTTTCTCTTATTTCTACTTCGGATACTGTAACGGTGGCTGCTCGTAGAGAATTAACACAAGAAGCTACTACCTAACTAAGTTTTGTGATAGAGTGTTTGGCGTTGATGGCCATAAATGAAATCCCTTTTTTTCGTTTGGTTTCTTCTTTTTCGAGGACCCCTTCGAATAGAGTATTCAAATCTCTTGCCTCCGTCAGCAGCTGATCAGGCGTTTAATTTGCCCTCGCACCGTTCCTCTCGTTTCTTATCCAAAAATGGCTCGGTCGATCGACATACATTTAGCAGCATTTTTCATAAGAGCTGAGGTCCCTCGTTTAACCGCTTAATTTATCTCTACTTCTGTAACCACAACGACAGAGAAACTAGCACAGCAGAAAACTAGCTTGGAAAAATGTGAACTGACTTCTCGGTGAAGTGACAATTGACTAAAAATGGCAAACTCAAAGCTGAATAAAGTGGAATGAAACTAAGGTTCGAAAGACCAATGACATATGGATTCGATTTCGTCCAGCGCTGAACCTGAAATAAACCTTCGTCCTCTGTCCCTTCTACCAACTGTGATCTCATCCAACCTCACACAGCCTCCCGCTCCCATGAAAATGGCGGACAGAGCTCAGTTGATCAAGTCGAATAATCCTATTGGGCTACAGGGCAGGTCAGTTGACCATACCTTCCAGAATCGACGTGGCCAGACTCGCAGCCGCCTTCAACAGCAGGAGTTTCCAGCCAAAGATTATCCATTAGCCAGATATCGGCCACGATTCGGATAGCCAGAGATAAACTGGAAGACTTTCATCTAAACCTAGTCAAAGTGGAGCATGTTCAAGGGGGTAGGGGACGAAAATAACAAAGGGAAAATTACACATCCCATTCATTCGCATTCCAAAATTAAAATAAAGATAGATACAAATACTGTAGTTGACCCATTAACTAACGGGACCGACTTTTTTTCATCGAAAACACAAAGAAGTAATACATAAGATATGTTTAAACTGCACACTCTATCACGCAGATTCAGATTTAAATTACTGATCAGAACAAAGAAAAGGGATGTGTTAGGCCGCAATTGACAAAATCAAGCTTTCCAGACTTATAAATAAATTACTTTTTTGCCAAACTTTAAGAGACAGTTTCTTTATTTGAAGAAATTATTATTCTCTTTGATTTCGTCTTGCTGCTCTTGTCCAGACCCTGAACCCGGGTATTAACTAAGGGGGCAATAGTTTTTGGGCAGTTGTCGCGGGGGCAACTATAGAAAACACGGAGAATTTCGGTCCTTGCGGTGCAATCGTTAATATCTAAATTCACCACTAGACTCATTACGAATATTACATTCAACTATTTGGACCCTTCGGCTCTTGATGTTGCATGCTACAAAAACACGTATACTTTTGTCATTGGGCGCTTAAATATTATTATTTTTTTAAATTCTACTTGTGGAAGAGAGTTTTTGGAACTTTTTTTATTTCTTTTTTAATAATGCACTCAATTTGTTCACAGCAGATTTGTTTTTTAGTACGCTTTCAATCAGAGTTACTTTCACTTTAAGTTTTTCGAGTTCCAAAAATTATCGTTGCGGAGAAGGTAATGTCTTACGAAGTAACTTCGTACTATAAATAAGTTTTAAACTTTTGAAGTCACTCTTTCTAATTTTCTAAAAAAAAAGAATCTCTCTTCCAAGGAGAAAGGCCATCAGAGGTGAATGGTTAAAATGGGAAATGATGAATGGGAAACAGTGGGAAGAGAAATCGGCAATTGGCATACATCTATAATAAAGATTATGCCATAAATATGGGAATCACTGGCGATATGTCTACAGTATAATCACTATAACTAGTATAAGATAACGAATTATATTTACCTTTAATTTCTCGCAGCGATTGATAGGCCACGTTCTGACAACTTGGAATGCAAATGTTTTGCGCGGGAGTTGTTTTCAACGGCCTGCCGGATCCCCCTTTTCGATGAACATCCATGGTTTCCTTATACCGCCTAATCCATTTCCTCACCGTGGTAATATGGCAATGCATTTGAAGACCAATGTCATTTTTAGGAATATTCCTTTCATAAAGAGTAATAATAGCAGACTTTTGCTGTAAAGAAAAGTGGCCACCAGCGAGTAGATGAAACATATTTCTCATATGAATTATACAATATAACTGTAGTTCCTCCAACTTCTATTCTTACATCCTTAGGCTAAAGACTATCTCCCCTAACCTTGTAATGATAGTCGTATATTAAAAGGAATATTACTATTCCCTCCCCGTAAATTCATATTTAGAAAATGACATTAACCATTCATCTTTTGGTCGAGCACTGCGCCCATAAAATACTTACCCAGCCCTGCGTAACATGAGCGCTTTAAGGATACCTAGGCAACCTCCATGAATTTCCCACCTAGCCTTTTTGTCCCGCAGACAATTTGCCCTTTGTATAGAAAGCTAATTTTTTCCTGAACAAAAATCCTGCGGAGACGTCTCCATAGTAGAAAGGGCATCATGGCTTTTCTTTCGATACGGAACATTCCTGTAGTTCTTGGGACAACGTTTTTTTTGGCCGACATCCAAACATCCAGGTGAGTGTTGTTTTATTTATTTATTTTCCCTGTTCCCATTTTTACTTCCCTTTTTTTCTTCATCAGTATGCACCAGGCTGGTTATGTATTTTCGGGTCCAACAACCGCAAGAGTTCACATAACAAAAGAGTCAAATTCATCCGTGTTTGGGCCTGGTTTTCTGTTCAGTGCGCTGGAGAAATTGCCCTTCTTGACGACGGTTCAGACATCACAGACCTGGTGGACAACTATCTCGTTTCGAAAGCAGCAGCTCTTTTTGGGATTAATCCACTCAGTTTTGTCGACGACAATGGCTGTGCCTTGACCACATCATCGTTCGTGTGTTTCAAGAAACTCTATAGCAACATCAACATTCAAGAAATCAAATGGCCCTGCAAATCCAGCCATATTTCCCGTTCTTCACTGTATTACAACGAATAGAAGAAAAAATTAAACTCCAATGCATCCAGCCACAAGATCTGGCAGAGCTGTTGGGCCTGATTAAAATGGAGTGGGGTAGAATGAGAGACAAACCCGCCTATTTGAGAGGTGCAATGCTCAATATTAAGAGTAAATTGCGGGTAATCGCTGCTTTACGTGGCAAAAGAATTGAGGGAGAAATGATGGCCAATTACTATAATCAGGTGCCTAATTAGTTTAATATGTTTTTGTTGTTTTTTGTCATGTTGAAGGCGCATTCCGTTTAGTTTTTCATTTCAGTAATTCAATATTATTAAAATGGAATATTTGTATTAAATGACAACAAGAAAATACAATGGATTGACAGTAAAATTTATAATAAAAAAATGTTTCATTGAGATCAGTGTTATAGAAATCGATTGTCGTGTAGTAATCTCGCAGTCGTAGCTCGGCACCGGGCGTCATTGTCCAAACGGTTGCATAGAGCGATGCCGTAAGTCAGTAAGTCTGCAAGCCAAGTTTCACGTGCACGATGGGAATCCATTTCGGTGCGGAGCTTCCATCACAGTCGAGAATCGTGTCCGGACAACACGCCAAACGAGTCCGAAATTGTTTCGTCAAAAGGTCACCCAAAGTAAAGAAATTACTATAAAAAATATTAATTCTCTTATTCGGTTAGTGTGAAGTGATCAACACATTGAATCCTTGGCCGTCTTCCTCACAGTTGACGGTCAGCATGGTTTTGCCAACCTGTCCGATCCATTCCAAAACAAAAACATTTTCAGTTGGAATTCCCGCTGGAAAAAACCTGACACAACAGGGAGGGGGGAAATATAAAACCGGGCAGTTCTTACCGGGCAAGTGCGTTCCAGATCTGGTATATGGAGCACAAGTTCATTGTAGAGCTTCATGGCGGATTCGAAGTGGTCGACTCGGAGCCTCCACTAGTGGTCGGTGAAGTGGATCCAACATGCGCTCGATGCAAGAGCTGAGGCCCAGGGCGTGGGCTTGCTCCATGGTGATGGACTTTCCGTGGGAAATGCGGATACCGCCTGGAGTGGTCACCGAGCGGAAGCAACAGGTGAACAGCTCGCACCACGTGTTTATCATCAGCGAAATCTGGTCGTAAATCTACCCAGTTGAGAACCCAGCAAAAATTAATAATCGAAATGCGCAATGAAACATGTAATTAATTTCACCTGCATGTTTTTGAAGAGTGGAAGACTTGTGCACCACTCGACGATCTTGTGGAGGTGGTAGTCGGCGATGCTTCAAACACTTGAGACGGGATCACCTTCGGCGGCCGTTTCACCCTCGCCGTTGCTGTCATTGTTGCCTTCTCCGCCATCGCTGTTGTGGGCTGTCATCGGCTTGTCGGAGACGTATACGTGACGAGCGCCATAGTCACAACGGTGGCATAGGGCAGTACCGTGTGTCTGAAAATTACCAAAATATAGTATGTTTAACAAATGTAAAAGGTATAAACTCAACAGTGCCCTTAAAGCGGGAGGTGAAGTTTGATCAATAATCTGTAATCAACCTAAAACTTCAACTCAACGGACTTCAATTATACCCTGCGAGTGGTTAACGAGTGGCACGAGTGGCGCAAAAAACAACTCTGGCAACTTTTTTCTTTATTAATAGTTCCGGTCACAGAAGTACTTTCTAAAATCAAAAATGTCACAAATGACAAAAATGCCAGAAATATCTTTACGGTTAAGTGTAAAGGAATACCTTAATGAGAAAAAAAAGACATCGCCAAAAATAAGGTATTTTTTTAATATTTTCATCGTGTGTTATACATAAGCACACAAATTAGTTGAAAGATATCTGAGAATCTGTTTTTTTTCCCATAGGCACTCCATGACGAACATCAGAAATGCACAGAAGCCATAGAAGTCATTTTAAAAAGAATAAAATCTATTGATTTTTTCTCACAAATCGGCTGTGCAGCTAAATCTATGGAATATATGGGGAAAGCGAAATACAACCAAAGAACCATGTCAGTTGATCTTCGACAATTTTTTAAGGTTTGTTCAACATACCTAGTTTAGTGTTAGAGTATTTAAGTGTTAGAGTAACTGCAACATACTATGTTGTAGTAACTCAAGTAAAGATCACTTAATTAACAGCTTCTAAATTTTAGACACTAAGCGTAAAAGGCAAGGACGTTGCATACAAAATGCCAAAGTGTTCAATGATTGCAGCCTACGTAAGGTTAGGTGAATTGAATGTAGAATTGAAAAACAAAACCGAAGAAGCCAAAAAGATTATGGGTACACCAGATATTTAGTCAATTATTTTGGTAATGTTAACGTAATATATGATTGAAATCTCAGATACATTGCAAACAATAGTGCCTGGAATACCTGTATAAGGGGCTAATGTCAACCTAGAAAAACTAAAAAAGGGGTCGAAAGCAGTGTGGAGTTTAATTCAATAATTTTTCCTACTTATAGATTTTTGTTCAGTAATGCAAGTAACTTCAGTTAAGTTCAGTAATGCAGTAATGCACTTTATATCTTTAAAAAATATTACGGAGGTATTGGCACAGGCACTTTTCCTGCTAAAGTCTGGTCATGGAGGCCATCAGCAATGTCCACATTTTTTTCATTTCAATTTTAGCTCTAAATTTAGTCTGCAGTTCTGAAATGTTCTCTCAACATCTTCCAATAACAAAAATAGAAAGTTAACAATAAAAAAGTTTCTAGAAGCACATACATGACGTATAGTACTCAATCACTCCAGCCAAGTTTCTGGAAAAAAACAAATTTTTCAGTGCTGATAGTACCAAGGTTAATTTGTGAATGCAGCAACTTTAATACAGATTTCTCCAACTTCACAGCTTCACTGAAAACTGAAAAGACAACAAATCGTTTGAAGCGGCCGACAGCCTGACATTACAAACTTACAACGAGGACAACTTTGAACACTAAAATGCAGAACAGTAAAATGGGAATTCCGCTTGTTCTTTTCGGCAAAGAAAATGAGATAGGATTTAGCCACCTTTTGCCAAGACCAAGAAATTGTTTAGAACAGCTAACGCGAGTTGTTTTTTAAAGGTACTGTACAGAAAAGTTGTATCTTTTTTTTAAACTGTGTAAGCGCACATTTTCTTTTGTTTTGATTAGTTTCAAACACATGGATACCAAACTGAGCTTGTCATTCAGAATTTTACTGCTAGCACAGGAGCCATGGAAGATTCAGTTGCTACTTAATTGTAAAAAAAGAAGACAATATTGAAAGCTAATTGCAACAGGTTGATGGATTGGATTCTTTCAATCAATAATCAGCCGTTTTACAGTTGTTGCTGCGTTCCGTTTTTGCCACTTGTGGGCGTTACGTCACGTCACCGATTCCTCAGTGAGCAGATGCTTGTGCATTAGCTTGATTCGTACGCTGATCTGGTGAAATCCACAAAAGAATCGAAGCGGCTCAACACACTTCTTCGTGAATTGGAGCCAATTTATTCCTCACTTGGGAATAACTCGAACTCACCTCTTGTTGAGCTCAGTCTCCAGTTGTATGGGCTAGAAGTCCATCTGTGTTCTTATTTCCCTTCCATATATCATCATGGATACTGGATTGTACATTGGATATTCTCATCCAATGAATTATGATGAATTTTGAGCAAGTGAATAATGATATTGAACGAAAAGGAGGTTGGAGTTGTTTGGGTGACGGGATATGTGGCGACTACCTATTTCCAGTAATAGATATAGTGGACTCCCATTTCTAGTCATCCAATAATATGTTGATGGAATGGAGTAGTTTGAGTGGCGGGATATGTGGCAACTTCCTATTTTCATCAATGGATATGGTGGTCGCCCATTTCTAGTCATTAACAATTAATGATATGAAAGATTGATTGGCGGATTGTAAGGAACAAGAAACGATATAATATGTATTGATTTATGAGTAAAAATGTGGAATTAATATGAAGTAAATATAGTTTCATTTTGTTTCCTTTCCTTAAACGGGTCTCCATTGTGTAGTTGGTGGTAAAACGAGTTCTACTTAATTCCGAGCTTTAGAAATTTACGTCTTGAGACTTTCTTTGAAAAAAAAACCTTACGATACGAATTTCGATCGCCGACCAATTGGAGAATAGCGAGTAAGACTCCATTTTTGAAAAATTCTACATTTCCATCTGCTCCTAGTTTTCGTTACATTTTAAAGTTAGAACTTAACATCATCAGACGTGAAGCAGTGTAACTGAGATGGAAGTTGTTAAAGCAAAAAATAAACGCAAAAAATAACTACTCTAAAAAACTAGTTGTCAAATGTCAATTGAATGTGACTGCTGACCAATTTTTGGATAAAGCTTTGAAAAATAAAAAATTGAAAGATTTGGACGACATGATTCAGAAATTCTGCACTATTCGTAAGTTGAATCAATGTTATCTCGTAACACCGAAAATTTTTATTCTGTTTTTTTGTTCATTTCAATTGTGCTAGTAAATAAAAACTCCATAACCCATCCCCTATCACACAAAGCTAGTGGATTTAAAATTGTCAAAGATGGAATAGTTCAGAAAATTTGCCTCAACAAGGAACCACACGGGGTTTTCTGTTTGAACAATGGACATCTAGGCTCACACTCCAACATTTCTATGATTCAAGAAATGTGTCAGCCATGCGTTATTTCGGGTATGCCGAAACAAATGGTTTCTTCCGCCGGTTGTGCCAATACGCGTAACGGGTCCGGTTCTATATCTCATACTGGTGTCACGTTCCTCGTCATTCCAAGTCATTAATCCTCAACTTTTCATGAATTTACTCAAGACAATCATTGAAAACAAAGAGTAAGTTCAAAAACCTCATTTACTGGTAACTAATCAAGAGTTTAAAAAAAATCTGCAAGGCTATTTCACGTTTTATGGACACAAAATTCGGGAAAAGCTTTGAAATTCACGTTGTGGAAGAATGTGGAATCAATGGCTCCATTCTGTCCCTCATTTCTGATTGCACCAGCCACGTTCGAAACGATGGAGACGGTTTTCCAATTCCATCGTTTAACATGAAGGATGTTGTTTCGTTTCACTACTCCGGAAACGATGCCGTAAAATTCCTGGTGAATTCTCCTGGAAAATTCACCGGAAAAATTTCTAATCACGTAAGTGTGCATGGTATAATTGTTAGCTTCCAACATGATTTTAAAATTATTTTCATCTATTTATAGGCTAACTTTTTGCATCAGTTACGCCGATCCGGTATTCCTTCTACAAAAGTGATCTACATATATTATGGAGTCGAAATCGTTTCGGAGTCTTGGAGAACTTCACGATCTTAAGTGGAGACGAACTACTAGAGAAAACTAAATTTCTCATGGGACAAGGCAGGGTAGGAATACCTGACTGCAATCTATCAAACGTAGATGGTTTCCTTAGTGGCATGACATAAAGATAACAAAATTTTCACTTATTCAATTACTTATTTCCTTATTTTTTTTTTGTTACAGATGAAACTACCCGTTTGATGAGAAACCTGAATGACAGGAAACTTCAAGGCGGGAAACACCTGAAAAAAGTGAATTGATTTGCAAATTTAAAATTGAATTGTTGTTTTAAAAGGAAATGGCGGATACGTGGCCTGTTTATAGTTTTAACCCCCCCCCCCCCCAAAAAAAAAACTTCCCAACTATGTTGTCTATTTCTATGCCGGCGTTCTAGAAGAAACTGGCGGAAACACGGTATTGTATAGTTTTACCCTTCCCCCGTCCAAAACAAAACTTCCCAAATCTGTTGTCTAATAACCATGCCGGCGGACTTTTCAATAAACATTTGTTTTCATTAAAAAAAACACGACAAAAGTGTTTCATTTAACTTAAAACATTAAAATAATTTCACAAAAATTTTCTCTGTGTGGAAGAGTAACCTTGGGAGCGATCCCCTAAAAACCAACCTCAGCAAAACTATCGTAATTTGATATTACAGCGGCGAATTAGAAGAGTCGTTCCACGAGCTCATGGCACACGACGGGGAACAGATTGCCAGGGATGGGGGATAACACCAGATGGAAAAAGGAAGAAAAAGAATTTTCAGATTCAACTAAAGATGAGAAAATAAAGTCAAATGTAGTAAATAAAAAATGCAATAATGTTTCGTACATTCACTATATATCTTTAAAAAAATATTACGGAGGCATTGGCGCAGGCATTTTTTCTGCTAAAGTCTGGCCACGGAGGCCAGCAATATCCACATTTGTTTCTCATTCAGATTTGGTTCTCATTTCTCTTAATTCAGTCTGCAGATCTGAAATCTTCTATCGACATCTTCCAATAACTAAAATAATAAGTTTTCAATCAAAAAGTTTCTAGAACCATACATATGACATTTAGTAGCTGCCGCCTGGAAACGATATCCATGATATTGCTTTGGCCCTAGGCTCTCGGCTGCACCGTCATGACTAGGCGCCTGGCCTACCCTCTCCTCAAGCGAGTCAAGTCGCTTCTAGATGAGGCCACTCACCATCGCGTCTGTCGCTTTTATTGCTTGGCAATCCTGCAGTGTTGTTCTTGTTTTTGGTGGATTTACTCCTTCCGTTTCGTATCCTTTTTCTCTTCGCCCGTGCCCCCAACCCTCTCCCACCCATCTTGTCACATAGGCCGCACTCTAGGAACTGCCAACAGGGCTCCTGTGTCCGTCACTAGCTATACCGTCGGTCGCCGGCTGGCGGCTGGCAGGTTTAACCTAGCCGGGCAAGTACTCATCTAATGAAGACATAGCGTTACCCCTTGTCCTAGAGTTGGCTGTTGGCCCAGTTTCCCCTCGGTTTTAACTGTTTTATTCGCTTGTGTACATTACCCTTTTTTGTAAATAATGTATATGTATTTCGGCTTGCTATTACAATGGGCTGTACTCGAAGTCCGAGGCTGCGCCCAATTTATATTTAAACAAAAAATTAGTACCCACTCACTCCAGCCAGGTTTCTGGAAAAAATCAAATTTTTCAGTGCTGATAGAACCAAGGTTAATTTGTGAAGGCAGTAATACAGCTTTTTTCCAACTTCACACCACAAACTGACAACGAGAACAACATCGAACACTAAAATGCAGAACAGTGAAATGGGAATTCCGCTTGTTATTTTCAGCAACGAAAGAGAGATAGGATTTGGCCACCTTGCGCTAAGACCAGGAAATTACTCAAAAATAGCTGACGCGAGTTGTTTTTTTGAAAGTGTTATTTTCTGTAACACACCTTGTTCATTGTTTACAGGATAATCTTAATGTGAGACTGAATTGCGCTTGCCAAACATGGTGTTACATGTGTCAGCGGAAAATCCGACCATTTGACTTTGCAAGTTCAGCTTGTAATGCTTTGAAGAATCCTTGAACTGTTGCATCTTTGCAGTGTTCCATTTAAAGAATTAACGAGTTTAATTTTCCACACCAGAAAGAGAGCACCACTGCCATCTTATTTTCGTTGATATATCTGCGATAAAAGAAAGTAACGATTACTATGCAACGAATAACAAAATTTTGAGTATAATGAGAAGTGAACTAACCTGTGCTTTCATCGATTATGACAGAATCAAAAGCGCTCCTGACTCGATGTTTGCTAATTCAGTCGTAACAAATCTTCCTACAGCATAATTAAAAAAATAGAAAATGAACGTGATTTGCAAGTTTACGATCTTGTTGCAAATACCTTCTCGAACAACGTTGGAAGTCTTCGTTTTCCCCATCGACACACGATTAAGAACATGGTTATTTGGAAGTTCTTTTAAAAAACGCCGATTTATCTCTAAAAGCAATGAGAAGGCAAGGTTTTACTGGGTAACCGATAAAGCCAATCTTAATTCCAACGACTTGGCATGGTTTTCAACCGGATTACTTAAAAATGCATCAATTATATGTCCCTGTTGTTGTTTTTCAACATATCTCTCCATTGCTTCCTTAACATCTTTGGTTTTCATGTGCGAAGATATGTTGAACTTCTTGTTCCGAGATGAACACAGAACAGGCATTGCGAAATGGATGGCCAAGAGTGTCATGTGGGTTTACTTTTTTAATCAGAAAATCTTTAAAATATTTCTCGAAGAGCCATGTGTTTATGAAGACAGGTTTTTTTATGTAAAACATTGTGAATTTCATTGAACTTGTAGAAATATATTAGAAAATTTAACTAGTTACTGATGCTTTGGCTTGTTTATAGGGATTCGTCTCTGCATTTCGAAAACCGTCGCTTAGACATTTTTTATCACATAGAAGACACGATTAAATGCAAAGGGTTACAACAGCGAAATTGAAATGAATTATCAAACATGTCTTTGACTGCTTATTTTAGTCTGCTTTCAGTATTTACTACACAATCCACAGCGTTATATTGCCAAACACCAAAGGCCAAGCAGAGAAATGAAACTCAAACGATTTATGAAATATATTGTATTTTTTTTTGTGAATTTTATCTACAAATTTATAAAATATTCGAAATTAGCCAGCTTAGGGACACATAGCAAAATACATTGAAAAAAGAAAATATTGCCATAATGAGCCAAAATTGGACGTATTGTGCCTTCCCCACAAAGCAAGATTGACTAGATTCTAAATACCTGGGAAGTGCTTCCTTTATCAGATACATTCGGGATTGTTTCAAATTGATTCCTGACGAGTGGCTTCCATTTATTTTCTTCTCCTTGTATACAGCTCAGTGACAGCGAATCTTACCAATAATAATCTTCCGGTGCTGCGTGTTTGCAACAGCTTCTCCCAAACGAACTGCTAATAGAGAACTTAATAACTTCAATCTTGGCAATGGAACCTTTCTTTGGAGTAGAGGAGCAAATTTTGTTTTACTGGTGCGAAGGGTGACGTAGGATTTTATTTTATTTTCTGGAGCCAATCGTATGCTCCCGCTCCGTACACAGCTTCCGATGGATCCGAGCTTCCGAGGGAAACACGTGAATCTCGTGCGTCTGCATCTTTTATCTTGTTTCCATATCCTATCCTTCGTGTGATTTTTAGTTGTTTGAAATTGATTCTTTCATCATCTTTCATCACCGCCTTCCAGGATTGTTAAATTTCCTCTGGGGCAATTCGATCCCATTCAATTTAATTCTCCCATAAATGCTGATCAATTATTTTAAGTAATGGGGTAGTTGGAGCCTAAAAAACCTAGTGGATCGAAAATTTTGCCAATACACTAAATTGTTTTCTTTATTGATGCCTTCTCCCATTTCTTCTGCAACTTGAACGATTGAAGATTGCTCAAATTGAAACGAATGGGAACCAATATCACACTGGATCTCGAGCACATTATGTTGGTTGTCAAAAGAAGGGGATAGATAGACCTACTGCATAGTTTATTAGTCCTTTTTCTACTAGATACTGTAGAAGCCTTTTGCTATTCGTTGCTTCATGAAACAGAGTGTTTGTTTCCTCGTCTCTTTTCTTGGATGATTCAACGCTGTCCATCCGTTCTTAATAGTCGTCAATATACTACTGTTCCTTGAGTTCATTCACTCTGTCATGAAAACGAGACTTAACAGATTAAAGATGTTTATTCACAGTGGCTCTAAGCAAAAAAGGACTGGATCTGAGACCGAATGGTACTCTTTTCCATTTCAATCCAATTAGAGGGGAACCAATTTTAATTGTCTGCACTGGACATAAAAACCTTATTGTTTTTACATCAGTGGACTGTAGTAGAATCAGCTGTTAGATCTCGGTGCTGTTATCGGCGAGATCCAGTGGAGTTTTCCTTAATCTTGCTCTTGTGCTTTTGAGTCTGCATGTTTCCAACTGTATATTTCTTTGTAATTTTCATTTACCTGTTATCCATGATATCGGGGTGCCATAGTTAACGTCTGGAAGACTTGTAATTTCGCCTTTAAAACAGTTTAAACAATTGTCTGGTTCTACTGCATCTGCTCCATCCAGGTTCACAAAATTTTCTAATTTCCAGAATAGAGGTATATCAAATTTAACTGCATTTAGTTCGACTTTTTCCACTCTTTTCTCTTCTGGTCCATTTCATACATATGAGAGTTATGCTTTTTCATCTGTGTGTTGGAGACTGGAAATGTATTCTTTTTCCGATTGGGATGTAGTATGCCGATGTATGTAGACTTTAGTTGAACTCAAACATGCCGTTGTAATGATGTCGCGACCTTTGCTGATGAGTAAATTGTATTAAAGATAAGATGCTGAATAACTTTTAGAACCGTTCGAGAAGAATTATCACTTTTTGGAACGCCTAAAATTTTTCCAAAGGGAGTGGTGTAGGCTCTTAATCCGCACGGGTTTTGTATTGATCCCAGTATTCATTATTGCAGATCAGTTTATTCTTACTTTCACAAATGAGGGAGAAGAAGATTGAGAAATCAACCAACATAT
The DNA here is from genome assembly GCF_021134715.1 of Daphnia pulex. Taxonomy (NCBI): domain Eukaryota; kingdom Metazoa; phylum Arthropoda; class Branchiopoda; order Diplostraca; family Daphniidae; genus Daphnia; species Daphnia pulex. The sequence goes on along the minus strand of NC_060024.1, from coordinate 1,917,744 downwards.
CATTACAGCCGTGAAGGCTGGAAAACTTTTACAACACATCATGGAATTTATTTTTGTATGTGCAATACACCTTCTGAAGGCAGTGTTTTGAGGAAAGGCAGAACCATCGTAAGAGCATTTACAAACGTTACTCTCAAACGATTAAATTATCAACTACCCTGCCTAGCTGATAATAACTGCGAAGAGAACTACGTAAGACTGATCATTTATTTGTTTGAATTACTATTTAATCTGTTTTTTTTGCAGGTAATTGTGAAATATAAAGTGTTTAGAGCTGTTGGATTTCAAATAGATTACAAGACATATGAACCAATTCGCAACTTAAAAAGAAATCATCAGATAGCGGGTATGCAAAGCGGAAATTTGCTGACCTAATCTAGTGTAATGCTACCAACTATACTTCTGACAATTTATCTACTGCTATCGATGATGATTTTCTTGATCGTGAAAATGAACAGGAGTTAAGAAGAAAGAATGATGAGACGCAATGTGACATTTAAAAAAAAATAACCACATACTCTCTCTTGCAAAGTGATTGGAAAAGACGCCGCATTAATGAATTTGAGAAATTATTAAACATTTGTAACTATTAGCCTGTGACGTTACTAATTAGTAAAAATTATTTTGTTACCCAGGCTTACAATGATTTTCTAATGCTGATGAATCCCATGCAAATTGATTACTTTCCAACACTTTCTTGAAAAAAGTAGTGATAAGTAGCCTGGGGAGAAGTAGCCTGAGGGATCTAAAGTCGAGCTGGAAGTACTCCTGCTGTTAAAGCTTAGTGTTCAACAAGCCTAGGTGTAAAAGGGGCAACCCAGTTTTTTTATTCGTGAAGTACAGTAAATACATTTTTTAGGTGCCGGTTAATTCTCGTCGTAAAGTTACAAATCTATAGTTTTTTATCTATTCCCCTTTTGTCTTTGGTGACACTAGTTTCAGCGTTCTCAACAAACAGATCACTCGGTGGGTGGAAGAAGGGAAGTGGGAAAGTGCGGACGTGCCAGCGAAAACAACATCAGAATAACCACTGCCACCCGCGTAGCGTTACTAGACTAAGCAAAAGAACAGTCCTTAACAGTCGTACATCCTTAATATTTCCATTCTAGGGAAAACTGATAAACTAAAATAGACAAATTTGTCAAGGTCAGCTGTATAAAAAGATTGCAGAAATCTGCACTAGAACTGCACTAGATTGAAATAACATGAATTGGATATGAATAGGCTATACCAAGTTGTTCGATGGGATGCGTTAAGTGAAATTTTGAAGGGTCCCTTTTCGCCCGGAAAGTAACAAAGTAGTCTACACGGATAATCACGACCTCCGCTGCAAGCTTTTCAAAAATAGGGCAGATGAGTCGATCAGTCTTGCAACGAGCGGCTCAAAAGTTGTGCGGCGCACCTCCCAAGCTAAAATTTTTGAGCGGCGCACGGCTCAACTAAGTTTAAGCGTGGGAGATGCGCCGCACAAAAAAAATTGAGCTGTGAACGCTCAATCTTCCGCTCAAACGTATCAGCCAATCAGCGCGACCATGCCTCTCCCCCTCTCTCACCGTGCTGCCTGCAACCCTCTTTTGCCCTAAGGGTCTAATGGGTGAACACGAAAAGGGGGATTTGGATGAAGGTCACGTCGTCCACCAAAAATGGAGTGGGATGCGTTATAAAGTGGGGGGAGTTTATTTCAACTATGAAGAAAGATTACTTAGGGAAATAATAATTTTAAAAATAAATTAAAAATACTATGAGAATCAACGTGAAAAACTGATTCGATTTATATTGATTTCCATCTGATATCTTATTATATACAAAGACCCTATTCTGGCATTTCACCAAGAGGTGTAAAATTTCAGCGCTAGATGTCATGGCAAAGTAAGCAGTTAAATGAGAGTTTGAGATGTGCGCCGTAGAGTTTGAGCTGTGCGCCGCACCTCCCAATCTAGTTTGAGGGGTGCGGGCGCTCAGCTTAAACTAGTTTGGGAGGTGCGGCGCACAGCTCAAAAAGTTTGAGTGAACGGCAAGACTGGAGTCGACAAAACAAACAATGACAAAGCAAAAAAAAAATTGTGACACAAACTAAAATTGTTAAGTAAAAAATTTCCTTTCCTCGGTTAACGTTTATAAGGACACACCGACAAAAGAATTAATAAAACAACTCCTTACACACGTAATTGGAATTTGGCACGCAAGGCGGAAACTAGATACTGAAATGTATGGGAAATGCAGAGAAGATAGAAAAGGTTCAAAAGGCTAAACAAACTGCCATACAAAAAAAGATCATTATTCACAGCAATGGGAGCCCGCTCTCTCCATACCCACGCCATGCATTATGGACCGGCCAGGGCGCTGCCACTAGGTTCGTCGACGGTTCTTTCAGGTTCAGGATCCATGGCCATCGAAGACTTGACTTCAGCATCAACTTCAGCCAAAGCCTAAATAAATACAAGAAATTGCAACAGAGTACTAGAAGCTTGTGTAGGGTTAAATTATTACCTTCTTAACTTTCTCTGGCTCTGAATTCAAATAATGTTCTTTTTTGAGAAATTTAGCTTTAACCAAGTCTTTAACATCAGAAAATGCCCATATAACCTGTACCTTTCTTTTCCTCCTCTTTATTTCAGCTTCAGATTTCGCGAACTTCTTGAAATTTTCGGCCTCTTCGGCCGCCTCACTAAAATCTTCCATTCTTTCTGTAAAACACGAGCGAAGAAAAACAAAGAACTTTGAGACAGGATTAATAAATTACCTGGCTTCGATTCAAAACGAGTATATGACCTAGTCTTTGATTTTGCAATGTACGATATTCCCGAAAGAATGACGATCAGTCAGAAAAAGTGCAGAAAAGCTATATACTATCTCACTATTGTCCAAGCTAGACCTAATCTTTATTGCGTTGTTTGGAAGCCTGCGCCGGACAACACGTCATGCGGGTATAGACGGTGAGAGAAAATTGGTGTAAAGTGTAAAGTAAAACCAGTCTGCAACGAAACGAATTTTGGAATGCTGCAAAAATCAGGTTCCGAAAAAGATATGGCCTGCCAAATATGCCACGGGAATCAATTCTATCGTGTCACTTAATGATTGACAAAAAAAGGAGAGACTTATTTCTCCATCACAGTTCAATACCTAAAGACTCTTTTGCAAATTGAAATACATATACCTACATATTGAAATACATGTACAAGCCCATGAATCCTGAGTGAGAGAAAGTCAACTATAGAAAACATGTTATAGAAAAAAACATAAAAAAATAAACCTTTTTTTTGTTGATCCAGAATCTCGATCGGGTTTGTCAGACGAAGAAGCACTTTGATCTATTTGCTTCGAAATCTTTCGAGCTCTTAATAATAATTTTGAAAAATAAATTTAATGGAAATGAATTCCAAAAATAACAGTTTCGTACAATTTGACACGTACGACTGACAGCATTTAATAGCACAAATAAACATTGTATATTCACTTTATGCAGTCATTTGTTTTTTTTTTATCACTGCATGCTGCATTACTCTGTAGATGAATGGCATACTCTTTGGATGGCTTAGCTCCTAGAATCATTGCAAGATTTTTATCTGGGTTTGATTTTACCATGTATATTCAAGTCAGTTAACTTCGCGTTTTGTTACTTTTGCTTTGATGTTAAATTCTTCTCGTTCGTAAAAATTGAAGGAGCTTTACTTTAGTGGGTTTCTTGTAGTATTGAAAGTTTTATTTCATTCCTTAAGACTTATACACAATGTAACAATTAAAATTTGTAGGCACATCAAAACATGTTTTCTTATATTAATTCTTGGAAGTTACTTCAGTCGATTTTGAAGTTACTCGAGAAATGTGCACTAGAAAAATTGAAAATGGATATTTATTGAAACATGGTGGAAAAAAAACAATAAAATATGCGTTTAAAAAATGTTTAAGTAAGTTAAATTACCTTGTAAATCGGTGAAGGACAGAAAAACTTGTCGATACGCATTGGACACACAAGTTTTTCAGTGTTTTTACAGTAAATAACTTGTTTACTTGTTCACGAAGAAAACTGATAACTAAGACTTTCTTGGTTTGTTCCACACAACAGTTCGTCGTCAACCCATACAGCCCAAATCAGCATACCTTTCCTTTTGATTGGTTTGAAAATAAACACAGGGATCGGCGTTGCTGTGGATGAAACCAGATTGCAGAAAAAGTTGTCAAATGTCAAGTTCCAAGCTCTTGATGCTTTTTAAAGTTAACCTTGCAGGTTTTCAGCAATCAGCACACATTGTTTGGAAGGTGACTTTCGGCTAATCCCTCCGGCTAATTCATGAAAATTTCATCACTTAAATCGCCGTGTAAAAACGCCGTTATTTTACGTCGAACTGCATGATTGCCATATTGTGCACCGCTGCCCCTGCTAACACCACCCTGATTGATTCATAGAGAACTACCGGCGCGCATGTCTTGTTATAATGATTATGATCCAGAATTTTAGGTCAGGCTGGATTCTAGGAAAGGGAAAATAAATGAAAAGTCAACGTAAGTCAACGTGGAGTAAACGACGGAGCATGCTCATCGGGATGAAAGGGGAAAGAAGAAGACAGTGCTGGGCCAGACGTCAAAGAGAAAATATTGACGCAAAAAGTATTTTTTATCCAGTAATAAGGATTTACTTAGGCTATTTTCTTTTCTGAAGATAAGCAACTCCCATGTCCCAACTCATTCCGTCATTTTGCAATCGAAAGGCGCAAAGATTTGTTAAATATAATTACACCTAACATAACCTATAATTCTAGATTTCTCTCTTACAATTTTTTTTTTTTCAAATCATTTTAAACCTTCCAGTCGTCCGCTAGTTTAAGGAGCCATAAAGTGCATAATTTTCCCAAAGAAAGACAGTCGAATAAGGATGATGGATGTCACAACTGCGCCGAAACACAAATACACATGCAAGGTTTGACAAAATTCATTTTCTGATTTAAAAATTTTTTTATTTTTTTATAAGGCTGGAAGTCAGACAGAGATTGAGGTGATATAACTATATATATATCTCTGGATGACAAAACGGGATAACATCTGTTCAACAATCTGCCATATTTACTAGCGAAACATGGTCCAAGGTAACTATTTGTAATTTATACAGTAAGTGACTGACGCGTTCTTAGTATATCGCAGATCTCTCTGTAACAATTTGTTTAATCATTTCAGACTTTTGAGAAATCCGGAAGTTTAAGGAGCCACAATATGTGGCAAATTTTCGTAAAAAAGGCCGTTAAAGGAAGCTGATTGCTGTGGACAGTGAGCACCTTCTAACTTGCAAAGTTTGACCAAATTGAATGTTCTAATAATATCGTTGAGAACGCAAATAGAAGTCGTCATGCAACATCTGTTCATCAATCTACTGAATCCGACTACATTTGTGAAATATGTTCCAAGGTAATTATTTGTTAACATTAAAGAATTAATACATTATCATTATTACAGATTAAAGAAAAAGTGGCCAAGGGAGTAGCAAGACTAGTTATGAGCACGGAACATGCATAGTGAGCTCAAGTCTTACTATGCAAGAGCATTTAGGAGAAGGAGAAAAGTGGGGAGAGCTCTTAACCATGCAGTCGTTGGCAGCGAGAGTGAGCAAGGCGCGTCGTCTGCAACTGGCTTTCATTTTGTTCTCGATTCCCTTACTCTCGGCTCAGTTGCCAGATTGAATGAAATCGACTTGGCCGTTTCTACTGAAATTACGTTGCAAAGAAATTTAGGCAAAGTGTTAGCTAGACCATGGGTATGGAGATATCGTTTCCAGTCTCCATGTTCAATTTCCAATAAGAGGGGGCTCCACTCATTTTACTAAAAATTTGTAGCGGAATAGCGCTACCACACGTGTGTGAAAGTTGACTACATGCTATTTCCTTTGGAAATGCATGAACATATTTTCATTTTTGCTACAATTGCTATCATTTAAGTACATTTTGAAACTTAATAGTATTAATTAAGAATAGTTGTGAAGAAATTATCAAGTTTCTGTGATTTTAAAATTCAGGAGTGGCAAAAAAAGCGACCGAAAGACCATGGGTATGGAGATATCGTTTCCAGTCTCCATGTTCAATTTCCAATAAGAGGGGGCTCCACTCATTTTACTAAAAATTTGTAGCGGAATAGCGCTACCACACGTGTGTGAAAGTTGACTACATGCTATTTCCTTTGGAAATGCATGAACATATTTTCATTTTTGCTACAATTGCTATCATTTAAGTACATTTTGAAACTTAATAGTATTAATTAAGAATAGTTGTGAAGAAATTATCAAGTTTCTGTGATTTTAAAATTCAGGAGTGGCAAAAAAAGCGACCGAAAACTAAACTAAATCTACATGGTTCTACATACATATGATTACAATAAAACCATAGCTTGTTGACTTAATGAATCATTCGCATTTGATTTGGACTAGTGTCTTGTTCTTTGTCAACATTTCTTTTTCTCTACACCGCAGGATGTTACACTTCCCGTTCAAACTGTTTACTAAGAAGAATGATTTTGCTTACACATATATGAGCAAAACTTCTTTTAAAGATGTTTGTTTGTTTGTTTTTTTTATGGTCAGAAAACAAAAATATTTTATGGATCTATATTATATTCTTTTTCTTGGGCTTTCGTGTAACGTGGGTGGAGAAATTGGACCCGGGGAAACAACTCCATTTAATAAATGGAGGAAGCGTGTCTGTCCGGCAGCTCGATGTTCTCTACTCTAGCTATCTCGTCCAACCGCATCGGAGAACATGAAAACGCGCAGATTGAACGACATGATACAAATGAACAGCAGGAATGAAAAAAAAGGAAATACACAAGGCGGAGCGCCGGTCCATCTGCTAGAGTAGACCGCCTATGATCAAGCCTATATAGATCCGGACACATTTATAGACGAGGTTATAACTAATAGGAGTTCTTCTCCAAACAGGAGAAGATTTCAAACTTTTCACAAAGGACACTAGGCAGCAGAGGAAGATGAAAAGCTTCAGCGCAGTTAGATTACAATTTGATTAGAGATTGTAGATTGAAATTACATTGAACAAGAAGATTATATCAGGGCATTTGGGATGAATAAACAACATTTTTCCAGCTTTGCTTGTCCTTTTAGCGAACATCCAGTAATTCTTGTTATCCACAAAGAAAGCAAGTGGATTTCCGTCACAGTGGCAACGTAAATTACCATTACTATTCGTCAGATAGTATGGAAACTTTTCTTGATCCTTTGATCGTTTGAGGAAATCGTTGATGTTTTTATTTGAACCACATACCAATTCCATGTGTTGGTTTTGAATTGGTATCAGATTTTTCCGTAAATTTTCTTCTAATTCCAACCGCAAGCGTTTTTCTTTGAATAGTTCCCGTTCTAGTATAATTATCCTCTCGTTCAAATGAGAGTAACTGGGCGCTTGAAAATTGGGCGGCCGCCGAAACTGATATGGTAACTGCGGCACCTGGAATTTTGCCGAATTTTAATTCGAGAAAAATGTTGTTATCTTCGATTGCTTTCGCTTGGCGTCGTTTCGCTGGGCGTCGTTGCGCTGGGTATCATTGCGCTGGGCGTCGTTGCGCGCTGACAAGTTGCGCTGGGCATCGTTTCGCTGGGTGTCGTTGCAAGCCGACCAGTTGCGCGCCGCGTCGTTTCGCTGGGTGTCGGTGCAAGCCGACCAGTTGCACGCCGCGTCGTTGCACTGGGCTTCGTTTCGCTGGGTATCGTTGCAAGCCGACCAGTTGCGTGCCGCGTCATTTCGCTGGGCGTCGTTTCGCGCTGTCGAGTTGAGCTAAACGTCGTTGCGCGCCGACGAGTTGCGCTGGGCGTCGTTTCACTGGGCGTCGTTGCGCTCGGCGTCGTTGCACGTCGACGAGTTGCTGGGCAGTAGTTGGCGAAATTTCGAATGGCCAGGCGACGACAACTGTCGTGACGAGGAGGCATAGGGCAAATAGTTTGACATTCCGGAGAGTTGCGCCACGTAGTTGCGCTCCGCGTCGTTGCACGCCGACGAGTTGACGGGCAGAAGTTGGCGAAATTGTGAATAGCCGGACAACGAGGACTGTCGTGACGAGGAGGCATTGGGCGAATAGTTTGACGTTCCGGAAAGTTTTGCCGCGTCGTTGTGCTCGGCGTCGTTGCACTCCGCGTCGTTGCGCTCTGCGATTCTGCGAACGTGCTGATTTAGGATATGCTAGGAAAAAAACGTTAGCATTTTCTTTATAAAAATTAAAATTAAAAGTCATACCAGCAATACTGGATCCAATAAAACTTCGAATTTGTCTAACCCCAAAACGCTAGTTTTCATTAAGTGCAAAGCTGCTTGGACGTTTGGAGTAGCAAATTTTGTCGCAATGGAATAGTATTTTGAAACAGCTCTTAAAAATTCGATTGGGTGATTGATTTTGATGTGTTTGCTCAAAGCTGAAGTAGTATCGTAATAATTGTCACAGAATTGACAATACGATTTCTCGCTATAGTAAAAACTTCCATACATTTTGTGATGCACTACTTGCCCACCAGAATGAAATTCATCTGGATTAGTTTTCGTGATTTCATCTATTATGAAAATTTTTTATTACTGGTTATAATTTTGTTTAATTAAATTAAGAAATTACCGAGGATACTTTCAGCAATTTTTTATTTTCTTCCAATTGTAGAAATTTCGCTTTTTTCCTATAAAAGGCATCTACCGCGCTTGCAATAGCTAATTTTTCAAAACAAATTTGCGCATCTCGTTTCATATATTCTTATTTCATAATATTCTTAATTTAAAAGAAATAACAGTTACTGTATTTTAAAAAAATTCATAAACATCTACCTCGTATTCTCTGCGAAAACCACTTGACATGTTTTGTGAATTTCAGAAATAGAATCCAAATGTTTCACATAACATTTCTGCACACCCAGGAGGTGTAAAAGCGACAATAGAATTCATTTGTTTCAATATAAGTTCTATTTCACTTCTCGTTTTTTTTATATCGTTTTAGAAGGATTGCCATCTGTTAAGGAATAATTGAAAAGATTACTTAATTTTTTTGAAAAAAATTCGGTTAACGGCCTGACGGCTTTTCAGGCCAATAAATAATCTTCGCAAAAGGGCAACGTATATATAAGTAAAATATCACAAATCTCCTCTTATTTTTAGGGTGCAGACATTTTTTGGATGTTTGATGCGTATTACGTTGCGCTTTTTAATTAGTAACTTTTTTTCTTGTCGCGACAGGTGGCGTGTTCACGGTGTCTGGCTGGGTTAGCAGTGGTCGGCCTTCCAACTAGCAACAACTTGGATCGTGAAAATTAAAAAAAAAAAAAACAAAAAATAAAGTGTTTCTCTCCAAACAAAATTACCCCAAAAAAAGTAATTAAAAACTTTAAGTGAAGTAAACTGAAAAAAAAGCATTTGATCGAGTCGACAAAGACGTCGGCGGCCACATCTGGAAGTCGCCCGGAAGCCACGGCTCCTGCTTCTGGCGAAGGCCAACCGAAAACACAGCAGCCTCACCTGTTGCCTGGCGTTTCGTCGACTGGCGGGAATCATAAAAGTTCCCATCCGTGGCATTACGACACGGAGGTAAGTGGCTTGGACAGCGTGAGCAGTTTTGCCGGCCTGGAAGCCGACAGTTCTGGCCATTCGACGACGACAGTGTCCAACCACAAGACGAGTAGCGTCGAGTACTCGGCTTGATAGTCAACAACAACAAAGTGAACAACGCAACTGTTGCTGCTGACTCCGTGAGCAAACAGCCGGTCCAGCAAAGGAAATCATTCCTGCACACGTCCGTCTACGGTGGCGTACAGCGATCATCTCCGTCGGACCCCGGCAACAGCAAAAACTAGTTCCCGAAGAATGTGACCAACGAAGTCATCTCGAAAAAAGGACACGGTGTCGTCAACCAGGAGTTGCAGAGTGACGGGCGAGCCCTGGACTCGGACAAGAACCACTTTCTGCACAGTTTGCTGGACGATGAGGTCAGCAAGGCCGTCCGATCGTCTGGAGAAGAAGACGTGCTGCTGGAATCTGAATCCGCTTCATCAACGTCGGACGCTTTAGATTTGCTAACCGAGCTGGTCCAGCTGCTTGACGCCAACCGGGTGATGGACGGCGGTTTGATTGAGCTGATCGGCCAAGACGGGGCGAAGGCCAGTCTCCGTGTGACCTTCGCCAGTCAGTCCACCACCACCTCCGCCTCCGCCGTGATGACGTCACGCACAAACAGTTTCAATACGCGTCTGCACCGCAACTCGAAACGCTCATCTCAACGTCGTTGCCACAAATCACCTGCAGAAGTTGTTGTTGCAGAAGCAGCAACTCCAACAACAACAGCAACAACTGCCAACAACAAGACGGCATCCGATTTTTCTCCTCATTGGCTCTTTCCCGGGCAAGGCTAGGGAATTTGGACACACCTCTCGCCTTCATTGCAGTAGATACAGGTCTACAGGCCTTAACCATAGAGTAGGCCATGGTTACGGCCTCCAGTTTCGATTTGATTTTGTGGTGTTGTTTGCGTTGTTTGGTGTTATATGTTACTCTTGTGTAAACGTAATCGAAGACATTTTGTTAGACAGCCACATCGGTGAGAACTTGAAATTTAGCTACGGACTTTGTAGACTGCTACAAATCTTAGTGTGTCGGTGTTATCAATATTCTTTAATTATAGAATAATTTTGATTTTATTTCTTTCGTTTTAGTGTTTGCAAGATTTTTTGAAGTTCACCTGAATTAACCTTGCTATGCAGGAGAGTTGAAAATAAGTATTATTATTAAGAATTATTATTACTTCCATACAGAAGGAATGATTGATGTGCATAAGTTTGAAAATGGTGTAAGTATGATTACTACTTCCAACATAATCACTTAATTAACAAGGTATTCTTGTTTTTGTTAGGCTCTTCCATTCCTAAATCCACTGTCACACAGTGACAACAAAGCCACTTGTAGTGCAACACTTCTGTGTCCGTTCCTTCACTCCTATTACTGAACTTGTCAGATGGTATAGGAATAAAATGTGATGAAGAGACCGTTACAATTACAATAAGCTTGAAATTGTTTAAGTATGATTACGACTAACCATGTAAACAACCAATCACTGAAGTAACAAAATATTCTTTTGTTTTTATTAGGCTTCCATTTCACAAGGCTACTATCATACCATGACAAAAAAGGCAGTTGCAGTATGCAACACTTCTTTGTCCGTTTCTTCTTCTTGCCTATTAGGCCCACTGTAGTTGTGAGATGATGTGACAGGTTGGTCATCACTTCAGCCATCATCTCATCACATCAGCGACAGGTTGGTTTTTATCCGCGGCCCGCCCATTTAGTTTTGAGTTTTTTTCATATTTAAACTTTTTTTGAAACGTGTCGTCACCCAGGTTCTGTTGTCTGAGATCACACGGACCAAGGCGCGTGGTAAGAGACTACGGGATATCCTGTTATCGACGCCAGCCCAGTGCCTCATCGTGATATCGGACGGGCGGCTCGTTGTGGGCTACTCATCGGGCTTCGCCAGTTACAATCTGATGGGCGACCAGCATCCGATGTCGCTCGTCCAATCGGAGCATCCCAGCATCTCGTTCATTTCCCACCACCCGCTGTACGCCCTGTGGGCCGTCGAAATCAACAGCCAAGAATTCTTTCTGGGCTTTTCCACGCTGGCCATTTACGTCGACATCCAGGGGCGCAAATCGCGTGAGAAGGAGATCATGTATCCATCCATGGCCTTTGGCCATCGGTACGATTTTTTTCATCCAGCCGTTTCCAACAGCTCATTTCTAACGACGTGTATTTTATTTTTGATTTTGTTTTTTTGCGCAACAACCAGTCAACTACGACGGCCATTTGCTGATTTACTCTGAGACTCACGTCGATGTCATCGACTGTTTCACCGGTGACTGGGTCCAGACACTCAATTTGAAGCGCTGCCTCCCACTCAACCAAAATGGCCTCCTGTCGGCCTCCTTCGCCACCGAACAGCCTTACGTCGTCTACTTGCGCAACATCAACAAAGGTTTCAACCCAGGATCCACTTGCACTCTATCTTCGTCGAAATGAAATTCTAATTTGATCCATTCAATAGTTTGCGACTTCGTTGATGTCCCTTAGAGCGAAGTGACTTTGGGAGGTCAAAGCCGGGCGAGAAGCAATCAGCCATAGACGCGGAGGCGATTCTCTGTCCGCGAGAACAACTGAACGTCGAAACCAGCGTAAAGAATTGACAGCAGTTGTTTTGTTTCTCTCCGGCCGACACTGGATGTTATTTCCTGTTTATTTTTTTGTCCTCAAGGAACAACAATTGCCATTCAAAGATGATCTCGGTGCTGTCCAATTTCAACCATATCAGTCACATGGGTCCCGTCGACAGGATTCAAATGCAAAGGCTGCTGGACCTACCGCAGTTGGACAGGGTGGACCAGTTTGTGCGCCACCAGGGTGCCCAGCATCTACCCGGTGCCATTCCCCTTGCAGGAGTGTCCACCAGTTCGAGTAATACCAGTATTACCGGATCACCGTCACACATGATGATGTTGCAGCAGCAACAACAGCAGCAACAGCAAAAACAACAGCAAGGCATCCAAAGGGTAGGTTTCGGCAGTGTATTTTTCGAGCTTCAAGTGCAATTGGCCATGGCGATTGCCTCCAGGTGCTTAGCATGTTCCAGCAATCGAGAAGCAAATTAACTGCTCCTCGCGTCCCTCCACAGCCGGCCGATCCATCGCCTCCCCGGAGATCCATATCACAGTCAGGAAATTCGTCTTCCGTAAATAATGGCATAATAATTAAATGTTCTCTCACATTTTTTGACAAAGTTTGATTGATTCGAATCGACTTTGTTGTTTTATTTACCACCCCAAAAAGGTGTTTACCGTTACCCTGGTTTGACCCTCCCGTTTTCTGGTTTAGACAGGACTCCAGATTGCAGTCAGATTACCCCAATGACGCCGAGTAGCGGTCTATCGGGTCAGCACCTCCCCTTTAGTTTCTCCACTCAGCATGATTGACAGATGATGTGATGAAGAAACCGTAAAAATTTTTAATCATTTCTTATTGTTGTGCTGACGTATAGTGCTGGAATAATACAATGGGATTTCATAATTTTTTTTAATATAGCATTTTATCCATAGTGTGTTATTACTGGGAAATTTAAATACACTAAGCGTTATATAGCACAGGTAGAAATGAATTTTATTCACGTAATCGTTTTTCTAATATTTTGTTCAGAAACCATTATTTTCGATTACAGGCAAGTCTTTTGACCATATTATGTGCAAATTTGTGCCAATAGGTGGGGTTTCTACTATACCCATTCCATATCCCTAATGAACGATCAAACACTTCATCCGCTGAACGTGGACGGAAGAACACGGAATCTTTGACTATATCCCCCCCAAAGGTTTTCAATGGGGTTCATGTCAGCTCCTTTAGCTGGCCAAGGGAGCAATTATATTTCTCTTTCATGGTCTGCAAACAACTCCCTTATTTTGATAGCCTGATGGATTGGGGATCGGTCATGGATGAATTTGAGTCGCCTTCCCGGGAATCTTAACTGGATTGACGGAAGCAGAATATCTCCAATGATAGCAAGATATTTTTCACTATCCAGCTTTCCATTAATGCGGACAAAATCCTCAGCTCCACTTGCGGAAAACCAAGCCCAAACAGGCACAGTTTTTCTTCTACTTCTATCTTTGACCTGAACATGATTTTCGTTGAAGCGCGTTCCGTTTTCTCGATAGACAAATACGCGTCCGCATTCATACGAACTTACAAATAATAGACGGGAAAATGAAATATATCAAATGGGAAATTCATTATGAAATCATTGCTTATAATACCAGAATGATTTTTCGTCGGAAAAAATGACATTTTCCCACCATTCTGCAGGCATGTTCACGTAATTGAGGGAAAAAAATAAGCACTGCTCTGCATGCGCTGGAGATAAATATAATTTTCTGGCCGCCCTACGTGGATGAATATTGTGCTTTTTAAGCACGCGAATGACCGCAGAAGTTGATGCATTTATTTGGGCCACATCTTTTTCAAATGAAAGATTCTTCAGCTTTTTAAATTTTAGATGCTGTATATAATTGATTTTACCTGCGATTTCTTGGGCCGTTGTTATAGCCCTTGTAGCACACTCACATCCATCGTCTTTTAATGAACGCAGGACATCGGTAATTTGAGTTGCATTGATAGTAATCATCGGAATATTTATTTTCTTTTTCCCTGTTGGTTGCTTCCTCAGTTTGGCCAATTGGGATTCCAGATACAAAATGTATTTTTTCTGAGACTGAGTGCTGGAGTGGAGGTCTTCCGCCGTTAAAATTGGGACTTCCACACTCTAAAAGAAATAAACATATTTTTGGCTATGATAAATCAATAAACTAGGCTTAAAATCTTTACCATGTCATCAAAGTATTCTACTCCAACCTCCCGCTTGAGAAAACGAAATGCCAATGAAAACGCAACAAACGGGATGATGAAACACCAAAAAACTAAAATAAAAAATATTTGGTAAGAAAAAGAAATCTACAAAATAAAAATTAATTTACCATAAAAGAATCCGTTCCTTCCCATTTCAAGTCCTCCAGGAATGATAGCAGATCATTTTTATAAAATTTTCAAATAAAAATATTATCGAATCCTGCAATCCAAGGTAAAAGTTTAGTTTAGTGTCTAGTTTAGTGCCCCACACTCTTTTGCTACAGCACAACATAGTGGCATAACATCACACTATCACAATATCACACGCGTTTTACGGGCACTTCCGCTCCTTTGCACACCCTAAACCCTATGTTAAAATGATCAGCTTAACGAGATCTACAATCCTATACCTTTCTTTTTTCGGTATTAGAAAACCTGTCTTGCTAGGGAAGAGCCCACTACACATAATACACTTTTTTTTTAACCACACAAGTTACCATTCTGTTCAATGTTGGGAAGTGAATCGATAGATCACAAATCTCGACACTTTGCAGCCTGTTAAAAGGTATTCAGTTGTTACTTGTTACTTCTGCAGTGCACTAAACATAAGGAAATTTTTATTGAACCACACAGGTTACCATTCTCTTCAATGTTGAGAAGTGAATCGATAGATCAACAGTTGCCAAATATTGACACTTTTCAGCCTGTTAAAAGGTATTCATGGAAAATTTATGTCGTTTTAGTTATGAAAGCTGAAATCTTCAATATAAACTTATTTTCATCTAGCTTATTAGGTGAATTTCAGGTTGATCATAAAAATAAAATAGCTACATTTGGCCAACAACGCAGAGTGTGTGCACCTTTATACAATGAAGAGAAGCCTTCAGTCAATATACCGAATCAAAGGAAAACTGTTGCACCTACTTTAGCTGAAAAATCAGACAAGGAATCTATTGAATATGAAGCAATGTCCAGGTATGGTTCAGAGCAGAGTCATAGTGGGAAAAGAAGTCTGGTGGTAATAATCGCACTGCTAAAAAATACTGTAGTGACATTTCTATTACCGATTTGTTTGGTGATAGAAGGTAAGACAGAGTAAAGTTTACAGAAAAAGAAGTAAAAATGTGTAATGCATCTATTTGTTAATGTATTTCTGTAGAGTGGAAAGGGAGCCAGAAGAAACTCCTTTGGAATTAACAAATGTAACAATTCAGCCAAAAATTGTGAAACCCATTCTATCTTCCAAATCTACAGTTCCTCTTGGGACGACTAGAGTTCCTTCTGTTGATAAACAGAATCCTTTGCCCAACTCTCCGCTGTTCATGATAGGTAATCTTTTCTTTTATCGGATAGTTTTACTAATATTTGGATTTCGCTCACCTTTCCTTTTTGCAATTAGAAATGCATTATTATGATGAATACTTACTTCCAATAGCTAACACATGTCCGTTTACTTTATTACAGGGGAACATCATCAAATCAATCATCAGAAGAACTCGAAGAACTAGATTTAGCTGGATTACCCGAACCGGAAACCAAAGAACAGCTGGATGAGATTATGCGCTTTTTTCACGCTGCAGTACATGAACGCGACGTAGTTTGTTGTGTGTGCGACCAGTTTTTGCGCATCTCCGAATCAACGCTGGTTCAATCTACTTCTCTTCCAACGGCTTTTTTTCGAAAAACTGTAGCAACCAACGGGGAAGAATAGCGACGCTGATGTGCTTCATCCTCAGTTGGGGCGCCAATACGACGTCTCTGAAAATTTCCACAGTGAAAGAAACCGATTTGCAAAATTGCTTCTGTCTCCACGAGGAATAGAAAAGCACCGGTCGTCTTGTACACCTGATGGAATTTCGGATTGCGACTGCAAGCCTTTTTTGAGAATTTGCAAGAAAAAATTTTATGATTGTCTGAAACGAACGCCCTTCCTAAATTAGCCGTCGCATATGGAAACTGGTTCGGTCAGTTACCAGAGCAATTACGAAACATGACACTCGGCACTCGTCCGTTCCACAACTCTGGCCACTTGGTAGCTTACAGCTAAAGTCGGAGGAACGTCCATCACTGGTCATATCTACTCAAATCGATTGGATACTCCGCTGGTTCGTGAGTCTTTCTCTGCAGCCGAGTGAAGTTCCCCTCCGAGTTCAGCAAGGACGAAACAATATACAAATAAGAATATCATACAAAAAGCCAAAATCGCCGCCATGAAGAAAAATTACATCATTGACCATAAAGCAATCGAAGAGCTTTTGCAATTCGATGGCAAAAGTTGAATTCAACAAGGCTAATTGTGACCAGCTTCCTATCAACGACGTTTCTCAATCCATATTTAACATGACGGCCACAGACAACGAAGAAGCTGAAACGGAACTCGATGAAAGTTCACATGAGGTCGCGGAGGAGAAATCTACAAAAACCAAATTCCAGACGGAAAAAATTGATTTGAAACTTGAGCTAATCGCCCAGTGGCCGGAGCACTCAACTTCGAGCGGTGCTTGAACATCGCTATCGAGTATCTCGTCGGGTTTGGATTGTGAGGCTAATGCTCCATTGAAAAACCGTGGTGAATTCCCATTGGTCATTTTTTGATCATCGAAGAGCTGTTCCGTTTGAATCAACATTCTCATAATCTGATTTGGCTTCACCGACATCAAAAAATTGAAACTCAACTGAAAGCAGCTCAGAGCCTGTCGGCCGGGTCAAGTTCAATTAACTGTGAGGTTCCAGCGCCAGGTAAAAAAGCGACTACCGATGAAAAAAAAACACAAGCAAATACTCTCAATAATAAATAATCTTTTTTTTCCTTAGAACTAACACTATAACGACCGGCTTAGATGTCAATTGTGCTGGCCAGCTGAAAATCGACAGCGAAAACAGTGTTGTTTAAGATGCGCCACCGGCCAGTGCTTGGTCCCTGCCAGTGAAGCAAGTGCTCTGAAGTGCGATGCATGCAACAAGAATTATTCGATTTCGCAAACTATTGACGCAGCACTGTAACGTAGATTTCAACGCTGTTTCGACCGCTCAAAATTTAAAAAAGCAATTTTACTTAGGATTTGGTGTGGTGCATGTTTTATTTCACAAAAAATTCTATTCGATATATATTTTTAAAAATTTTGGTTTTGTGATTCGATTTGTGAAAAGAGGAACAATCATATGTATGTGTAATAATACGTCCCAAGTACTGTGTAAAAATGCAATGCAAACTTGCCCCAATTTTAAAGTGCCACAATAAAACGTATTTTGTACAAGAATTTTTCATTTTCTAATATGTTTTCACGTTACTTTTTAGATAAGATAAGAAGGGTTACTCTAAACTAGAAATTTTTTAAAATTTCAATGAAAATTACGATGTGCAGGAGCTGGGAGAGCGGGTGTGGAAAAAAGGCCTATTACGTACTCGGTCTCCCCTACCGCAACTAATTAAACTAGTTAACTACAGCAGCCACCTGTGGCAACCTGTAACCAGAAATATCGATTCGAACGATCGATTTCCATTACATAGAACTTACAATTCAATCAAGTCATTCATTTTGTACAAACGTGCATTCAAGTGCAAACGTGCAACCAAGAACTCGGCATCGAAAACACCTCTACTACACAGCAACATTTTACAACAAAAAGCCCTCCGAAAACCTCTCCAAGGAGCCTCGGCGCATTGGTAGCATAACCATTCGCATTTGTGGATCGTACGAAGTTAATATATTTTTTTTCCACTAGATGTCTTTTACATAAAAAATCGCCTTTCGTTTTTTTGTGCAGGGTACTCTACCTGAGTCACGTTCCGGTGGCCGTCGAGGCGGTTGACCTGAGGGAGTATTGGGGACAGGTCTTGTTGGTGTGGACGCCAGGTGATGAAGCCATTGTCCTCGTCAAGTGGCCGGGATCGTTGGAGGCGAGGGCACTGGATTGGTGGGTGGTCGGTGACGGGGCCCAAGGGCTGTCATGGCCTCTAGTAACTGGAGAGTGAGATGAGGATACCGCGTAGTTTGGTGGAAGCCCATGGTGACAGTGGAAGAGTTCTGGCTAGGGCCCGCACGCTTTGCAGCAGCGAGGATCTAATCAGTTAAGGTTCGTGTGACGTGTGACGTTAAGGGTTGTGTGATGTTCGGGCAATGAAAGAGGGGTAGCATCTGCTGGAACAGTACTTCTTGTTGTAGCTAGTGGAAGTGAAGTCGACTGGGCAGGCTTGGTTGCTGCACTCCTTTGTTTCGGAGGGCATGGCTATGATGAGGAAGTCGGGAATGCTGAACGAACTGAACGAAGTGTGAAGTTAGCTGACTCGGGCCGAAAAGGCCGGAAAAGCTGAACAATTTGAAGCCAGGCAAAATGGCATGAGCTGGTACGGTAGGAACAGTTTACGAGAACCAAATGACAAGCTGAATGGCTTAGCCATCTGCAACGGTAACTGACTGCAAACGGCGGTAATAAATGGTGATGGGAACGGTAGTTTAGTGTTAGACCAGATCAATAAGGATAGAAGAATGGGAGAACCCACAGACGGTCTGATGAGAAGCGACCAATGCGGTTCAAACAACGGGGGAGATTCACGGACGATCTGTCGAGATCGACCAATGCAACCTAAAAACAATTACGGCAATTATTTTATTTAGATTACATACGGAAAATCAATAAAAATTTAAATAAAATGATGTATGAGTTGACGATGTTGGGATCGATGGCCTGGGTTGCTGGAACGGGAGGGCTTCGATTTCCTGGTTGATACCCGTCAATATCTTGACGAAAACGAGTCGTGATTGTTATTGTTGGTGAAGGAGAGAAGTAGCTGATGTAGTAGCCGGGTGAAGGGGCCGGGTATATTAGCCGGAAATAGTAGCCAGGAGTAGTGGCCGGGGGTAGTGTCCAGAAGTGGAATCTGGGTGAGAAAGCAGGGTGTAGTAGCCAGTTGTGGCAGTCGGTAGTGTAGTCCGAGCGTGGTGGCTGAGACGAATTGGCTGCAGATGAATTGGCTAGATCGGTGAAGTATTCGGAGCAGAGTTGTGATGTTCTGCGCCTATTAAATGAAGTGATGGAGATGAAAACGGTGGCAAATCTTTAAGAAGAGTTCTGTTATAGTAGTTAGCGCTGTGGTTTGGTAGTCAGTGAAGTGGTTTGGTAGTCGGTGAAGTAGTTGTTAGGTGGTTGGTTCAGCAATGAAGTTGTGAAAGCGGCCAAGATAGAGTTGGCAAGTCATGGGAGTGGACGGAGCAGCGTTGTAGTGTCCCGTCCGCCAAAAACGATTGGAGCAGCACATTCAACGATTACCTCTGGTGACAAAAAATGGAGCTGGAGCCGAAGCGGACAAGTGAGAGACGAAGTTTGTTGAGAGGCTGACCACCCTTAAGAAACCAGCGATCAGCAGCATTTCGCTAAGAGCACTTTTCTCCTCTGATGCTGAGTTCTCTCAACCGAATTCACAATAAGTGGTGCTGCTGTGCCTAAAAGGTAAAAAACACTCGCTTCTTTTTTTGTTATGTCCATTTGAGTATACTCCACGCCGTCGTGTTCATTCACTTGAAATCCTAGGGTATCGGCCTTTGAGTCCCACACTACACCAAGTTTTGCTTTCTGTCTTCTACATCGGACAGTGAACTACAATCGACCGTTCATCTTTTGGAAATGCGACTTTGCAAATTCCTTCCACAAACTCCTCTAAAATGGATTGCCGTTATTGAAGTTGAAATTTCGCTGAGAAATAGACATTTCTCACCACAGTTGCTTCTTTTAGTCACATGAACGCTTTTGGCGCTGATCCTAAGTATTTTAAAAGTACACATTTTTCTTTTTAGCAATTTCTTTAGGAGCGCCAAACTTTGCCGCTCTACGAGTTATCTAGATTGCTATGAATGGGCTGAAAATCGTGATGAAAGGCAGACGATCTATGCGACAAACGATTATTTTAGGGGAAGGGGGGTTGCTGCATATAGAAACAAAAATAATATGCATTTAATATTTTTAGGTGAAAACGGCTGAAAAAAGCTCCATACAACTTTTCCTTCTTGAAAATAAAGCAATACTACTGGTAGGGATTGTTGTAGAGCTTGTCCACTCAAGATGGCATGGTTTTAATATTTGCCTTTGAATGGGACAGCAGCGTAGAAGACAACTCGAAATTCGGATCCTTTATACACACCACATGGACACTAAGAAATATCGGGTGGCGTTGGATTCTAGAATGAAGAGTCGAGATGCGTAGCCTTTGTCCAATGACTTCTTCATTGTCACCATATTTCTTTTCAAATGCTATATCTCTCTAAAATGAGACTAGGGAAGTGGTTCTCACAATTTTGTCAGTTGCATATGAGGTCAGACTCGTCATCTTGTCGCCAATGATAGGCACTTAAAAGTCCACATCAAGATCCTTCTTCTGATCGTTAAGTAAAGATAGAGCTTGCTGATCATCTGGAGACATTACACAGGATGGATATTTTGACCCAAAATTCTATGTTCCACAAAGTCTCATCATTCATTTCTTGAACAAGCTCGTTTTTTCAACTTCGGTTCGTTTTCTTTCAATATTCTTGACTGTAATGGAGCTTCAGTGTACCGTAAGCCATTTCAAAAAGTAGATTCAGTCACCCACCAGTTTTTTTCTGCTGGTGGGTCTTTTGGGTGCAGCCAGCGGTAAATCAAGAAAGTCAAAATTATGACGGGAGTTGGGCTGGCGATGGTTGGTAAAAATGAACATTTCATGGTGTGAATCTCATCAGAAGCAGCGCAAATATATGCTGTGAGGGGTAACGTGACTATTTCGGCGGCGCCATCCACTGACAACTCTTTATGTTTGTCTTCTAATCAAAGAGTCTTAGCAAAGCACTTTTTTATCAATGACGAGTTACTCACCTCGTCCACGAATACATTTGCCAACATTGAATTTTCGTCACGGTCCATCTCTAATTGCAACATGCCACCATAGCGATGTCATGGCTGTCTCGTTCCCCAATGAATGCAGAGGATCACTTGTTTTTTCGTTGAGGGCTGTATCGGATCGTCCAAAATTAGGTGATGAGACGCCTTCCAATCAGTCACGTCACACGGTTTCTTCCGGCTCAACCCACGAGCTGAAAGTTTTACTCCGAGACATCGAAAACATAATTGATGGCGGACATCGAACCAAAACCTATCGCTTACCTCTAGTGCGATAAATATGTCACATCATTCGAATTTATGCTCCCTTTCACATATAAAACAAAAAGGGCGTGAAGAGTTTCTTGAGTCTGGACCTTCATGTTTATCTTTGGACGTGATCTGATTCCCGTGCGCTGTGAACGCAAAAATGATTTAGGTCCTTGTGCGGTGGACTGTTCGGTAGCTAAACTAAGTGTTTTAATAAACTGCTGACGATCTGTGACAGAGCCAGGCTCCAAACGTGTTGAGGATCCGTTCCCCCATCCCTCCTCACTGTTCCACATTCCAGGCTAGTCAGTATTTTAGTCTGAAGATCATCTCTTAAATTGCGTTTTAAAAGCGCAAGCTTCTCTCCTGATATATGTTTAGTGCGTCAAAGCTTTGACTAATTTGATCCAACCAAACCAATCTAATGTCTTTGCACTGAAAGGTTCAAGATCTGCTTTTAAGGATAAACGCGCACCAGTTGTCGACAGCATACTAATCAATAAAATCGCCCAGATTTATCTGTTGGAGACTTGCTTCTGAAAGTGGCTTGGGCGTCATTCGTTGGGTTCTGCGGTAGCTCAGCGGCCTCCTGAGTTGTTTCAACGGCTTCTTTGGTGTTTCTCTTATTTCTACTTCGGATACTGTAACGGTGGCTGCTCGTAGAGAATTAACACAAGAAGCTACTACCTAACTAAGTTTTGTGATAGAGTGTTTGGCGTTGATGGCCATAAATGAAATCCCTTTTTTTCGTTTGGTTTCTTCTTTTTCGAGGACCCCTTCGAATAGAGTATTCAAATCTCTTGCCTCCGTCAGCAGCTGATCAGGCGTTTAATTTGCCCTCGCACCGTTCCTCTCGTTTCTTATCCAAAAATGGCTCGGTCGATCGACATACATTTAGCAGCATTTTTCATAAGAGCTGAGGTCCCTCGTTTAACCGCTTAATTTATCTCTACTTCTGTAACCACAACGACAGAGAAACTAGCACAGCAGAAAACTAGCTTGGAAAAATGTGAACTGACTTCTCGGTGAAGTGACAATTGACTAAAAATGGCAAACTCAAAGCTGAATAAAGTGGAATGAAACTAAGGTTCGAAAGACCAATGACATATGGATTCGATTTCGTCCAGCGCTGAACCTGAAATAAACCTTCGTCCTCTGTCCCTTCTACCAACTGTGATCTCATCCAACCTCACACAGCCTCCCGCTCCCATGAAAATGGCGGACAGAGCTCAGTTGATCAAGTCGAATAATCCTATTGGGCTACAGGGCAGGTCAGTTGACCATACCTTCCAGAATCGACGTGGCCAGACTCGCAGCCGCCTTCAACAGCAGGAGTTTCCAGCCAAAGATTATCCATTAGCCAGATATCGGCCACGATTCGGATAGCCAGAGATAAACTGGAAGACTTTCATCTAAACCTAGTCAAAGTGGAGCATGTTCAAGGGGGTAGGGGACGAAAATAACAAAGGGAAAATTACACATCCCATTCATTCGCATTCCAAAATTAAAATAAAGATAGATACAAATACTGTAGTTGACCCATTAACTAACGGGACCGACTTTTTTTCATCGAAAACACAAAGAAGTAATACATAAGATATGTTTAAACTGCACACTCTATCACGCAGATTCAGATTTAAATTACTGATCAGAACAAAGAAAAGGGATGTGTTAGGCCGCAATTGACAAAATCAAGCTTTCCAGACTTATAAATAAATTACTTTTTTGCCAAACTTTAAGAGACAGTTTCTTTATTTGAAGAAATTATTATTCTCTTTGATTTCGTCTTGCTGCTCTTGTCCAGACCCTGAACCCGGGTATTAACTAAGGGGGCAATAGTTTTTGGGCAGTTGTCGCGGGGGCAACTATAGAAAACACGGAGAATTTCGGTCCTTGCGGTGCAATCGTTAATATCTAAATTCACCACTAGACTCATTACGAATATTACATTCAACTATTTGGACCCTTCGGCTCTTGATGTTGCATGCTACAAAAACACGTATACTTTTGTCATTGGGCGCTTAAATATTATTATTTTTTTAAATTCTACTTGTGGAAGAGAGTTTTTGGAACTTTTTTTATTTCTTTTTTAATAATGCACTCAATTTGTTCACAGCAGATTTGTTTTTTAGTACGCTTTCAATCAGAGTTACTTTCACTTTAAGTTTTTCGAGTTCCAAAAATTATCGTTGCGGAGAAGGTAATGTCTTACGAAGTAACTTCGTACTATAAATAAGTTTTAAACTTTTGAAGTCACTCTTTCTAATTTTCTAAAAAAAAAGAATCTCTCTTCCAAGGAGAAAGGCCATCAGAGGTGAATGGTTAAAATGGGAAATGATGAATGGGAAACAGTGGGAAGAGAAATCGGCAATTGGCATACATCTATAATAAAGATTATGCCATAAATATGGGAATCACTGGCGATATGTCTACAGTATAATCACTATAACTAGTATAAGATAACGAATTATATTTACCTTTAATTTCTCGCAGCGATTGATAGGCCACGTTCTGACAACTTGGAATGCAAATGTTTTGCGCGGGAGTTGTTTTCAACGGCCTGCCGGATCCCCCTTTTCGATGAACATCCATGGTTTCCTTATACCGCCTAATCCATTTCCTCACCGTGGTAATATGGCAATGCATTTGAAGACCAATGTCATTTTTAGGAATATTCCTTTCATAAAGAGTAATAATAGCAGACTTTTGCTGTAAAGAAAAGTGGCCACCAGCGAGTAGATGAAACATATTTCTCATATGAATTATACAATATAACTGTAGTTCCTCCAACTTCTATTCTTACATCCTTAGGCTAAAGACTATCTCCCCTAACCTTGTAATGATAGTCGTATATTAAAAGGAATATTACTATTCCCTCCCCGTAAATTCATATTTAGAAAATGACATTAACCATTCATCTTTTGGTCGAGCACTGCGCCCATAAAATACTTACCCAGCCCTGCGTAACATGAGCGCTTTAAGGATACCTAGGCAACCTCCATGAATTTCCCACCTAGCCTTTTTGTCCCGCAGACAATTTGCCCTTTGTATAGAAAGCTAATTTTTTCCTGAACAAAAATCCTGCGGAGACGTCTCCATAGTAGAAAGGGCATCATGGCTTTTCTTTCGATACGGAACATTCCTGTAGTTCTTGGGACAACGTTTTTTTTGGCCGACATCCAAACATCCAGGTGAGTGTTGTTTTATTTATTTATTTTCCCTGTTCCCATTTTTACTTCCCTTTTTTTCTTCATCAGTATGCACCAGGCTGGTTATGTATTTTCGGGTCCAACAACCGCAAGAGTTCACATAACAAAAGAGTCAAATTCATCCGTGTTTGGGCCTGGTTTTCTGTTCAGTGCGCTGGAGAAATTGCCCTTCTTGACGACGGTTCAGACATCACAGACCTGGTGGACAACTATCTCGTTTCGAAAGCAGCAGCTCTTTTTGGGATTAATCCACTCAGTTTTGTCGACGACAATGGCTGTGCCTTGACCACATCATCGTTCGTGTGTTTCAAGAAACTCTATAGCAACATCAACATTCAAGAAATCAAATGGCCCTGCAAATCCAGCCATATTTCCCGTTCTTCACTGTATTACAACGAATAGAAGAAAAAATTAAACTCCAATGCATCCAGCCACAAGATCTGGCAGAGCTGTTGGGCCTGATTAAAATGGAGTGGGGTAGAATGAGAGACAAACCCGCCTATTTGAGAGGTGCAATGCTCAATATTAAGAGTAAATTGCGGGTAATCGCTGCTTTACGTGGCAAAAGAATTGAGGGAGAAATGATGGCCAATTACTATAATCAGGTGCCTAATTAGTTTAATATGTTTTTGTTGTTTTTTGTCATGTTGAAGGCGCATTCCGTTTAGTTTTTCATTTCAGTAATTCAATATTATTAAAATGGAATATTTGTATTAAATGACAACAAGAAAATACAATGGATTGACAGTAAAATTTATAATAAAAAAATGTTTCATTGAGATCAGTGTTATAGAAATCGATTGTCGTGTAGTAATCTCGCAGTCGTAGCTCGGCACCGGGCGTCATTGTCCAAACGGTTGCATAGAGCGATGCCGTAAGTCAGTAAGTCTGCAAGCCAAGTTTCACGTGCACGATGGGAATCCATTTCGGTGCGGAGCTTCCATCACAGTCGAGAATCGTGTCCGGACAACACGCCAAACGAGTCCGAAATTGTTTCGTCAAAAGGTCACCCAAAGTAAAGAAATTACTATAAAAAATATTAATTCTCTTATTCGGTTAGTGTGAAGTGATCAACACATTGAATCCTTGGCCGTCTTCCTCACAGTTGACGGTCAGCATGGTTTTGCCAACCTGTCCGATCCATTCCAAAACAAAAACATTTTCAGTTGGAATTCCCGCTGGAAAAAACCTGACACAACAGGGAGGGGGGAAATATAAAACCGGGCAGTTCTTACCGGGCAAGTGCGTTCCAGATCTGGTATATGGAGCACAAGTTCATTGTAGAGCTTCATGGCGGATTCGAAGTGGTCGACTCGGAGCCTCCACTAGTGGTCGGTGAAGTGGATCCAACATGCGCTCGATGCAAGAGCTGAGGCCCAGGGCGTGGGCTTGCTCCATGGTGATGGACTTTCCGTGGGAAATGCGGATACCGCCTGGAGTGGTCACCGAGCGGAAGCAACAGGTGAACAGCTCGCACCACGTGTTTATCATCAGCGAAATCTGGTCGTAAATCTACCCAGTTGAGAACCCAGCAAAAATTAATAATCGAAATGCGCAATGAAACATGTAATTAATTTCACCTGCATGTTTTTGAAGAGTGGAAGACTTGTGCACCACTCGACGATCTTGTGGAGGTGGTAGTCGGCGATGCTTCAAACACTTGAGACGGGATCACCTTCGGCGGCCGTTTCACCCTCGCCGTTGCTGTCATTGTTGCCTTCTCCGCCATCGCTGTTGTGGGCTGTCATCGGCTTGTCGGAGACGTATACGTGACGAGCGCCATAGTCACAACGGTGGCATAGGGCAGTACCGTGTGTCTGAAAATTACCAAAATATAGTATGTTTAACAAATGTAAAAGGTATAAACTCAACAGTGCCCTTAAAGCGGGAGGTGAAGTTTGATCAATAATCTGTAATCAACCTAAAACTTCAACTCAACGGACTTCAATTATACCCTGCGAGTGGTTAACGAGTGGCACGAGTGGCGCAAAAAACAACTCTGGCAACTTTTTTCTTTATTAATAGTTCCGGTCACAGAAGTACTTTCTAAAATCAAAAATGTCACAAATGACAAAAATGCCAGAAATATCTTTACGGTTAAGTGTAAAGGAATACCTTAATGAGAAAAAAAAGACATCGCCAAAAATAAGGTATTTTTTTAATATTTTCATCGTGTGTTATACATAAGCACACAAATTAGTTGAAAGATATCTGAGAATCTGTTTTTTTTCCCATAGGCACTCCATGACGAACATCAGAAATGCACAGAAGCCATAGAAGTCATTTTAAAAAGAATAAAATCTATTGATTTTTTCTCACAAATCGGCTGTGCAGCTAAATCTATGGAATATATGGGGAAAGCGAAATACAACCAAAGAACCATGTCAGTTGATCTTCGACAATTTTTTAAGGTTTGTTCAACATACCTAGTTTAGTGTTAGAGTATTTAAGTGTTAGAGTAACTGCAACATACTATGTTGTAGTAACTCAAGTAAAGATCACTTAATTAACAGCTTCTAAATTTTAGACACTAAGCGTAAAAGGCAAGGACGTTGCATACAAAATGCCAAAGTGTTCAATGATTGCAGCCTACGTAAGGTTAGGTGAATTGAATGTAGAATTGAAAAACAAAACCGAAGAAGCCAAAAAGATTATGGGTACACCAGATATTTAGTCAATTATTTTGGTAATGTTAACGTAATATATGATTGAAATCTCAGATACATTGCAAACAATAGTGCCTGGAATACCTGTATAAGGGGCTAATGTCAACCTAGAAAAACTAAAAAAGGGGTCGAAAGCAGTGTGGAGTTTAATTCAATAATTTTTCCTACTTATAGATTTTTGTTCAGTAATGCAAGTAACTTCAGTTAAGTTCAGTAATGCAGTAATGCACTTTATATCTTTAAAAAATATTACGGAGGTATTGGCACAGGCACTTTTCCTGCTAAAGTCTGGTCATGGAGGCCATCAGCAATGTCCACATTTTTTTCATTTCAATTTTAGCTCTAAATTTAGTCTGCAGTTCTGAAATGTTCTCTCAACATCTTCCAATAACAAAAATAGAAAGTTAACAATAAAAAAGTTTCTAGAAGCACATACATGACGTATAGTACTCAATCACTCCAGCCAAGTTTCTGGAAAAAAACAAATTTTTCAGTGCTGATAGTACCAAGGTTAATTTGTGAATGCAGCAACTTTAATACAGATTTCTCCAACTTCACAGCTTCACTGAAAACTGAAAAGACAACAAATCGTTTGAAGCGGCCGACAGCCTGACATTACAAACTTACAACGAGGACAACTTTGAACACTAAAATGCAGAACAGTAAAATGGGAATTCCGCTTGTTCTTTTCGGCAAAGAAAATGAGATAGGATTTAGCCACCTTTTGCCAAGACCAAGAAATTGTTTAGAACAGCTAACGCGAGTTGTTTTTTAAAGGTACTGTACAGAAAAGTTGTATCTTTTTTTTAAACTGTGTAAGCGCACATTTTCTTTTGTTTTGATTAGTTTCAAACACATGGATACCAAACTGAGCTTGTCATTCAGAATTTTACTGCTAGCACAGGAGCCATGGAAGATTCAGTTGCTACTTAATTGTAAAAAAAGAAGACAATATTGAAAGCTAATTGCAACAGGTTGATGGATTGGATTCTTTCAATCAATAATCAGCCGTTTTACAGTTGTTGCTGCGTTCCGTTTTTGCCACTTGTGGGCGTTACGTCACGTCACCGATTCCTCAGTGAGCAGATGCTTGTGCATTAGCTTGATTCGTACGCTGATCTGGTGAAATCCACAAAAGAATCGAAGCGGCTCAACACACTTCTTCGTGAATTGGAGCCAATTTATTCCTCACTTGGGAATAACTCGAACTCACCTCTTGTTGAGCTCAGTCTCCAGTTGTATGGGCTAGAAGTCCATCTGTGTTCTTATTTCCCTTCCATATATCATCATGGATACTGGATTGTACATTGGATATTCTCATCCAATGAATTATGATGAATTTTGAGCAAGTGAATAATGATATTGAACGAAAAGGAGGTTGGAGTTGTTTGGGTGACGGGATATGTGGCGACTACCTATTTCCAGTAATAGATATAGTGGACTCCCATTTCTAGTCATCCAATAATATGTTGATGGAATGGAGTAGTTTGAGTGGCGGGATATGTGGCAACTTCCTATTTTCATCAATGGATATGGTGGTCGCCCATTTCTAGTCATTAACAATTAATGATATGAAAGATTGATTGGCGGATTGTAAGGAACAAGAAACGATATAATATGTATTGATTTATGAGTAAAAATGTGGAATTAATATGAAGTAAATATAGTTTCATTTTGTTTCCTTTCCTTAAACGGGTCTCCATTGTGTAGTTGGTGGTAAAACGAGTTCTACTTAATTCCGAGCTTTAGAAATTTACGTCTTGAGACTTTCTTTGAAAAAAAAACCTTACGATACGAATTTCGATCGCCGACCAATTGGAGAATAGCGAGTAAGACTCCATTTTTGAAAAATTCTACATTTCCATCTGCTCCTAGTTTTCGTTACATTTTAAAGTTAGAACTTAACATCATCAGACGTGAAGCAGTGTAACTGAGATGGAAGTTGTTAAAGCAAAAAATAAACGCAAAAAATAACTACTCTAAAAAACTAGTTGTCAAATGTCAATTGAATGTGACTGCTGACCAATTTTTGGATAAAGCTTTGAAAAATAAAAAATTGAAAGATTTGGACGACATGATTCAGAAATTCTGCACTATTCGTAAGTTGAATCAATGTTATCTCGTAACACCGAAAATTTTTATTCTGTTTTTTTGTTCATTTCAATTGTGCTAGTAAATAAAAACTCCATAACCCATCCCCTATCACACAAAGCTAGTGGATTTAAAATTGTCAAAGATGGAATAGTTCAGAAAATTTGCCTCAACAAGGAACCACACGGGGTTTTCTGTTTGAACAATGGACATCTAGGCTCACACTCCAACATTTCTATGATTCAAGAAATGTGTCAGCCATGCGTTATTTCGGGTATGCCGAAACAAATGGTTTCTTCCGCCGGTTGTGCCAATACGCGTAACGGGTCCGGTTCTATATCTCATACTGGTGTCACGTTCCTCGTCATTCCAAGTCATTAATCCTCAACTTTTCATGAATTTACTCAAGACAATCATTGAAAACAAAGAGTAAGTTCAAAAACCTCATTTACTGGTAACTAATCAAGAGTTTAAAAAAAATCTGCAAGGCTATTTCACGTTTTATGGACACAAAATTCGGGAAAAGCTTTGAAATTCACGTTGTGGAAGAATGTGGAATCAATGGCTCCATTCTGTCCCTCATTTCTGATTGCACCAGCCACGTTCGAAACGATGGAGACGGTTTTCCAATTCCATCGTTTAACATGAAGGATGTTGTTTCGTTTCACTACTCCGGAAACGATGCCGTAAAATTCCTGGTGAATTCTCCTGGAAAATTCACCGGAAAAATTTCTAATCACGTAAGTGTGCATGGTATAATTGTTAGCTTCCAACATGATTTTAAAATTATTTTCATCTATTTATAGGCTAACTTTTTGCATCAGTTACGCCGATCCGGTATTCCTTCTACAAAAGTGATCTACATATATTATGGAGTCGAAATCGTTTCGGAGTCTTGGAGAACTTCACGATCTTAAGTGGAGACGAACTACTAGAGAAAACTAAATTTCTCATGGGACAAGGCAGGGTAGGAATACCTGACTGCAATCTATCAAACGTAGATGGTTTCCTTAGTGGCATGACATAAAGATAACAAAATTTTCACTTATTCAATTACTTATTTCCTTATTTTTTTTTTGTTACAGATGAAACTACCCGTTTGATGAGAAACCTGAATGACAGGAAACTTCAAGGCGGGAAACACCTGAAAAAAGTGAATTGATTTGCAAATTTAAAATTGAATTGTTGTTTTAAAAGGAAATGGCGGATACGTGGCCTGTTTATAGTTTTAACCCCCCCCCCCCCCAAAAAAAAAACTTCCCAACTATGTTGTCTATTTCTATGCCGGCGTTCTAGAAGAAACTGGCGGAAACACGGTATTGTATAGTTTTACCCTTCCCCCGTCCAAAACAAAACTTCCCAAATCTGTTGTCTAATAACCATGCCGGCGGACTTTTCAATAAACATTTGTTTTCATTAAAAAAAACACGACAAAAGTGTTTCATTTAACTTAAAACATTAAAATAATTTCACAAAAATTTTCTCTGTGTGGAAGAGTAACCTTGGGAGCGATCCCCTAAAAACCAACCTCAGCAAAACTATCGTAATTTGATATTACAGCGGCGAATTAGAAGAGTCGTTCCACGAGCTCATGGCACACGACGGGGAACAGATTGCCAGGGATGGGGGATAACACCAGATGGAAAAAGGAAGAAAAAGAATTTTCAGATTCAACTAAAGATGAGAAAATAAAGTCAAATGTAGTAAATAAAAAATGCAATAATGTTTCGTACATTCACTATATATCTTTAAAAAAATATTACGGAGGCATTGGCGCAGGCATTTTTTCTGCTAAAGTCTGGCCACGGAGGCCAGCAATATCCACATTTGTTTCTCATTCAGATTTGGTTCTCATTTCTCTTAATTCAGTCTGCAGATCTGAAATCTTCTATCGACATCTTCCAATAACTAAAATAATAAGTTTTCAATCAAAAAGTTTCTAGAACCATACATATGACATTTAGTAGCTGCCGCCTGGAAACGATATCCATGATATTGCTTTGGCCCTAGGCTCTCGGCTGCACCGTCATGACTAGGCGCCTGGCCTACCCTCTCCTCAAGCGAGTCAAGTCGCTTCTAGATGAGGCCACTCACCATCGCGTCTGTCGCTTTTATTGCTTGGCAATCCTGCAGTGTTGTTCTTGTTTTTGGTGGATTTACTCCTTCCGTTTCGTATCCTTTTTCTCTTCGCCCGTGCCCCCAACCCTCTCCCACCCATCTTGTCACATAGGCCGCACTCTAGGAACTGCCAACAGGGCTCCTGTGTCCGTCACTAGCTATACCGTCGGTCGCCGGCTGGCGGCTGGCAGGTTTAACCTAGCCGGGCAAGTACTCATCTAATGAAGACATAGCGTTACCCCTTGTCCTAGAGTTGGCTGTTGGCCCAGTTTCCCCTCGGTTTTAACTGTTTTATTCGCTTGTGTACATTACCCTTTTTTGTAAATAATGTATATGTATTTCGGCTTGCTATTACAATGGGCTGTACTCGAAGTCCGAGGCTGCGCCCAATTTATATTTAAACAAAAAATTAGTACCCACTCACTCCAGCCAGGTTTCTGGAAAAAATCAAATTTTTCAGTGCTGATAGAACCAAGGTTAATTTGTGAAGGCAGTAATACAGCTTTTTTCCAACTTCACACCACAAACTGACAACGAGAACAACATCGAACACTAAAATGCAGAACAGTGAAATGGGAATTCCGCTTGTTATTTTCAGCAACGAAAGAGAGATAGGATTTGGCCACCTTGCGCTAAGACCAGGAAATTACTCAAAAATAGCTGACGCGAGTTGTTTTTTTGAAAGTGTTATTTTCTGTAACACACCTTGTTCATTGTTTACAGGATAATCTTAATGTGAGACTGAATTGCGCTTGCCAAACATGGTGTTACATGTGTCAGCGGAAAATCCGACCATTTGACTTTGCAAGTTCAGCTTGTAATGCTTTGAAGAATCCTTGAACTGTTGCATCTTTGCAGTGTTCCATTTAAAGAATTAACGAGTTTAATTTTCCACACCAGAAAGAGAGCACCACTGCCATCTTATTTTCGTTGATATATCTGCGATAAAAGAAAGTAACGATTACTATGCAACGAATAACAAAATTTTGAGTATAATGAGAAGTGAACTAACCTGTGCTTTCATCGATTATGACAGAATCAAAAGCGCTCCTGACTCGATGTTTGCTAATTCAGTCGTAACAAATCTTCCTACAGCATAATTAAAAAAATAGAAAATGAACGTGATTTGCAAGTTTACGATCTTGTTGCAAATACCTTCTCGAACAACGTTGGAAGTCTTCGTTTTCCCCATCGACACACGATTAAGAACATGGTTATTTGGAAGTTCTTTTAAAAAACGCCGATTTATCTCTAAAAGCAATGAGAAGGCAAGGTTTTACTGGGTAACCGATAAAGCCAATCTTAATTCCAACGACTTGGCATGGTTTTCAACCGGATTACTTAAAAATGCATCAATTATATGTCCCTGTTGTTGTTTTTCAACATATCTCTCCATTGCTTCCTTAACATCTTTGGTTTTCATGTGCGAAGATATGTTGAACTTCTTGTTCCGAGATGAACACAGAACAGGCATTGCGAAATGGATGGCCAAGAGTGTCATGTGGGTTTACTTTTTTAATCAGAAAATCTTTAAAATATTTCTCGAAGAGCCATGTGTTTATGAAGACAGGTTTTTTTATGTAAAACATTGTGAATTTCATTGAACTTGTAGAAATATATTAGAAAATTTAACTAGTTACTGATGCTTTGGCTTGTTTATAGGGATTCGTCTCTGCATTTCGAAAACCGTCGCTTAGACATTTTTTATCACATAGAAGACACGATTAAATGCAAAGGGTTACAACAGCGAAATTGAAATGAATTATCAAACATGTCTTTGACTGCTTATTTTAGTCTGCTTTCAGTATTTACTACACAATCCACAGCGTTATATTGCCAAACACCAAAGGCCAAGCAGAGAAATGAAACTCAAACGATTTATGAAATATATTGTATTTTTTTTTGTGAATTTTATCTACAAATTTATAAAATATTCGAAATTAGCCAGCTTAGGGACACATAGCAAAATACATTGAAAAAAGAAAATATTGCCATAATGAGCCAAAATTGGACGTATTGTGCCTTCCCCACAAAGCAAGATTGACTAGATTCTAAATACCTGGGAAGTGCTTCCTTTATCAGATACATTCGGGATTGTTTCAAATTGATTCCTGACGAGTGGCTTCCATTTATTTTCTTCTCCTTGTATACAGCTCAGTGACAGCGAATCTTACCAATAATAATCTTCCGGTGCTGCGTGTTTGCAACAGCTTCTCCCAAACGAACTGCTAATAGAGAACTTAATAACTTCAATCTTGGCAATGGAACCTTTCTTTGGAGTAGAGGAGCAAATTTTGTTTTACTGGTGCGAAGGGTGACGTAGGATTTTATTTTATTTTCTGGAGCCAATCGTATGCTCCCGCTCCGTACACAGCTTCCGATGGATCCGAGCTTCCGAGGGAAACACGTGAATCTCGTGCGTCTGCATCTTTTATCTTGTTTCCATATCCTATCCTTCGTGTGATTTTTAGTTGTTTGAAATTGATTCTTTCATCATCTTTCATCACCGCCTTCCAGGATTGTTAAATTTCCTCTGGGGCAATTCGATCCCATTCAATTTAATTCTCCCATAAATGCTGATCAATTATTTTAAGTAATGGGGTAGTTGGAGCCTAAAAAACCTAGTGGATCGAAAATTTTGCCAATACACTAAATTGTTTTCTTTATTGATGCCTTCTCCCATTTCTTCTGCAACTTGAACGATTGAAGATTGCTCAAATTGAAACGAATGGGAACCAATATCACACTGGATCTCGAGCACATTATGTTGGTTGTCAAAAGAAGGGGATAGATAGACCTACTGCATAGTTTATTAGTCCTTTTTCTACTAGATACTGTAGAAGCCTTTTGCTATTCGTTGCTTCATGAAACAGAGTGTTTGTTTCCTCGTCTCTTTTCTTGGATGATTCAACGCTGTCCATCCGTTCTTAATAGTCGTCAATATACTACTGTTCCTTGAGTTCATTCACTCTGTCATGAAAACGAGACTTAACAGATTAAAGATGTTTATTCACAGTGGCTCTAAGCAAAAAAGGACTGGATCTGAGACCGAATGGTACTCTTTTCCATTTCAATCCAATTAGAGGGGAACCAATTTTAATTGTCTGCACTGGACATAAAAACCTTATTGTTTTTACATCAGTGGACTGTAGTAGAATCAGCTGTTAGATCTCGGTGCTGTTATCGGCGAGATCCAGTGGAGTTTTCCTTAATCTTGCTCTTGTGCTTTTGAGTCTGCATGTTTCCAACTGTATATTTCTTTGTAATTTTCATTTACCTGTTATCCATGATATCGGGGTGCCATAGTTAACGTCTGGAAGACTTGTAATTTCGCCTTTAAAACAGTTTAAACAATTGTCTGGTTCTACTGCATCTGCTCCATCCAGGTTCACAAAATTTTCTAATTTCCAGAATAGAGGTATATCAAATTTAACTGCATTTAGTTCGACTTTTTCCACTCTTTTCTCTTCTGGTCCATTTCATACATATGAGAGTTATGCTTTTTCATCTGTGTGTTGGAGACTGGAAATGTATTCTTTTTCCGATTGGGATGTAGTATGCCGATGTATGTAGACTTTAGTTGAACTCAAACATGCCGTTGTAATGATGTCGCGACCTTTGCTGATGAGTAAATTGTATTAAAGATAAGATGCTGAATAACTTTTAGAACCGTTCGAGAAGAATTATCACTTTTTGGAACGCCTAAAATTTTTCCAAAGGGAGTGGTGTAGGCTCTTAATCCGCACGGGTTTTGTATTGATCCCAGTATTCATTATTGCAGATCAGTTTATTCTTACTTTCACAAATGAGGGAGAAGAAGATTGAGAAATCAACCAACATATCATTACAGCCGTGAAGGCTGGAAAACTTTTACAACACATCATGGAATTTATTTTTGTATGTGCAATACACCTTCTGAAGGCAGTCTTTTGAGGAAAGGCAGAACCATCGTAAGAGCATTTACAAACGTTACTCTCAAACGATTAAATTATCAACTACCCTGCCTAGCTGATAATAACTGCGAAGAGAACTACGTAAGACTGATCATTTATTTGTTTGAATTACTATTTAATCTGTTTTTTTTGCAGGTAATTGTGAAATATAAAGTGTTTAGAGCTGTTGGATTTCAAATAGATTACAAGACATATGAACCAATTCGCAACTTAAAAAGAAATCATCAGATAGCGGGTATGCAAAGCGGAAATTTGCTGACCTAATCTAGTGTAATGCTACCAACTATACTTCTGACAATTTATCTACTGCTATCGATGATGATTTTCTTGATCGTGAAAATGAACAGGAGTTAAGAAGAAAGAATGATGAGACGCAATGTGACATTTAAAAAAAAATAACCACATACTCTCTCTTGCAAAGTGATTGGAAAAGACGCCGCATTAATGAATTTGAGAAATTATTAAACATTTGTAACTATTAGCCTGTGACGTTACTAATTAGTAAAAATTATTTTGTTACCCAGGCTTACAATGATTTTCTAATGCTGATGAATCCCATGCAAATTGATTACTTTCCAACACTTTCTTGAAAAAAGTAGTGATAAGTAGCCTGGGGAGAAGTAGCCTGAGGGATCTAAAGTCGAGCTGGAAGTACTCCTGCTGTTAAAGCTTAGTGTTCAACAAGCCTAGGTGTAAAAGGGGCAACCCAGTTTTTTTATTCGTGAAGTACAGTAAATACATTTTTTAGGTGCCGGTTAATTCTCGTCGTAAAGTTACAAATCTATAGTTTTTTATCTATTCCCCTTTTGTCTTTGGTGACACTAGTTTCAGCGTTCTCAACAAACAGATCACTCGGTGGGTGGAAGAAGGGAAGTGGGAAAGTGCGGACGTGCCAGCGAAAACAACATCAGAATAACCACTGCCACCCGCGTAGCGTTACTAGACTAAGCAAAAGAACAGTCCTTAACAGTCGTACATCCTTAATATTTCCATTCTAGGGAAAACTGATAAACTAAAATAGACAAATTTGTCAAGGTCAGCTGTATAAAAAGATTGCAGAAATCTGCACTAGAACTGCACTAGATTGAAATAACATGAATTGGATATGAATAGGCTATACCAAGTTGTTCGATGGGATGCGTTAAGTGAAATTTTGAAGGGTCCCTTTTCGCCCGGAAAGTAACAAAGTAGTCTACACGGATAATCACGACCTCCGCTGCAAGCTTTTCAAAAATAGGGCAGATGAGTCGATCAGTCTTGCAACGAGCGGCTCAAAAGTTGTGCGGCGCACCTCCCAAGCTAAAATTTTTGAGCGGCGCACGGCTCAACTAAGTTTAAGCGTGGGAGATGCGCCGCACAAAAAAAATTGAGCTGTGAACGCTCAATCTTCCGCTCAAACGTATCAGCCAATCAGCGCGACCATGCCTCTCCCCCTCTCTCACCGTGCTGCCTGCAACCCTCTTTTGCCCTAAGGGTCTAATGGGTGAACACGAAAAGGGGGATTTGGATGAAGGTCACGTCGTCCACCAAAAATGGAGTGGGATGCGTTATAAAGTGGGGGGAGTTTATTTCAACTATGAAGAAAGATTACTTAGGGAAATAATAATTTTAAAAATAAATTAAAAATACTATGAGAATCAACGTGAAAAACTGATTCGATTTATATTGATTTCCATCTGATATCTTATTATATACAAAGACCCTATTCTGGCATTTCACCAAGAGGTGTAAAATTTCAGCGCTAGATGTCATGGCAAAGTAAGCAGTTAAATGAGAGTTTGAGATGTGCGCCGTAGAGTTTGAGCTGTGCGCCGCACCTCCCAATCTAGTTTGAGGGGTGCGGGCGCTCAGCTTAAACTAGTTTGGGAGGTGCGGCGCACAGCTCAAAAAGTTTGAGTGAACGGCAAGACTGGAGTCGACAAAACAAACAATGACAAAGCAAAAAAAAAATTGTGACACAAACTAAAATTGTTAAGTAAAAAATTTCCTTTCCTCGGTTAACGTTTATAAGGACACACCGACAAAAGAATTAATAAAACAACTCCTTACACACGTAATTGGAATTTGGCACGCAAGGCGGAAACTAGATACTGAAATGTATGGGAAATGCAGAGAAGATAGAAAAGGTTCAAAAGGCTAAACAAACTGCCATACAAAAAAAGATCATTATTCACAGCAATGGGAGCCCGCTCTCTCCATACCCACGCCATGCATTATGGACCGGCCAGGGCGCTGCCACTAGGTTCGTCGACGGTTCTTTCAGGTTCAGGATCCATGGCCATCGAAGACTTGACTTCAGCATCAACTTCAGCCAAAGCCTAAATAAATACAAGAAATTGCAACAGAGTACTAGAAGCTTGTGTAGGGTTAAATTATTACCTTCTTAACTTTCTCTGGCTCTGAATTCAAATAATGTTCTTTTTTGAGAAATTTAGCTTTAACCAAGTCTTTAACATCAGAAAATGCCCATATAACCTGTACCTTTCTTTTCCTCCTCTTTATTTCAGCTTCAGATTTCGCGAACTTCTTGAAATTTTCGGCCTCTTCGGCCGCCTCACTAAAATCTTCCATTCTTTCTGTAAAACACGAGCGAAGAAAAACAAAGAACTTTGAGACAGGATTAATAAATTACCTGGCTTCGATTCAAAACGAGTATATGACCTAGTCTTTGATTTTGCAATGTACGATATTCCCGAAAGAATGACGATCAGTCAGAAAAAGTGCAGAAAAGCTATATACTATCTCACTATTGTCCAAGCTAGACCTAATCTTTATTGCGTTGTTTGGAAGCCTGCGCCGGACAACACGTCATGCGGGTATAGACGGTGAGAGAAAATTGGTGTAAAGTGTAAAGTAAAACCAGTCTGCAACGAAACGAATTTTGGAATGCTGCAAAAATCAGGTTCCGAAAAAGATATGGCCTGCCAAATATGCCACGGGAATCAATTCTATCGTGTCACTTAATGATTGACAAAAAAAGGAGAGACTTATTTCTCCATCACAGTTCAATACCTAAAGACTCTTTTGCAAATTGAAATACATATACCTACATATTGAAATACATGTACAAGCCCATGAATCCTGAGTGAGAGAAAGTCAACTATAGAAAACATGTTATAGAAAAAAACATAAAAAAATAAACCTTTTTTTTGTTGATCCAGAATCTCGATCGGGTTTGTCAGACGAAGAAGCACTTTGATCTATTTGCTTCGAAATCTTTCGAGCTCTTAATAATAATTTTGAAAAATAAATTTAATGGAAATGAATTCCAAAAATAACAGTTTCGTACAATTTGACACGTACGACTGACAGCATTTAATAGCACAAATAAACATTGTATATTCACTTTATGCAGTCATTTGTTTTTTTTTTATCACTGCATGCTGCATTACTCTGTAGATGAATGGCATACTCTTTGGATGGCTTAGCTCCTAGAATCATTGCAAGATTTTTATCTGGGTTTGATTTTACCATGTATATTCAAGTCAGTTAACTTCGCGTTTTGTTACTTTTGCTTTGATGTTAAATTCTTCTCGTTCGTAAAAATTGAAGGAGCTTTACTTTAGTGGGTTTCTTGTAGTATTGAAAGTTTTATTTCATTCCTTAAGACTTATACACAATGTAACAATTAAAATTTGTAGGCACATCAAAACATGTTTTCTTATATTAATTCTTGGAAGTTACTTCAGTCGATTTTGAAGTTACTCGAGAAATGTGCACTAGAAAAATTGAAAATGGATATTTATTGAAACATGGTGGAAAAAAAACAATAAAATATGCGTTTAAAAAATGTTTAAGTAAGTTAAATTACCTTGTAAATCGGTGAAGGACAGAAAAACTTGTCGATACGCATTGGACACACAAGTTTTTCAGTGTTTTTACAGTAAATAACTTGTTTACTTGTTCACGAAGAAAACTGATAACTAAGACTTTCTTGGTTTGTTCCACACAACAGTTCGTCGTCAACCCATACAGCCCAAATCAGCATACCTTTCCTTTTGATTGGTTTGAAAATAAACACAGGGATCGGCGTTGCTGTGGATGAAACCAGATTGCAGAAAAAGTTGTCAAATGTCAAGTTCCAAGCTCTTGATGCTTTTTAAAGTTAACCTTGCAGGTTTTCAGCAATCAGCACACATTGTTTGGAAGGTGACTTTCGGCTAATCCCTCCGGCTAATTCATGAAAATTTCATCACTTAAATCGCCGTGTAAAAACGCCGTTATTTTACGTCGAACTGCATGATTGCCATATTGTGCACCGCTGCCCCTGCTAACACCACCCTGATTGATTCATAGAGAACTACCGGCGCGCATGTCTTGTTATAATGATTATGATCCAGAATTTTAGGTCAGGCTGGATTCTAGGAAAGGGAAAATAAATGAAAAGTCAACGTAAGTCAACGTGGAGTAAACGACGGAGCATGCTCATCGGGATGAAAGGGGAAAGAAGAAGACAGTGCTGGGCCAGACGTCAAAGAGAAAGCTGCGAGACCTGGCCTGTGGACTATAAATTTGGGACGTAACATAATTATTTCTTCGTTTTTGTGAATACACTTTTGCCACTAGACGAGCTATAAAGCGGCACGGCTATCGTTTGGCGAAGTTCTTTTATTTTAATACCCACTTGCTTTTCACTGTCCGCCTTCCTGATGGAAGATTTTCGAGCACCCAGGTTCCATGTTTTTTGATCGACTCAACTTCTTCTCTCGTCCATGTTTGCATTCATTGGGGACTCTCCAGAGCTTCAGCATATGACTGCGGACCTGCGGTTCTTCAATTTCTAAGATTGAATTAGAGTTGTTGTAACTAACGAAGTTGGAATCCTGAATGAGACCTTTTCGTTTCAATTCTTTGAGAGCGGCAGACTGGAGAGAAGCCGTAGAAAGGGTCAATGTGAGGATGAATTTCCTTGGATCTTCCCTAGTCTTGCAGTTGGATTTTGCCTAATGTTTGGTGATCAGGATTCACATGAGTTGGGGAATTAAGACTAGCAACAAGTAGTGTACTTGGCGATTAATCAGAGTATGTAATGGGTGACGTTGTTCCGGTGGGACGTTCAACATAACTTAACTCATTTACACTCACTCCATCACCACCTGAAGGTACTGAATCGCAATTAAAGTCACTGAAATCGGTAGAACGGGCTATACTACTGCTAAGGACTTGCTCATATACATGAAAAATAACATATCTTAAAATTTTTATCTTTCCTGATACGGGATCAGAGAGACGAACAATTTTTTTTTTATTATTTCGGCGTAGCCCGCAAAAATGCACTTGAGTCCTTTTGGATCACGTTTGGACCGCTCGTCCACTTGGAATGTGTAAATAAGCGGTGCAACCAAATATTAGGTGATGCAAAACTTTCAATTTTCGACCATACCATCCATAATATGGAGTCAACTCTGTCATTGCTGTGGTCAGGAGAGTCAAGACTCATTGATTCAATAAGCAAAAGGCGTATCCAATGGCTTCAGCCTATAGCTCGACTCCAAGTGAAGATGAATGTAGATGATGCATGCTCCTGGTAGATTCAAGAATGGTGCAATTTTTCCGCTCTGATACCCAATTCTGCTCGGGATTCTTGGCTATAACACTTGTTTCATGGCGTATTCTTTTTTTACTTTTAGCCAAGCTTTG
Source organism: Daphnia pulex (assembly GCF_021134715.1). NCBI lineage: Eukaryota > Metazoa > Arthropoda > Branchiopoda > Diplostraca > Daphniidae > Daphnia > Daphnia pulex. The sequence goes on along the minus strand of NC_060024.1, from coordinate 1,876,543 downwards.
AGTTCGTAGCTCGTATATTCACCGCCATTGTCACTGCGAATAGTAATGATGTGATGACCGGTTTCATTTTCTAATCTGGGAGAGTATTTTTAAGGTTCTCGAAATCTCGATATTCTGTTATTTGACGACACGAAAACCAGTAAAATAATCTTGAAACGCGACGAAATACAGTGCACCGTTCAGAGAGGGCTTTCTTATTAGGTCAGATACATCTGTGTGCACATACTCGCCTATTTTTGTTGCACTTTTTCGTCCACTAGTACTAAAAGGGAGGCTGTGGTGTTTACCAAGCAGAAAACCTTCACAAAACTGCAGAGCAGAACTGAAGTGATCTTGAGGCCATCGGCTGCGTTTAATTTACACATTTTCTGGATGGTGGAATTGCTTACTTGTCCTAGGCGCTCATGCCATAGCTTTTTTTTCAGGAAAACGACTTGCATGAAGCGCTTCATGTTTAAGAGACCGAATATTGATACGATAGAGATTTTTGTTGATCCTAATCCCTGTGGTGACTATTTTTTCCTTCTTTGTGATAATTACACCATATTTGTCAAAAGTTGCCTTCATTCCACGATCAGTGGCCTCCCCAATGGAGAAAAGTGTCATTCCGAGGTCTGGTTTGAAAAAGACATCGTGCCGTCATATCAGTCACCATTCACTTGAGACTAGATTCGAACATCTCCTATACTTAAAACAGATAGGGGCGAGTTGTTTTTGCCGGTTCCTTTGGCGGCTTTATTGCCTTGTAAATGCTTAAAAAATTTGTCAACAAAGACCTATCATCGGTCATGTGTTTTGTATAACCTTCGATGTATGCCGAACCGCACCTTTATCGTCGGGGGTGGCGATGTGCGCCAGCTAGGAAAAGGAACAAAGGCTGTAAAAGGATCGAGTCACGGCTGGGTACTTTGTTGAAACTTGACTGGAACGTGTAATGTTCCACCTCTGATCATCGGCAAATCTAAACAACCACACTGTTGCCGAAATGACTGTTGTCCACTGCCATATATTGATCAGAAAAAAGCATGGATGGACAAAGGACGATACAAACACTGGTGGTTAAATGTATTTCTCTCGTGTATTCGCGTTTTTACGACAGAAAAAGTCGCCTTGCTAATGGATTCCTGTTCTTGACACGACAAAACCATCACCGACCCTCTTGGTCCTCTTGGTCAAGTGAAATGTCTTTTTCTTTCACCAAACACCAACACCAACGTCTATTTATCAGCCGCTATACCATGGATAATTTGACTTCTTAAATCCCATTTATTTGATATTTTCAAAAAATAGCTTCCAGCAATAGACTTTACAAGTCAATATTTGTTACACTGTAGGAAGTCGGGAGTGCATCCCGCCGGAAAGCAGTAATTTATGATGGCAGGTGTATTAAGTATGATGTTGTGTATTGGAGTAGAGGTAGAGAACAACACATTGGCAAGAATGTTATACAAAAATTGGTTTTAATTTATTGTGTAGTGTGTGCATTTATACATTATTCTTCATTTAACTCATTAGATACCTACACTATCCATGGATTTTGATAAGGAAAAGGTTGGAAAAACTCAATCCACATCTACAGCTGCTGAAGGGGTAATTAGTGTAACACAGATTGAGTTGGTCGAATTCTTGAATATCAACAGGGTGATTTACAGTGTAAGTTAGCTAGAATAACGTCTGAACTTGGATATTTCTTAGTCTTGATTCCTACATTTTCCATTACAAGATGATGTTAATGTTCTTGAAGAACTACCTACAAATGAAATGGCCTGTGAAAATCTTCAAGGGGAAGAAATAACTAATCATAGTAAGTCAATTACTTCGGTTATTTCGATTAAAAGAAGGGTTTTTGTAACATTTATTTTCAGTTCACAAAGTTTTTACTAGTGGTAGTCCTCAGCTCACTACAAGTTTCCCATACATTTAATCAATCGATTCATGAAAACTACAACATGAAGAGAAAAACTATTACTTAATACTTTACTTTTCGTACATTTTATACCAACTTGTATAAACATACGGCCGTATGCCGTGAAACGTGTTGCAATCTCTGGGGGAGCTTTAGTTGATGGCTGGCGCCCCCAAAAAATAAAGTATCAATTTAATACAATATAGTAAATTCGTTGCTCATTTCGTTTTTCCCCGTTTTTTAATTCTTTATATTTTTCGAGGGAATTTCACATTAGAAATTGGTTTTGAACGACTCGCACGCGTCAGAACGTTAAATATTTTTGGACTCAAAGATTTCAGACATATCCTTCATTCCTATTTTTCTTATATAGTTGTGTTTTAAATCTGTCTTCTGTCTTTGACTCCCGAAATCATTTCATGTTGATTTATCAACTACATTTCTTATCTTTCCTGCAGGGAACCGTGGCACAAAAAGAGTGTACTTTCGAAGCAAGAGATCAAGAATCATTTGACGTCCATGTAGGGAAATTCAATGATCTCAAAGGATATGACCGAGTGACAGCAGAGGTGGTGGCTGCCGTTGGTAAACAAATAACGGCGGAAGAGGAGGAAGTCGTCGACGAACACTTGCCGTCTCCTTGTAATGGTTTCTGAATCTCTGATAGCAGACGTATGCGGTTGGGGCTCAATTGTGAGGAAATCAAATAGTCGCACGACCAATCACTATTTGAACCTGACGATTTCACGGAAATTGAAGGAATCAAAACCTAACGAAGAAAAGGTGAGAAGTAACACTTTGGCATTGGAAAACATTTATTATTGATGTTTTTTATCTCATTCTTCATCGTTGTTATTAGGCGAGTAGGGGAGCGTCGTTGTCTATGTTTCCAGCAATTGCCGCCAACAAAAGAAAATTCGACGAAGTGCTTAATTCCCGAGACTCATCTTCGCAGACTCTGACAAGTTAGTTGAAGACATGCCATTACCGTTATGAATACCATTGCCATATTTCCATTGTTTTGTTTTTTATTGAGTTAAGGGATACGTCTTCCCCCCCCTTTTCATTAATTACCATGTGTATTGAAAAGCTGAGACGCCAGAAAGCGAAAATATTATTAATTTTCCCCATTTTGCTAGGCCAACTGTGATTCTCGTTGCTACTAGAACATGTTTTCGGAGCCAGCTATCGAGCTTCTCTTGAAAGATTGCCACGCCAACACTAAAGCGGCATACGAATAAGCATGGAAAAGTTGGTTTGATTGGTATTGGTTGTGGGATAAAAAACTCTTATCTAGCGATTTAAATTTTATTTTGGATTATCTGGCACATTTCAAACGACCAACAAATCGTACAGCTTAATCAATATTCACTGGTCCATTCTCTCCGTTACCCAACAACCCGTTAACGGGTTGGGCAACATCCACTCATTGTGAAATTGAAAGGATGCTACAACCATAACCCTACCCACCAGTAAAAGGAGAACGGGGTTATTGCAATAATAACGTTTTCTATCTTTGCAGCACATGTTACTGTTCCATCGCTAAGAACTCGAGAAAAAGACAGTGACTTATCAAAGAAGCAAATAGAATGTGAATCTGCCTCACATGTCTTGAAAGAAGACAACAAAGAGAAGAAAGATTGAAAGAGTCACCAACTGTTGTGAAGTATTCTCATCACAAGTTCAGCAAGTATTCTCTTCTAACTAATATTTCTTGGTTATTGTGGGCAGCTGAGTTTCCGCTTACTGCTGGATTGGATAATATTTTCATTTGAAAATTTCCTAAAAATGATAAATTATCTGCTATCATGCCTGGATGACTTGGGAAGAAACGGATTCTTTATTTATGTGTTTTGGTGTTTCGTGGAAAAAATCCTGGTTTTCAGTTTAAAAGGTTTAAGTCAAAATGTGTTTTGCTGGTTTTCCGAACGATTAAAAGAATTGGCAAAATAGCTAATGTTGTCTGCTACTTAGTTGGACTTTTCCCCTTTTCGAGCTTTTTTCAATTTTTTAGGTTCCGCAAGTCTTACACGGAGCTAAAAACTTTCCAGGAGGAATATTACAATACACCGTAAATATCTATCTATAAGTCTTGTTAATATGAATGATATTTCAAAAAAAAATTGGTCTTGCTGCAAACCTATTTGTTTTGAATATACCTAAGTGAATACAGCGATGTACAAATGGGCTGTTTGCCCTTGGTTGATGTTTTTGCTCTTCATGGAAAAATTTCGAGTTATTGCTTTCGCATCATTAAGAAAAACTCGGTAGTTGTTTTAAAGATACTTTTCTTTTACGTTTAATAAGTAAAATAATTTTCTTCCTAGGATTTGCGTTCTTCCCTCTTTTACTGATTCTACCGAACGACCTCTGCAAGTGGCTCTACCTTATTTAATCAATGTAGTTGCTATTCCGACAGCTCCTCTGCTAAATTTGCCGTTAATAAAAGTCAAAGTATTAATTTTGATGAATGCTGTTACATGTGTGTATATCTTTCAAAGTGTATTGTCCCTGCCCTGACCCTTATTTCAATACAAATATTAAAACAAAATGTAAGTTTTTAGTGAATTTTAATGGGAGTGGGGGGGTTACTAATGCGAAACAAGGTCTGAATACGACGGGATATGGATATAAAAGAGTGATCCAAATAACGTCATTTCGGTGACGTCCAACGGATGTAACAATTCCGACGTCGTACGGAGTGACATTAGGATAGACAACGCCCGTCCTATTGCCGTCGGCTAGGACTTCCGACTCGGACGAGTCGGACGTGTGTCGTCCATCCTATGGATAGAGGTGTGCTACCAGGGTTCATTCTTTCCTCTTTCCAAGATTTCTATAAGAGAGAACTATTCCTTCGATGGTAATATGCTTAAATTATTGTTTATCATGATTCGAATCTGTCTTGTTTTGTTGATAATCTTTTCAGATTCTGAAAGGAATCGATCTTATCTTGTTCAAGTGTTTTCCTAATTTAATACTTCTCTATTTTGAAGTAGATATTGTCCAGAATATTATTTGCCCCAGCATTCTTTTTCATCGAGGACTTTTTTGAAACTCCTTAATATTTTTACTCGTTTTAGCTCATCATTTGAAGGTATTCATTAGTTTTGTTTCATCTCATTTAACCTAGCAATTGTTAAAAATAGTTTTACTCCCATAGTAAATTAGAAATCACATTTTTAACTTAATCGTTACAGGACAACTGCCAAAATGGTTTTCCCACTTGAGGTTTTCAAGGAGATTCTGGTACTTATCGTGAGAAATATGGAGGCCAGGAATGCTTTCAAACATCGTGAAGAAACAAAGTATTTATGTGACCAATCCGCCTGTGACAGAGAATTGCAATTAATGTGTCATCGCTGTAAGGGCTCAGTCTCTTACATGTTCAATAATGAAATTGTTCACAAAACTTGGCAGTTTCATGGGGTAAAAATTGTTGTATAGATTTCATTTTGGTATGGATGTTTTAAATTTGCCTGTGTTCTCTTTTATTAATAATTTATATAGATCCCAGTGACAGCAGGTCATGGTTGGGTGGAGGGGGTTGGACCAACGGATCCTGCATTGCAAAGTTTTTTAAAGAAATTGGCTGTGAAAAAGTGCGGGCCATCGACAAGGGGCCATTTACCACACATCCCACCAAAAAACAAGTTGAATTCAGTCGTGGCCCAAACGAACATGGCTGTTTTGAAGGCCAGGCCACCGACAAGTGAGAGCCATTTACCACACATCCCACCAAAAAACATGTTGAATTCAGTCGTGGACCAAACGAACTTGGCCGTGTTGAAGGCCGGGCCACCGACGCGTGAAAAGGCAACGCGTTTGAAAAGTGTGGTTGCTAAAAAAAACGATTACAACTATAAAGCTCTTATTGAAACCGAAAATTCAGAAGGGTCTTAAGATGGAAATTCGAGATGGTTGGACTGATCCCAAAGTCCGAACTACTGCTGTCACTACGAAGACGCAAGAAACACCATTGTTGGATGAAGGTTATCATTCGGGTTGCGAAGATCCTATTTTACCATCGGTGAGAGATCTTGTTTGCTTTTCTCAAATGCGTTTAATTATAATTCATTTTTTTCTTTTCCAGATAAGCACTTAGAGTTCAAGAGATGGTGATAGTCTGAAATTACAGTTGGAAAATTTAAAGAAGAAAAATACTGAACTTCTCGAGAAATTTGCAGTAGCTCTCGAACAACTCGAATGTATGAAATTATCTTCTGCTAACAATTAAATTTGAGTAGCCTACTTTTTTTAAGCCTTATAAGTTTTAAACATTTTTCCACGACTAAATAGCTTTTAAATTTATAGGTTTCGAAAAACAATTTTCAGAAAAACGCAACGATAATATTTCGTAACTAAAAATTGCATTTTTTGGATTCAATTAATTCGTCAAAATTAATGAAACTTTTAATTGTCAAAATTTTTTGATACTTCTGAGTTTTAATAAATATTTCTCAACTTTGGACGCAACATCAGGATTCCATCAGGTGCCTTTAGCTGAAGATTCTACCTCTCTGACCACAATGGCTACGCCGTTTGGAAGGTACAAGTTTCTTCGTCTTCCTTTTGGATTGTCTTCCAGTCCTGAGGCGTATCAGCAGATGATAGTTGAATTATTTGGCGATCTACCCGATGCTGAAATCTATCTCGACGACTTTTTTGTGTGGGGTGAAACAGTGGAAGAACATAATTCTAGATTGGAAGCCGTGTTTCAGCGATGTGTGAAAGTGAACCTCAAGCTGAACAAAAACAAGTGCAAGTTTCTTCAAGCGGAGCTTAAGTACATCGGACATGTAATCGGCAATCAAACGCTTAAACCGGATCCTGAGAAAATATCGGCGATTACCTCATTTCAACGTCCAGAGTGTAAGCTAGATCTTCAACGTTTTTTGGCATGGTCAATTATTTGGCCAGGTTTTGTAACAGTTTATCTGAAATGGCGTCTCCTCTACGTTCATTATTAAAGTCTAGTGTTGAGTGGCAGTGGGATGCAAATACCGATCAAGTATTTGACAAAGTAAAAAATAGCATAGCTAATCTTCCAGTCCTACGCTTAATTGATCCATCACTCCCAGTTTTGCTATCTATAGTGGACGCATCTCCCTTGGGTGTAGGAGCCGTTTTATTACAAAACGGACTGCCTCTTTATTTGCATCACGAACTCTAACGAATACTCAACAGCGATACGCCCAAATTGAGAAAGAACTATTGGCAGTTTTATTTGGGTTGCGTGGGGGAAATTATGGTTGGAATCAGCTATCTCTGCTATCTCTGCAACCGTAAGTTCCCCCACCAGACTAATACACCATGACCATAGTAAATGGCTCTGCTTTCACCAAAACGTCGTTTCTTAGAACTGGCAATGTGGGGTCTCAGTTCCAGTTCCCGAAATCTGGCAACTTTTTAGAAAGGGACACGGGGGTAGTCACTTTTTCCTGTAGAGACTTATGGCGCGATGTTCATGTTCCTCCTTCTTCTCATCCTCCGTGGAAAGGGTGATGAAGCAAAAATTCTCCAAGCTAGACTTTAAATTTTTGGCGTTCTGCTTAAGATTTCACATGAGAGAGTGTGAGAAATTAATAATATTCACCAAGGGGTTTCGAACCTTTGGCCTCAAGGTTCACCTATAGCCAAGTGACGCCTAATTCATTTCATCCACTCGCCTACAATACAATATTTGAATATATTTGAATAAAATAAAATGTTTTAAATTTTGATACGAATAATCGATTGAATTATGGATAAGGGGGAGTAATTATCGCTATACATGTTCATCATTCCTGAAAAAAATGGGGCATTCTGGTACAAACCACAATCACGCTACAATCAGTCAATCAATCACTAATTGATTGGCTGACAGATAAAAGGGGCGAATTGAATAGGGCATTCAATTCGCCCACTCGCCTCTATTATTTATAAATATTTATTTATAATTATATATATAATTCGCTTTATATTTCAATCGTGTAAACATCTTAAATCGTTAATTGTTGCTGATAGAATTGGAATCCAACAGAAATCTTTTGCTGCTGATCGTAGAGTTAAGTTGTATCACATTATTTCGTTCTTCCTTTGATCTGTTAAAAATGAACAATTGTTCCAGTTGTTTGTGATAGCGACTCCAGGATGCAGTAAGGAGCCTGCCAAAAAGAAAATGAAGCTGAGTAAAGGGAAGTCGTCGCCCGAAAAATTCGTCATCAAGCCTCCTTAAGTGCTTCATGTAAATTTTTTTGGAATGCGGAAAAAATCAGGTGCCAAAAAAGATATGGCCTGCCAAATATGCCACGGGAATCAAGTATTTCGTGTCGCTTAATGATTCACAAAAAAAGGAGAGACTTACTCCATCACAGTTGAATATCTAAAGGCTCTTTTGCGAATTTAACACATATGCCTACATATTGAAATAGCTATATAAGCCCATGAATCCTGAGTGAGAGACAGTCAACTATAGAAACATGTTATAGAAAAAAAATAAAACCTTTTTTTGTGTTGATCCAGAATCTCGATCGGGTTTGTCAGACGAAAAAGCACTTTGATCTAATTGCTTCGACATATTTCGAGCTCTTAATAATAATTATGAAAAATAAATTTAATTGAAATGAATTCCAAAAATAACATTTTCGTACAACTTGACACGTGCGACTGACAGCGAGTGACAGCACAAATAAACACTGTATTCACTGTATGTAGTAATTTTTTTCTATCACTGCGTGCGTTGTGCGTTGTCTGTAGATGAATGGCATACTACTTGGGATGGCTTAGCTCTTAGGATCATTGTAAGATCTGTATCTGGTCTTGATTTTACTAGATATATTCAAATCAGTAAACTTCGCGTTTTGTGACTTTTGTCTTGATGTTAAATTCTTGTTGTTCTTAAAAATTGAATGAGCTTTACTTGAGTGGGTTTCTTGTGGTCTAATACGTCGAATACCCGATTACTCTGGAGTTAACTCAAGTGCCATTGTGTTCTTTAATGGAAATTATTTTTACTCGATGCCTACCATTGTTGGATCGTCCTGCAATATTAACTACAAGAACATCAATGTTTCAATTGTGTGTGCGGTGGTTTTGAATCTGTTTAGTGTGTACTATGATGGACTTTAATTATCCAGCCATGTATAGGAGAGAGTGAAGTCAAATACGACGCGGGTCAAATGAGAGAGTGGGTAAAAAATAGTAAGTTCTACTTCAAAATAAACAAAAAATTACTGTAAATGGGTATTTTTGTATTTCATTTGTTAAGAAATAAATTTTGCCGCCATTTAAGGTGTCCTACTAAAACTGTCAAAGGATTTAAAACTTTGAAAATACTGACATGTTATTGATTCATTTCTTTATCGTTTGCAATAAAATTTTTAATTCTCTAAGCGTTTTTTTCCGAATCAAGACAGCATTTTAAAAAAGGGCCGTTGTGTTGGGTGATTAGTTGGGACAGCTGAATCGTACGACATGGGACAGAAGTCGGTGGGGCTTATGAGGTGGATTTTCGGGCCATCACTATATCTTGGGACCCTTATCAATCGATAATCCATTCAAGTAAACAATTACCCGAAACCAAGCCCCCTCAATTTTTCCCCCATTAGCACTTGATAAGCACTTTCTTTTGCTATAATAAGAGAACTTTATGCAAAATTTGTCTTTGATGACAACCAAGACCAACATACACAGGAATTTCCTTCTGATGAACAATCAACGTAGTATTGCGAAATTAAGAAACATTTCTTCCTTACTTTGATTTGATGTCTTAATCTGTGTTTGACATTTAATGAATCTGGTTAAACCGTTTCTTTTCGTTCCATTCTAGTCGTTCCATTTTCGTATTCTAGTGATCCAGATTGTTATCGGGATTCTTTCTGCTGCCAATAATATTTTTCTAATTCGTCGTAACCGCGTACAGTTTCTCCTCTGTTACAGTTTCGCCTTGATGTGCAATCCTTATTTTGTGATTAGTACCGAAACAATTGGTGCATTTCTGCAACTTTGGTATGATTGCTTTTTTCTCTTTCTAATTCTTGGGGAATCTTAGTGGCCAATGCCTCTCGTTAAAAAAAATACAAGGTCTATTTTATTCTCTCGCACCTATGCCAGAAGAAGAAGAATTAATTGTTGTTTTCTGTATTTTGTTTTACTGGGGTTGTCAAATGCATTCTGATTCCCGTTGCTAGTTTTGAAGCTGTAGCTTATGACCAATGATCCAGCAACCACTGGATGCGGTTGGCTAAGATAGACTCCATTATTTTTGCACAAGCATGATATGAGAGAGATCGGTCGGTAGTACGATGGGTCGTCTGCTGTTTTGTCTGGTTTTAGGAGGGGGATGATGATGGATTGTTTCCATTGTTTGGGGATGAAGGAGCTGTTCAGGAGGGTGTTAAAGAGGTGCTGGAGATGAGTTTGGTTCGCTACTTTGAGGTTTTTCAGCATGGTGTTGTTAATGCGTTCCGTACCAACAGCTTTGCTTTTGGATTTGGGGATGCAGCGATCGATTTCTTCTGTGGTGATGAGGTCGTTGAGGATACTGTTAGTGCTGGATCTGATACTGGATACGATGGCGTCTTGTAACTGTGGGTTAGGAGGTATGTTGGTTGGAAATACTCTAATGATATGTTCAGCGAAAGTTTCAGATTTTCTAAGGGGGTCATTAGTTGTCGCGCCGTCGACGGTAATGTTGGTGCCATCCGGAAAGAGGTTAACGCCCTTGCCAGTTGTGCGTTTCACGAAAGGCCATAGCCGGGGTTGATCGCGGGTGCCCAGATTGGAGATAAAGGCCGTTCATGCATTTTTTTTTAAGATGACATTTTTTCTTCCTAGCTTCCGCCCGGCTCCATTTGTATCTTAGTGTAGGGGAGAGAAGGAAGTTCATTTTCTAAAGGATTTGTGGGCAGCGCATACTACTGCATTGCATTCATCATTCCACCATTGGCGACATTGGGCCTCGCATTTGTGTGAGGAAGGTTGGCTTAGCTTGAATAACTTGAAGTCTGCGGTCTATATGCTTTGGCAGAAGGTTGATGATACCTCCATTGGGTTGGTTAATAGGGAGTGAAAATTTGCGTCTTGGAGTGTTTCGTCGATGAGAGCCTTCCAGTCGCTTATTTTCTTCTCGTTTGTGTTCCAGGTGGCCGGTTGCCCTATGTTGCGTGCTGGTGATGCGTTCAGAAGGATAGTGAGGGGGAGGTGGTCGCTACACATGTGTTGGTTGGTAGTGATGTTGGATGAATTTGCAAGGCTTGATGAGGCGAGAGTTAGGTCAATTGTTGTGGGCTTACCTGTAGATGGGTCGATTCGTGTTCCCAGGTTGTGTGGAGTTAGGAGGCACATGGGCTCTCCGCTATTAGAGTCACGGTCACAGTCGGGGGGGTTTTCAATTCAAATGCCACAAAAGAATCTTCTTCTTTGAAGCTTTATTTGTAACATTTGCGCGTCTGAGATATTTTTTTGTAGGTTGTTTTTCTCGATCCTGTCATCACACCTGCGCCCGACGACCCCATCGATCTCTCTTTTCCCTCCATAAAACATCAGCAAAAAACCAAACAACAACGAAATTGCTGTTTAGTAAGGCCTCGGATATGGATCTCCCAGCTTTGTTGGTCTGTGTGCCGCTTTTCCACATGCTGTGGTGACCATTGAAATCGCTGCCTATTAGAATGGGGTTTGGTCTATTGAAGAGGAGTTCAATTCACACAATTCACGACATTTCCGCCACTTCGCAGTCGCCTTTGGGGACGTAGATAGAAATTATGTCGATTTGGGAGTTTGTGGAGGTTTTGATACTTGCAAAGATGGCTTTTATGGTGTCTGAGAGGGTTAAACTAAAGTGGGGAAAACTGAAATTCTTCTTGATGAGGATTTCCTTGCCTCCACCCGCTCTATTTGGGACGATCTTTCTTGATGACGTGGTAAGATTTAAAAATAAATTTGAAGTAGGGTTTTCAGTGGGTTTCGCATAGGAGAACAATGTCGGGGAAAACTGAGAATAGAGACTGCTTGAATTCTTCTAATTTTGCTTTGGTAAGCCCTCTTGCGTTCTATTGGATAACTTTGAGGTTGTTGGGGGGGAATGTGGGAAGGGCGTCTAATCATTGGGATTATCTGTCATTTTAGCCGCGGTGTTTTCCCAGGATTCATTAGTGTTAAGTAAGTGGTCACCCCACTGATCCTCCAAGTGAGAGTTGGTGGGGATAGGGGAGAGTTGTAGAGCAGTAGAGTTGAGGTTGGCCTGGTGGTACTTTGGTGGAGTTGTTGTGAGTACTGCTGTTAGTTTATTCAAGAGGAGATCGATTTTATCCGATGTATCGGCCTGTTGCGTTGCTACGGTAGTCTGCGATGCGGCAATATTATCCAATTTTTTCGAAGCTCCTGACGGTTACTTTTGTGGTGGGTATTAGGTCTTTCGCTATGGTACGGGTCTCTGACTGGAGCTCCGGGATGGAGTTTCTTTCAGGGCTTTCATTTCTTACTGCAGTATCTTGACCTGCTCTTGGAGGGAAATGATTTCCTGACTGTTGTTGGCATGGCTAGCTGGATTTTCTTGGGGGGTGGGTGGGCAGTGGTGTCCTCTTCTCGTTGCTGAGCTTGAGATAGCATTGAAGCGTTCGCGTGCTTCCTTAATAGTGATGCCTTCTAGGAAGGCCATTTTAATGATTTGCTTCATCTCAGAGTAGGCCGGGCAGGCGTTGCTGTCTGAGCCCTGGGTTTTGCTGTCGCAGTTTATGTAGAAGGTTGAGCATTCTTGGCCCGGGTGTTGGGGCTTCCCACAGTTCCTGCAACTCGTTGAAGACGATCCGCATCTCGAGATGGTGTTGCCTAATCTGTGACACTTCTTGCATTTTATGGAGGAGGGGATACATACCTGGACTCTATAGCTCATGGCCGCGACGAAAACTCTATCCGTGATTTCTTCCGAGAAGGTCAGAATGAAGTTTTCTGATGGAATATGTGGGCTGTCCCTCACAGGAGGGCGTTTCACCAGGTGACGTTTTATGTCTGCTAGGGCCTCGAGGAGTTCGTCTTTATGGTCCGAGGTGAGAAAACCGAATATGACGCCTTTTCTGATGGCCGCTGCGCTGTCGAGTAAGGAGGTTTTGATTTTTCTGTCGGCAATTTCACAGATGTTAAGTAGAAGGATTGTTGGGCTTTACTGATGGGGTGATCTTGATGTCTCCGCCTAGTAGGACTAAACTATCTCTCCGTTCGCCATGGGACGCGACAATTGCTTTGCTGAAAGCCTCTCGAGCTGCGATGACCATTTGTTTAAAGTTAGCCTCATCATCGATAACTTTTAGTATAACTGGGATAATGTCGGACTCTGTGTCGCGTGGTCTTTTAGATAGGGGACGGGAGAGTAAATCGGCCATTTTTCTTTTGTGTTTTGTGGGGGCGCTAAAAAGTCGGGATTTTCTATGCGTAGTGCACTAAAGTTTGGCTGTTTTATCCTAAAGGGTTAGGGACAGGTGCACAATGCACTGGCAGCTGCTGATATGTTGGAAACGAAACTCGTCCCCAACGGCTGACGACTAGATCCGGTCGCACCACCAGAATTCTAGTTCGTTTGCTGGAGTACGATCTTCGGTGCCCCCGATAGGTGGCCCCTCGTACAAGCCGCCCCATTAAGTGTCTCGTTGTGTCCCCCTTTCCCGCTATGCTGTCATGGTTAATTAGGGGATTAACATGCCTAATACTTCAACTGTGTACTATGAAAACGTTTCTCTGTCAAGTCTATTACAAGCAATCGGGCGCAAATCAACTCTTGTGTCTCACTTCAATTCAATTCATCTAATTTCGTTATGGTTTATTTAGACACGTATCCTATTCCGATCATGGTCCTTCGAACCCTCTAATTTTTAATCAGTATTTTGGTGCCCACTTTATGCAATCTGACCTAGCAAACTTGAACACCATTCGGTAAAGTAATCGCTCTTAGCGGGTATTTTTTAAAGACCCACTGTTCTGTCGTATCAATCTATCACTCCCCTTGTCGCTTAAATTGAATTTAGTTTGGTGTGTGTACGTGTACAATTTTAAACAAAATCGTTCGAACGTCATCGCCATTTTTTCGGCAAACCGCATGGCGGCCTGGGGAGTCAGAAATTCTGAGACGCCACAAACACACACACACTTAGCTGTGACTTCCATTTTGCAAATTTTTACCTTAATCAATTTAAGTAGCTATTCAACAAAACATTTTTTTTTCTTCTCAATTAATCTCAAACTTAGCAAAACAATTCCCTCTTCATACTTTGGATCTTCCCTTTTCGTAATTCATTCTTCGTAAGCTCACTGTCACTTCATTTCCGTTATTTCAAAATTTTCTCTTTCGCTCTCCACTTTAGTGGAACTCCAAGCCGGGCTCCTTTGTTCAATCAAAAATTCGTCCAGAGCAGAAAAGGAAGCGGAACGAGGCCCGCCAACGTGGAGAGATCCCGAAATGGACAGGCCCATTCTACCACCGCTCCACAAGAGCACAAGAGAGGGACGAATTGAGCGTTTCGTAATCGTCCCGTGTGCCGTAGAAACAAAGAGTGACAAGATTCCAAACACCAGAAGAAAGAGCAGAACTTCATCGTCTTATGCAAAGAGTCGACAAAAACGTCCGCGTAACCAGGGGGCAGTTGTTCAACGGCCAGGGCCCACAACCACACGTCGACCGGGAGGAAGGAGGAGCGGTTGGAGGAGAGGAAGAAGAAGCGGTTGGAGGAGGAGAAGTGGAAGAAGAGGAGGCCTTACAAGTGTTGTGGGATGATTTAACGATTGCAGAACCAGCACCGGTCGCTAACCCACCAGCACTCCAAGTGGCAGAACCACCCAGACAAGGGAGAAGGAGAGGCAGAGGCAACCCACTGCCCAGAGAGAGGTCCACTTCAAGGATCGGCTGGAACAGAAGATTGGAGCAACAACTGTAAGGCAATTAGTTACTTCTTCTTCACATAGTATTGTATCCTTGGGATGACGAATATTCGTTAAATACAAACTATGTTTCTCTCTCTATCAACTTAACTCTTATTCATAAAAAAAAAATTCTTATAGAAACCAACGAGATACCCGTACGCGACAGATAGCTTAAAAGTGCTTGTTTCAGCTTACAAAAATGGAAAAAATCCCTTGTTTACTAAAAACTTAGTGAGCTAACTTTGCAACACACAGAACCATGAAATATATAAGCTAAACGTAGCTGGTCCCGTGGTGAGCTAAGAATTGCTGTTTTTTCTGAAGCTTCATTCAGCTTACTCTCATCTATCATAGAAAAAAGGGGAAAATGAAGAAATGGCGCGCGCGCGCACCTTTCTTTAAGCTTAACTAAGCTAACTTTTTTATTTCTAAGCTTTTTCGTCAATTTTGGGTCACCTATCCAATAGCTGATGTGATGAGGGGTTGCTGAAATTATAGAATCTAGATTAAGAGAGCAGATTATGTACATATTGATTGCAGCATGCTGATTATTGATTAGGAGAAAAGTTAGCTGTTTTCGGCTGTTTTCAGCTTATATAATCGTTACTTTTCTAATCATAGCATAGAATAAGCTTACATTAACATAAGAATTATATAGCATAAAATCAAAAAGAAAATGTTAGCTGTTTTCAGCTTATTTTTTCCCTAGATGATAAAACGAAAGCTTACCCAAGCTTTTATTTTCATTATTTTTATTATTTCAAGTGATTTCAAGTAACTTTAAGAAGAATCAAAACCTAGGAAAAAAAAGTAAAAGTAAGTTCAAGCTTACTAAAAAAAAGTATGACCCGAGTTTAAGTCTGCCTGGTAAAATACAAGTAATTTTCAGCTGAATAAAGCTTGACAGAAAAAATCATCGACGGAATAAAAAAAATCTAGCTACGTCAAGCAAAACAAACCTAACTCTTTGGCTACTATATACAATACAAGCTAATGTAAGCTAACGTAAGCTTGGGAAACGGGGGAAAAAATAAAAAAGCACTTTTAAGCTATCTGTCGCGTACGGGTAAGCAATTAGCTGAACTCCATAATAAATCAACAAATTTTTTCAGTACAAGCAGGAACTCCAGCTTATTAGAAGGTGAACGAAGGGTCGAGCCAAAACTTAGCTGACCCATCGCTCGTCACTGAGAGAAAGGAGAAAGAAAAACATTTCGCTCTCCGACAACACCGCAAGAGGCACTGCACTCAAAACTTGAAAGCAGCAACTCAAGCAATCAACAACTCAAACACAGGCTTTGCCGATTCACAAATTTAAACAAACAATTTAATCTAACAAATTTTTCCTTTCAAAACAAACAAGATGGCCGCCCCAACAAACGAAGCCCCCGAAGAGGGATTAAAGGACATGTCACACGCTGAATTAACAATATTTATCAATACCAGGCTGTGGCAATGGACAAAAAAACCTCAACCTCGTGATGGGAGCAGAATGCGATCTAAGAAGCATGTACAGCAAATTTAAGCGACTAACCCTAGGGGTCCAAAGAGATTTGGAACACGCCAGGGCAAATGAAAACCAGCTGGACAGCTGGAAGAGGAACACAACCAACAAATCGAAGTAGAGGTAGAAGTCTCAGCCGCACTCCAGCTCGGGAAACGAAAAAAAAAAGAATACAAGATTCTTGTGGCTGCGGAGGAACGAAGACGGCAAGACCAAATAAATATAGAAAACATCTGCTGATGTTTGACGCACAGAAAAGGGCAGCAGACGCGGCCAGGGCCCAAGATAAAGCCGATCGTGACGCTCTTAGGGCCCAAAAAAAAGTCGATCCTGACGCTGCCACGGCCTAAGAGAAAGCATATCAAGACGCTACCAGGGTCCAAGAAAGAGCCTATCAAGACGCTGCCAGTGCCCCAAAAAGAGCCTATCAAGACGCTGCAAGAGCACAAGAAAGAATCCTCTTTCAAAAAAAAATGCAGAATCAAAAAGATTTTCTCCAACAATTTATTGCTGCTCTTCCAGCAGCAGCTGCACCAGGAGCTGCCAACTAAGCTCCAGCCGCAGCTACTTCAACCAAACTACCGAAGAGACAAATCAAGCCGTTCAAAGGATACGTGCTAGAATGGTCGTCCTTCTGGGAAGGCTACAACGCAGCCGTCCTAGCGGTAAAAAAATTCGGATACCTCAAGGGCTATTTAAAAGGTGAAGCGCAGCTGTGTGTAGAGAATCTTGAGTTGACGGACGCCAACTACACCGTAGCAGTAAACCTCCTGAAGGCGGTGTACGGCAAACCGGACGTTCTCATCAAGGCCCATACCCAAAAACAGGACACGCTTCAACCAGTGAAAGACATGGCTGATACCGCTGCCTTCAGATGCTTCCAGCTGACTCTCCAGTCACACATCAACGCATTGGAGACTCTTGGAGTAGCAAGGACAAGCCGTGGGGCTCTTTTAGGATCGAGAATTCTGCGCTCGACCCCCCTCAAGATCCAAGCTGAATGGACAAAGTCAGCAGCGAACAAAGTAAAAGATATTGACCAGGTCCTAAAATGCATCGAAGAACAAGTTGAAGCAGCAGAGCGACTCAGCCGTCTGAGAGCTCAAAAACCAAAGCCGGTCCAAAACTCTCAACAACCGGCCAAAGCAGCACCAACAACAACACCAACAGTTTCTCAGCTCGGAGTCTGCAGCAAGCCGACTCCTCAACAAAACATCCGAGTAAAACAAGAAGAAATGGCAGCCCACCGGGACAAAGAGCAGAAACCCAGGGGGACATTTTTGTCCCATCCAGAGTGACTTTAAAATGTCCCCCTGGTGGGTGTGTTATAAATTATTTGGGAAAACTGGAAAAAGGTAGCTTTTTGTTATTAAAATAACTAGCTTAACTTTATAATCGATTGATAGAATATCGATTAACATCTCGATCGATTATTAAAGGAACAGCTTAAACTGACTCCACAGCCGTTCGTCTGCATTGTTTGGGGCCTTAATTAGGCTCCTCCTACCAAAGATGGCTGAACAGCCAAATTTGGGAAGGAGGAGCCTAATACAGCTTTAAACTTAAATGTCTCGCCAAATAAATTTTTTCGAGGTAACAAACCTCTTGAAAAAATGATCCCCGTGACAAATTACCCTAGCATAGTTAAATACAAAAAATCTTTATTTTCCGTGCGTGTACCCTATTACAAATTTTTATTTACATTTTTTAAACGATGCAACTGGCCGATTTTGTCCGCCTTGATTGGTAATTAAAGAAAAAGTAATTAGAAATAGTGTTCATGAAAAAGATTTATAATTACAATTTGTTCTAGGTACACTACCCTTTTTCAGCTAAAATGACTGGACTACATTGACTGTGAGTTTCGCACGTTGAAAGCAAAATAAAGTTGGACATTTTAATGATATATTAAATGGTAATCTCAAAAATTGAATAAATGGTAATCTAAAAAATTGAAAGATATGAAAAAAAAACTTTGATCTTACTATAGTCTATCGTAGTCTATTTGATAGTCGTGTCCGCACGAAATAGATAAGAGTTTATTCTGCAGGATTAAAAAGTTTGTACGCCTCTTTTAACCTTTTTGTTTCTAGCGCTGTGAGATCCGCTAATATTCGAGTGGAAAAAACAGGTGCCGCATTTTCTTGCTCAACAAGAAACTGTTGTTAGAACTAGAAACTAGAAAGTGGACGCAACGGCTTGCGGATGCGGCATGAATTCGGCCCTGTGTTATTTCATCTCGATGTAGAGCGGCGGCGGCTAGACCGATAGGGTACACGCACGGCGACGCACGGAAAATAAAGATTTTTTCTTTTTAATTCGGCTAGGGTAATTTTTTACGGGTATCATTTTTTTCGAGAGGTTTGTTACCGCGAAAAAATGTATTTGGCGAGACATTTAAGTTTAAAGCTGTATTAGGCTCCACCTTCCCAAATTTGGCTGTTCAGCCATCTTTGGTAGGAGGAGCCTAATTAAGGCCCCAAACAATGCAGACGAACGGCTGTGGAGTCAGTTTTAGCTGTTCTTTTAATAATCGATTTGTAGAATATCGATTAACATCTCTCGATCGATAACCGGACATGTCCGGTTCTCGCCTGTGTAAGAATAAATTCGCCTCTGACGTCGTTTGATTTAATCCCGGATTTATTTGTATCAATTTTTGCCCGACTTTATTTGCTTAGTTTTACGTGACTTGGCCTTTAGCCCTTTACCCATTCTGAATATCTTGATAAAGAAGCCAATTTCGTTTTGTGCCAGATTTTTGTATAAGAAAATCGAGATCGCCGGACGCCCGTCACATTTTGCTGCCATAACATTAACATAAAGCCTACCGGAAATACTATGCAGATCCATATTCAAACAAAAAAGGTTGCGATCGAAAGATTTTTAATCTTTAATCAATCACTTCTGTTATTGCTGATACGAGTTTCGTGGAACTGGGCCCAATTCTGAAGCGTGTCTATATTTTCTCTCTAATATGCCGACCAGTAAAATTAATCGAAAATAAGCAAGGTAATATAAAAGGGGAAGAAGAGGAATTTTATAGAGAGAAAAACGTATTATAAAATAATCATTTGGCACAGAGATCCCGTGGAAAATCACGACTAATAGCCGGAATTTATATCATCTTCTTTATCTATGGCGCACTAGTATACACTACCAGATAATCATGATATACGCAACAACCACCTATCTACGGGGTTGGAGCTGGCCAAACATGAGGATGATGATATTAACGTCTAATTTGCAAACGACATTTTTTTCAAGTATCATTTTAATATACTATTTTAACGTGATAGAGGTTTTACTGTGTGGAATATTTTATGTAGGGTTATCGAAATTGCCCACCCATAAGTAATATTTGGCACTAACATCAATAGAGTATTCATTTAAATACTCTATTACATTACATACATACGATTTAAAAATATAATATAGAAAAATGTGTAATTCATCATTTGGATACATTTTAACTAGTTTTTTTTTGTAACTTAGAGTGCCGGTGATATTTATTTTCAAAATTGAATGATGAACATTCCAAATAAACCCCATTGCACCAGAAGTAGTTTTCTTCTACCACTTAACAGTTAGAGCATTAGTTGACTTCTGCACAGCGTGGTAGTTGGTTCTTAACCTTTTCAATCGTTCCTCAATCGAAGATTTTCCAAGCCAGGCATGACTTAAATCATCAGCTTTCGTCTCATCAATATCATGCTTTTCGATTTTCGTATGGAGAATCTCTAGGTTTGATAAAAGTATCTTTGTTTCATTAGATTCCAATCGCAATTGAGCTCCACCATTTAGACAACCTAATGCAATTGATATGTCAGGAATTTTTCTTTTTGTGTATCAAATTTAAAACTTACCAGATGGACAGGCCATGACTTCGACATAGTCATACGTACGCTTCTTCCGCTTCATTTTTTGAACTAGATTTTGAATATTTCGGAATCCGTTGCAAATTGCCACACTAAGAACCTGCTGTCCATCCATT
This sequence comes from Daphnia pulex, assembly GCF_021134715.1. NCBI lineage: Eukaryota > Metazoa > Arthropoda > Branchiopoda > Diplostraca > Daphniidae > Daphnia > Daphnia pulex. The sequence goes on along the minus strand of NC_060024.1, from coordinate 1,856,245 downwards.
TCAAGGAATGCTTCTCTGATATCCGAATTTTTAACTGGCTGGAACGTGATGTGTTCCAGGGTCACATCATAAAGCTCTTTGGCGGCAAATCGCAACACATGCTCTGCATAACCTCCTGAGCCGGATCCAGATGGTATATTCCACGTCGGAATCTCGGCTTTACTCAAATGATCAACGTGAGATGAATCCAGGTCGGTGAACTCAACATCTAGTTCCTCAAGTATCTGCTCGATTTCGACAGGAGTTATAACGAAATCAACATCCTTGGTTTGCTGATCCTCGCGAAGGAAATCGCTACGAGACGCTTCCAATTTTTTATCGAAACACGGCATTATCATGACGACGGCGAGACGCGAAGCATCCGTTTGAAGTTCGTTGGGAAGTAAATCTTTGATAAATGTAGCGGCTATTTGCTGTGGAGACTTAACTTCACTAATGTGCGGTAAGATCCAGCTTCCGTGAGTTTTCTCCGCGTAACATATCCAACCTTAAAACAAACGTGCAGCAAATCAACAAACGTAAAGAAAGAAAATTAAATTAGCATTTCAATACCAGGGCAAGCAGAAGCAAGTACTGGAACTGATGTAGCATTGGTTGACTTTTCTCTGAATCTTTGAACAAAATCATGTCCACACTCAACTAGGCACATATCTGCAAATGATTCAACATCAAACACTTTTGCAGCACCAAGTTGCCTAAAAAGAGCTTTAATAACTCAACAGAATTAATAATGAGTTTTCAAACATTTACACGATGGAAATATACCTGATAGTTTAGCTCTTGCTTCTATGGGAGATACTTGGAATTTGTTTGCAAATGAAAGAATTGGCTGGGATGAAAGCCCCACTACAATCTTATCATACACTCTACTTTCTGAAGACAGCTGAATTTCTTTGCATAGCTTTAAGAATTCTGTGTGATTTTGTTGGCCAATCAACACACTCTCGGCAGATGTTATGCATCCACTGTAAAATTTAACAATGTTACACAATTGTGTCTTAATAAAATGCATGAACTGAAAAGTCACCTGCAAGCTAAACAGTCATTGAGAGTAATCTGTGCTTTCTCTAACTTTTCTGGTTGTCCTTCCTACAGGAAACATTTAAAGAAATTACATATTTATACCAAGGATATTTACATAATAAACCCTATAAGCCTGAAGTGAAATATTACTTGTCCCATGTACCTTATTGATTTGGGTGTAAATGCCATCGTCGCCGATTTGGATTTTGGCACTTCCAGCAGAAGTAACTTGTTTTACATTTGCTGTCTTAGCAGGCTTAATGCATTCCTAAATAAAAAAATTTCAGCATTTGTTCAACAATAATAAAATTGTGTCATCTCAATTTGCATACTTGAGAAGGATTGATGAAGTCATCCAAGTCTGTCAGCTGTACAATACTGCTGAATCTTGAACTGGTAGCCATACTTGTTGTTTTGTGTTTTGTTATTGTTGTAAACATGTAAAGAAGGCTGGCGTTTGTCAACTGTTTTTACATCCGTACTCTTTTTAGTACTACCTTCTTTCGGAGGAAGGGAAATTTCACTTTACTTGTCGAAACCTCGAAACCCACTGTTGATTGGATCATTTAACTAGAAACTAGAAATCGTTTCTTTACAAAATTAATTTCATTTGAATAATTTCTTTTATTAATTTCCTTAACTTCCGGACTATTCATTATAACAGAATGGCTAGGCATAGGAACGTTCGAACTATGAATTATGACGAAGGTAATTAACTAAACGTAATGCAAATTTCATTTATCTTTTTCATAATGTCAAAAATTTTTTGTGTAGAGTACGATGGTTATGATGATGTCTACGGCCACTCTGTTGAAGATGATTTTGCATCATCGCCGAGCATGCGTAATTATCATGAATTGAAAGCTTTAGTTTAATTGAGAAATTGTAATGTTTTGACTCATTGACGTCCGGCCATGTACAGAACACTTCCTCTACGATAGAAATCAAGAGCATCAGATGTCTGCCTACATTCAGTCTGACATTCCTGAAGAAGAAGAAGAGTTGACGCCAGAAGTATTTATTTTTCTTTGTTACATTTTCTCACAACTACTATACATTATTTTTCTGTACAAGGAATCTAAAAATGGGGCTGGTGTTAGTGCTCCACCTAGAATACCACCATTAGGAGAATTGGAACAGGCCCAATTGTATTCATGTCTGGATCTTCTTAGAGATAGGATGGGAGATGCACTGTCAGAACAAGCAGGAATCAATGCAATTCTTGCAGCTAATTTTGATGCTGAAAAGGCGCTTGACCAGCTGTTAAGGAATTCTTTTCCTGTTTCATTGAAAAAAGTCTCAAAACCAACAATCAGAGAAAAAACAGTTCCTGCAATTCAAGGTATAAACATTATGATACACAAAATAGTTAAGTCTTATGCTGTGTTGAACAACTCAAAGCTGTATCATTTGAAAACCAATTTCCCCTAGCAAATATTTGAGATATGCATTTTATTTTTTTGTTTAAGCAATTAAGCAATTTAATTAGTCAGTTTTGAATTTATTTATCAACCTACATAGAATTAATGGTTTCCTTTTTTTTTCATTTGTTATTCTACATGTTGGTGATGACGCTGCATCTGTTTTCCTTTGAATGCTGTTCACTAAGGTAAGATATTACACCTAGCATTAGTACTGATAAAATAAGCTTGAGCCAACTTGCAACACTTCATTTATCGAAGAATAATCCAGCTGCGGAACGATCGACTCCTAATCGTATAGTGTCGTCTTTTAAGCCGAATCCAGTAGCCAATAACATTTCTGTGACCAATCCGCTTGCTGCCAAGCCAAAATTGGCTGATTTGGCTAAGATAAGCTTGGGTAATCCAAACCTCTCGAAAAGCGTCGGATCGAGCGTAGTCCGCCCGTCTTTATCTGAGTTAGCGCGAGTAAATTTGCAACCCCAAAATTTAAGCGGAGGGTATGTTCCACGCTTGCGATTTTTACCCGGTCAAGTTCCGAACGTCCGACCAGGGATTTCAGAAACTGACGTTAGTTTGAATTTGGCGTCGGCTCTACGAAGTAAATGCTCGGTAGTAGAAGAGCGGAAAAGGACACAGTCGGAAAATGTTTCAGAAATTTTACCAAATTTGCCCATGACTTCCGACTCCAGTCCGCTTGATTTGGCGCTCGTTTGCCGCCAGGCGTCGCCATTGGGTCGCGTAATGGTCGCCAACAGCTTACCGTCCAAGACTGTCTTTACAAAATTTCAACGATCAGTAATGGCTTCGAACGCATCTGTTACAATCAAACCATTCGATTTTACTAGTCCATCTCCGGACGATCTCATTAGGAGTCGCCTTCGCGGCAATTAAGCTGTCACTTCCTTTGCTTTTTCACAATTAATTTTTTTTTCTTATCATTCTTAAAAGATCCCACCTTTTCCCATCTCTCTGTAGTTATTGATAGTGGCCGTCAATACAGAACTTGCTTTTTCGATAATCATATTTATTGTATACCATTTGACCGGTAAAAAAAAGTGAATTTTCAGCTTATTGGTTTCATTTGAACCTGGTGGTTAACAGTGGAAACAATCAGAGGATCAGTGACTAAAGAAGAAAAAATCCCAGTGAAAGTAGTTCCTACCAAAAAGGTTTCGACCGGCTTTACGGTGGCTTCAACCAGTTCCAGTGTCAACGTTGCAACTGAAAGCCAGTCAGCCAAGCAAGGTTATTCTCTCTTTATTTCAATTCTAATAGATTATCTTGTAAATTTAAAACACTTTTGCTTGAAAAAAAACCAATCAGAATCGGCAGTAGAAGAGACAAGTCGGCAGCTAGGTTTCCTTCGAACGCCAGGGGCCACTCCAAGGTCTACATCTCCTGCAGACCGTGAAGTTACACCTTTTGCCACTCCCAAATCTCAGTCGTAATTTATCAATTTAAAAATTATTTATTTTTCTCTGATTTGAATAACCGCAATATCCCTCCTGCCCAGGCGCTCGCGAGAGAGTCGGCTGGACGCCGCCAGTGAATACGTCAAGGAGCGCGGCGGAACCAAGGCGTTGCTCAATTTAGTTGTTGTCGGGCATGTCGATGCGGGAAAGTCAACGTTGATGGGTCACTTGCTTTTCCGGTTGGGCCAGGTTTCCGCCAAGCAGATGCACAAATACGAGCAAGAGTCTAAGAAACTTGGAAAGCAATCGTTCATGTACGCGTGGGTACTCGATGAAACTGGGGAAGAAAGGTAAATACCACAAGTTAGCAAATGTTTTTGAAGAGTGTTCAATCAATGCAACGTAATTGCTGAAAATGTGTATCTTTTGATTAGAGCACGTGGAATCACAATGGACGTGGCCCAGTCGCAATTTGAAACGGAAAGCAAATCCATAACCCTTTTAGATGCGCCTGGACATCGAGACTTTATTCCTAATATGATTTTCGGAGCAGCTCAAGCCGATGTTGCCCTATTGGTTGTCGACGCCACCACTGGTGAATTTGAAACAGGATTTGAAAGTGGCGGGCAAACTAGGGAACATGCTCTCCTCGTGCGATCTCTCGGTATGATCAATTCATTCTTTGTGTTTTTACTCCGTTGATCTTGTTTGAAATTGATTTTTATGTCTGATTTTTTTTAGGTGTCAGCCAGTTGGGAGTCGTAAGTTCATTTTTATTTGATAAAAAATGTATCGAAATTTCTAACTTTAAGCTTTGAAACGAATATTCAACTAAGGTCGTCAACAAGTTGGATATGGTGGGTTGGTCACGTGATCGTTTCAATGAAATCTCGGCTCGCTTGGGTGCCTTTTTAAGACAAGCCGGCTACAAAGAGCAAGATGTATTCTACGTTCCTGTTTCCGGGCTCAGCGGAGAGAATCTCACCATTTCTAGCGAGCCCAAACTCACCGAGTGGTACAGCGGACCGACTTTGCTTCAAGCTATCGGTACACAATATTTCCATACGTTTCAAAGCCTAGCAGCTGTGTACGTTTTAACGATTGCAACTTTGGTATGTAGACAAATTTCGACCACCGGAACGTGCTCTAAATCGACCTGTTCGCTTCGTGATCAGTGATATCTTTAAAAGTGTGGTCGGTAGCTCTGGCTGTTGCTTGGCCGGTCGTCTTGAAAGCGGAATGATTCAGACCACTGATAAACTTCTAGTAATGCCTTTAAACGAAGTCATCCAAATAAAAAGTATTCTTTTTTTAATTATTTTTATTCTAATTGGATTCCTAAAAAATAACGTGTAATGTTTTATTATTTTTTGTAGATATCGCCATCAACGACAACTCAACGGGGTCATGTTTCGCCGGCGACCAAGTGGTGCTGACTGTAAGTGGTGCTGATCTCAGTGACGTCAGCCTTGGCTCTGTCTTGTGCGACCCCAGCCAGCCAATTAAAGTGACTTCACGCATTCAAGCCCGTGTGGTGATATTCAACGTCGACATCCCCATCACCAAAGGCTATCCGGTAAAATAAAATGGACTCTCACATTTGTAAATCTTCTTTTAAATGAACCGTTTGATTGTCTGCAGGTGGTGATTCATTATCAATCCCTGTCTGAAGCAGCTACGATCACCAAACTAATTGCCCAGATTCACAAGAGCACCGGTGAAGTGATTCGAAAACGGCCTCGATGCTTAACGAAACAAACCAGCGGTCTGGTGGAAATTGAAATTTCTCGTCCCATCTGCATGGAACTTTACAAAGATTACAGGGAACTGGGTCGATTCATGATCCGGGCAAGCGGTACGACCATCGCCGCCGGGCTCGTCACGAGTATCATGTGACGTCAATTACTTTCTCGTTAAGGTATTCCATCGAAACGGTGCATTAATTGTGTTTATTACCAAGCCGTTTGACATGTCCAGTAACGCACACTTTCTATTTTTAGATTGGGCAAGAATCGGTGGCGATGGATATTGCTTCCAATGCTGGAAAATTTTGTTGCGGTTTTCTTTGTTTTTTTGTGCATTGGTCCCAAATATAATGAGATGACGAGGACATGGAAGTGTTTTTTTCTGTTTTTCACACGACTTTGAACCGAATAGAAAGCAGCTAGCGCCTGGTAATTCACAGCGAAGGATCGGTATTGACGTAGTTTTGCCGTGTTATTTCAATTGATGATTGGTCTAGTCGAATCACATTGTCATTTATTTATTTCAGTATCAGCCGTATATAGCCAACAAAGTGCTAAGTGCCAAGCTATTACTTTCAGGGGATAGACCACAAAGCCAGTCAGTTTTATTGTCGAAGGGAAAATGGCTTTCACAATGGATACTTTCTCGCCAAAATTGGATTCAAGGGGAATCCAGCGGGTCGGGAGAAAGACCCTTTTTATTATTTTTTGTTTCTTTTAGGACCTGCGATTATACTCGATGCTGGGTGAGTAGCTGCTACCGCTACCGTTGCTAACGTTTCCGATTATAAAACACGGATGGAGTTTCGCCATTGGTTCTACTGACATTCACACAGATTCAACATTGACAATAGGGAAGTTGTTTCTTGGACTCTTTAGGGACTACGTGACGGTGAATAAAAGCATAAAAATGTACTTGGAACATAAAATAATAATGAGGTACACATTATACACCGCTATTAGTAGCTTTGGTCAATTTCCCTTTGTTTTTTACCTGAATTTATTTAACTTTCCCAATGTCGTCCAATCCTTTTTGTGGAAAAACCATTGACGTAAGTGCGGAAATAGGCATCTGTAGTTTCTTGCACCATCTGAAAACAAAATGTTAAAATTTTTTTTGAAAAATGATTGAGTATTTTATACTTATTCTATTGTAACTAGAGTTTCTCCATCTACCGGTAAAATTTATCCATAATTGCAGATTAATAGTCCCTTTGAAATGTAATCCTGAAACACATATGGTTTGCCGGTTCGTTGGCATATCCCGGGCGCGTGTATGGTTATAAGGGGGAGAGGCTAGACAGCCGGATATAGATCGATAGAAGGGAAGACTAGACTTATACTGCCGACTATATTATATGCCAAGACGGAAACACTGAAATGATCAATTGATCCGTTGATTATGGAGCACACACTAGTAGTATAACTGCTCCAATTAAAAATGCGTCCGTATCAGCAGGCTTGGCCTTAATAAAATTCCGCTGCAGTAGTCAACACACGTCCGTCTCTATACACCCAAAACAAATTAAAATTCTAGAAATGCCACGCAATTTCCAGGTCTCTCTACACAATTCGTTTTTTTTTTTAAATTATCTCGACGTGTTTTTTTCCCGTTTTGCGTCCGAACCATTTTCAACTTATATCTAACTCAATGGCACTATCGGCAAAAGTGTTTGCGTGTTTGTGTGTTTTCGCAGCTCTATAGCTACGTGGCTGCGATCACGCATTCCTGCGGCTGATTGCGTCACTCCGCTGCTGGCTTCTCGATTCGAATAATATTCAGTGATCGTGAGGGCGCGTTGCCTTGGCCAATCAAAGTTGGAATCTCACCAAAGAAGAAGACGAAGAAAGAAAGAAGACGACGACGACGGTGCGGAGAACTTTTGTTTATGATAATTACACATAGACGCGTCGTTCAATTGATTATCCATTATCCTTATGCGGTAGACGGGGGCGAGATATGGCGCTTTCGTCAACCTGTGTTACCTGTGACGAAAAAACCTTTTTTTCTTATAAACAAAACCCACACGTCCAATATATACTTATGGCCAGCACACGGTGTACAAGCACAAATAAGAATCTTGCAAATCAGCAGCCGGACTTGTGCTGCTGCTGCGATTGACAGAGGGGCTACCGAAACGGCCATCACCCATCGTCGAATTTCAGTTGTCTCTCTGGCCATTATCCAACGCTCGCCATGTGACTACTGACTGATGACTGTCTTCATTTTAAGAAAGCTGCTGCTGCTGCTGCTGCAAAAGCAATCGTCTTATTTGGCCAGCACCCAAAGCTCCACATGACTCCCGGACTAAGTTAGTCGATGAGTCCCCATAAGAAAGCTGCTGCTGCTGTTGAGAACCTGCTGCAGAACGCGCTGTCGATCCATTGGCGGTTGGTGCGTACCCAAAAATTTGTCAAGAAAGATAACCGTAAAAAAGGCCAGCAAACCACAAACAAATCCATCGAGATCCTTTATCTGATTGAAACATACAAACAACCACGTCGTTTCCAATGGATTTTTCTTTTTCGTTTTTTCTTTCTTTTTCGCGCGTGTTTCGATTGCGTAGTAGAGCTTAAGAGAAGCGATTGGATATGGCGAAGGCGAAAACAAATAAGCGAAGGAAACTGAGGAAAAAGGGCGGGGGGGACCAAGATTGCCGGTATAAAAACTGGCGGGACTTGAGCCGTTGGGTTCATTTTTCAGTCAATCAGCAAACGGGGCAGCTATTCGAGAGCTAAGAAGAAAAAGAGCAGCAGCTAGACTAGACTCACTAGTACTGATATTACACCATGTGCCAGATTGTCAGTGGCAACCGAGGGGGTGACGTCGACGATTTGCCCATCACGTCACTGCCGACTCGTCGTTTGCCCCGTCGGCCTAACTTCGTCATTGGCAGTTCCAAGGATATCATGCTCTGTCCGGTGATGAGCAAAATCTCTTTCCCGCCCGGCGGCAGCCAACCGGCCGCAGGAGCCGACTCGTTTCAGCCTGCTCCGCCGTCGCCGCCGTCCGTCCAGTTTTCGACGACCAGCAGCGAAGATGAGGAGCATTCTTGCGTCATCTGCTCCCAATTCATCAAGGAGGAGGCCGGTGCCGGCAAACAAGAGCCGCAAAACGCCGAAGTCACGCTGGAAAACGTTTTCAAGTATGTCATTGATTATTCTAATATTGGATTTTTCTAAATAATTAATTTGCTCAGGGTTCTCCGGCGCTCGACTCAACCGGCCCATTTGCTCGTCATGTCGGCCGTCATAGCCTTGGCTATGCTATTTTACCCTCGTAGTAAATCGAGCTTGGTTGTAATCCAACCGACGGCCGACTCTACACTGTGGCCGCTTCTCTATCTCTCCTCATTCAGCATCTTGTTCGGCGCTCAAATGTGGATGACATTCGTTTCAGGTACTATACCCACCACTTATTATTTTAATCCGCAATATTCATTTAGTAGTTCGCTTGCATAACTATAGCGTGAAATGTTTGGCGCTGGTTGCACCGTGTTATTTGGCTTGTTACAACTGTTACGTAACGACCTTATACCAGTTTGTGCTAGCGGTTATTTTTCGCGCTAACTCAGCGTGTCGTTAGGAGAAATGCTGATTTCGCCATACCCCTAGGTGGTTCACATTCAGGGCAGTTCCGGGAAATTTGGTTGTTGTTGTTGTCGCCCCTTCTCCTTTTGTCCTTCGTCCAACACTTTTCTCCACCTCGCCCTATATGCAAATATTATCCCAAACTAATCCCGTACACAACACGTTTCTGACACTCACCTTCCCCTTGAGTATTTTTTTGACAATGAATAACCTTCACAACCGCTAGCTGTTTGCGTTCAATCATATTATTCCAACTAAAATACGTTTGGTTTTATTTAGTCAAAGTCACGACCCTCTGGCCAAAAATTTCTAATTGTTACGACATGTCTGTGGTTGTTGTATAGGCCTGGTTCTGCTCTTCATTCTGCCGCGTCACACGTTCGCCTGCGTCCAGAGCGCTCTCTTCCCAAAGTACATGATTCTCAACGGAGTGACTGCCCTGGCCGTCCTCATAAGCTTCGTCCAGACCAAGAAATTCTGGTCGTCACAAGAAAATTACCAGGTCAATATTGATTTGTTTATCTCATTTCTTTTTTCCTATTTCTTTCTATCTCCTTGTTTTTCTGCCCAGTCAAAAACGAAACGAATTATAAGTTTTTCTCTTTCATCAGGTTGTGGGCTTGATTGTCAACTGCTTGTGCCCGCTGATTGCCCGCATCATCGTCGTGCCGAGTTTGCTTGAGCGCATTCGAGCCAAAGTGATTCTGGAGCGGGCCGCCGGACACGGGCCGGAAGCCGGGCCGAGGCTGACGTCGACGACGGACGCCCTGCTCAAACAGTGCCCCACTTACAGCCGAACGTGCCAACGTTTTCGCCAGCTCCACGCCATCGTGGCCGTCGTCAACATCGTCACGCTCGCCTGTAACGCCTTCCACTTGTACTATCTCGCCTCTAAAATCTCTTTCCATCACTAACAACTCGATAACCAAATTTAAAAAAACCAAAAGAGAAACAAAACATAACAAAACATAACAAAATAAGCTTTAGCTAAAATTGACAACACACACATTTTCTTCTCAACTATTTTTCGTCTCGAAAAAACTTGCAGCCAAGTCTAAGGTGTCATACATGGATATTATTTATGCAACAATTTCTCACCCCATAGATGTTTTGTAGTTTTTCTGTATTCGTACGTGTGACATTAAACACAAGCGGCAGAGAAAAGGAAAAAAAGAAAATTTCTCTAAATTTTATAATAACAATTTTTATCATTGAGGACAAACTGGACAATTATAATAATAATAATTAAAAGAAAAAAAAAAGACTTAGTTTTCTGCTTCATTTTCGACGTCGTCTTCGTGAGCAGGTTGGTTGAGGAGAACCTCGGGAGCCGCCACTCGGGCGTACTCGTCGTTGTCGATCGATTTGCAAAAGTGGATGGCGTAGCTGAGCTTCTCGCGCAGAACGGCTTTGCAAGAGTAACGCGGCATCTTGAGCAGAAAGAAGCACGTGTAACTCTCCGGCAGGAAGTAATCGGCCGGATTATACTTGTCCAGAACCTGTAAATAATAATAAAAAACAGAATTAAGTTAAAGATGAATTTTGAACAGCAGCATCTAAATCTAAAGAAGTTCCAATTATATTATGACAGCAGTTTTTGATTAATTCACAATTAATCACCCCACAATTTTTACCTGGAGTACGAAATCCCGGCCTCGAAAGTCCGCCAAAGTCCTCGGTAAACGTCTAGAGTAAGTTTTGATCAAAATCAGTTATATTTTGAATTACGTGATTAAAAGGAACCAACAACACGTACGTTCTGCCCCAGACGAAACGGAGGAAAAGGGATCGCTCCACGTGGCTATACTCTTCCATGACTTCCCAGAACCAGCGGACGAGGGCGCAGTGAGGCTCGATCCCCTTGTAGGTGGTCACCGATTTGAGCAGGGCCAGCGGAATTTCCGGCGATCCGCACACCATGGCTTCCAGCTCGGCTCCAGTGAACAGGGAGAGCAGAGGCAAAGGCACGACCTGACCGAGCCCCTGGCGGACGGCCCGCACCTGCGGGTCGAATTCGTGGAGCCGAAAATGCAAGGCCAGCTGGAGGTAGAGATCGCGATTGTCGCGGGTGATGCGCCGGTGCGTGTGAGGTGAAAGGGCCACTTCGTGCCCCGTGGCTGAACTCGTCGAGAAGGGCAAATCCAGTTGACTCAGCGTCACATCGCCGTCGGCGTCTTTGCAGTCGCGAATGTGGCAGAGTGCCGGCCAATAGTGTCGATCGATTTCATTCAGATCAATCAAGCTCAAAGGTAATCCGACCTTTTAATAAAAACACAATTTGGGATTAGATGGATGAATTAGATGGATAAATAATAAAGTTTAACGAAGAAAATTACCAGGGCCTTCCAGGTAGGTTCGGCGAGATTGAGACTTAACGGCGAGCCAGTGCGGATGGCGATTCCCATCAACACGCCCAGGAATTGAAACATTTTCAGGTTCTGCGCAGTGCTGGCGCTCGGGTTCAAAATGAAGCAATCACGATTGGTTCCAGCTTCTTCACGACCGTTTGGAGTCAGAATCAGGAGCGGCAGGCTTCCGTTTTGCAATTCTTCGCACATTTCGGCGATACTTTCACTGTGCATCCGCAATTCAAAATAACAATTTAGTCTTATCAATTTTGGATGGTGTCCAGTTAGCCAATTTATTTTTACCTGTATCCACCTCCGCAGTCGTCGACGCTTTCTCCTGCGGATTAAAATTATTTTATAGTAACGGTTACTATTTTGGAACACATTTGGAAGGATCAAAAAGAGAAGTTTTATACCGACGAATTTGACTTTCCACGTCCTGTGGGGCAACATGAGGACGTCGTAAGTCAGCAGAGAAAGTTTGTTGGCCATCTGCGCGAAGACGGTGGAATTTGGACCCGCGTTGCCCGACGTTCCAGTGGCCCGCGATCGTCTGAGGGCAATTCGATTCAGTTCCACCACCGGACCGTGCTGGCGATCTCGAATCATCGTTGCCTGTACAACCTGACATTTATTTAATACAAATTCAATAAAACATTAATACAAATTAAACAGATAAATTGAATTTTAACTGATAAACTACTTAATTTGTGTTAGAAAATAAAAATTTGATTAATTACTTTGCGAAAAGCGGCTTCTTTGGCGGACGCCATGAGGATGCCTCTGAGTCTATCGTGGTTTCCGCAAAGCACTCCTTCCGTTTCTTCCAGCACATTTCCATCCATGTCTCGGCAGTTGACCGTTCCCAGGGGTAGCATCGGTAATATCGGACACACGATTTCGGCAAAGTGATGCAGCAACAGCAAACTATAAGCAACAACGAAAAGTATTTACTCCGGATCGAAATTAGATTTGTTTTTTCCCCCATCCGGCGAATTACTTACCGATTACGAAGCGCAGGTATTGGGATATCTTTCAACAGATCATATTGTAAGGGTATACTGGTTGGTAGGCGGCTGCTGCCAGCAACTGGCGTCGAACATCCTTTGCAGGTACTCCAGGCAACAGTATGCGCTGAACCGCAGCTAACTCGATTAATTTTCTTGTTCTAATTAGAAAAAAGAAGAATACAGAAATAGATTTGAAATGCTTTCAAAGATTATCAAATTCAATCTGCTGATGTAACATGATTGCATCTGCCATTCGACTTTTGAAAGGAAATGATTACCTGTAAAGCAGCCACCAGTCGAGGCTTTTGAATGCCAGTAGTCGTTCCGTCCCCTAGTTGACCTTCGTCGTTATCGCCCCATGTGTAGACCTTGAGGAAAATAATGACATTTGTTTCATTCGACAACATGGATATTACTATAGCGCCGCATCCGCAGCTAGTAGCATGAACAGAAAAAACAAACAACAACAACATACCTCGCCTTGGTCGGTGCAAACAACACAATGCAATGCCCCTATTTGGAAATAGATGAGACGACGAGTGAGTATAAAATTAGAATGTTGATGACTTTTGGTTTCATTACCCGTTGAGATGGATATCACTTTCTTTCCCTGAAGGGTCATCACTTTTTTAGGTCGACGGACGTGCTCGTCGACTCCGTGTCCCAGACGGTGGTAGTCGCCTTTACCCCAAGTGTAAACCGATCCATTATTGCTAAGGGCCACCGAAAATTGGCTTCCACATTCCACTTTTATGATGCCGAGACCTATTGACATTTCGAAAGAAAACAAACAAACAAACAACATTAGATGGTGCAAGTCTTTCGTGGAAAAAATTAAAACCAAGCACGTCGTCACTTACCCGATAAACTTTCGATCTTGGTCGGAATTTTGCAACCGTCCGATCCGCCTTTATAAAACAAAAACAGAACATGTTATTAAGCGATAACAATAATTCATCGTATTACACCAATAAACCTTGCGCTCTTAACCCAGGAGAAGCTATTTCAGGTTTACGCTAATAATATCTTGCACTAGGTCATAGAAAGTAGCGCAATAATTTAATGTTAATTTAAGCGCTCGAAGATGTCAGGAAAATCAGTTTTCCTTTTCAACTAAACTAAAGTCTGACGTGCAAAAAGAACTTGCGTCATGCGAAAACTTGTAATTTTAAATGAGATGGGAAGCAAGAAACTATAGAGAGAAGGATATGGTTTCATTGATTGCCTAACGGAAAATTTCAACTAGAAATGCAATGCCCCCCGTTCTCTACTCCGACGTGATTCTGCATTCTACGTAAACTTATTTGGTCTGGCTCGCATGTTCAATGCTAATTCCCTTCTCTCAACACCAGCGTCATAAGAGACACATTCAATCGCCAATACAAATGAATTTGAAGAAACTTGTGTACCGACCTCGACCCAGCTTTCCATAGTCGCCATCTCCCCACGACCATACAGTTCCACCTTCTTCATCGGTGATTGCGCAAGTTTGAGCATCTCCAGATCCACAAGCGACATCCGTTACGCGATAACCTAAACAAACAAACAAAACAAAAACAATCAAGTCCAAACAATTTGCAACTGGGAAAAACACAAAAGAGCACAAATGAGCTATTTTTTGATCGGCCATTACCTAATAAAGCTTCGACTAGTTTGGGCTTCAGCTGGTCATCCGAATCTCCGTGACCGAGTCGACCGTAGCGACCTTTGCCCCAAGTGTACAATTCACCCGAGGCGGTGATGGCTGCACTGTGGGCCCCGCCACAAGCGACGTCCACCACATCTTTGCCACGAAGTGATTCAATGATTCGGGGTCGATCACAGGGTCTGGCCAAACAACATCACATCATTTTAATAAATTGAAAGATTTGAAATGAAAAATGATGAAAGAGATCCTTACAGCTTGTTTCCATGACCCAACTTGCCATCTTCTCCTTCACCCCAGCTGTAGACTTCACCTTCGGACGAGAGTGCAAGGCAATGCTTGCCTCCAGAGTTAACGGCCACTTTCTTAGCGAAAACGTGCTGCAGGGATTCCAAGAGTGACGGCACAGTCACACTCTCTGCTCCTCCTATGCCTAACCGACCGCCAGCTCCATATCCTGACGATTAAAAATGGAATAAAATATCAATTTGATATCGAAAATTGTTTCAGGTGACCAACCAGTGGCGTAGACTCTTCCGTCGGACGTAATGGCGAAAAGCGTTTGCTCGCCACCGGCCAGCTGGATGGGGCGGAGGGCGGACAAGGCTTCGCACACGGTCGGCACTTTGACTTTAGCCCCTTCGACGCCACCAAGCTGCCCTCGATGATTGTGACCCCAACCGTAAATTTGACCTCCTCCGACGGCCGTCCAGCTTTGGGTCCAATCTTCCGGGTGACTGAATAATTATGACGACATGATTTTGGAATTTTGCAGTAGAGATATCGTAATAAGCAATTGTATACCTGTTCATCCATTGTAACAATTGCTGATCATGCTCATGACTAAACACGGCTGGATCTTCATGATCGTTGCCCACGTTGGCCCCGTCATTTTGGATTTCCGAAATTTTTCTCTTGACCTGAAAAATTAAAAACATTTCCATTTTACAAATTTTTAGATCCCTAAAATAATCAAATAAATGTTTACATCAGCCGTAAATGATTCCGGCAGCCGTATTCTTTGCATGAGTCCCGTAGCTGCTCTGGCCGCCGCGCAATATCTTCGAAACCATGACCAGCGTGATCCGTCATTAGTGCAAATCGGCAATCTAGACAAGGAGACAAACCGTCATTGCAAGATGGGCAGCAATATTATTTGGTGGTAACTATCGAACCGATCAAAGCGAAGATCGCAGGCCAGCGCAATCAAAACTTGGAGGAAAGGACTATGCAACAATTGCTGGCCTCCGCGCACGGCAGCCTCTTCGTATTCGTACTGTTGCAGCAACATTTCTGGGAGGTTTCTCAACAGTTTCCCGAGTGTGCCGTGATTTATGTCTAAAGATTCCGCACCAATTCAAATATTATCGACTCTATCGAAGATATTACAGAGCGGATGCGCAGAGTTTTTATGTTTATACCTCGCGGTGACATCATGGCTGAAGATACCGCCGATCGAGCAACAGGATTTTCTGACGATTCAAGACTTATCACTGCGGGCGAGGCATCGCAGCAGGTGCCGGGTGTGGAAAGTATTCTACGCAAGCGTTGCAGAGCCCACATTCGGTCTTTAGGACCTATAAAAAAAGAAAAGATAAAACGTAACAATAAATTACGTATTCCATTCATGTTAATTCCATCGGACACGAAAAACAAACAAAAGACCGCTTTGATGTTTTTTTGAATGGCATACTTAAAGAACCACTTCGTTGAGCACAGCCGGCGAGTGCCATGGCCAGTCTGGTTGGTAAACGGCCTTTTCGGGACTGAGAGCATATAAGATATTTAATCAGAGGATCCAGCAGACAGGCAACCACCGAGACGGAAGGTCGCGCTAGTAACAGACGTTCACTTTGGACTTCTCCACTGGCTGTGGCCCCTATTTGATATTTTATGAAATGCAATTCGTAAACCACCGGGGAAAAAAACAAACGGTAATAGACAAATTACCTGGTGAAATAACTGGGTAAACGATAAATCTCCAGCCCCAGCCATTTACAGACCCGTCACTAGTAAATCGCCAACGCAATTCATTACCTGCATTGAAAATCCAAGTAATTGGCGGTTAAAAGCTAACTTATACACTCGGTGCAAATCTCTTGTGCAATATCAATTGTAAACCTTGAACGCGAACTTCTTGTGACCAATCAGCCCAGTCCCTTCCTGACCGAATGGCCAGTATACGTCCCACTCCGTCAGAGAGGGTCAGCGGATCGTGTCGCTTTTCTGTCGAACATTGACGATCAAACTCGACCCGCAGTGATTCCGCACCAGGCAACACGACATGTCCTACAAAAGGTTTCCCGTTTTAATACACACGGCGTGTCATACCATTCGATCGAGTTATTATTTACCAGTCAGCGTCACATCGTCGGTGTAGGGATGCGATGATTCCTGGACAATTGGTTGTGGGAAACCCAGGCCAACGCCGAATCCAGCGGCATTGAAATGATGAATGCTGGTGCCTTCACCGCTCACCTCCTCCAATTCGGCAACGCAGAATTCCGTCAATAAATCGCGAACCGACGATTCTTCCGCCGCGGCAGCTAAACCAAATCATCAATGAGAAATATGAGCATTAAAATAAAATCCTGACAATCGACTAACCGAGAAGAGCGTTGGACAAAGTTGTCCGGGCTTCGGAAGACGTCGGCTTGCAGGATGAGCTGGACAATTTGAGGAGCTCCCACAACGCCGCCGTTTCCTTGTGCTTGATTAATTTAGTCCAGTCAAACTGTTCGACGGGAGCTTCTCCGTTGATGCTGTCGGTCGGCGAGAGCTGGGCCTGTCCCGTCTGAGATGGCGAGTCGCCATTCACCACGGCCCGTTGGCTGAATATCCCAACGACGGCATCGCGGCACAGCTGGATTTGCATCGAATACAAAACGCAATGGAGGGCGCGCTGTTGAGCTTCCAGACTGCTCAGCGACAGCAATGCCCGGCTTAGCGACGCATTGTTTTCTTTAGTCGGCTGCGTAGAGTTGCGTCCCATTTCAGCCGAACTTTCAGTCAATCCTGCAGACAATAAGACCAAAAATGTAACAACAATTAATGTGAAATCGATTCAAATGAATTTTTAGTTTAAATTTACCAGCTGCAGTAGAGCCTAAAGGATCTTTGATGGTGGGAAACGGAACGGGTTCGGGCGGAGCGACACTTGGTGGTTCGGGTGCCGTCCAGGCGACGCTATGCGACGATCCGCAAGCCACCCGCGTGATCTTAATTCCATCTATGCCTTGAACCAGAGTTGGACGTCGATTGACTGTGATGCTCCCGTTGCCTTGTTGGCCATGGTCATTATCTCCCCAGGCAAAAACTTGTCCAGCATCGGTGACTGCCAAACAATGCAGGGCTCCGACCGACACTCCAATCACTTTTTTGCCTCTGAGACCCTCCACTAAAGTCGGCCAACGGACGTGTTGATCCGATCCGTGGCCTAGACGGAAATAGTCCCCTTTGCCCCAGGTGTAGACGTGCCCGTTGCAGGTCAATGCAACTGAGAATTGGGCACCGCACTCCACGTGACAGACTCCAAGTCCAGAGAGTTTGTCCACCAGACAAGGGGAAGAGCAACCCTCAGATCCACCGCGTCCCAACTTGCCAAAGTCGCCGTCTCCCCAGGAATAAACGAGTCCTCCTTCGACCAGTGCCAGAGTTTGGGCATCTCTGCTCCCGCACGACACCTGAACGACACGCTGGCCGACCAGGGATTCGACGCGTTTGGGTGTCAGCTGTGTGAGGTTATCTCCATGTCCCAGACGGCCGTACTCTCCGAGACCCCACGTGTACAATTCACCGGATGATGTGACTGCTGCACTGTGGTTACTTCCGGCAGCCACGTCTCGTACGCGAAATCCATTGAGAGCTTCGATGCAACGGGGCGTGTCCAGGGAAGTGACATCTCCGTGGCCAAGTTTGCCATCGTCCCCTTCACCCCAGGAGAATACTCGGCCATCGGCGGTCAGAGCCAAGGCGTGGCGTCCGCCGGAATGCACAGCTACTTTCCGAACGACGTGCTGCGACAGAGCGGTGATTTGGTGTGGCGAGTTGACGTTTCTCGAATGACCCAGTCCCAGTCGTCCGTTGCTACCTTCTCCGCAAGCATAGGCCTATATTGAAATCATTTTTAAAAACAAATTTGACTGTAAATAACTAGAAAGGAACAACTGGGTTTCATGCTTGTAATACCTTGCCACTCTGTGTGACGAGGAAAAGCGATTTCGATCCTCCGGCCACACTGATTGGTTGAAGAGAAACCGTCCAGTCGACGGCTTGAGGGACTTTGATTTTGGAACCTTTAGGGCCGCCGAGTTGCTCTTTGTCGTTTAGACCCCACACGTAGACTCGTTTGGCGCCACTAACGGAGCTGATGGGTTGAATGACTGATTGCTGGCTCTTGTTGAACGCTGAATCTCCCTGCGTTAATTTAATGCACTGATCAGATTATTATTAGTCAAATCAAGTCCAAAAAAGCTGAGATGTAAATTTTACCTGTTCGAATTCGAAGTCTGGGGGAAGCAGTCGAGCCAATGCCGCACTGTCGTCCAGCGGCAAGGAATTGCCGACGTTTCTCCCCACCAATTGAATGCCGTGAACCTTGCAATCGATCCCTCCGTTGCGGCATTGCTTGATGGCCACTTCGATGAACCGATAAGGTTGCTGCATTTGCTGCGGTGACACGAGACTCACCCACGTATCCTGTAGTTCAACAAAATAAATTTATCCGGAATTAGATTCATCCGTCGTTGGTTGTTTTACCTGCAATCCAACCGATACAGCGGCCACCTCTTTCATCCCACTCAGAGAATCCGCTGCTGATATTATTAAGAGAGATGGAGTGTAACTTCCGTCGGCTGGATCAACCAGCACTTTTAATGAATGGACGACCACATCCGGATGCAATTCCATCCGAATCCAATGCTGTATAAATGAGATTATTTGAGACCAACGCTCCTCTGATCTCTGACATCTTTTTACATACCTTGCCCTGCATTCCACAGCTCTGCCAAAAGCTAGACGTGCGATCCAGTAGTCTGTGGGCCCAGTTTTCACGCGAGGAGACCCACAGAGATTTGACACAGCACTCCCAGTCAGTAATGAGTCCTTAACAACATCAATTGAATTAACTAAATCAACATTTTCTGTGATGAATTTTGCGGCTACCTGCGTTCGTTCGAGTGTTGCACATGAAATCTTTGACTGTTGGCGCAGGTTGGACTTTCCGTCCAGGACGACCGGCGTAAACCGAAGCTCCACCTAGGAATTAAAAGTTCGACAATCAATAAATAATCGATTTGAGAGTGTGATGGTATCGACACTACTACCTGGATGCCCAATTCTGTTGAATGGATGGCGATGTCCGATGCTAGTCGAATTGAAACACTGCTGACAAAGGTTAAACTCCTCGCACACTCGGCAGGTGAACCGTGGCCCTCGAATGGGCATCAAGTCACAGCCGTCGCACAGGACAAGTGGATGAGCCACAGCCAGTGAAGTTTCTCCAAGATCTAATTGATCGGCAAGTATTTTTGATTTAATTCAGTACAAAAATGAATCGAAAATCTGATAATAAGCGACAGTCTACCTTGCAACGTTGCAGCTACGGTGGCGCTATCGAAAGATCCCAACTGGGGGGACGGAGGGTTGGCGGTCACGTTCGATTCCGATGGTTCGACGCGCTCCATTTCGGCCAATAATCCAGTCCAACGATTTTGCTCGGGGAAATTGACTGTAATGTCGCCATTGCTTTCAATTCCTAGAGAACAAATTCAATCAATTACTGTCAACTTAGCGAGAAGAAAATCAATTTCGAAACGCCTACCAATCACAACACCAACACTGCGATGAGTGACAGATCCCCACTTATACTTTGGTGTAGCTATTTGTGCTTTGACGCGAACCCGATCGCCGACGCCAATGTTTGCCGACTTGGAGTTCTTAGCTGTGCCAGGATTTACAAATCCAATTATTTCAACGTGAACGTATCTGACCCAATAAGTGCCTCCTTTTTGCTGCCATTCAACCTGATGAGAGAAAATTGACATTAATTATCTTCATTTTTTTAACATTAAAAAAAGAATAAGAATTACTTGGAGATTCAAATCGTGAAGTCCATCACGATCAAGCTGAACCACGTGCCCGACATCGCCTTCACCAAGATCATCGTAGCTGCGACAACAGCGGACGTGCATCCCAATGGCAATATGATCGCGAATGTAGGCCGCGTAATCGTCGCTGCTGGCAAAGTCTGATTGACGCAGGTATGAAGATATCGGCTGCAGAACTGCCTCTGATCCTGATTTCAAAACAACAAAACTCAACAGTGAAAATGATAGTTATAAAAAACAAACAATTTGCAATACCCTCAACGGCAGCGGCCTCCCTTCCGTCCGATTCCATCATCTCTGAGCCTGACATATCCGGATTTTCCAATAACCAGTTGATAACATCTTCAATACTCGACACGCTTTCACTCCCTAAATTGAAAACAAAAAGAACAGTGAAACAAATCTTAAATCTTAAATAAAAAAAGGCTGTTGGTACCCAATGTTTTAAAAGCCATTTCGACTGAAGTCCTCGAGAATCCAATTTCCATCAATTGCAACATGAGAGGAGATGGAGGCCCTCCGTTATTTGGTTTTTCCTCTTCAGCTAATTCTTGATCTTCAGAAGGTGGATCCTGTAATACACAATAAGATGGAAATCAATCAAGACTACCTATACATTACGGATGGACGTCACTTACCCGCACTGGAGTGGATCCTCGACCTCCGTCAGTTACAAACGTAGAAGACTCTTCTGTGGGCTGGGTGGTTTTGGCGTCTGGCGGAATTTGGCTACACCCAACAAAGAAACCAAACGGTTGAAATTCAATACATAAGCAGCCATTCAATGAAAAGTTACTTACCCAGTCTGAGCAAGGTAGGACAAATGTTGCAATAAATCCTCTGTCGCCGTTTCAAGCTCCTCCCTGGTTAATGTAGCTTTGACTGGGCAGGATAGTCGCGCCTTTTGTAGTAAATGGTGAAGGAGCAACCGATCCGTCGATGATTGACCTCCGTTAGAAGAACGCGGTTGTTGGTCTAACTCCGGAAGGGAGTGAGACTTTTGCAGTCCAGGTGATTCCAAATTAGAAAGACTAGTCACGGCCGGCAAAGAAGACGCCAGAGAATAAGGGCCCGACTGAAAACAAACACAAAAAAAGGATAAATATTGCGTAAGAGATCAATTTAAAATGAAAGATGAATTTTACCAAACTGGCGGATGCAGTGCGCACTGTAACGAGTGTTGGAGTCTGGAATGGCGATGAGTTCTGTAAAGCAGCCGCCTCGGATGGTTCATCAGAAACGGGGCTCATCAAAGCCAACTGCAAGCATTCCGGATGCAACAAAATAGCTCGAGAGGCTTTCAGTTGCAGAGCCTTGATGAGCTGCTCCCGTAACAGATCTTCATCGAATCCCTCGACTTTTTCCATTTCCTCGGTGGCCGCGGTTAAGAGCTGGATGAAGAAAGCGACTATTTCGTGTGTCAGAGGCATGTGGCGCGTCTCTATCAGACTGTGAGTAGCCCGGACTGACGTCAATGGAACAAAAACCACTTCTCCTGAAGTTCGCAGTTGCACATGAAGTTGTCCACTGGGACGAATACATATAACAGCGCCTACGTTCAACAACATTAAATTAAAAACCATTTGTAATGAACCAAATGAAAAATAGCCAAAATTTACCGTAGCGGCCATCCAAAGTGACGATGTCGCCTCCGATCCTTGGTTTATTTGTGACACCACCAATAAATGCTAAAGACGCCGCGTAGTGGTTGCCTGTGCTGGAACGTAGCAACAGGTGAGTGATCAGCGGGGTCCACTTGGGGAACGTGTACAAGTGACGCAGTAGGCCAACCAGAGCATCGGCTATCGTTGCGTTGTAGCAGCTCGTCAAGGGGACCTTGGGAACAGCCACGTCCGAGTCTAAGTGAAAATTCAATTAAATAATGACACATCAAAAGAAGAAAAGTTTCGCAAAAGTTTGATACCATCACTCTGTGACGGGCGATTTTCAGAATGTGCCATTTCGAGAACGACGTCTGGTTTAGTCAGCAAAACATGCTCAGCTAAAAGGTCCACCAGCTGGATCAGAAATTCTTTCTGTTGGTCAACAGTGCCGGTCCACTCTGGCAGTAAGACTCGCAGCAAGTCGATGGCTTGAAGTTGAGCAGTCAGTGAAAATGAAGTTTCTTCGCACACTGGATCACCGCCAGCTTTGATGAGTTTCACTAGCAGTTGCAGCCACAGGGGTGAACAAAATTCTCTATGGAATGCACAAAAAATCTCAATGAATTATGATGAAACAAAGATAATTGAAAACACAATTTTATACGAACTTGTGTACGGCGGAGCATGGGCTGTTGAGTGAAACGGCGGCAATTGTACGAATGAAAGGGAGTTCCGTCCACTGCGTATCTTGCAACTGGTTGTCGATGTAGCGGCTCTCAACATTCGCTCGCCACGTCCGCACGGTCAATGCCAACGACGAATCATTTGAAAATGGGCGAGTGGCAATTTGAAGGAAATGGGACAGCAAAAAAGTGTCGCAAAGTGCAAGTAAGGTGTGCTTCGGGCCCTTGGAATCGAAAGGACCTTTGAACCAAAAACAAATACGCTCATTAATGGCCACATATAGACAATTATTTGGGGGGAGTAAAAAGAACTCACAAGTGATTTGCGGAAAGCACTGATGAAGTTGTTCATTGATAGTTTCATGTTGAGGCGTCACGGAATCCGAGGTTTTGGTCACCGTGCAAGACGGAGTCGTCGGATAAGCCAATCGCAGATCATACTTGTCTTCTCTACCCATCCGATAGGAATTGGTGGCTCCATTGTACCACTGAACTCGAACCCATCCGTCTTCGCCCAGATCCCCAACGACACGACCTTCTCCAGGTGGAATTCCATCCTAACGTGGAATTAAACAAACGTCAATAAATTTAACCACTGAATTTATTTAAAATAGTTATACTTGATCGCCCCATTTCCAGTCAGGTCCTCTTACGACACGGACGCCAAGTTTCATGGCAGCAGCAGCTTCTTGGCCGCTTAGGGCAAGCGTCGCCAATGAATCGTTGCCGGTTGAAATGGCTCCTTTCCTACGACTCACTCCTTCATCCAAAATCACTTGGACCTTGGAAATGGGCGGTGTCTGTGACTGAAAGGCCAGCTGTTTCCTCAGCGCCAACACAATTGCCGGTATTCCAAGAGTAACAAGTGTATCGGTTTCTTCGCCAGACAAAGCTGCCGAGCTGACGATTGAGAGCAGGAAGGTAACGATCCTACTTTTCGGATGATACTCGACATCCGTGCTTTGGTTTCTGCACTCCCACACGATGGCCTGAAGCTGTTTGGCGCAAAAACGGAGAAGCATCTTACGGAGCAGAGACAAAGATGCGCGATCTTGAACGGAAACGAAACGAGTCGGTTCCACCGAGGATATTGGTTGAACTCCGACTACGTTACAGCCCAGAAAACCTATGAAAATGCCAACCAAGCTGCTGTCGTTGAGCTTGGTAGCATACAACAGTCTCAACAGGGTCCGGTAACCGTTCAATCGAAGATTCGCCCGTGTAACCTGAAAATCCATAAGTTTAGTCGGTTAGGGCATCGAAAACATTAAAAACAAAATTCTATCATTACCTGACAATTGATTGCTCGGCGTAGGGACTCGACATCAGTTACTTCGCTGTTGCAAACGAAATTCACGATGTCGTTTGTCAGCAAAGGGTCTAATTTATAATCTTCCCCAATTTTCGATTCTGCTACAGATGACTCACGGCTAATATCGGACGAAGCGGCGGAAGCATCTGATACGACAACCGAGTGCCAATAAGACTTGACTAACTGCCGGAATCTAGACGAATTTTCAGTCGGGCTACGTGACTGCTGAAGTTTCACAGCTGGTTTAACTTCATAGAGTAGAAACCTAAAATAATTCAAGCAAAATGACAACAGGCATATTACGCAGGTAGGTTAAATGGTTATACCTGCACTTATCCATTACGGGACTACAAACTTCCTTGTGCGACTGGTCTATTTTTTGGCGCTGTTGAAAAAGTTGCCACTTGCATCGCTGGACGGTCTTAAAAAGCACCAGGATTTCGGCTGGTAGCGCTTTTGCTTCTATTTGCGTTTTGTTAAACACCAAACCGGCAGCACCGTGATGGTAAAGCAAGACTGCAAGCAATAGCCAACCAACTTCCTCCAATGGATGATCTTGGTCCAAGTTGGGTGGTCCAGACAGTAGTTGATTGTGAATCACCATTGAGCGAAATGATCGCAACGGAAGTTCTTCCATCTCGGAGGTTTTCTCTGCCAACTGGTACAACCAGAATTGCAGGCGTTCAAACTCTGAGACGGGAGTTTCCAGTGGCTCTTCCGGAATTGCAGGAACGTCGCAAGGAGTTGAAGCCACGGAAGGAGGGCAACTGCTGCCACATGTCCGCACGTCACCTTTTTCCTCATTGAACGGATCAAGAGGTAATTGGTCCTATGTTGAAATTATGACAAACAATTCCTTTTTTCTGGCTGTTGATGTTATACAGTAAAATTAAAGTTTACCTGTAAGCCTCCTTTAAAGAAAGTTGCATTTAACCACGAAGAAGAGTTGTCTTTCAAAGGTTGCAAATGAAGTGAGCGGATTAATTTTCGGGAATTTGCCCCGATCAAGATACTCAAATGGAAGGCCAAATCTCTGAAACTAAAAAATCATTTTTTAAAAATATAGAAGAACTATAGCAAAAACGAATGAAATTTGAAAAAGTACCTTTCAATCGCGGCCGCACTAGATAATGGGACGGAAACATTACAAGTTTCTTTCTGTTTATCTTCATCCAATTCTTCTTGCTCTAGCGTTCCCACGCAAAAGGTTTGTAGTAAGGCCTGAGCCGAAGCGGAGTGACAAGCCCCCATAAAAGCATCGGTCGCATCACATCCAGCCCATCGGACAAGGAGTTCCCCACCACAAGGGGCTATCGTTCTACATTCAAATCATTTTCATTTTCTGGAGTTTTGCATTTAGTATTGAAATGTCATACTTGAAATCTTGAATGTCGTAGATTTTGCCACTGATGATCAACCAGAGCCCTCCGTCTTTGTTATGGTTCTCGAATTCCGCCCGGCGAATCAGCGGCAATGTTTGAAGTTGTTTCGGAACCGACGGTCGATGTTGCGGTGTGCCATTCAGCTGAGAAGATTCATTGACGGATGTAGGCCAAGCTGTGTGACGAGAAACATTGTAGCCCACTAAATCCTGGCCATCCGTAAAATAATCAAGTAATAATGATGAACACGCTTACCAAAGACGCCCGGCCACGATACAATCTCTCTCTCCATAAACTGCATGGGCAATTGCCCGGCCACTTTGTTTAGGAGGGCAAGTATAGAACTCAGCTGATCCAGAGGCAAATTTAGATGATGCTCCGGACGCTGTTGCTCTAAAAGAATGAGTCCGATGACGAATTCAGCCAAGAGGATACCTAAAAGATACAAGTCTTTAGAACAACAATCATGAAAACAAATCAGTTGAATTAGCATACCAACAACGCTATTGCGAATTGCAGTCATTATGCCGCTGACGGCGCTAGGCTGTTGCCCCAGCAAAACAGAGCAAGCTTCAAGGTTTTCTTTGGTGTGATCGCACAGCCAAGAAACGTACTTGAATAGTAAACCGCTGGCAGCCACGTTGAAAGAATCCTCAGAGTATAACCTAATAAGTAGCAACCGCTGGAACTGCAGCAGCAATTGAAGTCCGGGATCGCTGGCAACAGGCGGCGTCTCCTCCGTCTCATCACAACCCCCAATGTTGCGCAATGCGCTTAAAGATTGCTGACTGAAATTCCTTAGCAACTGGTGGACGAGTTGCGGCAAAGGAACGCTGGAAGATGTGAACTGATTAGACACAGCTTCAGGTGTGCGGAGTTTGGCCTTGTTGGCAGCATCGTCCATTGCTCGTTGAGTTAATGGGTTGTTCACGACCTGAGTCTGAATTCTCAATACCGCGTCGTTATTGCATCGGCCGTTGATCTCAAGATCATTTGCTTCAGCTGAAAAATTTGATAGTAACATACAATAAAAATTACTTCAATAAAATTGGTTTTATCTGGTTTACCTAGCAACGAAGCTTCGAAAGCTGCTTCTAAGCCTCCATCCGCCATCATGGAAGTCACCAATAAATCGGCCATGAAACGTCCACCACCTTTAAAACAAATTGCAATGATCTTAGATGATGGCAAGCCAATGAAATGCATCTCTCTATGGACATACAACTATCATATTCGTCGTCTCTTTGCAAAAGTGTGGCCAACGCTGAAGCTCTTTCTGAAGCAGTAGGCAAAAGAAGACTCCAAGCCAATTGAAGAACAGCTTGAGCTGTAACTTGTACAGCACCCAGATTTGGATTTCCACCTGCAAGAGCAATAACGTGGTTCTTCAAACGCTGCAACACAGGCAAGGAGCAGCCGTGATGTCCAACTTCAATGCCTGCTTGATCTCCGTGACTCAAAATCCATTGAAACTAACGAATGAAAAAGCAAAATTCATCGTTAGAAAAAGAAAAATAGGATCATCACTTTAGACTACGTGTTTATACCTGAAGCCTGAGTAAATTCAATGAGGCAACAGCTATGCACTCAACGTCCTGTGGAGGCGGCCAATCAGATAGAGGATCCAAATGAACGCAGACGCGTTCCAATAATTGTTCCAACATTTCAAGGGTCTCGCTGACTGGTTCCAAAATGTAGGGCAGGTATTCTGCCGACACTGGTTTCAGACTCGAGTTACCCCAAGCAAAGATCTGTCGACGAAAAATGAATTGCAATCATCTACGAAAGTAACAATTATTTTCTAAACGAATTCACCTGGCTTCCATCCGTTGCAATTCCTTGAAAGGAAGAATTCAGTTCCACTATTGGCGTGACGTGAATTGGCCAGCGATTCTGGAAGGTGGAATTCCACGACTGACCATTATGTGAAGTCTGTGAACTCGGAAATTTTTCAGAAGGAAACCACCCAAACACCTGTCCGTTATCCGTTCGGACGAGCAGAAATTTGTGAGCAGCTTCAACTTGTGCAATTTTTCGCCCTATGAATGAGTATAAATGTGTAAAAAATCAATCTTGGATGACACGCTGAAAAATTAATTATTCATTCTAACCATCTAGGCCTTTGATCAAAATGGCCCCTACGTGATGCATCCATCGTTGCTGATTCGACGGAGCTGGACTGACGTACAGGGCACCTTTGTCTGTTAGTCCTACGATGCAACAGTTGCAGCTGTATGGGTTGCACTGGTCTACGGGGAGCAGCCAGACCCTCTGAATGTTATACGGTAACAAAGATTCCACGGGGCTATTATGAGCTGCAGCAGCACGACTGATGTGACTGTTTTGACTGCCAAACGCTTCGCTTAGAAGAAAGCAGTGGACACTCCCAGCCTCGGTGACGACAGCAGCATGATCAAAGTAGCAATGAACATCTACTATTCTCTGAGAACAGAAATGGGAAAACAACACAGCTTGCTGCGAACCACTCGATTGAACACCCCAAATGTAAATTTCTCCGTTCTTGGACAACGCAACCCTGAATGGGGAATAAACAACCACATAATTAACAAATTATGTACAACTTTTCGAGAGGAAGAAGAGAAAGAAAACGGAAATTTTTACCCATATTCATCTCCACAACTAATTCGAACAATATCTTGATCGGAAATGATGACCATTGTTGGATTGTCG
Organism: Daphnia pulex; assembly: GCF_021134715.1. Lineage (NCBI taxonomy): Eukaryota > Metazoa > Arthropoda > Branchiopoda > Diplostraca > Daphniidae > Daphnia > Daphnia pulex. The sequence continues at coordinate 1,828,268 of NC_060024.1, read as the reverse complement.
TCGCTATCTTCCATCCAAGGCCACAAGTAAACTTGTCCGGAATGAGTTAGAACGGCACACACACAGTTGCCTGCCATAAATCCAATTTCAGCAACAGGAAAGGCTGAAAAACAGTTGAGGTTTCTAAGCGTCTAAGAAATAAAGAAATAAATGGATCAGCATGTCTTTGTTTGTTGCTTAGTGAACAAACGGAAAATAATTTTATTGCACATGTATCTAAATATTAACAACCTGAGCAAGACTAAACTGACCGGTTCTTGATCGTTGTAGCTGATTGTGTACACTTTGCCATCGCCGGAAAGAATGAGGAGACCAAGGGCTGTGCAGACAACTTGATCTATCGTTATTGGAAGTTTCTGGACTACTGTGAAACGATCCACCGTAGCGGCGCTCAAATCCAATCGAATTAAAGTATTTTCCATAACTACGCGATCCTAAAAATAGCAATGTAAAACAAATCACAAGTCTGCAAAGAATTAGCGAAATTGAAATAAAGTACCGATTTAAATGTTTGAATAAATGGAGATGCTAAGCGATCCAAATGAGCCAAAATCAGAACAGCGGCTTGATAGAGATCAACATCGACATCTTTGTCACCATCTTCTGGTTCGGGCGATAAGCTAGCCTGCCTCAAGAGACAAGCCGATGGACTAGTAGCATACATTTCGTCGATGTACTCTTTGGATGAACCAGTTTGTGCTTGCTGGACAGCACTCCATCGTCGGAGAGTTAGTATCAAAGGAGCGACCGTGAGACCCCGATTATTAGAACGATTGTCCTAATCAAACAAAAGAAATCCAATAGATGGAGAAATAATTTTAAAAATGATGATTTTAAAAGAATTACTTGTCCACTCTCTTCAACGTCCCACAACTCGAGTAAAAGGTGAACAGTTTGTAAAACGCAGAGAAGGCTACCACGTTGAATGCTGATTTCTAACAAAAGCTGCAGTGCCACTTGCCTATCTCGAAGAGGAATAGAGCAAGAATTTTCCCTGAAGAAATAATTTTAAAAAATGATTAACATTTTGACGTAATAAAATCTCATAATCTTATCAAGCGTACTCGAAAACAATGGAACGCAGAAAAGAGGTGGACTTGTCGAGCAGTCTAAACCACAATCCAAACGTGTTATTATCCCTCTGATGTAGTAGGTGAAAAATTGAGGTAGGAGGTAAACTGCGAAGTGATTCAAGCGCATGAACCAGCAACTCAAAACAAGCATCTCCGTCTTCACCTATTCAAAATAAATAATGGGATGAAAATGTTTTAGTTATAAATAACACCTGCTGAGATACTAACCTGATTGCCAAGCCCGACGAAAAAATGCAAAGAGAAAATTGAGAGCAGCATTGGATCCTACTTCAGTTAAGGTAGTCATGATGGTTCGAGGTGATGACGAGACATTTTTGTTCTTCTCTGTTGAAGTACTATCTATCTCTTCATACACCCTAGTATTTGAAGTCTTTGTATTACCACAGTTCAAGATTTTGTAATTGAAATATATTTTGGTACTACCACTTTCTTTGGACATTGGATTTATCCAATTCATCTTTGTTCAAACCCCCAATAATCCTGGCTCTCGAATCTTCGACATGGCGAACTTTGCCTATTTCTTCAATGTGCCGACGGAAAAGTGTTAGTTGTTTCAGTAAATTCTGAAGACACAAGGTGCTCTGAGCAGATTTTGTGCACAGATCTTCTAATTGCAACTCCAAATTCTTCCTAAATTCAAACATGCTGTCTAAACCTTTTGTGAAAAATAAAATGTTATTTTTATTATTAGCTTTATTCATAATAAAATGAAACTTACCAACATCCTTGTTCCATGCCCAGGAATTGAGAAATTTGACTACTGGTCTTTCTGAACTGGTAGAGTTTTGAGAGAGAGTTTGACATTTTAAATCACACTCACCATCACAGCAAGCACAAGGGAAATTCCCACTTGGTGAACCAATAGTTTTATTGTTAATTCCATCAACATTCAGGTTTATCTGATCTGATGTTAGCAACCCATTTTTCACTAATTTGTTCCAGGTTTCATTTAGAGATTGCCTTTCAAGAAGTAACTGAAGATCAAACTTCATCATTCCAAAATCGTGACTATTTTGCAGTGTGTTATTCATTTGCTTTTTTGTGCTCATATGGTTGACAAAAATTGTCTTAGAAGAAGCATTTGGTCGGGGAAGAATAGCAGAAGTTGGCGCTGGCATGTTGGAATAAGCAAATTCAATCTTCCATTAAACCTGAATGGTTTAACAAATATAAACAACATCAACATTTAACATGATTATAGGTTATATTAACATTAACCTTATGATTATAATCATAAGGTGGAAATAACTGTTTTATAGATGAATTAAATTACTGTATTTATTATGTGGATGAAGTAAAAGCTGAAATTGAAAAACGAAATTCGCAATTTGCAATGTTATGCCACTAAGAAAAGAATAAAACTTTTGTTGAAAAGCTGCAATTGTTTTATTCCATGTACCCTGAGACCTGAGTCCATCACTGAATCTCTGACGGTGACGGCCTGACATATTATTTAATTTCAGCAGACGACGTTGCGCGGTGGCGCTGGTATCGCGTTGGAGGTTGGACCATTGACCAGGGAGGAGTATAGAGGAGAAAGCAGTCCTATCCCGCGCTGTAAGGACTGTAAGGGATAGGAGTCCGGGGACTGGAAGCCACCCACCAGTTGGCAGCACAATGAGGTAGAGATAGAGATGGCAGTTTTCAGCGGTTTTCCCATAAGCTTGTGTGGAACAGCTGATTACCCGCCGATGATTTTGTTAAATAGCAGGGGTTATATGCAATATTTTTGAAAAACACTTCTAACAAAAAGTAATCAGAATTAAATCTCCGAATTTGTTGTGTAATTTTTTTTTTTACACAAAAAAATCGGAAATTTAATTCTGATTACTTTTTGTTAGAAGTGTTTTTCAAAAATATTGCATATAACCCACTGAGATGGCCATCAGCCCTTCCGTCTCTCGATCTTGACTACACACAGACACAGCAGCTACCCTCCCACAATTGCAGTGCTGCTCGCCAGTGACCGGTTACCGTCTAGTTTGAAGATCGAAAAGTTGAACGCCTTTCCCATTTCAGCACCGGGATGGAATATAAATTATATAATAAATCAATCAGGTACTCACGAACGGGGCGATTGCAGCGGCGCAAAGGAGTAACCTACAAGCAGCTACATGGCACGATAAAATAAGGAAAATAAGGAAAATAAGGAATCGAATATTACTTCGGAATTATTAGCGAGGATTTCATTTCTGCCTGATTCGACTTTGCTTCTCGTTTGCCAACGCTAACCGCGCTCAAGTTGACGCCCACAGCGAGTTGAGCGCGAGTGCGAGTGCGAGTGAGTTGAGCCCCACACATTATTCTTACAGTAAAAAAATTGTCAAGCAGGTTTGCATTTCACGAAAACTCACTTGAAAACTGATGAAATTAGCATTCGAATTTCCATCATTGCTTCCTATGGTCATGCACATAGGATTCATCGAAAGTTGCTGATTTTCCAATAAGCAAAAGTGAATAATAATACAAATGCCCAAAAGCGGATTTTGATCAATTTGGCATACTGGGAGGGCGAGAGTGTATGCACACACAGAATACAGCAAGGTCGTTGCAGCAGCACTCTGGCGAAAAAAAAAAAAGATTCAAATGAGAAATTGTATTAGTTAAATTGGCGCACGTATACTGCAACTACGACATATAATATATAAATAAAACCTGTCTGGTGTCACGCATGCATTGCAGCTCCGTGTTGGGTATATAGGTATATACGAATCCTGTAACCGAAACTATAAACACATGAGCACGCAAAGGACCAAATTGGAAATAACAGCAGCACACATATATACCTAGTTTGATTCGATGCGTCGACAATAGCTCCTTGTTTAGACTGGCTGGTTGCCATCAACCCCCAACAGCTTCGACACATGTATAAAGTAACTTGATATACTAGAACTGATTTTTACGGGTGAACGGACAGACCATATCGGACGCTTTTTGTCTCAATTGTGAGCTTTTTAGTCGATATGCTTATCAAAACAGTTTGGAAATCAGTATGCTTGAACATAGTATATGGCGTGTGTAACCCAATATCCACACGTTTTGTCGTTGACCTGAAATTTTCAATTTGTTAAATTAAAAGGAAGACGGGAATTCGATGTAACGACACATTTTTCCCAAAATTTCAATTTGTTCTAAATTCAAATAAGGAAACCCGGCGCATGAGAGACGCCAGCAAATTCGTCTATGGCATGAAACGTCCATCACACGCCACAAAATATTATTCGATTGGCGACGAGATTGCCCAACGCATTAGTATCATTCATTCTCCCACTGTCCTTAATTATGTTATTGGTGAGTTTTGGCTGAGCTACCTTTCATCAGTATAGCTATAGTCGCTATGCAATTCTTCCTAAGTTTCAAATTAAAAAAAAAAGACAATTAAAAACTGGTTTCCATATTCTTGCAGTCAAAGATGTCAATATTCAATTAATATGTTGTTTCAAATTTTCAATGCCAAGATTTATGACTCTGGAAGTTCTCAGCTCCTTAAATATTCGTTCCAACAGAATCGGCCACCAATTGATTGATTGAGACATTTTTTCGACGGTGAAAGCGGGTGAAAGTTCTTTTCGTACCAAAACAAGTCAAGTAATAAAGCAGGTTTTGTTCAGCCGTCATGGGGATCAAAGTTTTGAGCTGTCGCGCACAGAAAAGGGCCGATCAATCTGCCATTAGAACGAAAAGGTTTCAAAATCTAATTTTCTTGACCTCTTCTTCATTTCAATTTGTAACTAAGCGAACGCCTCCACCGAGTAGGTTAAAAGTTCAGGTTCGATCGTGACAACATGGAATTTGCATGTATATAGATCCAATTCAGCGCAATTCAGTAGCCCAATCATCAAACTGCCTCCTGCAACTCAACCGTGAGTAACTACACTCTGCCTCTGGCGTATAACTATGGTGACGGTTCGAAAACGAAGCAAATCAACTTCATCGATAGTACCAGACGAGAATGTTTGACTCCGTGACAAGCCTGCGACGTCGAGACTGGCCGTCGTCAAAGTTTACCTTAACATGAACAGGATCAGTACGCCCGGATGGGACGATCTGCTGCGACGACCCGGCCGGGTCCAATCCTGCGCCTCTAACCTCGCCTCTAACGACATGCCCCTGTCCCAATCAAGGCAGCACACGGCAACACACACAAGAGATAGATTAGAGTCAAGGCTTTGAAAAAAACCTGTAAACCCGAGGATCAAGCCTTAGGGGAAAATTATAGTGCGTGAACAAACCACCCCCCTCTTCGACCATGCTAATAATAACTGAAAATATTTTCGATGTGAATGAACAATTTATTGAAATTATCGTATTATGAGGTTTTACGATTTCAAGTTACAACTGGAGAAAGCGAGACACATAAATTCACATTGAATGAAACAAAGGGAAGGGAGCGACAATTGTTATCGACGGATTCCAGAACAGTAAGGGGGGAGGGGAATACAAAATTGCTTCCAATGGTCGACGGAATAGGCACAAAAGGGAACATACGGGCAAAGTCTGGCCTAGTGGCGGTTGGCAGCGGCTCCACCACCGACTCCGGCTCCACCACCGACTCCGGCACCGCCTCCGCCAACGACTTCGCCTCCGCCAACGCCAACGACTCCGCCTCCGCCAACGGCTCCAATGCCTCCTCCATTCGGCGCAGGGTTTGCAGCATCGTGGTCTGCAACCCCAAACGACTGCCACGGAGCGACTTTCAGCGTTTCCCTGTTGAGGACCAGGGGTTCCGTCTGAAATGAAAATTAAATTAGAAATAAAAAAATAATAAATAAATAAAAAATAAATAAATACTTACATTAAGTATCATGCGGACAGCTTCCAGTTCATCTTTCAGTTCCTCTATTTGCTGGTTTTTTACGGCCAGGATCTCTTCCAATTCCGCCGTCAGTTCGCGGATCAATTCCGCATCTTCGTTGCTAAGATTCGGCAACTCCATTCCATTGGTTTTCTTGGGAGTTGGTTCCATTACTTCCAAGTGGGATCGCGATGTCGCCGGAAAGATAACGATGGGGTTTCTTGACTCCTTCAATGGCCGGGGCAGGCAATCTTCTTGTGAGCGGCTTTAACTGTTTGCGCCTTGACTCCAGTTAACTTAAGAGTGATCTCGATCTGCTGTGGACGTTCGAGAGACTGAGGTTGTGACAAGATGTGGCACTGCTTTTATACGCCGCAGTCCTGGGGTATGGGAAGCTCCTCCTCTCTCATTGGTTGCATGGTTGTAGCCAATTCTGGCCCTCTCCTCTCTGATTGGTTGCCTGGTTGTCTGCCTGATAGCCAATTCTGGCCCTCTCAGAGAGGAGAGGGCCCTCCCTCTGCCAGAGAGGAGAGGGCACTCCCCCCGCCAATTCTGGCCCTCTCAGATACAGTGTAATGTAATCTTAATGTGGCTGTCCCTAAACTGCGAAAGCGACGCTTGACGCGAGCTTGAAGCGGTTAATAAAGCGAAGAGCGAGTTAGAAACACGTTATGATGACTCCATTTCTGTACGAAAGGAAGAAATGCTGTCCGTGAATAAGGAGGAGGTTTGTATTCATTTAACTTATATATTTATTTGATTTCCAATATTTAATCACTCTTCTGTTTTACATAGCTCACTGAGAGTCACCTCAGCAAGGCTTCAACACTGGATTTTGAATCTGAGATTGCTTATTTACGCAAGAAGTACGACAGTGCTAAGAAAGAGCTCAACCGTAAAGATGAAGTCATCAATCAATATGCAGTTAAAGTATGTTTCATCTATTTTTATGAGCTTTCAGTCATTGCTCGTTCACTATAATTGTTTGCCTCGTTAGTTCGAAAAAATGCAAAATCAGTTAGACAATCTGAACGAAGAAGTTGCCTCCTTAAACATGGACAAAAAGAAGCTTGTGTTTGAGAATCGCAGTCTGATAGTGAAACCATAACAGAATCACTTGTTGGCACAAATGTCATCTGAAAAGGACAAGGCAAATCCACGCAATACCAGACATTCACTGTATGAAGCTCCTTTTTCGTTTTTTGTTTTAAAGTTATTTTTAATGGTTTTTATAATTTGTTCTGCAGGGCCTTACAGAGGGGTAGTGAAGCATCTAATGGTAAATTATTAATTGTTCTCAAATCAATTCAGAAATTTTGGGACAGCGCCGAAATTTCTGCAGTCAACAAATCATCTACGATCAGCCCAAAGCCACCTCCAGCAGAGCAGACAATCACGACACTTTACAACAGCTTTCTTTCGCAACATTGATGCTCAGTATAACACACCACAAGCCATGAACACTCGTAAACGTCGTTCCAGCTCTTGGAACCCCACAGAAATGGAGACGCCTGTCATGCAGCCACGATGTCACGATTAGCCCAAAGCCAACTCCAGCAGGTCAGATGCCAACTAACAGCTCTTTTTCGCTACGACAATCTCATTATCATTTTTTTTTTTTACTAACCAATAACACCTGTGAACGTCGTTCCAGCTCTTGGAACCCCACAGACAAGATGACGCCAGTCATGCAGCCCAGAAAGCGACGATCGTATGAGTTAGATGCAGATCTGTCCTCTGATTTCACAGGGCAAGTAGTTTTCTTAGCTGTGTCGTGCGTAAGAGACATCAAGATGCCAGTCTTACTTTAGAAAAAAAATCTATACCATCGGTAACTTTGGTTTATTTTTAAGTTTATCGACTACCTGGTCTATGTTGCTGATATTCCAGTTTATGTTGCTGGTATCTAAATATTCCAGATTTCTTCCTCTCCATCTAAATCGACGTCTAAAGCATCGAGTAAGGCGGAATCCAAACGAACGAGTCCTGTCCTTGGTTTCATTGCATAATTTTTACTTCCATCTGTACATTTAGGTAGCTATTTTGGAATATTTAGAAGAATCTTATCCTTTAAAACCCTTATTGCCAAAAGATGGTGTGATAAGATTCAAAGTGAGAGAAATATGTGAAATTATTGGTTCTGGGATTCAACCCTTACAGAATGTGGCTGTACTTAAACAATTTGAAGAATCTAAACAGAAAGATTGGGCTGCTAAAATAAGTGGAATTTCAAAGGACTCACTGGTAGGTGAAGAAACTCTAAGAAATATGTTTGCAAAGTTTATATAAAAACAAAATTTTTTATTACAGCATTAGAAAAAATATTAGAAACTTCCAGTGGAAATTTCTGTGTTGGAGATGATGTTACAATGGCTGATTGTTGCCTTGTCCCACAACTATACAATGCAAGGAGGTAGTAAAGACTAAAGTTTCCATGATTCGTTTCATGTTCTATTTTTCTCTCGCTTCGTCTTAAATAAGGTTTGATGTGGACATGGCACAGTTTCCTAATGTTGCTCGTGTGGAAAAGAATCTCGAAGTTCTTGAGCCTTTCGTGAAGGCTCATCCGAGCCGACAACCGGATTGCCCGTCTGAACTTTCAGCATGAAAATAAAACAGACAAATTTGATGTGAAATAGTCGGACTTCAGTCCATAGAATAACGAATTTTTAACGATATTAAACGATGATTCTAATTTGGGCGATGGGTTGCGAATACGGGAGAATGAATAGCATTGGAACTATTGTTATGCTGTTTGATATTTACTGAAAAATAAACAAAATTTGCCATTATCACTTACCAGATATTTGCAATATTTATGTCTTGAAACTACAGAATAAATAGAGTGTATTCCTGTAAAACTGAAACCTGAAAAGCGCTAAATCCGGTTAAAATCTTTCAAAAAACCTGTTGAAAGTTGGTAAACAATCAATCTGGCAACGTCCAATTCGTCGTCTGTTCGGTTTGTACGATACTCATACGATATTCTCCAGTTATGTCAAAATAAAAATTCATTCACGCATTACAATTTCTGCATCGGATTTATTGCAGTCATGGCGTGCTGAAAAAGCAGTGAATGCGATAAATAAAGTTTGTTTTGTGTCTTTATTGGGTCACAATACTATTGCCAATGAATAATCCAGTAATGAAGAACCTCTTGAAGGGATCAACACACATTCAGTGGCAAAACACACCAATTAAGTGAACTGCCAAATACTATATTTCACCTGGAAGAGCAACAATTCTCATCTTCAATCACCACATGGATCACAATTCCAAAATTGGCCACAATATATTATTGTTTCAGTAAAATATTAGTCAGTGAGAAGAACCAGAATCGACGAAGAAAGAGATTGAGATTGGTAACTTTCGAGATAGTTATCAAACTCTTTGTTGACTTGAATATCAGATGAATTAAGAAAAGAAAATCTATCTTCTTTTGCCAATCTTCCACGACACAAGATGACTCGAGTAAGATTTTTGTCAACTCTTGCTTTGTTATGTTTATTCTTTAGGTAAAATTAACATTTCATTGATATTTTAAAGTCATGCCTTATTTCTCTTCTCTCACTCAGGAATCTTTAGTCTACAACCAACATGGACACATGTATACTGGGTCATTGCAAGATGGTGAAGAGACTGACAGAAATTTAAAATGGTGAAGAAACAATAGCAGTGGAAGACCGTAAGATGTGTTGCTACTCTACTTTTCAGAACAATTGGTCAATTGCTAATGAGCATTTTTTGTTGTTACTTTTCAACAGATCTGGAAACAGAAAGGCGAAGAATTCCGGTTTTTATTTTAGAGATTCCGGTTTTTTTTTTACAGAAAGGCGAAGAATTCCGGTTTTAAAAGAACATCACACATCGGGCGTGTCGTGATGACTTGCGAGTACCGAAAAAACAATGCTTCTCAATTTTTGTCCCCTTGCTCTTCTCCACACGGAGACACAGTTTCAAAGGAAATCCGACATAAAAATGCATCTCAGTATAGCAATCAAGTTAGGGATGAGTTGCTGACCAATAAATTACTTCCAGCAAAAGAGTCTGTCTCAACAGAAAAAAATGAAGAATTTGAAAATCCTGCTTCAACATTAAGGCAAAGAAAAACTGAATTACTGAGCACCATAAAAATAAACACCACTCCTACTCATGTGCAGGATTTTGATGGAGTGATTAGTAATGAGCAGCAAACCCAAGAAGAAATCACAAATAATTTGCTTACCATGGCTAAAACCATGAAAGAGCAAACCATGTCTGCAAACTCAATTATCAGACAGGACTTAATTACACTGGAAAAGGCCAACATTCTGGCTGAAGAAAATCAAACAAACCTTCAGACTCAAACCCAAAAGCTTCAAGAGATAAGTGGATTCTGTACCTGTTGCTGGGTTTGGTTGTTTTTATTGCTTGTCTGCATGTCTTTCATAGGTAATCTATTGCTTGTAATGTTGATGTTTATTTAATGTTAATTTTTCTATTATTTAGCCATGATTGTCTTCATGCGGCTGTTCAAGAAAAAGAAGACATCCTAAGTAGAAAAGAACATCACACATACTAAAAATTAAACAAGGTTTAAAGTTCTTAAATAGGATTCATCAACCACTGGTGACCTTACTTTGAGAATACAATTACATTATAATGCATTTTGGATTGTTTGTTTTTAAATCATAATATTTTGCTATTCACATCACAATTAGCACAGTTAGTTGTCCCAATTTGTCTTAGTTAATCTAAGTCTAAACCTAATTGAAATGAAGTTATATCGACTTTATTGAAGGCTTCGAGTCCCATAAACAAAAAGAAGATAGAAATAAAACGAGGCAACAAGAGAGGCTTAGTACATTTTTTAAAAATTGTACATATCGACGTAGTCTAGAAATCCCGATATATATACGCCATAAGTAGCCCCGTTGGAAAGAAAACGAAAAGTTGTTGTTTGAAAACAAAGTATCATCTAACCCCGTCCAGCTTGGGCTTGTCCCAATTCTTCGTCGTCAACAGCTACTTGACCATCACTGGTAACGCTCTGTAAGAAACAAAAATTAGAACCAAATGAAAAGTTTAATTATTTTCGTAAGGATATTATACTTGGGCTGCATCATGGATGAAGAGAGGTTGACTTCTGCCATTAACAGCGTCCTCTGTGACATGGACTGATACTAAAAACACGATAAAAAAATCATATATCAATGAGCCCGCTCTTCTAGAAATAGTCTCTTTATAAATACCAATATCGGAACCAGGAATTTCAAACATCGCGTCAAGTAATAAAGTTTCCTAAAGGGAAAGTAAATTATATAAAAATCATGAACTTGTTCTGAGCAAATTGTGTAAAATATCATGTATATAGCTCTCAAGCCTCGGGCGCCAGTCTTTTTTTCCATTGCTTGTTTAGAAATAGTTCTGAGTGCTTCTGGGGAGAAAGTTAACTCAACCTAAAACATGACATCGGGTCAAATGAAATAATTGTTTGTGCGATAATGAAGTCTGCAGTACCTTAAAGTTATCCATTCCAAAGAGCATCTGGAACTGTGGGACTAGAGCATTTCGAGGTTCAGTAAGAATTCTGACCAATGTGTCTTGGGAGAGAGAATGAAAAGGTACGATCACAGGGAAACGACCGACAAATTCAGGAATCATGCCAAAATCAATCAAATCCATTGCTTCGACTGCACGAAGGAAAGCATCTCTTTCGCTTTCATCGTCAGCAACTTCTGAGGATACTTCACCCATTCCTGTTTGCGTAGCCGCACGTCTTCTGGCACTATTCCCAGAAGAACTAGCGCCGAATCCCAAATACTGTAATGTGGCAATGATTTTTAAGATTAAACGCAAGCCTCTAATGCGTAAATTTGGGAACTTATAACCTTTTCATTTTTGCGGCGAGACACAATACGATCCAGTCCTGTATAGGCACCTGAAGCAACGAACAGGATATTTGTCGTATCAACTTGAATAGTTTCTCCTAGAAGTTTGCGAGGAGCAATTTTTTCAGGAACATTGACAATCGTTCCCTCAAGCATCTTCAGCATTCCTTGCTGCACTCCTTCTCCTCCAACGTCACGCAACTGATGAATTCCAGGTACGGCGCCGATTTTATCAACCTCGTCGAGGAATACGATACCTAACAACAAGGAAACATATTAGTTATTGCGTCATTTTGATCAGAATTATTAACATTGTAAAATGGATTGAATGAGCCTACCTTGTTGGGCTTTGTCAACATTGTAGTTTGCATCTTGCAGCAGTTTGGCAATCACCTGAGAGATAATTTTCATTACAAAAGTATTTAAAAGAAAACTTAAAGGGGTAGAATGCTTACACTTTCAATGTCTTCACCGACATATCCAACTTGCGTCAAAGTCGTACAGTCACAAATAGAAAAAAGGAACATCTAAACATTGAGCGATTGTCTGTGCTAGAAGCGTCTTTCCTAAATAAATTTTAAAAAAGCGTTAGATTTCAATTTGCTACATTATAAAAAAAAAATACGACTGAGAACTGCAATAACTAAAGCGTAGCTTGACTACCTGATCTGGTGGGTCCCAACATGAGAATGTTACTTTTATCTAGACGTAGTTCATGAGAACTTGTGTCCAATATATCACTGCCGGAAGATGCAGCTGAAGTCTTTGGTTCATCTGATGCAGGTGGCAATGTCTGTTGTTGGGACGTGGTACCTGATGCTCCTAGCCCGTGAGACTGACCTAATCCAGTCACTTGGAGTAGATCTGTTTAGCATTTTAAAAAGGAAAGAATTTTAAATCTTTATCCAGATCATAATCAGGCTAACATGGAGCTGAAAAATAGTAAGGGAGAAAAACGATATTATATATTTACCAGCCCAGGCTTGGGGAGTTGTTCTACCCCTTCCACCTTGATTTGCTGCAGGTACTTCTTGTTCTTCATTTCCCTTCTTTGGAATACTAGGCAAATTATTGAAAATCCGTTAGTAGTGATTGTACACTGCAACTGATAGGACTTTTTTTTGCCCATTCTTGACCAATCACATGGTGATTCAAATATTCATATATCTAAAAATGATGTTACGATCACTATACACACACATCTTTCAGTGTTGTTCATGATAATTATATACCTTTTGGGGAGGTGGTGGAGCTTTCTTAAACTGTCCAGGTTTAACTTCAGCAGCTGCTTCTTGTGACTCAATAACTGATTTCTTTTGATCCACCTCTGACAACCCCACAAAGAAATGGTGGCATTTTTCACATTTTACAAATCTAGTAGAAGCTACATTAAAATGGGAATTAATAAGGCAAACTTTTCGTAATTTTTAGTTTATAAAGGCATACAAACAAAAGTTTCAACGTTGCTGCAACTTAACTCAGTTGCTAACTGGTCGACTGCAACAAATGCGGTGTCAATCTCCATTTTGAATGCCTGTATCCTCACATATTTGAAGAGAATGAAAATCCATCAATATTTTAACATAATTTAAATAATTACCTCCTTTTTATGAACAGATACAGCCCAGCTCAAAACTCGAAACTGGACAATTAGACAAATTACAGTGGAGACACATGCAAGTGTTTTACTACAAGACCACATTGCTAACGTTTAAAAATCATTTACTTTAAAATAAATCCTTTGATTATCAGTTGATTACCCGAGAAACTACCACAGGGCCAGGATTGGCTACCTTGGTAGCCAATCCTGGCCCTCTACGAAGTAGCCAATCCTGGCCCTCTCAGAGAGGAGGAGCTTCCCTAACCCTAGGACGCTGTGGCGTATAAAAGCAGTGTCCTTTCTTACCAGCCTCAGTCTCTCGGGTTGACTCGACCTGTCAACACGGAATGGAACCTTCACCGAAGAAACCGAAGTCTGATCCCCGCTACCTGAACCAAGAGGATTTGGAGGTTATAAAGAAAATCACTGCTGCCTTCTGTTGAAGCTTCGTTTTTCCATTGGCTGGGGGGACCTCACTACCTGATGGTAAGCCAGCTTCAATGCCGTGCGGACCTATATAAGCGCCCTCTGGTAGGCCAGGAGGTACCATTCTTCACTGAGAGCTGCAACGAGATGGATGTCTGCTGAGTCTCGGCCCACCTGGAGTTCGGCCCACTTGGATTTCGGCCCATCGGTTCTTATAAGAGCCAAGCAAGAAAGAAAAGACATCTCGCAATAGGTCCACCTGGCGTTTGCCCTACTCGGTCCTTATAAGAGCCAAGCAAGAAAGAGAAAAACTCAGAGAAACACAACTCGCATTCGGCCAACCTTGAGTTTGGCCCATTCGGTTCTTATAAGAGCCAAGCAAGAAAGAAATGACAAATCGCAATAGGTTCACCTGGCGTTCGCCCCCCCTCGGTTCTTATAAGAACCAAGCAATAAAAGAGAAAGGCAATTGACCTGACGAAAAAAGAAACTGGCCTGACCATACAGTCAATTACCTTTTGATGGTTTATTGATTGGTTTATTTATGACATTAATTAATATTCATTAATGACATTTTTTATTATGTATACTTCTCTTTTAATCTATTTAAAGGTCTAAACTTTTTTACATGATTTCCTGATATTTGATGAAAGCCATATTCATCAATCACTGTCATAGGGAATTGTAAAATTATTTGCATTTCTAGTCTTTATAGCTGTAATTGATGATAGCTAATTACGATGCATCCGTTATACGCGATGGCTCTGCAACAAAAACATGAAATCACTTGCCCTCACTGAATCTAAACTTACTAGATCATGTACCCATTATTGTTGATTTTCCTTAATTATTCTTTTATTTTAGGTTTGATGTCTTTTGGACGACTGAATCTCACATATCCCTTTCCTCGAATGATGGATGTGTACACATTTTTAATGGTCGTCGATCATTGGGTGCGAGACCTCCCCCCTATCTCTCTCACACGGCACTTGTGATTATCTCTGCAACTCTTGGACTCTGAAAGAAGAAGAAGAAGTAAGGGAAATCATGTACAAATGAAAAGTCTCTTTTATTCCCAGCGCATACGTCTAATAGGTATGTTTTGATTTTATTCTATTAAGTTTAATCTGTTGTATATCAAACCCAACTGAGTCTTATACCCAAGGATATTCGTACATCACCGACCCGAACTTGTGTCTCGTATACGAGTCTATTGAAGCCATTAATGGTGCTCTGTCCGGTCTGTCCCTGACATCTTTTATGATCTATGCCACCCAACTGGGGACGACGTCCACTGCGACTTCCATTCAAGGATTGATTTCAGCGACCTACTTCGGACTAGGTCTGTCAAGACTCCAAATGAAGAAATTTAAGGATTATCGACTTTATTAATTTAGTAATTGATGTTGGGTGATTTAGGGGCTGGAATCGGAAGCTCGGTCGGCCGAGTCCTGATCGGAGCGTTCGGCAAGCGAGTGGTTTTCCGCATTTTGGGAGTCATCGCTTTCCTCACTGGATTCCTCTACTTCCTCTTTAATATTTTTTACTTGCGTCCAAAGGCCAATGAAAAAATAACACTACCGTTGACAAGACTGATTCAAGTGTAAACGTGAAGGTCGAAGAAATTCAGTGACATTCAACGTCCGTTAGTCTTTTTATAGCAAACAGCATCTAAGCAAACTTCTCTCCTATAAGCCATTAAATTGGTCGTTAATTGACTAACTTTTTGACTAAACATTTTTTTAGCTCATTTACAGATTGAAGCCTATGAAATATTTAGAATTTTAAAGACTAAAAGAATTTCAGTTATTGTCATAATAATTTAATAAATCAATATATAAGAAGTGTCAGTATATTTATTTTTTGTTTACCCTTTTGACCAAGTGGGTAACATCGCGTCGCTTCCATCTTCTAGAATCCAGTAGTTTTCGGGACTTCCCTGAATCGGACCAATCTTCAATTAGGTAATAAACATACCATTTGCTTCATTTCATTATGTTATCCGTTTATCTAATTCGAGGAACAAGGACAAAAAATGGGTTACAAAAGCTATCGGCAGCAGCAGAGCACCCAGACACGTTTGAATCCAATTTCCATTCCTGCATTGGTTTAATTTAGTTTAAAAAAGTAGATTTTACGAATTTTAAATTAATGAGAATCCGAGCTTAAAACTTGATTTCTTGAAAATTCACACCGTTTCGAATCGTCGGTTAAGAATTTAATCTATGGTATGCGCTTGGGCTTGGCACATACGACCAACACGAGTTGGCTCCATTAGGATAAGCCTTTTTGTTATTTAAGATTTTTATTCAGTTACCACTTTATTTTAGACAACAATGATCGACACCCTTGCATTGCCACAAATGGAGACGGCCGCCGCTGTCTTAGTTCAAGTTCATTTCATAGACGGTTTATGAGCTTACGAATTTTTTGTAAAAGCGAGTCAATTGAAAAGTGCCTCGAAGAACAAATGTGGGAGGGTAAGCAAAAGTCATTGCGTGCCGACAATCGATTTATAGTGAATGCGTTTTTAAAGAGCGCGCTTAATGATCTCGCAATGGCAACAGTTCGCTGATTAGAATAGAATGCGTCATTCCCAAAGTCAATCGTCATGACCTATGAATAATCGAACAATAGGAAAATGGAAAGGAAGAAAATATAATGTGCTATATGGACTTTGGCAATTCCATTATGACTTTTCGGTTGAATGAAATTGTACGAGAATAAGGAAGTATACGTCAGCAGCGTTGTTCCTATTAGCTACCGCATTTATGTAAAGAAACGAAAAAATTAAAATTCAATTTTATTTTCTAAAAAAGTAAGTTTTCTAGAGACAAAATTGAATGTTATTAAATTTTTCTTATTAATGCAATGCGAAATAAAGTAACTTTTTATGAAACCTTGAGAAAAAGATGGTACTTAAAATTGAAGAATTAAAGCATGAATTGTTAATTGCCCTTTCGGCTCCGTGAACAAAATCAGCTACCAGTATTTTTATGAACCTAACCTAACCTTAATTTTGTCGGCCATAAACGGTTTTCCCGAAATGTTTTTCATAGAAAACATTGTTTGCCTTTTATTTTGAAATTTCCGTTTACGATTAATAAAAATGACAATCTAAATGTTGCTAATGCTAAGTAATAAAAACACAATCAAATGGTGGTTTTAGTTTAAGATATTTTATTGAGACATATTAATTCAAATCAGCAGGCACACTCATTTTCACACACACATTCATCCAATTCAGACTCCATTCATTCACACGAAGAGGAAGCGAAAGAAGAGAAGAAAATGGCGAGAAAAAAGGGGAAAAGGAAAAAAGAAAAGCAATCAGATGAGAGTCTAGAGGGAGAAATCACTTGGGTGGAAACTGTTGTTGAATAGCAGGAAGGTCGGTTAAATGTGCAATTAGAAATTTTGGCAGGTGCACGTTGTTCTTATCGACATTCCCTTCGTGGATTTGTGGTAGTTTTTCATTCCTCGACGAGATTGGACATCAATTGAAAATAACCTACATTGGATAATGTGTGCATTAGTAATGATTCATTCAAACAGGTCCCAGTTTGAGCCGAGATGATGGTTACGTCAAAGGGGGAACGGGAACCTAAAAACCGAAGCCGTCCTGCCTAAAAAATGAACTCAAACGTTGGTTATGAAATTCACACGTTCTAGAATAACCGACTATCAATCCTTCAATATTTTTCGGAAACAAAATGATTATTAGCAGAAACATGATTATGAAAACATCGAGATTCACCAACTATCTCAGTCACAAAATCATTTCCGGTTTATGTTTTTCTTCTTGTGGGTAGTAACGCCATCGGTCCTCTTCGGTCCTCACCATCGGTCCTCACCATCGGTCCTCTTCGGTTCACGCCATCGATCCTCTTCGGTCCTCGCCATCGGGCCTCTTCTTTCCTCGCCAACGGCCCTCTTCGGTCCTCACCATCGCTTCAGGGAAACATAAACCGGTCACAAAATCGTGCTTCAATAAGCTGGATAGAATAACGATGCTTAAAATAAAAATGCTAAAGCTAAAATCACTCTTTTCCTAAAACATGAAAGAATTGATTAATCGATTAGACTATTGCGTGCGAATTCACCCAACGTGAGTCATTTTAAAGACAGGGAGGTCCCCAGTAAATAGGTTCTTCCGTCCATCCTATGACGTCACCATCACTCGATCATCCCGGTACCTGTTTGATGTAATCATTATTAATGCACACATTATCCAATGTAGGTTTTTTTCAATTGATATCCAATCTCGTCGAGGAATGAAAAACTACCACAAATCCACGAAGGGAAGTTCGATAAGAACAACGTGCACTTGCCAAAATTTCTAATTGCACATTTAACCGACCTTCTTGCTATTAAGTAACAGTTCCCACCCATAATGATTTCCCATAGACGACCCGATTGTGAAAAAAGAAGAAAATGAAAGCGAAGAATTAGTGAAAACAAATGGAAGGTAAAAACTAAAAAGTTGTAAGGGAGAAAGAAGAAAGACATAGAAAAAGTTAATTTTTTTTTGTTTTGTTTTTTGTTTGTTTGTTTTTTGTTAATATAGGGACTTTTTTTTTTCTTTTGTTGTTTTTGTTTGTTGGTTTTTGGGGCTTTTGTGAGTTTTTTTTTTAAATTAAAGAAACAAAAAATCTATCGAGATCCGGCTTGAAGGATTTTGTAGACTTTTCTGCATCTGTCCAAAGTCCCCCAAATGGTAACGAATTTGTTTTCGGCTGATCGATGATGGATTCGAACATTGTGGTTGAAATTGAGCTGTCTCAGCAAATAACAGCTGGAATAATGATTCTTAGTTAGATCTAGCTTTCTGCATTCTATCGTCACAGGTAGATTCTCAATCACGTCGCTACAGGCGGCCCTGCGTCCCTCAGCATCTCCATCGGCGATGTATAAGTTTTCTTCGAAGAAACTCAAGTGTACTCCATACAGTTCTTCAATTCTCTTGATATTACTTCCACCACTTCCGATGACTCGTCCGCTGTCAGATCTTGGTATTCCAGTCACAACAATCTCGTTGTAGTTTACTTCTTGTTTCACCGATGACAAGATCACAAAATCGGGTGATGACGCAGTCGAAGAATGCTTTTCCGTTGGCAGTTTTATTTCTTTTTTAGCTATTACGAGGCCTGTTGGAGAATTTTTTTTCGAGTCTGTTTGACCTGTTTTAGTAATTTTAGTGACTTTGATTGGGGGTGAAATCCTCTTGGTGGTTTGTTTATTCTTTAGTTCGCTTGATGCAGCCGACGGCCCGAGTTTTTGGTTTTTCTCTTCTGCAATCAGTTGCTGAGTTCTTGGCGCAAGACTCTCGGACTTGACAATTGTTTCTATACCGTCGACACTCGTTACCGTGTACCCATTCATGGGTTTATTCTTATAGCGAATGTCGCTAGATGCGAATTGCACTTTTGGTCCGGCAGGGGCGGCTGAAACGGGGCGTTTGGTTCGGTCAACACGTTCCGGGATGTTGAAGGGTCCATGTCGCTTCGAAAACCGCTTAATACATTCCATGTCCAGTTCGAAGCCGCATGTTTCGTCACTGGTCATTTGCTGTTCGGTATTAGCCAGAGTTTGGCTCGGGAGTTTGTTTATTTCAGAACCAAAGTCTTTTGTCACCGTTTTGGTGAATTGGAGAGTAGACGTAACTGGCTCGTCAGCACTTGTTGTTTTTCTATTTTCGACTTTGTTGGTAATGCTGGGCTCATTTCGAGGTAGCCAATTGCGTTTTCGCAAGTCGCAAAGGTCTTGGACCATAAAACGGATGCGGTTTGAGATCTTGTTTGGTTTAATAATCGAATCCAATGCCTGGAAGTAGGACGTCAGGATTGCGCTGTTTTTCGGACTCTCCAAGCCTTTTCCAATGGTTGTCAATAAGCGACACAAGGACTCTATCGCTTCCTCATCTGACGGTGTTTGAATAAGGCGACGGATACAACTGTGCATGACATTTTCAGTTATATTTCCGACTTTGTAGAGTTCTCCAATGAACTTGATGTTGCCTAGAGCAGTTCTTCGGTTCCGGTCTATGAGAGAAATGAGTTCCGTCTCAAGTAGTTTCTTCTTTTCTTTCGTTTCAGCCTTTTGTACTTCTTTCCTCTTGTTGTCAACATCAATCAGGATATCGCTATCTTTCTGGAATACTTTTTGGCAGCGTGAGAGCAATAACTTTCGGAATGAAACACATTGTGTTGGGTCGGTTGAAGAGACGACTTGTTTGGTGGCCAATGCCTGGCACATCTGAGCGTACGTGGCGGCATACATGGGCTCATCTAGAGCTTTTTCGAAAAAAAGTTTAATAACTCCAGATAAACTCTCTTCATTATTAATCTCCAGAGCTAGAATCTTTGCCAAGAATCGCTCGTGGCTGGTCGGCGTCATCTTGTTCAATATACCACGTACCGTGTTGAGAACAACTTCTGTTGCTGATGTGGTAGTGGCTGCAGTCGGCGTCGCTCGTTTCGGTTTCCACGCATTCGATGTATCAACGACACGCTCTGCTGGTTTCGTATCGAGTAACTTTATCTGTCTTCTTGGTGGTAGTAGTTCGGTTATTTTGGATGTCATGCCCATTGCGACTTTACGGACAATCTCAGAAGGAAGACATCCGGGTTTCTTGATGCCAAAAGATTTTCTCTGCATGAGAAATGCACGATCATAAGTTCTCGGTAAGGAATAAGGCAAAACTGTTGTTATTTGACTTGTGTCGGTCTGAGTTTCCTGAGAGGTTGCGTTCGGCACAGTTGGTTTCACCGATTGTAAATCCAAAATCACGTTTTCCAAGTTGGAAACTGTTTCCTTCTGATTTTCAAATGACGAAGAAAGTGATTTAACATCGGACTCGGATTGTATCAATTTCACAGCGAGATCTTCTTTATCCTTCGTTAGTCGTAAACATTTTTCCTCCAGTTCAGAAATCTGGATCTCATTGTCACGTTGCATTTGGGCTTGTTTATGGCTCAAAAGTTCGTTTTCAAGTTTTGCTTGATTCAACTCAGCAACTAATTCTTGGTGAGAACGGTTCAAATAATCCATTTCTTTCTGGTTTTTCTTTTGCATGCGGATTGAAGACTTCTTCAATAGGTTGTTCTTTACACGCAAGCTGTCGCGAGCCAATGACGCTGATACACATTTTTGTCCGAGTATTTTTTGTCGTAAACAACTGTCCTCCAGTTCGGAAATGTTCAGGTGAAGTGTTTGTTCCATTTGGGCGTGTTGGTGCCCTAAAATCTCGTTTTTCTTTTGATATTCATTCAACTTAGAAACTAATTCATTGTGGGAAAGTTTCAAGTCTTTTACTTCTCTATCGAGTTTTTGTTGCTTCGAGACAGAAGACTTCTTCAATAGGTTGTTCTTTATTCGCAAACTGTCGCGAGCCAATGACGTAACTACGAGTCGTTGTTTGAGACTGTTAACATCAGGTTCATTCGACTGTTGTCTGTCAACTTGCACTTTAAGATGGTCATAATGCAAATTTCCCGCGACAGAGGTATGGGTTTGGTATCCGGTCGGATCTTGTTCGAGAGACACACGGTGGTTGTGTGTGTCCGTCGACGATCCTGGTAGAGAGACCGGTAAAAGCAGGCGTGGATCTGCTGCGATGGTAACATTCGGGGAAATGGGTACCATCCATTTGAAACAACGGATGGCCCAATTTGGGAAAAGCCCTTCTGGGAAAATTCTGTCGTCCGATCTGGGATGTGCCTCAAGGGACACGGGAGAACCGGGTTGTGAGTCCGGTTGCAGACGTGGAGCTGCGGGGACGACAGTATTCGGGGAAGTAATGGAATCCTCCAGGTGGAACGAGGGAATCCATATACGCAAGAAGAAGGCAAACACGTTGGTTACAGTAGAAATCATTTTGTTTTTGTGGTAACAAAATTGAAAGCTTGAATATCTTGGTCAGATTTTTGTGCCCTTATATCAACTCGGAGCACGTCAACACTATTGGCACTCGTTCATTGGACTAGTTAACTTAAGTTTAAAAATACATTTTCAAGTTTACACGGAAGAAACTATGATAGTTTGGTTCAGTTTATTTTTCCACACATTATACAATCAATTTTTTTATTAATTAGCGTAAAATTAATTTAAAAAATAAAAAAAAACTGTTGATGGAACTCCATTGGACGACCTTGAAAGTTGAAACTTGAACGTGTTTAAACGTGTTTAAACGTGTTTAAACGTGTTTAAACGTGTTTTAATGTGTTTTACTGTGTTTTACTGTGTTTAAACGTGTTTGAAACGTCGGCGAATTCGATAATCTGCGAATTGGCATAGTTAATTTGGGTTTAAAAATACATTTTCTAGTTTACACGAAAGAAAATATGATTTCTACGTTTGTTTTATTTTTTCAAATATTACAATCATCTTTTTCATTAATTATTATCAATTCAAATCAAATAAATGAGATAACTGTTGGACTGAACACCCCTTGACTACCTTGAGTGTGATACGTTACGTCGGCGAATTCGGTAATCTAGAAGTGTACCTCTGCCCATTTTTCAGAAATAGACGATCGTGCACTGCGTTCCCCTAATTTAAATTTGTTTTAACAGAATTGGTAATGTTTTGAATCGTTTATTTGTCCTACCACATAGTGTTATCTAGATTTATAAATAATGCCGACGTCGTAAAATGTTAACGTTGTACTTTCTGTTTTATAAGAAAACACATTGCCAATTCAACAAGTCATAATTCAAAGTTGAATTCAAAACAATTAAGATCATATGGTTCCACTTCTTCTGGGATTGTGGAATTATTCAAAACGATTGCCCATTAAGAACAACGTAGAATAACGCTAAATATGTATACGAATGCTGAAATGTTATACAAGCGTCACGGGTTATTTTGTCGGATCGGTTAGGCAGCCTCTGTTGAACGTCTGAACTGTTTCTCGAATTCATTTGTTGCTAACTGAAATTTCAAAACGATTTGATTTCAAATGTAAAAAAAGTATCTAAATTTCTATAAAATGATTCAACTGAGCGAAATTAAATAGGACATAAAACTCACCCCACTTGTGACCCAAAAGGACAGGGCAAGCCCCATGAAGTGTATCGGGATTACCTAATCCGTTACGTTTCAAATTGTACCAAAATGCGGCCCGCCTCGGACGGGTCTGACAGCCACACCTGCCCGCGGGAATGCAGTTGACCCTCCTCGCTCTACATCGTTGAGCTATGTGAGAAACAAAGCAACGAGTTATAATTAACACTGATTTTCAATAGAATAGTCTATAAACCACAGGGATTGTTACGTAAAACATGAAAGTGGCGATCCTATCGCCCATGGCCTTATCCCAGGGAGAGAGTTTCTCCATTTGAAAACAATCAGCAAGATGTTTAGGTAATTAATCACCAAATACGACAACATACGTAAGTGAATTAAAATACTAACTTCTTCATCTGTTTTGCTTTTCAACAGGTAGTCGTGATGAGGAGAGTAATGTCCACCAATTCCATAATTAGCCACCTAATGAAAGCATCACGAAAAAATCTTGATTCATATGCCCTCCTGTCATGGAACAATTTACGGCCAAACCTGAAGGATCTCTGCATCGCCACGCGAAGAGTTGGTTTTTAAACCGGTAATGAGGGAAATCCTTCGGGAGAGTCTATCCATCAATGGATGAACTTCATCCGCAATCCAGGCCGTCTTGGAAGTCCTAAGGCTGGAGAAGATCATTTCCGAGCTCGGCTCTTTCCCCAACACTTTAGCTCTCGAGAACTACATAATAATTCTAGTTCTAAAATTATGACACTTGTACAGTTGACTAATGAATTTCTCTTACCAAAGGAGTGGCCAATTCTTTGGCTGTTTCCATTTCTTCGTCACTCAGAACATCATGAAAGGTGTAAATTTCCGGCTTGATGGAATGCTGCTCAACTTTGATTGGCGTGAGGAGGAGATATGGCTGACGGCGAGAGTCTAACCAGCATTTAAGTTGCGCCAGGCTGTCTTCGCTCTATCCAATCAAAGTCGTGTTAGTAGTACGTAGCGATTGACTAATGACGGTGTAAAAATACCAAAAGCTTTTCACCCCGACAAAGGGCGTTAAATTTTGCAAAGTCATCCTCGTCGTACTTGCGGCTGCGGATCATTTCACTCCGCTGGGCGATGGCTGGTTTCTCTTTCAAAGGCAGTCGGAATGAGCTGGAATCGGATAGGACTGACATTGGTGCTTTTTGTTGGGCTTCTTGCAAATTGTCGTCGTGCTAATGTGTCATCAAAGGCAAAATTCGGTGAAATTACGAATATATCTTACAAAAATAATTAATAAAAGAGGTATACCTTGTTGATAGCGTATTGAATAATTTCCGCAATATGATCCGTTTGATGGTTTCCGGGATTCCCAGCTGCTTTTGGCTTTCATATTATTATTATCTCTGCACACACTATATACGCCCTTCTGTTCAGTGTAACCCAGTCACAAGATGGTGTCGTGTGTGTGAGGTCGTCTGCCTTTTGTTTTGTCTTTTTCCGAACGAAAAAAAGAAAATAAACCAACAGCCGCTTAAATAATAGTCAGCACGCGCTTCTGTACTGCCGTCCTCAACACACAGCCCCTCCAATTTTTATTTTACAAATTTATAAAATAAAAATGGACACGAGAGAGATGAGTGGTGCGCGTCCCTCATCAACGGGCGTCAGATATCCAAAAGAGGTTCTTGTATTATCCCATTATATGCGCGGGGCACTGTATAGAAATATATATCTCTCTTACATAGCTAGCTAGGGTACTACTACGGGTACTATACGCGGGAGGTCAACATTTTAAGGAGATCTGGCCAAACACTTGAAGGCTTGAACTAGTCACTTTGCTGCTGTCCGAAATATAACGCGCGGAAGGCCAGTTCTTCTTCTTTTTTGAAAAGTCTTATCTCTTTTGACACTTGAAAATCCCTTTTACACTGTTGAATAATTTAAAAAAAAAATTCAAAGGGGCTCCGGCCATTCGTTAGATTGTTATGTAGACGGCGAGTGTTGCTGCTAGCGGACATGTCCTGTCTATAGAAAAAGGAAATTAGGAAAACATAGGAGCAGCCGAGGGATTAGCGAGAGCAGAGTGTGTGGCGCGATCAGTTATGCGTAATATCTTTAAACCGAGAAGAGCTATAGCAGAGAGCGGCCACGCCCAACAGCTATATGATAATATCGACCACCCTCTGTGTGTGTGTGGGGCCCCCGTGTTTCTTTAATAGCTACCGCTAGTGTTTTTTCTTCTATCTTTTACCGAGTCTTTTACTAGACACACTATCGACTTTTGGTCCGACCAACAAGACACACACACGAAAAAAATCAAATGGAAATTCATGGAAATCACTTGATCCCCTCACTATCGTCTTTTTTCTTTTTCCTGTGTTGGGATGAGAGGCTCTTTGAGTTTATTATCGCGAATAGAACGACCACATAGGCCATCACCAAGACCAGCAGCAGCTGTGACTAGTTGGAAAAAGTCTCGAAACTTTTTTTTTATATAGGCTTATTAAACGAATCTAAAGTCAAGGGGTGTGTGGATCCTCACATTGAATATATAAATATAGTGACAACACGGAAGAAAAGAATAGGGGGAGGCCCTAAATACATCTAATATAAATGATGAACATTTGAACCGGTGCTGCTGCTGCTGGGGTGCAAAAATAAAATCCAAAAAGGGCCGACCAGAGTGACTATCTCGGCCTCTGAGTTTTTCTATTTTCAAATATAAATTTATAATCTATAGACCTTATTAAGATCCAAAGATAGGGTATGGGTCAAGCCGACCCCTTATTAGCGGCGCGTTGCAGTGTGAAGGGGTGCCGTGAACAGCAAATTTGTATTTGGCTCGCCCGTTTCTATATTCTTGTTTATAAGGACATGGGTCGTCGTCGTCGGGGCGTCCAATCATGTTAAGACTCGCGTCTGGCACGGCGCCAATCCAATCGCTCCCTTTTTTCTTTAATAAAAACTTTTTTTTTTTCCGGAAACGAGATAGACATGGTTGGCGACACAACGCAGCCCAGTCACACACACACACAAAATATGGACGTTAACTTGTAAGGCCTCGTGTCTCTGCTGGGCTTATATAAAATATAGGCTACATATAGGACTCGGAGATGTATACAACTTTGTACGACTTATGTGTTTTTTCAACTCTCTATGTGTGTGTACTTTGTTTAGGTTTCGTATGGACATGACTTGCAGACGACCGTGTAATCACGTACATGATCGGTAGCACTACAATTTGGGAAAAATGAAATCGAATACTAATTTATACCGATAGATTTTCTAACTTTTTAAATGTGACCCAGCATGTGTGCCCAGTCATTTGTAGCCTCTATCGGAGTGTGTGGATGAACTTGCAATTTAGAAGGTGAACAAACGTGAAAGGATTCCAACATTAATGAGGTTCAATTTTGAGCGCCAGCAGTTTTGTGCTGAATCGCTTTTCCACGAATCGAAAACACTATAGACATTTATTATTTAGACGCGTTGTTTCCACAGAAATCCTCCATATAATACATTTAGATATTGTATAAGAAAGTTCTTTTATTTTCATTATTACATGTCCAGGGCACAGCACGAAAACGATTAGTCTTCTCCTAGCTCCAAATCTAAAACTTTGATTCGTATTTGTGTATATCTCCTTTTGGATTCTTTTTCATTTTCATTCATTTTTATATTCTTTATTGACAAAATTCCGAACGACCTACGGGGAAGCAGCATATGCCACCGTGATATTTCCCGTGAAAACTCGTCGCCCAATACTACACAGAGGAGAGTATAGAAAGATGATGATTATAACATTAGATACAATACAAGAAATGACGTCACATGTTTATATCTAAACACGAATTTCTCTATACAAGGAAAAATCTTCAAAATTCTTTTCATCATCTTCTTGAGCTTCTTCGGGTCGAGCTGCTGGTGGTAGAGGGACGATTCGCACGGACGCATAAGTAACGAAATGACGGGCCATATATATCTCTGTAGGTAGCTTTAATAGAAAAGTCAGTCCATATAGCAGCAGCAGCAAACAACACAAAAAGTGGGAAACTATAATAATAAAAATTCCATTGAATTGTGGAACTTATAAGACGAAGCCCATGCAGCTGTGTGTTGGCCAGGGTCTATATGAATTATGAAAAAGTTTTTTTTTTCTCTTGTGTCTAGGCGCAGCAGAGAGACGACTATAGAGAGATGGGGGCCCCCGGAATATATATCTCTCTAAAAATGCCAGCGCACAATGTATTTATACGTTGGAGAAAAAGAGCCAAAACAGAATAAGAAAGATATGGCTTTTGAGGAGTGCCAACAAGGCAGAGCTAATGCGTTTCACAGCAGCCCAAAAACCCAAAAGGAACTTTTCTTATACATTCTCTCATCGACAATGGAATCAAAAGGGGGAGCAAAGGGGTATATTTTATTTGATTCTTCTATTTTTCTGACTCTAAAGTTATCGGGGTTTCTCCTCTCTGCGTGAGGCCAACAGCTTTTGATGTTTGTCGTGTTGGGGAGAAAATCACAAGCTCTAATAGTATCGTCATACATACATTCCCCCCTGGAAAAGAAACCAGGTTGTGACCAGCAGTCACATCTTCTCTGACAGTTTCGTTTTGATTCTATTGGATGTATGTATTTAGGTTTGGCCAAGAGAGCCATATCACGGTGGTCTTATACATCCAACTCTCAGCGGGAGGACCCTCGTTTTCATTCATGTAACTCATCCATTTACCCCAGTGTGACTTTGGAGTCTTTTGATATCCTATGTGGAAAATCCAGCCAAAGGGTTTTTCTTCCTATTTCTTTTGGGCCTTTTCAGACGCGTCAAAATAGAGACTCTCTCCTGCAGCACTTTCTTGTGTTGGACTGGCGTCTCCGGATATCCTTTTCTTATTCCTCCCAAAATGTTGTGAGTTGCTCCTTTTGTATCGCTGGCGACTTTTTCTTGATGGATAGAAAATCTACAGCCAAATGCCTTTCAACGAAGAGATTGACCCATCACAGCAGCAGCCACGTAACGAATAAGAAGAATCAAACACACAGAAATGCGGATGCGGGGGTCAGGCGTCTATTGTCGCCGATATAGGCACGTGGGAAAAAATGAAAAAAAGTGACGACTTCTTACGTTTACTGCGTCACCTGTTGGACAGTTTTTCCAGGAGGGGGTTGTGATGTGCTATTATGGCGTCACATTCCTCGATGGATTAAAATAAACAAGAAACTGACAAGCAGGAAATGATGATGAGATACATTCACAATTGCTTTATACAGGGCTCAATGTTACGTCAGATTGAACAAAGAAACTGTTTCCGGAATTCTTTTCGTTTGAAACCATCATGGATGTACATTTTTATATAATCAACTGCACACCTGGTGCGCGGATCCGTGTCGTTTCAATTTGGAAATGCGGATCGTCAAAATGTTGATGCGCACGCCAATAATAAAACAAAATTTAAATAAACGGAAGGAATTTATTATTATTTCCCCCCTGGCTGGCTGACCATCAGCCATCAGCCCAAAAGGAGAGAGAGACATTCCCCTGGCAATATAAATCAGTGCCCGTAAGCATTTACACGCATCTAAATTTGTGCTGCTGTTATATGAGACGCTGGCGCGCAACAGTTTGGGAAATGCGCCGGGGCCGCGGAGAGAACGGTCTGTGACGCTGTTTGACACCGTTCTTGTTCTTCCATGTCGTTCATTCCATTAGCAAATCGTATACAGATGAATGGGGGCGCGCGAGAGTTAGATATTTATATTATATGCATCTCTCTCTCTCTCTCTAGTAAATATATCTATAGACAGACGGGGGTCTCTCATCTAGTCCCCCGTTGGGAGCTAATAAAGCCTAAAGGGGAAAAGATGGAAAAAGACACACCAGGCCAACAGCCCAACAACCCAGCCAACTGCCAAAAGAGTAATAGAATGAAGAATGGAGGAGACGGCGCTGACAGACAAGAGTCCTAAGTGTCTGCCCTGTTATATGGAGCCGAGTATATGCTAGCTGCTGCGCCCCCGACCGAAGAAAAAAGTTACTCTTCGTCTCTCTATACTGATGCTGTGTGGTGCTAAGAATAATCCTCCGTCTAATATATATCTCCCCCCTCTATCCAAGCAGGAGCATCTCTTTTTCTCTCGTCGCCTTCTCTCTGTACACACACACACGCAAGCGGACACGTATCGTCTTTGACTTATTTATTTATATACATAGCGCTAGCATATAGCACAGCACACAGAGCACGCGGACATAACAACGTCGTTAATCTCACTCGTATCTTTAGGTGGCAGGAGTTGAGCATCTCTATAAGAGACAGCTCTAGCAGTTCAGTCGACTTCTTCTATTCGGCTCGAATCATACAGACAAATAAATCTGAAATTAATACCCCAGCACAGTCCAACACAGCATCGCCAAATGATTAGATGTCATCAAAATCGGTATTATAAACTCAGTTTTTGGTGACTCTATATACAGCAGGAGTCGGTTTACATAGTATATTTTATAGATTGTCTATGAAAAGGGAAAAAAACAATCTGATTTCTATTATATGGGAAAGAGACAAAAAAATAAATAAATAAGAAAAAGGGTGGAAATAGATAAGAAGAAAATACACTTGGGATAGACTTTTGGAGAACATGTATAAGCTGCTGCTGCTGGGGGCTATTGCTGCTGTTTTGGCTTTGCGATATGTTTTTTCGCAGCGTTCACGAAACACGCTGACGAGTCTAGGATATATACACAGGATAGGATAGGAAACACAGCTCTCCATAGAAAGATACATCGGTCTGATCGTGTCGGAACATCTCCAGGGAATTTCACGCCCTCTCGCACGACGACGACGCTATTCCCTGGGCGACAACGACGACGGCCAAGAAAACAGTCAGCCAGCCAATCAGAAAAAAAGAGAAAACTTATATCTTAAATGTGTACAACAACAACGACGACTGTATTTTATTATTTATAGACAAAAACAAAAACATTTCTGGGTTTGTATATGCCAAAACTATACGTGCCAGTATAGATCCGTCACCTGATTTTTATTTATTTCATTTCAAAAAATTTTGAATTTCAAATGGGCCAGGAGTCTATACGTACACTAGTTAGTACATAACTATTTGACGTTTTGGCTGCTGCTGTGGTCTATTATAACTAGTGTACCAGCCAAAAGATATGATAGATATCTATAGTATAGTGTATAGTCTAGGAAAAACACGAGAGAGATAATCACACCCCTATGTATAGACGAGGGGCCGGGCGTGTCGTTATTATTTTATCCTGGCCAGCCAAAAAAAAGAAAAAGAAAAACGGAATTCCGGCGAGTGTATATAGGAAAACACGTGCTCCAGATTGTCGTAATGGCATAGTGACACACCATATCCAGCAGCTATAGCACAGCTAGCCCAGTCGTAGAACTATAGTTCTACGACTGCGCGTGTTCAACACATCCAAATATGTGTCGACATATTTCTTCGACCAAAGATAATGAGTATGCGCAGCAGCATGTAAATCGACCGCTGCAAACGACGATATCAGAAGAGTTAGGGAACAGAAAACAACTCGGAATTCAATTGGAATAGATTGCTTCAGAAAAGTGCTAAATGCCATAAGTAAATGCAGCATCAAACATCATGTAAGAACAGTTAAAAATTAACAAAACTGACTATTTCATGACAATAAACAATTAAATTAGTTAACATTAAAAATTTAAAACGAAAAAATAGGAGAATATATTAGACCTGTATTGGATTATAGATTGGAGGCTTTTATATATATACCCCTTATGTTGTTGGTTGTTGTTGTTTCTATGGATTGATTCACATCAATTTTAATAGATCATTCCGGCTATGTGTATATAGTAAAGAACCCCAACAGCGAACCCCTTCCTACTGGATCAAATACACATTTTTGGAAAAAAATAAAAATCTATCTCCGGCTCTTTGAGCCTTTTTTTCCCCCAATAAGAATAATAACAAGGGTGTAGCCCCAAATTGCAGACCATTTTTGGGTCTCGCCTAAAATGAGAATTTGACACGTCATTTCCGGGCCCCAAATTGCAGACCATTATGCGATAAAAAAAATTATTTTCTTATTAAAAATCAACATTAAATTCCCAGTGACTAGTTAGTAGTTACTATGAGATATGACCCGATATGATCTAAAATTTTAAATACAAATAAATATAAAAAAAATTTTGGCTCTAGTATTTAGGAGCCTCCCTGTAGCAAACTGAAATGTAGCACAGCAAATTCCTTTTTTTCAAAATAGTTTGGTGGCCCTTAAAAGGGCCGTTTGTTTAAAAGACGAGAGGGACGAAAGAAAAATTTAAGCCTTGGCAGGTTTGTCGGTCTTCTTGGGCAAGAGAACGGCCTGGATGTTGGGCAAAACATCACCCTGGGCAATTGTAACACCGGGAGAAGTTTGTTCAACTCTTCGTCGTTGCGGATGGCCAATAATTGCATGTGACGAGGGATGATACGGGGTTTCTTGTAGTCACGGGCGGCGTTACCGGCCAACTCGAGGACTTCAGCGGCCGAGTACTCCATGACGGCGGCCGAGTAAACTGGGGCGCGCCGGCACCGACGAGTTCAGCGTACGAGCCCTTGCGCAGCATTCGATGGATACGACCGACGGGGAATTGAAGTCCGGCCCTGCTGGAACGCTACTTTGCCTCCTTTACCACGGCCGGACAAGATGAAGTTGAGAGTACGTTAACACGGTTCTTTAAATCAAGAAACGAGTGATGACCGTAGAATGAAAAATCGGGGTTTATATAGGGGCTTGATGTCGGATTCAGAATACACACAATTTTGGTAGCCAAACAGTAAATTTTTACTTACCCCGCCTTTCTTTCACTCTCCCCTTTTTGTGTCACTAGCTCCGCCCCCATGTAAACTATTTTTTACGTACGCAAGTCTCTGGAGACGTTGAAGCTTCGTTTTTACATTGGCTGGTGGGGACCTCACTACCTGATGGTAGCCAGCTTCAATGTAAAAACGAAATTTGAAGTGACGCTCGTTACTTTCGGCATGTAGACACTAGAACGTATTACCACTAGAACTTTAAGAATCCGACACTAGAACGCGACACTAGAACTACAAATTTTTTAACGCGTCACTAGAACGCGGCACTAGAACTTCAAGATTTTAGGGCCGACACTAGAACTTATCAACCCCGACACTAGAACGCGACGCTAGAACGGCGACACTAGAACGGCAACAGGGCCGACACTAGAACGGCGACATTAGAACGCGACGCCAGAACGGCGACACTAGAACGCGACACTAGAACGGCGACACTAGAACGGCAGCCGGGCCGACACTAGAACGGCAGCCAGGCCGACACTAGAACGGCAGCCGGGCCGACACTAGAACGGCAGTCGGGCCGACACTAGAACGGCGACACTAGAACGGCGACGCTAGAACGGCAGTAATTTCAGGGCCGACACTAGAACGGCGATAATATTAACGGCGTCACTAGAAAAACGTCACCCTAAAAGAGGATGTTGCGATCGGTTGTTAATATAAATAGAGGGAAATTTACAAAAAGAATCCAAGATCGGATGAAATAAAAACAAAAAAAATCATCTTTCTTGAATGTGGATTAAGTAACATCAACAGTTTTTTTTTTACTCTTTTGATTGTATTTAGGCCTACATCATTACACATCATCGTTTTTGTTGGGCAAAGTAACAGGATTAATAAAATAGAATGAAAAAGAAGTTTCGATTGTGCAGAATTGTTTCTCAGTAAATGGTCTTCTGTAGAATTGCTTTATAGCATAGTTGAGAAAATATCCGAGATACTTCGGCGCCCATTAAACTCGATTCCGGAAGCAATCATTATTTTCACTGGACTTTTGTCCACAGCTTTCCTAGGGAGGCTTTTAAAAGCGCATGAATGGCTTGGAATGTTAACCGTCATCATGGGTCTGAGTGTGGTGGGCTCTTCCGATTTCATCTTTGGCTCTGGTAGCAGCAACAACTCAATCAACAGCATTATCACTGGTGATCTGCTGATTGTTATGGCGCAAATCGTTACAGCCAGCCAAATGGTATGGGAAGAGAAATTTGTTACCAAACACAATGTGCCATTGTTGCAGGCCGTCGGCTGGGAGGGTAATTTTGGTTTTGTAACCCTGTCCCTCTTGCTTATTCCTATGTATTTCCTTCGTGTGGGACCTCCATTTAGCTCTAATCCTCGTATGCTCCTTGAAGATGCTCTGGATGGTTTCATCCAAATGCGTAATAACCCAATGATTATTCTCGCCATGTCAGGTATTTATTTTCTATTGTTTTTCAGCCTTCAATCCCTCATTGTCATTTCTTTCTAGGTACTGTGATAAGTATCGCATTTTTTTATTTCGCTGGTGTCAGCGTCACAAAGGAATTGTCAGCGACCACTCGTATGGTTCTGGATTCGGTACGAACGCTTGTTATTTGGAGCGTAAGTCTATCTCTTCAATGGCAACAATTTTATTGGCCTCAGGTATGAATCATATATAAATTTTTTTTACCGATTAAATACTAATCAAAACTTTGTAAAGAAAAATCTAATTAATGTGACGCTTTTATTACAGATTATTGGATTTGCTTTGCTTGTGATGGGCATGGGCTTGTACAATAACATTATCAACGCTTCGATTTGCAAGTGCCGCCGCGGATCGGACTCGGAGCCACTTTTAGGGGTTAATGAAGACCAATCCATCAATGAGGAAGAAGGAAGACCTAGTGTTATCCACTAGTCTCGCAATATTATTTTTCTCTTCGTCAAAGTTTCTCTATATGCTTTTCTCAATTCATAGCGGTAACTCCTCATATTTTTTTTCCTTTTTTCCTCCAAACGACGGAAAATTTGCAATCGTTTCGTTACTAGTGCAGTCTCGTTCAGCAAAATTAATGCGTATTTAAAAAAAATGAATTGGGACGAGAATTATTTCCTGTTGGTTTCATATCGTGGAACTACCAGATTCTCTTTCATCGTCTGTCTTTCATTAAATGGCGGGTCTTCCTTGATGAAAATTAACAATAGATTATCGTGTGTAGGCGATTGATGTTTATCTTGTTGATTATCTCCTTATAAACAATGAAAAAATTAGGAACTACCACGTCGGGTTTATTGTGGAAAAGACTAGACAATACTAATTATACGAATGCACAGATTTTACAACCATCCTAACTGTTGTTACTTTTTGTCCAACGAACACGTCCGATTAATCCTTTATAGTTTAGGAAAAGAAGTAGACCGAGTCGAGAACAAGGCGCAAATCAAACATACCGCGTCTAGGCACTTCACTTATAATTTGATTCAATCTGTGTCTTGCAAGTCCTTTGGGCGTGTCATCGTCAGCATCGGCACCACTTAAAAAAAATATAAATTTAACAACTGAAGTGTGAGCAATATAGCAAATCTATTATTAAATACCTCGCTCGGACGGCAAACTGTGAGACCAAAAACTTTGAAAGATCTTCCAAAATAGGCTGAGAGTGGAGAGAGACGAATTGTTGTCGGCAGATCTGAAATTTAAAAAAAAAAAAATACAGGGGAAAGATGAATAAACAACAAATCTGGAATTCAAGGTTTTTTAAATATCACCTTATTCATTTCTGCCACAGTGCAAGGGTGAGTCCAGAAACAATCGTGAATGGACGCAACAGTGATGCCTTTTCGTTGGCAATAGAGCGCCGTTAGCATCATGTGGCTCGAGTCCGAGGAGTGAATAAAGTTTGGTGGGAATGCGTTGCGTTGTTTAATCGCATTCGGTCGACTGTCAACATAAACTATTAGAATTTCTGGGAATGATAAAAAAAAAATACCCAATTTACATTGCTTCGTAAGGATTATTGTTGTACGACTGCACAGCTGGTAACCCAATCGGAGTGATCCATTCGACACTTTCTCCGGCGACGGTTGAAATCAATTTAGCACTTTCAGTAAACCAGTCTTGAATATCTTTAGCCGACGTAAACCTTGTAAACTTTGAAATGTTTTGTCAGCTAAATAAACAGATTCAACTTGAACTTGTTCAGGTGTTAGATTCGGTAGTTCTGTTTAGGCAGAAGCCAATGAAGTTAGTAATTTACCCAAAAATATCAGAATCGTGTACTGTACACCACAAAAATTATGTACCTTTAAGCTGTTTGGCAATTTGTAATCGGGCACCGTATTACCGCGTGACACCGTATACTGTCGTCATTACTGTTTGCTTGATGATCTTTCGATTAATCAGTCCAGCAAGAAGTTGAGCAATTTCAACATTATTCGCAGCATCTTTGGAACGTTCCCTTTCAACCTATATTTAAAAAACAAAACAAAAAATTAATTCTCTATGTAAAAAGCAAACAATCGAAAGTATTGTGTACTATAGATTGGCCACGTTGCTGTAAACGTCTTGTGGTCTATCAGTCGGTGTTAAATTGACGCTTTCGGCTCCAACTGTATCTCGCCCTAAAGCTGCATAATGTTGTAATCCATTACACGATCCGTCTTGATGGATAGGTAAGTGACAAACATAAGCTTCCGGTCCTTCTGGACATCTTAATGCATTTGCGACTTCCATACAAGCTGCTAAGGTTTGCCACGGTTCATCTGAATTGACCCACCATTGTCTTCCCTGTATTGTTGTTAAAGTTTCAACAGTTAAAAAAAAATAAATGATAATAAATCTTGGCAAGTCTAACCGTTAAAGGATTATCAGCTGAGTCGAGAATTTCCGGCATTATTTTCTCGGCATAGGCATGACGTTCACTAATCGGCTCCCTTTTCTTCGTACCAGTCAAATATATCACATGCAGTTTTAACCAGTTGAAACCGTCAGCACCCAAAGGTTTACGGGTTTCATTGTCCATCCACTCGAGTTCGTCGATTATTTCCGAGAAAACGCTGCGGATATTTTTGACCATCTCGTTCATCGATTGGCGCCGCCTCTTCAAAATATTCGCGGACGTACATGGCGCCAACGGCATTGCCAAAACTGTAAACGAAAAATAAAAAGAGGACACGAGTTTAGTCCGGGTTAGTCAACAAGAAATAAACAAACAGAGAAAAGAGCAAAGGACAAAATGTGGCGGAATCAAATAAAAATGGGCGTGTCTTCTTCATCTTACATTTTGCCTTTTGATTTTTTGGCTCTGTGCCAGACAACAAACACACAAAGAGGGATATGCAAATATAAAGAAAAATAAAATAAAAGACAAGTTTTGAATTAACGAGTTTCTTTTGGGATGAGGAGGAAGATTTGGTTACCTGCCGGACACGAGGTAAGTGCACTCCTCCCAGTGGGGTTTTCGTTCAGTTGTGCAGGTCAAGACGGCGGAATATTTCAGCTGCAGATTTCTAGCAGCTTCGTTCAAGTAGCCGACAGACGCCGAGGAAACGCGCCACATCTAATAATTGACCAAAGTCCTTGAGAAAATCAAATCAAAATGTTGTGTTGTTAATGAAAAACCTCGTGAAAAACGCTGGATGATGATGGATGTTGTACCCTCTCAGGAGTTTTGGCCAGCAAATCAACCAGCTTGGGGAAATAGTCGGGCACATCGACAACGACGCGCTCGTTTTCCGTCAGGACGTGATGCGGGGCCAGGATCGTGTTCATGTAAGACCAGCCAAGGGATTTCGGGTAATTTGAGGCTCAATTCTTTAATAGTCATGGGATTGTAAAGTTTGTTGGCATCACGGCGCTCCACCCTCGGCAAATTGATCTGTTTTTATTTTCGGTCGGGAAGGGTATAGCAATCAAAATTAATGATCCCGCCATTTTATTTTACTACGTACACAGCTTAGAGGGAGAAAAGGGAGAAAAGAGGCTTTGAAATAGAAGAATTACATTGGCATGCTTGATTTCAAATTCCAGCGCTTCCGTCTGTTGCTTGGTTGCGGTATCCTTATCCTTATCGCTCCCAGAAGTTGGCTAAACCGACTTGATAATCGAGGTAAGCTTTGACGTCCTTGTCTCCGAGACCTTTGATCAGATATTCCCGGCTCAGTCCCAGAGTGGCTTGATCCAACTGTCCCAACGAAATAATAAGCGAATCATCAACCATTCAATATTTCTGACGAGGTGAAATGATGGCAATAGGGGCGAAATTATTTACGTCAATAATACGCGAAGTCGAGTTCTTCAGGTCGGTCGTGACGGAAAAGTCGACAAAGTAGTCGATCGAGTAGCCGGCCAGACGGAACTTGTAAATCGTCGTCGCCCCAGCTGTCGCCAACGACGACCGGCCAGCCGCCAAACTGGTCAAGGACCTCCTTGAGCGGCGCCAGGCCCACCTCCTCCGCCCGGGTCTTATTGTTCAAACACGACTGGAAGAGCTGCGATTCAAAACGGAATTATTTATCCATCCAGGCCGGCACATCAAAGAAGAAAGAGATGGTTTTAAATACGTACTTTCTTGATCAGCTTGAACGGCTCAGCAGCGTCCGTTTCTTTGGTGGGCCTCTCGATGAGCGACCGCAGCTGCTCCGTCACTTCGTCGCTAATCAAACTGAAAGTCGTCACGCTCGACTGGTCGTCCGGAATCACGTTCCTCGTTTCGAATCCGCCGCAAGCGAACGAGTAGAAATCCTCGCAAGGATTCACCGTCTTGTCCATATTTTTCAGGATCTCGGCCGCTATCGAGAATTCAAATTACTTGATTTTCACAAGGAAAGTAGATGGGACAAGTTAATTTGTACCTGCCAGGACGCAGCCGGAAGTGTTGCAAACGTCGCCGTTGGCGCTTTTGGCCGAAGGATCGGCGTCGGATTTGGTGGCCTTGTCCAAATCGAGAACTTTGTGACTGCTGACGGTAAAGGCTGCGGCA
This sequence comes from Daphnia pulex, assembly GCF_021134715.1. Taxonomy (NCBI): domain Eukaryota; kingdom Metazoa; phylum Arthropoda; class Branchiopoda; order Diplostraca; family Daphniidae; genus Daphnia; species Daphnia pulex. The sequence continues at coordinate 1,790,682 of NC_060024.1, read as the reverse complement.
GAGGACGAGACCATGGCAAGAGTTTCACTATCGAACACTATTTCAAGATGGCAATGGGGATATTGGGGTTTATAAACAGATCAATCTCATCAAAAAAATAATAATTTAATAACCAAAAAATTGAGAATTGGAAAAATAGCCGAACCTTTTGAGGGGTCGTTTTGCTGGCCTCGGTAGATGAAAGCGGCCATGGCGATAGCCAATCCGACGGCCACAAAGACGACGACGGTGGCGCAAAGGGATAGGCGTCACTCTAGACGAGTCCTGCGCTCCGCAGAAACAGTCAACTGGGAACCCAATTGGATAAATTTTTCTTTTAATGAAAAGCCATGAGGAACTGCATATCAGGCATTGGGTGATAGCTCGACGATGTAACAGGATCGATGCGATAGAATTTGCGATCGCAAGTTCCATTTCTGCCATATTTCTTACGTTCTTTAGGCTGTAGGGCGTAAGCGCGACACACACACACAATTCTTTTCTCCTTTCCAACACCACCACCAAACACACACTCAAATAGTTCGATGGCTTTTTCGGACAGAATGACAGTCACAAAATTGTTCAATCACTAGTTGACATCTTGACGCAGTCGAGGTGATCACTTATTCAGGGGGCAAATCAACCATTGTGTGTGAATAGTGTTGGAATAAAAACAGATGGCCGTAAGACCAAGTCGACGTTTCATCCAGACTCGGTATGAGATTGTACTGAGCTTGATCATCAGTGGGTTTCTTTTTTTTAGGCATATCACGTTAGAGAAACGTATTTTCGTTTTTTGCCGTTATATTTCATGGAATCCTCGGAATACATTCCAAGAACTATGTGATGTTTATGCGACGCATGTGCCTTTGTACAAGGCTTTGAAGACAGTATACTACAATCCATTTATACTTTCGTTATGCTATGAAAGGACATTCGACGAACGAGTTGGCACTTGTTGTCTGACGATCGAGGAAACATTATTCTCCAATGATTCGACCCGCTTCACCTGAGTGACCTGAAAAACCTTTTCAGAAGTAACCCTTACGTAACCTTTTAAGTCGGCCGTTCCGCCAATCCAAATTTACGGACTCCATCCTGCGCCTTGCACAATGCCGCCGTCCGACCGACACAGTAGAACCAGCCACTTTGGCCGACTCGGGTCGCCCTTAATCCCATCGACAACACTCCTCACTGGATAAATGTCGTGCTGAAGCTCACGGCTTGGCAGTTCGTCCAACTGTCCAAGTCGCAGACGGACAATTCCGATTTCTCACGAAGCCGGCAAAGTGTCAATTCTCCTCTGCTAATTGTTGCTCAATTGTGGTGTTAAGTCATGACAGCTGCCCAAGAATTCGTATTAGTTAGTTGGCTGGAATTGGTTTAATAAAAACAGTTTCTATTCCCATTTATATACTTGCTAGACTGTTGTTTGGTTTCTTTTGTATATGTATGCACCTAGAATTAGATTTAAATAAGGTGTTTTGCTGGAATCTAAGGGCGTTGTTTTACTCCCGTACTCTATAACATGCCCTATCTAACATGCCCTATTTTTCTTACGGGTGACGTTTTTCTAGTGACGCCGTTAATATTATCGCCGTTCTAGTGTCGGCCCTGAAATTACTGCCGTTCTAGCGTCGCCGTTCTAGTGTCGCCGTTCTAGTGTCGGCCCGACTGCCGTTCTAGTGTCGGCCCGGCTGCCGTTCTAGTGTCGCCGTTCTAGTGTCGCCGTTCTAGTGTCGCGTTCTAGTGTCGCCGTTCTGGCGTCGCGTTCTAATGTCGCCGTTCTAGTGTCGGCCCTGTTGCCGTTCTAGTGTCGCCGTTCTAGCGTCGCGTTCTAGTGTCGGGGTTGATAAGTTCTAGTGTCGGCCCTAAAATCTTGAAGTTCTAGTGCCGCGTTCTAGTGACGCGTTAAAAAATTTGTAGTTCTAGTGTCGCGTTCTAGTGTCGGATTCTTAAAGTTCTAGTGGTAATACGTTCTAGTGTCGCTATGCCTTACTTTCTCAGATCAGATTTACCCAAGTCCTAGAATGCCCCCTAAAGTAAGCGGGAAAACTGCGAAGAAGGCCGGCCAAGCCCAGAAGAATATTGCCAAAGGAGACGAGAAGAAGAAGCGCAAGAGGAAGGAGAGCTACGCCATTTACATCTTCAAAGTGTTGAAGCAGGTCCACCCCGACACTGGCATCTCCTCCAAAGCCATGACCATCATGAACAGCTTCGTCAACGACATTTTCGAGCGCATCGCTGGAGAGTCGTCCCGTCTTGCCCACTACAACAAGCGTTCGACCATCACTAGCCGGGAAATCCAGACGGCCGTCCGTCTGCTCTTGCCCGGTGAGTTGGCCAAGCACGCCGTGTCTGAAGGCACCAAGGCAGTGACCAAGTACACCAGCACCAAGTAAATTGTCTCCGGTGTTCTCTTTCAAAACGGCCCTTTTCAGGGCCACCAAACGTTTATAGAAAAGAATTATACTTAACTACCACACAGCTTCTTACTTAAGTGATAAGTTCTACTTTACGGTAGACAAATGCAAGCGCATGATCAGGAAATAAATATATATAAAAGGAAAGTATTAACATAATCTCAGACTTTTACTTACTACACCGACAAGTACTATTTCATATTTTGCAAGGGAGATCGTTTAGATATATAGAAAGGAAACATTCAAATGGGGAGACTGGGCAGTTTCACAGCAACTGGCTGAGAATTCCATAGACGGCACAATTTGCTTCAATTGCTTTGTCACCCATCAGAAATTGTTTGGTACCTTTTCGGGAAATTGAAAGAACTTTTAAGAAAGAAAAACAACAAGAAAATAAAAATTTACCAAGGAAATTGGAGATGGCTCGCAAGTCCTTAACGCTCATTTCAATGACTTCGGCTTCAGTGTGCAGACCCATTCCTATTCCTTGCCCTTGAGCTTGGCCTTTCAATTTCTTGACAACTAAAGGCAACATATCAGGCTGAGACTTTTAGGAAGGTTGCATTGAACCTGTGTTAAACAAGTTATTACTGAAATACTGAAGCTAAATCAGTGTTGTTTGAACTGGAACTTGCCAGAGGGTCCTTCGTTTGGTGTACACCCAGCACCACAGAAGCAAACCCCTAAATAAAACTTGATTTCAATCATCTCGAGTAAAACTCATAACACTACACATGAACTTACTAATAGAGATGCTCCTCAGCCATAATGTGGAATGACCTCACTATGGCTTGCTCTTTGGGTGACAAGTGAGAACTGCAATCTTTGTGGAACTTTCTGGCCAACAGCTCCATGCACAGCTGTGAGTCAGCAATCTTGTCACCATTAAGTGTGATCCATGGAGTTTTACCTTTGAGACCCATTGGTTCCTCAAATTTATTCTATCGTGCCACAATTCAAGTCAATATATTAAATATTTAAGAGAAAGATCAACTATTTCACCTCATTAGGAATGCCAGTCATTCTCAGGTATGTCTCCAACTTCAGGGGGCTACGGAGAAACATTGGGCGTGAATTTTCCCCGTTCAAACTGATGAAGGATAACCATATTCTTCTCCACAGAAGCCCATTTCTTCCTGTAAAAATAATAAAACTGCAAATGTCCGTCGACCGTGTTGGGAATTTATTGCATCCCAACAGTGATCGACATTATTGCTATTGTTAATTCTGTGTAATTTGTAGGGACCTCAACAGAGGGCCCCAATTTTACCCTCTCTTCCCATTCAATCTATTGTTCCCTACCCTACTCAACCCTAAACCAACTATTGAAATACCAAAATGCTGTATTATACGGCAGTGTGAAATATAAGGACGAACTAGCAACAACAAAGGTGTCATCTCTTATCTCAATCTTGGAAGTTGAACGGTCGACACCGCCAACAAGAGTTCCATTTCCAACATGGTCCTTCGAACCGGAGTTTTCTCCAACCAGTGTTAAGTTAGTTTCGCTCTATCACACTCAAATCTTTCTCTCGTTATCTCCTTTTGCTTAATCATTGCCGCCATTTATCAAAGAAAATTGTGTTTAATTATGGCAGGTCAGTCATTTATTAGAATCTTTTTCTCTCTCTCTGAGTTTAACTTGTTCTCAGGGGTCTAGTAAGCAAATAGATCCCTCTAAACAGTAAATTATTTTTCTTCTCTCTCTTGAATTAAAGCTAAAATATTTCCTCAAAGTTTCTTAAAATTAAAATAGGATTCCTAAATCATTTTTGAAGGGGGATTTCTTTTTTTGTCACGTAAATTATCATCGCCTAAGTTGATTATTCTCTCTTCCCTTTCAACAAATTTTTTTTTTTTGGGGGGATATTGCTTTCCAATATCTAAGATTGGGCAAACTTGGGAACTTCCCTACCTCTTTAACGTGTTCACCTCGTGTGAGCCTTAGGTTAAATTCCCTCTCTATCTCTTGATACGCCTCCCGGCATTGTAAAAACGAATCTCAGCTGATTGGGTTCACTGCCCGTTCTTTAAAAATGGGATAACGCGGGAATCTCTTTCCTTTCAAGAATTTTTTTTTGGGGGGGCTTGCTTCCCTACCTCTTAGATTGGGAAAACGCGGGAACTTCTCTAACCCTTCAATGAGTTCGCCTCGTGTGAGCCCCAGGGTGAAAAGACTTAAATAAATTATCGCTCTCTTTGCTATGGCCTTAGACCATTTCCCGAAAACAAATCTCTCTCATTTTTTGAATTAATTTGCATTGTTTGTTATTCAATCATTTGGGTAAATCTCTCTCTGTCTCAGAAGGCACAACGATCTCTCTAAATACGACAGAAAAATATTCTCTTTTTTGGGGGGCTAGGCCGGTTTCCCCTTTAAACTGGAAAAAACGCGGGAAAATTCTCTACCCTTTCAACGCGTTCGCCTCGTGTGCGCCTTAGGGTGATTAAAACTTGAATTTTTTTTCTCTCTCTCTATTTACAAAGGCCTTCCGCCATTTCGAAACAAATCTCGCGCTCTTACGCTCTTGCATTTTTTGTTTGCTTAAAGGGAAATCTTTCTCTTTTTCTGAGAAGGCACAAAGCGCCCTCTGAGCACAAAATTGGGAATTAGAAACCGCCGTCTTGCGGCAAAAACTCTTTAAATTCTCTTTCCTAAAAATTGTTATTATGCCGTTTGTGGGATTGTAAGGAGCTAGAAAATTACCCTAGCTCCAAAATCATTCAGTTTTTGCAGATATCTTCACATAAAGGAATTCAAAGAAAGTGGAAAAGACAGCAGAATTTAATTCGGCACCACGAATCTCCGAAGACCGAGCAGAACAACAAACAAAAAGGCTAATCAACTTAATCAAAACATTAATTTAAACTAATTATCTTCTTTTCGTACTCTCAGCAGCTCCTTAGGAGCCACCTCCAACTCACAATGGCTCCAAATTACGCAAGAACTTTAATTAAAAAGCATATCACCCGTATCATTAACCTCGTCGAAACGTACAAATCAACAGAAATGACGTTGGAAGCGTTTATCGAAGTCGAAAAATTAGAAAAAAAGCTAGATGGATTCTACAAAACTTATGAGATATTCTCAAAAAGGGTCCAGGCTGAAATGTACAAAGAAGGCGAAGACCAAGAAGAGATCAATGCAGACATCGACACCATGTACCAAACAATGGACGATGTTATTGTCGCCAAAATTCACATCTTAAAGAAAAAACGAAGAGAATGGTTAGACAAACTCGAAAAGGAAGCAGATGACGAAGAATGGGAGAAGGACAGAGAAAGAATGCTCCAAATTCTCCAACATCAGGCAGCAACCCAGGCAGCAAACCAGGCAGCAACCCAAGCACAACTCAATCGGGACATAATCAGTCAGGTGATCGCAGCCATCTCAACAGCCTTTTCAGTGCCCGTCGCTCCAGGAGATGTCAACTTATCACCAACAGCTTCTCAGGAGCCAGCTTCTCAAACAAATCCAGTAATAGAGTCAATTCTCAAAACCCTCTCAACATCTCAATTTGCAGCAGTATTAGTGCCAAACCCAACTCCACTAGAAGTGTCGTCGCTTACGACAACAAGCTGTAGTTTTCAAAACACCCCTTCATACCAGTCAAAAGAAAATATCCAGACGGAAGAAAAAGAGACTGGAACGGCCAGTCTCCCTCACCCACCGAAAAAAGGAGACTCACTCTCGGATTCTCCGGATGGGCCAGACGGATATCCCGACAAAAAAAGGTTTGAAAGGAACGAAATAAAAGAAAATAATTCCTTTGTTTCAAAGTTAGAAAACTCAGCAAATCTGGAAGGAGCAGAAAAAATCCCATCATCGAACGCGAAAAGTTGCTACAGCGACCAAAACGTCAAATCAGCCCAGTCAAAAGAAGTCCCGATGGAAAAGGAGCCTGGAACAGCCAGTCTCCAACAACGACCAAAAAAAGGGCTATCAATCTCAGATATTCCGGTCAAATCCAGTGGAAACAAAGACGAAAAAAGGTTTGAAGACGAGCTGAAAGCAACTAACCTCAAATTTGCAAACTTAGATGGTGTAGATGCAGTGGAGTCCAAAAATCTCTTGAGCTCCTCTAGCAACGAAAAAACTGCTTGCACACTCATTATTCAAGAAGCTCCAGCTACTCCGGCAGAAGCTCCTCGTCCTCTCATTATTCTAGAAGCTCCAGCTACTCCGGCAGAAGCTCCTGGTACTCTCAATCTTCAAAAAGCTCCAGCCAATCCGGCAGAAGCTCCTCACTCTCTTAGTCATCAAGAAACTCCTACTTATCAAGCAGAAGTTCCTGACACATTCAATTGTCTAAAAACTAAAGATTCAATTATTAGGATTCCGCCAGCCGGCTCCAAAGAAAAGGATATTCCTACCTTTCTTTTTTTCCCCTCGGGAAGGCCAGCTGCATCGCTGGAAACACTTAACTCTTTTCCGAGTCAACTTAAACAAACCAACTTCTCTTCTTCTGGAAATTTATCATCGTCGCCAGAAATCCAGGAAGCTTCGAAAGAAAATCCTCAAGAAGCCGCTGCATTTGTCAATTCAACAAACGTAGAAAGCAACCAAGAAATCATTCCGAAGTTCAGATCGCCGTGCAGTCAAGCAGCAATTCTTCCGGAATTGGCCAATCAACAAAACTCAATGAAACGGAAGCGCTTGGAGCCAGTAAAACCAGCTCCTAAACGCATCTCAAGGTTACCAAGTATAGAAGAACATCTCATCAACCAGTTGCTGTTCTCTTATTCGTTAACCCAGGTACCAAACAAAATCGTTTCACATCTACTAAAAAATATTCTTGTGTTAAAGGACATTGAAGAAGATTCCAACACACACCAATCGGTATGGGATCCTGGTGGCAAACTTCCAAAGAGTCAGCCAACTCTCAATCGGAATCAAATGGAATGGACAATTAACTGAATCCGTAGCCAGTCAACGAAACAGCTCCTCTTAATCCAGGCCATCCATCTTCAACCGCATTTTCAGATCTCCAATCCAACGGATATCAAGTCGATCAGGATGTCGAGCCAATTGAACGGGCTCTACTGGGGAGTGTGTTGGGAATTTATTGCATCCCAACAGTGATCGACATTATTGCTATTGTTAATTCTGTGTAATTTGTAGGGACCTCAACAGAGGGCCCCAATTTTACCCTCTCTTCCCATTCAATCTATTGTTCCCTACCCTACTCAACCCTAAACCAACTATTGAAATACCAAAATGCTGTATTATACGGCAGTGTGAAATATAAGGACGAACTAGCAACAACAAAGGTGTCATCTCTTATCTCAATCTTGGAAGTTGAACGGTCGACACCGCCAACAAGAGTTCCATTTCCAACAGACCGTCGAGTTTTAGAAGGTTTTCAATGTGATACAATAGATGGCTCACCTGCGTTGGGCTTTCTTGTAAGAGACGTAGATTTGTCCAACAAGATACAGTCCAGCAATTCCAGTGCCAAGAATGAGTAAATGTTTGCTGCGATTTAATGACAACGAATTTTTGAATGAAGACAGACATTCGATAGCAGCGTGCTTCATTTTTGTGCGTTCTGTGGCACTTTACACAGCTGTTTTTCACAAACGAAAATCGATTATAAACAATAGGCCATCTAGTGAGCGTAGTTGAGTTACGTAGAACTTTGAAATTTGAAATCTTGGGTTAACCTCGAAGAGTTTAACTGAAAATAACTAGAATATATTTGACACAATTCATAAATCACTAAAGAAAAAATTTTGAACTGAAGTATGCATTTTTATTGGGATTATCATGAAATGATCTACAATCTATTCACTTTATTCAGATAATGCTTTGCATCTTCAGTGAGGATTGAGGAACTGTTGAGAAAATTAAAAGACCAAGAGCTCCCGACGTAAATCAACAATGACCACATTTCATTTTAACAATCTTCGGAACATGTCTTTCCAGATATCGACATATACAGGAAGGGTCCGAGATAAGGCCCTCTTTCCTTGTATCCAGTTCCCGTAGTCCCTTCCGCGAAACTGAGCGTAAGCAGCTGCCATAGCTCTGAGTTTATCCGGAATTCTCTCATTATTACAACTCTTGTCCCAGTAGTTGATCAACGATTGATCAACAGCCTCAATCATTTCTGCGTCGATTTCGAACTGGCCGACGTGACACCCGAGCCCATCGATAAGTTGTCGGCAAAGTCCAGCCGTGGCCGAAAAGGTCGTTCGCTGTTTAACAAAGGAAGAATCGCTCAGGAAGGTGGAACGAATTTCGTCGTTAGCCACAAGTTTTTGTGATTTCGGCCATTTGATTCCTGGCGCAGTAAATTTGATGTATCGATAAACAGCGTTCCTATCCACTTCATGGCCGTTGAACGAAATGATCTTCTTGAAATCTGGAAACTGGTTGAAGTAATTAGCCACATCCGTGTCCTTCAGAAAATGAACTTGACAGCAAGCTGTCAGCTGCACGATCCACTTCCAGGCGACAGGATAGATTTGTAAGACCGAGGAATAGAAATGCTTCCGGGCTACACCTTAAGTTGCTGGAATTTCTTCAAATGCGGACGCATTGAATTCGACAGTGATCTCCGGGGCATTTCCTACAGCTGGAACATTAAATTGCGGTTGATCAGGTGAGTCCGCCCGGATGGAAAGTCCGGGCAATTTGTCTCGATTCTCAATCAGCTGAAGGGCGATCGCCAAGCAAACAAGACCGGTAGCGTCTCTCTTCTTGTCTGATGGCGATCAAGTAGCGATCGAGTTGTCAGTCCAGAACTTCAGGTAGACGTATCTGGAAGACCGCATTAATATGGCCAGCGTTAAGGAAAGGAATCTTGGAAAAATCGGGAAGGGTAGTCATCCCGAAATTTTCAGCGTCTGTCCTCCAATCTGATGATGTGTGAGGAACGTCGAGATGGCGTCATGTTTTAGAGAAAAACACAGAAAAATAGATCCAAAAAAAAATCATGTAGAAAATAAAAACGTAATATGCTGATTACACAACATGTTGTTCATTGAAACAAGCAAGAAGCAAATCAATTGGATTTACCAGAGAATGAGCGAAGAGCGAGAAAATAGAAGTTTCAGCTGGCGAATGACGAAAAATGTAATTGTCGAAGGTATTACAAGGGCATAACAGGGTGACCTCTCCCTTTCTGCCTTTCTCATCTGAAATCAATAATATTTGTTATTCTTCGAAATAAGATCGTCTCACAAAAGAATTAAACTCTTACAGAAAAATGGGCTGTAATTTGACCCCTGCAAATGAAGATAGAATCCTTGAGGGACACAACAGAAAACAATTCGGAATTCAACTGGAATAGATTTGAGATCACTAAAAGTGCCAACTGCTAAGTGCTCGGTCTCGGATAAATGCAGCAACAAACGAAAACTACTAAACAGACAGACATCCGCAGTGCGTACAAATAATTCACGAAAACTAATATGTGAAAACAATACAAATAATATTGGCATGTGAAAAATTGCTTTTGAGATTTTAAAAATCCGTCCAAAAATTCACTCAAGGAATATGATGTGGAGAATGGAAATGGAATGATCACGAATCGGTTAAATAGAGTCTAAAGAAAAGTAATAAGAGTAAGGGTCAACAATTCCCCACTGGAAAGTTTCAATTTTAAATCAGCTAATCATCATTCCACCTTGCTGGTGAACGACGCCTTCCTTGTGCGCTGAAAGTGTCTTTTTATGAATTTAAATATTTTGCACGCATTGCGTAACACCAGACAGCTCTGGAGTTCCCTGTCAGAATTGAGTTGAATCTCAACGTCAATCTCATCAGATATATTCAATTGAGGAAATAGCTGGAAAAGATGTAACTATACCTTGCGGAGCAGAGCAGGCGTAATAACAGTGCACGTACGACTGCTGAAGGACATTCCAAGTAGCCGTGAAATAATTCAAATGTTGGTATTTTTCAGTCACAATGGCAGATTGTAATATGAGACACATGGTCGTTTCCAATGTACCCGTCAATTTACAAAAAAGGAAATCAATTCAACCCCATCATGTCGTTATATCAAATGGATGAAATTGTTGTCTCACTGCCGCAGGATTTGAATTTTGGCCAAGCTTTCAGTCGGACATAGAGTGGTCGAATGATGAACATCGAGAATCATGACATGCAAATGAGCCGAAATGATCATCAGACTGCGATACAGCTCTTCCAATTGAATACCTCCCTATTCGTATATTATATAAGAACAACTCGTCACAAAATGTAAAGAACTGAAAACGAAATCATTTTCACCTTGCGGGAGAAAATGTCTGATAAATTATCTCGTGATAGTGACTCCAACTGGAAGCCTTTGCATTTACGTAGCGCCTTTAAAGTAATATAGGATAGTAAAATGAAATTATACATATTAATAGGCTACAATTTACTAGAGGGAAATTCAAGTTAACTAACCGATGGCGAGTAAATGAGGCGGATGAAGAGCATCAAGGCTTGTGAAACGACGAGCTGCAACTCTTGGCGGGATTGCTCCTTATTCATCTTCGTGTCGTTCAACGAACGCTGATTAACCGATGTATTGCTAATGGAAAGGTTTCTGTAACTGCAAGTGCCCCCCTTCCAGCGGCTGGGAGGAAGATTTCCCCGGCTTCATGTGATTCCAATGCAGGAAAAAAGGCTGGTGCTGCTAAAAAAAAATATTTTACCGGTTGTTCCAACCACCGTTGCTGAAAGTGTGGCCAGTGTGGCCCACTCATCTTTCTCAAAAAAAAAAGATACCGAGCTGTCCAAGAAGCCTTTCGTGACCAAGAGTAAGCGCTCGATAAAGACAAGAACCGAAGAAGAATATAATATTGGTTTATGCGATTTCCAACTGTGTTCTAAGGTAGTAATTTTTATTAAGCGGTTTACTTTTTATAAATGAAGTAACTTCTTAAACCTTTTTGAAAATAGCCTAATCAAGACTGGGTGGGGTGCGACATCTGCGATAGATGGTTTCATTTTAGGTTATAGTTCTTAATAATATTTATACGTTCATTAATTTTAATAGCAAATTCTCTATTTTTTCCCTATTTAGATGTGTGAAAATAAAGAAGGGTGAATACACTGAAGACCAACCCTATCTTTGCTCTGTTTGTATTAAGTAGGCTCAAGAAGACACCAACATTTGCTCACTTTCTATATTAATTTCCATACGTAGAATTTAGAGATGTCGATGGGAATAAAGAAAAAAAATCCCCGTTTGTTTTATAATTGTAATGATTGTGTTTGTGCAGCATTGCATTATGGCTACTCCTTCTCTCAATTTCCTAAGAAAATAAAGAATTCGGAATAAATCTTTGCGTGTGAATATACTATACTGCACGTCTGTAAACATAGCACAAGGAAAAAATTATGGAATTTACGGTTTTAGTTACGCGCGCCAGACCCTCGCTAATAGTCATCGAAAACTGAACTTGTCGCGTGTTCATATTTTTTAATCATCTTCCGTGTAGAGAAGCTGCTGGCATATTACACCTTCGCCAAATTGATATTCCAGTAGCTTACTAATTGCACCTAGCCGCATCTATAGCTACTAAACGAAAACTTTATCGAATGTGATTTGTGAACATGAATTTGTTTTTTGAATCTTTCATGTATTCTAAGATTACAGATTAGTAGATACAGCCGATAGAGCATACATGGTATGAGGTATTAGTTTCAGACGAGGTTTATTCAGAAACAACTCTTTGTTGATAACGACGGAATTTACGGAAACAGACCGCAAAAGTGTGGTCATAATAACGATAAACAATACGTCAGCGGATTCATCTTTGACCAAAAAGAAAGTTCTCGTGGAAATTTACTTTACCTCGAAGCACTGCCTTATTGGCAGATGATCACATTAATATGGTGTTCCGTTTGTTATAAGTTATAACAAAACAAAACATTTGAAAACACAGGTGACGGCCTGACATATTTTTTTTATTTCAGCAGACGATGTTGAGCGGTGGCGCGGGTATCGCGTACCGCAAGACGTTGGAGGTTGGGACTTGGGAGTTGGGACTGACGTCCATTATCACCACCAGAGGTTTCAGGTTTGGACTTTGGAGATTGGGCTTTTGCCTTTTGGTGTGTTTGGGGCGAACAGTCACTCAGTCAACACTCAACATCAGGCAGCAGCATAATTAAAGCTGATTAAAGACTCATTTAAGAGTCAACAACAAGTTTATAGATTATGGTTCTCCGTGGCAATTGAAGATATAGTGTTTTTTTTGTTTTTTTTTCTTATTTAATCGGTTCATGTGAATGTAATGCAAAAAGATGGAAAGTTTTCTAAATATGTGGGACATTTTTTCTGTGCTAATGTTGTAATCAAGAACAATTCTACCATTAAAAAAGGTAAGAAGTTTAACTATTTGTTCTGTTGAGAAAGTAGTGAAAAGGTCTTGCTGCCCATTGCACCCAAAATTTTGGGTGTATTTCTTTTGTAAAACAGCATCTATTTATCACAGCTGAATATACCTACCATTAGTTAGTTGTATGATTGAGACTAAAATAATAAATGTATGTAAAAAAAAACCATTCAGAAATTGAAAAAGTTTCAATGTTGAAGCAAAAGATGTACATATACATGTATCGGACAACTTTTCTTATCCAGTCCTTTATGAATTGCTCATTTATATATTTTTGTGTTGATACTAATTTGCAGATGGAGAATACAGATGAATCTATTGTTGGTGGAAATGACCTTTCACTAGCAATGAATCAAATTCTTTGTGAAAATTCATCTACTATTGGCATGGGGCCTGATTATGATCTTCAACAAAGCAATCTTGCTCTTCTTAAAGCGGAGCTTAAGGTTTAAACCACACATTATAATTTTTGTTTTTACATGCTAACAAAATCTTTTATTAGCAGTTAGTGACCCATGATAGAGATTTATTAAAAAAGGAATTAACAAAGATTCAACATCATATCCCTGCTTCTTCTATTTCATCATCTTACAATTTTTCCTCCTCTGGTAATGTTTTGAATTGTTTCCTTGCTACATTTTTTATACATTTTTCATGTTAATTCATAGGGACATTAACTCGCTCTACCTATCCACAACAATTATCTTCAGTACGAGATTATGATGCTCTACAGAGACAATGTGAGGCAGCAATGAGTGAATTGCAATCTCTTAAGAGACAGCATGATAGATGTGAAAAAGCTGTCCAAGAATCTGAGTACTACCGTGGACAACATAGATCAGTTTTGTCAAAGCTAGATTCTACTACCCAGGAGATGCATACACTACGGTCGAAATATGGGGACGTGTTAACTGGAAAGCAGCGTTTAGAACAAGAAGTTCACAGCCTTAGCCAAGCTAGAGAAGAAGATCGGAAAGAGATAAATGATTTGAGAAGGCAGCAACAGGAAGCTGTGATAAAAGGAAATGGGACAAATGAAACACTTAATCAACTTTATGTTAACACATTGCGCAAATGTGAAGCTATTAAAGGTAAATTGGCCTTTTCATGTATTTCAAAATTAATGCCTAAATGTTGTTAAATTCAATTCTTTGGAATTACTAGTTGTGATAATTATCTTTAAGAATGAATAATCTAGTAACAATTTTATTTGCATGTTATAATCTTAGATGAGCATGATTCCTTGCGAAAAAGATACGCTGATCTTGTGGCCTCTCATTCAGCTGCTGTAAGCAAATTAGAACTTGCCCAAGAGGAAATGACTCGGTTAAAGAAGCAATATGAAGAATCAATTCAAGAACGTAATGCTGCAGTACGTGAGAGAAATGTTCTGAAGTCGCAGTGCACTCATGCCATTATGCAGTGGGACATTGCAATCCGCGAAAGAAACACCTACATGGACTATTTAACTAAGATTCAACTTCAACATGAAGAAGAGATAAATAAAGGAATGGCTTCCAGAATGAAGAGTAGTAAAGATTTAAAGAGACTAACTGAAGAACGGAATGCTGCAATGGAGGAATATTCGCTTGTCATGCGCGAGAGAGATTCAGTTCATAAAGAAATCGAAAAACTGCAGGATGATTTGCTGCAATCAAACAAGAAGTTAAAGACATTAGAAATCAAGAGCAACGAGATTCACGATGAAAAGAAAATGTTGCTCTATGAAGTAGAGTCGTTGCGGAGAGAAATTAAATCCGCTTTGGAGGATCGTGACAATGCGTTAAAGGTCAGTTTTTCAAATATCTGGTCACCTATTTCTTGCCATATCTATTAATATATATATTGATATTTTTTCGTAGGAGTTGCATCACATGCGAGAAAGATGTGGGGAATACCAAGAACCACAATGGAATGAAAACCTGTTGCTAGATGATCAAGAACGGAAGAATCGCTTTGGAATCGGAAATGGATGTTTGAGTGGTGAACAAATTCGCAAAGATCGCACTGAAACACCCAAAAGTGGAAGAGGAGAACTATATCTAGTTGACAGCGGCGAACAAGAAGTTGAACAACTAAAAAAACAAATTGAAAAAATCCAGACGGAGTTTGCAGAAGCACTCCAAGAAGCTGAAGTATCAAAACAACGCCGGGATTGGGCCTTTGGGGAACGTGATAAAATTGTTCTTGAAAGGGAATCCATACGCACATTATGTGATCGATTGAGGCGAGAAAGAGATCGAGCCGTTTCTGATTTGGCCGAAGCCCTTCGTGATTCCGATGACGTCAAACGTCAGAGGAATGAGACTTCTAAAGAACTGAAAGGTAAATTTGATTCGTAAATTCTTTTAACGGTTTTGCAGTCTCAAATAATGACGTCGTATTATCAATTGTTTCTCCTAGAGCTGAAAGACAAACTTGGGGACCTTCAACTAGAAAAGGAGAAAGAGAAGGAAAAAGAGAGCCGTGCTCCACTTAATCACAGCTATGATTCCGCCTTAGGAACTGATTTCTCGGATGGCGACACCGAAACCGTGGAAATTGAACTTGATTGGTCAAACTGTTTAATGGATTTTGGCTTTTCGTTGGCGGGCGGGAAATGTCGTCCCGTTTACAACAATGACTACGGCCTCTACGTCGTGTCTATTGCGCGGGGAGGCCCAGCTGATGGCAAATTGAAGATAAATGATTGCCTCCTCAAAGTTGGTACGCTGAGCTGCACTGCCGCAGATTCGGATTCAGTTTTGAACTTGCTCCGATCCACCAAAATGCCCGTTTCCCTGACTGTAAAGCGTAGAAGATGCTTATACCAGGGATTGTACTCAGTAAAGTTACCCTTGGGTTGTGGTGTGTCTCACGGATTGACATTGGAAAATGGAATTTACATACGATCCGTTACCCCTGGAAGCATTGCTGCCCGAGAAAGTACACTTAAGGCCGGTGATCGCTTATGCAGTATTAATGGCAGAATTTTGGACTCTATGACTAGTTTTATTGAGGTAATTTTATTTTCATTGTCACACTTTCAAATTTAAGAAATATTGTTTGTTTTTTGAACAGGTATGCAGAATTTTAGACGAGAGTTTCAGCCAGAATGATGGTCCTACAATTACAGTTGCACGAGGATCGCTCTCTTCCACCGTGTTTCCTGTTTCATTGCCTTCTCTGGGATCCCCGAGCAGCAACTCGAGTGCCCACAACATAACTGAAGAAGAAGGCCAGGTGGATGTCCAAGGCAAGGGGAACGGTCATTTTTCCATCGCTCGAAGACACCAAGGGAGCAAACATTCGAAGGGGTCTTCATTATCGTCGAATGCTCCCAGTAATGTATCCAGTGCTGGTTCTATAGCTTCAGCAGGACTAGTTGTCTGGGACATGTTCCGTGAGACACTGGGTCGCACCCGAAGGCCTCATAGCAAAGAAAAAAATAATCATCACACGGATGATGGGAAACGTTCAACTAGCACCACTTCAAATAGTCCGACTGCTAGTGCAACAGACCGTGAGGCAGCTGCCATCGCTATTTTAGAGGACGTTATCGACCATTATAATCCTCTTACCATTACCAGCAATGATGCCTCCTCATGTTCGGGATCACATAAAGTAGGATTGCGATTAATTTCTTTTTTGAAACAGTTTTCAACAGATTTTAAATTACCTTATTCCTATTTCTTTTTTTGTAATCTATAGAAGAAATCGGAAATTGGTTCAGGTTTGGTTACATTGTGCAGGAGAAAGCGTGTTATGGGAAATTCCAAATCTGAATGCAAACGAGATGACACAAGAATGTGCAATGGCGGGACTTGGCCTCGATGTCGTGCTGGTTCTCCATTCATTTCAGGAGAATATTTGGAAGGGGCCAACACTTTATTTCATAGTTACAAATACCCACGAGCCAGGCTGCCGCTTTCAGTTTTTATCGACGCCTCGAAAGCCTCTAAGGATGAGGTGGCAGTTGATGACACAACGGACGATGACAAAGATTCCGGGTGAGCTACGAGACTAATCTCTATGTCGTTAGACATTTTTAGGAGAGACAATAGTGACTGTGTGCTAATATAATTTCTGTTGTCATTGTTTATAGCCAAGCAGCTCCTAACGGAGACTACAGAGCCTACGGAGATCGCGCCAGCATGGAAACAGTGGATCCGCCCTCTGACGGAAGCATAGATCTTTCTGTGCAATCTGGAAATTTGGGCAAGGAAGATTTGGGTAGATACTTGAAGAAAAAAGGAAACACTAGTTGTGGAACAACTTGCAAAAATGACGGCGATGCCGAAATGTGTCGAGGTGGCCAATTGGCTGCCTCTTCAACCACACAGACCCTCACCACAGTTGCGGGTGGTGGTTTGTCGGGCGGTGGCCCCATTCACGTCCATGCTGCCTTACCTACAGCGCTACCCACGCACCTGCGTATACAATCTCAACTCTATCCGACAGCCTTACATTCTTCCTTAAAATATAAAGTGTCGCCTCATGTTAGCCATATGCATAACCATCCCCACAACTTGTCTCCGCCGCGTTACTCCTCGCCGCCTCCGCTGCCTCGCCCGTCAACGGAGAACCCGTACGACTTCCCTTTAGGAGGACCACACAATCTTCTTTCAAACAAATCATATAGTCACGCTCACGCTCAATCACCATCCATAGATTCAGCTTATTCAAGGACGCACAAGCATAGCCACAATCATTCGTCGGTCCCTGTCCCTTTTGGATACGAATCAAATCGAAGTAGCCATACGGAGTACGTGCAATTCCCTTACACCGATGGCCTTGGCACCGTGAAGAAAGAACCAGCCAGAATAAGAATTCCGTCCAACCCGAGTGTGACCAGCAGAAACAGCATTGGAAGAATATCGACGAGCAGCGTCGAACGTCTATCCGAACATGGAAGTCCGATGCCCAATTTTCATGTCGAAATTCTTAGTCCAGGACGACCAGGTACTGGTGTAGGAAGCAGGTCGTCAATTGATGAGTATTCATGGACCACCGGGTCCGGATCAAAATTTAAACCAGCACCTGATGAGCTACGAAGGTACGTCATACATCTCTGTTGTAATCCTTACATGTTATCTATTTAACAACATTTTTTATTTGATCTTTTATTTCATTAGGGTATATATTGAAAAATCTTCTGAACCGCTGGGCATTCAAATTTTTTGCCGCAATTCGGGTGGGGTCTTCGTTTCGTCGGTGCATCAGTCGAGTTTAGCTGCCCAGGTTGGATTGCAGGTTGGCGATCAACTTCTAGAAGTCTGTGGTATCAACATGCGTAGCGCTACATACCAACTTGCAGCATGCGTCCTTCATCAGTGCGGAGATTCGATAACGATGTTGGTCCAGTACAATCCTACGAAATATCAGGAGCTACAAGAAATGAACGGCATGAATTTGATGGGCCCTCCTTCAATGACCAGTTCCAGCAGTGAATGCGATGGCAATGGCGAAGGATCGCACCAGCGATCAAAGTCGCGCTCGGGATCACCGACACCATGCAACTCCCCTCGCCATTCGCGAGACCATAGCAATAACAGTGGTAACGGAAGCAGTTCTAAAGCCGACATTCTCGATCCGGGGGCAGCCACCTTAAGAAATACTTTACAATTTGATCGGTATAATAATTAACATTGTGTCATTCATTTTTAGTGGTTATTTTATATCATTATTTTTTAAATCAAATTTTCAGAATGATCGATCGGGGAAGTGAATCTCGTTCTTCGGTAGTTCGACCTCCTTCGATTCACGGCACTCTTACGCGTCACCATGCGCTGGCCACGTTGAAAAGACCAACTTCAATGACCACCACCAGTCCTGTAGTCGACGAAAACAGCAGCAAATGTCGCGACCGAGATCGTGAGCCGCGTCTTATGTACCTCGAGATGAAGAAAGCTCATAGCCTCGGCATCAGTTTGGTCGGCGGAAACGCCGTGGGAATCTTCATTCACGCCGTTCAGAATGACTCGCCCGCTTTTAAAGTAGGTTGAACTTGGAAGCATTAGTATCTGAGAAATGAAATCATTTGTGCTGGAACTTTTCCTTCAGGCTGGTTTGCGCTGTGGCGATCGAATCCTCGAATTCAACGGCGTCAACCTCCGAGATTCTACTGCTGAGCAAGCGGCATACGAATTGGCGAAACCAACAGAAAAGGTGACACTAATTGTTCAACATGACATGGAACGATATCGGGAAATCGCCGAACAACCCGGCGATAGTTTCTACGTTCGAGCTCAGTTTGATAAGATGGCGTTTGAGAATCACGAGCAAATGGAACTTGGCTTCCGCCGTGATGATATTCTCCATATTGACAACACCATGTTCAACGGTGTTCCAGGTAAATTCATTTGCTGCATTTTCGTCTTTCAATTGAAAACTTATTTCATTTCACGTCTTACAAACGTCGTTTTCTCGCTCGGTGTACCGTTGCAACTCCTTTGATTAACAACCCTTCTTTTTCCAGGTTTGTGGAGAGCATGGCTTGTTGACAACGAAGGTCGTAAAGTTCGTTGCGGTGTCATTCCGTCTAAATATAAAATCGAAGAAGAACTACTACAGCGCTCGAGTTTGGCTGATCTCGATCACGAATCGCGACGTTCATCGACATCAGCACGGCGCAGTTTTTTCAGAAGGAGGAAGCACACACGCAGCTCATCTCGAGATTCAAAAGAGATTGCAAGTTTTTCGGATGCAAGTTTACAACTGGGATCCTCTGAGGGATTAGGCCTCTCTTCCATCTACGTCCAGGTAATAAAGAGGACGCAGAGTTGTATCTATGTAAATCCATTCCAATAATATTTTTAATTCTGACAAATAGGATACTATTCCTCCTCGCCCTGTTTCGTACGCTCAAGTTGAGCGCTATGATTGCAAAGAAATTCGTCCTGTTATAATAGTTGGTCCGTTGTCGGACTATGTCGTGGACAAGCTGGTCCAAGAATTTCCCCGAAAGTTCGTTCGGGTAATGCCTGAATTGATGCCTTATCCGGAGTCTTATATGGAGAAAAACCTTGATGAAAATATTTTTGTCGAGTACCGACGAAAAGGAACTCACTATGAGTGCATTACAGTATCTGCTGTGCAAGATGTGGGCGAGAAAAACTTGCACGGCGTGTTGGACGTTTCGCTAAATGCTGTATCGCGCCTGCACAACCGACGCTGCTTTCCCATTATAATTCTCTTGAAATTTAAGTCAGTCAAGCATGTTCGCGAGGTTAAAGACACACGTCTGCCTTCCGACAAAACGGCGGCTAAAGCTGCCAAGGAAATGTATGAGCACGTCATCAAAGTAGAAGCTGAGCATCGTCATCTCATTTCTGGTAAATTTACTTTTTGAAATTTTATTGAAAAATTAAGTTTTCGCTGCTTCAGGTTTCAAGTTATTTGATTCTTACATCTTCACTGTCTTCCTCTTTTGATTAACGAATTTTTATTCCTATTTCGCAGCGGTTATACCAGCAGGTGGAAATCTAGCGTGTTTGTGTACGCAAGTATCTGCTGTAGTCGATCAGGTTTGTTATATTAAAATTTACTATTCTTTTTTTTTTCTTTATTTTTAAATTTTAATGAAATGTTTTGCTTCCTTGTTAACTTAATTGGATCTACTGTATTCATTTAGGAGCAAACTAAAATTCTTTGGGTGCCTCGTGGATCAATCTGGTGAATTATTTGTACAAATCGCAACTTGTGACTGGCAGCCTTTTCGGTTTTTTACCGATGTTGACATTGTTATACCTCTTCGTCGACCTTATTCTTCCTCTGTACTTTTATGTAAAATTGTAGGGTGTGATTTGTTATACCGGGTTTTTATACTTGGGGCTGTTTTCTTTCCAGCGCATGTACATTGTATCGATTATATATTGGACAATACAAGTCAAGCAATACAACTTGTCAAATAGCTTGGATTTCTTGCATGTGATGAGGCAACACTGTTGACGAATAACATTTCTAAAAAAAAACCTTAACAGGTAAACTAGCGTCAAACTTTATTTTCATCACTTTGTTTTGACGGTTAATCTAAATCAATACGAGACAAGGGCAAAGTTCCACAATGTAGTTTAGAATCACGCATTTTTGCAAGCGCTTGCGAAAAATTTTCCATTGTGATTTCTTCGGCCATTGTTGTGTCATCTGTCGATTTCGTGCTTTTCAAACTGTCGCGCATTCCATAGACAGCAGCAGTTCTGCATAGCTCTCTAAGATCGGATCCTGAAAATCCTTCCGTAAGCCTAGCCAGGGTTTCCAAATCAACATCTATGAATAATTGATATTTAGTACTTGGTTACATTTTTTCCCCAAACATTTTGATAAGACCTGATGCCACACGTTCATCCTTTAAGATCGTGAGCACAACTTGCCGGCGTTGTTCCATACCCTTAAATTGCAATGAAGAAAAAGTTTCATTATTTGTTTCTGCTTATTTAAGTTGATTTAAGAAACTACTAACTGGAAGTCCGATGTAGAAAGATGATGGCATTCGACGCAAAATTGCTTTATCCACGTCCTGAGGTCGGTTGGTTGCGCCCAGCACAACTATCCTCGATGGCAAATAAAAAATGACAATCTTTTGTTATTGTTTAATTTAAACGCCCTACTAACCTACGCTACTTTTTGAACTGTCTGTTGCTAGGCCATCCTGTACATTAATAAAAAAACCGATTAAATTGTTTCAGTGCCATTACGTACACTCGTTTCCATAAGGAAAATTTTCATACCCAATGAGACATGAAAAGAGCCTTCACCATAGCCGTAGCTTCATGATCATGAGTATCCCTTTGGGGTAGTGAGACAATCGAATAGGAGGCTGTAACTTATTTTTACAGCATAATATTTGACTGTTAAATTACCTTGAACGAAGAAGGGAATCAATTTCGTCGATAAATATGATGCAAGGTTGAATTTTCACTGCCAAGGAAAAAACGGCTGTTGCTAATTTCTGACTCTCACCATACCACTTGATAATTGATGAGGTAAATTAATTTAGTAAATGATATTGTGTTTTATGATTCATATCTATTATAATACTTTGTCAGTTAATGTCGAAGCATCGAGGTTTATGAATCGCATTCCTGCTTCTTTAGCGGTAGCTTTGGCCACCTTTCAATCAAGAACACAAAATGAATAATACACAACCACAAAGAGTTTAAAAGAATAATTAAGTGACTTTTCAAATCTGAGTTATATCCTACCATAGTTTTCCCACAGCCTGGTGGCCCATGCAAGAGTATGCCTGTATTGAAATTTGAATAAATAACTGTAATATGAAGAGCCATTAAAACCAATAAGCTAGAACTGTTAACCTTTAGGTGGTTGAAGGAGTTGGCTTGGGAAATGCTTTTTGCTTTTGATTGGCAAAATAAGATTGTCATGAAGTTCCTGTAACACACTGTCTAGCCCAGCAACATCTTTCCAAGATACAGGAATGCTTTCAGGGTCAACCAAATTACTTGCAATTGCAAGTTCATACTCTGTCAACTATGTAAAATAGAGAATGGTGAGAAAAATGAAATGAAAATATTCAACATTGAACCATTATAAAAGCACTCAATATAAAATTTCCAATTATTGCTTGTTTCAGTTTTCTTCACCATTACAAACTAATAGGCTACTAAGTGCTTATAGCCTACAGACGAAGAGCAGGAACTTCCTTGTTAGTTTCCCAACTATCAAAAAATGAAGTATTTAATATTTATCAAATCAACTAGAACAGAATTTTTATTTTGCTGCATCAACATTTATTAAATGAAGGATGATGGTATAAATGAGTGTACCATAGATTGTAAACATGAATTTTTGACTCACAATACTATTTACCTGTATATTGGTTTTTATTCTCAATTTAGTCATAAGTGCTTGTGCTTGTTGTTTTGCTTTGTTTTTTTTATCCCTGGTTGGATCTAATTGATCAACCATCCATTTCACAGCAACACACGTAAACGCAGTGGCTAATGCAACCCGTAATAGAAGAGTAAGTTTAGTTTCTTCATTCATATTAACTTCAAATGCATAAAACAATAACTACTAATTATTATCTTTTTATACACTAGGGGCACTGGCCACGATGTTGATTACAGTAATACAACACAGATTGCAATCAGAACAGAATGTCGAACCGGTCGAACGATATCTTAACAGCAGACGAATTCCGGGAAAAAGGTTGCTACTTGCTAGGTAATGAGTAATGCCATCTCTGAAATTCAACAAGAGATGGAGCAGAAAATATTTTTTACAGGGTTGAGTCTATTGCCACGACTTTTCCGTCTGCTTTTACGGACCCCACAGTCTATTACCGTGAAATCTATTGCCATGCCGGTCCGACAGGGCAATAGCCCTCTATGGCTATTGCCCTGTCAGTGTTAAAACCCCATCTGGCGACGGCTATTTCCCTATTGGTAGCCTTTCTGAATCCAGAACTAACTTTAATAGGATTGGGTTTAAAACTTTAAATAAGATGCATAGGGTAAAAAATTACAAAAATTTTTAATTTTTATGAGCAAAGCTTTTATTTAAGAAAAACATATGTAAAATAGTGAGCGACCTGCGTTATTAGCAAGGTACCTGAAGGAATATTTGCGATTTCTTTTCCATAACAAAAATATTAAAATAGCATGATATCACCACGATATAATAGGAAAGGTACAGTATCCTACAAAAAAATCCGAACACCTTGGTCTCTTTTTTATTTAAAAAAAATACTTTGGCATTTTTTTTCTTAATTCTAATAAATGAACTTTGTAAACCAATTAATTCTACATGTAATATGAAGTCTTCAAAGTTAAAAACAAAAAATATACATTGAACTGGGCTTTAGAAAAAGAGCTGTGTTCGGATTTTTTTGTAGGATACTGTACACTCTCCAGACACTCTCGCGCTATCCCAGTCTCTTGGAAGAAACGGCGGGTGTTCAGTAAAGGGTCCCAAGATTCCCCGCCAGGTTCACTAGATTAGTAGGCCCCTCGCCTCTCGGGGGTATAGCAAAAAATAGGGGTTTTCGTTCTTAATCATATAAAATTATCAATCAATGTTTCCAGAAATTGATTAGATTTAAGCTTTATTCCATTCCCTGTCCTTAAATACCTAATTGATCTAGATTAGGCAATTTTTTATATGTTTATTTTTTGATTGAAATTAGCGCCAAAAAAATCAAATCAAATGTATTTTTTATAACTTATTTTTGTTTATTCTATTTAAAATATTAAATATGAATTTTAAATATTACAAATGAATTTGAAAATTCATTAAGATAGAATAAACAAAAATAAGTAATAAAAAATATATTTGATTTGATTTTTTTGGCGTAAAATTAAAAAAAAGGCGAATTTCAATCATTTTACTTTTTAAACAAGCAATCCACCACTCAAGCGCACCAAATCCATGGACCCCCCTTTTTTCCCATTCCGCTATGGGACTTAAAAATCTGAAATAATTCAGGCATATGCAGTTTTCTACTCCGAATTCACCTGTTATTGCAGAATTTAAATATTCCCTGCCGTTCGGGAGATATTTAATGGTAAAGTCTGGGTTTTTTCAAATTTTAACATTTTTTTTTTTTTTTTTTGGGGGGGGGGGGTCTTTGGTATCGGTTTTTGGGTAAATGCTAACCTTTAAACCAAAACAAATTCTCCCAAAAGTTTGCTCGGCCATCCCTCATTCATTACGAATCCAAAAGGAATTTAAATTCTGGATTAGATTGGCCGAGTTATTCCAAATCTAGTAAAGTGTAATTTTGACAAGTTTCCCACCCAGCCTAGTCGCCATTTTTTATCACTCTTCCTCGCGTTCCTGGCGGATGACAGCCGAAGCATACGAGTTCTCTGCACCTACGGCTTCATATTGCCGGCCACTAGACTATTTGAAAGGGCCTACAGTATGTCCCCCGGTGTAAAGTGAAGGCCAGGAAGCAGCATTGACAAAAATCATGTTCATTATGAAAAAAAAATTGGCAAACACGACTTTCCATACTAACATAACATAAATAATAATGAAATAAATAATCTTAATAGTAATGTAATCAATGAAAAGTACTTACGACAGAGGTACTAATGTCCATAATAACTTCTAAAATTAAAAGTTTTGACGACGGAAGGTACTAATGGTCTCAAATGAAAACCTTAAACTTGCCGAAGAGCAGATAAAATGAGAAATGCAAAATCCTAGCACTTTCTTCGTGTGTAGGTTGTGTAGTCTAAGGGATAAGGCGTCGGTCTTCTATAAAAGCAGTTATCCGAAAATTACGGGTTCGAATCCCGCCACGATTAAAAACATATGACCTAATTATTAGTTCATTAGTAGTAGTTTACCATAAACGATGGGGAATCATGTCATATCAATAAAATTACAAATCTGTCTGGAACACTCAATGAATGTCACTGATTTGCATTGCTTTCACAGTGAAGATTGAAATAGGCAGCTGATTTAGCGTTGCTTGGTAGATAACTTAAATCATTCTCTCTAAAGATAGACAGATTATATCTGACTCATGATGAATTAAAATATTTTATTTAAAAAAACTTTGCAAGCTGAGGCCTGTTAGCGCCGTGCTAATAACGCGGAGGTCATGAGTTCGATCCTCTTACGGGCCATGCACTGTCATAGTTTCATTAAATATTTTTCACTGTTAAAAGGTACTGATAATTTCCAATTTTTTTTTCTAAAGAGGTTGAAGCAGATATGGCCGAGTGGTTAAGGCGACTGACTCGAAATCAGTTACCATCTTGGAGCGTAGGTTCGAATCCTACTATCTGCGTTTTGTTGCATTTAATTAATGAATGTAAAGACACAAAATTTGATCAAGTGGAGCTAGAAGTGATTTCTGGTCATTTTTGGGGAGAACAGCAAGTTTAAAATCAGTAGGGGAGTACAGAGTGTGAGAAGAACGAAAGGTCTTTAGGTCTTTAATATATGTGATGGCCTTGGACAAGACAAGTCAAGACAAGACCAACCAAGCACCGGGATGACTCTGGATAAGGCATGCTCTCCACAGTGGTTCGTTCGAGTGGTAAGAACAGTCAGGTTCATCGAAGTCGAGGTCTGTAATCGTAGGCCAAGTTTAGATAGTTTCTGAAAGTAGATGAGAGACAACAAGTACACGGTGCCGAGAATGCACCTTACCATCATGACCAGCGTCTTGAAGTCAGCGCGTTGTTGCTCCGGGAACCAGTGAAGACGGCAGAGGAGTAGGAGAGAGTCAGAGTTCACCTGTAAAACAGCAGAATAAGTTGCGCTGCCAAGTAATTGTCGCTGGCAAAGGTTACCAATTTTGAAGCATGCTATTTCAGCAATTTCCGAACACTGGGACAGATGAAAATTTTTGCTTTAAATCAGTAAAACGAAAAACAAGTAATTGCAATTTTAACGACAATTTACTTTAATGACAGGTTCGTTTTCTCGCTACCTCTGGCGAGACTCGAACTCGCAATCCCCGGCTTAGGAGGCCGGTGCCTTATCCATTAGGCCACAAAGGCTTTTCGATGCCGAATCTCATATTCAAACAACTACGTTATATTGCAACGCTTTTCCCTAAAAGATATAACCATACAGCGATTACCGTCTGTGGACATCGTCTCACTCTTGAACAACATTTTTAAAATAATCTTAACTACAAACTCTATTTCCAGATTTCCAGTTCTGTAAGTGGACATCCATATATATTATAAAAGAACAAGCTTTTGGGGGAGGAGCCTGTGTCTGTCACGGATAATGTGTCAACACAGGCTCCTCCCCCAAAATGGAACATGCCCAAGCATGCCCAAACAAATCACCACCAGATGTCGTGATGACGGTACCGACCGTGATGACCGTGATGACGCAATATGACGCAACAACCAGCATCACCACCAGATGTCTATAGCATTGCCGTGATGACGAAATCTACTGACTGGGCAGATTTCCCACCATAAAATCTTTAACGGGCAGATGATTAAGCTACAGAAAAGCAAATAGCAAAAGAGTCCGACTTTACGCTAGACCAAAGTTCCCCGGATTTCAACGGGGCTCAGGTTACTCGTAGATTTACTATTGCAATTAGTTGCATTTAACAAGGCGTTAGACTCTCACAATGAGGGATACTCTTTCTCACTCTCTCACTTCATTATTTGTGTATGTTCCACGGTCTATATCCGAATGTACTTCCTTTTGGTTCGCACTTTCCCTATATCCAAGGAACATAGAGAAACACTCTGAAAACTCGTTTTGTCTATGCACATTTATGAATTCTGCTTATAACAATCCCATGGTGAATGATTTCAAACGACATTAACTTGATAAATAATGATGAAAAACGACCAATACTAAGTAAAATCAAATCTACAGCCGCCCGATAAGGGACTTGAACCCTTGACCTCAGGATTAAGAGTCCCGCGCTCTACCGTCTGAGCTAACCGGGCCTGTTAATAAAATTTGAAATGGTTTTCCGTTGCGGTTCATTTAAAATTTTACGATTCAAGCAATATAGATCTTTTACGGACGGAAGTACGGACGTTTTTCTATTCTTTGTAAACAAAATGGGTACACATTCTTTCACCATATAATTTTTCTCTGAATACATTGACTACATTGTAAACTACACTTAAAGACCGCCATAATGCATTTTGGCTCTGGCTTCTGAAAAATAGACACCTTTCTGGAAAAGCCAAGTGACAGGTCATGGCTCCCGAAACCCGGTTCCGAGCTGGATCCCGGGACCTAAGATACCCATGACTATACAGTTCATATATTTTTTTAAAATCATGTGTTAATATGAGATATTAGTAATCGATTGAAAATGAGTTGTTCCAATAGGAAATACTAGCTTTTGTAACATATAGCAATCAACGCAGTTGGTAGGGTTCGAACTTACGCCCCCGGAGAGGAATAGATTTCAAGTCTATCGCCTTAACCACTCGGCCACAACTGCCCCTAATTTTTAGATAGAATCTTGTCATAATAATTATTTTTGTTTACCTAAATTTCGTTTTTACCTTGCCGAAGAGCAGGTAAAATGAGAAATGCAAAATCCTAGCACTTTATTCATGTGTAGGTCGTGTGGCCTAATAGATAAGGCGTCGGACTTCTATGAGAGTAGTTATCCGAAAATTGCGGGCTCGAGTCCCGCCACGATTTAAAACATATGACGTAATTATTAGTTCATTAGTAGTAGTTTACCATAAACGATGGGGAATCATGTCATATCAATAAAATTACAAATCTGTCTGGAACACTCAATGAATGTCACTGATTTGCATTGCTTTCACAGTGAAGAAATAGGCAGCTGATTTAGCGTTGCTTGGTAGATAACTTAAATCATTCTCTCTAAAGATAGACAGATTATATCTGACTCATGATGAATTAAAATATTTTATTTAAAAAAAACTTTGTAATCAGAGGCCTGTTAGCTTAGTTGGTTAGAGCGCCGTGCTAATAACGCGGAGGTCATGAGTTCGATCCTCTTACGGGCCACTGTCATCGTTTCATTAAATATTTTTCACTGTTAAAAGGTACTGATAATTTCAAAATTTTTTTTTCTAAAGAGGTTGAAGCAGATATGGCCGAGTGGATAAGGCGACTGACTCGAAATCAGTTTCCATCTTGGAGCGTAGGTTCGAATCCTACTATCTGCGTTTTGTTGCATTTAATTAATGAATGTAAAGACACAAAATTTGATCAAGTGGAGCTAGAAGTGATTTCTGGTCATTTTTGGGGAGAAAAGCAAGTTTAAAATCAGTAGGGGAGTACAGAGTGTGAGAAGAACGAAAGGTCTTTAGGTCTTTAATATATGTGATGGCCTTGGACAAGACAAGTCAAGACAAGATCAACCAAGCACCGGGATGACTCTGGATAAGGCATGCTCTCCACAGTGGTTCGTTCGAGTGGTAAGAACAGTCAGGTTCATCGAAGTCGAGGTCTGTAATCGTAGGCCAAGTTTAGATAGTTTCTGAAAGTAGATGAGAGACAACAAGTACACGGTGCCGAGAATGCACCTTACCATCATGACCAGCGTCTTGAAGTCAGCGCGTTGTTGCTCCAGGAACCAGTGAAGACGGCAGAGGAGTAGGAGAGAGTCAGAGTTCACCTGTAAAACAGCAGAATAAGTTGCGCTGCCAAGTAATTGTCGCTGGCAAAGGTTACCAATTTTAAGCATGCTATTTCAGCAATTTCCCAACACTGGGACAGATGAAAATTTTTGCTTTAAATCAGTAAAACGAAAAACAAGTAATTGCAATTTTAACGACAATTTACTTTAATGACAGGTTCGTTTTCTCGCTACCTCTGGCGAGACTCGAACTCGCAATCCCCGGCTTAGGAGGCCGGTGCCTTATCCATTAGGCCACAAAGGCTATTAGATGCCGATTCTCATATTCAAACAACTACGTTATATTGCAACGCTTTTCCCTAAAAGATATAACCATACAGCGATTACCGTCTGTGGACATCGTCTCACTCTTGAACAACATTTTTAAAATAATCTTAACTACAAACTCTATTTCCAGATTTCCAGTTCTGTAAGTGGACATAGACTTACTATTGCAATTAGTTGCATTTAACAAGGCGTTAGACTCTCACAATGAGGGATACTCTTTCTCACTCTCTCACTTCATTATTTGTGTATGTTCCACGGTATATATCCGAATGTACTTCCTTTTGGTTCGCACTTTCCCTATATCCAAGGAACATAGAGAAACACTCTGAAAACTCGTTTTGTCTATGCACATTTATGAATTCTGCTTATAACAATCCCATGGTGAATGATTTCAAACGACATTAACTTGATAAATAATGATGAAAAACGACCAATACTAACTAAAATCAAATCAACAGCCGCCCGATAAGGGCCTTGAACACTTGACCTCAGGATTAAGAGTCCCGCGCTCTACCGTCTGAGCTAACCGGGCCTGTTAATAAAATTTGAAATGGTTTTCCGTTGCGGTTCATTTAAAATTTTACGATTCAAGCAATATAGATCTTTTACGGACGGAAGTACGGACGTTTTTCTATTCTTTGTAAACAAAATGGGTACACATTCTTTCACCATATAATTTTTCTCTGAATACATTGACTACATTGTAAACTACACTTAAAGACCGCCATAATGCATTTTGGCTCTGGCTTCTGAAAAATAGACACCTTTCTGGAAAAGCCAAGTGACAGGTCATGGCTCCCGAAACCCGGTTCCGAGCTGGATCCCGGGACCTAAGATACCCATGACTATACAGTTCATATTTTTTTAAATCATGTGTTAATATGAAATATTATTAATCGATTGAAAATGAGTTGTTCCAATAGGAAATACTAGCTTTTGTAACATAAAGCAATCAACGCAGTTGGTAGGGTTCGAACCTACGCCCTCGGAGACGAATAGATTTCAGGTCTATGGCCTTAACCACTCGGCCACAACTACCACTAATTTTTAGATAGAATCTTGTCATAATAATTATTTTTGTTTACGTAAATTTCGTTTTTACCTTGCCGAAGAGCAGGTAAAATGAGAAATGCAAAATCCTAGCACTTTATTCATGTGTAGGTCGTGTGGCCTAATAGATAAGGCGTCGGACTTCTATGAGAGTAGTTATCCGAAAATTGCGGGCTCGAGTCCCGCCACGATTTAAAACATATGACGTAATTATTAGTTCATTAGTAGTAGTTTACCATAAACGATGGGGAATCATGTCATATCAATAAAATTACAAATCTGTCTGGAACACTCAATGAATGTCACTGATTTGCATTGCTTTCACAGTGAAGAAATAGGCAGCTGATTTAGCGTTGCTTGGTAGATAACTTAAATCATTCTCTCTAAAGATAGACAGATTATATCTGACTCATAATGAATTAGAATATTTTATTTAAAAAAAACTTTGCAATCAGAGGCCTGTTAGCTCAGTTGGTTAGAGCGCCGTGCTAATAACGCGGAGGTCATGAGTTCGATCGTCTTACGGGCCACTGTCATCGTTTCATTAAATATTTTTCACTGTTAAAAGGTACTGATAATTTCCAAATTTTTTTTTCTAAAGAGGTTGAAGCAGATATGGCCGAGTGGATAAGGCGATTGACTCGAAATCAGTTTCTATCTTGGAGCGTAGGTTCGAATCCTACTATTTGCGTTTTGTTGCATTTAATTAATGAATGTAAAGACACAAAATTTGATCAAGTGGAGCTAGAAGTGATTTCTGGTCATTTTTGGGGAGAACAGCAAGTTTAAAATCAGTAGGGGAGTACAGAGTGTGAGAAGAACGAAAGGTCTTTAGGTCTTTAATATATGTGATGGCCTTGGACAAGACAAGTCAAGACAAGATCAACCAAGCACCGGGATGACTCTGGATAAGGCATGCTCTCCACAGTGGTTCGTTCGAGTGGTAAGAACAGTCAGGTTCATCGAAGTCGAGGTCTGTAATCGTAGGCCAAGTTTAGATAGTTTCTGAAAGTAGATGAGAGACAACAAGTACACGGTGCCGAGAATGCACCTTACCATCATGACCAGCGTCTTGAAGTCAGCGCGTTGTTGCTCCGGGAACCAGTGAAGACGGCAGAGGAGTATGAGAGAGTCAGAGTTCACCTGTAAAACAGCAGAATAAGTTGCGCTGCCAAGTAATTGTCGCTGGCAAAGGTTACCAATTTTAAGCATGCTTTTTCAGCAATTGCATACAAATTCCTCGGCATTAACCATACAATGTTGACACTTTGTATTCAGCCGCTCTAACGCAAAACAAAACAAAAGAAAGACGATCGAGGCCCCTTCGTTGCTACCGCCTCCTCGATACTTCAGACTCTTTTCGGCTCTAACACAACGCAGTCATGTCGAGCCCAAGCTCTAGCAGTTCAAGTTCTAGTTCAAGTAGTGCGGATTCCAGGCGAAGTCGTGTTCAGGAGAATCGTCGTGCATCATCGTCATCCGGCTATCGTCGGCAGGAAAATCGCGATGATAGGCAGAGACAGGTTACCGGCGATGCCCAGGCAGCTTTAGGCAATGATCGGCGAAGTCAGACACCACGTGTCAGCCCGGCTCGTGAAGAAATGGTTCTGCAGCGTGAGGCTCAGCCCAGGGAACGTCGTAGCCAGGCACGTGAAGAAGAAACTCGGCAACGTGATGAGGAGGCTCGACAGCTTGAAAAAGAGGTCCGCCATCGTTATGAAGAGGCTCGGCAACGCGATGAAGAAGCTCGACAACGTGATCGAGACCAGCGTCCAGCCGATCGTCGGAGCAGAGAACGAGAGAACCGCGATCGCAGCCGTACTCCGCATGCTCGAAGCCCGTCTCCTGCGCCACTAACAAATTTCTCGGTGTGCCACAAGAACATGAGGGAATTTAGAGGCAGGATGACTTCGTCGCTGAAATCAACGGAAGCGAAGCAGCTTCGGGAAAGTTTAAATCCTAATTTCATTAATTCTTCTTTTGAGTTGAAATGTCCCCATCTCGATAGCTCAATGGCCCGTCGCTTCAAGGATCCTAACATCAAAGGCCCAGAACTGTCCAAGGCGGAAGCGAACGAG
This sequence comes from Daphnia pulex, assembly GCF_021134715.1. NCBI lineage: Eukaryota > Metazoa > Arthropoda > Branchiopoda > Diplostraca > Daphniidae > Daphnia > Daphnia pulex. The sequence goes on along the minus strand of NC_060024.1, from coordinate 1,758,484 downwards.
AAATCTCTCAAAGCAGAGCAGTACAAAGTTCTGGATGTGACCCGTCCACTCCTCTTTTTACGGGAGAAGATGTCCGAGAGAGAAGAATTCGGAGGGTCGCCTATGGCCAATGCGGTTGATACTGCGTTGCGCTTATGGGGCCATACCTTCCACGGCATCACGGCTAGCCGACGGGAGAATCTTTTGAAGATTTCAGACCCGAAATTTGTGTCGCTTCTGTCTGAACCAAGCCGTTTCAAGACTCGCCAATGCGGGTCGCTATTTGGAAGGACCTTCATCAAAGGAATGGTGAAAGAGGCCAGGGACGACCAACAACTTAGGATCGTCGGCCGTGGCAGTGCCCCTTCATCGTCTCGAGGACACGGAAGCGGCAGCGTCGCTAGAGGAGCGCCGAATGGTTTTCAACGCAACGGTAGCAGCCGTGGCGGGCATTACGGTGGAAGTTTCAACAACGGCGGTTTCAACAGAGGTGGAGCAGCTAGAAACAACACCTTCAACAACAATCGGTATGTGTCAGACTTATCTGTTCCTTTAGTTATTTTGGATTCGGTCATAGTGGGCGCCAAGCTATGTCATTATGTTGAATTTTGGAAGTCGCTATCTAAAGAACCGTGGATCTTATCGAGCGTAAAGGAGGGGGTAAAAATTGATTTTATTAGCCCGCCTTTTCAAACAGTCGCAGGCCGTAATATGAAGATGGGAAAAATTCAGTCAGAGATTTGTGACAGGGAAGTAAAAATTTTATTAGAGAAGGGCGCTATTGAACAGATCGCCACGTCTACAGAGGGGTTCATAAGCGGTCTTTTTGTTATACCTAAACGTTCGGGCGGATTTCGCCCTATTGTAAACTTGAAATCCTTAAATAAATTTGTTAGACCGGAACATTTCAAAATGGAGGGCATTAGCTCGCTGCAAGAATTGATCCACCGAAATGATTTTTTTGTTAAAATCGATTTGAAGGACGCCTATCTCACCGTTCCCGTCCACCCGGAGGATAGGAAATTCTTTAGGATACTTTGGGGGGGGGGGGGCGTTTTGTATCAATTTCGATGCCTAGCCTTCGGTCTTTCCTCTGCCCCTTGGATTTTCACCAAAATTTTGAAACCTATCGTAAATTTTTTAAGGAGACAGGGCCTTCGTTTAATAATTTATCTTGACGATATTCTCATATTAAATTCAAACGCGGAAGGAGCAGGGAGAGATTATTTATTTGCGGTGTCCATTTTGGAAAAGTGTGGTTTTCTCATAAATCTAGAAAAATCAGTGGGCACACCTGAGCAATTCATTGAGTACCTAGGATTGATTATAGACTCGAAGTCTCTTTCTCTTTCTCTCCGTCCCGAAAAAATTGTAGAGATTATTGATCTTTGTGGGAAAGCCTTAGAACGGGTTTCAGTTTCCTTAAGAGAGATTGCCAAAATTTTGGGTAATCTTGCCTGGGCGATCAAAGCAATTCCATTCGCCCAATCACACTATAGGGACCTCCAAGCGCAATACATTGAAGGTTGTAAACAATTAGGGGGCTCGCTTAATTCAACTATCATTTTGGACAAGAAAATTGAAACAGAATCTGACTTGGTGGATAGCCAACGTGAGAGAGTCTAACGGCAGACCGATGTCGGCAACAGACCCCGATCTCACAATATTTTCGGACGCGTCGCTTTCAGGTTGGGGGGCAGTAATGAATGAGGTTTCATCAAGAGGTCCGTGGACTCTTGGTGATTAAAACAGGCACATTAATGAGTTGGAACTTTTGGCGGCTCTTAATGGTTTAAAATGCTTTACCAGTCAAGTCTCTAACCTATAAGTCCGCCTTATGTTAGACAATTTTACGGCGGTGCATTATATTAATAAGTCAGGAGGAACCAGATCTCCAGCTCTCAGCGCCATCTCGGCGGACATTGTCGATTGGTGCGAGAAGCGCAAACTTTCAATCGAAGCAATACACCTACCCGGGGTTCTGAATGTTCTTGCAGATCAGCAATCGAGAATGAGGAACGAATCCAGCGATTGGAAATTCCAGGAATCGACGTTCCAGCGGATTCTGGCCCTCTGGGAGCCAGAGATAGACTTATTTGCCTCGACATGGAATCGACAATTGGACCGGTTTGTCAGCTGGAAGCCTCAGCCGGAAGCAATGGCAGTCGACGCTTTTTCCCTGAGCTGGACCAACCGGAGGGGATACGCATTTCCCCCGTTCAATATGATCGCCAGATGTCTGACAAAGATCATGAAAGAAGAGGCCGAACTTATTCTGGTGGCACCGGTTTGGCAAGCGCAACCGTGGTGGCCGACCATCATGAAGCTAGCCTTGCAGTCCCCCGAATAATTTGTCCGGAGATAGCATTGCTCTCGGACCCATTGGGCAACCCTCACCCTCTTCTGGAACGAGGATCCTTCCTGTTAGCCGTTTGGATATTGTCCGGAGACGCTTCAAAGACAGCGGCTTTTCGGAACGAGTGGTCCAGCTGCTCGTGGAAAGTAACCGTGAGGCCACATCAGCTTGCTACCACAGCTCATGGAACGGTTGGCTCGGTTGGTGCGCTCAACGGAATCAAAATCCCGTGTCTGCTTCTCTAACCGTCGTCCTCGATTTTCTTTCCGAATTACACGAAGAGGGTAAGGCTTATAGGTCGATTAATGTTTCTCGATCTATGCTCTCGGCTACGCTTGACAAGATCGAAGGTTATGACGTGGGTAAACATCCTTTGGTTATTAAACTTAGGCTAGGCATTTTTAATTCTAACCCTCCGAAACCCAGATACAACTCTTTCTGGGATATAGGCTCGGTGCTATCTTATCTGGAAGGTCTCGGTCCAGACACCTCCCTATCGTTCAAAAACTTATCATCTAAATTAGTAATGCTTCTCGCCTTGACTCTTTTCAGAGTGTCGGAGATCGCGGCCATCGATTTTAAATCGATCGTCTTTTCCGGGCCGGTTGTGAAATTTGCTCTGAGTCGACTAAGGAAGTCACAGCGTAAAGGCTCCCTGCAGGTTGTTTCCTTAAATCGCCTTGGTTCGTCGCTTCAAAATTGTCCGGTCTCATGTTTGGAACGTTACATTTTCGTAACGAGCGAATTTAGAAAAGAATCAACAAATTCCAGCTTGATTTTAGGTCTTAGGTCTCCCCATCCGCCTATCGGCGCATCTACGATTGGGCGCTGGATAAGGCTCTTACTTTCAGAGGCGGGGGTCGACACAACTACTTATTCTGCCCACTCTACGCGTGGGGCATCGGCTTCGAAAGCCGTGAGCGCCGGCCTTTCGATTGATTCAATTTTGAAGACTGGTAGTTGGGCATCCGAGAGTGTATTTTCTAAACAATACAACCGCCCAAAAAATAAGGATTCATTTGGAGAGGTCATTCTCGCTGGTGAAGCTAATGGAAATGTGCTTTAAAATCACTGTATGGTTAAGGTCGAGCAATTTGTATGCAATTGGAAAATTGCTCGAGGTCGCGTAGCGACCGAAGAGCAATTGAGATTGCTTTCAAAGAAGTGAGACCTTAACCATAGTTAAGGTTTCCCACCCTCCCACTCCGAACTAAATTGTTTTTCTTGTTCTTTTCTTTTCAGAGGACGTGGTCACCACGGTTCCCGCAACAATTAATCGGCCGGTCGCGGATGCCCATTTTTTTAAGAAGAAGAATCTATTTTATTTTTCGACGAAAAGGTCTAAAGTATCAAAGGGGCGGTAGCGCCGAAGGGGCCTCGATCGTCTTTCTTTTGTTTTGTTTTGCGTTAGAGCGGCTGAATACAAAGTGTCAACACTGTATGGTTAAGGTCTCACTTCTTTGAAAGCAATCGTTATATTACAACGCTTTTCCCTAAAAGATATAACCATACAGCGATTACCGTCTGTGGACATCGTCTCACTCTTGAACAACATTTTTAAATAATCCTAACTACAAACTCTATTTTCAGATTTCCAGTTCTGTAAGTGGACATAGATTTACTATTGCAATTAGTTGCATTTAACAAGGCGTTAGACTCTCACAATGAGGGATACTCTTTCTCACTCTCTCACTTCATTATTTGTGTATGTTCCACGGTCTATATCCGAATGTACTTCCTTTTGGTTCGCACTTTCCCTATATCCAAGGAACATAGAGAAACACTCTGAAAACTCGTGTTGTCTATGCACATTTATGAATTCTGCTTATAACAATCCCATGGTGAATAATTTCAAACGACATTAACTTGATAAATAATGATGAAAAACGACCAATACTAACTAAAATCAAATCAACAGCCGCCCGATAAGGGACTTGAACCCTTGATCTCAGGATTAAAAGTCCCGTGCTCCAGTCTGAGCCAACCGGGCCCGTTAATTAATTTTGAATAGTTTTCCGTTGCGGTTCATTTAAAATTTTACGATTTAAGCAATATAGATCTTTTACGGACGGAAGTACGGACGTTTTACTATTCTTCGTAAACAAAATGGGTACACATTCTTTCACCATATAGGAAGAGATTTCAAGTCTATCGCCTTAACCACTCAGCCCCAACTGCCAGTAATTTACAGACAATCTAGTGATAATAATTATCAAAAGAAATTCAAAATAATACACTTTTAAAGATATCATGATATTATAAATAAATGACATGGGATTCCTCATATTTTTATGAACTGGGCGTTTCCAAAGACAAAAAATCTAAAATAAATATTTGTCAATAGATCAAAATTTATATACTCTAATTTTAATTAAATAGATTTTCTTATTCTTTCTTTGTCCAATAGTGCTTAACTCTGAGTTCCTGAGAACCCTCAGCAGGATCAATTTTCCATTTTTGTTTTCTTGTCTTTTTTCTTTATAACAGTTATCGTCTTTAAAATTCTCTTCTTCGTCACCATCTTCTTCATCATTGCTGTTTTTGTTCGGAGAAAGTATGATCCTGTTTATCGAAGAAGCGTGACAATAAATTTATCAAAGTCCATAAGAAATCTGAATTCTATCCTCTTCCATTTATGGGTGATTTTTCTCAAATGAGAGAAAGCGAGCAAGCAAGTTTAAACATAAACCTATATAATAAACTGAATTTTCTTCTTACGATGGTATAATTTCGTAAGAATGCACAACCCTAAAAAGCCATTTAGTGTTTTAAAGTACATAAATAGATGCAATTATAGTTAGCAGGCAAGTCCAAGAGAAGGAATATTACTTCGTGAATTGGTGCATTCCATGCATACAGCCATGCACACTGCGAACAGCTTTTTTAATTATTTGCAAATGCTCTTTTATTTCTTGTCTGTGACTTCTTTTGAAAAGATCCACGTATTCCATTGCTACACAAACATGACAAATTTAAAATTTGTCAATGGCAAAAAAAGTTCCAATAATGCATACTGACATGTTTGTTGCTGGAGGTGGGACATTCAAAATGCAATTCACATTATCTCTTGTTTTCTTTACATTCGAATTTTTTATACTTAAAAAATACTATTGTAGTTTCCAACACATCATTTCACCATAAGTCACACGCCTAAACTATGACAAAAAGGTGAAATCTATATTTCTTACTGAAGAATAAAACACAGGAAAACAACATTGCTATTGTAAAACATCTATTTAAAATTTGGTAAAAAACTTAATTCGAAATAAAAATTTCAGGAAAAAATGCCCCAAATATCAGAATTATTCGTGGTGATAGGTTCGAGGTCAAGGCCTTGGTCTGGAAGGTTTAATCTCTTATCTCGAATACTACTTCCTATAACATATTCAATATAACATGCTGAATTTCAAAATACGTGGGCCCTGACCATCCATTACCAGCATGTTTGTCCTTAATTTGTGACCAATTTTCAGATGACCTTCATCCAAATCACCCTTTTCGTCTTTCCCCTTTAGGCATTTTGGGCAAAAGAGGGTTGTAGTCAGCATGGTAGAGAGGGGGAGAGCATGGTCGTGCTGATTAGCTGATCGTTTGAGCGGAAGATTGAGCATTCTATTGAAGTATATGACACTCTCAGAGTCACCAAAAGCTTTATTGTGCACATAGCAAGGTATATGTTTAAGCAAGACAGACATTCGTTTATAAAGGACATACCTTACAATTTGAGAGAACACACACTGACAGATGTAGACCCATGAAAAGCTAAACCTCAAAGGAAAGGAGCGACTCTAGGAAAATCACCTAGCATACCTACATTCAGTGGAGCTAAACAATATCTCATAGATCTAGCTGGAGGCTAGGTGGGAATCCAGGGAGAAGAAGGGTGTGGATTACAAGTCATCTTTATTGCATTGCATTGTATTGTATTGTAACAATTTATATAGCGCACTATCGCAGAATCTAATTCGATCTAATGACACTGTTTTAGTTTCCAATTTGAAAGATGTGATTAAACACATCACCGTATGTTTAACGTCATATCCTTGAAAGCAATCAAGGATCCTATGTTATTCTGTGCTGCCTTTTTCACGGCGCGACTGCTACAGTTTTATCACGGGTTCAGCTGGGGTTCGAAACCAGAGCCTCATTGCCTGATTTCCAAAGCGTTGACGCTCTAATCCACTACACCCCGCATCCCCTTTAACACGTTCACAGATAAAACAAAAGTTTGAGCGTGGGAGGTGTGCCGCACAAACGTTGTTCCGCTCGTGGCAAGACTGATCACTTGCTTTAGACCTGGCTGGAATTTGCAAAACACTCCGTCTGTTCTTCGCGGCCAACCTTGCGCTCGAGCGTGAGCAGGAAGGCCACTCTCTAATGACGCCTGTAGATACGGCTTGACTTTTTGGCCCAGCAGACGCAGATGCGGGGGGTCTAGCCGGAAGCAAAGAAGAGATGGGTGCCAAAACGTTTCTTGTTGATTTGTTGGGCACAGACACCACTAAAGGGGCGCGAACGGAAATTGTGAACGGGGCTAAAAGGGTCGTATCAAGTAGCTAAGATCTCAGCGCAACTCAGCTTGGATCACAACTTGATAAATTTTCTCTCTTCTGTTCAGTTATTTAAATCGATACATACATCGTCTAGCAGCCAGCTTTCATATTGAAACTCTTTTTGTTGTTGAAATATGGCGCTTTCTGAACAGCAACGCATATTGACAATTGCTACGGTCATAAGTGAAGTGATACAACAGAATATTGATGAATGTGATGTTATTTATCACGAGTTCAGCCAACCTCTTATTGCTGAACAAGACATTTTAAATTCAAGGCGAGATGGTACAAGTCAATTCACTGGGATTGAAGACTATATCGAAAGGACGGTTACTGGGTATTCGGATCCATATTTCTACAAACATTTTAGAATGTCTAGAATGAGTTTTCAGGTAGGCCACTACTTGTTAAATTTTGAAAAGATGAAGGTTTGACTTAGATTTTTTGGGTTGGAAATCCTTAGAGGTTGGTATGGAAGATCTCCCCATTTTTGAATATTTGTGGTATTGCTTCGTGTGTACCTCCTGAAACAAAATTACTCATCACGTAACTTAGCTTAAAGCTTAAGCTTAGCTACTTAAGCTAGTCTTTTCCGTCATTTACGTCGCCTGCAAAAAATAAATTTAATTAATTGATCGTCCAAACTAATTGTCTGTAATTATTACCTAGCTTGTTAACGTGGGATGTCGATGTAGATGCGGGTGAATCAATAACAAGCCTTTCCTTAACGGCAGGCATACGGAGAGATGGCAAGGTAGCTTTTCTTTTGCCTCCTGTCTTTATAACAGCTTCTTTTGGCAACACACGAATATTGCCGTCGATAACAGCAACAGGGAATGGCCTAGAGATCGTACGCGTTGCTGACGACTAGTGCCTGGTCCTTCATTATCCATCTCAGAATTTTCTTCTTGCTCTATTAAAAAAAAATATTTTACATATATTATGCCATCGAAAATGTTACATTACGTCGCAAACGGAATACACACTACATTACTGAGTAACTATTAGCCTATTTTAAAATTATAAATAACTTACCAACATGCCCATCTAGTATTCTATTTTCTTCTTCCGTCCGCAATTGTTCTTGAACGTTTGATTGTTCTTTTTGTTTCAAAAACTGATTGTAGACAGCATCCGCAATCTTCTTTTTAAAATCTGGATCTGTGAACCAATTGCACACCAAAATATGTTTATTTCTTATTTTTTTAGTTTAATCTATTCGAATTACCTGCATCAAATCGCCATTTTTCTTGCTCTGACACTTTAATAAAACTAATTCCGCCACAGGGAAAGATAAATTTAACTACAACCTTCTCTTCCGCAATTAATTCCGCTATGCCTGTTTCTAAGCCAACACGTCTTCTCTTCACTAATGTAGAAATTCAACTAAACCTTTTCCTATGTTAAAGCCCTGCGCAGGATTTATCTTACCTTACCCTTTCATAGCCAAGCAAATTCTTAAAATACGCGCGTAATTTTTTGGTTTCTTGGTGGGCTTTAACGTTCCAAACCCTTCCCTCTCGGCCAAAAATGTCCTTCTATCCTTTTTCTCTCTCTCTTTTTTCTTAATAGCGTTATAAGAAACATTATCTTAAATAATCAAAAACTATATCGATAGCTGATATATATATATTATTCTTTCCATTTTCCGTAATGAAATATTTCTAAAAAAATGTAACTTCTTCTTTATTTATACTTTTATATTTATAGTTGCATTCTATGTATTTATATTTGAAAACAATTTGCAGCATTTCATATTTCCGCTTTTATAATAACTTCGTCTGCTTGGCTGTAAAAACTCCCTGTAGATCAGTGATCCAAGCTGAGATCTTAGTTACTTGATACGACCCTAGACAGGGAGAGGGACGTTAAAACGAACGAAGCAAGTGTTCTGCTGCTTATAGTCGCTGCGGGGACCACTGGTGTCGCTGCAGGAGCAGTTGCTGCTGGGACTTTTCGCTGTCCATGGCAAATGTTGATCGCACTGCGATTCTGGCGGAATTCCCTCCCATCAATGGTGCTGACGAAATAGGGATCCGGCTGTTGATACATGTCTTCAATACACCAGGGATCCTTTTTTACCGATGCAAACACGAAACGTTGTTGAACTATCAAAACTGGATAGCTGTTGGGAACAGCGGAGGACTGATGAAGTAGCATTGTATCCCGTCGACGTTTCAAAAGTTTCCCTACTTCTCAACTGTTGATATCCTGATGCTTGATTGCTGCTGGAACAAACGGCAGACTTCCCCGCAAATTACGAGACTGGAGCAGCACGGATGAAGGCGGAAGGCCACCGCAAATGGTAGTGGAGTGAATAGCTTGGACCGCGGCTTGAAGAGAGCGGCCAATCTCAATGGCTTTTACAAATTAATTCTTGGCGGTCTGAACGGCACGCTAAACGAAACTGTTGGACTCGGGGTAAAACGTGCTCTACGTGACATGGGTAAACTGCTGTTGGTGGTAAAACACGCAAAATTCTCTGCCAAACTGCAGTCCAGAATTTCCGTCTGATGGTACTGTTGAGCCGGATTATTGTGCGGTTTCAAAGTTCTGCTTAAGGTGTCCGTAAGTTACATCTCTTTACCTGGCTTGTAACACAACTGATAGCTGTACACTTGGAGCTGGAGTCACATTCGCTGAATTCGAGGAGTGCATGGGTCAATGGGCTTGTCAACCTGACCAACGAGGGGCTTGTGGTCGGTTTAAACTAAAACTTGACTCCCGTGCACACAATGATGGAAATTCTGCATTCCAAACTGTATCGCTAGCTGCTCCTTTTCACGTTGTGCATACGTGCGCTGGGTCTCGGTAAATTTTTTGACGCAAACTCAACTGGCTGGCCATCTTGCAGCAAGACTGCCCCAAAGCCAAAAAAAGACGCATCCACTGACACAGTCAATGGAGCAGCCGGATCAAAAAGCTTTAGGGTGGGAGCCTTGATGGGCTAACATTTTTCGTGCTTAATGCGTCCCAGACCTACTCAACATCACGTTTGAGCAGATCTCGCAACGGTTTGGTTGCAGACGACAAATGCTGACAAAACTTGGATAAGTAATTGAACACACCCAACAGTCGCTGGAGATCTTCCTTCGAATTAGGCTTTTGAAACGCACGAATGGCTTCAATTTTATCGGGATCCGGATTCAATTGTTGGTGGAAGATAATGTGTCCGATCCAGTTCTGACTGTAAAAATTTACACTTACGGCATTCAACTTAAAATTGACTTACACTTATCTTTCAAACACTTCATTCAACCGTTCTTCATGATCTTCTTGTGTTTCACCCCAAACGAAGAAATCTTCAAAGTAGATCTCACTACTACTAAGGTCTCCAAACCACTGCAACACCAATTGCTGATTATCTTTCGTCGCTGAGAAAATACCGAGCGGGAAAAAAGATAACAATTCTGACAAAATGGAGTAGTGAAGGTCGTAAAAAAAAACTGGATACTTCCGAGAGAGGAACTTGCAGAAAGCCGACGTCGCGTCGATCATGGAAAACAACTTCCCCTTTCCGATTCAGGCAAACAACTCTTGTGCCCTAGGCACCGGAGAGTTTTGGCGCTTTATCACTTTATTTAGATCCAACGGGTCTAGACAGTTACTTAAGTTACCACCCGTTTTTTTAAAGCCAGCATTGGGTTCACCCATGCTGTCAGTTCAGTATCTTTGCATATCAAATTTAGCTTTTCCGTGTCGTCCAACTTCTTTTTCACTGAATCACGATTCTTGGACCGGTATTTGGTGGGGAGGACGCACAACAGGCACATAATTGTCTTTCAGTTTGATTTCCTACTCAATGGGCAATTTTGCGATGCTGGGTAAGCTGGGCGACGACGAGTAAACAAAGAGTTCATTGACATGTTTCTTTGTCACGTGAAAATTCACAACAACTGGGCAGCCCCAGTATAGGGACAATTTGACTTCCTTGATCACGATTACGCGAACCTTAAACCGTTTTCAGTTGGGAAGATACCTAAACATCCACCCAGTACATGCAAGGGCTGACCATTGTAGGTGCGAAATCTAGGACCAGGCAAAAGCTTCTTTTTGTGTCCGAATTTGCTGTACCAAGACAACGAAATGACGTCAAGGATGCTCAAGTTTCTACTTTGAATTGCAACGAATAACCAGAAATGAGCAAGTCAACACTCCACTGTGAGTGCTGTTGACACTCAACGAATTGATCACATACTCTTCGATACTAGCGACGTTTTCAGAGTTACGATGATTAAACTTGTCACACTTAGAACACTGCTTACAAACAGCCGAGCACCTTCCTTTCATCCGTTTAGTGATCCACGAAGATGTTTCACAAGCACGTAAAATGACAATGGCTTTTGCCAGAGTAAGCTGGGGATCAAACAACAACTTTTCACGCGCTGTGTTGTCGGCCACGCCAATGAAGATTTGGTTATGTGGGATAGAGTCACGTTGCGCGTCGTATTCACAAGTAGCCATCAGTGACTGAAGTTCAAAAGAAGAAGGTTTCACATGACTCACCATCACGCTGATGTCGAGTTAAAAACTTGTAACGTTAAAAAGTTTGAATCTTTCTTAATATTATAAGCTTAATCTTCATCAAATTTTTTATATCAGTAGAAAATATATTGTTAATTTATATTATTGATGAGCACTATAAAAATTGTATCGGTATAATGAGATATAGAATTTAAATGCGTTTTTTCACGCTTTTTCACGTTTTTTCCCGCTGAGGGGTCTAATTTTTATTTGATCGTCGCCATTTTTTTTAAAAATTTTTTTTATTGCTATGAACACCCCAAAATAGAAGAGCGTCATCAAAATTCAAAAATTTCTGTAAAACGGAACACCCTAAGGCAGCCGTTAACTATTAACTTATCAGTCGATACTGTACAGAACTATGATTAATTTCTGATCAAATTTTTGCTATTCGATTTTTCTTCGCTGTAAGTCCGTAATGTATCAAATAGTAGGCTAGGCTACAGTGTAAAGATTTTTTAGTTTATCAAAAAGCTGGACTTCGAAGTCTGTTGCGAGGCCGTGGCTAGTAGACGTATCGCACCAATTAATTTTGTTAAGTTTATATCTTTGAACCGTTCATTTTCCACTGCAGTATTTCATCAGTAATACAAAGAAAAGCTTCATTATTTTGAAGAATTCATTAATTTAGGAAATTTGGCGACTTTCACTTTGGGAATTGTGTATTTCAAATAAGTTGAGACAGTTCAAAATAACATGTCGTTACTACAAACTGAACAAAAAACAAAACATATTCTCATGACTTCCAGCCTTCCATCATCCATATCATTCCAGCTTACATGTCTTTTCTTACTATTGAATTTCACTCGGATAGCAGTGCGACTTGCAATCTCGATTTGAATTAGAGACCAACCAAGTAAATTTTTCCACACCTTCTTCGTAAGATCTGTAAAGTGAAAATACAGTTGATTAATTATCCAATTACTTTTTTTGTATTCTTTGTTACTTACTTATGATATGTTCAAGGTCTAAGGACTTCATTGTCTTCCTAACATTATCTCCTCGTGTAGCATTTCGGCTTGTCATTTTGGTTGTTGCACGATATTCATAAGAAAAGCCAGCCTCCATGTTGTCATACACAAATTTTTTGATGGTGTAAACCCGTTGGATCACTGGCTCTTTGTTAGGGTTTTCTGTCTTCTGAAGAGCTAATTCCTTCTCTACGCTGGTTATTTCATCAAATGCTTTTTTCCTTGTGGGACGTTAAGACATCTTTATCTAAGTTGAAATCACTCGAATCGGTATCCGTATCCTGCATCACCAGTACAAATAAGTAGGTTTAAATTGAATGATGCAAACTAAAGGTGGATTCCGGTACTTACATTCTCGGTTTCTTTATCAGATGAGCTGTCTTCTTCATCACTTTCCGTTACTTTTGAACAATTTCCACCTTGCTTCTTTTCACCGTCTGTTTCCTTTTAAAAACAAAAACATTGCCAGGTTACACGACTGTTCTTGATCTTGATCGTGGAATTGTGAAAAAATTGGAAAGATTTGAAAATTAAAACACACTTACGTTCTTTTTTTTCTTCTCTTCACTGACCTGTTTCTGTTCTTTTTCCAGCAGTTGTTCTTTCAACACCTTAATCTCTTCATTCATTTTCTCTACCCGCTTCTTTTCAGCTATGAATTTTTCTTCTTTAGCTTTCAGCAACATAACTTCATCTTCCAAAACCTTTGTTTTCATTTTTTCTTCCTGTAACTTTTTTCCACAGCTTTCTTGCTAGTCTGTTTAAAGTTTTTTTTTCAACCACGCTCCCCTTCGTTTCCGAAAGTCGCTTAACAGCTTTTCTTGTGTTCACCATTTTGATGCTGACAATAAATAGCCTAACGTCCACTTCAGTTGGAGAATCGAGTCGAAGTGAAGCGATGCGAATTACTGGCTACTAGAGGTTGAACATTCGAGAACAAATGAAGTGGGAGTGTATGTAAAGAGGAAGGGGAAGCAAACCACTGCAGAGTCAAAGCACTGTGGGAATTTTGGGATTTGTTTCACTTTTTTCCGTCCTTTTATCTTAGTTGCCTAAGGATACAGCGAACTAAAATTCTTCCTTCGAACAAAAATTAAGGACCATACCTTCTGAAACTGAATCGTAATGAGTATGTCTGCGCTGATGCCTGACCGTTCAGATAGCAAATACACACAGCAAAATGATACCAGGACGCTTGAACGCTCATCATGAAATTCATGAAAGGCCACATGCAGTTTACAATTCTTTTCAGACATATATTGTAGAACTGAATCTGAATCACATTCAAATCAAGATTTTAAAAGAAATAAACTATATTTTCAAGCATAAGGCATGCCGACCTGCTAAACTTAGAAGCTAGGTATGTTGGCCAGCTCGTGGGAAAATGCGCATTGCATTTTATTGCATTTCTGTGAGATAAGTCAAAATCTTTCTATATATCCAAACTAGCTAGCAAAATTGATAGGCTAATAAGTACTCGTCAACATTGCTTCTTTATTGTTGAATGTAAACACTGAACAATTATTCCAAGGAAATTGAATTGGTGACAGCAGTTTGTTTTATCGTTCTTTATCACTTGGCTGAGGCAGGTATAACGCCACATTTTTCTAACACAAATTTAATTGTTTAGGGGTCGTTGTTTGCTCCATCCCTCTTCTTCGTGTAAACTTTTGTGCTGGTGTATGGATCAAAGGGTTTTTGGTAGTTGATGTCACCTTCCCTGAAGAATAATCAAAGTTAGTTCACGGGCATTTTTAATAATGATCTGTCTTGCAAAACTTACTGGTCTTGATTCTCCATATGCCCTGGGAACTCACAACCTAAAATGGGAGTGTCACAGACTTGGCAGAGTATGTGTGGCATTCCATCAGTCGCTCGCTTAAGCCCCAAATCGTTCTTAATTGGCACTCGCTGTCATTCCAACGGTTCCCAGCTAGCATGTCTTTATTGGTAAAATATTTTTTTCCGACAATATTCTTCGATCAATAACCCACATATTGGTATAATATTATATTATTACTTTGTTGCGACAAGGTGGCTGTTAAATTTTTTTGTTATTTTACCAATAAATGACTATTATCAAAGATGAATAAATTATTATAATTTTTTTTAATTTTCCCAATAACGGATCATTAAATAATGATTACATCGTTTTCTATGATAAAGCTATAGTCTTTTGACATTTACCACATGTTCAAAATCCTAAATGATTGGATAGCTGCTGCCTTTTAAGCCGAGAGTGGGTTTGAACCATCGTCCTTTGTGTCACCAATCCAACACTATTACCACTACACCAGAAACGGTGATAAAAATAAAGTCCCGATGTGACCGAATGGATAGTGCATACTTACACATTGTCATGGTTATAGCCCAGAGTGAGCAAAATCGATTTAATTTACATCAGTGTAGGAATTTATGATAATTGAGACTATTTGTTTCATAAGTCATTTGTTTGCTGCAAGTGGGTTTGAACCAACCTCCATAGAATTACCTATATGGATATATAATAATAGCAGTTTTAACATTTCATCTCCTTAACGTTTAAGATAAATTATATCACGTTAGCGTGAAGGTAGAGTTTTAAATTCGAAGTACGTAAGTTAGTTGATCGAGACTTGTGCAAGATATGGATTTTAAGACAATTGGATTGTTCAGTTAGGCAATTGTATGCAGAACTAACGAATTGAATACGATATAAAACATTTAGGATTTTGAACGCATGTTAAATGTAAAAGACTATAGCTTTTTCATAAAAAAAAGGATTTATTATTTTTTTAATGGTCCGTTATTGGGAAAATAACAAAAAGTAATATTGATTTATTCATCTTTCATAATAGCCATTCATTGGGAAAACCACAAAACAATTTAACAGCCACCTTGACGCAGCAAAGTAATAATCTAATATTATACCAATATGTGGGTTATCGACCGAAGAATCTTCTCGGAAAACAATATTTTACCATTACGGGACTAGACTTATCCATTTTTTGGCCATAGGGACATCCTTGGCGAGATCCTCTGCATCTGTCTATTGCCTGTTGGGACAAACCCCTATAGGGAATCCCCTCTTAACCCTTGTTTACGTGGCTTCTAGAAGTTAAAAACTTTTATTGCATCAAGTCGAAAATTATTTGTAATACCGATCTTGGTGTAGTGGTTATAGCATTGGATTGGTGACTCAAGGTGTGATGGATCAAACCCACTCAAGGCCAAAATCAAGAACTTGTCTAATAACAAATTGAAGATGAATAAATATTCCACGCTGGACTATATAACCATAAACACAACAACCAGATTTCCGTCAAAATTTTAAAATTAGTAATACTGTTATTTCACCAATAAAAGTGAAATAAGTAAATCAAGTTGAAAAAATATTGTAAGCCAACAAATTTGGGTGCAAAAATATATTGGAAAAATATTAAAAAAATTATTTTACCAACATCTCAATTGTAGGAATATAATATTTTAGCAATATTTGGGAAATATACTCTGCTAGCTGGGTTAACTCCAGGCTTTTATCGCGAGAAACTACATCAAAATACGCATAGGCTCCAGTAGATTTCAAGGGAGGGAAGTTGCTGAATCACATAGCAATATTTGACAAAATACCATTAATTATTAACGAGCTATGAATTCGATACCTGTACATCAATCGCTGCATGTCTTCTCCAGTGGCCTTCTTGGGAAAAGAAATATCCTTAAGACCGATGCCATAATATTTCAGAGGCTCCCATTCTCTTCTAGCTGGTACATGCTTTTGTCTTGCAATGGGAAGACAAAAAAACTTTCGAACGGTCTCCCTTTTCTTCTCCGGAGTATCCATTTTCCCTAAAAAATTTAACTTTAGTTATTTTTCCGAAGGCAATCAACTCACTTCATGAATTACACATTACCTTCGCCAATTCGGTTTTTCTTGAAACCACAAGGTGCTAGAAAAGCAGCAGCTTTATTTTTACCTTCTTTTTATCGTGTCTTTCTTTGTCTTGAAGTAAGTAAGACAAGCCGGGCGAACTGGATCGGGACCGCGAATGGTTCGAATTTTGCTTCTTTTTCTGGCTACTTTTTCGTGATTTAGAAGATGAACGAAGGGACGCGGATTGACTACTGCTAGATGAAGAAGAACTTTTATCTCTTTTTCAGTGAGGCCTGGCTTGTTTTCTTGTTACAGTGCCTACTTTGATGGCTGTACTACCGTTTCTACCCGACTTGCATCGTGAAGATTCGACTTTGATGGGAGATGAAATCGACGAACAAGAGAGCTCGGAACTAGAGGACTCAGAAGAAGTAACATGCCTCTTACGGCGTCTTTCACGTTCCGGTTTCATCGATTCTTGGTCTTTCGATTCTACTTTTTCTTTCTTCTGGGGTGTTCCCGGAGGCGTTTCCTTACATTTGCGAGTTCGTCGTTTTTGTTTTTCTTCGTCATCTTCTTTAGCCTTTTTTTATTTCATCTTTTTGTCTTCACTTAACGTATCCTGCTTGTTGACACTTTTTTTAGGATTTTCCAATTTTTCAACCTTTTCCGACTGATCCGACATTCCGCCAACTTCAGCTTAGGAATCTTTGTCCATTTTCTCCTCCTTAACCACAATCTTATTCTTCATTCCTTCTTTTTTACACCTTTCACTTCTGCAAGATATTCAACCTCGTCATCACTGCTACTCTGGTCAAAATCCTACAAAGAACGTCACAAATTAATAACGAAGACAAATATGATTACTCACAGACGACGACGATGACGACACGTTCTCTGACTTTGATTTCGTCGAGGAGGACTTAGAGTTAGAGCTTTTCTTCGACTTTTTTTTCTTTGGCTTGTTGACATTAAATTCATCAATTTTAGCCATTTCTTCCTCAAGACTATCTACATCTACTTCTAAAGTAAACGCCACGAAGAAAAAAACATCAATAATAAAAAATAGAAAAAAGTTTGAAACAAAAGGCTTCGAATACACATCTCTTGCCCAATACAAATTTTTAATTATACACAAAGTCGGAAACAAATAAAATTATTTCAACGAAAAAAAATTAATTTGGTTTTTCGGCTTTTTGGGCGATATCTACACGAATTTCGTAGTGATGCTCCGGAAAAATTGAAAATTACTGAGAAACAAACCACTGTCCAGCAGTTCACGCGTTTGAAGACTGGTTAGTGAGACGTGCACTGCAATTTCCAAATTAGCAATGAGAGCCCACTTGGCCTTTTTGGTCATTTGAAGCGATGTCGTACTGTGAGTATGGGACGGAAAAAAAAGGTGACGATAAGAGGTTGGGAGTTTGATTTTTCATTTTACATTTCACTTACCAGTGAAAGGATAAGCAAGATGGTTGGTTTTCGGAGGACCATCGTTCCACAGACAATGTCACGTGAGACTTCGCTAGTACGTAATTTGATGTAATTACCAGTTCATATTTTTTAATTATTAAATTTTAACTTAAAAAGAAAATAGTTGGGGATTACAACAAATGGCCTTGCATTTTGGGTTAAGTATGGCTACCATTAAACGAAGATTGCGTAAATATGGTATTAGTTTGAGAGAAGTCGAATTTAGCAAACTTAAAGATGCGGAATTAAAACAACATGTGGAAATTCTTTTATCAGCTGGTCACGAATGTGGTATGTTATTGAGTGGTTGATCTCTCGATGCCGCTAATTTCCTTGCATGCTTTGTAGGAGAAATCACGGTAGACTCACAGCTAAAAGCAATCGGCCACGAAGTGCAGAGGTCGAGAATCCGAAAAATTATGAGAGAAATTGTCCCCCGAAGCAAAGAAAATTTAGAAGAATTTTTAGACGAGATTATTATTGCCGTTCTCCACTTTCAGTCGTCAACATGGACGGTTATCATAAGCTAGTTAGGTAACAAATATTAATGCTATTATCTTGTTCCGATCTCTATTTTCTTTTTCTTCTACGTATTGATTTCATCAACTTGTGTGCATTTATCTTGAAATGTCAAAGATGGAGATTTGTAGTTCACGGTGCTATTGACGGTTTTTCTCGTCGCATATTTTTCCTTGGAATGTCTGACAATAACAGAGCGTCTATAGTTTTACATTTATTTCGTCAAGGAGTCTACCGATTAGGGTTGCCTTCCAGAATACGGTATTGCATATAAATTTAATAAGTAGACATTAGAAATAAAAGTTGTCGCTGGCAATAGGATCGACAAAGGGAAAGAAAATATTGGAGCAGTTAAGTACATGTTAATGAAACGTGAGTGCAATAGATCTTCTGTAATCGCTGGAAGGTCAGTTAACAACCGTACCCGTGTTGAACGTTTATGGTTGATGTGCGCGAGCGCTGTACTGGAATATATCACAAACGATTCAAGTAAGTGTTTTGGGTAAATTAAACTAATTTTTAAAATAATTCATTTCGTAATTTAAAAAATGAATTTTCCTTTTTCCCCATGGTGCTTTCTTTTCCTGACTTTTAGTTATCGTAGCGTAGTATAGCGTGGCGTAGTAAACACTGTTTTCCGAATAAGCTAAAAAGCTGTAGCCTCGTCTAAGTGAATGAGCTTTTACCATTTTTTCTTTTTAGGGACATGGAAAAAGCATGAATTTTAAATCATTAAGTGAAGTGGGTATTTATTGTCTTCATTTGGTTTTCAAGCCACTCATTAAAAAATCAGTTAAAACATTCCGGAACTCATGGGATTTGCATAAGCACCGTAGTTTGAAGCACAAATGTCCAAAATGGGTCTGGGAACAGGGACTCATGCAGTTGGCATTATATGCGGAACGAAATCAACTCAATTTCACCGAACTTCGTCAGGTGAGTCAGCTCATCTCCTTAACTATAAACCTAATTATATACCGATATATTATATACCGATCGTACCGATTATACCGATCGTCTTATTTCCAATTTTATAATTATTAAACAAAAACTGGAAGAAAATTGATTTAGAAAAGATTCAGGTTGACGACGATGCAGGCATTGTCATTCCCCGAATCATCTGTCCGTTAGAATGAAAGCGAGCGCTTGCCCTGGAAAGATTTGTTCGCCAGATGGATATTTCCTGGAAGAATTCTATCGAGTGTTATCTTAAAATTAGGGACTATGTCCTCAGTTACCAATAACCATTTCAAGAAATAAATCTAAAAGTGTAAATTCCCCATACGATCCGAATTAAAATATACTTTTAGTCAGAGAGCTGAAGTTCCTATGTAACTATACTACGCTACACTACACTACACTATATCGCGGGAAGGAAAAATTTGTAGAAAGACCCGTTTTCACTATACTATACTATACTACACTACACCATACACTACACTACACTATATCAGGAGTCAGAAAATTAAAAAAAACGGTTTCACTACAATATGCTACACTACACTACGCCATACACTACACTGTATTAGGAGTCAGAAAATAAAAAAAAACGGTTTCACTACACTACACCACACTACACCACGCCATCTAGTACACTACACGGTGGCTGGTGTAGGAGCGACCCCTATACAGGTAGTTACACATACGCTCACTAGGTGGCACCGTGGTATTTCAAAGTCAGCCAGGGGTAGTGAGCCAAACGGCTCGTCATATTTTTGTAGGATATGAAAAGACCACAACAACGTTCTACGCCATCTAGCAATGAGAAGGAATACGAAAAAAGACTTTTTCAAATTTGACGACGGGTGTAGCTAGAGGGAGACTAGAGTGTCCCATTTTATGTTTTTTTTTCGATTTTCAACTCGGCCTTCTGGGATGGGGTGTGAAAGGGTTATAAAAAAAATATATTCCGATATTTAGGGATAGCAGGAAAAAATGATCGCTGTTTTTCCCTGATTTTTCTCATTAATTATTTAAGAACGGGACTTCCCTTAAATATTTTTTACGGCCTCTTGGATATATATTCTACAGCATCTTATTAAAGAGTGTACCAAATTTTATTTAGTTCTGTTGAGATTCATATATACCGGGAAAATAAATACGTTTTAAAAATTTAAATATTTTGTAAATGAGGCTTATGATATGAGTTAAAGCTACTGCGGTGAGCTTCAATCACATGGGGGGGAGGAATTTTTGTTGCTGTAATAATAATACTAGTTTGTATTTATAAAGCGCCTTTTCCAATTAATTATGCTCAAAAGCGCTGATCAGAGGCAGGGATTACAATCATCAGTCGAGGTAGGGAAGTTTAAATAGATGGGTCTTCAGTCCGGCTCGGAAGTTCTCGATGGAGGGAGACATTTAGATCGATATGGAGGCTGTTACAAATCTGGGGCGCTGCGTAAGTGAAACTGCGAGACCGTACGCCCCCGGTAGCTTCACCGGAACCCCCAGATCAAGTGAGATCTCACTATTATTCCTGAGGCGACGATTAACAGACCTTGGGGATACAAGTTTACATAGATACGATGGGGCAGTATCATTGACACACTAATAAGCCAAGACAGCAATTTTGTACATCACTCGCTGACGAATCGGGAGCCAATGAAGACTTCTCCGCTTGCTCGTAATGTGCTCACGCTTCCTAGCCTGAGTAACCAGACGAACAGCTGCATTCTGCACTAGTTGTAGTTTGTCAAGCAGGTAATCCGGAAGGCAATTGAGCAGGGAGTTTCCATAGTCAAGATGAGGAATGACGAGGGCACAAAAAAGCTGGCTACAGGCGGCTGCGTCCAGAAATTTTCGAATTCGCGAAATGCGACGAAGATGATAGTACGCATTTCGTCAAGCGGTGTTCACCTGACGCTCCATGTTCAAATGGGAGTCGACAATCACGCCCAAGTTTTTCACAAACGGAGAGGGAGTGATCGGCTCGTCACAGATGTCCAGGGGCGACGGTACCGGTTTGGATTTTCTGGAGCGGGCAGAGGAAGCAATGAGTACTTCCGTCTTACTGGCGTTCAGCTGGAGTTTGTTTCTAATCATCCATGAGTTTGTGTACTTAACACAGTCAGGCAGGCCGAAAAAGCGGCACGCTGAGCAGAACCGTCGGCCAAGATGCGAAATCTTTTGTAAAGTTGGATACCATCCACAAAGTAATGGTGCAGCACCTCAAACAGGGAGACAATGTCGTCAAGTGGGCTGATATACATACTGTACATATTTCTATACATCCTTTAAGTCTGTTATAAGTTTAACGCCTCTTTCAGCGCAGTCATAAACGACCCTATAGCAGTGAATAAATGCTTTTACTTTTAGAAATCCCACCATTTTCTCCCAGCATTCGACCGAGCGACTGTCCCACATTCGGAATATTTTTTTCAATACTTATTATCGATGTCCCGATTTATGAAGGCGTTCGGCCTATAGTGCTCTTCAGGGTCTGTTTTAAATAGCAGTTTTATCTGGCAACGCAGCGTGTAGAAGCAGATTCGGGCATATGTTTTCAAAGATCATGGAGTAAGAACAAAGGAGTAAGATCGTTCTTAGTTTAGTACTTGTTTACTCCTTTGTTCTTACTCCATGTCCAAGTTTAAACCTTGTTTATCATTTGTTTTAGTATTTCAGCATTCTTTTACGGATACATCAAAATCTACAAGCAACCTAAAACCTTAATCAAAAGAATCTCAAAGATGAATATGAGTGTCATGAAAAGGTCAAAGTTTTGTCACGAAGATTACTTTAAAAGTCTTCAGAAAGATGACATCAGAAAGAGATCAGGTTGTTTTAGAAGACAGAATGATGTCATTAGGATGACTTCAAGAAGTTTTAGTCCTGGTTCACTTGTTTCAGCCCATTGTGCCTGTTTGAGTCCTTCGACCTCCAGGTTCTTGGACTATTATCCAAGTCGTAATTCCTGTTGGTCAAACATGAGAAGCCGACGAAGACGGATCCTTTGGTTCCGCTCTTGTCCGTTTTTTCTCCGAGGTAATGAAAAAAGGTATCTTCAGGTGGCGCTACGTGCAAATTTTCTGTTCGGGTTGAATCTACCGTGTAATTTTTTCTTGACTAGGTAGTACTGTTTTTACTTAAAAAACTACTCACCAGTGAAGAGTTTCAATTAGCTTGTGCGGAAATCTTCTTTCCTTTTCGATCATAGTAATGGATAGATAGTAAATGTTGCATGCTGGTACAGTATCTTCCAGGAAAAGCTGACAAGGGCTATGTCGACTGCAAGACACAAAAGTCGGCCGTCGAGTCGCAAAAACTAGCCTGAAAAAGGCCGCTAGATGGCGTATAAGTTTGACATATCCATGACCGAATTACGCATTTCGTTTGTAGCAGAAGTGGTTTTGTTGTTTTCAAATGCTGTCAGATGTGATGTGCTGTCTGATGTGATGTGAAAAGGAAGTATCCCAGTAAAAATGGGTAATATTACGGAGGTACACACAAGTTATGTTTATTTCCTTAAGACATGAGTAAGTGTATTCTTGTTATTGGATATTTATTCCAGAATTAATGGATCAGAACATATCATGAACGTTTTCCTAGCTTTTTGAGTCCATTAGATAAGTGCTCAAATGTGCTATATGTGTACTTGAAGCAATTCTTTTTATTGTTTAGGTTATTTCATGGCTTGGAAACAAGAAACTTTGAATTGCTTCACTCCATGTGAAACTATCTTTCCATGGACTATGGAAGTTGGTTCTCGAGAGCTCATGGGTAAGTATATAGTATTGAACTTACATGTAATGCGCCTAAACATTTTACTTCACATGTCTCACACAGGCTTACAAATGCAATACAGTGAAGAAATTTAAATCGAATAGTAATCCTCTGCTGTGAAGTGTTCATCCCAATGAAGCTTTCATTGAAACCTGATCCATGGGCAATGGAAAGATTGTTGTTGAAAGCTATTTGGTAAGTGATGGTTTTTTTGTCCGAATGTTCTATTTAACAAATCTATTGAAACGCAGGCTTATTTGATGGTTAAATATCCAGGGAACTGCAAAAATTAGTGCATCAAAGGGTAATCCTCTGTGAAGTAGCCATCATAGAAAAATAATTTCTTTGTCTAACAGTAACCAGACATTTCTTGACAATTACAGAAGGTAATAATAAGTATATATGTTATTATTCAATGTGCACCATGACTGATTCAGAATATTTTATTCTAATTTCGCAGTGATGAGTGAGGATTGCCTTCGCAAACGTAATTGACAGATCAAGCACCGAACAAATGCAATGCAGATTGCAAACACGACTTCTCGTCAGTGATTTTACATCAAGCCGATTTCCCCAGAAAAAATAATTTGCTCGACGTCATCACCAATTTAAAGCCAAAATTACCATACTTTATGTCAACAGTCAACCAAACTTCCGCCAGCCCTCATACATACTGAGAGTGGTCAATGCTTTTGTATTTTATTTAGGCCACTGAGATTAAATAAAATAACTAAAAAAAGATATGTTACCATTTAGCAGCGAATTGTTTGAATATTAACGAATTTTGTGACATGAAAAGGTATAATCAAAGCACAAGTATTAACCAACTGACTTTAGAATCTTTGTATTGTAATTCTGAAAAGACATAAAAATTAATACTTCGTCCAGTCTCCGTCAACTTTGATGACCATAGCAAGTCGTTTAGCCATAGAGTTACTCAAGATGCGCTAATAATTCGGGCGTCGACTTAGATTTCCCCAGATATTGTTAACGGAATGCCACTGTTCATTAACAGTTGCGTGCTGGGAATCCATATCCCGAACCGTTTCGGCCAACACATTTTCGATGGGGTTCATATCCGCTCCCTTTGGGGGCCATGGAACCACATCAAATGAGACCCCTTCTTCGGCAAACCAGTCCGTTACAATTGTGCTCGTGTGAATTGTGGACCTGTCCTGAACGAATGGGATTAATTCGTCTGTACCGAACCTTGCCCATGCTGAGGGGAAAAGGACGTCTTCGATGATCCTGACGTATTGTTGGCCAGTCAAACGGCCATTAATGTGGTGTAAGTCTTCAGCCTCGTCACATGAGAACCACGCCCAAACCGGTATTGATTTCCTCCCGCTCCGTTTGATGATCTTTGTGTGGCCGGGCATAAACCGAGTGTCGTTTACACGATAAACGAATGAACGACCGCACTCGTGGGAACTTAATAAATGAAAAATACGTGAATAAATTAAAAATAAAAAAATTAAAAAATACGACAATGACGAGAAACCTACCCAAATGTTTTCTCGTCACTGAATATTACTGTCCCCCACCATTCAGAAGTTTTATCCGATTATGACTGGACAAATTGAAGACGCTGAGCTTTTTGATCGGTGGTCAAAAATTCTTTTACAACCGGAACCCTGGCATCAATAGCGTGGCCTTTAAGTCTTCGGGAGATAGTCGATGGATGGACAGCTAATTCACATACATCTATCACCGAAACATCTTAATTTATGGATAAAAATAAAAATTCGACTTGCTGTAATTACCTTCAATTTCCTGTAAACGAGTGATAGGTTTCGCTGCGATGACCATCAAGAACCTAGCGTCTTGTGCGGAAGTTGTTTTTTTTTCATTCCGCTTCCAATTTTCCTTTGAACGTCTCCCGTTTCCTCACAACGGCGAATCCATTTTTTAACAGTATTGCGGGAGAAACTCATTTGTTGGGCGATTTCACGAACAGAAATGTCTCGATCATGAAGCGCAACTATAGCTGCCTTTTCTTGAATATTTAATTTTCTGCCGAGAGCAACCGGCTTTTTTTTAAATGTCATATAATTCAGTTTAAATCGCACCGTTTCTTCCCTAACCTGAACTTAACTACTTTTCCTTAATATTTTTTAGTGTCGATATTTCTGGGGTGGTTTTCTAATCCATTTCCCCAGCAAGATACGCGGAAATTTTCGTCCGTGTTTGGGCCTGGTTCAACTTTAATGCAAAAGCTGCAACTCCATTAGACCTTATGCAAATGAGGCCACCTTGGCCTTTTTTCTCAGTTGAACGGTTAGGGCTAGGAAAACGCGACTTTTTTCAAAAAATCGACCTGCGTTAGTTTTATTTTTTCGTTGGCGCGAGAGAAAACAAAGGGATGGGAACGGAAAAAAGGGGAATTCTACTTTTTCGTTTTTTAACTTCAAATGAAACTAAGATATATCAATCAAAAAAATTGAAAATCAGACCTGAAATAAAACGAACGCAGGTCGATTTTTTCAAAAAAGTCGCGTTTCCCTAGCCCTAACCGTTCAACTGGAAAAAAAGGCCAAAGTGGCCTCATTTTCATGAGGTCCTCTCGGCTTTCCAAAAACTTTTACATCCGGTCAAAAGTACTTCAGGAAATGTAAAAAAAATCTAAAAAAAATCAGAGGTGTTCCCACTATCTCTAGCTATCTCCAAATCAAATTTCAAAGAATTTGGTTAAAAACTGTACTAATTAGAGGACTACAAAAACAGCGTTTTTGCATAAGGTCCTCTCGGGCTTCCAAAGACTTCGGGTAGCTACTGTAACTTATATGTCCGAAGATGAATTCCTGGAAGTCGTAAACGAAAGTCTACTCCCGACAGCCACCGCCCGTTTTCAAAGCAGTTCAGTAACTTGTTTAGAGGATTTCTATTTCTCCGCCATGGTCGACCAATTCCCCCCGAAGTCAAGAGATTTATCGCCCTTTGCAAGTCTATGGTGCTCCATGGAATGGAGTATTAATAAAGACTTACGTTTTATTGCAGCAATGCTGAAGAACTGTAAGAATCAATATAGATGGTGTTGTAATCGATAATAATTGGTGTGGTAATCGAAATCTCTATGTATAGATTTCTGGAAGCAAAATATTGAAAAATTGAAGGACAAAATCACTTCAATAGTGGAAGGACAAGCACCCCCATAACACAAATTCCAACAATAGTTTAAGAAGTTATACTGTTTTTATTGTTTCATTTTAATCATTTACGTTACACAATAAACATTTAAAAAATAAAAATTTAAAAATGTTGTTGCGGTTTTTCAAAATCCAAGTCGATGTGTTCGTTGAGGCGTCACCCCAGTGACGATCGTGAACGTCCGGATCACGCTCCAGTTCCTGCAGAATGTGCGAGATGCGGTGCTTATTGGCACCTCCCGGCGACGGGAGGGTCGTTTCCGAAGCATTGCTCGCATCACTTTGGAATTCAACTTTTTCGCTCTCTTTTTCAGCGCTTTGGCCCGCTTCTCCGTGTCTGGGGCTGGCGGCCCTTGCCCACAGTTCCTCCTTTCCTTCAGAGCATCCTTGGCCTTGTTAAGTTCCTCCTGACGCCGTTGTCTTTCCTCCTGATCAATCAAATATTATACAGCACTGTCTAATTGACACCGGAAATGACTATCACACCTGAAGACCTTGAATGCGATCATCTTGCGTCAATAAAATCGAATGCGGGAAATAAAATCGTGCTGCTTGTTTTGCGCTTCGATCTTGTTGATAAAAGCGATCGCTCTCTTCTTGGATTGCTCGTCGTGAGCTTTCTTGACTATCTCGGCAAAATGTTTCTGACGTTTCTCCTCTGCTCGTTTCATCTTGCGCTCCAGTAGAAGCTTTTTCTCATCCAGCAACAAACTCTTGGCCACTCAGACTTCCTCCATGCGTTTGGTCAATTCGCGTCTCTTGCGCGTCCTCTCCTCGCGGAACGCCTTCCGCTGCTGCTAAGCTCGAAGCTGTTTGCCCTCGTGCTGTTGAAAGGCATTGCATGGTTCAGCCGTACGTCGACGTGAGGGAGAGCTCAGGTTCTCGTGGACTTGTAGGGCTCGACCAGGTTGACGCGTCCCATTCATCGCTGCTACCTCTTCCAGTTGATCTAACAGCTCCATTTGTTCGGCCTACGAGCAGTTCTCCAGCAAAAGGTGATACTTTTCCTCAAAAACTTCGCGTTCCACCTGCACCCTGTCTGGAGCGTTTCTGGGAATCCCTTCCGGAGTGAACGCCTGAGAAATAAAAGATTGAAATTCAGTAAACCAGGCATCAATATAAGCTGAATGACGAGAAATACGGGAGTGACATTGATGTGATCATCCCAGGTCTCATCTCCTTAATCATCCGAGCGTTCAATTTCGCGAATTTCTCGTTGAAGATTTCCTTTTTCAGTCGTTGGGGCTTCTTCCGTGCGAGCCATTGCTGCTTCTTCTTCAGCAACTTCGGCAGCCTCCTGAGCTTTATCTTTATCCCCGTCACTGGACACGATGATTGAGTCTTCATAACTTGAATCGTGTGCTGCTGAATTGGTAACAGCGATGACAGGAGCTGGTTCTGTGCACAGCTTGGAGAGGAACTGGATCCTTAGGCGGTTCAGGTTTTGGAGCTGCTCGATCACAAAGGGAAGGCAACGATCGTGCTATCGAAGGTTTAACGAGTCTAGAACGAACTGTTGGTTGACGATTGGCTACTTTGGTCGACTGTTTTGCTTCTAGCCGAGAACCATAAACCCTTGTCGAGGCTCGCGTCAATACAGGAGTCGCCTTGGCCGGCGAAGTTCTAGATCTCGTACGACCTCGCACAGTCTCCTATTCTTCGTCAACATCCGTCAAAGTTGCTGCTGCTGCTGGTGTTTGTGTCTGCTGTCGTGTTAGTGCATGTCTTGCGACAACCTTCGGCGGCTCAGTTTTGTTAAGCTTGGATCGAAACTGTTGCTGCGAATTAGGAGCACTTAGAACTCCCGAACAGGCATGAGCCTAACTTTGTGCTTGTGCTTGGAGAGATTTTGTGGTTGAACATGGCACCGGAGTCTTGTGCGATGAACTCTGTGACTGAAATCATGGCCTGTTATGAATCAAGCCTGTTTGAATAGATATATTGATTAGGAACTTGGGACGCATAAAAAGTACTCAACACTTACCCAATAGCTATCGACAAAAATCTTTCCATAGTCCAGCATGGACCAAGCTTCAATGTGATGACAAATTCATGGAGTATTACTTTTCGATACCAATTTCTTCACTCTATTATATTTGTAAGCCTGCGTGTGATAGTTATAAGAGTAGAC
This sequence comes from Daphnia pulex, assembly GCF_021134715.1. Classification (NCBI taxonomy): domain Eukaryota; kingdom Metazoa; phylum Arthropoda; class Branchiopoda; order Diplostraca; family Daphniidae; genus Daphnia; species Daphnia pulex. Next base: position 1,730,254 of record NC_060024.1, on the reverse strand, counting down.
CGTTTAGACGCATAACATGTACTCCATACTATACACTTACCCATGAGCTCTCGACAAACAACTTCCATAGTCTATGGTAAGATAGTTTCACATGGAATCAAAGCAGTTCAAAGTTTTTTTTCAAGCCACGAAATAAACTATAAGAGAAAAAAAAATTGCTTCAAGTAGGCAACATATTGCACATTTGCGCATAATGGCCTCAAAAAGCTAGGAAAACGTTCATGATATGTTCTGAACCATTATTTAAGAAATAGCTTTCCAATAACAATAATAAACCTATCCATGTCTAGGAAATAAACACGAGTTATGTTTGCCTCCGTAATACTATCCATTTCCACTGACAGAATTCCTTTTCACATCTGACAGCTATACTTTTGTGAACAACAAAACAACTTCTGCTAAAAACAAAATGGGTAATGCTATCGTGGATATGTGGAACTTAAACCACAATACGCCATCTAGCAGCATTTTTAGGGCCAGTTTTTGCGACTCGACGGGCCGACTTTCGTATCTTGCAGTCGACATAGCCCTAGTCAATTTTTCCTGCAAGATACTACCTCGATATCTATCGATATCATATCGGACTATCGTATTCCTCGCATGCTGGTATCTCGATCACCACAGCTGTAATTAGCAACAAATTCATCACATAAATAGTAATGTATATATTTTTAAATATATAATGTAAGGACTACATAATATATCATGTTGAGACAAAAAATTACCACTAACAAGAACAGTGCATTATGAATTCTATTTTCTGGGTCGATCGCACTATTGGTACAGTTACTACCATATTACCATGGTAATATGTGTCGTGAGTTGATGTCAAAAGGAAAAGCCATGTTGTCCACGAACATTCTAATGGACACCATAGTAATGGACGTAAATTTTCCGGTCTCGTGCCAGCCTTTTGGACAACGGAAGGCATATTCCGAACACGCCACGTCGTCTTCCAATGACGAAACGTGTTCATAACCATTATCAACGCGCGAAAGTGATAAGTGATCTTTTTTCAAAGAAAAGTTTTGCTTAAGAAACAGAAATATACTGGTAACAGTCGTGTTCATGGCCAACATTTTTCCAGGAGCCATGTTGGCTGCTGCTTACTGTTGCAATTAGAAAAATACGACATGTCGTCATGAGAAAATAATCTTCAAAGTGGCTGTTCCCCAATGAGATGGCTGTGGTTTGGTCGGTATCGCCCATGTTCTTGACCAAAACAGTGATGTTGTAGAATTCGTTCAATTTCTGAAAAACGTTAAACTTCATCGTGTAAATTTTCCCCAATTTATCAAAATCAATGTCAGTCGGTGCAAGCATATAACTAAGTTTGCATCACTGCCCCAGTTGTCTCCGAAATAGATCCAGTAGCTTTCATTGGTAATGCAAATTATCCATAAATGAATGTAATTATTATACAGCCACGTCCTAAATAAAACTATACCAATTTTGGGATGTTATTCGTCCATATGTTGATCCCCGTAACCATTCTGTTCCAATCGATGGGTCGCTGCTTGGAATTGTTTCATTGTGAATTTGAATATGCACAACATCTGTACTTTTTCTGAATTCGTCGTACAGCAGGTTTTCCACATTACTTCTCTGTCTCTGATTTTTTTACCCCTTTCTGCAAAAAAACGATATGACTCCTTAAAACGACGATTCAACTTTTAGTAAAAAATGAATCGGAAGTCACTTTAATGTCAATTTAGTCAATAAGTATGCATGTATTTAGGTAAGTTCGCTTTGAAACAGCCGAGGCTGGTCAAGCCAGTGATGGTAGGTGGGAGAGAATTGACAAGTGTAAGACCAAGAAAAGATAATGATCTTTAGACGTCTGATGCAAGACGGGCGCGGGGACCGGGAGGGAGGTAGTGCTAGAGGATCTGGCTGGGGTGTATGCGGAAAGAATAGAAAAGAGATACACGGGTGCGAGTGGGGGAGAGAGTCAACAGCGGAAGGCGAAAGTTGCGGCTTTGAAAATTATTTGATGCTTGACGGGTAGCCATTTTAGTTTTCTGAGGGTTAATCCAATAAATCAATGAACTCACATAAACGAAATTATATATACGAAATTGTTTCAATACATATAATATACATTAGTTATTTAACATAATTTTGAAGTTCTGATTACTACCTATCCCTCATGGTCTTCATATTACTGAGCTTGGCTTATCTGTATAAGGCTGTCTCAACGTCCCGGGTCCCATATAACACAATCCAGAGCCCTGTAATACTCTACAATTCATACATACATGGTAAAATTCCCTTTGAAATTACTGGTCAAGTATAAAGAATAATTTACACAGTTTGTTGGCTTTTAACGTTTTAGGATAAATCATGGGTGTGGTTATTTGGTGAAATTTTTCTGGATACGAAAGACGAATCCTACGTAGACAATTTCTCCACTTGATACTTCTCCCAAGTTCAAAATCAATTTTTAAAATGCTTTTTGCTCCAGTCTACTGCCCAATTCATCAACAACCGTTTAAAAACCCTAAGAAGAACAAAAAGCATAGAGTCCAGAGGGAAAATAGAAATCATCTTGATCTTTAAATCAAGCAATTGACTATTTCCTTTGTGGTGGATCTGGTCTAGATAACTGGGAAAGTGGTGTCTGTGAAGAATAACATTGAATAACTCCGGTAAAGTAAGGCGGTGGTACACTGGATCAAATTTAGTTTGACTGTAACGTTCGCAGCCTCAATTGCTCCCACGGCCGAAAATGACATTCAGAATTTGTCTAGCAAGAGCGTCACAGACGAAAGAAGTTAATTTGACTGAATAGACTTTGCCTTGGAATTGTAAACCTTCACTTCGATGTTGGATCAATGGTCGCAGAAATTCTTCTAAATTTTAATGCTTCCCTTTACAAGCAAAAATAATTACCACCAAATGCAAGGAATCAAGCGAGTTGGTTATTTGACAAAGTATTGGTCATAAGTCGACGGAAAGCGTTAAAATAGTAGTACCATCAATGTTAAATTTGATATTAATAGTAAAAATGCTACAGTCAATCAAGCCTTTCTTCAACTTTACCAATAGACCTTTTTTGAAAGAGAAATGATGGAATGTTTCGTTACGGATTTGGGTGTTTGTCGTTATAACTATAGTCCTGGGTAAGTTGGTGTTTTTTGCTCTAATGCTACTACTAATCTGGCAATAGCCCCAAGGAGGCTAAGAGAGTCTTTTCTCTTACATATTGTTATGAATACATAGCTACCAACTCACTTTTTTTTGTAAAAATCTCCTCCCCATCTTACCCTTGAAACAAGTAATTTACTTTCTCTCTTTTCATTACGTTTTTTTTGCGTTGATGATCGTGCTGACTTTGTTTGTCGTATAAACACCACCCCCCCCCCCCAATGCAGTCCTTCGACGGTAAAACCAGTTTGTTCAGGCAGTCTAGTTTTTGCTCATCCCTTTTCAAGTGCCAGGTCGTTAATTTCGGGCGACGATTTGTCTGGCTCGCTTGTCTCCGTTTTGAATTTTTTTTATTTGTATTTGTGTAGATTCTGACAATGGCTATATACGGCTACGGTCTTTCTGTTTGTCTTCAATTTTTTGACGAGTTTTTGACGTGTTTAAATTATGTGTTAACGTTTAACGGAAATATACCATCGAACGAATCCTATATGCGAGAAAAAATTTCTCACAATATAATGAGGCAAGTTCTTTCAAAATGTCCTCTTCTTTCGCTTGAAATATGATGACTAAGATCTGTGCTATAGACTTTATTATGGTCAGAGTCGGCCGTTTCAGAAGTTACAATTATATCAAGAGTATTACCAGAATTGTCAGCCCTAGCATTGTTCATCTGATTGCCAACATTAAGTTGAAGTATTTGACCATCATCTGTATTAGCGGGTTGTCTATCTTCATTTCTGTGCACGAAGTTTGAAATGTTAAAAATGAAGCCTCGACCTGTATTGTACACATTAGTGCAATACCTTGTAACTGGAAACTGTAGTGGCAGTTCAACAAAAGTTTTAAAATTGGCTTCTTTTGTAGTTGTCAACAATTTCGTGGTATGGCGACGATCGCCCCCTTTTACAAATGTCCCTTCGCGTTTGCTACAGTAGGACAACTGTGGGCAGCAGTCGGGCAACCGCCCCCAAAACTATTGCCCCCCTTAACTAATGTCCCCTATCTAATGCTCACAAAAAAATAAATAAACATTGCCCCCCTAATTAAATTTGAAATAAAGTAAATGATAAAGCCTATAAGTAAGTTTAAATCAAGTAAATCATTAAGTTGTTTGATGTACAACAATAACAACATTTTAAAAATTATCCTACATTATTTACTATTGGCCCATTTTTGTGGCTTGGATTAGGGTAGAAATTGAGATGGTTTTGTTAAATGAAACTCGGTTTCCTACCAGGAATGATCCAATCTTAAATGCCTATGTTAAATTGTCAATGCGAACCGTTTCTGAGTAAACACAAAATCAATATTGGACAACATTGATTGATGTATGAGGCGTAGAGAAACCTTGTATGTCATCAAGTATTCAATAATAAGACCAAATTAGGAGTAATATTATTTTTTGAGTTGAGCATCTCTAAACTAGACTGGATCAGTATAGAAATAAAAATACGCAATAAATACGGGATTTGCAGTTCATACGTTAAAATATCTTTACAGAGATGGCGTTTGTATGGATGGTGGAGTATATCCCTGTCCACGACGAGTTTACATGTGCAACGATAAACTTGTCGTTGGTTTTGAGAGAATTATGCATTTTTTCTATGGCATAATCCCGTTCCTACTACTTACAGTTCCATTGATGTTGAAAAAACTCTCAATCCCATCATGTTTACCAATCCTGATATTTATGGTTTCATCCTGGTATACGTTAACAAGATGAAGGCGGGTTACGACGAAACGGAAGTAGTTCGTGCATTTTGCGGGTTTGCAAGCGATTTTTACAAAACGGAAGTATATGCGTTTAAAAATGTTAATATTTCAACATATCTTTATATGTTCACATATTTTGAAAGGTGATAAGAAGATCCTGAAATGCGTTGCCAAAATGGCAATAAGTGTCTTTTACATAGGTAGCACAAAAAAAAATTTCGACGTGTTCTCAATGTTTCAAAATGTCCTATTATTGTGGTGTTGTTTATCTACATTCTCAAAACGTTATGCCAACATTTACATTCTTCCCGAGGAGAATTTTTTCGTAGCGAAACGCGATTGCAATACTTTTTTTAGGGAACCTCTTGGTTGAGACGCATACCATGGGATGCATTATTTTTGCATTCTAGAACACCTTGTTTGAGTTTTTTTCTTCATAACTGGATGCATTTTTCCTAATGCAACTAAAACTCATTTCAAAATGCGTTTTTTATTTATTTATTTCGCATTTGAATTTTATTTAATCACGCATCAAAGTTTACCTTATACAGTCTTGCCTGTAAGTTTCTTGACCAGGCTTATTGCTCTTTATTATTGTATTTTAAATTGACGGAAGGTATACCAAAAAGCACACCTTTGCCTCTTTTTAGATTCCTTTTGCGCTTTTCCATTCTTTTCTTCCCTTCCTTTCTCTCTTTCATTTTTCCCACCAGAATGAACCAAAATTAGAGGAACAGTGTGCTTCCTAAGCTATACCTTCCATCAAGTTTAATTAAAATGACATAGAGCAGTTTGCCTGCTCAATAAACTTACAGGCATGACTGTATAAACAACTTTTACTCGTCTATTTTCTTGTTATATCTCTTCTCAAAACATCTTTTTAAAATAAATTTTCGGGCACATGCATTGAAGTTAGAAGCAGCATATTATTAACTTGCAGATATACTAACTGAAAAACACTGACAGAGGTACTGACTGAGCAACACTGACAGAGATACACAATGAGATACCGACAGAGATACTGACTGAGGATCAGTGACAGAGATACTGACTGCGATACTCACCGATTCTTAAAGCTCTCTGTAGTTTTCAAGCGCTTCCACAATTGATTTGTTTCACTGCTTTACTATCTATATTACTTTTTTTCAAGTTTTCCCACATTGTCTTCTTCGTCTCCATGGCGTGCCAAACCAGGAACATTTACTGATTTCTGATAGTTAAATTGGTGAACTTTTCTGGCAGCCTGGACACACTCCAGCACTTTGGAGATTTGGAGTTGCTTTTTGTGATGCACCAAGACATTAGTAATGACAACTGTAAAGTGAAAAGAAAGTAATAAGAATTTACACAAACAAAAAACTAAAAATCTGAGTAATAACTAACAAACAGACTAAAAGAGGACTTCATAACTACGTGCCGAACTAATGACACAAATTGTAGATCCATTGTCACCAACAATAGATCCAGTGTCACCATGTAGAGATTCATCGTCACGATTTGAAATATTGACCGCACCATTTAAAGATCCAGAGAATTCATCATCAACAGGTGAGAGGGACAAATGGCTGGAGGAACAAAATTTTCCGTCAGAATGGGAAATTGGCTTCTGTCTTTGAAAAGGCGGTAATTTTTTCTTGGGCGTCGACTTCTGACATGCGAATCAAAACGAATTGTGGGATTCCTCGTGGATGAGACAGTTTGCTCTAGAACAGCAAAATCACTGCACGAACCGGAATCTTCTGAAATTGAAAAAAAATGTACTTGTAAATCGAGCTTATCACCGAATGTTGGATTTGAACACTTTCCAAAAGTGTCCACCGGTTTTATGTACCCAAGAGATGAGAATTTCTAACATTAAAAAGAATGGTGTAGACTTTAGATTCAAACTAGTTTTATTTCTAACGGTTAAGGCGGTTTACACACTTGGAATGAGGGTAAATGGCGACAAAGGGGGGCAACCTAACGGAGTTCACGAAGGCAATAAACGTCGAGATGTCAAGGTACTCGACAGTGACGGCCAGATCTTGTAGTGGGCTGTTGGGGAATCGATATACCCCAACATACTCCCCACCAGAGACCGTGTCATCCAGCTCGACCTCTCAAACTGGTGGATCTGGATCGTTCGGAACTTGATCGGGTATTATTGGCGCCGGATCAGGGGAAACTGGATCATTGACCAGCTCCGGTCCTGATTCTTTTGCAACGACTACGTCTTCAGGGTTTTCCTGGCGCACAAAGAAGTAAAAATATTGGATTGTGCGATTAACCAAATTACCGTTAGGCGTCCGGAGAACGATCGATCGAATGAGCCCATCACGACTCGGTCTAAGCTCAGTGACCAATCCTGTTGACGAAGGCGTTTGGTGTATTCGTCGTAAATGAGCACGACTTTACCAAGGCGGATTTTCCAGCCAGAGTTCCCTTTTGTTTAAGTTTAAGTTATCCAGCTGCATTAAATAATCAGCGATGAATCGGGCACAGATGTTGCTAACGTACTTTCTTCTCTCCTGTTCGATTTCGATGAGTTTTGAGCTAGTTGGGGTGGGAGCCATCAAATTGACTGCTGGCTCCGGGTTAGCAAAAGTTGATCGTCTATTGTTGAGAAACTAGTTGGGAGTGATATGGAGTGGTTCATCTTGTCCGTCGCTGATGCAATTGGGGGTCGTGCGTGAATTACACTTTCGATCTCTATTAGACTTGCTTCGAGTTCAACGTAAGTTAAGCAGGCTCTGCCGTTGGAGCGTCGTAACGTGTCGTGACGCTCCGGTCCATCCTCTCCCAAAATCCTCCCAACCATGGTGCTAAACTTGGGCTTTCTGGCGAGTAGATCTAGGACGGTTGGATCGGCTTCTAGGATGTTTAAGTGGCGCTCGACACAGAAAAATGTTTGTGCATGATCTGAGTACATTACTGACATTTGCTCTTCTTGCGGCAAATCTTTGGAATGCTAGTAAAAAGGAGCTAGCGGATAAGTTGGTAACGACTTCCAGATGTACTGCACGTGTAACGGAGCACGTATTAAACAAGCACACATAGCACTTGAGATGAAAAGTCACGATTTTTTCTTCTATTTCTGGTTCGGTTGGAGTCTTTGCATCTATAAGGGGCTCCGGCCCTCTTTTTCTTTGGGAGCCTCTTCCTCTGAAATTGGCTCCAGGCTAGAATCCGTTTCAGTGGAAGTTATTGTTTTCTTGGTCTTCTTAATTGCCGCCGGCTTATAGTAAAGCGGTCCAGCAAAGTCGACTCCAGTGACGTTGAAGGCTTGGAGATTTTTCAAACTATTAAGTCGTTGTGGCGCTGCTAGCTCATTGAATGATGGCGATGACAGCTTTTTGCATTTAGCACATGAAAACCACACCTTCTTTGTCTGCTGACGTACCCTGATGATCCACAATCTTTCCTTAACTTCGGAGAGGGTTTTTTTACGCCTGCATCGATTCGTGTTTGTCTGCCTTTACGTTATTTTTTTGACACCGTCTTACTAGGTTTTGCTGGGGTGACCTTTTACAGATTCTTAAAGTTATTGTCCCAAACGTTGTTCCTAAAACCAATTACTTCTCCGAAAAGCTTTTTTTTACTGTGACTGTAGTTAAAAATCAATTTTTTCCAGATTGCCGATCCTATCTTGAGGAACCTAGAAGTCTATACATTTCTGTACCATGTGTCAAATTTAATTAGAAAAATATTCGCTTTTGAAATCCAGGTCATTCTTTATGTTCTAGCTCCATTGAGGATCAATTGCGAACCATTCTTGAGAATGACACAAGAGTTTGGGATAAAATTTTTGGAAATAAACAAAAATCTCTTTATCAACAAATTAACTTAAAGGGGGAGATCTATTCTGGCAACCTTTACAAAACACGAGAAACTCGACAATTTATTTTTTCTGGGGTGACTTCTCGATGGCAGTGGCCACAGATGATTCGTCCGTTCAAAGCCTCTTAGTTAGAAATTTGGCCAATATTTTGCGCCATCCATGAATTAGATTTTACTTATAAATCTCGACATGTAATGTCAGGTAGCTGTGGTGCGTACCCCCCAAAAAATGAGATATTTCATTCCATGACAGAAAGTCACATTTTTTTTGGTTTATGAACTGAATTGGAAATGGAATTGGATACTCAATGGCCCCAATCTTTTGTCTAAATTAATGCCCCCCCCTTGTCATTTGCACCACTTGCACCTGCGAGAGCAATTTCATAAAACGCGATGTAATTTAATGCATTTTACGGATTTGTTTACACCAAGGAGAAACTGTTGAGAAAAGTTCTAGAATGGTGACAGTTTTTTTCTCTATCACACCCTTTCCCTGATAAAAGAGAAGAAAACAACATTCCAGCAAGCAGTTGAAGCAACCCAACAACGAAGCGAAGTGATAAAGCTAGGGTCGCCGAAGAAACAACCGAAGCCATCGAGAAAAGTGAAAAAGTGAAAAACATGGATGGTTCCATATCATTACGAAAAACAAATAAACAATTCACTGAATCGGAATGATCAACACGCCAGGATCAGAAGAGCAGCATATTATAATCCGATTCTCCAAAAACAAATAAATAGTGTAACGGATGTCTCACGCATATCATGTAGATCCGCTGACCCATGTAATATCAGCACTAATTAGCCTATCATATAGATCCGCCGACCCATGTATCGGCATATTAGCCTACCATATAGATCCGCCCGACCCAGCATAAAAGGGTCCGGCAAAGAGCTTCTCGCTCTCAGTCTCTGTATCAACGTTTATCGTGACTTACAATACACGTCTTCAGTCCTATTCACCGCCTCGTTACAATAGCATCCGAGAAATAGTACAACGATTGAGAACCCGTAACCACGAACAGACCGACACCCAACCCGAGACAAAAACAACCACAACTACCGAAGGGAAACCTCCAACAAGAAACACTGAAGAACAACTACCCACTAGGTTACAAAGTTTTTTATTCTCATTTTACAGAAACAGAAAAAAATCAGGAAGTGGGAGAGGGGAAAAATGATTAATTTTCCCAAAAAGAAACAAAATCGTGTGCAGGGTATGGGATATAATGCGGAAAAACTGGAAGTGTCCAAAGTGGGAAAGGTCTCCCCTACTGAAGAAAATAACAACACAACCCACCTACCAACTAAAGAATTATGCTAGCCAACCACGTCTAACCCCCTCCATTGAAACTGCATGAATAACCCAATGCAAAAATGTAATAAAATATTCCACCTACGGCTTTCATCGACCATCACGAGAAGGACACATCACGCACCGGTAAGGATCAACCAGGGAACACCACACACGATACCACCATTCACACCACACACGATCAACATAGTCAGCAACCCACTCTCGGCTAAACCTAATATTGGTTCCATTTGGAACCGGACAACCGACACAATCTGGGGGATAAGAACCAACATATACATCAGATGACTAGTCAACGTTTAACATTAGTCCTGAACAAAATAAGAAAAAACCAGACAGGAAATGGAATCGACAGCAAGAGCAGATATGAAGACATCGGAACCTGACTGATCGGGATAGTCAAGAGTCTCATAAGATCGGAATGTGACGGTTTCGGTGGTTAGATCTCCCGATGGGCCTGTATTGCCAGACTTACCCAATAGCAACGAGGGAAACCTCCAGTAGTATAAAACTCAACATACATATCTCATACGGCTCCGTTTTTCTTGCCTCTTCTTATGGATACCAATCCAAAACCATCCTCCGTTCCCCTACCCATTAGAAAAGCTAACCAAAGGTCAGTACACTGCCAATGGATACGAGTCTCTTAGAGTATAAAGCCAAAACATACAATAAAAGACGATCGAATTTTCATAAACTATAATACGTTTCCCACCTCCAGGAAACTAATAGATTTTATACCTCCCAAAATTGATTTGACACATCTCGAGTCAGTGCAGCCTTATGCTTGACGATCTAACTCAACTATAAACGACCTGTTACAACTAACAAAACACCGAAAGACTCAACTCTTTCCAAAAGGATTATGCAATGCAAAACAAAACAATTTAAATGGAATCACCAACAGACTAATCCTACAAACTCCCATCGAAAACTTACCAATGAAAAGAAAATAAACTTCATTCACGTAAACTTATACTTAATTCAATAAATTTTAGGTAGTTAATTTAATTTCATAAGCCCCCTTAACTAACTTAACTAATCCTATCGGCGTATAACTAAAACAGAACAAACAAAGACATTATATTAAAAATCAAATTAATTGAGACCTATATACTCGGTCAATTTTTTTCAAAATCTCAAAATCAACAAGACGCACACACTTTTGTTTCTCCAACAAGCAGTGTCCGCATCGCCACAGCAGATCAACTCACTCCTTCCTCCAGGAAATAGGTCGGTTCTGGATGAGGACCAATGAGTTGAACGGGATTTTAACAAAGTCACTATCAACTAAAAAAATCATATTCATCAACCCAATTCCCACATTTTTTTATTAATAGGGAAGCGAAGGGGAAGATTGTGTGCTGTGCACACGTTACACACTATCTCCGCCCAACGCGTCCATCCGTCTACTTTTGGCCTCACAACTGTACTCATGTAATGTCAAGCTGTATAGCGACCCAGAAGATCATGGACATCAGAGTACAGTGGAGACCCCGAACTCCTCAACGCTGAAAGGCTTACCACGACAGAAATTGGAATTTGTTATGCCAAATGGAGCATAAGGATACAAGCTTCCATCAGCGCCCATCCACGCTCCTTCAAAGGGCGGGCCCGGTTGACCAAGGTCGCCTTAAGCAACCTAAGGCGGAGCGCCATCCCTTCGCACTACATCATATATGTGACCACTGAAACCTAAACCTTATATTCTATTCATTGATGAATGGAGTCTTTCCAATAGCTAACACAGAGGTGAGTGTGCTTGACCTTTGAAAATCGGGATGGCAATAATCCTAAGCCATCCAACCGCATGGGGATCAGAGCACTTCCCAAAACACCGAAAAAATAGGGTTTTCCACACATCAAATTTCTCCTTTTTCCTCGGTTGCATAAAAAGAAATAAACCAGAAACATTTTCGATTTCCCCATCAATACTTATACTCCTATGCACATATCGATTGACTGAAATAAAAAAGAATGCCACAGTCCACTCAAATAATGTTAAAGAAGCCTTTAGATTGTTTTTCAGATTTCTTTTTGTCCCCGACGCCCAGTGTTTGAAGCGATACTTTGAAAAAGTACCGCGGTGGCGGTACTGCGGTAATTTTTTTAAATTGCGGTATCGATAACGGTACCGATAAAAGAACCACAGTATTACCACGGTACCGGTACAATTTGCGTTACATTAAAAAAATGCCTGAATCATTTTATCAGCACGTTTGCCTGTACCCTATCACTACAATTTGCTATTCACTCTAAGTAACAACATTTTCTCAAAGTTAGTATCTAACAACCTATTCTAGTCGGTTGGAAGATACGCAACCATTCTACAGCTACCGAAGAAGGCAACGCTGCATTCAACTTCAACAACTTGACAGGAGGGACGTAGAAAATTGAATCGTCTGTAAAAAAAACTCCAAAACTTGACCGCTAGATGGCGATTTTTAAGAAAAAAGTACCGGGACCGAAAACCGAAATTTCTTTTGGTACTTTAAAAAAAAGTAAGACTGCGGTAGAAACCAGTGGTAGTGCCGTAGTACCGCAGTAATACCGTGGTATTTTATTCGGGTGTCAGCGACGCCCACCTTATTTTACCGATGCTAAAAGAGACTACCTAGAGTGTAAAAGCTAGACACACAACTAACCAATTAAAATTTAAGAGAAAAAACAAAAAAAAAGTGAATCGACGACGCAGACGTTTAAATCCATTTGATCCACCCACTCTTCTCACTCGCTCTTCCCTTCCCATTTCAGTTTTCAAACACTTTGAGACAGAAACCCAAGAATAGGGAATCACTTTGATCCAAGGCTCCAAGCCCTCTACTCCCCTATGAAGAAAGCCTCTAGGCAAAGACACATTTCCTTCCACGAACCTTTATTCTTCCCTTATGAGCTAAACCACTATCACTTTATAACCTCTTTCCGAAAATTAGCGTTCGGCAAATAATGACTGAGCGAACGCAGTGGAGAAGAAAACATATAATTGAAAATTGTGCCACTCAACGTTACGCATTTAATGCGTTTCGAATTATTTGACGGAAATTACATCGACGAAAATCTGACCAACTACTCCAATGCGGTACTCTTTAAACTCAAGTTTTCCGGACCAACGTTTAATGCTTCATTATGCCTTCACATCAACCACTACAATTTCCATGTAACGACTACAAGTTCTCGAAAGACACCAATCTGTTGTCAAAGAGCAATAAACTTCTTATTTGTAGTAAAAGGCTTCACATCTGAAGCGATGAGAGGTATCCATTTTTTCCGCCAGTGTATCTCCCAACCACAAACAAATATTCGTGTGGGACAACACTGAAAGTGAGATTCCACACGAGATCCATGCTGAACTTAATTTCCTTACTTGGTTCGGACAGAGATCTTCGGATAGAATTTCCCTACCACACACAGCACATTTCCCACTAAAATTTGCAAGACAAACCGAACATTCCATTACAGAAGGCGGATAGAGTAAATCCAAGTAAATCTTGGATTCAACCAGTTCAATTAAAGTTTTCCTACTTTTTATTTTCTGGTAGGGAATAGTGTTGTTCCATAAGGGAACTCGCAACCTATAGCAAAGCTGATTTCGAAATTACTTATCTGCCAGGAAATTACGTGATTATTCACGACACTATATTCCGTTATTGGAAGAAACATTTTACATTTTACATTTTGCAAAAAATGGATAGCCCTCTTTTCTTTCCCACTTTCGACAGTAGCAATGACAGGATACACAATTCTGCCATTGGTTAAAAAATTGCTGTTATTGCCCGTCAAATAATTATTGAGATCAAACGCAAGTATGATTTGTTAATTGTTATTAGGATGTAACAGGGCTTTCTTTAGTGACCGCTTTTCCGTCAAGGATAGATTACTTAATTTAGGAAAGACAGCTCTATTATCTGCACTAATTCATCTTTCTATTAATTGGAAAAGTGATTTCTATTCATCCCAAGTGTACTGTACAGTACCCTAACAAAACCCAAGCGCAATCTAGTAAAAAAAACCAGGCTGGGGAAATTTGAGACAGAAACGATGGGGAAAAAAACAGAGATAGCCTTCGGGACATACTTTTTTTTGGTTTCTTAATTTTTCCCTTTATCTAGATAAAGGGTTTACTGTCTAGGCGTGTACTAGGCGCATTTCAGTATGGGTGAAAATAACAGGATGATCATCATGAGTCCTACTAGTTTTTGAAGGAGAAGGATATGAAGAAACCAGGTAGCGATAGCAGAGTTTGGATGTTTTTTTTAAATTTGGTGAAATATGAACAATTTATGCAAATGAGGATGAGGACACTGAAATCATCATAAGGTGTTGGCTTCTTTGAATGAATTTCGAGGATGAATGGTTCAGTTCCTGGTAATACCAGTACCCTCCCAATTTCTACAGAAAGCTTATCATATCCAATATGGGTTTTCCAACTGAGCCAATTTCACAGGCTGGTAATTGATCATTTCATTTTTTTATGAATGCTAATCTGTAATTTATTTGTAAGATTGTTAATTTATATTTTTAGATCCTAGTATACTTCCCCTCTATTTCTAAAGAAGGATCTTCGTATAAAGTTGATGGTATGAGCAATGAAACTTTGCAATTTGGCAAATGAACCATTTTTAACAAATGGCAAATCCTCAATCATATTTCTTCACTTGATTTTTTCAGTCACTGGTATTAATACTGGGCGCGTCCAAAAAAAAATGTTAGGGTGCTGGTTAGCTTTTTTGTACAGTTGAGTAAAAAAAGAAATACAGTCCCCAGAGAAAGAAAAGCAAACGAAAATATAGCGTTTTCTAGGTAAAGAACGAAAGGGACCGCGTATAAAAATCATCAAATAAAAAAATACTATTTGGACTTCCGAGCATTCCAAATGAGGTAATCAATAGCACGAGAAATGCTGTTTATCAAATGTTTATATCAAATTCACAGAAATTAATAAAGTTTTTGCTGATCATTATTCGGATTTCAGCCTTTAGAGTAATTCAATAACCTCTGATTTTATCATTTAATCTAATATTTGATAATTTTGAAATTTATATTTCATTTTTAACAAATGCTCCTTTTAAAGCAGCAGCAGTTGATACTTCAGTTGACATTGATGAATCTGTTCTTGAAATGCATATTAATATACAAGGTACTTATGAAGCAGATGTCATAGAAGATCTGATTCCCTGGACTACATCACGACCTGCCATGCTTTGTCACTTATCAGATATCAACCAAAGGTAAAAAATACGTAAAATTGTAAAATTATCAAACGTTTTCGGAAAATATGTCTGCAACTTCCGTTAATTAAAGGCAATACATTTTCACTCTTTTATTAATCTTTCAAATTTGCTCGTTTCTTAAAACTCAGTCATAACACCTCTAAGAAGTTTTAAATAACACACGATGTAAATTACGCGAATGAATTTGTTGTTAGTTCCACGTGATTCAACTAGGTTCACTATTATAAATTAAAAACTATGAAATAATGCATCTACATGAAACCCAGGTCAGTAATTCACCGAAATAGAATTTAAAAAAAAGGAACAAAGATTCTGCGAAGACTTTGAAATGAAACTGTATAATTGTGTAATTTCAGGACTAACAAAGCTGGACTACTAAGAATAAGACCAGGGTACCATCAGAGTAAGATTTCGGTATTGACACTGCCAATGAAAAGCTTGTGGTGAAGTTGGTCGGCTATTTGGAAAAAAAATACACGACGAAATACCACCATCACGTCTATCTCTACCGTATTTTTTGTAATATGATTCTATATGGATCTCAGAAGGGATACATGAAAAATAAATGACAATGTTTACAAATCCAAAATTTTGTTAGACACTAAAACACAATTACTTAACGTTTCCCTTACATGGCTAGTTTATCCACATTTCAAACGCAATTGCGACACAAAATATGTAATGAATTTAGAAAAAACTTTCTCGTCCAAGCCAACGTGAGCGAGAAGGAAATAAAATTGTATTTATGCACGGAATATAATTTCTTTGCGTTCTTTTCTTTCCTGAATTTGAACGTTTCATGAGATTTTTAAAAGCGGAAACATACATAAATTTTCTTTTTCTTGTATGTGTATTATCCATTACCGATTTTTCGAGAATCACTAAATTACTGAAATTTTAAATGAAAGTTAATTTTTAAATTTTTTTCATTCCCATATTTGACTAGATGTGATTAGTGTTCATAAATTGCTGACTTCAATTATTCGTTGTCTGTTATTTCAATCAAAATCAATGCTAGACGAGTTATCAATTTAATTGTCACAATATTCATCAACAGATAACAATCTATTTTTTTAAGAAATTACCCCCTAATTTCCCTTATGTTTCGACCATTGGAAGTTACTTTATCTTTTGTAATACAACGGAGAAATATTTCGTTCTTTTTTAGTTTACCACAGATGAACCACCAAGAATTTCTCCCATTACCTAGAATTATAAATCCGAGCTTAGAAAAATTTGAAAGAAGATATTAAAATGGTGAACAAGAGGATTTCATCCCGAATAAAGAATCAACTTTCTATTATATAACGTTCAATTTTTCTTTTTCTCTCGTCTCTCTTTTTTTCTTGAACTTATTGTGGTCAGTTTAAACAGGAACCTTTCATTATCTGTGTAGGTAGCCTCAAGAGGGTTTTCTAATGAGATTTCACAATGTGATTTGTAACAAGTCTAAAAATTTTGAATATGGATTTAGAGCTGCTAATCCCTTAGTTATTTTTGGTAAATTGTGATGTCCACTCACTAATTTTATTATTATTTTTTTCCATCATATCACTCAAGAAGACTTTGGGAAACTAAGAGATGCCAAGGCAAAACCCCTTTATCAGTTATTGTCACCAACTGTTGAAGAAATTCGAGGATCAGAAGCAAGTTAATCTATAATAAGTAACGTCCCAGTCAACAAGCATTTAGCACAAAAAAAAATTATAAGTAATGAAACTTTGAGGAGGAATTGAAAGGTTTCAAGAAAGATGTTTTTCTTTTTTGTCTAGAAGGGGGGTATAAAACTAATTGCGTTTGTTTTTGTAATTGTAATTGTAATTGTGTATATTATTTTTTTTATGTTTAATTTAGATTTCATAATTTCTCGCTGGACAGGCTGGCATTAGAAAAACATATCGATGATTCCAGCGAGAGTGAACGTGACAATCAATTTGAGGCTCATCAACAACGCTTACATTTCTACAAAGAAGGCCCAGAAAGAGATTGGGGACAGCACTAGAGATGCAAATGTGGCTTGTGATGGCCAAACACCCTCATTTAGTAGCTGGCGAAGAGATCCTCTTCGCCAGCTTACAGCTAACTTCACCAGCCAGCTTACTTCGATCTGCTTACAAAGAAGAGGACGAAATCAAAGTCAACTTAAGATTTTTTATTCACAATTTTTATTTTCTATTATTTGATTTGTATACCCAGTTAGCACACATACTATAGTACAGGTCTGTTACGTATCTGTTTTTGATAGTCTGTAAATTGTTTGGAGTGAGTCATATTTGCAGACTGTAATACAAGTCTTTGACAGACCGGTATTACAAAATCCGTAAAGCGGGTCTGTTATAAATCTGTGCCACAGTCAGTCTACTCCACATTTACATATACAGATACATTCCACAGATCTCTCGTTTCAGTAATTAATATGTGTATTTAATAGATGTTTTTCGCATTTCATTTTTATAAAACACATTTGAGTACATTTGATTTACACTTTCTACAAATACAATTTCATTTCAAGTTTTAGAAATGTGACTGATTTATAATGATTAAATTATTTTAGACTTGTTAAAGGAAAAAATTATAAAACCCCTTTAACTTGATGCCACTTTCCAATAGACTCTTCTTGACATCTTATCTTAACTTGTGGAGACTGAAGATTTTAGATGGTTGAATATGACAGGACGTATAATAAGGCTGTGGTTGAATGTCACAATGCCGGCTCATAATCTTCAGGCATTAAGCAAGGAAATCTTAAGATCTTCTTCAGGTAGTGATCATTGATATACTTTGACTGTTTAAATGAAAGGTAGAAATGCTATAATAATACAATTGGAATTAGCGCCCCTCACCAAAGATGAAGAATTTAATTTAACCGGCAATCCTACTTACAGTTTTCATCGCGCTCTTTTGTAGTTTTTCAGTTCCAGATTGATTTTTTCCACCGTTCAAAAATACAACATGCCTATACAAAAGCAAGTGGGAAAGTCTAGCAAGAAACAAACTACTAGATATTACCCGGAACCGTCAGCAAAGCGGAAGACTAATCCAGTCAATCAATCCCCCGAAGAACTTGTTTACAAAAAAGGTAAATATATAAAATTTGACAGTTATTCCGAAAACAAATTCATTCACTATCAAAATCAATTCTTATTATAGAATTTTCAAAAGAAATGAGTAACGAACAAAATCAAAGTCCCACAATTGTAAGGATTGGCCGTGGACGGGAAAGGCCGATTGATATTGAAAATGGCAGTTCACAGCAAGTCGTTGGTGGTACTCAAGCCCATCTACGTCCGGCAATTTCAAGTGGAAGGCAACACTGCACAAAATATCAATATCTCCATTCCAAGGTTGTTTTTGTTTGTTTGAAAATCAACATGAAACTCTTTCCAAGCCAGCACCAACCAGCAGTGAAAAAAACGAAAAAAAACCATACCTGTCGTTAATGCAGCAGTTGAAGCAGCAAAAATAGCTCAGCAAATTTATAATCAAGTAATTTAATTCGTGAATCATGTGTCAAATGATGGCCCAAAACTTGATACTTTTCTATAATTGTCACCAGTGAATATTAAAATCACTTTTCTTTCTCTCATTCTTTTCCTTAAAAGGTGAAAAAGGGATTAAAAAATGGGGGAGTAGTTTGATTCTCAGTATACCTTCCGTCAATTTGAAATAAAAACACATAGAGCAATTTGCCTGCTCAAGAAATTAACAAGCGTGACTGTATATTTCAATTAATTTATGTTAGTATCTACTGAAAACTCACCGCACCTGGGTTTAAAAATCACTATAGAAGCTATGTAGACATGATTGTTAAATAATAATAAATTCTCGCCTTAAACACATTGGAAGTAGCTGTTTATACATTTTTTGCTTATCTTATTTTTTCAACAGTTTTAGAAGAAATAAAACCAAATTTTAATGTTCCTATGAAAGAGTCAAAGATAAAATCATTGAAGCTGTTCAGGATCAAACCGAATTACAAAAAAAACAAAGGAAGTGAGGACTGAACAGAAAATTCGAAAACTGAAATCTGCTGCTACTGGTGCTTCAGTTGTTGCCAACGCAGAGTCGTTTGGTATAACTGACACAAATACGATCAAAGATTATGCTGGTAGTAAGACAGAGGTGGAACTTATTTTTTACTTTAATTCGAGGATTTTTCTAGCAATAAAACAAAACGACTACACGCGATTTTTTAGAAATAGTTTACAGTTGTGATTTACTACCACTTTCAGGTTTTCAGTTTCAAAACCGGTATTGTTAACTAAGGGTGAATATTGATTTCACTTTCGACTTTTCAAATTCTTTCAATTTTCCTTATTTCAGCTGTCAGCTCCTTCCTATGGAGATTCTGCATGTCTGCTATGAAGCACTGGCATCATCTAGTGGTTGTTTTTACAATTCAAACGATTGTCCAGTGTGCCGCTAGATGGTATTGATATTGTTTATAAAAATGTTGAAATGTGTGAAGTTTCTTCAACTTCTGTTTTCGAATTTTCATGTTTTACTGCCCAAAATCAACCAATTATTTACATGTAAGCTTATTGTGATTATTCTAACTACATAGTAGCAAATTTTCTATCACTCACTGTGTACTTTACCAATTAAATAATTGTGTACTGTAATTGGAATATTTCTAGAAAATGTACCTGCCGTCTTGTCAACAGAATAAATTTGGACCTCATTTTAAAAATAAATTGCTCGACACTTCCTTAACTCAAATTTTTAAAACATAGAAAGTAGTTACATTCTATAACCTTTATTGGAAAATACTTTGCAGTACTTGTGTCATTCCTCGGTTGCATTGTCTACTTCTTCGTTGTGAACTGCAATAGGGGTTGGTTTCTCAGTTATCAATTGGGACACCAGTGCGGTGTGCGGCTCTGCTTACCGACGCTGCCGTTTAATCTAACTTTCTGGAAAACTTGGGAGATCATCTACGCATATAAAAGAATATGAATCATTGAAAAAAATAAGAAAATGTCTCATACTAATAGAGGATTTCTTTAATACCACTTGACGAAGACGACGGTGTAGGAGTATATGTTTTTGGAGAAGCACTCTCATCAGTCTTTTTTCCAACAATATTAGCCTCTCTCTGTCCTTTTGCTGCTGTCAAATCAGTGCAGTCAATGGAATTTCTTTCAAATCTGGTATCTGTATTGTAACAGAAAGACAAGTTATGTATAATAATAGGGAAAAAGGAAAAACCAACATGAATGAAATGTATTTTAAAATACCTGTCATGAGAAGAGATTTTTCACTAATTTCAAAAGAATCCATGCTTTCCTCTACAGAAACCGAATTGGGCAAACTATCAAGAGTAAATAAACCGTCATCACTGCTTGAAAGTACAAATCAATTGTCACTCGTATTGCTTTGCTCATCATCCAACATTTTGTCTGAGCCACCTTCTTCAACATGGTTCGCTTTGGCCAAAGACATATTTGTAAATCTGCTGAAATATTAAAAATGTGTAACTCTTAGTATACCTGTTGAATTTACTGATTTGAGAAGTGGTTAATTATAACTTACGTTCTTTGTTTGATGTGATGTTCCAAGAAAGGCATCCTTTGATATAAGTCCCAATGTGGGAGCTGAAAACTTGACTCTTCTGCTGATGTCCCAGTAGGATCACCAACGTTTTGTTGCCAACTTTTTTTCCTGAATTTGTCTACAAGATATCCCCATTGCACTGTGACATCCTCTACGCTACAATTTTCAAACAGTTTTTCTATTGTCAGCTTTGCATTGGTTTTCACTTTGATGTCTTGGTAGGTTTTACAATTGCTGGTGTCGTACAGGGATGGATAATTCTTGGTTGCCTCAAAAAATTGTCCCCGTTCTTCTTCAAACCACAATCTAGAAGACCTAATACAGAATAAGCAATCAAACATATTAGTTGTTACAAGGTTCTCACAAAACGATGATCAAAGAAGTAATGAAAACAACGTTACTTTTTACGTAAAACACTCAACGTTCAAAAAATTTTTGTAAAAAAAAGATAGATTGATATCATTTTTATGTAGGCTCAGTTTGGACCCCGTTTTAACTACATTTTGCTGTTACGTATTACGTTCTACGTAGAGCGTGTGTCTGAACACTTTCACGTTCCCAGCTACGTAACTCGTAGCGTCAAAACGTTATACGTAGTACGTAAAACGATCAAAAACAGTGTATAGTCTGAACGTACCTTATGGTGTTGACACCACATGTTTTTTTTTACAAGAATGTAACAAGTAATAAACCGTAGTAATATTATTCCGTCATCTCAGATTGTGTGTATACGTTATTCCTATGTCTGTTAAGATATTTAACAATAATAATATTTATGTGATTTAAAATATGAATACATCGCAAAAGTAAACTAATTATTTGTACATATTAATTGATACTTTTTTCTTTAATTCAAAACCGGAGACGAGTAGAAAAAACTTTATTTTCGAGAAAATTTACGCATGATCAGCAAAGTTAAGCATTTTTTCTCATACCTTATCTTTTTTTCTTTGTTGTGTCATTAATAATTTTTCCTAGTGTAAAGGCGCGACCAGTAAGTAAGTGAATGTTTTTAGCTGAAGAATGTTAAAGTAAACGGCAATACCTAATAAAGTAAATTTTGACTTAAATAGGGCTAGTTGAATCAACAGTTACTTTGTTTACTAAATGTCACTCACCGCTGTAGCAACTTTGTTTCCAATATGTACTTTTTTTCTTATTTCTAGATTATTGATTTATAACAAATTGTTTGTTCGTCAATTTCAACCCTTTCTGCACCAAAAATGGCTTAGGTAAGACCATAAAAGGAGCCCTATGCATTGAACCCTGAGAGAGAGGGTAAAATGCTTGAAGTGGCAACTTTCATCGAACAGGCGGCAATCACAACGAAATCTTTTGTAATCGCAGAAGCAGTTAAGGAATTTAATTTAAGGGATGCTGCAGCACACATTAGAGCAGAAAATACTCTAAACCAGCAAGAAGTTGACCGGGGTATGAATATGTCCGTAAATCCTATTTCTATCAACTCAATTAGTGATTTTTTTAAACAAATACCTACTAAGGTACAAGTAAACTTAAAGAGACCTAGTTGAATCAACAATTTTTTTCTTGCTAAATGTTACTTACGTCTGTAAAATCTTAGCGTGGCTTGGTTTTTTTCATTTGTGCAAATAGTGTTACGTCGTTTGTGAAAAGGAGTGATTTGTTTCTTTTGTTTTCTGGAAAGTCTAATACCATGACGTAGAAAAGAATGGGACTTATTACTGCTCCTTGGGATACTCCTTACGCGCATTTTGTGGTCGGTTAAAAAGTAGTTGATCAATGCTAGCATGCACCCTGGGAGGCCCAGTTAGGCAATTTTATATACTAAGCCTTGCTTCCATTCCGAGTCCTATGCTTTCTCTATGTCTAGAAACACCGCGACTGTTGATTTCTTTATGCTAAAACCTATTTGGATGTCGGTTTCCAGCTGCGCTATATGATCCATTGTGCTGCATCTTCTTGTAAATCCAGCTTGTATCCTTTTAATTTTTCCTTTTTTTCTATGTACCATTATAGCCAATTGACTTCATTTATTTCTATGACCATGCTTAAGCACTACGAGAGCGACACTGGCCGATAGGATCTTGGCTCGGTCTTTTCTTTAACCGGTTTCAGCAAGTGTATTACAATTGATTGTTTCCACGTATGAGTGCTTAAGTAGTAGGTTAAGTAAGTGAAGAAGGTTTTATAAATGTTTAGTTTCTATAGGGGATGAAAAGAAGCCCCCCTAAAAGGGCGGGCTCTCGCCCAGCTATTTGAACGTGATCGATCTAGACACATCAAACATGGCGGAGGACCCATGGACGAGTGAGAAACGGACCCAACGGCCGCAAAGAGAAAAGTGCCTGGCACCGAGCGCATGAAATCAGCAGCAGAGGCCCAAATTGATCCCCATGTTTTTCTCAACTCTCTACGTAGCTCAAAACTCAAAAGGCTTCTATCTATGTACTTGGGGTTGGTGGTAGTGGGGGGTCAACAATGCCGGTGTTCGTCATCAATGGCCTGTTGTGTAGAGCTGCCGGCCGGCATTGATTTCCCATCAAAGGGAGAGAACTTGCGACGATAGCCGCTAGGTTCTCAGGCTAGTACCCAAAATCCAGCTGCTGGAACTCTCCGCACCCAGGAGTGGCCTAGTGCCAAAGCAAAGAGATGTGACACACACAAGGAGGATCCCGATGACTCTGATGTGTCTCAATCAAAACACCCGACCCGTTTGTTTTCCCATTTCTGAGATTTATCATTGCTGCGACCCCCTCTGTTTTCTCTCTCTCTGTCTCTCGGCTGCGGCTGTTTGCTGCTAGTCGGCCGCCTCCGCTTGTGTGCTCTACACACACACCTTACGCTTTTGCAGAGAGAGAGAGGCCTTTAAGCAACTCCCTGGGCTTGGCGCCGGGATTACAGAATTCACCTCGCTCGACACGTTTTCAATTCGTCACCAATCCTCTTTGGATTTTTACCGAAAATAAAATCGAATTTCCCGCCTTCCCAACTATTTAAAAAAATAGACTTTTCCGTCTTTGAAGCTCACCTACATATATAAAAATTACCCAGGAATTGATTTTCTTTATTCGCCTAAATGCGTTTTGTCTCCGTGTTCTAAATTCAATTGGAAAATTGAAACATGGCGCAAAAGCCCTTGACTAGTGTCAATGGTAAAAGAAGAGAAGAAGAAGAATAACGACGAGTCCCAGGGCGTCCTGGGTGGATGAAAACGGTCTTGGGAGATTCAGCAGCTCGATCTCTCCTTAGCCGCTCTGCAACTCTCTACATAGTAGAACACGATGACGGGCAAGTATAGTGGGAATTTGTGGTCAGTTGCTGGGGTGGGGTTGGGGGGCTACTGCTGCCACGGGATCATGCATCACGCTCCTTGCTCCCGACTGGCAACAGATAATGGAGAGGGCAAGAGGGTCTACTTTACTTTGGCTGTTGCCTACTACCCCCCACCGAAAAAGTGACCCCTCCTTTGTCGTCAATCTGCTGCTGCCCTCGTATAAACGTATATTACATCAAGAAGAAGAAGAAGAAGAAGAAGAAGGAGAAACTTACTATTTCTCCCCCTACTATAAGCAAAGTGATAAGATAAATGATTTCAAAAGAAAAAATCGTTTCAGCATCGATTGGAACGGGACTTGAAGTAGGAATTCCCCGAGTTTCGGTACCGCGAAAATTTTGCTGGTGATCGCTGCGAACGTTTGGGAGGTCCTCGGTCGTTAGACCTGGAATTTCGTAAGTCGAGTCTTTCATCACTTACGCTTCTTTTTCTTTGGCCATCGATGGGACTGCGGGACCTGGAACGGGATCTGCCACGAGAATGGGTAACGTTTTTTCGTCGGGACATGTCACGAGATTCTTGTTTTGATTGTCTTTCAGTTTCTGCTGTCGGTTCTTCAGGGAATTCACCTTCCTCTAAATTCTCATTCGCGTCGGAAAGCTGTTTGAGTAAGTTGGCTCGTTCCACGAGCAACTCTGGCAAGACCTCGCTGCTCTCAGGCTGCTGTTCCGACGATGGTTCGCCATTCACTCTTTCTTTTGAAGATTTCGGATCGGGCCTAGCAATTCCTTTACCATGGGCTACATTTCCAAGGCGCTCTAAACGCCTTTTCCAGAAATCTGAACTTTCTGATATGAAAGAAAGTGTTATAGGTCCCATTTTAAAGGTGCATTCTGTCTGGACAAGAAAATTATTATTAGGCTGGTGTGTTTCCACTGATTATAATAAAAGCAATACCTCATTTTCAATTCTGACAAGATTACCCAGGACGGTATCTCTCTTGAATTCATGGAAACTTGGGATGGCTGCAGGATTCTGACTAGGGTTGACCATGTACTCTAGATTGAGCATGCTAGTTTTTGTAGGAAGAATACTACTATTGGCAGGGAGAGGATTAGTATTTGTCGGTGGAGTGTTCTTACTGTTGTGTGGAGGCATTCTATTGTTTGCTGCACTTCTACGGAAAATAAGTGTGTCATGCCTATTACAGAAGGCAGTAAAATTAGTAACTGTCTTTGGAAATATAATTTGTACAGACTTTACTCTCTTTGAAGATCTTTCAGTTGGCGATCCTTCCTCACCAGTTCAGCTTTGGCAGTTTTAAAGATGGAGGAAATGTTACATCTCAGCGCCAGGTTTTGTTTGTTTACTTTGTCAAGCTCAGCTTTTAACTCAGCATTCTTGCTGTCCAAAGTTGAAAATTTTTGTTCAAGTATTTCAACTTTGGCTTGGAGCTAATGCATTTTCTATTAGTTATGTATTAATTTAAAGATATTTTTTATGGTTACCTCTTCTGCAGCTAACTGTTTCTCAAAGGTATTTAGGTCATCATACAAATCAACATCTTCTCCTGAGAGATTTGGCAATTTTATATACTAAGCCTTGCTTCCATTCTGAGTCCTATGATTTCTCTATGTCTAGAAACACCGCGACTGTAGATTTCTTCATGCTAAAACCTATTTGGATGTCGGTTTCCAGCTGCGCTATATGATCCATTGTGCTGCATCCTCTTGTTAATCCAGCTTGTATCCTTTTAATTTTTCCTGTTTTTCTATGTACCATTATAACCAATTGACTTCATTTATTTCCATTATTATGCTTAAGCACTACGAGAGCGACACTGGCCGATAGGATCTTGGCTCGGTCTTTTCTTTAACCGGTTTCAGCAAGTGTATTACAATTGATTGTTTCCACTGTATGGGTACGTATGAGTGCTTAAGTAGTAGGTTAAGTAAATGAAGAAGGTGGGTTTTATTTGCGTTGATAGGTTCTTTAGCATGTGATTGTGGACTAGGTTCGGTCCTACGGATTTACTTTTTGATCTCGGTAGATTCCTTTTCACCTCCTCCATTGTTTTGCAGCCATTAAGGGTTGTCGGTGAATCTTCTTGAATTCATGATGGTTTTTTAAAAGTGGGAGTTGATCGGGATACTTGAAGGGTGCACTTTGCAAAAGCAGTCTAGGAAGGTTTCTGCTTTATCTTTTTGGGCTTCGATTATGTTTCCATAATTTATTATCTGTTTTTCGTCGGGTGACATGTTCACTCCCTTTCCGATCATGTATTTAATGAACATGCCACAATTTGTTTTGATCTTGTGGCCCTAGTTCTGAGATAAGTCGGTCCATTGTCTTCAGGATTCTTTTAACTTTTTTTCTTTTTTAACTTCAGCATTTTCCAATTTTTTGTTTTGTCCGTCTATTGTGGAGATTTCTTCCATCTATTTTAGGCTTTTCGTGCGTTTTTTAATAGCTGCTTTACATGCTTCATTCCACCAGGGTCGTCTCGGTTCTTCTTAGTGTTTTGCCTACTTCCTATTTCCTTAAAGCTGCTTTTCTTTTTTATCCGTTCTATTCCCTTTCTCCCTCCCCCATTTCCACCCACTCGTGTAGTCTCCCCCTAATAAGCACGCATTTTTTACTTTTTCTCTGTTTAACGGAGAAAGAGGCGCACGGGGTGGAAATGAGGGGTGGAAGAAAGGAAATAAATCTGGTAAAAAATTGTCATTTATTCTTATAAATATACCGAATGTTTTATTTTCCTTTAGCCAGTGACATTTTCTTATTTCAGATTTCTCTTCCCAAAAGGCAGCCTCCGTATAAATCGAAGTAGCGTGACAATAAATTTGTTGAAGTCTTATTAAATGTACAAAAATCTGAATTCTATCCTCTTCCTTTTATTGGCCATTGTGTTCAAATTAGAGAAAGCAAGCAAGCAAGTTTAAACATAAACATATATAATAAACTGCATTTTCTTCTTACGATGGTGTAATTTCGTAAGAATGGACAACCCTAAAAAGCCATTTAGTATTGTAAAGCAAATAAATAGACGTAATCATAGTTAGCAGGCAAGTCCACGAGTAGAAAGGAATATTACTCCATGAATTGGGAGTTGGGCGACGTGGCCAGATTTTTTCTTTTTGTATTGTTTATTTAAATGAGCTTATTAAGGAAGGGTTTACTCGGAGATGATTGCGTCCAAAATTGAAAGGGTCGGGAAAGGTGTTCGTTGGTTGTCTCCACCTAGCGCTCAAATACTTGAACCTATTTCACACTTTCCCAAAAGAAACAAATCATTTTGTGCGTTTTCCTTTCATTATGTAGTATGTGTCAGTAATATGTATGTTCAATATGTCAGTAATTCAAGTAAAACAATAGTAGAGCTATGAGGAATAACTAAAAACAACAATTAATAGAAGAAAACCCAATTGTTTACCACAAAACTATTCTAAAAAACTATATTATAAAGCGAAATTGATAAAATACATAGATTCTGTAAAAAATGCGATTTTTTTACATTTTTTTACAAAATTCGAATTTGTTTTCTTTGTCAAGGACTTAGAAACCGTGTTCAGACATACAGTAGTTCCGGAGAAATTCGCATGGTTTCACTACCATTTATCAAAGGAACCTTGGATCTAGCCTCATGGGAAATTTCTAGTAAGTGAACATATCATCCCGTCTTTTACTATTTAGGCTATATCTAGGCCAAACATTTCCAAACATTTCTTGGCCTTCTTACAAAAGAAGCCTTTTTGCAGCCTAAGGGGCCGTACGCACAAAAACATTCCATCACCAACCGGCAGGTGGCGCTGGAAAAATAAAATACAGGGGGACGTGTATGTGAGACCAATCTCCCTTTTCTTTGGAAAGTCCATATTTAGAAGTCCTTTTTCATTTGGACTGTCCTCAGTTAGTTTAGTAATATCCTGTAAAAGACAAAGGCCTATGTCTGGTATGCATCCCCAAAGGCCCGCATTTCCCAGTAGTTCTCCCCCTTCAGGACCGCCCGTACCGCCAAGTAAGGCAAAGCTTCCGAAGCTCGCTAAAAGGAGCAGCGCAGTCGAATTCGTCGTCTGAGAAGGGGGAGGGGGCAAAATGTCGGCTGCTGGACTTTACACAGAGTGACCCATCTCCTTATCTCTGGTGCGTATTGTGACAGACACAGGCTTCTCCCCCAAAAGCTTATTCTTTTATTATATATGGAAACAAGGAAAAGTTTTGAAAAAAGGATAATGAATTGTACGGGGGTGTACGAAGTTCAGGCCCGATCATTCAGGCCCGCGTCTTTCAGGCCCACTTTTATTGGGCCTGAACGTCGCAAAAATTGGGCCTGAAAGGCGGACTTGAGTATCATTAAGGCCCAAATTAATTTTTAATGTTTTTTACAGTTAAATATGTTGGAAATACATTTCATACCTAAGAATATGAGTCTATTATCAACCTTTTTAAATAATGATCAATCAGTAATGATTAATCAGTTTGGTTGCCACCTGTTTCGGCACTTTTTTTCGGTACTTTGATTTCGTCGTTTTTGGCACTGTTTTTGTCGTTTTCGGCACTGTGTTTGTCTTTTTCGGCACCGCTGCCAGATTTAGTTCCAGGCACCATGTTTTTGGGAGGGTTGCCAGGCGTGTGTGTTTTTCCGTTTCGGCACTATGTTTTTCCGTTTCGGCACTATTGTATTTATTGTATTTATTATTAGATTTATTTATTGGATTTTAATAAAATTTTGTCACCAACTAAAATTTTAACACCACATTTTGAAACTCTTTTCCTTTTCCTATTCTGTGTAAAGTCTAGTACCACAACCCAAATTGGAGTGCTGATGCTTTAAACCACTCAACTAACTAGACATTTCAATTTGATAAAGTAGGTTAGACTAGCGATGACTCGGGATGTTAGTTTTCGGATTCCGTTACAGTTTTAGTTTCCGTTTCGGCATCGTCGCAAAATTTGTATTCCACCAGGTGTCGTGTAAATTATCTTTAGTTTCTCTAATCTAACAGTAACAGATGTCAAACGTGGTTGGCCTTTTAGTTCACTACTATGCTCTAGGGCTCTTCTCAATGGAAATTTTTCATATTTAGTTGTCCAAAATTGGTTGACACATAAAATATCCTGAATAATTATCTTCTGCCTCATAACTTTTTCTACAAATGGAATAAGTTCCATTAAGTTTCCCGTTTTCATCATTTCCATTTTTTTCAAAGTCTTCAATGTTGATGTGAAATTTCGCAACTTCAATATTACTGGCAACTGAGTCAACAATCAACGCATCGTTCGCAACAACAACTTTTTCTTCAATTGACACTGGTGCAGTGCCAGTTGGCGCAGTTGGTGCAATGTTGTTGTTTGAAGTGGATGCAACGCACAACAGTTGAGATACACCTGTTGAGGTGTTGTTCCATTGCTAAATGTGTGCATGTAGAAAACCAACATTTTTTTCCATCGATGTATTCCTTGCACTGGTTTGATACATCTTTGTGACATCTTTGATGTTAACCCCATTTTTTCATATCATCGAGTTTTTTCTGGCAATCATTCGTATTGCAAGTAATTGATGTTTTAGACTCGGAAATTTTAAGTGAATACAACTTTTTTTTTAAAGTTAGATTCTTCAATTTTTTAAAGTTGAATTTCAGCAATCTCTTCTTTTAAAACAGATATTTGTGTCACAATTTCAGTTTGCTTATTCTGTAATTTGCTTCGCAAATTTTTGGACTCTGCGTGGAACATTTCCTTTTCATCACCACTGATTTTCTACAGAACATTATTTTTATTATTATTAAATTTTAATTATAATAAGTATTAAATTTATCAATACCATGCAATACTCATTAATTATTTTCCCATATGGTCATTGTAAGTCTACGTAGTCTAAGTAGAGCTCCAGCCGACAGGAAGAGGGAGGGTACCACAGCCGTCAGAGCGCCCCTAGCGGCCTGACGATGCAATAGCTTTTGCATGTTCGAGGACGTGTGGTTTGCATGGGGTGCCGAAAAGGTTGAAGTTGGTGCCGAAACGGTCAAATTTGGTGCCGAAATGGACAATACTTTATCATAATCGAGGAAGTGTGGTTTGCATGGGGTGCCGAAAACGACGAAATCGAAGTGCTTTGACAAATTATTATTGTGGTATTACAGTGCTTGATGCTGTATTTGGATGTTGAATGTTTCAAAAATATTTCTTCATTATCACCCACTGACATGAATAGAGAAGGGAAAACAAGGCAGCGTATGGTATGGCCAGGTAAACCCCTGTTTACTCACCTCTCTCCCATAAGTGCGTGCAGCCTCCACCGCTCTACCACCCTTCTGGTCGGCTTGAGCAGCGCCTCGCGTCAGCCCCGTAAAACAAGAAACTTAAAAGTAATATTCGTTTGTTGCTTTAAAAAACATGAAATTGTTTATGGAAATGTTTGAAATCAATCCGTAAGAGTTATTTTATCAAATATGTTCATTTCCTACTTCACTCGAGCACTGGCATTGCCATAGGTAGAGAGAAGAGACGCGTTCAAGGCTGAGCCGCTGAAGGAAGAGACGTATTCAAGGCTGAGCCGCTGAAGGGGGGATCGAGCTACGGAACAAATAAATGGTGAAGAAAACACAGAAATTTCTTCATTTATTAAATTAATCATAGTTATGAAGCGAAAACGACGTTTGTAACAAATGAATTTTCCAGTTAACATCAAGGGGAATATGTCTATGAAAAAATAAAGACGGGAATCAGCTAGCTATCATGTGAAAAACGAAACGGCAATGTGTGAATTTCACTCATCATAGTTTGAGTTACAGCAAAGAATATAAACGGCGGCGGAAGTTTCTCACATCATTCCATCTTGTCTCTCATGGCGATATGGGCAAATTTTTCGTGAATTTATTTTAGAGTCCCTTATAGAACTTAAATAAAAGAGAGAAATAGGACCACTTTGACGGAGTAATAGGACCACTTTAAGGTTATATGTATGGTTATTTATACTGTTCGTAAAATTTTTTAAAGTGGGTTTATGTCGTAGGGTCTTATTTCGACCGGCCTAATATCTCCGCCACTCTTCAAAAAAGAATAACATTCAAGCGAAACTTGGTTCCAATAGGAATTGAACTCTAGTTTACAGTGTAGATTACGGATACCATAACCACTAAGCCAACATTTATATTTCTATGCTATTATCTTTTGTTAACACTAAAAAAGCCGTCTTTCGTATTTTGTTAACAAATGAATTATTTCACAAACAAATTAACATTTAACCATCATTTTATTATTTTTTTTAACTTGGGCCGGAATGTCGCCAAAATTGGGCCTGAAAGGCACGTTAAAAAAGGTGGGCCTGTAAGACGCGGGCCGGAAAGAATGAATGAATTGTACAGATTTGAACCACAGACTACTCCCTTGAGAATCCACCGCTATACCCATTACCATTAGCCTTCCAATCGCTTACTTCTAGCCTAATAATCGCTAATCATAACCTCTTTTACGGAGCAAAACAGCACTTCAGTAAGCCTACGCGTGGTGGCAGCCCTACATATTAGGGAGAGCTGTTGTAGCGTCCGCAAATCATGTGTTCTCGAACTTTGAGAAAATGCTGGAAAACCTCTGACGAAGCCTTATGGAGAACTCCTACAGGGCGGCGTCACCATCCTCTCATCACTCTGCTGGACGCTAGCATTTACATTTTTTATAGTTTTTTTTTTGTTTTACTTCACTAAATAGTAATAATGAGGTTTCATATAATATTTTAAAACAATATAATATTATAAAGCTCATGGAAAAATCTACTGATATTTTGCTTTAACTATACTTACTTACTATACTTCTAGCTGCATAGACTTCCTCTTCGACATCTCTGCAAATATATGCTTCTTCATCGTAGTCTTCTTGGCATCCATCTTATTCTTCTTGAATTTTATTAGAATGTTGTTGAAATTTTTCATAATGAATGTTAAGATTTTGCTTCAAGTCGTCCAATTCAACTGAATTTTTTAGTGTCATCGTGGTTCCTCTTTGTTCCCATGTCACCGGTGGTCTAATGGTCAGCATCTCGGGCTGATATGTCGAAGGACCGAGGTTCGAATCTCGGCTAAGTCGAAAAGAGAAGTTCTTACGCTTACCCTGAAACCGGGATAGGGAAGCCAACACAGCCGAGAACCGACCAGGCCAGAGCAATAGATCCCTGTTCGGTTCACGGCTGTGTTAGCTTCCCCATCTCGATTTTAGGGTAAACGTAAGCCGATTTTCAGGGGGTTTTAGGGCGGGGCCTGTCAGAATTGTGAAGTGGAAACTTTAAAAAGAGCCATCTAGGCTCTCAAAAGTAGCTGGACGTTGTAGCTGACACACTCACTAGAGGCGCGTTTTAAAGTTTCCAAATCGGCTTACGTTTACCCTGAAACCGGGATAGGGAAGCCAACACAGCCGTGAACCGACCAGGGATCTATTGCTCTGACCAGGCATCTATTGCTCTGTCGCCTTCATGAGGCAGGATTCAAGTTTATAGGCCTTAACCATTAAGTAGGGTAGGCCATGGTCTCAGACTCTCAGTCTAGTAATGCCGCGAATTTGGGCGTCCCTAAACTGCGAAAGCGAAACGCGAAACGCGAAACGCCTAAAATGCGGAAAAGCTGTGCGAAACGGACCAAAATTTTGGGACCGGTTCGCGGGACCAAATGCCGGAGGGCATACTAAAGAGCGAAACATCTTGCGAAACAAATAGTTTTCCTTTTCCCCACAGAGGTCCAAATTGACGGAGATTGCCGCCATTTTTCATTGTCTCACGCTATGATGAGGCATTAAAGGAGGAAGGAGGTAGGGGGGCAATCAAATTCGATTTCTTCGGCCACTACCCCTGTTATGTTTTAATGCGCATTTTACGATTAAACTAATGAATGACATAGAGCAGCACGGTATGGTGATATTTGTAAATAATAATATATTAGATAATGGCACAGGGATTACTATACATTACATTAAATTATTTAAATCAACTAGTAGGCTACGTGCACGCAAAGAAAAATCGGCCATTACAGCATGAGTGCCTTAAATCAAGCTAAAAATCAAAGCTCATCCCACGATCCCATGTTCCAAATGAAGCTAAAATTTAATCAGCTAAAACTTTCCTTAAAATTAAGAATGTTAATCTGATTGATACATGAAAACGAGAAGTTCCATTAATTTTTTATACCAAAAAAATTAATAAAAACACCTATTGCATTCAAGGTACAATTCCGTATTCATGGTCAACACACAAATAGACCGGCCATAATAAGGTGCGCGAAACTCGTAGTCGCTTCGAAAAATTGAAACTCTAACAATTTGTTTGTTGATGGCGTCCATTGTCGTCTGCTACCAAGACGTTTACACTGCGACGTTTCGCACACACCGATTTCGCAGTTTAGTACGGACCCAAAGACTAAAATGCGAAACAGGGTCCCAACTTTTTGGTCCGTTTCGCACAGCTGTTTCGCATTTTAGGCGTTTCGCGTTTCGCGTTTCGCTTTCGCAGTTTAGGGACGCCCCGCGAATTTTTAGTCTGCTATTTTGTATGAGCTCATAGGTAGTCTGCGTGTTGACATTCCAAATTGCAAATTGGCACCGAAAAAATTTATTTGGCCGAGTAAGTTTCTGCTGCTTGCAAACTGCATGACTCAAATTTGTCTTTCTTTAACGTCTTCAACCCTGTTTAGGCACAAGGAGTCATTCATATGTCAGCATGTCCAAAGAACATGAATACGATGAGAATGTTGCTCTTAATATTAGCACGGAAAGACAAAGGTCTAACGGCAATTATATTTCTTTTACATTAGAGTCAAATAGTGAAGATGAAGAGAACAGCCATAGTACTCTACATAGGAATAAAAGTGATCAATCTGGATTTCATATTGGAAAGACTGGTGATGAAGATAAAGATGCTGAGGCTGAAGGTAGCTGCTGGTATAACCGCACCTGCTTTTCCTTCTTTACTTTTACCCCAGAGCTTTTGCAATCAAAGCCGAAAGATAATGACAACATAAAGGGGAATTGTAAAAAGTGTTTCCAGACATGCAGTGGACAAGTTCGATCAACAACCAACTGGATGAGGCATATCAAGGTAATGATGCTAACTTTCAATTTGCTGTAAGCTCATCTTGATCAATTTTAGAATTTATTCTTATTCTACTTTACAATTTTTTAAATATTTTAGAAGCACCCAGACTTATATGCTGATTATAAGAAGAAGAAAGAAAGAAAACAAGCTAGAGGTAGTGTGACTGTGTCATCCAAGGCGGTTGCTGCCAGAAAGGAAAGAGTAGCTGTTTGTCAATCTCTCCTGAATTTTCCGTCATCAAAGTCCCCATCTAAGCTATCTAAATTGGAACAGAGTAAAATTGATGCTTTGATTATGAACTTCATAATAACGAAAGCCCTTCCACTGAACACCGTAGATGATCCATCTTTCATTGCCCTTGTCAATGGCCTCAACCCAAGAGCTAATGTTATGGGTGCCAAAAAATTAAGGTCACTTATCGACAGTGTAACTTTCGAATAAAATTTCGAATAGAATAGCGAAAAAATCGTATTTGTATTCGTTATTCGTAAAATTAAAATTTTCTTTATTCGTATTCGTTGTTTTTATTCGTTGTAGCTCACAATTCATGAATTCGAATACAATTTCGAATAATTATCGAAATTTTATTCATTATTCGAAATTATTCGTTATTCTCGAGTAAAACCCCCTTTTTATTTGTTATTCGTATTCGTTTTACACCTTTTTCGTATTCGATTGCAAAATGAATAACATTTTTCTTTATTAT
This sequence comes from Daphnia pulex, assembly GCF_021134715.1. Classification (NCBI taxonomy): domain Eukaryota; kingdom Metazoa; phylum Arthropoda; class Branchiopoda; order Diplostraca; family Daphniidae; genus Daphnia; species Daphnia pulex. Next base: position 1,695,436 of record NC_060024.1, on the reverse strand, counting down.
ACAGAACACTGCACTCAAGCTCTCGTGTTTGGTCGTTCGTTACAAAACAGCAAGTAATAACTCAGATGGATGTCGTTGATGGAGACCATTCAACAGAAGAGATTTATTGCACGGGCGAAGGGCTCGAGCATCAGCTACACGTCACGTCCGATGCAGTTGTTCACGTCATTGAATTTGACTTCAACCTAGGCGTCCTCCTCGTTGTTCCAGAGAGTTATTCACAACCATCGACAGATGAAGACGCGGAAAAAGGGATCATTTCATCAGGTTTGTGAGTACTTTGTACCTGTTTCGGAGTAAATCACCGATATGTGAAGAAAAGGGGGTACAATTCCTGTCATTTCGTGAAAATTCAGAACCTAGGACAAGGAGATGAAGAATTCTTCTGTTTGCGATTGCCGTAAGGTGTGTGCTGATTTGAAGTAGTGTTTTCTTTTCTTTTTTTCTTTTTTGTTGCCGCAAAATTCTTAAGTTTTTTTGTTGTCTTATTCCTGTATCTTTAACTCTAAATTCGTGATGGATTCTTTTCTCGATATCAATAAATGGATTTCATCCCACAAATGCTCTTGGTTGGTCAAAATTATTATTTCATTTCACTTTTAATTTTGCACTGCACATTTCACATTATTCAACACCTAGCTTATTTTTAATTGATGATGTTGTACAGTTTTTAAAGTTCAACGAGGTTTACCTAAAAGTGGCATCGACGTCAATCGCAGGGATAAAGCCGAATAAATACTTTATTCCACTTAATATTTGCATCGGTTACTTACATGCTGTATATTCATATAACTCTGATTTGTCTAATAAGTTATAACGACCGGGTAAAAAAATTCGTCAGGGGAAAAGCGGGAAAAGATTACTATGCTCGAACTGGAAATAGTTTTTGGTAAATTTGCTTCATCGATTTCAGTTTTCTGTTCAGGATCCTATAAGAAACAAATGATCAATTGCCTCCTCGAAACTACTCTCAAGACGAAGGGTATAATGCTCATCTTATAGCTCAAAAACTCCCCGCTTAGATTCTTTTTGGGCCTACGTGGTAGTGATGGAGAGCAAAGGGAATATGGGGAAAACCCGGTGGGTCCGATCCAAGGTCCGATCGAGGCTAGTCGAGTATTGAGTGTAAATTTATGACTAGTGGCAGCAGTGCTCATTGTGCTGTTCTGAATGAAACTCGCATCATGCTAGAAGGCTTAGCCGTGACAATCACAATTGTCAACAGTAAATTCCCCTATATTAAATACCGGTACCAATTTACAGAATACAGTTAAAACATAGGAAACGTGAATATTCCAGTCCAGATTCATGAACCACGCCCACTATTACGGTAGATTTATTTGAAAAGGGGACCACAGCATTATTTCAAGTAAAGAAAAAAGTTTAAAAAATAGCCGCCAAAACGCCACTGGGTGTCGACCTTCGAGATTTTATGTGGCGATTCAGTTTGAATTGTGCTTCGATTGATTTATAACTTCGCTTGACTGTGTTATGATAAAAGTTTGTTATCCGCATTGACAAAAATTAGTTTTGCTTTAGTTTTCAATTTCAAACCTGGCAATTTTTAAATAATCCGCCATTTCATTTTGTCTTGGGGAAACAAAATCGAAAACATTTACAGTTATACAGGTCTTTCATTTTTTAAATTTTACAGTAGGTTATTTCTGTATTGTAACAATTACAGTGCTGCGTGAATCTATAAAATCTTCTTTTATTTCAGATATTTTCTTTACAAAAAAACGGTGTGTACTATCGTGATGTAATAATCTAACGACATTGAATTTGATTGACTCTGATTTCTAAATCGACATTATTGGTGTGGACCAGTTTCAGGGAAACCATCTCTTCCGATGGCGAAAACTCGTACGATGCTACATCGAGAAGGAAGTTATAATCAGAATTTCAGCAACTGTTTCAATAATGTCGGTATAATTTTTGTATTATATATTTACTTACTCTTGCGACCTGTCATATTGCCACACAGTTGTTTCCCGCCAACATCAAGGTAGTTTGATTCACAATTAGTTTCATCGGTGATATCGAAATGAAAAAATTCCAATTGTAATCCACACATTCGACGGCTCCATCTGTAGAGTAAAATTGAAGGGTTCATGTTGAAAACTTTTACATAACAGTCGACTAGGCAGCAAAAGTTAAAATTATTAAGCACTAAAAAATAATAAATTAGAACAAATGTCAATATGTGGTGCACAGCACTTTTTGAAAAACTATTCCTCAGCTAAAGACAAAATTAGAACTATTTTCGGTTGAACGAATAAACACTTACCTTCGAATAACAAAATCGCATTCAGTTCTCTCTGAGCTTGACAACGCGCTGTATTTAAATGTGCTTTCCGAAGACCATATTGTTGAACTGCATTGCTTTCTCTGTATCTTTTCGCAGCTAATTGAGGAAGTGCTCAAGTTCCACAAAAATTTTTGCTGTTGCGTAATACGAAATGGTAAATATATTGGCTGACCGTCGACATGGAATCTGACATCAACTAATCAACGGAAAAATACATTTTCATTTATTTATTTGTTTGTTTCAAAATGTTCCAAAGGACTTACTTTTCATGTTGTTCAATTGCTGACCACAAAAGTGCCTGTTGTCAACCTCGATGTAATTCTCACTACAATTTATCGAGGGTGTAATGTAAAATTCCTTAAAATGGAGTTGAACGCCACAGGCGTCTACAGATCGGAAAAATCAAAAGCGAATAATAAAAATTAGTGTGAAGCATTACAACATTATTATTAGAATTATTCGATCAATTCAATCTTATTCGAAACAAAAACAATTCTAAAAAAAGCCATGGAGCGAAAATGATCGTCGCTTGACCTAAAAAATAGCTAATTTTATATCTGTAAAATTCTTACCTTCTTCTTGATTTATGATGTACACACACTCTTGATTTTGCCGCGATTCTATCTCAGTCGAGTTGACAACCTCGTTAGGTAAAAGAGGAATTTTACAAGACGAATCTTCAACTCTGATTGGGAGCGCTGTTATCTCCGTCACAGTCGTAGTGCAATCGGTAAGCTGGACGACCTGAATAGAAAAGCCTTGCGCTTCATTGTCGACCGAATCAGAGTGAAAGACAATCGAAACTTGGGAGCTCAAAAATGGAATTTTTCCTGTTCGGGATAAATTGGAAATTTTCAATCATTAAAATACTGATAGTCCATCGAAAAGCGATCCTTTACGAGGTTATAAATAAAGGAGGAAAAATCACTCATACTGCTCGTTTGTCCCGACAAATCTCCACAAAATCGGTAGTTTTCTATTTCTAGATAATCTTCTTCGCAAATGGTGTTAATCGTTCCAGGAAGCGAGAAGAAAATAAATTTTAGTTGAAGCCCGCAGACATCCTAGAAATACACAATAGGCCCTATATATCAGCATTCACTTTCTATTGCAATACTACACGATTATCGTCACTTATTTTATATACTTGCGATCTTCGGATGACATTGTAGTTACAGTCCTGACCAGGCAAGTAGAGAAGAGGGAATTGCGGAGAAATGATCAGGAAGCTGGATTCGCTGAAGATTTTCGTTTGACAAAGATAACTCGAAGGTGAAGTAGACGGAGCCGGAGCTAAATAAGAAATAATTTCCTGATTATAACATTATATTTTTTTAGAGCTTTAAATTTATTCTAAAGATTTTTCTATAAAATTATACTTTAGAGGACCATAAATATACAAAAATTAATTTTCTTAAATAATAAATCGTCTACTTGGGTACGCAACAAGGACAAAAAAAAAAATCAAACAAAAATTTTTAATTAGTTCAGCATCTTATATCGTTAACCGTTGATCTTTTGTATCGCAAACTTTTAAATATTAAGTAAATGAAAGAATGAAATGAACTCACGAGCAGTTTTAACTTGTCGATCAATTTGAACAACGCTTAATTTAAAGCCTGTTTGTTGGACGGCTCCATCCGAGTGGAAACGAATTTCAAATGGATCGGCTCCCACGAACGGCACTCGTAAAACCAATCCAGTTTGGACGCCGCAGTATCTCTCGGCGCTGATTTCCAAATAATCGTTGGAGCAATCTGTGCTGTTTTGCAAGTCGAAGGCTATAAAGGAAATGAGTAGTTGCTCAATAACCTGTAACAAAATACATGATTAACGGTTAGCCTACATTTATTCAATGTTAGGTTTCGGTGATTTCCTATAAATAGAAATTACGATCTTACTGGTGACAATTTGACGACCGTGTAGATGCAATCGAGATTCTTCAAGTAAGGCAACGGATAGTTAACGCTTGTGACTGTGTTCTCTAGTTCGCTAAAGACACGATCACAAGTGACACCTGGTGGTGTTGTGTTGGGAGGTTCGGTAGTTGAAAATTCTTCGCATGCCATCATCCTATATCGCCCATCAAATCCCCGGAAGCTTCCATTTGAATCAGTTACAAACTGCAGGCTGATGGACGATCCCGAGACGAAAGTGATCCTCACTATTAAAATAAACAAATAAAAAAAAATAAATAATAAACGTCAAAATTTAAGCGCTAAATAATTAATAGAAAAATTTGTTACGTCTTTGATCCGTCAACGAGGTACCGCAATACCGATTGCCACCGATGATCAGAGCGTCTTTGAAGCACCCTTTGCTTTCTTCCAAGTAAAAATCCTGAAAATGCAGTTCGAGTACGCAGAAGCTTTTGTTGGGCGGTACAAATCTATGGCGAAGAGAAGAAGTCTAATTAGATACTTTCAGTTAACATCAAAAATAAGTCTCGCCGTCCAAAATACCTCAGTTCACATGAAAGATTGGGCCCGTAATTTTCTGGATAGTTGGTTGATTGAAATTGGCCTTGCGGTGTAGTCAATGTAAGGTCGCACAAAGTGGATGATGGTGTGGTAGAGGTAGGCGTGAATGTTGGCACAGGTGGAATAATGGGCGGCTGAGGGGGGTACGTTGGTGGAGGATATGGTGGATGAGGTCTTGGCGTGTTTGGGATGGACGGGACTTTATTGAGCAACGGCGTTAAAGGAGTTTCTATTTTTGGGCGTTTAACCACATCGGTCGGTGGCAATAAAGGACCAGATGGTCCAGTAGGATGGGCTGGGCGTGGAAACGGCGGTGTTACGTGAGTTCGCAATGGAGGAATCGGCGGATTCGCCACATAGCGAATTTGAGGCGGAATGGGTTGACAAGGAAGTTGTCGGCCGACGATGTAGAATCCATGAAACTGAAGGAAGGAATCTGAACGAAACTCGATCACGAAATCCTGATCCTTATGGAGATAGTTGAGCGAAATGATGACTGAAAATTGTAATAGTGTCAAATTTTAATCGAATGAAGTTTCTATCGCCATAGAAGCCAAAGTAATCTCATACCTTTACGTGGGCGATGAAATCCACAATACTTGCGATCGCCGATGAGAAGCCAGTCCTTGGAACAATCCACAGTGGGTTCCAAGTAAAAATCGCGAAAATCCAACTCCAACGAACAAACATTGAACGCCTTTTTGATGACGTAGCGGCAGAAGGTATTTTCACGGTAGGGTTGCGGATAAAACGGACTTTTCAAGTAAAACAAAAGGCTCGGAATGATGACGTTGTTACACGAAAACTGGGGGAAGTTGCTGGAGATTGGATAGCCAAACGGTGGAATATTTTGATTACTAATTGGCCTGTGGGACGATTTCGGTGGACTTTGACTACTATAGTATTTTTCTTTCTTGTTGACGGGATAGGTTTGAGCTTTAAACGATCGAAAGGGGTCAGCGTGCGCTGAACGTCCCCATTCGAAGCGCGGGTCTACAAAACGTGAGCTGACGGAATGACCCCGTTCACCATATCCCGTATGACTATTTTCGCTTTTGTTTCTCCATTCCTCGACGTCTAGGGTTGAGCGCCCATCTACAGACAATCAAATGTTTTCGTATAGGTCAAACAACCGGAATTCTAAGTTTCGTTCGCCGTCCTATTTTACAGGCATTGACTCTATTATCAAACTCATTATTCACACACTGCTGCTACTACACTCGATGTTGTTTTTACGGAAAGGTTAATGTTATTAACTGATAAATAGTTGCGCAGAAAATGTTGGATGCATAACATGCGCTTGTACAAAGTCGAAATATAATGAATGACATGTAAAACAAATTTGCTGTGCATAAAATTTCTTACAAATCAAAATAATGATAATAAAAAGAATCAAAAGCTGTTTTAACTTACGCCCAATCGAGTGAAGCTGAACGAGCCGCTGTGGGAGAACGAAAACAAGAAAAATGAACAACTGATGTTGAGAGCACAAAATCATTGCTTTGTACTACACTAACGTTCAAAGAAAGACTGCAATATCCTTTAGAGAGCAGGCCGAATTTGAATGAAATCTTTGTTGTACCCGCAAGGCAATTCTCCGGTTCCAACACATATATCCAGGCTCCACCCAGGGTTTCCATCCGGGTTCCATTATTAGGACTTGACGATTTTTATTTGTTCGTTTCAGCTTTTTTTTTCCACGATTTAAAATAAAGACCCTTCCGGCCGAAATTATCCACGCTCAGTCTTGTTTACCGCGGAAGTTTGAGGGAAATCTTTCTTAGGCGTTGACGTCTTTTAGGAAGTGGGCGTTCAAATATTCATCATGCACAGTGACCCATTAACATATCTTCATTGTTATTTTTTAAAGTTCACTGAATAGAAAGTCCTCACCAGATTGGAATAGTGGTACCAGGCCTGTACAAAGCTGTACATATTTGCATAACATGTATGGAGACCGGAAACTGGAAAGTAATTTTTTGAAACGCGCTTCTACATTAAACGAAGACTAAACGCAGGAAGGCTAATTTATTATAACAACTTAGTATTTCATTTTCGCCAAACGTAATGGAAGCAACTTACATGTTATCAGCACATCCATTTATCTCTTGGCAGGATTATTGGGCCCCAAACACCAAGTCGTGTTCCCGTTCGTTGAAAAGTTGTGGCATCATATCTCCGTTAACGGTTTTCACTTTTTCGTGTTGTGATAATCAGTTAGGTTAGGCGTGTAAAATTACATGGCGTTGAATCCCGAATTTTCTTCGTAAAAAGTTCATTACGTACTTGTTTTGGGTAAAATGCTGGGGACGTGTGCGTAAATACGGAATGTAGGGTGGTAAAGTGCGAGATTGAGGTGAGCAGTTGACGCCATCGGGAGCATCTTTATGGGAGTTTTTAGTTTTTGGATTTTATTGTGGTTTTCCTAAATATCTCACATAACCCATACTAAAATTTCAAGCTGTAGAAAAAAAAAGAGGTCGCAGTCTATTTGTCGACTAAAATCACGATGGAATGCTAAAATCAGGTTCTAACCAATAAACTAGTATTTTGATCAACCTATGTGCTAAAGGTGATGCATCAAATATTTGATTTGTTTCTTGTGTTTAGTTTTACAAAACAAAAATTAGTTAAGATTAAAGTAAAATACCTTAAACAAGAAGCGTTTTCTTGCATTACACAAGATTGACTACTAGATTTCTTTTTATTGATACTCGAAATGATTTGGACATTTATGTCAAAAACAAATTTTTTATAGTAATATAAACACTCACCAAACAAACATGCTAAAGGTGTAGCACAATTAACTAATACAGAATTTCCCCTTCAGTTAATGTGGAATGTGTGCTTAGTCTAGACGGATGTTCTTGTGAATGGCTGGCTTAATCTCATAGACATAGCTCATGATCTGCTGAATTACAAGTTCTTTATTAGAAGCCATGCATCGATTGATGACATCTAATTTCATCTTCATATCTTTATCAATCTTTGCTGCAACGTCATCTCGAGATCCCAAATGCTGTGATGACAATAAAACAATGTTGTATTACAAATAAATTCATGTCTGAAATTCAGCTTTACCTTGGATTCAAATTCTTTGAATTGCTTTTCTCTCTCTAAACGGTATGCTTCAATTTCAGATTGGGCTTCCTCTTTTGCTTGCTTCAGTCTACGTGCTTTCCCTAATAGCAAATAAAATTTGATAAGAGAGAAACGAGACAGATGATTCTGAAAAGCTTCTTTACTTTGAGAGGACACAAAGTAATAAAACAAACTTAAGGGAATAAGAATATACTAAATTCTTAGGAATAAATCTAATATGTATGAAAAATTACTAAATTATCTTCCTATAACAATACCAATCAATCAAATTTAAAAACAAACAAACAAACTGACTAAAAAGATTTGTAAAAACATTGAAACATGGTAACACAAAGATGTTGAGCACAGATAAATTATCTTTTTCTAATTTGATGAAATTAAATTTTTCTGCTTTGCCTATGAGTGACCTTAAAAAGGATTTCAATAGTTTACTTGGAAAAGGTTATCAAACTTGAGTTAATCAAAAGTTAACTAGTACTACATATACAATTGAAATTTTACTCACTTTTTCTGGCTTCAGCCACTTTGTCTGCAGCTTTTTTTTCAGCAGCCAACAGCTGTTGAATACCTTGAGTTTGGCTAGCCATGATCCAACTTACAATGTGAAAAACGAAAAGATGACAGAAGAATAGACTTGATCTTCTGACAGAAACGTATCTCTGAGACAACCCAAGATCTTGTGACTTCCTGTCATATGACTGCTGGAGCCACAGCAAACTTTGTATGAAGGCCTGAAACTCCCTATCTTGCCTGTGCTATTGCCGCACCTACCTAGATCTTCTGCCCTGCGGTTTTTTATATAGTTAAAGCAAACTATCAGATTTTTCCATGAGCTTTATAATAGTATTATATTGTTTTAAAATAGTATAAGAAACCTAATAATTACTAGTCAGTAAAGTCAAATAAATAAAAACGATAAAAAATTTAAACGTAGTAGCGTCCAGTCCAGCTAGGTTTTTAGCAAATTTGGGTGCAGCGGTGAGAACACCAAGCGGGTGTGTTCATAAATCCGACCCCTCGCTTCGCTCGCGAGTTTCCCTCTAGGTCCAACCTTTTTCTGATTTTTTTTTCCTACTTAACTTAAATTGTTTTCGTAATAAAGCCCCTTGGGCGCCTTCGGAATTTAGAGTTAGTTAAAATTTTAGATGTAAGTTTGTAATTTAAGATGTGGGTGGGATTGTTTGACATAACGTTAAAAAAGGCCACTCTATTTTAACCGATTCTTACTATGGCTTTTTGAGGGGTTTGATATTTACTTAATGTAGCGCCATCTGTTATCAGATCTGGGAAAATCACAGCCGTCAAAAAGTAAATGGCCGCTACTCACTTTTTAAATGCATTGAAAAGGTTAACAGAATCACATAGTTTCTTTTTTTAGGCTCAGAAACGTCTAATAAGCTCTATACCTAACTTTGTCATGGGTTATAATTTAAAACTTTACCTTAAAAATACCCTAAATCGTGTTTTTCGGATTTCCTCGATTCTGATTGGTCGAGAAAATTCCCAATAAAGACTTTCGGGGTGCCTCTCTCAGCAGACTACTTTAACTTGTGCTGCATTAAAGGCCCCTAAACCTTCGGTAATTTAGTAAACTGAATTCCTCAGGGATAAGTTATTATTAAAAATATTATATTCTTATGCTTTATTACGTTTTTATTTCCTTCTCTTTTTTTCTAGTAATATACCTAGTTATTGATTCTTATGGGTTTAATCCTTTATCAGCTTTAAACCATATCAGTTTATCCAATGGAGCAGTTACACATCCTGCGTTGCGCATTCTCTGCAAATGCCAAAATCTCATTTGTGTCCAAGTTGTTCTGTGTCGCCTACAGGGTCTTATGGGAAAACCAACTTCTCCTCGGTAAAAACATTGCTTTCTTATCTATGACTCTGATTTCCCCCCTTTTCTTCCTAACAGTGAATACTTTATTCATTTCTCTATTACCTAATTTTTATTTCGAGCCCCAATTCAATCTTGTTAATTTCTAATTAATTTTTGTTTGCGACTGGTGTCTCCTGTAGAAGACGTTTCTAGACGGTACCAGACGTTTCTAGACAGAATCGTCCACGCTACGAACGAAATTCTTCTGCTAACAAAAAAGTTGTTGTCGTCCAGTGTTGTCGATAATAGAAATTTTTTAGATTATCTGAAATCAGAAATATCGATCGCGATATTCTGATATAGTTATCTGAATCGGGAAGAATATCAAAACCAACGCCACCAAGTGGCGAATATTATAAATTTTTTGAATGAATTTTTATAAAAATAATAAGAAGCCGTGGTTTTCTTCAGTTTTCATTTAAATTTAATTGCTCGGAACATATTAAAAAAAGTCAACTAAATCAAAGGCAAACGAAAAGGTATTATAAATTCCAATAATCGAGGACAAAACAAGAATAAATCAGGCATTTTTATGAAGAAAAAGAAGCATGTCAATGTTGTCACGGGACAAACGACTTCTTTCTTCTGTAAGCAAATTGCCGGTATCAGAAAAAAGTTGCTCAGACTTCACAGACGTTGCTGGGATATATAAATACGCCTTTACAACATGCAGCATTGAATGTAACGATCCCTCTCTGTGTCTAACCCACCACCATTTTAGCGGGTCTTCTTTCCATTCATTCAAAGGAAAAGCTAGATATTCATCAAGGACGACGATGTGACTCACCGAAGTCTGAACTTGGTTTCTAGCCCCACTTCTTGCGTCATTCTTGTAAGCTACAAGTTTGTTGTGATAGTTACTTATTGAGGCTTCATTTGTCGACGTAGAATTTGGGGCTCCATTGGTTGGACAACGAAGTTGTGATGCCAATTCTCTATTTCTTAAATCTTCCCTATTTTTCAATTCTGTGCGCACTTGTCGTTGCGCAGTGGCTAGTCCAGATGTGAGGTAATTCGGCAAATTCTTGAATCTGCGAAAAAAATTATTAGATTACTAAATCTTTATATATTTCATTTTGTAATAGGTCGAGGATAGGTCGAGGAAGGTGGAAACAACAAATTTCATTTCTCTCTCAGTGTTATAAAGCTCTCTCCCAAATTGAGTTTCAAGTCGTTCAGTAAATTGATTGGCCACGGGTTGAATTCCGTGGAAATGAGACCGGAGGGTTTTGCTTGAATGATTTGTACACAGGGAATAACTTTTGATAAAGAGGGGTAGAATTGCGAACTGTGGTCCACCGTTGCCTCTTCAAATGGAGACAGGATATCAATTTCTCCTGTAATGGTGTCCCAATCAAATTCTTCTAAAAGAAGGTCGTCTCGTCTAAGAATTCTTAGTCTATCCGTAACTGGCTGTTTAAGTTGCAATAGGCTGCGAAGCATTTTAAGGGTGCAATTCCATCTCGTAGCACACTCCTGTTGCATTTTGTGTTTGAATAAGTTTTCGCATAACCTGGTCAAGGTGGCCGTAACCCCAGTACTTGAATGAAAAAATGATACTATCGTGCGGCAGCGTTCTAAAATTTGCATGAAAGCGACATTTTTTTCGATAGCTCATTTGACAGCTAAGCTTAGAGTATGGGAAAAGCATGGAATCCGAATCCAGCCACAGTCAGTAACGGCCTTTTTTATGTTTGCCGCATTATCCGTGACTACGCCGACAATTTTATTTCGGATTCCCCAGCGATCTACTATAGAAAATAATTCGTCAAAAAATTCGTCGGAAATTATGGCTTGAATAATACCTTTTGTGCTTAATCAGTACAATCACTAACCGTAGAGACTCTTCATTTTCATTTTGTGATTGATGTAGTGTGCCGTGACTGTGAGGTAGCTGAAATTATTCAACGATGTCCAACAATCGGTGGTCAGGGCGACGTATTCCACTCTTTCTAACTCGCGAATCAATTTAAGACGAGCTTCTTCGTACAACGCCGGGAGATAATTATAAGTGATCGTGTTTCGGCAAGGAAAAGCTAATACAGACATTAGTTCGTCGGCGTATACGGTATGCATGTCTGATGCGTGATACTTGAAACATATAAAAAATGTATATACCTATTCTTGGGTCGATACACTTTATAAATGCCGCAAAATTTGGGTCGTCGACAATGCTGAGCGGTAACAGACTTTTGGAAATAAAAATCACAAGGGCCCCCCAATTAATACTTTCATAACAGCACCACCAACTTGAAACATATTGATGCCGAAAGAGGCAATAGCTTCTTAAGGAATTGTCGCTAATATTTTTATAGGTAATTAAAAATAATCATAATTCACTTCTATATTATTTTGCAAGTTTAATAATAATACCAGAACTCGAGGACGACGATTCCTGCTCTGAAGATCTATGACGGGATGTGCTAGGCTGGCAATCAGTGGTGGCATGGCGGTTTTCTGGATTATCACAATCTCAGGCCAAATTTCTAGATAAATATCATTTGTAATCGCCATATGTTACCATGTATCACTGTTGAGTCTGAATCAATTCCGTCGTCTTCTTGATAGATATCGCTCATGACTTCCTCGTTTTCGTGATCTTCGTCTTTCAGTAGACCAATAGGCCTGTTTGGCATTCTTGTTGTCTGTTTTTTTTTGTGTAAAGATCGGGATATTTCAGTCTTAGATGAGGAAACATATGGGTAGTGTTACCAGAAAATGGTTGGTTGAGTTTGCAAACAGTACAGGTCACTGTTTTTTTCCGAGTATCTAGTTCTTTTTTCGAAATACAGCCACGCAACACTTCTTACCATTTTCTTTTAAACTTGTTCTTGATTGCACTTGATAAGATAGATATTGAAAGATAACAATCAGCTTGAAAGCGGACAGCCCCGACTTTTCCATCACAAATGATCTAATTAAGAGTTAAGGAAGGGTAAACATGATTGTGCCTAAAGAATTTTTTATTCCAACATAAGAATTTTATCCGCTTTCTAATCAAATCAAAGTTTTTATTTCTTACTCCTAGATGGCAGGAGAAGCGGACTTTGATACAGATAGATCAAATATATCGATGCTTTGATATATTGATAAAAAACAGATATATATGCATCAAAAGTCTCATATCGACACCACTGATCGTGGCAAACGATTTTACCTTCTGACGCTATCCAATTCTTGTCCTTGAAAATGAAGTAAAGATATTTCAAAAAATGTTTGATGAAGAAATATTATAAACATTTCAAATTTATTGTCGTCTTAGGGGACAATACTTTCGTTCGTTACCAAAAACCTAGGTATTTTACATGCATTAAGGCATTATGTTGTATAGGCTTGGTTGTCTATGGGCAGTTGTCTAGAAGTCCAATGACTTTTGTTAGGAGTGCTAGTAACATTTCTTACATTTCTTACAAACGAAAGCCTCCCTTTTCTAAATGGAGAGTACGATACAAGGCTTTATTTGTCGATCACACCAAGCGTCCACGTCCTCTTTCAAAGTGGGGAGTTCGGGGATGTTGATTTGATTTTGCAGGGTGATTCCCTTTTCTTTGTCCAAACCATTGAATTTATCTCTCTCCTTTAGCTTCTCGGGCATAGCATTAAATTCGCGTTCTGCTTCGATAAAATTCATGATGTTTTTGGAAAATACCTTCGATGATTTTGGGTTAATTCCGATAAACCGGTGAAAGACTAGAAGACAGTGTTTGGCAGAGAAAGATTCATCCAATTCCAAATGCGTGGGTTTGGCTACAAGACTCGTAAAAAGGGCCGCATCCTTTCGTTGAGTGGTAACGTTATGGGCTTTGTGAATGGAGGAGTAAACGAGTCCATTGGTACATTTGGCAGGTAACCCATCAACTTCCCGGTGTGCTCTCTCACGGATGCAGACAGGAGACAAGTGACGAGTTTTCGTCAGCACCTCTTTACCTTTTATTATTCAGAATAAATGGCTGATTTTATAAAATAAATGATCTTTCCCATCGTGATGGGTTTCGTCGTGGAAGATGTTAATGATATGCTCGGTAAGTGGATGGCGATCAGGCAATATAGGTGGGTGTGTAGAACGCCAAACGTTAATTGCGCGTCCAAATCTGCAATCGAATCGTTGTAAACCATCTTCGTCTAGAATTGAATGCAGGATGAGATGCATAAAAGATGCGAGGAATTTCCTAATGTTTTTTGGCAATGCTTGATTAAATCGAGAGCTACGTTGTCTAATCAGAGAAAAGACGAGTTTTTCGGCCTAAATATTTATTCAAGAGTTTTGATGCTAATAAAAAATGCACGCAAAGCCTAAAACAGATGAAAGAAACCTCCACTATCGACGGACAAAAGAAAAAATTGGAAAACTGCTCATGCATTCACACAAGTGGTCCCCACAGCGGCTATCAGTAGCAGAACAAGGGCTTTGTTGGTTTTTCTGTCCCCTCTCCCTGTCTAATTTAGCCCTTGTCACAATTTTCGTTCGCGCCCCGTTAGCAGTTTCTGTGCCCGGCACATCGACAAGCAACGTTTTGATGCCCATCTCTTCTTTGCTTCCGGCTAGACCCCCCGCGTCTGCGTCTGTTGGGCTGAAAAGTCAAGCCGTTTCTAGAGGCGTCATTAGGAAGTCTCGCAAGTCCAGAGAGTTGCCTTCCTGCTCACGCTCGAGCGCAAGGTTGGCCGCGAAGAACAGACAAATTGTTTCACACCGACCAAAACCAACCGACCACAAAATGCGCGTAAGAGTAGGAAACAAAATTTCACACTACGAACTAATAGAAAACGGAGTATCTCAAGGAGCAGTAATAACTCCCATTCTCTTCAACATCATTGTATCAAACTTCCCAGAAAACAAAAGAAACAAATCTCTCCTTTTAGTAGACGACGTAACAATATTTGCACAAGTGCACAAGGGAACAGGGCACAAGTGAAAAAACCAAGCCACGCCGAGATGTTACAGATGTGAATAACATTTAGTAAGAAAAAATTGTTGATTCAACTATCTCTCTTTAAGTTCACTTGTACCTTAGTAGGTACTTGTTAAAAAAAAACAATAATTAAGTGGATAGAAATAGGATTTACGGACACATTAATACCCCGGTCAACTTTTTGGTGTTTTGGATTGTATGCTGCTCTAATGTGAGCTGCAGCATCCCTGAAATTCAATTCCGTAACTGATTCTGCGATTACAAAAGATTCTGTTGTGATTGCCTCCTGGTCGATGGAAGCTGCCACTTCAAGCATTTAAGCCTCTCTCTCAGGATTCAGTGCATAGGGCTCTTGTTATGTTCTTACCAAAGCCAATGTTGGTGCAGAAAGGATTGAACTTGACGAGAAGACAATTTTGTCATAAATCAATAATGTAGAAATAAGAAAAAAAGTACATATTGGAAACAAAGTTGCTACAGAGGTGATTGACATTTAGTAAGCAAAGTAACTGTTGATTCAACTGGCCCTCTTTAAGTCAAAGTGTCCCTTAGTAGATACTGCTGTTTAAAAAAATTCTACAGCTAAAAATATTAAATTACCTACTTGTCGCACCTTTACACTAGGACTAATGATTAATGACACAAAAAGGAAAGCAAGAAAAGTTTTGAGAAAAATGTTTAACTTTGTCGGTCATGCGTTACTTTTATCGAAAATAAAGTTTTTTCTTCATTTCCGCTTTTTAATTCTAGAAAAAAGTATCAATTAATATATGCAGTACCCACACTAAGTTTGGAAACACGACCAGTGTTTCCGCGCTTTGAACACGGCGGCTTACGAGCCAAAGTGTTCCCCTTTTTTTCGCGATAACTTTCGTTTGAGTAATCGCAAAGAAAAACTAAAAAAATCTTCTTCTAGAGGGAAAAATCGGCTTTCACCTCGATTTTTTAGAAAATTTTGTGATTAGCACTTTACCCGCAAATCCATAGATTTAATGTTTGGAAACGTTGGCGCTTCCGCCATATGTTTCATAGGATATGGTGTGGCACTTAAAAAATTGCCAAAAATTGAAATTTGTCAATTGTTACTTGAAACTTGCACACACAGTAGATGACTAAGTCATCTACAATTGGGCAAAGCAATTCAAATTTTTAAAATAAAACACATTAAAAAAACGCAAACGCAAATTTTAAAATAATCTGAGTGTGTTCCTCTTGACTTAAACCTTATCGGTAGCAGATATAATCTTCATCTCGAATTTCCGTAACTTCGTATTCATTTGTAGAAATACGGTTTATCTCATTTTTGAATATGCAGTAATTTCCACACTGTCTGTTGAAGCACGATTAACGACAACAGCTTCATTCTGCATGTGAGATAGAGCGAAAAAATGGGCAGGCATTTAGGCTTAGTTTACCCAGTGCTGCAAAGGAACAGGAGCCTATCAAACTTGAATTAACGGCCTTAGAGGTATGTAAAATATTTGGACAAGAGAAATCCTTTGTTTTTTATCGCGGTAAAATGCGGTGCATAGTTGTCTGCGATCCGAATGGCTATAAAGCGAATTTGATTGTAACAAACATTTATTATTGAAGTGTACTCAAATAAGAAATGGGTGTGGGTAGTTGACCATAGCCATCTAGCAGAGCTGACTGAGGCTTTTTCATTTAGTGATTGACGTGCGGCTGATGAGACCACATTCACTATGACGAACTATGACGGTACAATTTCCTCAGTTCCAATAGTGGTGAAAGAAAGTAAAATATTTCGCTGGTATATTCGTACTTTACGACTGATAAGTTGTTATATTCTTTAGCCAGGTATGCGGTTTAACGATCATAAATTTAAAGGCAACTATCCAATGATTGGCCTTCCGTACGGTTCAGTATCCGCCAGTTGGTCTTTCCATCTTTTTTGGACTAATCAAATAGGTCTTTGTGGAGTACAAGTGGAACTCGGTTACATGGTATCAGAACATTGGGTAGACACCGACTTCAGGAGTTTCCTGTATCCAAGACCAGATTTTCATATTAACGGCATGTATCCATGGGACTGGACGTTGGTATGTTAAAAAAAAGAAAACATCCTGTTTGTAGAGTACGAGATCATGGATGTCGTGATTTAATGCAGACCAAGTAATATTTGAATTTTAGTAATATTTTACGCCTCTTTCTTTTCAAAACTAGTCTCCTACGACGAAGCAACATACGAAATCCGAAAAATTGCAAATTGCTTGGCAGAAACCACGACCACAATAGTTTTGAATCATGGGATATTCCACCTCAACCAATAGGTCAGTGTTGCTTTATTGAAAGTTTGTGTTTCTCATATTAGGTGTTGGGAATATATTGATTTCCCAACAGCTCACTACAAGATCTGGCCGTCGGAGTCGAGTACCTTGACTTCTTGACGATTATTGCCGTCGGGACCCCCCTTGTCACCATTTACCCTCACCCCAAGTGTGTAAACCGCCTTAACCGTTAGAAATAAAACAAGTGTGAATCTAAAGTCGAGCCAGTCTACACCATTCTTTTTAGCGTTAGAAATTCTCATCTTTTGAATAAGTAAAACAGGTGGACACTTCCGGAAAGTGTGCAAATCCAACATGGTCCTTCGAAATAGTTTGTAATCAGATACCTTTGAAAATTCTTTCCTTGCTCTGCTCACACTCAATTTTTTTTTCAATTTCCCATTTGTCCTTTGTTCTCTCTGTCTTGAAAAGAGGTCGTCGTGTAAACTTCGACATTAGTAAAAATTACTCTCTCAGATTCTAAATTTTTTTAAATCGATTGTTCATTTTTATTGTTGCTTTCTCAAGTGTACACAGTAGAATCACGGGGTCTAGTTAAACCATACCCCAAAATTCTCAACTATCCAGAGTCAGCGAAAATCTTGCTTGATTACAGAATTCCCTATAAGAATTAATATCGAAAGTCGCCATTAAAAATTTCTTTAAAAATTTAAATTTTTTGCAAGCTCATTAGTAAAAAAACCCCACCACGTGGGCAGCCATCCCCCCCCGTTGTCTCGCTGTCGCCTCGCCTTATAGGAATTCTCTCCTCTCCTCCGTTCATTATGTTTTTTTTTGCGGGGGTTTCTTATACATTAGTGGAATACTTACCTCCGGGGAGAGAAAATTTATATTCCCCCTAAGCTTTCGTGTCCTATAATATTTGTACTGCTTAAATTATTGAGAATTTAATTTTTTTCTCTTTAACGACGTCCATAGAATAGCGGAGCGCCTAAAAGGTACTCCACACCTGCATCAAAATAGGACGCCTCAAAGCAAGAAGAGATGTACGAGGCCCGTCTACGAGGAGAAATACCAGAGAATGCTTGCCAAAGTTACACCATAACACAACACAAGGAAAGCGTGAGGCAGTCCAAAGAAAACGGAAGGCCTATTACAACAGGCCCCTAGTACCATTCAGGAGTCCCGCGTGACACCCTGACCCAAAAGTGAAGAACGTCAGCTACGGGCAAAAAGGGACTACGTTTTGAACGAATTGGAAAAAAAACTATCCTCTTCTTGAAGACCCCCACGACCGTCGTATTTTCAAAACTCTAGCTACACTTGATGATTTCATGCAAGTCGCTGCCAACTATTTGGCACCAGAAGAGCTGGCAGAAGCGAGAAAACCTAAGTTTTACGGTGATTTCCGCTAAAAAACTGGAGCTGAAGCCACTACTTCGACAGCAGCTCCAAGTCCAGGTTCAACATCAGGAAGAAAAGTGGTTTTCTCGGAGCCAGCTCCTTTAACAGCGTCTCCCGTGGCTGCCGACTCAAGTTCTGAAGAAGAAGAAGTGCTGCAGGTATTGACAAGTACTGAATCTGACGACGAAATAACGGGAGTGGCAACCGCGTTGGCCAGATCATCGTTACGTGTCAGCCAGTCCAAGCTAGTTGTAAGAACCCCAAGGAATCCCGACGGAATCGGTCACAGCGCCTCCAGTCCCACCGCGAAAGGCGGTAACTTTTCTTCGTATCCGTCAAATAAAACCCGATTTGTATTCTTGGGATGATGGCAGCTAGCCCGAGAATCGAAGGCTCGAGAGATTGTTGGGGTTGTGCGGGGGGTTGGGTGGGTGTTCCGGTCGGGTGTTGTGTTGTTCCTCCTGTGGGTGATGCTCCTCTTGTCGGCTGCGATGGCGCTCCTCCTGTTGGGGGTGGTAGGGTGGGTGTTCTGGTCGGCTGTGGTGTCGACTTGCCTGTTGCTGGTGTCTGCTTTGCTGGTGGTGAACCAGGTATCACACTTCCGTTGCTAGGCGTCGTTTTCAGGAAGCTTATGAGCAAGCCCACTGCTCCTTCTGTGCTGTCTGGATCTTCTTCTGACCCTAATGACAGAAATGTGTATCTGAGTTCGGTTTCTATTTGCTCTGGGTGGAGTCCGGCTGCTCGTTGCGTCCAAAGCCTTACTGGCGTGTAGAGCTCGTCCTCGTCGTCGTCGTTTGCTGTTAGGGATTCTGTGTTTCGTACTGGGGAGAATAGATCTTGGTCGTTGAAGACGTCGTCCTCACCCTCTCTCGTTGGGGTCTGCTGGTGTGGATTTCCTCGTGTGTGTCCTGCGAGGTCTGCCGTGTCCCAAGACAAGGATGGTCTGGATACTTGGCTCGAGCTGTCACCTTCTTCGTGTGTTGGTCTTTTATCGGGTCGTCTCGTCGGTCGTTGGCGACGCGATCACATTCCAGTCCACATTTGCATCAAAGGATTCATATCACGATCTCGTAAAACTAACTTAACGCTAACAGAATCCCTAAATGGCCGTTCTCGATCAAGATCTCGTCAATTGTTGATTATCGGCTCTGTTGCCAATCATTTCCAATCTCGTCAATCATCTAATGACTCTCCGTTTCCGGCTGTGCCAGTTCACGATTTTGTCAATCAAGGAATGACTTCGTTGCCATCGAGCAGGATGACGAGAGCGACGTATATCCTATGATCTCGGGGAACGCGAATCGTTGTTTGATCTACCGAACGTCATGAACCAAAGACACGGGGAAATTTTACACCAGGATGAGATGTTAGAAATTGGGCTTCCAACAAAAGTTATCAATGCTGCCATGAAACTTTTTCAACCAAAATTTCCAGTATTTGGTGGGCTATATAATTGCCAATGGGGATCATTTTTACAGTTTAACACACCTGATTCCGAAAAATGGAACAAAATTCTTCATTGTAATAGGGGTCATTGGGTAGTTGCCTTCGAGGGTTTTCATTTGGCTGGATCAAATCTTGTGTTGGATCAAGTCTTGTGTTGCTGTATCACAGCAATTGCAGCGGTGAATAACCCGACCAGCAATTCATTAATCGTATTGCTCAAATTGAGAAAACTGAAGAAAAAGAGCTCAAAATCTGTTTAATGGACTGCGACAAAAAAAAATGGAAGCTGTTGTTTGTAAAGCTGTTGGTGTAATAGTTCCGTTTCCTACTATTGCATTCGGAATTCGGTCAAATTGCAAACCGAAAAATAAAAAATTCCATTCCCATCTATTGTTCATGTCGAAATGCTGGACTTTGAAAATCACAATGTTCTCCCCTCAAAATATCATGTAATGGTGCAATGTACAACGTGCAAAAAAATTTCCATCCGGAATGTGAAAACGTTTCTCAGTTTGCCATCGAGTCCAACAAGATACCGTGGCATTGTTCTTTATGTGTAAAGGCCGAACCATTATTATGCTTTTCAATTCAGAATTTCAAACAGTAAAAAAGCGTTTGAATTCATACCGTAGGACTATAACTTTTCAGTGAATCAATGTATTAATAAAAACGAGCAAATAAATACCGAGAAATACAGATACAAATTTTCCTAAAATCATATTATTACATTTTGCTCAAATACCAAATGTAATACTTAAAAATCAAAAATAGTTTTTAAAATCATCCGTGTTTTCTGATAAAGTACAAAGTTTCTGCAGTACATATCTTAGGTATCAGCGTCCATGATTTAGGACCTAAGTCCATTTTTAAGCATTGGCAAAACCTCCTGGTAAAGTCAAAAGATTTCTGTGCAAAGTCAATATTTTAGGTACCCAAGTCCATAGTTTCGGAAAGACAACGCCATCTGGTGAACTCCATATTGTCACACGGTAAATTTTCGTCGTCCACCATACTGTACCGTAGAAGTTCTCCTTGTCCACCCTTGCTGAATGTAGAAGTTCTCCTTGTTCACCCCTGATCTTACTTAAAGAAGAAATACATCAACGTAATTCAACCTTTCAATAACCCTTACGCTTTTCGTCGTCAGTACGACACAATAACGTTTTGTAATAATGAAGAGAATAAAAGGATTAACAAGAGAAAGCATAAGGGATGACAGAAATTAGGAGCAAGAATGAACGAACGGATTGACCCCGAGTAATTTTATGTGATCTTGTTGAGAGTTTGTGTCGTGTCTCAAGGCTGTGGTTGTTGGTGCCAACAGTGAAGGTTAGGTTACCGATCCCAACGTGACAATATTTAAAAAATCCATTTTGAACTGTAAGTCTATTTTGGACTTGGCATAGTTTAGTCCATAGTTTAGTAACACACCAAAAATCATCAAGTTAGCAAAGGCAGTAACACTGAAAAGAGTACTGCACGCAGATAAAAAAGACCACAACCTCAAGAGAACTAAACCAAAAAATATGATGTCCAAAAGAAGAAAATCCGGCGCACCATCCGGCCTAGTGAGGTGAAAATGGTAATGTTATTTCCATAAGGAGCAGAAAGCCAATATGTTTGCCGACGTCTACGTGGAAGTAAACAGTGATTTAAACCTATCGAGGAAGTTCCTGAACGATAGAGAGACATTTGAAAAGCAGAATCAAAGCCAAATAGAAGAGGAAAGCCAAGTAAACTCCGATCTCGAAGACTTCTTCTCTCCACAAGAGCTAGCGGAGGCTTTTGAGGCCGCGAAAGATTCAAAACCAGGAGAAGATAAAATCGCAGTCCCAATGATTCGCCACCTATCCAAGACAGTAAAATAGACGCTAATGATAAACACACATTTTGGGTATGTGTCATCTCTCCCGTCTGAATGGAAGCACTTGCTGGTGGTCCGGATTGTCAAACCGGGGAAACCACCTATACAGAGCCGTCCTCTCACCGACTGATGTCCCTGACGTCCCGCGTATGCAAGCTATTGGAAAGAATTGTTTTACAAGTTCTAGTCCCTTTCTCTCCTCCCCCCCCCGTTTCCACCCACGTGGAGTTGTCGCATTCCCATAAGAGTAGGGGAGGAAGGGAGGGTGAAGAAGCGGAAGGGAGGAGGCGGGTGAAAACGGAGGGAAGAAAGGGACTAGAACGGATAAAAATAAAATCTGTTTTCAATTAAGAATTGACTACAATGAACCTGAAGCGAAAAATCTGGAAATCAATACTGATGTAGAGCTTGATAATCTCTTCATTTCGAAGTTGATCGCGCCGTTCTAGCTCAACCCGTTCTATAATTATAACCCTTTAAAGTACCCTAATTTACATAGTACTCTTCGGAGCGTTCCTAAACTTAGGGCTCTTTCAAAACCCTACCCTTCCCTTGAATTGAAAATAAAAAATGGCTAAATCTTACCTCTAATGGCTACATAAAAGAAATCGTTGCATTCCAACGAAAATTGTATGTTTGGGAACGCCGAGAAAAAACGCCTTTTTCCATATGGTTCTCTCGCGCGTTCCTAAATTTAGGTAGATAATATACTACGGTGTGATCGGCTAAAATTTGTGTACGATTCGGCCACCCCACCCCTTTTTTTTCACTGACGCAACAAGAAGACGCGACGGAAGCTGCGGAGTGGCATTCGTAATCCAACGGATGGCAATAAAAGAAGTTTGCCCACTCGGACAAATTGAGTCGACGGAGGAAGGAGAACTGACAGTCTATACTACATCTATATGGCGACAAAGTGGGTGGAGCAAAACGTCACCGAAAGGCCGTAATAATCAATAATGCACGAATCAAGGCCGGCCTTAATAAAAAATCTCGTCAACCACAGTGAGGCCGACCTCGACGTACCTCCACAACCGCAAGATGCATCCAGAGCATATGGAAGTGAACAACAGAAGCAGCCACCTAGCATTCGCATGGATCAAAGGTCACTTCAGCATTAGGAGTAACGAAGAGGCGGACAGGGCAGTCAAACTGCCAGCCAGGTTCCCAGAAATCATGAGCACCAGGCCATCGGTAGCTACACAAAAAAAGCTAGACGAGCACGGAAAGAAAATGTGGCAAAGGCAGTGGTCATCGCCAAAAACCACCACCAGTAAGTTCTATATAAAACACTTCTCAACCGCGCTTCTCTGCCCAGCTTTTTTCGGGGAATCGAGAACCGAGGAAGTGTCTCTCTCCAAAATTTGCCTTGACAAGCTTAACCTTTGCCACAAGTTATTCAATAATGAAACATGTACTGATGGAAAAAAAGAAAGAAAAGACACATACAAGAGTATATTTCAGAAAACGCTAGAAAAAATATCCCTGGCTACCCTCTAAATTTCCAAATCAAAGAAACCCGAAGAGCAGTCCTAGAATTTTTCAAGAAAACGAGCCTGTTGGTCCGGAGCAGCAAAGAATAAATAAAAACTCCCTGTCAAAACCCTGGCGAGAATAGGCTACATAGCCTGATGTTCGCCAGTTAACAAACCAACCCAACCAACCAACCAATCGCCCCTGTGCGAGAGGAAGGTAAGTGTTATGCCTTTTAAAAATTTATCGGAATTTTAAAAGATATTAATCGGAAAATTCCCTTAGGAACTCGAAGTATAGTGTACAATTTTGATTCCCCCCAGTCGCGAAGCCTACATTTGACAGTTAGTACTGTTTGTCTCTATCTAGATGTTAATTAACGATTCTTTTTTATATTTACAGGATAAAATACATGCTACATCAATAGATTTTTGAAGCCTCACCCATATTCCAGCACACTTTTAATCCTTGACCTCTTCCCGTTCCAAATTTTTTCAAGTTACCTTATCCTGGTCTATTTTTTATATCATTTATAAATATAGTTGACAAACAAGATTTTGAAATGGGTGCGTTTTCTATTAATATTGAAGAAGAAAAATTTGATGCTGCACTTTATCTGGATGTACAGGAGACCTCTGTGTCTTTACTCGATGTGTCATCATACATGAAAGAGACCTTCTTAAGAATATCAGTTGCAGGGCCTTCAAATTATTACTAACTGTTTGTATATTTTTATAATGAAACTATTCAACAGCTTTTCGATTTTTTTAAAAATAACGTTATGCCTTTTAAAGCTTTATCGGTCTTGTAATAGATATTAATCGAAATTTTCCTTTGGAACTCGAAGTGTGGTGGACAATTTTGATTCCCACCTGGTCGCTAAGACAGGGGGGCCATATGTTTGTCTCTTTATAAATGTTGATTAATAATACTATTTTATATATTAACAGGATAAAATACATGCCACAGCAATTGATTTTTGAACCCCCACCCAAATTCCAGCACCACTTTCCTCCCTCACCTCTTCCCGCTCCAAATTTTGTTGGGTTTCATAGTCTTCTAAATCGAGCGACAAGATGTAGAAATGCAGCATGTGCAAATATTGAGGTAGAATTACTCGATGCTGCGTTTGATTTGGATGTGTAGGAGACTACTCCTGTGCCTTTACTCGAGGCATCAGCATGCATGGAAGAGGACCTTCTTGAGGGCATCAGGTACAGGGCATTAAAATTATTTTAATATTTCAAAATTATTACTTACTGACTTACTGTGTGTATATTTTTATAGTGAAACTTTTCAACAGCTTATAATGAGTTTAACTCTAATCTCTATCCCTGACACTAAAATAGGTTCTTTGAATTCAGAAAAACTCAATTCTCTTAATCCCAACAATTTCAAGGTTAAAGTAAGTTTTTTTCTTATTCTTAATTCTTGTATAATTCTTTCTATTCACTATTACTGTTTTATAACACTTTTTTCTAATATCTATTTTATTTAGATTGAAGTTTTACCACTCAGCGCGGGTCCATTCTATGTCAGCCTGCCGATAGAGGATTATTGTGAAGTTGGGGAATATCACGTAAACCAACAGGTGTCGGGTATCACACTTGCCACACAATTTGTGTATGATGGTATCACTATTCATTCTGTTATGATAACCGTTGTTGGTTTCGGAATTTAGAGTTAAATATGTAAAAAAATACATGTGCTTTGTCCAGTTCAGGTTCAGTCATTCACTCATTTCAGGGGTTTTCATTTTCATGAGACCATGTTGACAACATGTTCATTTTCATGAGACCATGTTGACAACACAATGAATACAGAGCCAGATCTGTATACTTCTATGTATATGTATATATTTAGGCTAATAATCATTTTAAAAGGCAAATGAAAAAGACAGAGTGCTGCCACATTTTGTGAAAGGTTGTAATTCTTGGAAGAATATTTTTCGTACACTTGGCAGAGCATATATATGCAGACATATATATGCATTAGCCTGCCATTAGCTCATTCCCCATTGAGGTAATTTTTGTCGGTTAGTAGCTATAAGACTAAAGAGCTGCCGGAGAAATTATGCATAATAGAAATTAGAAAACAGAAAACATGTTATTTATTTTCAGTCATTCATTCTGAGCGGCATGCGCTGCTGAACCCAGATTCGCTTAGAACTTGCGTGCTAATAATGATAATTAAGATAATTGAAATTTATACAGAAGATACTAGTTGTGCTAGTGTATCCTAAGAGTGAAGTGCATAGCTCGTAATCATACATTTTGAATTAAACTGTATTATAAACGAAGACGAAAAGGGATGACATTTCTCGTGATAAATGATTTGGTTTATTATTAAGAACGAGTTTCCTGAAGTGCACCAACCCACAATTTTGGAAGAGTATGAAAAACAAATTCAATTTCGGGGTAGACAGGTACTCTTCATAATTTATTTTAATTGTTTGACCGGTGGCCAGTTTTGGTCGGTGGCCTTGTATTGTGCAAAAATTTGATTCTATTTCTTTTTTTAATTGTTTAGGTTGATTTCGAGTTATGGGAGCCTGCCGGCCAAATTGATTATAATCAACTCCGTCCTGTGTTGTACCATGATGTTGATGTGGTTTTCATTTGTTTTTCCATTGACAACCCACAATCACTCCTTAATATTTCTGAAAGATGGATAATGGAAGTTGAAAAGGAGTGTCCTAATGTTCCCATAGTCCTTGTTGGGAATAAAAAGGATATATGGAAGGATATAATAAAAGGATAAATTATACCCGCTGACAAAAGTCATTCCACGCCCAAAGATCGTTTCTGAACCCAAGGAGACTCCGGCTGAAGTCCCTCCGTCTAGCGAAAACGAACTTGAAACGGACGAGAAAAAGCCGGAACCGAAGAGTCTGACCAAAAATGAGCACCAGACGATTGACGACGGCAAAAATATGACAACAAAGATGCGGTGGGGGAAACGGAAGCTGAGGCATTTCAAAAAGTTGAGCAACAGCCAGCATCAGAAGAGGCTCAGTCGCTCCCGCAGCAGAGCACCGACGGCTACCGGCCAACCGAACGAAACTACCAGAATAATTTGTTCGTCAATCCATCCCCATCAGCCCCAAACCAGACGTTCCTTGTTATTCTGGATATGATGCAGACTGATGCAGAGCTCGTAATTTGTAATTTGTAATTTTACATTTCAAATGCTCATTCAATTTGTTTATAGTCTAAATACAGTTACGCCACCCCTCTCGGGTTAGGCCAGCTTATCGAGTGGACGATAACATCAAAAGGTTGGTAAAATGGCAAAAGCAATTGCCCTACTCCCCCCTGAGCGAGCTTGGGATGGCTTCGAGGTATTTTTATTAATTTATAAAAAAAAACGATGCAATGAATGTTTGATTGTTGTACATAGGCGCTGCGGAACTACAGCTTAGAAATCGAAAATGGAATTGACGCAGAAACAAGGGTGCGTGTCCGCCAATTTGTTGATTATACCCGATCCTTCTGGCTCGAGTGAATTGCCCCCCAACGATTCTGTCTATTCATGGACACGAATCGAATAAACATCGTGATGGAGGCGAGGCATGGGGCCTTTAACGACCTTATTGGAGCCGCACATCCTGGCTCGTGGTTCTTTATGGGTAAACATTTTCAAGAAATGCCGACCCACACAAAAAAACCAAGCAAATCTTCAAATTTTTTTAGGTCGGCGTGGCCCTAGCTCGTGTTGCGGATCAGCCGCCTAACCCGGATCGTGTTGTGGATCAGCCTATCCCAATGCCGCCTGGATTTCTGGATTCAGATGATTCTTCCAGCGACGGAGATGTCAGAAATAGATTTCAACGTTTTTTTCGTTGCTCAAGAAGCCAACTTAATGAATCGACGAGCTCGTATCATGGCGAGATTTCAACAAAACCGCCGACTACTCCTAGATGTCGATTCCGAATTTGAAGATTCCGAAGATGAAGAAAATTTGGTGGATGGAGAAGCAGTGGATAGAGACAAGGAAGTTACTATTCAACTATACCCCGAAGTAAATCACGAGGGCCACTGCCCAGTGTGTTGGTTCCAAGTGCCTAACACAATCATCACACCTTGCGGTCAAATTTTCTGCTTGATGTGCATGGAAACATTGGAGAGGTCTAGGGCAACTACATGCCCAGTCTGCCGCTCACGTTTCAATGGGCATAGACCCGTGCCAGAAAATCCCTTTACTAAAAGGTTGTAGTGGAAAGCGCCACGGCGGGTGTGTGGGGAAGTGGGGAATAGGAATTGAGGGAAAAGGGGAGGAGTGGGAAGGGTCGAGATCGATATCTTAGCTTTGATTTTCACTATCGATTCGTAAAGTTGGCTTCAGCCCCAGAGAAAATCCCCTCTTCTGCCATGGAACAGAACTATAGAATACTGGTACCGCCACTCATACGGCGAGCACTTCCATTGCTTTTTTTCTCTGGAAGTGAAGCCTGCTTGCCTGCACTGTCCCGTAGCTATAAGCGCCACGGCGGGTGTGTGGGGAAATACTGGAATAGGATAGGAATGAAGGGAAAAGTGGAGAAGTGGTAAGGGTCGAAATCGATATCTTAGCTACGATTTTCGCTATCGATTGCTAAAATTGGCTTCAATCCAGAGAAAATTTCCGAGTGAAGGAATTAACATGGCAGTGGCGCCACCAGTATTCTAAAGCTCTGCCTATAGAGCAAACTAATGACGCGTACCCCAGCCACGGCCATGGCAACCTCGCGTCGGAAAAATTCACTTTGGACGAAGTAGAGTTCTTATGGGTTTGGCAGGGTCCCTTAGATTTTAGTCTGTAGTTTTACTCTAGTTTATAATGGTAAAACTCTGAATGAAACTTGAATTCCCGTTTATTTTAAAAATGATTTTAAAGTGTTGTTTACGTTTTTTGGAGGGAAGAACGGGGAGAAGACTAGAAGAGGGAGAATGGGACAATACAACAAAGTGGAAGACCGCTTACGCCCTGAAGCGATGCGCGTGTCATGCCGTATGGTGGCGCTGAGTACCATAATAAAATAAGTTCGGGTTTTATTCCTATTCCCTACTGTTCCAATGCTTCCCACACCGTCATTTTCTCGTGTAATCTATCCACGCTATCATTTTCGGATACACATGTAAATTAAGCAAAAAAATTCCGCATATTGTGTGATTTTTTCATATTTTTAATGTTTTTTTAACCTTCCTTAATGAAACAGCTGATTTCCCCCCTATCCCTTTCCTTTTACCATCCTCGGAAAAGAGGGGAAATCAGCTGCCAGCAAATCAGAACCCAAACTTATTATATTTTATTATATTATAGCTTTATTTTCGGACGCCAACACCTACAGAAAGCCATGGATCGGACTCACTTGCCTAATTTAAAAAAATGAAATTTGTTATTGCCACAACCTGAAGAATTATCAGATTTGCGACTAAAAGATGTATTTACTAACCATTGCGAAGTCTCCATTACTTTTTGTAGCGATGTTTGGCATTCCTTTTTCTGAATGGAATGTTCTATTAGCAAAGTTTTTACTTTGTTCCACAAGTCGTCGCTGGGACATTTACTGTCTTCGTGATTTCCTTCCGCACAACGAACAGCTACATTACAACAACGAGGTATTTTACCTTGCGGGGCAA
This sequence comes from Daphnia pulex, assembly GCF_021134715.1. Taxonomy (NCBI): domain Eukaryota; kingdom Metazoa; phylum Arthropoda; class Branchiopoda; order Diplostraca; family Daphniidae; genus Daphnia; species Daphnia pulex. Next base: position 1,666,697 of record NC_060024.1, on the reverse strand, counting down.
CCAAGACATTTTCAACAACACGAGACATGGGAAATGGAGGGATGGACAATTTGGCTAAACAAAGAGATTTGGAAAAAAAGGACACAAACTGTTAAAAATAATAATACATTTGGACTTGTCTGATGGCAACTTACACTGCATGTGTGCGATACATTCAGCTACATCAGTTTCACGGAGAATATCTTGACAATCAATCATCACCGCGGAGACTTCAAATGCGTCGGGTTAACTGTCGTCCTCGTCCTGCGAAATGGAAATGGGCTTAGGGGAATGTAATTTTCATGTAGACATTTTTTAGCAATAACTTGCCTGATTATTTGGTTCACACACGCCCGTAAAGTTGAAGTAAGCATTCAATTTCAACGGAGAAGATTTCTTTGTGAAATTTACACCCAACATCCGAAAGTAGTCAATGTTAGCTACACGGGAATCCTTGCCTGACGGAACGTCGTTGACCAATACGATGGAGTTAGTTGAATTCTCGTTCACCATGTCGTCCAGTGATGGTATTATCCGGCCATTTTCTGCGCTGCGCTGCGCAACATCAGTTGTCTTCGTATCTTGCTCCCTTTTCTCTTCGTTTTTAGATTTAAATCATTTTTTGATAGCAGCATCAAACTGCCATAAAGCGAAATTGAATCGCTTTAGGATTTTGTCAATGCGAGGGAAACGTTTTGGATTACGTTCAAGTATACTTATGGCTTCTGGTCGACCTCGGGCATATTTGTTGCACCTAAAACAAAAATTTTTTGGCTTAGGTTAAAGAAAAGGGAGATAAAAAAACAGAAAAATTAATGAAACTTATGCACAGAAGCATGTATATCTTCTTTTTTCAACCTTCTTATACCCCAAACCCAGCTAGCACAAGTTGTGACCAAGTTGCTACCTGGTTAGGTTTTTTTCCCGGGTCATAACCAGTGGGAATGACTTGGGCGTGCCCTATTTATTCCATATTACCGCCCACAAGACTCCCTGGTCACGACCAGAATAATACTCCCATAAAACGGACGTTGGCCGCAAAATAGACTTTTTTTTTCTTTTATATAGCTTTATTAAATATTATCTACGGAATAAGAAATAAAATAAATGCCATCCATCTAAAATTAGATTGTTTAAAGCACTTTTTTAAATTTATTATTATCATAAGGCAGGGACACGGGTACACCAAACTAATGTGATGACATCATGTAAGAATCAAATGTTTAAGACAATGAAATCTTGATTAAAAAGAAGAAAATATGGTAGTGCACGAGACGTCTCAGAAATAGATTGCGATTCTTCGTTGTCGATTTGCTCTTCGTCGGAGCCAATCTGGTTGTTGTAGTCTTGTTTGCCGCCCATCTCTTTCTCGTAGTATGCTTGATTAATTAAGCACCGGGCTTTTGGCACCAGAATCTGGACGGGCAAAATCAATTAGCTGTTTGAGTATACAAAATGAAGAATGTCCAGCATTACCGTCGGATCCAATTTCAAACATATCGACCTGACTTTCAGGGACTGGTTTGTTTGACGATGCGGTAACAGCAATCGTCTCAAAGTTTCAATAGTAAGGTAAGGCGGGTCATCGGACTTGTTGGACCATGTCTTGCTCAATCTGCGCTGCAGTAAGTTACTTGCTGGCTTCTTCAGTGGTATACCGGAGGCTGGCGGAGAACTGTGCTGCTCTGGCACCTAGCTTTCTCTTTCCTTGATCAAGAGGAACCAGCAATCCAGCATCCGTATTCAGCTCTGAATCTTGGTTCTTTCCGAGCCGATCCTCGTAGCTTTTGGCCACAGCCCAATTTTCTGTGATAAAAAACAAAATAAGTTTAATCGAATTGAAAACTCATCGCAAGAGAGAAACTTGAAGCACTTGAAAAAAGAAAGTGGTATATTACCGCACATACGGATGAGCCTGAACGGATATCGTCTCCAAGTTGTTGGATCTGGCTGCATGTGAAGGTGGCAGCACTTTTGAAGCTTAGCTCCCTTTACTTCATGTAGCGGATAACAAATTTCATCATCGTCCACTGTCCATGTCTCCGATACAATGACCATATCGGTCTCCTCATCCATTAACAGATCCACCAACATCAGCTTGTGCTCCGCCAATTTATCTGTTTTCGTGTGAAAACAGATTAGCAATGAGAAAAGAATTCAGCAATTTAAAAAAGTGTCGAGGGAAAAAATCCAAACCTTGTATCATTAAAACATAACGTTTTAATCGGCCATAGCTTATCAAAATAAAACAGGGAGAATAAGAGCAATCATTTAAACAAAATCTTTCCCCAAAAAGGGAACGACAGGAAAACACAGCAGGCCCACCTGCAACATTATAACCACTGGGTGTAAAAATATAATAAAAATCCATAAATTCAAGAAAAAAATGCTCGTTTTAATAAGGTATGGCTTATCAAAATCACACAGGGGGATTAACGACAGAGGAAAACGGCGTCCGGACGATTCAGCACTGACTTGTAAAAAAAAACATTCGGCACTTTATTGTGACAATTCGGCACCGCCTATATTTAAAACTATCATTTTTTCGCGAGAAACTTTATTAAACTTCAATTATATTTGTTGGGTTTCTCAGACATTTTCTGCTGAAAGAGGATCTAATGTAACTATGTTGGCATTTGTAAATGCCGCTGGTGGCACCACTCCACCCGTATTTGTTTTAAAAGAAGCCTAACACACAGTTGATAAAAGACGGTGCCGATGGTTGCTTGCTTCACGAATCAGGCTGGATGACGGGTGACAATTTCTACGCTTCCATGGTTTTTTTCATGGGATTGTAAGATCAACCAAAGCAAACCCTATTCTGCTGATTATGGACAATCATCAAAATCATATAGACTACAAGGTGGTGAAATTTGCTAAAGACAACGGAATAGTCATCCTCCCTTTCCCGCCACACTGCTCCCACGCACTTCAACCTCTAGACGTTACCGTATTTGGCCCATTCAAGGCAGGGCTAAAGCATTGTTATAATTATTGGATCCAATCACATCCCGGTAGCCGAATATCTATCAAAGAAGTTGCTAGTCTTTGCAGAATCGAGAATACAGGGATATATCCAAATAGAAGTGTCATTCCTGAATCAAGTTACGCTCCAGCTAGTGTCACTGACAGACCAGGTAATGGCCAATTAAGTAGTATGAATTTGTAAAAACATTTTAAAGTAATTTTTATTTATGTTGCAGAATTCATTAACACAACGTTGAATCTACTCCAGTTGAAGCCACTATTATTTCCGCTATAGAAAACCATGTGGATGCACAGGCTTCTTTAATGAATAATGAAACGGACAATGAAGTTGAAGTTGATCAAAATGATGTTATCCAATGGACACCAGAAGAAGAAAATACTTGGCCTACTCCAGTAATTAGCGTCGCTGAAATAAGACCATTTCCCGCAGTCAGCCCGACAACCCCACAAGTTCGCCGTAGTCAAAAACGAAAGAACAGACTTGGTCGTACTCGTATCTTAACTAGTACTCGTCTTACATTAGAAGACCGTCAAAGACAATTGGAAAAGATTGCTAAAGTACGAAAGCGTTTACAGACTACATCGCAACCGAAGAAAACTTCAAAGACTGCTGCCAAGAAGAAAAAGGATTCTGGCAACTCTGATTCAGATAGTTCGTTTGTGGCGCCGTCTTCACGTCGTACGTCTAAAAAGAATGCAAAGAAAAAGAAAGAAGAAATTGAAAAAGAGTCAGAAGACATTGAACCCGAAGATGAAAATACCGAGAATACTGTTGTGATTAAGACAAGAACAGGAAGAATTGTAAATCGTTGAATTCAATAATGACTTCAACGGTATCACACTACCTAAATTTAATTTTACTGGATTGTGATGACATAGTTTTGAAAATTCGGTGCTTCATGTGGTGAAGTAGTCATGCTATTCTATTCATTGAAAATGTTACACAGTTATGAATGGAACGAAATGAATAAAATATCTACGCATCTCGTCTCAATCAGTCGTTTCGTTGAGACAATTGAAAGGAATCCGAATTCTTAGTCTTATATATGATTGATTTGTGTTTTAACGAGGAAAAGCCTTGGTAATTATTCGGTTTACCTTTTAATTATGCATTCGTCTGCTGATAAATTTATTTTGTTCAATTATAAAGTTGTTGGATGATTTTCCAAGACTATGCACTGTGGGCTTCATCTGTAGTGCATGTTGAGCACATTGAAAGCGTTGGTGAGGATTATAATTTGTATGATTCTGTCGTTTTGCTAATTTGAAATTGTTTTCTCACCTAGATATCCACCCTTTCTTGATTCTTTTGATTGAGACCTGCATGTGGCAGGATTGTAAGATTTTGCTCGCCACACTTGGTGAAAGATTGTATGATTTCGAACACAATTCTCTTGCATGGTATTAATCGTGTTTAGCTTTGTGTTTCGTATGGCTGCTAACTGTACATTTTGTTCAATTTGTATAGTTGTTGGATGATTGACCAAGATTGTGGGTTTCATCTGTAGTGCATATTGAGCACATTGAAAGCGTTATTGGTGTTGGTGAGTGAAGATTACAATTGGTATGATTCTGTCATTTTGCTTCTTTTATATTGCTTTCTCACCTAGATATATCCCCCCTTTCTTGATTCTTTTGATTGAGACCTGCATTTGGCAGGATTGTATGAATTTTCTCGGCCACACTTGGTTTAAAATTGTATGATTTCGCACACAAGACTCTTGCATCACAGGTGTGTTTCGTATTGTTGCTATTAAACTGCACATAATCACATTGGGCTATCAATCTCTTTTCTTTTAGAATGAACCCGTCCAAGCTTCTGTAATTTCGATTGAAAATATTATTGAAGATAAGTACGGTTCTGTCTTTATTGTCGGTCACTCATATCACAATGAAAGTGCGTTTTTTGTTCGCCCTTGTAATTCAGATGAAGTGTTGTCAATCAAGTTTTTAGTGTACCCTCTGTGTTTTCATCAAAATGGCCAATTCAAATGATTAAAACAAAAGCAATTGTTATCCCAACATTTCCTGATGATGATGCGTACGATGATACAGAGGCAAGTTATTCTGTGTTCCCCCTCCGTATGAAAAACAAACATGATTTAATGTGATGGCAAAAACTAAGCGTTTCATAAATTTTATCGTTTCATGGTTGTATATTTGTTTTGTAAAAATTAGCAACCTTTGGGATCCAATTGGTCACAATGGGCTAATGTTTTTAATCAAGTACCATTTAGCAACCATTGGGAGCTAATTGGCCACAGTAGCCTCATATCATTACAACCAAATAAATACCATACAGTTCCCAAAATAGCTGGGAGCGAATTCAATGCCAGGTCACGAATGAATTGGGGAATACGTGGCTAGCTGGGAAGCTTCCATGAACCCATACTTTTCCAGGCCGGCATTTGGTCTCCAGTTTACTAGATAAGGTTTAATTTAAACGACGTAGGTAGGTTACTTAAGTTTAGTATTTACCTAGTTTTGGTTGTTTACATATGGGTGGTATGTTCTTTGCCGGCATTTTTTCACGACACACGACGGCCAGAAGATGAAGATGGGGAGCAATGCCATGAAACGAAAATAAAGGGTTTAAGCCTTTTAATTGGCTATAGAAAGAAAAAAAAATCTGTTGTTATTGTTGCTGTAACCCATTGCGATAGCCACACCGTTTTTCTCTTCTCTCTCTCTCAAGAGGAAGAATGATTCGGGGTGGACGGACAGAGGAAGGAGACAAGCGGGCATTATAAATTATTAAGCGTATTAGTAAATAAAACAGACAAAAGGGGCAGCCGTTAGACACCCTGGCAAGTGAGAAAAGAATTCGAGAATAAGAAAAAAAAAGTAAAATCGATCTGCCGCTACACATTTATGGAAATGAACCGGTGTCGATGCGTTTTAATTCATTCGAAATTAGTAGGAGGAAAGATGATGATGAAAACGCTCGTGACGTTCACTCATTTCACACGGGCCTGTATAACACAGTATATTGTCGTGATGTATAGGCACTCAGGGCAATTAAAAAATCAGCGATTACTAATAGCCTCATCCGTCAACGTTTACATCGCCCACGCCATCCCCCATACTTTCATTTGAGACTTGTGTGTATGCGCACCCGGAGGGAAGGACACGGGACTGGAAATTTAATACACGTGTAGTATCCATCAGCGCGCCATTGTTTGTGTGAATGTTTCGGTGCACACGTGCGCCTTTTTGGTCAGTTTTAACCGAAAAGTAAAAAAAAAAAAAACACATGAGCCGACACAAGGCAAAACAAAAATGATCTGTTAAAGTTCGTGCGGTACAACTATTTAAGGGGGGATATCCGGGCGGCAAACAACAACAACAATCGAGAAGATGATGCGGAGATAATATTCATGTGGGCCCAGAATATTATTATACTATTTTCGGGTGAAAAAGTAAATGAGGTGGACAGATGTTTCCAGTTAAAAGGCGGCGTCCTGCGTGAAATAAAAAAAATGGCCGGACATTGGCATGTATGAGACTCATTGATGATCACCCAAGTGCGGGAAAGTCCGTTGATTTATAGGCAATTGACTCTCCGAAAAGCTTCGGGCACCAATCGCATCGGCAGCAGCGCAATCATAACAGCGGGATGATCGACATTGCAATGCAACAACATTTCTCACAGGGTTAGTCTCAGCTATTCTTATCAAGTTAGGGTCCCGCCTCGCAAAACCACACACAAGAAACTGAATGGAAAGAAAAGAAAAATTATATGCGCTATTATATATTATATATATATTATAGAAAAATTATATAACTATTATATGCACAATCAAAGCGTATCGTCCTCATCACACAGCGGCGGATTGACACTGAAAACTAAGTAGTTCAGTGGCCCACGCCACTTTTTTGTAAAAATCCACCTAACAAACCTGCAAAACACTTACTATTTTAAGTATTCACTTACTTGATTACTCCTTTTTATGAAACAAGTATGAAAAATTGCTCTAAGTATGTAATTTGCGTCAAGGAGTATAAGTGTAGCTGCACTTAAACAACCAGTAGTTGGGGTTATGGTATTTCCAATCCTTTCAACCGGATTGCGCGCTTTTGTATTGTCGGTGAAAACGTGGATTACATGTGCATAGTACGTACGCTTGATAACCACAGTAACGTAGAGAAATGAGCAACTGAAATGTAATGTAATGTACGTATTTATATGGCGCCTTTCCATTATATGCTCAAAGCGCATTCAGTTTAGATGTGATTGAACACACCACAGTATATTTAACGTCATATCCTTGAAAGCAATCAAGAATCCTGTCTCAAGGGCGCTACTTACAGTTTTATGACGGGTTCAGCTGGGGTTCAAAACCAGAGCCTCATTCCTTTTTCCAATGCGTTGACGCTCTCTGCGTCCACTACTTCCCCAAATATGGGTTTAAATACCGTTGAAATAGTTTTAAGGTAATGTCATGTTTATTAGTTCACTTCATTGAAAACATACACCTACAACATGTTGTAATAGTTAGGTGTAACGTGAATATTATTTTGCAATACAAAAGACTGCAGTCGACAATTGAATAACAAAGAAGAAAAATGAGAAATAGCAAAAAAAGTTTCACTTGGTTTTACAATAAATGAGTGGTCATCGGAAAAAAAGAGAGTCATCAAATTTTCGAAGATGAATACTTTATCGTTGTCTTGAATCAACACAGTTGATAATCTCCAAAAGACAGGCATGGAATTTTCTATTGCTTTAAGAAACACAAATCCTTTCTGACAGGGTATGCCAGATACTTTCAAGGTCTTTACAGAGGAAATAACAAATTTATTTCGACTAAGCAAGGCAGGGGGAAATAAAGCGAACCACCGACAACCTTGAACTGTTTGCTTTTTATATTTATAAAAAGCCAAAAATTGGAAATCTTTTCCGCCACAGAAAAATTCCGCCTCTCCCTCAGATTTTATTGCAAGGCCAAGGAGTTGTTGGTGGTTGAAGGCCAACAAAAAATCAACATTCTTATAATTACAAATCAGTCGTATAATTTTTTTTAGTGGAGAATTTTTGGATTCGTATCGATAACAAGACGAGTATTGCGGTGGCCCCTGCAATCTAATCTGGGAAATAAAATGGAGCAAATAATGAAGTTTTGGGATAATTGAATAGCCCGAAATCTTGGGGAACAGTACAACAAAAGCGGAATTTTGACTTTCTTTGTCTAACTGAGTGAGCTTAAGCTGATACTCGGTAAAGGTGTAATACTAAAAAGATGCACATATGCGCAATAGAAAGATATAGTTTGTATAATGTGGGCTTTCATCGCAGGTCACATATTGAGCAAGAGATAGGGGTATCATAATTGACAGTGAAAACATTTCAGAAGCGGAAAATGATAATTTTCCGTCGCCCATTACTTCATCATATTTGATTTTAGGGAGAGTAGTAAATTGCCTTCGCGATTTCAATAGAGATAAATCGCAGTTTACTTGGTTAAGATCTATCCTCTTTTCCGCAATCAAAACTCTCAGTAAGAATTTCAGTTCCAAGTTTAGGAATCCCTCGTCGGAAAGGTGCATGTAATCACTAGGAATAGCTTTGGTTGCATCGAAGATATCTAAAGACGACAGACACGATTGTTCGTTAATGCTATATACTTAGAAGAGCTCTTCTATGTCTTTTACGTTTTCAGCCACTTCGATTTCCTCCACTTTAGTTGTATAGCTTAGTATATCTCGCAATCTACAGTCATGTTCATGATGGACCAAGTCAATCTGTTCCCTTTTTATATGACACATTCGGCAAGGACTTTCAGCACCACTGACACTCTCTTTAAATCCGGCCATTTTATTACTTGCTGGCATATCTCCGGCGCAGTTTGTAAGAAACCCATGCCATTCCCGCTCTTCATTTCTAATTGACAGTTTAACGCCCATTTGCAAACCTGCGAGGTCTTTCAATACCGGTCTCAAAAATTCCATCATGCCAATTTTTTAAAGAAGAGAACTGTTTACTTTGCCGAGTAGTTGTATACTACGCAAGGTCGACCTAGAAGTAGGAGGAAGATTCATCAAACTCCAGTAAAAAATGACAACTTTGTGCTCCCCTTTCTTGCTTCCGACCAGATTGGCAGGTTCAACCTCGTCCCAATACAATTGAAAGCCCAATACTACCCCATTCAATCGTATAAAAAGTTTGTAGGTTTTTACGTATCTCCCATCCCATACATCAGAGTAGACTCCTGTGTCTCCAGTCACTTTAATACGTTCAAAGCTGTTGAGGGTGGCATCGTACACAGACTTAACGGACAACAATTGTTGGAGTAATTTAAAAAATGGAATGATGTAACCTTTATCTTTATTCTGTCCAATTTGTAATGTGCCATCTGCGATGCGCTTCCAGTGATACTCCGCGAAACAGGAACCGTGCGAAACAAAAAACTGAAGAGTTGTAGGAAAGTTTCGTGCCCAGCATCGCTCCATTTGGTTGCGTGTTTGGTAGATTGGAGCCTTGATTTCCGCCATGGCCTGTTTATATTCAGGTTTACTTCTCGTTGACGAAGGTATCAACAAAGCCTATTTATGCTGAATAAGTAGACAAAAAAAGTTTACAAATGCGTCGTCAGTAGTAAATGTGGCACAAAGGTAGTGCAAGACTATATAAGTTACTTCAAATTCTATTAACCACATCGCGAAAATCTCGTCAATATTTCTGGACGAAGGCAAGAGTTTCAAAGCTTAGGAAATGCTGATGTCTGAGGGCAAGAAGAAAACCAGCCGTGAAGATATCTTTTGAAATAGCCGGTCGAGTTATAGTTGCATCTGTCACGGAAACTTCATCATCTTCATTTGCTGGTTGTAGTGCAACAGCCTCATTCTCACCGGAATCAGTTTCACAGTTCAAATCTACGTCCAGCAGTTCTATAAGAAAAAAATATTCAAGTCATACGATGCATAATAATCACATAATCACCGTATTAAAGTGTCAGGCAATATAGCTTCGTAGTAGATGTATTAAACTAAATATACCATGATTTTGGACAGGTGGATTTCGTCCTCGATTATGATGACACAAATACCAATGACGAAGAAAGGTAGAATACACGGTGAATGCTCGATTGTTGCATGGAGCAACAGAACACAGAGTAAAAAAAGATTTTGTTTCACTATGATATTCTACAATGTGCCTGAAAAACAATTTTGGCATCTCAGTTTGATTATCGCATATGGAACACTAAATTGCCCTTTGAGACGTCATTGCACTGTACGGTGTGGGTGTTATACGACGACGCCTGCTACGAGTGCGAGGAAGAAAACTTTCCCCATTCACAACCATACATGTGCCTCACCAATATGAAATATTTTTTTCTTATCAACAAAACAATACAAAGTCTACTGCAAAATAAAATATTTTACAGCCATAACATAAATCGTGCAAGATAAAAATTAAGTAGTTAAGTACTTACAGAAACTGTGGCTAAAACTTGTCTGCTAGAAATATTCTGCGCGTTACAACCGTAAAATTTAGAGTGCTGCTAGGGATAAACAAAATTAACACTGAAATGATTGAGGTAATTTTTTTTGCCCTATGCTGTTGACAGAGAAACTTTACGCACATTAAACGAAGAGGCCAAATCAAGAGGGATGCGGGTCTCATCTACGTTCAGGTAAATAATGAAGGGATTAAATGTGTACTAAAAAATTTACTTACGTCTTTGACTAATAAGCAGTAAAAAAGTGGACATCGTCATCGTCGTTACCAAGGAACTCCATTTCAAATATGAAGTACTCTCATATTTGAAGAGAGAGTTAGGGCTGAAAGGATATTGGGGTGGAAAATGTCTAAACATGAGATGGTATTTGGACTCCTTCAGGTTGGTTCACTTATACTTAGTCATAAATTTTGGCATTTATACGTGTAACAATTTTTGATTTTAGCAATGGAGGATTACACTGGGTTTCGCCTTATCCCTACTTGCTATGCCACATACATCCGTCTTGTCTCTTGGGGTCCTGTCCACCAAGAGTTACTCTGCTGAAAGAGGGGGTTTGGCAAGAGACGCCGTACATAGCGGAAGAACACAAAAAATGAAACGCATAATTTGATCTACCTCACGATGTTATTCATTTGTAACCTAAACTGCCATTTGTTTCAATACACACACTGAAATACCTTACACGCACAACTATATTACAGTGACAAGAGAAGCCTTACAACTTTTTGGCAATTTTATTTCTAGAATTAAATACGCCACCTTTCTCCCCCCCCTGAAAACTTTTCAGAAAACTTTTTCCTTTAATAATAGTAATACTGTGAAGGACAAGTCTGGCAGGGTAAAGAAAATGTGCAAGAATTACGGCTTTTTTTACATTAGAAAAAAAATATAGAAAAATCTCGGGAAATGTAGATAGGGTGGAGGTAATGGTCACCTTTTTTTCGAACAAAGAATGCTTGCAAAAGCGACGGAGAGACATCTGGTAAGCTTCAAAGCTTTACATATTACATCGTTTTCCGCCTCATTCTCCCACAGTTGGTTTTTGTTCCGGATATTCTTGATTTCACTTTGGATTTTCATAGAAAAGTCAAAGTAAGTTATAGCGAGGGAAATAGGAGAAATAAAGGTATTCAACTACCTCTTATTTCAACGCAATCGTATTCAGATATTCCATATCTGAGAAAGAAATTACTGCATAAAATGCTGAAAGACAAGTCAATTGAGGATTTGGGAGGAGATAGTAATACCAAAGTTTCAGATATTCTCACTTATTACAATGATTTTTAGTTTGGAAGTGATGTGGAATACGGGTCGGACGTGATTTTGAAGAACAAGGAAAAAAACATAATCGCTTAGCTGAAGAAAAACTCTACACCTAGAGGCAAGTACAATATATTCGGAAAAATTATTTCTATTGTGTTACAAGGTATTAGATACATTTGCTTAATGGTCTTCCCAAAATATTTTTAGAGGCCGCTCGTCATCGTACTCTCGAGACGACAATTCCCACAAAGGCACTCCAACGGTCGGAGACAGTTTGTCCGTGATGTTTGCGTCATGTCCAGCGCACGAAGAAAAAACTCGGAAGACGAAGACGCTTCGAATAACGTCACACCAGACATCGTTATCATCGACCCTCTGTTGGCCCCCGAATGTCTTCTGTTAACTGAACTGTTGGCCACCGTAGAAGCGCCTCTCTTGCCTTACGAAAAAGCCACTGTCTTGCCTTCCGAGGAATCTACTGTGTTGCCCTCCAATAAAGATGTTCCACTGCTGCGTTTGACTCTGCCTAAACTCGATGTGACTCCAGGACGCTAAAGAACAAAAACGCTTAGTCTCGAAGATGGTGCGCCTGGTGAACTATTTCGGCAGACATATGTATGAAATATGTCCCAATCCGACCCCTACAATGTTCGAAGAATATTGCCGCATGATAGTTGAGGATCATCCAGAGGTAGCTGACCGCAGCTATGACGTGAAGATTCCATCAAAAAATGGGTAAGCTACAATTCGGTTAATATATAGAGAGGATCTTTCTTGGAAAATAAAGATTTTGTATGTTTTGATTTATAGTATGGCATCAAGCAGAAGATTATGCAAAATCTTCAAAATAAGCGCAACTACAGTAAGAATTCTTCCTCTTTAGCTCAACGCCGCCGCGCGTCTAACGCTATAGGGCTACAAGGTCATTTAAATGGAGATGGGCAAAATTCTTTATGAACAATGAGAAGAAATCCGACAAATGTAACAACTTTTAAGTGCCTTTCGAAAACCGAGCTCTTAAGTAAATGATTAAGTGAAACGCTGAACAGGAGTTCTACCTTTTAGAGGAGGTAGGTGAAATTTATGGAATTTTTTAAAGTTTTTACAAAAAATGGTTTGACCCGATTTTTACCCGGGCCGTGGCCCGGACGGTATTTTTTTTATGACCCATGGTGACCCTAAATTTCTTAATTATCTTCTTCTTCTAACAGTGACACGTTAATGATGTTTTTTGAACACCCCTGAACGCCATTTTCTACCACTTATACTACTTTTTATGCTACGAAATTCTCGTAGAGCATTTGGCGGCAATATTTCTAGGTCTTTCTTGAGGTCGCAGGCATTTGAATAACGAGCTTCTCTATGTCACTACTAGATGGCGCCACCGTTCGGGTTGGCCCGCCTACCCGGAGGTTCAACCCGTCGCCCGCCCCGTAAAAAAATGCCTCGATGGGTTGATATTTTATGGGATTTTTTTCTTTAGCCCAGGCCACAGCCCTATTCCAGCGACTACTTTTACCGATTACATTCCCGTACACGAGTTGCTAATAATCGGCACCATCTAATAGCATTCGACATTTAACCGTTTGACGTAATTTCAAAGTTTTGCCGTTGGACAAAATGTGACTCACTTTGAGTTTGACTTTTGATTTTCACGATAATTTTTTCATTTTCCTAATTAAAAATAAATTTAATTTCTTTTGAAATATACATGCGAATAAATCTAATGCACTAGAAAACACTATAAAGATGCTATCATAAAATAAAAAAATACAGTTTCTAGTTTTAACAAGAATGAGTGGATCGGCCCTTGCAACAGACTTGTAAGCTATCGGTGGACCAATAAGTTAGTATGTAAGCAGAATCATTTTCCAAAAGAGAAGTGCTACGTAGATGAACTTTGTTTGCTACTCAATTTTTCCGAAGTGAAGAAAAGTTATCCAATTTTTTCTTACCATTTACTTACGTGTTTCACCGAGTTTGTTCAATAAACTGATTAGCCTACCATGGGATTTGGTAAGATACCCGGGTAAGACTTTTATTTTTTTTTTTAATTTTAAGGAAGTTTTATGAAATTGGAAAATATTATATACATGATTTTGTAAATTTAATAAAAAAATTTCTGTTCTAAACGCATTTTATTTCTGTGCGAGTTTTAACAGATCCATTTAAGTGATTTAACTATTGTTTGTTTTCCTCGTTATTTATTAAGATGAACAGTTGGCCGAGTGGCTGGAGCCTTATGCCTTGTGCCTTGTGCTTCGGTGCCGTAAGCCAGCTGTTCAATACCCGGGTAAGATTTTTTTTTTTTTAAGGCAGTTTTATGAAGTTGTAAAATACTATATACATGATTTTGTAAATTTAATAAAAAAATTTCTTTTCTAAACGCAATTTTTTTTTCTGTGCGAGTTTTAACAGATCCATTTAAGTGATTTAACTATTATTTGTTTTCCTCATTATTCAGCGGATTACTTGCTGTAATTCGCACATACAGTCATTCAAGACAGGGCAAGTCCATCTTGATTGACTTTGCATAGGGAGATTTCCTGGGAAAGGAAGAAGAGAGAAAAGTGCGTAGTAAGAGTAACGATATATTTTTCATTATGGACTAAACTGATAAAATACGCATACATAATAACCAAAAATTCGCTTATCTAAGAGGAACAGTTGCGCCAGTGGTTGGAGCCTTGTGCTACGGTACCGTGTGCCAGCTGTTCAATACCCGGGGAAAGACTTGTTCTTTCAAATGTTCTTCCTAACCTTCTTTTAACAACCGAGATCAAACCGAGATCAATATTCGCTGAAAAGTCATTTTTCAGATTGGGAAATTAACAAAAAATCACTGTCAAATGATTGGGAAATTTAAAAAAGTCACTTTTTGATAGGGAAATTTAAAAAAGTCACCTTTTGATTGGAAAATCCTCGAAAATCACAAAAAGGCACATTGTGACTGGATAATCACTTGTGATTTTTGCATCCCGTACACTTTGCCAGGAGTGTTCAACCCCTCGGGGTTATGAGCGTGGCTTGGGGTGATTGAAGGAGATGTAGACAGATTTGCCGTTTTTTCTTCGGGGTGGTTTGGTGGTTTCTAAAGATTCGTGGTGGGGGTTGAAATTTCTACCTAGCAGGAAGTGGTTGTCCCGGTCGATCAGCGTGCTGATTTCGTCCTTCGATCAGTCTCCTTTGTCCTTTGGATGCGGAGATAATGTCGATGGTGCCGAGGTCTGGGGTTTGGTGTCCAGACGTTTCGGCACTAAAATGTCTATTTATTACAAAACGAGTGATTCGGCACTAAATTAAACAAATTCGGCACCAAGTAGTTTGACAGATTCGGCACCGTTGCATTGGGTGTTGCACTTTTAGGCTCTGTCAAAACGGTAGTTTGGGATACTGGGGCTCAACTAAAATTACTAACAACAACGAAGAAGTGGTATCTTGATGGTACCTTTAGTATTTTTAGGCGAATTGTTCTTGCAGTTGTGGACCATTCATGAGATGATGCGAAGTGGTACACAACACAAGCAAGTCCCATTAGCTTACGTTCTGTTGTCGCGAAAAAACGCAAAGAATACGAAAAGGTCCTCCAATTGCTATTTAAAGATATTCTAAAAAAGCAAACACGAGAAGTTGAATTCATTTGAGATTTCGTTAAGGCCGTTTGGCAGAGTGTTCTTATAGTTTTCGGTGAATGCAAAGTTTTTTTAATTGTGGAATGACCACAGCAGAAAAGAAAATATCGTCTAAGTCTCTAAAACCAAAAATGCCAAAAATTTAAAGCCCTACTAGATCTCTGTTGTAAACTTGATGATTTATTAATACATTTATTTTTCAAATAAAATTCTTCTTCTTTTGATAAAAAAATTTATTCTCTGATTCGTTAAGTGCCGAATGTGCATACCCAGTACATTACGGTATGTCCTTCAAAACTGTTGACAGTGTCGAATTGGTTTTACATAGTGCCGAATGTGAAAAAAATCAACCCTAGTGTTGAAAGTGTAGGCAATCGGGGTTTTGATGGAGACTTCGACGGCTTCAATTGTTTCCGTGATGATGAAGTTAAGCTGGGCGTATGGCATGGATAATTTTTTTATACTCCGCCTCCATGTCCTAAATTTGATAGCTTAATTGTTATTCCAGAAGTTTTTGTTGATTAGTACTATTGAGGGTTGGTTGATTAGAGGAAGTCGACGAAATTATTCTAAGCGGGCCTTGGTTGGATCTTGAAACAGATCCAGAAGTTTTATCTTCAGTAGAGCTAAAATTTTTTAAAGCGATAGAAAAAAATTCGGATTCTAATTCACATAAGATGTTCAAATGTCATTATCCACACCTAGCGAAAAATATGATCTTACTCTTAGTCTACCCCCATCCCTTTCTCTCGCCGTCTCAGATTATATTAATGTTTTAGAAGAGGCTACAAAAATATGTTGCTGAAATACTCGTTATCAGACATTAAAATTGTAAAAGATCCCGTGTTGTTAGCAATGGCAGAAGGAATGTGATTTATGTTAAGTCAGAAATGATTGTTCGGAACAGTAGGTCGTGTCTACTTACGTTCCGAGATTATGAGTAGTTGAGATGAGTTGAATGACACGCAAAGATAAATGTGTGCCCTAATCTATTGTATTAAGACTGAGCGTGAAGTATTCTACATCATTACAATGGCTAATGTTGAAAAATTTAGTTGAACGACATTTAAGAAAAAGCAAGCATTACGTGAACAGTTAACTTTTTCTAAAACCAAGTCTAAAACTTAGATTACACTACCCTCGTCTATCAATTTATCAAAATAAACGTATTCCACAAATTTTACATTCACTATAAATCTTAAATTTACTACATAGTAAAATCACAGGAGCGGCATTAAACCCTTACCTTTATTGTCGTCGGAAAGGCAAACCTCATCTTAGAAATAAATTATGTCTTGAACACAGTCGCTGTTAATAATAACGATTTTTACTCTGGTTGTGATTATGTTACTCTCTAGATACTCTATGCGAACGCTTTTGAAACAAAAGCAGAAAGGAGATTTCAGTTTTGGAATTAATTGGATGTTATGCACTTTTTATCTTAGGGCTTCGAATCGGACAAATCAGAATCGGTGTTGCCGAATTATCAATTCGGTTCGGCAACTTTTGCCGAATCGACAAATACCGATTTCCCGAATTGGTTTTGCCGAATCGACATGGATTCTGATTCTTTGAAACTTTTACTAACATACTGCTAGAGTTTCTAACACACACACACACTGCCGCCCCAATGCCTCTCGATACATGAAGTAGGGTAAGAGAGGGGGGAAGCACAAAGGGTTTTGGGGTTAAAGGCGGTTGTGCAATGGGGCCACCTGTCGGGCCCTTAAAATATATACATTTTGTATCGCGAAAAAAATTACGTCGGTATCAAACGGCCATCTATACATAGTATATAGAACCGTAAATTGTATGTGTTTCCCTCATTCGCACGGTGTTGGCTCTGTGATCGGATGCTCGGTTATATAAAGCCACCCGCTTATGGAGCCACTGCACCAAGTGGGCCCGATGAGTGGACCGCCACTACTGCAAAGCTGAGGGCGATTATGATTATCACTCTGGTGGGTAGTGGCCTGTCAAACGTGATGAAAACTGTTCCGGTTGGTTCTTTTGATCCGTCGGTCAACCTGTGGAAGCGTTCGACTTTTATTGCACCTCGGAGGAGGAGTGTGTCGAGAAGATCTTCGTCTGTTCCTTAGAGGAGCACGCCGTATATGATTCCTTTTTTATCGATGGAGGATTTTTGGAGGCTTGCGTTCAGAGGTCTATTGGCTGCACTCGTTATTTGTAGGAAAGCACTTTGTTGTGGGTAATCGATTGGAAAGATGAAGAGGTCTCCGCCACGGGGAGTTTCGGAGTGTTTTGGGGCACCAGCTTTATTAGTAATATCTTGAACTATGGCTTTTAGCTCTGCCATGTCCATTTATCTGAAGTTAACTTTGCCACTTTTAGGATGCTGGAGGGGGCAAGATTACTGGTGGGTGGTGATGATGGTTTCTGTCCAGTGTTGGTGGCCATTCTTCGGCTCTGCTATTCCTCTGGGTTCTGGTGGTCGGTCCGGTGGGATGTTGGTGATATTCGGTATTTCTTGAGTGAGCACTGTTGGGCAAGCGTGGTGTGTGGTTGCCGAACCCGCTTGGGTCGGTTTTCACGGGAAGGGGTTTACGCCAGTTCGTCACTGTGGGCGGGAATGGGAGTCCGGAGTGGCGAGGGGCGTATTTTATGGATTTTTAATTTGTAGAGTTTCGTTAGGACACGTCTGTATCGTACGGTAGTTGAAAGATTAATCCAGGCAATTGAATTTACTTCTGTCATTTTCAAGTTTTAATCGCATTTTGGCGCTAAAAATTCAGCTGAAGTGTCTGATTGAAGTGTCTGATTGAAGTGTCTGATTGAAGTGTGATGAATTGAAAGTGAAAGTGACCATTTATTGGGAATTTTAATTCACTTCAGCTCAATTTTGTAATTCATCTTTTCCTAGTACTTTTTTTTACTTCAGCTAATTGGAGGTCGAGATCTCCATTGAGCCATTCAGCTCCCTTAATTCACTATTTAGTATTTATACCTTTAGTTTTTTACACCTCCCCTTTTTATTTGGCAACGTTGTATGCAAAAAGCAGACAGAAAAAACAGACAAATTAAAATTTAATTTAAGCTGAATTTGAGGTGAATTGTCTACTTGGTCTCCGATGAACCAGAGCTATAGAATACTGGTAGCGCCACTGCCATGTTAACTCCTCCTCTCGGAAATTTTCTCTGGAGCTGAAGCCAACTTTAGCAATCGATAGTGAAAATCGGAGCTAACATATCGATCTCGCTCCTTGCCACTCCTCCACTTTTCCCTCCATTCCTATTACCATGCCTATACCCTACTTCCCCACACACCCGCCGTGGCGCTTATGGCTAAGGAGCAGGGCAGGAAAGCATGCTTCACTTCCAGAGAAAAAAAGCAATGGAAGAGCTCACCATATGAGTGGCGGTACCAGTATTCTATGGCTCTGCTATAGGACTATAGCAAGCTTGACGTTGGAGCTTGGAGGAGTCCAGATAATAGATATGATAATAGACCTCCAATAGAATTTTCCATATTTTTAATTTCTCTCACTCCAGCCTGCCACAACTGCCCACAAGCCACAAAGGCACAAGCCCACTGGCTGGAAGTTCAAATTGTATGAACTTATTCGACGCAATGCAAAATTACTCGGGAAAAATGTTTTTGGTCACAATTTGGCTATTCTTACCGACTTCCGGTCTTAAAAACCACTAATTTCCCAGAGAATCAGCAGATCCGTTCTTTTATTGCTTGATGATTCCGCGCGTTTGTATGACTCAGCTTGTTGAGTTTCAAGAATTTAAAAAAAGTGCCAGTCTCAGCAGTCAAGCCTGAGGCAAGAGCTGCCACTTAGTAGAGCAGACGAATTTCATACAATTGTTTTCTTCCTGTTTCTTCCACGTCATCTCAATTCCGAAGTTTTACAGTTTGACTTCTTGTGAGGCTACACTCTACAGTCCATGTTGAGCTGTTGGGCTTGAACTCTGAAAATTCGTGTAGCTGGTGTGTCAGTAACAATAAGAGTACAATTATATTCCTCTAGACAACAAACTCCTAACAGAAATGGCCGAGAATAGCGGGAAAAAATTAAGTATTGTAAGTTGACAATCTATATTGTGAAACTATTTCCAGTTTCGTCGGTTATTAATTATATACACCTTTTCTGTTAAGAGTTAATAAATCACTTTTTTTAAGTCTCTTCAAAAGGCAACCAATGTTACATACCATCGGCATTTGGTTGATAGAAATACACGAGGTCAAGTAATGGGCCAAGGCAGGTTTCGTGGATGCACAGTGTGGTTTACAGGTATGTTATTAATATGATTTATTACTAGTATCAGTATTAATGTAAAGTAATTTATGAAATAACTATTGAAAATGCAGGATTTTCTGGTTCTGGAAAGACCACTCTGTCGTTTGCTCTGGAAGATTACTTGGTGATGAGGGGTATTCCTGCCTTCAGCTTAGATGGTGACAACATGAGATTTGGTTTGAATTCAGATCTCGGTTTTTCCGACGAAGACCGCCAAGAAAATATTAGACGGGTCGCTGAAGTAGCCAAATTATTTGCTGAATCAGGAGTGGTAACTCTCTGCTCTTTCGTGTCACCGTTTCGTGAGGTAATAGCTATAATGCTTTGAAATCCATTTATCACCAAATTTCACAATGTCATGTAGGACAGAGATCGTGCTAGGAAAATACATGCTGATGCCGGACTCCCATTTTTTGAAATTTTTGTGGACGCTCCGCTCAATGTTTGTGAAGAACGTGATGTCAAGGGCCTTTACAAAAAAGCACGTCAAGGGACCATCAAGAGTAATTTATTGCAGTTTCATTAATTAAATCTTCTTCTTGATTTGAACCCAATTTACTTTTAGATTTCACCGGAATTGATTCACCGTATGAGCCGCCTTTAAATCCCCATGAAACTATGCAAACAAGCGAGAAATCTGTAATTGAATGTACGCAACAACTTGTTGATTTGCTTGTTAGCCAAGTAGGTTTCCAAAAATGAAATTTTTGTTCAAGTTTGATTGATTGTTACTGATAATTTATCAAAAAGAATGTTCTGCCAAAAGCCGCCCAGGCAACAGTTGTGGAATTGTTTGTATCTGATGAACGAAGACCCGATGCCACGGCCGAATCAGCTACTCTTCCGTCAATAACTATCAGTGACATTGACCTTCAATGGGTGCAGATTCTCTCTGAAGGGTGGGCCTCGCCCCTCACTGGGTTTATGAGAGAAAGAGAATATCTGCAGGTATGAATACCAATTTCCATTAGTAATTAAAATGGTTGATATCCTGTTATGTCAACAGGTTCTTCATTTCAATTGCATCTACGACGGCGGAGTTTCGAATCAAAGTGTGCCGATTGTATTAGCTATAAGCACAGAAGATAAAGAAAAACTGGACGGCTGCCTAGCCATCACTTTACTCCACAACAACGAGCCAGTAGCCATACTCCGAGCCCCCGAATTCTTTGAGCATCGCAAAGAAGAACGATGTGCCAGGCAGTTTGGAACAACTCACCCTTCCCATCCTTACATCCAAATGATAATGGCGAGCGGTGACTGGTTGGTTGGTGGTGAACTGGAAGTGCTGAATCGGATTCGTTGGAATGACGGTTTGGATGAATATCGCCTTACGCCTACCGAATTGAAGAAAACCTTCCATGACATGGGTGCTGATGCGGTGTTTGCATTCCAATTGAGAAACCCTGTCCACAATGGGCATGCGCTTCTGATGCAGGTGAGATTTATCTAAAACACTTTGCTTTTACGGCTGTTAAACAAATTTTTATTTTCTATTTCGGTTGAAATTAGTTTACTCGACAAACCTTGCTGGAACGGGGCTACAAAAAACCGGTGTTGCTGCTTCATCCACTAGGAGGTTGGACAAAGGATGATGACGTTCCGCTAGCCGTGCGGATGGAACAACACAAAGCGATTCTTGAAGAAAGGGTTCTAGATCCGGAGCACACTATTCTAGCTATTTTCCCATCTCCGATGCTCTATGCTGGTCCTACGGAGGTATTACCTTTCATGCGTTTTTTCTTGTTGAATTATGACTACTGTATTAATGATATTATTTGTAGGTTCAATGGCATGCGCGATCGCGTTTAATGGCTGGTGCCAAGTTCTACATCGTTGGTAGAGACCCGGCTGGAATGGCCCATCCTAATCCAGCACTGAAACAAGATCTTTACGAACCCACTCATGGTGGAAAAGTTCTCTCTATGGCGCCGGGGCTTGTTGGAATGGAAATTATTCCCTTTCGAGTTGCAGCTTATGACAAACGAGCCAAATGTATGAGTTTCTTCGATCCGGAACGGAAACAGGATTTTGAATTTATTTCTGGAACGCGAATGAGAGGTGGCCCTTCATTTCATTATTATTTTAGTTTGTTATTGGAGAGCAATAGCAATGCATCATTTTGAATCGCTGAAGAAGTAATTAAGTTGTGTTTTTACCAATTTTGTAGGTCTTGCACGAGCGGGAGAATCACCACCTCCTGGTTTCATGGCTGAAAAAGCCTGGGATGTTCTTGCCCGCTATTATCGTGCTCTAAACAACAATTAAGTGGTTTTCAACCATTTTCGAGCTAACATATCGCAATTACAATGTGCAACTATTGAGCTGAACTTAAGTTAACTTTTGTCAGCGTGTTATTTTGCATTTAGTTCCCCGATTCTATTTAAACACAACTTTATTGTTGCCTTGTTAGTGCTATAGGCCTACTGCCAGTCTATTTCAGCGGATTGTGTTTTTGCTGAGCTGTGTACCCACTGCAAGCATCGTTTCTGCCCACCAAAAACCTTCTTTATTATTTCTGGAAATCAGTATAGTTTACTTTGTTAAGTTTCTCTTTGTTTACTGTTAATCGTTCTATTCTAAAGTTATTAACCGTTTTCTTTTTCTCATTTAACGCACATCACTGAATTGTAAAAAGAAGTGGTTTTTGGCACTCTTTGCTGGTGGTTATTCATTCCCTGAGTAAAACTTTTAAAGTTGGCTTAATCGTTATGCATATCTAATATTATTACATCAAATTAACCCAAATTTCTAAGATTTCGTGTTGAACGGGAAATGCGTTGCGTACGTGTTCATATTTACCTCCCAATGGTCCAATCTTGAAGTTTTTTAAAGTTATCATTGTAGGCTAGTCTTGAAAGTTTCAATACATTTAATACATTTACTTCCTAGATGTTATGTGAATTCCTTCAACAAAATGATTGTCTTTGTTATTTCATTTAGAATTTTTAATGAGTGACAAATGAAAATAATTTTTTAAGGATTAAAAAAATATTACGATTATTTTATATAAAAAATTTCGAAAATTACTGTTCATCATTTTCAAGGGGTGTAAAGGGACTATCAAATTGGATTTGCCGTATTTGTTATTAAACACTCTAAAATACGCTAGCGCTATTTCTACGTTTGAATTTCAACTAATTGGCACTGCGAAAGATTGTCCAGTAATGAAATTACCAAATAAGTCGTCATCATGCACTAAGTCCGAGCTGCTCAAGTCATTTTGTTAACAAATCTTAAAAAAGATACAACAGAAAGCTTACCGATTCATCTGGGTTTTGGCTATTTATAATATGGACCCCTCTTTCTTTATTGTCTAAAGAGCGTAATCAATCGAGTTTGAGTCAGATCAATAATTTGTATTTCCGCAAACCAGAGATTTCAAAAGGCAATTTTGTTTTGCATGGTGTGTAAATTGTATATGCAGTTTTCTTGATCTGGTATTTTTCTTTTTGTTGTGAAAAATAGGGAAAAAAAATTCTTTTCCCAAATTCTAAGTCTCTGATCTAAAAATAGTCATTAAAAGTCGAAATTAGAAATTTTGATTAATATTATTTGGCAAAATGTATTTCCGAGTTCTTTGGCAACTCTGTTTGATTAAGAAAAGTTGAACTCATCCTCTCATCTCTTGGCTAGACTGAACGTGAAACTAGCTGGATAGAAAGTTAAATGTCTAACCGATTGTAGATGTTTGACTGCAAACGTCTTTGTTTCTCCAGAAACTGAATCAAGGTTTTAGAGAAATTCGATTTAGTTAAGGCTGTTTCTCTGAATCTTTGAATGGAGAAATTGGTTACTGTATAACATTTTTTTACCCAACGTATAATGGAAAGCGGCCGGAACAGCGTTAATATGGCTGATAGTGCTAGTGAAAGTGATTGCAGCGTGGATGGCGGACCTCATATGATGCCTCCATCGCCAGTTTCGAGAGAACAACTCCACAAACGTATTGAAAGTTTACAACAGCAGAATAAAGTTCTCAAAGTTGAGTTGGATACGTATAAACTAAGAGTCAAACAGTTACAAGAAGAGAATCGGTCACTAAGACAAGCTTCAGTCAACATTGTATTGAAATTAATATTTTAATTATTGTTCTTTTAATTGACATGTATTTATTTTTTAGCAAGCCAGAGCAGAACAAGAAGAAGAATTTATCAGTAACACACTATTGAAGAAAATACAGGCACTCAAAAAGGAAAAGGAAACTTTGGCATTGAATTATGAACAGGAAGAAGAGTGCCTTACAAATGATTTGTCACGGAAACTTAACCAGGTTCATTTAACTTTCAAATGGCATTTCCTAATGAAGTTTATTCTATAATATGAAATTCTATTTATCTAGCTGAGACAGGAGAAGGTTCAACTTGAACAAACACTTGAACAAGAACAGGAATGTTTAGTTAATAAGTTGATGCGAAAGATTGAGAAATTAGAAGCTGAAACTCATACAAAGCAAAATAATTTGGAGCAGTTAAGAAGAGAAAAAGTTGAACTTGAAAACACTCTTGAGCAGGAGCAAGAAGCACTTGTAAATAAATTGTGGAAACGAATGGATAAACTAGAAACCGAAAAAAGGTATTGAAAAACAGTATGTTAGATGCCTCCTTGTTTGACAAGTCAACACAATTTTTTTTTTTCAATTCTGGTAAATTTTCTAGGAATCTACAAATCAAGCTTGATCAACCGGTATCTGCTCCTGCTTCCCCTCGGGATGCGAACAACGGTGAAGGTGCCCCGGCAAATTCAACACCTGAGCAGCTAACTTCCCACATACAGTGGTTGCGTAATGAAGTTGCCCGTTTGAAACATCAGCTTACCTTGTCACTTCAAGAGCGTAAGCTTTTTTGTTTTTTCCTCATTTTATTTTTTTTTTTTAAATTTAATTTAAATTTAAGCTTGAAATGTGTTTCTGTATTTGGAATTAAAGCTTATTTTAATTCGTGTTATAGAAGAGGAAAAAATGGCTCATTATGTCCAGGAAGAAAAACATATACGAGACGAAAATCTACGTCTTCAACGTCGGCTTCAGATGGAAATGGAGCGACGTGAAGCTCTTTGTCGACATTTGTCGGAATCAGAGTCTAGGTAACCTTAGCAATCCCACTTAGCAAACTTTAAATTATATCAAATTTTATTCTATTGCTTTAATGTATTGTTTCTTACGACAGTTTGGAAATGGAAGAAGAACGTCATTATAATGAACTAACCGGATACGGACACGTGGGTTCTTTAGGGGTTTCGGTAACACCTGTTAACCGTTCACGTACAACTTCAAGTCCAGTTCCAACCAATCGACCCCTAAGCCCTAGTACATCAAATTAAACCATCATTAATTCATTTATTCAAATAGAATATCAACGATTTTTCTATATTTTTCAACCGTGCAGGTTTGTTGACCTACAACAGGGACGGTTTGGTGGGTGTGCCGACTGCACCGTCATCGATAATGAACACTGGGCGAGATCCGTTTAGTCCGCCCAGCCCAATGGGCAGATGCCCAACTTGCGCTCATGCAATCAGTGCTCCGTCGTCATCTCCACCCCATGCGGTTGGTTTGAAATTTGCTTTTCTCTTTTGGTCTTTTCGTGCGAATAACAATGCTTTTCTGATTGCAGGGTTTGTCCACTGGTATCCCACGCTCGCTTATCCGGATATCACAAGAGAGATTTGTCAAGCCAGCCGTTCCACCACAGACCGTATCTTCACAAAATCCTACTTCGCCAGCTGCTTCAGTCTCTCATCCTCGTAGTAGCTCTGGCACGTCTTCTCCTATGGATACATCATCTGGGCGCATATAATAACTCAGTACGTTTTGGATACTTCCGATCCATTTACCAGTTTACATCATCAAATTGGCACATTGTGCGAAGAATTAAAACTTACTCTTCAATTCCAAAACTATCCCTTCAGTCATACACCTTTTTGGTGAAGCAGTTAAGGTTTTTCTACGTTTTTTTTCCTCGGTCTTTCTGTATTTCTGTTTATTTCCAAGTGTGGCTTTCGAGTTTCTATTCTGG
The DNA here is from genome assembly GCF_021134715.1 of Daphnia pulex. Classification (NCBI taxonomy): domain Eukaryota; kingdom Metazoa; phylum Arthropoda; class Branchiopoda; order Diplostraca; family Daphniidae; genus Daphnia; species Daphnia pulex. Next base: position 1,641,090 of record NC_060024.1, on the reverse strand, counting down.
AGTTATTTTGGATTTTGCAGATTTACTAAGTGCAACCTTTTGAGCATCTTGAAGTTCGGGTGTTTCAATTTCTCTCAATATTCTTGGAATTATGCTTATGCTTATTACGTCTTTTCTCGTGAATCAATACGAAAATATTGTAACGGGTCGATTAAGACTGAATTCGCGTTGATTTCATCTTTGGTTACTTTTCTCTAGCCAGCCAGCTTGTTTGATTTTTTAATTTTCCAAATGGCCATTCAAGAAAGGTTACCGAGTTCGTTCAGAACTTGATGCTCGTGCGATTTCGTAGGCTATCAAAAGAAAAGTGTTCGTACCGTTGCGTGCGATTTTCCCTCTACGGTGTGGTCGTGTGGTTTTCAAAACATTTTAGATTTTCTCGGGGTTAGTGTGCGAGAAATGTACGCAGATCAATCTATACACACAACTAAACAAGGCTTATTATTGATTTAATATTGTCATGGTATCAATAAAAGAATTGTTCGTGTGGTTTCCGACACGTTAAAATATTTATTGGCGTTCCAATTCTCGTGGCTTCCGCTAGTAATGGCCTAATGGGTAGTTAATATGGTCTTTGTTTTGAAATCGTTTTGTTAACGTCACTTTACAAATAATACTATAATAGTAGTGTAAACGCTATAATAACGATGACGTGTCGTTAATTTTGCGTCAACGTCAATTTGTATTTCAAGAAAGATGTTTAAATTTAAATAACCATGTTTTTTGGATATGGCAAGCACCCTAATCATACGAATTTTCTTAGTAGATTTATATTGGCCCTGAAGATAATGTGCTTATTTTTCAACGGTTTGATCATTTACATTTCTTTCTTTAATAACGGATTTGAATGATTTTACTGAATTTTTATCTAATGAGCAATTAGTTCAAAGTTAACTGTTCTATGATTTCGAATTTTTCTTTAAAAAAAATTAATTCGATTTAAACTCGAAAGTATTTAAACAGATAGTTTCTAGAGCTCATGAGATTCAAAGTAGTTACATAAACCGTGCTAGAGTTGCCGATGTAGCGATTTCAATATTCGTTCCGTTCTGGCATTTTCACATAATCGTAGTCTTACCTCTCACTTAATATTCTTATAATTGATTTCTGTAGCTCGACAGAGGACCGGTTGCCTATTTCCTAGAGAAAAAAAATTGTGTAATAACGAAAGGATTTTTAAATGATTTCGTTATCCGCTAATTTAACGGGCTCAAAAAGACTAGCAGTGTACGTCAACGAACTTTCCCGTTATTTTGTCAAGTCAACGGGCATAACGGCCCATCATTAGCTTATAACCTGAGATGACGGAATTGTAAAATTCAGAAGATTCATTTATTAAAAGTTGAGTTTGGTTATGTAGTAGCTGTACGGAAAAAAAAATCAATAGCGTAGGCTTTTGTATGACGTCACATCTGAAAAAACTTTTCTCTTCCAAGGATGGAAAGGATCCATTTTTTTAATTGAATCAATTTACAGTTTGCGATGTCATGGGACGACCTTATGAAAATATGGTACTTGTATGAAATTGTGATCAAATGGTGTTCAAAATAAATAAAATAATCAATCAACCTAATCAGCTCATAGAAGATTAGAAGAGCAGATTAAATCCCTTAGGTTTTCTTTGAAAATTTCCAACGTTGAATTCTGCAATTTAAAAAGTTGAACTAAAGATCTTCAACAAATTCCACGAGAAAGACCATCGTAGTCAGATTTTCATGGATTTACCTCCAGTTCGTGTTTGAACGAAAGGTTAAAACTTAGGAGCTTGTATTCGCATGACAAAATCAATACACATCGGATCTACGAATATGCTCAAAGTATTCCTAAATTTTTCCATTGCAAGCTTCATAAAAAATTACACAGTTGTGATGAAACTAATTACTTATTTAGCTGATGAAACTTCGAATAGCCGTAGGAATGTCAAAAACGATTCTAATTTTTATTCATCTTTTCATTTTAATCCCAAAAAAAACATCCAAGTTTAGTATATTTCAATTTAGATATACACTAACACTTTTCCTTGATTGAACCAACCATATTTATCTTATCCTTCTGTCTCTCAGGTATTGAAAGATTTGTAATACATAGGATTTAGTAACTTCTCTTGCTGATTGGGGCAACCGTATAAGCAGAAATTCTCTCGATGCTCTAGCACGCACAACCTTCTTTGGTTGGGTTCGGTGTATTTTGAGGTTGACTTCTCCCAGGTTGAAGTGGTTTATGCTGGACACCAGATTCGGCTGCATTCAAATCCAAACTATTTTTCATAGAAAAACAAACATGTAATCAGTTATGGTAAGGCAGAGCATAGAAGGCTAGCGTGCGAAAACGCCAAGAAGAACTCTAACCTGCCATCCTGAATGTTTTGGTAAATCTTTTTCGCGGTTTCAAGAAAGGCGTCTTCAACGTTATCACCAGTTTTTGCGCTAGCTTCGATAAAAAGAAGTTCATTTTCCTCAGCAAACTGTTTCGCCTCTTCGTAGGTTACATCTCGTTGGGCTTCAAGGTCAGATTTGTTGCCAATCAAAAAAATAACCTATGAATAAAAGAATTTGTTAAAAGTATGTACATAATCAAATTGGAAAATGTTATTTCAAAACCAGCTATTTACAACACAATCTATCCTTTTCTAAAGAATGTAAAATAAAACTTACTGTATTGGGATTTGTTAAATTTCTGGCATCTGATAGCCAACTGCTGAGATGATTGTATGTAGATCGTCTTGTTATATCATAGACCAACAAAGCACCTAAAATATTTATATAAATTAGGGAACCAACTTCTTTTCAAGTTATATTACTCTAATAATACCTGCTGCTCCTCTGTAGTAGGAACGTGTGACAGCACGAAAACGTTCTTGGCCTGCTGTGTCCCTACAAATTTAAAATCCATTAAATACTTATGGCTGAAATATACTTACAAAATAAACAAAGGCTTACCAAATTTGAAGTTTGATTTTCTGGCCAGCCACTTCAATTATTCTGGTACCAAATTCAACACCAATAGTATGAGGACAATCAGCCATGACTAGCAGAAAGAGAAAACAAAAAAAGAAGCATTAGGCAATCTTATCATCAACATGAGTCAAATGTCTTATACATTTCTTTTCAGTGAACTGATGAAGTAAACAGGATTTTCCAACTCCCATGTCACCAATAATGATGTATTTGAAGATGTAAGAATAATTGTATGGACCAGCTGACATTTTTGTTTTCTTTGTGGCTTTCCCTTTCAGGTATCTTACTGTATAATCAAATTAGATGGTAAGACACTATATACGCAACGATACGAAATGTAGGACAACAGATTTTATAAGTGAAAACCAAGTCATTCACAAGACTTATAACATAAAATAATAATTTGCCTGTTTGTTTGTTTGTTTTTATGAAATACGGAAACTGGGCGTGAGCAAAAAAGCAAAGTTGACTGTAAACTGTAACTCGATCACTACTTGTGAAAACTCCCTGTTAAAGAACTGTCATTATTTCCAGTCAGTCCAGCCAGACGACACAACGGCATGTACTGTTGCCAGTTTTTGCTAAAATTTATTTACATTGATCTTAATTTTTCCAGGCAGAATTTTTAAATGTTGCAAGTCAGCATTGTATTGTGTGTCCCAAGCAGACGAGGGTAAACAAATGTTATGATCTGTCTGTGTTCCGTGAGACCGTGACCCGTGTGAGCTAGAGCTACACATTTGAAAAATACTGGAAAATGAACACAAATTCAGAAAGCTTTGAACGTGAGATGAAAACACTATTTCTTACAGATACTGTAAAGAAATGTGGATTGTAAGTCAAAATTGTAAATTTTCAACAAAAAATTCAGCAAATTTATTTCAATTTATCATTTAGGTGTAATGAACAAAAATCAAAGTACACTTGTCCAAAATGTAGTGTTCTTTACTGTTCACTGACGTGTTACAGGTCTTATGGACATGCACAATGTTCAGAGAATTTCTTCAAGGAGCTTGTCCTTAAAGAGCTAGAAAATCAAAATCAATCACAATCTCTTCAGGAAATGAAAGAAAATATGGAATCTTTGTTAAGGAAAAACAGAGAGATGCATGAAAATGATCTTGATTCAGATGATTCTGAACATGACAACCAGGAAGATTTATTGGATCGAATGGAAAATGTTGACTTGAATGACTCAGATATAGTCTGGGACCGTCTAAATGAGGAAGAAAAAACAGATTTTAAAAATAAAATATCCACTGGAGAAATTATTGAATATTTACCGAATTGGGATCCTTGGTGGATAAAAACAACAAAAAACCTGATAGAAGACCTTGACATTCCACAATCATCAGATATTCCACCTATCAAAAATGGAATTTCACTACTCTCTACAATGATGGTACTAGTTTTCTTATCTTCTAGTCTCTTTATAACTAGCATTCATTTATAGCAATTTTTATATTTTTTAGAAGAAAAAACCTAATGAAGCAGTAGTCAATGGATTGGCGAATATTCTGTATGGTTATGCATGCATTTCCCGTCTGTTCATGCAAGATTGGACAGGCAACGTAAACTCCATCATAGAAATTCTCTTGACAGTATCTGAAATTCTTTGTACCAATTTGTTTTTTAATTCAGCTCAAGAAGCTGTAGACCACGCATACTCTTCGGCTTTTAAGCTGGATGGGATATCACACGAATTAAGCTTATTAGTCAAAAATGATATTGTGCAGATTCTTAAGCAAAAAAAATTCGTTCTAGCTTCCCTGTCTGATATTACTGAATTACTTCGTAGTGGGATCGAGACCAATTTTGTTCCTAAAAAACGGTTGCTTCTTGCTATGAAGAAGGTCGAATTCTTTTTGAGTTTTGTCAACGAGTATGGAGTTCACACATTAAGATTTCGTTGAATATTACTTTGAAATAAATTCATGTACCCATTGTACCAATTATTGTATTGTATTATTTTATTGTACCAAACCAATTATTCATTCTCGATTCGTCCTATCATCTATCTTTCAGTCTTTCACCATGCTGCCTGACCGACTTCCCGTCGGCCGTCACTCAGTATGAGCATCCTTGAAGTTGAAACACATGACTACACGATTGAAAATAAATATTAACTGCCGAGTACTGTGCGTGTGTGGATTTCGAAATGTGATTGGGTTTTTTTATATGATAAGGGGGTTTACCCCAACTATTAATAGATTTTTTCATGAGCTTTTTTCACATTTCTAATTTTTTAAGATAGCGTTTTTTTTAACCCCTTCCGCAAAAATAACCACATCATAAAATAAACCTTAGTTAACAATTTCATTTTGCTACAAATGGTTCTTCTATTTTTAACTTTCATGTAACACACACACGATTTAAAAAATACATACAGTCTTTTATTTAACAATTATACACAACAATTTTTCGTGTGAATTATTTAGTATTTAAAAAAATTCAACTGATTTACTGATGTGCAAAATCGTAGTTCGCGGCTTCGCGCGATCATTTTTAGCAAACTTTACCATGGCAACCCCCGAAATCTTATAATCACTCCCATTCAAACACCTTAACGCCCCAAAACGGCAAAATCACCCCTCTTAAAAGCTAGTTATGACTATTTTATGAAACAATAATTATTGTTCAATAGGGAATTAATTTCTACATGTTAATGACGTTTTCCTAGACCTAGACCTCACAAAAATCAAATTTTATAGTTATAAACGCGCCCGCTTGGTGCGTTCATCCACCAAAGTCCACAACACGTCAACACCACAACCCCGAGATTTGAGAATGTTGTCTGCTTTGAACTTTGTTTTAAGTTCTGAAAACTGTGATTTTCACTATTAATTGAATTACGTATAATCTAAAAACGTTCTGAATTTGTGTTATTACAAATTATAGTGACTATAGCAGGGTAAAATATTGTAACATAAAACAATGTTTCAATGGAAGCCAACTTTTTTACAAAGGCCCAGTCCTCCAACTGCAGAGCAACAGGAAAAAGACATGATGAATTGTGTTAACAACTCAGATGTAGTCCAGGCTCTGGATATGCAAGGTAAACTTTGAAGTTCTGTTTTTGAATTTCATCATGAATTCTTAAATAACATATTTTAATGCAGATAATGTATGTTCAGTAAATGCAGGAACAAATGAATGGACCCAAAAATTAAATGACCTACTTATGTATAAGAAAAATTTAGACACCAGCATTCAAGATCTGAATACCAGATTCCCAGAACTTACAAAGATATCAAATGAATTGCAAAATATGTCTGATAATGTAAAATTAAAGGCTTACCAATCAATAAATTAAGATAAGGCAACTGATCCAGATGTATTTCACATTTTCCCACTTAAATATCAATGATAACATAGACTTGATGCAAATTTGGTTCATCATGAACTTGCATGTTAGAGTAAGTGATAGCCTTAACTTCTGTTCCCTGAGGGTGCTTCTTCAAATCAAAAGTTTCTCCATAGCCAGTTGCCACAATTTTGAAGTTGACGCGATCAAATTCTGTGATTTTCACTTTCTACACAGAAAATTTTGAATAGAATAAATCAATAGTTTAATCATGTGGAAGGTTGACTTTACCCTAGCAATAAAGAATGGCTCTGCACTAAAAAGGAAAAGGAACTCATCAAGTAGATGAAACAACAATGATTGAATATCCTCTCCTTGAGCTTCAATTTCATGCTTCTCCAAGATTTCCACTTTATCAATTTCAGTCATGTACCCAAACTAAAAATAAAATCAGTGAAAAGGAGCAAATATACAATAATGGTAGTAGGTAATATGGATATGTGGCAATCTAGTATTACCATGGCCTGAGTACATTGTTCAAAGGCTTCTTCCAAGGAATCCCCCCAAGCATGAAGCCTATTAAAAGTAAAACATTTAGCCAACAGAAAAAAAGAATAATTGAACAATCTTACTGAACATCAGCGGTATGATCCAAATCTGAGGCAAATAAAGATTACAATTCAATTTTTTTTTTAAATCACTGTTCAAAATTAATCACTTTAAATCATGATTTTACTTACATTCATATTTCTCAACAGGAATCTTTTTTTCCTCTTCAGTTAGATCTGTCATTTCCAAAGGGAAGGGAGCAATCTTTTCAAATGTTTATCAAGTATAACTGCAAAAGTTGATGCCTGGATATTTTAGAAATTGAACAGAATATATTTAAGGAATCTAAATCATTTATCAAATTTCAACCAACTTCTTTAATCCTTTTACTTATATACATTAGTTTTGTAGTTAGGAAAGTGATTGTACTCTTTCATAAACACGTTTTTTTTTTTAAATTGAATGAACGTTAGCAGAAAGCAGACGTGATCAAAGTAGGTAAATAAAGCCACGGCCCACGAGTCAGTAAAAACTCGATTATAACGACATCTTCCTTCTGTCTGTGACAATAATGAAGGTTTTCTCTTATGCAACATTGACAGCCTTGTAGTGGAAATCTACTAGCACAACCATTCAAAAATGGTCATTTAAAATTTAAATTAGGTCACTGTTTAGTTAGGTCGGTTAAGGAGTTTAAACGTTTTTAAGGGAATGTCGTGGCAATACTGATATTTGAATTCAATCCACGATAGATGCCGCTGTAAAAGAAAGTTTTTTCACCGTCTTGCTAAGGTAGTTTAACCAAGAATGTACGTTTACTTTATGGTTTAACATCAGAAATACGTACAACGTAAAAAAAATGATTTCGCTTTATATTTAATTTAACATGAACTTCCGCTGACCATCGCTACTTCGCTAGTTCCGGCCTTCCGGGTACAGAATCTTACTTGCTTTACCGCTAGATGTCTTCCTGTCAGTGAGTCCACTGGCACAGAGCTCGAACTTTTCCCAGTATTATATCTTCTCGACTCGTTCACTATCGGTGAACTACGGTAGCGACAGTCACCTACTAGTATAGTTGACTAGTTGGACTTGTGAATTAACGTCAGAGATAAAGGCGAATCTATTTGGTTGTCATTTCCACATATAACCAACGGTTGGTGGTCGTCATTGATGCATATTTTAGGTATGAGTGCTACAGTTAATAATCGTTAGTTAAAATGTTACAAGTTTTTCTGTTTTTCTCCTAATCAAGTCTTAACGGAGAGGACGTATTTTCGTCTTATTTCTCTTTACATCCGCCATTGACTGTTTGTATCCATTCGCCGTTGGTTTTTCTACTTCAATGTGCTCAGGCATCATTCAGGTAACAAATTTGATTGGGGATGTATTTTATTTTACCAGTTATTTATAAGTACTTTTTTTTACCAACCTAAATTATGTTCAAGTTCAAGAAGCCTTTGTAGTTCTAGTTGTTAGGTAACGTTTTGTGTGTCTTTGAAACGTATGAAATGGTGAACTCCACCCTTGCTTTAAACTTGCATTTGTCTTCAACATCAGAATAGCGTGAACTACTTGGGGAAATAGATTTTAGAAATTTGACACTTAGACATCTTCTACTTTTATCAATGAGAATCACATATTTCTCATGGTCCATATTCAACTAGGTTTCCTTTGTATTTGTGTTTCGGTCTATAACTATGCACTTTGGTTAATTCTAAAAGTGTGTAGTCTAAAAAGTAGACTACTTCATTTTTCATTACATGCAGAATAAGATTAAAGCTCCAATGCAAAACTTTTCTAGTTTGACCCAAGTAAAATATTATTTATAATTGGCTCTTGGGAAATTTGCCAAAACGTTCCAATCGTTTCCAGGCGAGCCGCAGTATTGCGCGTTGGCCAGCAAGTGGCCAAAATAAGTACGCACTTCATTCTCGTGACTTTTCGCCTGCGAAAGACGAGTTATTTTTAGTTGACGTGTCTTTCAACTGAAAAATAAGCTTCACGAAAAATTTGCTTCCCCGATTCTGGGCCAGCCTTTGACTGTTTACAAAACACTTGTGTGTACGTTACGGCAATCGGCAAACAAGGAAATCCAGTTTTCTTTTTTAGTTAAACTTGAAACGGTGAATAGGTGACATTGAAGCTAATACGTGTAGAATTATTCGAGGTTAGTAGGTCAAGCTCTATACCCCAGTTTGAAGCACTGAAGGTTTCCCTTCATTTAGTTCGAAGATGCGAGCTCTAGTGGAAAGGGCGATTGAACAGACTTAGTTATTTTCCCTAGTAATTATTTTGCCGTTTTCGTAGAGGTTGGTTGTTCACTTGTTATCATATAGATTTCGTGTGATCTAATAAGAAGTTTCGTTACCAACATTTCTAAATCATTTTTGTCTCTCCATTTAGCGTTGCCAGGAGTGGCGGCACCGATACCTGGTAGCTCATTTGGGCAGCGAAGATTATTGCCAAGCTCAGCATGAAATGCAACTCGTCATGAACCGATAAATAGTTTCAACCAATTGCAATCGCCATCAGAACATTGTGTGAATCAATCAGGAGACGGTAGTGTGTGGAATTATAATTGTGAGGTTGTTGTCAGCGACAAGACTCACCGAGGAGAGAGTCTTGAGTGCATTCGAGTACACTTCTTTTTCCTTTCCCCACCACTACAGCAATCTGGCGTCACTGGGCCGATTCGAAAGATTCTTCCGGTCCGGTTTCCGGTTCCTCCGACGACGACCATCAGCAGCCTTGAGGGCTGAAGGCTGGTGCACCAAGGGGCAACCACCATAACAACCATCATAATCGTTTGGATCCTGTCGACACATCATCCACACTTGTCCGGAGGAATCTCTAGTGACAGCAGCCCTCCCACAAGTTAGCACCGCATTAGCAGTTTCCATTTTTTTTTTTTTTTGGGCCGACTTGATTGATCGACCTTAGTGCCATCAACCAATTGTGAAACGTTGAGCAATTCTTTTTGCATATTAAAGAAAGAAAAGAAACAGATTTATCTATTTTTCTACGAAAATATTTTTGTCGAATAAGTGTCCGTGTAATATCAGCTATTCAGTGGTTTTTGTGCGACGGAATGCATCCAGAGCCCTGTTCTGTCGATTCAGTGTACCCAATCCAATCTGGCTCGCGTTCTCACTATCCCAACAAAAGGAGGGTGAATGAAATTTTGACCGACAAAGAAGGCGATTGCAAGCCAGCGATGAACACCATGAGGCAGAAGATTATCCGACCAGCTCCTTCTGAAATCTCCTACAAGGAAATGCGCTTCCTCATCACCGACCGTCCCACCGACCAGACTATAACGAATTTTATTGAAGTATGTCCGACTTACGTTTCTTTTTACACGCGACTAATGCGACTTTTAGTTATTATGAGAAAAAGGAGCTTAAAATTCCACAAAAATTATTTAATCAATGTGTATGAAGTCATCTTTTGATGTGAGTCAGTAATGGGATTTCACAATCAATAGGTGATATCGAGATATTTAAGTCGATAGGAAAAGTTTGTCAATAACTGACTTATCAATAACGACTAAGGAATGTAGGAATTCAGCATGACGCAAAATTATGGCTTCCACAATGTTAGATTTCATCATTCTATTGCAACTCAAATTTCATCATTTGCAAGTGATGTGCTGATCAAGTAATCAGCGGATAAGGAACCATTAAAATTTATTTGCATCGTAAAAATGACGTAAAACGCAATTAGCGCTTATAATTAATTACTCTTTGTCGAAGGGGAATCTTTGCTAGTTTCGAATGTATTTTAGATTGCTAGGATAGCTGCAATTTTAATAAAGTGTTTATTTTATTGCACATTTCCAAGGAATTAAAAAAGCACAATGTCATGGATGTAGTGCGAGTATGCGAACCGACATACAAAATCGAAGAACTGCGTAAGGAAGGCATCGAGGTAACGGATTTGGTTTTCGATGACGGCACTTTTCCTCCGTCAGAAATTGTTGACCACTGGTTCGACCTTCTCCGGAGAAGGTGAGTAGAACAAATATTTTTCATTAGCCTACTATTGTTTTGTTTTGTTTTTGCCTTTTTTTAATCCAATGGCCAATTCGGTTGTCGTTTTGTTCTCTCAAAGATTTGGTAGTGATCCATCATCGTGTGTGGCCGTCCATTGCGTGGCCGGTTTAGGAAGAGCGCCCGTTTTGGTGGCTTTAGCCCTAATCGAACTTGGGATGAAGTACGAGGATGCCGTCGAACTAATCCGAGAGTACGTCTTTTCTTAAATTACCAGCAAGACAAAATGTAATCTGAACTTGTAAAACAAAAATAGGAAACGTCGCGGTGCCATCAATTCTAAGCAACTAGCCTACCTAGAAAAGTATCGTCCCAAATCGCGTCTGAAATTTCGCAATGGACACGCAAAGAACGGTTGCTGCATACAGTGATCTGCCAATGAACATGAGTGACGTTAACGCTGGAAATCGGTTTCTATATTTTATGGCAAAGCCCAGTCAATATATCGATAATCTTACTCGACACCATGAAATAATGAATGCGGTGTATGCTATACCCCCTTGCTTCTCTCCCCTCCCTCCCCCCTTAAATTTATGAACACTTACCTTTGCTTACTGTACGACAATTAGTTAATCTTCAGAGATTCCCGGTTGTATTTGTTTCAAAATTCACGTTCGTGGATTAGCACCTTTCAGTTTTGAAAATGCACGAAAGGCTCTGCACGGGGTCTTTTGTCCTTATTTTTGGGTGTAATTCAACTTGATTTTCTCTGTTTCTTCTAATCGGGCTTTTTTTTTCTCTCTTTTCGTCTACACTCCCCCCAAAACGGTTGGCTCCGGCTGGCTCTTTTTTGGTCTGACTCTTCTTGTAATGCTATCTCTTTATTCTTGCTCGACTTTTCTCCCTCCCCGATGTAATTTTTACATTAGATTTGTGGATCTCTCGTCTCCATTTTACGTTATTTTCACACACTATCATTTCTTCTTCACACAATGCTTACCATCTTGAGTGATCTAATTGTTTTGCTTAGTATCACTCTGTTTGGATGTTCCCATGAAATATAATGAGTTGGAAGGCGCACGCCAGGCCGCGAAAATTCTTTGGTCATCGGTTTCTCATCATGTCTTCGTGGAAACCTTTACTCGAAATGAGTACAGCGGCGTGTGCCGTGTGTGCTGCGCTGTCCAATGTGGGATGGCAAAATACACTCGCTTCAAGCGTCAGAAAAAAAAAATCTCTCTCTCGTTACATTCATTTGAATTCGAGCAAACTCGAGTTTCCGCAATGGTTATTCAGATTTCATAGCAGAATTTTGAGTTGTTGACGACCAGAAACCACGTGAAATGTGAGCTAACACTAGGCTAGTACTTTGACATTCGTAATCTTGCATTCTAAACCAAGTCATTCAAGTACAATGTAACTTTTTTGGGTGTACTCTTAAAATTGTTCGATTATACTAGCACAGAACAGACGATTTGGCGTAATATTATACAAGTTCCAAAGCTTTTATTAGGATGGAGCATATGGACTTTATTGGCTTCGAAGCTTCATTCTAATTTCTAAGGGTTAGTAGTCTATATAATACGTCTGACTGGAATTATTTAAGATAGTCAATCGTTTGGCATGGTGTTTATGGTTTATTTATTCGCTTAGTATTTGGTTATCTCTCTTTGTCGCTGTGTCAGTAAGGCTTACACTTAAACTTTAGGTTTATAACTCGCTCTTCTTATAAACTTTTTTTTTAAACGTAACTCAATTTGCATCCGCTTAAGCACCCGGTAGAGCATTTTTTTTTCTAAATAATGACAAGATTCTATTAAGATTAGTTGTTTATTTTTGGATCATGGATTTTTAGTTGAGGTTCACAATGTCAAACTATTGAAAACTGGAATTACTAGGGGATGAAGGAAAGGTATTTCCGCTTCATGAATAAGTATTGGCCTCGATGAAGTGATTAAGGGTTGTGCGAACAAATAAGTGGATAACATTTTCATATTCAGTTCCGTCGACACGCTCCCCCCCCCCCTACGACTTACGCTTGGGTCTCTATCGGCGAATTGGAAGGTGATGAACGCGGGGAAATCCTTGCCTCCTGTGTCGTGGCTATCGGGACACTACGCGGTTTTCTAAAAAAATGTGTCAGGCAAAGATTTCCAATTTTGTAGTAGGTGTATGTGGAAGACTTTCGAAATGAACCGAACTAGAGAGAGAGAGAGAGTTTATTTACTTGTTGTCGTATCCGAAGTCATGACGACGAGCCCGCCTTTCTCGCAAACACTGGCACACATAATACAGGATGATGGCCACCGGAACGGCCACGGCCAAAATAGATCCGATGATGATGCCCGCTTGGAGAGCCTTGTACTCCGCTTCCGCTATTGACGGATTTTCAAAATGTGTCAAATTTCCGACTTATTCAGAAATGAAAATTTTAACTGAACTAGCATATTAAATATTCACTAAAATTGTCTTAAAATATTTGTTAGATGATCTAATTTCTAGAGGCGGGTGAATTTATGATTTACTAAACTTTCAATTTTTTTACTCATTTCGAGAGTAATTCACTTAACATAGCAAAGTTCTAATGCAACTTAAGCGCCAAGGTTAAGCTTTGGGTTTAAATTATTTCACTTGCTTTCTTAAATGATCAATGTATTTTGCCATTCGGTAAGATGAAGATGAGGAATTATTAATACATACTGAAAAGGGAGGGCTATTGCAAATAAACGACTGTCAATCAATATGCATGGGCGATCCGTATTTTAAGTAATAAGTACTTTTAAACGTGATGGGTCAGGTATACTTATCCATAATCTGTTTTTTTTTCTTCACTAGCTATCATTTTTGTTTTTTAATTGATTTTTAGAAAAATACGCATCTGTATTTCTTTGGTTTAGAAGTGTGGCATTATAAGGGGAGTGATTGCTGCGGCTGAGTTTGATTCGTGGTTTTTTTTTACACCTCGGTATTTCGGTGGTTAATTTCGACATCGGTGTCGTCGTCTATGAAATCTATGACCGGGGCGCCTCTGATGGGCTCGTGCGTGTAATAAATGCCGTCGTAGCGCTGACGGTTCTTTGACCCGTTGCTGGCGATGCTGGCCGGAGCGTGTACTGATGCTGCCCGGTCCCGGCTTCCGTGGCTGCTGTTGGACGTGCTTTCGGTGGGGCTGGCCTTACTGCCGCTCAGATTGCTACTCACGGGACTGTGGGTGCTGGCCCGGTCGAACGTCGAAGACCCCGTCGAATCGGATTTGATTCCCTGATCGGGCGGCGAAGATCGAACCAAATCCATGTGAGTCACAGAGCCGATTCCCGAGCTGAACGGACTACTGCTCACGTCCGCTTTCTTCCAATCAGGTTCTACGTGAGCGTGGGCGCTTTTAGCGGAAGTCGGGCCGGGACCGTGGCTGGCAGACTCGTTCAGCGAATGGCGAGAGGTGGTCAACATTTTGAGAGTCTTGTTCTCCAAGCCTTTCTTGTGATTACGGCGCTGTCGTTGGCAGCAGCAGTAGGCCAGGATCATTAGCGGAACCAGCACAGCCAGCACAATACCGGCGATGATGCCGGCCTTTTCGGCCGCATACTCCTTTTCGGCTAATCACACACACAGTAGGAAAGGATCGGACTTAAGCGAGGTGGCAAACAGCAAAAATAACAGGATTCCTATTCGTTCCCTAACTATTAGCTGCTATTATGGGCTATTGGGCAATTTTTGTCAGACGAATCTTAATCTTAAATTACGGACGACTTATTAAAAAAGATAATGTTGTAACCCTAGAGCTGCAGTATCCACTAGAAAGTTAACTAACAACAAAGAAAACTTACGTATGCATTGGGCGTCTCCCCATAGGGCCCAGTTCCATTCGGCCGAAGCGTAACACCAGCGACGATCCTCTCCAGTCAAAACGTAGCCGGGATCGCAGTCGAACTTGACAAAAGTACCAGGGGTGTAGGCAAAAGTGCTTTTGCGGCCGTTTTTAGGAGCCGGCAATGCACCACAGGAAATGACTACAAACCAAAACGATTATTTCTTAAAGCCTGTTAAATTCACAATAAATAAATTTAAAAGAAAAACCATTACCTATCTTCAGGTTATTAGACTTGATGTTAACGATTTCGTCCAGGTAGTATCTAACAAGGAAAATGATTGAAAGTTAGAAAAATGAAATCATCACACCTCGACAGAATTGAACTGCTTAAAAGCTATAGTTAAACTTACTTGGCATAAGTGGCATACTGTCGGTTCAGTGAGACTGCGTAATCGTAATAACATTGATAGGAGGTACCGCAGGTTTGCTCGATTTGTGTTGAATTGAGGCTAGTGCTATACAATGAAATGGAGAAAAAATAAACATTAGAAAGTGCTAAAAAGAAATAACTCAGCGGTTTAATTGTTTACTTACTAGTTAACTGGTAAAAGAGGCTTGACATCATAAATGGGCTGGAATGTAGCATCGTAGAAAAAGTTAGACGAGCGACCGTTTTCGTGGTAAAACAAACTTTTGCCCTTGTACGGATCGGATTTGTCATCCACAGCCCCTGAAGACATTTATTAAAATTAGAATTTCTGATCATCGCAAATAAAATGTAAATTTTAATTTTTAAAATGACTTACATTTCATTCCAAATGAATTGTGAAGACTTTCCAGATTGTTGATGTCAAGCGATGGGCCGGGAGTCCCGTCTGGTAGCGTGAAATCATCGTAAAGATCGGTGGACCAATTGCCAAAAAGTCCTCTAGTTTGGTTCTGAATCATTTTCAAATTGTTATTTTTGAATCTAAATTTCACACATTTATGTTTGACATGACAAACTACTTACCATGTAACTGAGTGGAAGGTAGACGCGGGCCGACATATGGCGGTTGTTTTCGACAACTTCAAGTCCGGCACCTGACTGGAACATGATGATCACGTGACTTTGGTTCAAGATCGACGTAGGAGTATAGACCGTAACACCTATACAGATTGTATGGAAATTCTAACCGTTAGGCACACTCTACAACACTACCGTCTGTCGTAAAACTCTATTCGCTTTATACCTTTGAAGTTCTGGACGTGTCGGCTGAACGTATCGAAGTAGACGTAACGCTGATCGACAATCACATCTAAACGATACCGCCATTGAGCGTAAGAAGGACGAATACGAACTTCTACGACCACTGAGGTGTTCTCCTGAGCTGCATACAAAAATTGAAAAGTCCACCATTAAAACTAAATCAAATTTCAAATGTATTTTATTTTGTGTGTGTGTTTTATTCTGCTTACCGGCAACTGCTGTCAGAACTGTGGCACGCGCAGTGCCGTAAATGTTATTGGGAATGGCTTCAAAACGGGCCTGAATATCGAGCTTGTGACGGACAGTGTCAGCGCGGACTAGTACGAATTCGCCTTTCCCGTTAAAAGTGTAGGTCATGTTGTCAAACGTGTAGAAGTGAGGATCTCCAAAAACGGCAGCTGTTGGAGTGAAAATTTAAGAAATTTGTTTTGACCATATTCTTCTAACTCATTCAAATAATCTTGAAACAAACCTGCGCCAGGTGGTTGATAGCCGACGCAATCTTGCGAGGCTCGGCGTTCGAATCGGAAGATTTCACAGTCCTCGCTACTTTCATCTTGCCAGAGACAGCAGGTGTAAAATGGTACAACGTCCATTTGCCAATGCGAAAGACTGGGGACCTTCATTTAAAAAAATTAATGACAACGGTTTTGGGTTGATTGTTTAACACTCAAAATTCGTACTTTTCCGGCTTCATTCCAAGGCATCAAACCCAAGTTGTGTGACCTGCCGGGATTTCCACCCCACTTGTTGTCGGACGTCATCATGAGCAGACCATCTTTGTCGTAACAACACTGCTGGCCGGCACCATCGCGACTTTAATTAAAACGATAATTACACAGTTAAATCAAACCGTAAAATAAAATAAATCAAACCATAAAATTGCTATATGTACGGGGTTTTCATCATATTACCTGGAGAGCCCTGATCGGTAGCACATAATGGCGCCGTGATGGTACTCGCACTTGGCGTTGCCGTAACGATCACACTCGAAATCGGGGACGTAACGCCCTTTGTCAGAGGCGGCCTGATGCATCATGCAGGGGCAGATGGGCAATTCGTAAGTGAACGGCCGCATCTGCCGGTCGTAATCGATCCAGTTGTTGCACTTTTCGTGAGCCCATTTGTCTCCGTCGAATCGCTTCCATTGAGGACTCATGTACCAGCCAAGAGGAATCGGTCGGCTCCACAAGATTCTGCATCAACATCAAAATGTATTATTAGGTGAAAACATTTGATGGTATGTCGTATTGAGTGAATGCGTCAATACTTACGGACTCATTCCAACTTTGGGGTCGTATGTAGTCAAATTGATTTGAATGAAGCCGAAAGTGTACTGACGGTGACTAGGGCCGTTGTCGCGATTCAAATAGTCGGAATGGTAAAGTTTGGTGTCGCCGTTGTTGACCACGCCGTCTAGCAGCATGTCGATGTACTCCAGTTTGGGGGTAACCGTGTCTTCGCGGTAACCCCAGACGGAGATGCGGACCTTGGCGCTTTCGTCGACCGTCAAGTTGGTCTTGTCCCAGCGCAGTCGAAGCTCAGATGGACTCAATTCCTGGAAGTTTTCCGTTTGAAACCAGACCATCTCCGGGGCCGTTTGAGGAGATTCTATCAAACGAAATGTATAAAATATAATTTTTTCGTTTGAATGATGAAATCGATGAAATAAGAAAAATTGAATTTGAGTTCCGTACCGACATAGAAACGTCCTTTCCAGTTGAAGTTGCCTCCGTCGATGGAGATGGTCAAATCGACATAGCCGGTGGCATAGACGCGGGGCATAATACAAACGGCTCGATTCTGATCGATGTACTTTCCAACGACATCTTGCGTATCAAAACGACAGATGATTCGTCGATCGGGGCTGAAACATGGTCCTGTCACGTTGACCATCATACCGCCCATCATGTTGCCACTTTCAGGGGCAAACACAAGAGGCTGTGACGTGTAGACAGCTGGAAAAAAAAATTAATGAATAAAGATGAATACAAATCAATTTAGAAGCAGATTATAATTAAAAAACGCACTTTCATCATCAAAGCAGTTGCCACTGATGACACGTTCGTCGATACGAAAGACGTGACGGCCAGGTATTTGATTAGCGTAACCCTTGTACGTCAGATCACGAATTCTCATGTCTTGCGAGTAAGGCCTATATTCGTAAGCTCTGGTGCCGTTTCCTGCGTTGAAGCCAACCTGTATAAATAATGGTTATTAATTAGATAATACCGGAAAAATTGAGTCACGCAAACTGCCACGAAAGAAAGGTCTTACAAATGCTGGAACTCCTCCCTGTCCACTATTGGTATCTCCTCCAGCTTCGGCGTGCGTTGTCCAGCCCAGATGAGCGTAATTAAACATGGCATAAGTACGGACTTCATCAGTCACTATGACGATCTGGAAGGTGTTTGTCTGTAAAAGGTTTAGCATCCAAAAATTGCGAAATAAGTACAAATGAATCAAAATACATTTAAATGAGAAATGAATATACGTACAGTTTCCAATGCGTTAAATCCACCCACGAAACTGACGTTTTTCCACGTTGCAATTATGGCGTGTTTTGGGAAGAAGTTTTCTGCCCCGACGATGGCTTCGCGAATGTCCCATTTGATTCTCTCTCGCATTTTGACACCTGCTTCATCGTATCGAGCCGGCAAGTCACGCTCAAGTCTACAATTTAATTGAATTATTGAGTTACTATTTCATTTTCTGGCGTTTGTTCAAACAAATGTCATAAGTAGCCGGTTCATACCGGAAATATACACCAGTTGCCCTTTTATCTTGGTCACTCTCCTTCATTCTACCAATACGGCAGCGGCTGTAAAATGGACTGATAAACGACGGATCGTTATCGGCTGGCCAAGTTTGAACTGGGAACTGCAATGGTGGCAACGGAGACGACCCCATGGAGTCGCTGAAACCGAGGAAACCGTGTATGGAAAGCTAAACGACCAACAAAACATAATTAGTTTGACATTTTGATCACCACAACTATTCCTGCAAAGCTTTGAACCAATGAACGAATAACCTACCCATGTGTAATTAAAACCGAAACCAAAGAAAGGCAGCAAGAAGTTGAGTTGTTTCTGAACTTGAGCGCTGTTGTCGTTGATTTCGGTGACGAGATCTCCGTTTTTCCTCTCCGCATCCTTGTCGTAAAACGGATACATTTTCTCTTTGCGGATTTCATCCAATTCCTCTTTTTTCAAATCGTACGACTGTCGCGGTTGATAGGCGGGGTCATTCATCTGGAGCTGCCTCTCGACGCGGGGAGGAGCCACTCTGGAGTTGACGGGATCTTCATAATTCAAAACGGATTCATTTTATCATTGCATTTTGAACCGGTAGAGCATTAGTGATAACAGTCGGCCAGTAATTTCCAAATTGTAAATGGTAAACAAAATACGGTACAAAACATTTGATGATCGCAGGAAGTAGGACGCAATCTCTTATTACACCCGAAGAAAACGCGTAGGTTCACGCGCTTGCGTTATCTATGAGCAACAATTATCAGTTGGACGTGTGTGTATATTACGACGTGACACGGTCAGAGCTGTAAACCGTTTCCATGCCAACATTATCTGTTGATATCTCTGAGTCAATGGCGTTGTTGGTCAATGTGTCGGTTGAACTGAGGCAGTTTGAACTATGCAAATACATGACTGTATCTATCATCCAACACCTATTTCCCAAGTTTAAACACCCCTCACTTGCTTGGATGATGCAATCACTGAAACAAAAGCAACGTTCTTTTGTCGTATGAAAATTATTCGTAAAATTCTTATTACGCTTGTATAATTGAACACTTAATTCAAATATATTACTTCGATAATTGACTGAAAGCAATTTCAAATAACCGCAAAAACAATGAACCTAACTATTTTTCGACCTCAAAATATTTTAGAGATTGTCCATTTTTATCTATATCTGTTACTAGGTTTGGGTGTGGTCAAACGTGTTTCTTAATTTCTGTAGCTTGAGATTGAATAAGTTTTGACTAAAGAAATTGAGTTGAAACCAGCAGTAAAGCAAAATATCACCAATTAAAAATTCTATGCAATTTAGCCATAAAAATGTAATTGAATTTTTCCAATGTAAGAAAATATTTTTGCGTTCTTCAATTGCCCATTTCATTTTTTGGGCGTGAAATGTCCAAAAAAATAAATAAATAGAAAAACATATATGAACGTCGATTTACCGTAATGATTAATTGCGTCGTTGATGTCGAAATCGTCATCTTGAAGAAGTTCCGTTGTGCCTCCTGCCTCTATCGTCGTGAAGAATACGACAATGAACACCAAAGCCCCGAAAAGCTTTAGATGTTTCATGGTGTTTTTCAAAATGATTTAAAAAAATTTCACCACACTCCTTTTCTCTTCAGTGTTTTTAGTCTTTAGCGGGCCAAATAACTACTTAAAATTACACTCAATTCCAGTGTTAAATATATAAAAACGGATCCACCTCTTTACTCAAGAAAGGTTGATTTACCTATGCCGTTGGCGTCCTTGCTGTGCGCGTTTTAAAATGACCGTTAACTTGTCTTATCAATTATCACTGATGTGCTTATCAGTATCTTCCGCTTTCACTCTTCTATAATAGCTTTCTACTCCCATCTTCCTTTAAAACAGCTCGAAATGCTGCAGGTCCAAAAGCAGGCTATGGATGGGGTGTCGTTTTTGCTTTCTATCCTCATATAAAGGAATAAATGAACAATTATTTGAACATAAATCAAACATGGATTAAATAAATTTACACAGCAGCGACTGAATACTTAACTTAAAATACTACAAAAGGGCCAGGACTTTAATGCACCGTTTATTTTTAAGTATTTTCTGAAATTTCAGTAGGCACAAATTTCATTTTATTAATCAAGTGTTTGAAATATGAACAGGAATTTTAAAAAATCACTATTTTAACTGCGATCAAACACATCTAACACAGATAAAACGCAAATTAATCGATTAAGAATTGATGAAATATAGCCTATGGACGTAAATGACAAGCTAGGCATAAAATATGAAATAGCAATTGTTGAATAAATTTTTAACAACATTACAAACAATTATAAAAAAAAGGTGAATCCAACAGGAATGCGGAAATCAAGTCGGATCTCCATCTCTGATGTTCTGGAGCCCTATTTACTATGCTTAATCAGTGCATAATTTGCGTCATCATTTCCCCTTTCCCCGCAACGATTGTAAACGAAACAAAATCATCGTGTATTTGCCGATACGAATTGCAGACCAGACTTTCGTCGACCTACACTGGATGCTCCTTGTGCATTTAAATTGGCATTCCGGATAGTTAGCCGTATAGTCACCGGAGTGCTTCCAGTTTGCCTCCAGCACTGTTTGTATTCCACTCGTCCGACCATTAGACCCAATTATTGTTTTCCTTCACTGATATGATTTAGCCACGCATATGGCGTTTCGGCAGGCTGAATTCTACCGGCGAGCAGGTGCGGTAGGACTGCTTGCCGACCTTTCATCCGATCCGTCTCCGCTAGTTATTGTGGTCACTCGTCCAGCAGTTGCAGTGGATGCAGCGGCCGTTGCCACATTGCAAGTGTCCATGATGTATGATTTATTAGGTTCAAATATTTTTTAATTCCTTTATACGTATACCGATAGAAAGCAAAACCATGCAGCACCCCATACATAGCAGGCCCTGCAATAGTAATGCACAGTGTATAAATTGGGGATTACGTCGTTATTTATTCGGCATTGGGGCGCGTTCGTATACAGTACCTACCAACGAAATTGGTACACTGTACCAATTTCGGCCGCTTTTAACTCGGTGTCTTATGGCGCTACGAGTCTTTAGTTTTTATTTTTTAATTAGCAACCTAGATGCTGTAATCTTAAGATTTTTGGAGGGGGTTCGAAACAACAAAAAATACGCCACACCTTTATGTACATTTCCCTACCCCCTGGAACTGGCGTCATGTGTACCATGTTATTAGTTATGAGGTTATCGTTCGTGGTACACTCACTTCCAAAAATAACTGGGCCAGGGAAAGCGCAAAACAACGCACCAATGTTGGCTTTAACCAAACTTCTCTTTTCTTACATTGAGAAAAATGTAACCCTTCTCTCTCGATTACAAACAACAAAGGCTGTACACCACTGTGGCCAACTTAGGTGCGTTGTTTTGCGCTTTCCCTGGCCCAGTTATTTTTGGAAGTGAGTGTACATCCGTTTCTGAATCCTGTCTGGAATATTGGTAGTAGGGGAGACCGGGGCTATGTGGGACATTTTTTTTCTTTTGGCTGCCATTTTAATAAAACTAAGAATTATGAAAAAAATAAAAGTATAGGGGTGATTCCCTGGCATTTATTAACATTAGGTTATTTTTTTAATTTTTTTCGTTGAATCATTCAATAGTTATATGATGAAATGCCAACATGAAAAAATGCCGAAAAACAAAAAATTTAGGGTTAAACGGAACAGAGCCGGGGGAAAAATGGAACATCAATTTTCTCTGCAATGGCTTAATTATATTTATTAAATAATGCACTGCTGAAAAGGAAATTCATTTCCCTTTCAGAAGTGCTGTCTTTTTATTTATTTTGTAAAGTAGAAGTGGAGATACTATCAAAAAAGTCTTTTTGATAATTTTTCCTTTGTTGTTGTTGCCAGGGGGCGTTTTTCTGGAAATAACGTTGATCTGGCAATACCTGTTTTACCCCGTTTTCCATGTCCCGTTTAACCCGAACCGAAACAACATCAAATAAACTAAAATATATCATACTTAGGAACTCATTTTTTATAAAATATTAATATTATCTTAAACTAGGAAAAAACCCTATCAAACAGCTATCTGGGTTCTATAAAAATATAAAAAAAAATATTACGAAAATGAAAAACAAAACGTCGGAAATTTTTTTCCGATTCCCATTTTTTGGTTTTTCCCATACAACTCGACAAAAAATCAGAAATTCAGAAAAAAAACTTAATATCATAAATAAAACATCATTTAACATACGCTGTATGTATTTCGTAATTTTAAGACAAATTTTACATATAAAAATTGCCGTGTACATTTTAGCCCCGTGTCCCACATAGCCCCGGTCTCCCCTAGTTGATGTACCATTTTAGTCTATTGTTGATTATTCTTTCCATCAGTTTGCCCAGGCAAGACGAGGGATATTGGTCTGTAGGACTCTGGTAGGTTTGCTGGTTTATTTGGTTCGAGTATGGGGACTACAGCGGCGTTTTTCCAGTCCGGGGGTAGGTATACAGTGTTGAGTGAGATGTTCAGCAGTTTTAGTTGGGTGGTGCGATTGTTTTGATTCAGGTTTTTAAGCATTTCGTTGTGTATCCTGTCTCTACCCATGGCTTTGTTTCGTAGTCCTGTGAGGTTGGTCTCCAGTTCCGTGATTGATATTGGGGTGTTGAGTGGATGGCTTTCTTTATTTTACATTGCGTCTTGTATTTTTTGTTCGTACAGTTTGGTGCGGTCGTCTTTTCTGCCCTCTCGTTCAGTCGGGCAAAATTGCTCAAGCAGGATTTTTGATTTTTCTGATGGGTCCGTTGTCTGGTCTCCATTTGGTTTCGTTATTGGTGCGGTTGTTCGGGGGGGGGGGGGTTGATGGTTTGTTTGTCATTTGTTCGTCAAATCTCCAAAAAGCTGTAGTGTTTTTGTCCATTGATGCGATGTGGTTGCTCCACGCCTGGTTTTTTGCTGCCATAATTGTTCTTTTTTTGATTGCTTCTAATTTGTTAAGGTTGTTTTTCTCTGATGGGAGGAGGGTGGAGCGCCATAACTTGTAGGCCTTTCTTGCTTCTTTTTTCGTTTTCTTGCAGAGGGGTGTCTACCATGGTTTTCGGGTTCTTTGTTTATTCTTTTTGGTTTGAAGTGTTTGTTCGAGGCTTCAATGATTGCGTTGTAGAGTGATTGGTATGCTTCATTGGAGGTTTCTGCTGCTGTTAGGATTCCGGGTGTGGTTTTGCTCTCGATGTCTTCGTTCCATTCTTCCCATCGGTTCATGTTGAATTTCCAGTGTACGTTGGGTGTTTTGATTGGGGAGGAGCCGATGCTAAGACTGGTGATGACAGGGAGGTCGTCACTTTCCCATTATAGTCCTACGTTGATGTTGGTTAAATTTGCTAGGTCTGGGGAACTGAAGGTTAGGTCTATGGTGTAGCTCTCTTTTCCGTTTGGGTTTGGGCGTGTCCCGAGGTTTTTCGGGGTGCATAGGGTAATTCTTTCGTCGTCTAGAAGTATTTCTGCTATCTGCTTCCCGCAGCGGTTTTGTTCGTGGTCATCTTCCCATATTGCAGAGTGGGCGTTCAGATCACCTCCGATCACGTAGCTGTTGGTTGGTGTTGAGAATGTCTGTGATGTCTTGTTTGGTGTTCGCGTTCCCGTCTGGGCAGTATACCGATATGATGTCGATTGATTTGTTGTTTTTTAATTTTATAGTTGTTCCTACTGCTTCTACGTTTGGTGTCTGGGGGAGTATCATCGGAGCTCCTTGGATGGATTTCTTCACTAGGATCGCTACTCCTCCGCCGTGGGTATTTCGGTTTAGGTAAAAGGTGTTAAATAAATTAAAATAATAAAAGGGGGTCAATTTTCTCTTGGATGTCCTGGACGGTGATTTCCAGGGTTTCGAGTCTAGCGGTAGTTTGAGGGTGGTGTACTGAGATGGCTTCAATTTGTGATCTCAGTTTCGCGACTTCCTTCTTTAGGTCATCCATTTCTTGATCGGGGTTGGCGGTAGAGTGCATTCTGGGTAGTTGGGGTGGCCTCGCCGGTTCAGGGTTGCTTAGTAGTTTGCTCGTTTCTGCAATTGAGATTCTGTTTTCGTATGCGAATTTTATTATTTGTTGTCTGTTGTTGTACTTTGGGCAATCGAGGGTTCCAGCTGCATGTCCTGGTTTGACGCATGTAGGGCATTTTGGTGGAGTTTTGCAGGGGTCTGATGGTGGGTGGGTTTGTGAGCATTGTTTGCAGATGGGGGGGGGGGGGGGTTTGTGCAGGTTTCTTCTGGGTGTCCAAACGTCCAGCATTTACGGCACAGTGCTGGTCTTGGGATGAACTGTTTGACGGGGAAGATTTCGTGGGCCATGATGACTTCTCTGGGGAGTTGCGGGGTTGTAAAGAAGAGCGTGACTGTTTTCAGTGGGGTTCTGCTGCCATCTAGTGCTGGGGCCGTAAAACGTTGTACCTTCGGGACTCCTTAGTCAGCCAGTAGCCATAGGATGTCTTCTTCTGAATCTTGGGTGGGGACATTCCGGATCACTCCTCTGAGCGAGGCTTCAGACATGGCGAGATTGCATTTGATTTCAAATTGTTTCAGTACCTTAAGCTCCAGAAGTTTTCTTTTTTGTGATGATGAAGTTGGGTATACGTTAAGGTATCCTTGATGTGTCCACTTTGTGCCCGCTTTGACTTGACCGATGGTGTCTGTTAGGGCGTTCATGAAGGCCAGTTTTTCGGTGATGCCTAGTAGTAGGAAGGATTTTTGCTTGCTGATGAGGTGGATGACGGTCGTTGCACCGCTGCATGGCTGGTCGCAGAGGTCTGAGTATCGGGGAATTCCAGGTCGTGGGCTGTGGTTGTCTTTGTTGGTTTTGCGTTTCACGGATGTTTCTTCAAATCCATTTGTGTAGTAACGTCGATGGTACTTGATTTTTCTGATTCACGCACTGGGTTGATTAGATTCATGATGCAGTGTTTAGCGTGGTAGGTTTGGGGGTTGGGATGGGTAGTATGAGATAGGGGGTATGGCACGGACCTGAGGTGAATTGTTTTGCGCACTATTTGGCACGACTTGTCACTATGAGATCTCAAAAGCGACTCCGTGCTTTAATTTGTTATTTTGTTAACGTTTAAGGGTATAAGAAAATTAAAAGACAAAAACGGCAAAATTTTCCGTCTCTGAACAAGTTTCTATGCCTGCCACTAGAGAGACTCTTCATTCGGGGAAAATTTTGCAGTTTTTTTTCTTTTTCTTTTTTTACACCCCTAAACTTAAACAAAAAAACAAATTGAATTACTGGTGTCTGTTTTAGATGACTGTCAAAAATGAAGAGAGAACGAGCAACCCCTGGTCCTCATCTGTCCGTTATGGCCGGCCCACACTTGGTTTCCGTTGCTCTTGGAAATGTCAGTGGATCTCAATCGCATATTTCGATCCCACCCTCTTCCTCTTCATTCCAGGAAGTTAGTGCCGCATCAGCTTCTGAAATCAGGCAAATTCTTTCTATCCGCCTGGATATTGTCTGGCATCGCTACGAAGAGCGAGGCTTTTCACCGCAAGTTGTCGAGTTGTTATTGACCAGCTCCCGTTCCGCTACAACAACTGCCTACCAGTCCACCTGGAACAATTGGATACGTTGGAACATGGAACGGGGTCACGATCCCTTGCAAAACTTTGACTGTTATTTTACAGTATCTCAATGACCAATTTCGGTCCGATTTGGCTTCCCAAATCATTAATTCTTTGCGTTCCATGTTGTCCATGACATTAAATCCTATTGATGGTCACCGAATTGGTGAACATCCTCTGATGGTACGGCTCTTAAAAGGCTGTTTTAATTCCAAACCCCCACGTCCACGCTATCAAACAATGTTGGATCCCGATTTAGTTCTTACTTATTTTTCCACTCTGCCGGATAATGAAGATTTGACCTTCAAAGTCCACTCTAATAAACTTGCCACTTTGATTGCTTTGTCCTGCCTCCTTCGTGTGTCGAAGATGGCAGCTATTTCTCTTGCGTCCGTTAATTTTTCCACTTCGGCCGCAACATTCTCTATTTTTCGTCCACGGAAAACTCAGCATTTGTGCCCATTACTCTCGTTCACTTTGCCTCGTCTCGGTGGCTATTCTTGTCCGGTGTTATATTTACCTACCTTTATAGAACGTTCTGTCTCCTTGTAGCAACCGGATTCTGATGATATGTTCATTTCTTTAAACTGTCCGCACGCACCTGTTGGTTCGTCCACAATTGGTCGGTGGATAAATCAGCACTTGTTTGATTTCTGCTGGAGTAGATCCCGCTTTTGGTGCACATTCCACTATGGGTTCAGCTGCTTCTAAAGCTGTTTGCACTGGGGTTCCGATCGAAAAAATCCTAAAGGCCGCTAGTTGGTCAGCAGAATCAACTTTTAATCGTTTTTACCATCGTTCGTTGCCATCGAACGATGGAGCTCAGTCTGTCCTCACCCGATCAAGACCACATCTTTAAATTCACCGTTAAGGCAGAGCGCAATATGATTATAATGAGGGATTATTCGAGGGTCGCGTAGCGACCTGATAAATAATCGAGATTATATAATATATGTAGCGAGATCTTAACGGTCTCGTCTATCCCTCCCATGCCTCCCCTTTTTTCCTTCATGTATATTCTTATTTTTTATTTTTTTTTCAGGAAGCGCTTTCAGAAGTTTTGAGCGGCTCATCGAGATCTCCCCACTTTTTTCGTCATTCAATCTCCAGCCATTTTTTCCTGAACGGAAAATAATTAAGATTCCCCTAACTTTGATTTCATATTTTGTGTTCTTGGATCGTGTTCGTTTTTTTTTATGTACTTTGCTTAAAGGATCTGAAGAAAAGGGAGAGGGGCCTTGCCGCCCTCTAATGGGGGCGACATTGCCAGTTTTTTCTTTCTTTTGAGGAGCTAAATAAATAAGAGTCAACACCGTTAAGGTCTCGCTACATATATTATATAATCTCTATTATTCATCAGGTCGCTACGCGACCCTCGAATAATCCCTGATTTAAACCTCCCAAATGGTTCTCCCATCCCGAAGGCCTCTCAGATAGCGATATGAATTACTATGAAGGGAACGGGAAGTGAATAATTTTAAACATACACTTACCTCACAAAGTTTGAAAAATAGGGCCTTTAGTGATTTATTTGCACGTTTATCTACGAAAAATATAATGCACATTACATTTTCTTATCCTTTCAATTTTTTTTCTAAACACGCGGCTCATGACTTTAGCATGGGGAAATAGGAAAACTCCCCAATTTTCAACTGTTTTAGAGCCTGAAAAATTCGAGGGACAGTCTTCAGGACATGGGGGTGGCGAAGGGGGAGTAAATCCTTTGTTGGAGAATCCTTCCCTTTTTCCCCCATACCCTAAGGCCATGCCGTGGGTAGGGACAGGCCATGCGACCTATTTTTGGGTGATTCAATAGTTCGAAACGATGAATGCTATAGAACCCAAACACTTTCGAAAATTATAAATCAGAAAGATGAAAACTACTTCTTTATCTTTCTGATAAAAAAATAAACCTCGTACGAGCAATTTAAGTATAAAAAATATCCCGCGCGAGACACCGTTGGGCCTATCTCGCGCGAGGGTAAAACACCATTTTTTGACTGGAGTGATCCAATACCTGGCGTGGGTACTGTAGCTGTCTGGTTATTTCACCATAAAACATAAATCGTTGAGGTCAATTTTACAACGCATTTAAGGACTCTTATCCATTTCTTAAGGTTTAGTTAGTAGCATCTGTACTGTAGCTACAGACATAAGTCCTACTAGCTGACTTTGATGAAACAGTGAAATTTAATATACGGAGTTCAGTTATTCAACGCTAGCTGTAGATTAAAATTGGGTCAAAACAACCAAATTAATTCATAGAATTTTAAGCAATTTTTTTTAATTGTAGAAGAAAAGGGATAACCAAAACAAGCTTCTGGAATATTATTAAAAAAAGAAACTTCAAACTAATCTTATCAACCTATTATTACAACTTTTTTTCAAAAGTAACAGATCATATACTGATAAGGCCGCAGTGAAATCATCAGCACGATAATACACTGCGCAACGTATACGTCAGTGACGTTTACAGTTAAGTATGTTTGTTCCTTTTGTTGGAAATATTTCAAGTAACACGTACATAATAGGTAGCCTACGTCAATGAAAATAGATTTTTTTTCAGCGTAAATAAAAAAAATACGCGAAACATCTCTTTGCTGCTACTTCAGGTACTGTATGTTTTAAGAAAACCTGAAACTGCTTACAAAGAAGGAAATCAAAAAGTCGAATTTGAGCGTTAGATGGCTTGAACTAGTGAAAAAAAACATGGTCTGCAGCTTCCCGGTCTTTTCACTCTTTTCTTCATTATTAGTATAAATTCTAAAGGTAATAATTTATTATCTAAATAATATTAGCTAAAGGTAATAATTTATTAACTTTAGAATTTATAAAGATATCGAAGATTTTTTAAATTTTTCGTTGATTATATTTTCGTTTGAAAGCTGACCTCGTCTTGCCTAGCAAAAAAAAATCACTTTACCTCTTTCTTATAAAATGACAATCACGCCAGCGGCTGGCGCGCTAAATTTTTTTCCCTAACACTACAAGCAAACCCCATTTTAATTTTTTCCTAGCGACAACTGAGCTCCGCCCTACAGTGATATAGTCGTTTTTGATTACCAAACCTATTCTGCAAAATGTTTTATTAATTTTCGAGCAAAACAATGTAAAAAGTTTATTGTTCTTTAACCTTAGACCTATTATTACCACTACTATTATACCGCAAAAATTTGCTTTAAAGGTTGTCTCGTTGTCATAACAATTAAGCCTTTGACAATCTTGAGAACTACCCCCACCCACTGTTTGGTTACATAATTTAGTTCCACCGCGAAACGATAGGCGGCATTTCCTTTTGAAAAGGGTGGTCGGATATTTATGGTAGATACTGTACTTTTATTTTTTCTTAATTCTTCGTTTAAAAAAATTACAGCGTGAAAAAGTGTCCTACATAGCCTCGGTATATCCTACTGGGTACAGAGTGATAATCTACAACAAATAAAATTTATAAACTAAAATCCAAGGAGAAACAATGGCAATCCTAAAGAGTCAGTCCATGTGGATTAAAATAATCCTTCGTGTGGTCACTTTTTTACACTTAGTTACGTAATTAAGATTTACTAATGAAACACTATAAAATCTGAAATTTCGCCGAATTTGGTGTAATAGTTATTATTACGGCTAAATCAAAACAGTTTTTATTTCAATTTGCAGTCGAACATTTTTAAAATTAAAATTAGTTTTATGATTTTTGCAAGACATATTTTTTTAGTTTTCAAATAAAGTAGGTACCCAAAGTTTGGAAACACGCGAGAGAAGCTTATGTAAAAAGCCGATTTTCGCCGCGTTCCCAAAAATCGGGTTTTTTACGGAGGGCATTGACATTTTTTAAAGTAGCCATAATGCTTGGCTACTTCCTCAATTTTTTTCAGATTTTTAAAACTAAGGGTAAGACAGCTACAAATGGATGTACAAGCTTGTCAAGCTGTCTGCTTGACTACAAAGGTGACAGCTGGATCTGCGCTGGAACTCAGCCGGACGCGAACGGCACCCCCACGGTGTGGCGGACGGCATAATCAGCCACCTCTACACTCACCACAATGAATTCAACGAATGAATTCAACCCAAAGAATATATCAAATTCAACCGAATGAATAGATCCCCAGCTTATAAAATTTGTCCTATCGTGATTGGATTCTCATGGTCTTACCTCCGTATTTCTGTTAAAAAATCGTAATTATTTTTTAGTTAATGTGAACATTTGCATTCTGAGATCCATACTGCTTTGTTAATTCGTCGGCAATTTCGGTTTTCTCATCGTAATCGGATTTTTTGCCTCCCGGGTTTTCTCTCTTCGTTCAATCCAGTTGGATTCCGAAAAGTTGTCTCTTTTCCGGGACTGTCATCTGTAGCGATTTGGGTTCCATTTTTGCCAGCTCTTCAAAAAAAAGAAGCAAAGTTTTCACTCTCTTTTTTCCAATCGAGACCAAGCCGTTTGGCATTGCCCGATTCCACTGACTTGTAGATGACGTAGTTGTTGAAGCTCTTGTTACAAGGCAATCCATTGGCATCCAGTTTGCAGGGAATTTTAAGTTAATGTTCTTTAAAGTTAATGTTGGAAATATTCTAACATTAACTTTAAAGTTAATGTTAGGAAATATCCGACAGTTAAAACTTAAGAATTTCTGAGACAGCTGTATTCTGCAACCTTCTTTTTCCACGAATAATAAGCTACTGACAACACTTTAGACCTTAAGAAAAATCAAAAAGAGGGGTAAGGGGAAAACATGGTGCGCGAAATAACCCGAGGGGTCTAACACGCACAGACTTGTCTAGGCCTAACAGTTGGGCTTCGACTTGTCTTTACATGATTCGAATGGACAAAACAATTCAATTTATTCTTGATGGGTCGGAATTTTCCGACATACACCCGGCCGGAATTACTCCTCTTCTTCTTCTTTCTCCGTCTCCATCCGTGCCATTATTTTATTGTTTTCCGTTGCTTGTCGGTTGACTTGGTGGCAATGTTGAAATCTGTCCCGCCTCCATGACTCGTATTTCTCCCTTTAGAACGTTTCTCAATTGGTCCAGCATAAATTCGTCTTTGTCGTGCTGGCGAGGTACGTTCTTCCGTACATCGGCTGGGAGCTTATCTAGAAGAATGCACACCAACAGGTCGCCGTAGGTATCTGGGGTTTTTTCCAGAGACTCTAGGCCACGGACATACGACTCGACCTGGTCGTAGAAGCCACGGAATCCTTTTAGATTAGCTTCCGGTTTCTACAGGCTATATAAGGCTATCATATAAGCTGCGACCACCTTCGATTTTATTCCATATCGCTCTTTAAGAAGGTCCACTATGACTGCATAATTTTCGTTGGATGGAGTCAAACCTGCTACTGAAGAAATAACGTTTGGGTCTAGTTGGCCCAACAGATAGTTAAACTTGTTGATGCCTGCTAGTGAATCGTCGCTTTCAATCTCCGCAACAAACGCTTGCCAGAACTGCTGCCACTGAAGAATATCGCCATTAAAGCGCGGCAAGGCGATTTTTGGGCGGCTCGTCGCTCGAGAAGGAACACTTGGTGCTGGAGGGTGATGATCAATATCTGGATTTGCGCGACGCAATGTATTGATTCTATAACGACAAAGATCTCCAGCGTCTTGAATTATGGCATTTTATGCATCAGTTGCTTCCATTTCTTGTTGCACATCTTCTTCGTTAATGACAATCTGAATCTGTTGATCCATGTCTTCCAGCATATCATAACGGGCTTTTACTCAACCAACTTGCTCTCAAGTTCGTGAATCTTTCGAGCTGGTTCCATGTCTGCATCTACAAATATAGCTTCGAGTCTTTTAATCAATCGCGCTGCGACAACCCTTCCACAATTCCTCGCGGCTTGCAATCATGATAGGTCCGCCATTTTAGACTTACAATTTTTCAGAATGATGGTTCCAATTAAAGATGACTACCGATGATGCGTAGGGAAGTAGATAAATGCAGATACGAACGAATGATGATTGATGATCCTACGCTGTGTTTCTTTGATACCTGCTGCTGCAGAGGGTGTCTGGACCGCCACGTGGTGATGACGCCAACACACGAAGATTTGAGATTTGCCTGTCTCAATCAGGTCGTGTGGAACCGCTACTTCCGTAACGCCAACGTGAACAAAAAACGATGCCTGCTGCTGCAGGGGGTGTCTGGACCGCCACGTGGTGATGACGCCAACACACGAAATTTTGAGATTTGCCTGTCTCAATTAGGTCGTTTGGAACCGTTGCCTTCCGTAACGCCAACGTGAACAAAAAATGATGACCAGGTATCCTAGTTACGGCACTAAATATGTCGGATATTTCCTAACATTAACTTTCAAGACTTAAGAATTTCTGATACAGCTGTATTCAGGTGTTACTAAAACGCGAAGCGAAATGGCGGAACGCGAAACTCCTAAAACGCGAAATAGTGGTGCGAAACGATCCCAAAAATTGGGGACCGTTTCGCGGGTCCAATGGCCTAAGGGCATCCTTAAGTGTGAAACCATTTACGAAACCTTTGATTTTTGAAATATAAAAAATTTACTGTTTTTAAATTTCTGAACGCCCAAGGGCATCCTAAATTGCAAAACTACTTGGGAAATATTTTACTTTTGAAATTAAAAAATGATACTATTATTTAATTTAAGTAAATAATATGAACATCTTGAATTCCACCGTTTATTGTAGTTTGAACAGATTCAAAGAGTAATTGAATAACAAAGATGGGCTTGGAAACAAGTTCTGTTGGTTTCATACATATTTTCGTACAAAGTAAATAATTACAGACTCAGACATAAATAGGTTATAGTTTCTGATATTAAACTGGCCGGTATAGCTATTTGGGCATCAATTCTACAGAAGATAATTCGCCGTTAATTGATTTTGATAATGAGTAAGGCAATTAATGCATGTATGCCGCTTTGCCCTTTCTCACCCTGGCCATATGGCCGGCAAGTTTTACCTTCTTGTTATAAATACTGTCTTTGAGTCCACTGTCATCAGTTGTTTGTACCAGCAAATCCAAAGTAACATCCCGAGCTCTCTCTCTGTCTCTTGCAAGAAATCAAGTTGTTCAACATGGCGAAATTCGCTGTAAGTTTTCACTTCAATTCATTTTTTGAAGATCTTGGACAGCCTCAGATTTGACTCCCTAATTAAAATATAATAATAAAATCAGAATGTTTCAGTGAAACTTAAAAGTAAATAAAGATTACCTGAAGGATTGCAGTTTGAACAGCGGCACAGTAGGCAACGGCCTCATCGTGATTGATGTATTTATTAACCTCTTTTCCGTTGAAGAAATGTTGCAAGAGCTTTTCCACCTCCGGAATATGGGTTGATCCACCAACGAGAATGATATCGTTAATCTGGGCTTTGTGCTCTGTCCATATTGGCGTCACAGAACACGGATGGCTTTCTCGACAGGTTCCATGGTAGAGGGGAAAAGATCGGCATTTAACTCTTCGAATCGAGTCCTCGTAATGCTATTGCCTTGTCAAAAGTTAGAAAATATTACAAAAAAACGGAAAAATAAGTTACCTAGGGCTTAAGTCAATTCCCTCAAACAAAGAATCAATTTCAATGCTAAGCATAGGGGTCGGTTTTCAGCTATTAAATATGAACAATAATTTAAATCCAAGCAGGCAGTTTATAGAAACATTTAAAACTAATGGACAAAATAGTCACATATTTCCATTCCCATCTTCCCGCAAGCTATCTCGATTCCCATCCTCCACGTTCCCACGACTGTCGATGCAGTGCTGAGCGCAAAAAAGGGGAACGGTAAGAAAATGTTACTGCTACGTTACAGTGTTACACTCTACTTGCAGCTCTGTGTTAATTTAGTCCTGATTTAGTCACTGACCAGAACATAATGGCTCGTAGAGATAGATTATTAAAACCACTAGTAACTGAAGTAAGCAATGAGATTTTTGAAGATTCCAAATTTTTTTCTTCTAACCCGTGTTTCCAACCAAAAGGAGGATTTATCTACATGTTCGAATGGAAGGAGGAGTGTCAAAAAGGTAGAAATTAACTTTCCTCTATTTCTTTAGAAAAGTAACCACATATTTCACTGAATTAGAGGATTGGAGGGCTGACGGTTTTCGTTGGCGTCAAGGGGGTTCTGCTAAATATTTAATACCAGGATCAGATAATTCAATCGGCATAAAACGCTATTTTCAATCGATAGAAGGCAAAGATGACGACGGTAATGATTTGCTTTCTGTACAATTCACTAGAACGACATTCCATCACCCAACGCTGCAGAAAGTACTAGTAGTGTATAAGGGGGACGAAACTATTTCGTCCAAATTACCGCATAGAAATTCAAAGTCCGACGAACTAAAAAAAGGCCCTTTGTCGCTACAACGTTTTCTTTATTGCACAAAATGGAGCAGGAGATGGAAGAAAAGCCTTCCAAAATCTACCGTTAAATGAACTAAACTATTCCCCGCGACGTAAAAGTTCAAGCAGCCCAAGGGCCCCGAAATTTGAAACAAGTTAAAAATACAATTCTAAATGCCAATCAAAAGTTGCAGTTGACCCGGGACACCCTTTACAACCTTCACGTAAGAGCGGTTGACGGAACTTTTGTTAAACATATCATTACTTTTCCCGACTTGATCGTCATTGGATGGGACGACAATCTGGCCGATGTTTTCTCTTCGCTTCTAGCGAGAGATGAACCTATCGGTCTATTTTATGATACCACGTTCAAATTAGGAGATTTTTATGTCTCAATTTTGTCTTATGAAGAAATAGAATTTGTGAAAAAGCCAACAATTCCTTTTATGTTGTTTATGTTTATGTTTAGATCAAACGTTGAAGTAAGTGATTATCTCGATGACATAAGACAGTTATTTTCTCAGTCGGACAATCAAAAATACAACGATCTTCTACTGAAATTGTGTACCTCATGGAATAAGGTATACATAAAAGTTTCTAACCTGTAAATATTTGCTCTTATTATTATAATTTTAGGAATTTGCCAACTATTTCCGGAAATTTATACATAAAGATGTACAACGCATAGGATTGTGGGTTATAAAAAAACATGAACTAACTAGCGCCACGAAAAATAGGGCTGAATCCATGAATGCACTATTAAGCGAATTTTTGATTGAAAGGAATCTCCAGTGGATACAATGATTTTAGCTTTAGAGGAAATTTCCGCCTCTTTCTACTCCGAAGTTCTAAGAGGTAGATACGGCCGTGGGAATTACCACTTGCATCAGGACTTCACATCTCTATACGACTTGGAAAAGGATTGCCCATTCCTACCGGAAGTAAGACACGAGGAAGAAATTTTCAAAAGCTTAAAGGATGCTGTTGGAAAAGCAACCAAGATGGTAATTTCTTAATTTTCATTTGAATCTACAGAAAACGATTTTTTAAAAATATATTACAAGGGAGCAGACGACACCCCAGTCATTAAATTGGAAGAAGGATCAGACTTTAGCTTGTCATGCGCGTATGAACGGGCTTTAAGGGTTATTGAAAAAAAAAATTGATTGATATTAATTTCAACAGAATTGGAACTTTCATCGTTACCGGATCAACAGCCACACGCGATGTAAGGATATTTCCGTATCCTTCATGTTCGTGCCCAGAAACAAAAATTTGCTACCATGTTATGGCGGCACGTCTAGCTTGTGGACTTGCAAACGCTACTATAAAAAAACAAACAAATGTAACCCAGCTTAGAAGAAATGCTAGAAAAAAGGCGGATAGGAAATCTGGGATAAAAAATGATGTTACCAACCCGCAATCTATTTGGGAGGATTTAAATGGAGACCGATGTGGATCGGATGGGTACGATCCGTTCTACGCTAATGTCGCATCACCCCCAAGAAAGAAAATTACAAGTAAATCTACAATAAAAAAAAAGACTCTCAAAAAGATGTTCCAAAAATTGTACCTGTTAAGTGTACTACTAAATCACCAGCCAGGCCAATCACATCACTACCAAAACTTGTCACCTTACCGTCAGGAAATTCAAAAGCTACCTTAGCACCGGATTGCTTTTCTTCATCCATTAAGTCGACAGCCAATTCACCGGCCACCAAGTCGCAAGCGAATTCAACAGCAAGTCTGACTTCACCCACCAAATCATTGGCCATATTGTCTTCAGTCAACAAAACACCGGGCAGATAGTCGTCAGCAAATTCGTCCCCCGCCAAATCGCCAACATTGCCGCCACCAAATTCATCGGCCAGCTCGGCTTCCAATTCGCCGACCACAAAATTGCCAGCCACATCGGCTAGTTTGTCGCCAACCAAATCACCGGCCAGCTCGTGTTCCAATTCTTCTGCAAATTCGCCGACCACAAAATTACCAACCAAATCGGCTAGTTTGTCGCCACCACCGGCCAGCTCGTGTTCCAATTCTTCTGTAAATTCGCCGACCACAAAATTACCAGCCAAATCGGCTAGTTTTTCGCCACCACCGGCCAGCTCGGCTTCCAATTCGCCAACCACAAAATTACCAGCCAAATCGTGTAACTTGTCGCCAACCAAATCACCGGCCAGCTCGTGTTCCAATTCTGTTTGCAAATTCGCCGACCACAAAATTACCAGTCAAATCGGCCATCTTGTCGCCAACCAATGCTTCCGTCACCTGCTCGCCAGCCAATTCTTCGGCCAACAAGTCGCAGGCTAATTCACCGAATGATGTTCAACATCTAAAAACGGCAATTTATTTAAAATACTGTAATATATTTTTTTATATTAAACATGTACCTAATTATCTATTTACATTTTCAGACTCCGGTCTGTCACTATCAGACCCGTGGGTCGCAGAGATCAAACAAACAGGTGAATTTTTCAAAAGCCGAAATCGAAGATATTACCGTTCCGGGGTATTGGCTTGAATCAAGCCATATCAATGCAGCTATAAACCTGATCCAACATCAGTTTCCAAATATTGGTAGATTATTTGATACGACTCTCGGCTGGGATCTGGAATTTCCCGCTGCTCCTAGTGAAAAATGGATACAAATAATCCACGATGGCAAGGGGCATTGGGTTGTGGCATCCAAATCGAAAGGAGAAGATTCGGTTTCCATTTATGATAGTTTGGGAGGATCTGCTGTCAATAAGCATGTAATAGGATGTATTTCATCTCTTCTACGAACCAACAGAAAAACTTTCAAATACCAAAGTTTTAGATGTCAAAAGCAATTGCCGAATGATTGTGGCCTTCATGCGATTGTAAATGCCGTAAATCTAGCATTGGGTGAAGATCCATCACAGTCCATCTATAACAGGGGCGTCATGAGGCAACATTTGAAAAAAATGCCTGTTAAGTTAAGTTATGTCAGCATTCCCTAAATCAGATTTGAAGAGAGAAAAGATTATGTCAGTTTCAAAAAAAGTCAAGAAGGTCAGGGTTTACTGCAGTTGTCGAAGAATAGATTTTCAGCCACTGAATTCCACAAGAACACAGGCTTGGCACACCATAAAGTGTACGGGATGTAAAGAGTGGTTTCACAGAATGTGTGAAAGCTGGCCTCCAAAAAGTACTCGTGGGACTTGGCTATGCAAACAATGCAAAGGTGTGTATTAGTAAAATTTTTAGTATGCATGAAATATTTAAACTTACTTTGTGCTTTAACAGGACCATGAATGACCTCTACATGCAACTACACACATTGGCAGTGAGCCATTACTGTAAGCTGAGAAGTGATAACCTAGAAGGCTAGAATCATAATTGTCATAATCAATAATAAGAATCATAATGAATAATTGTTGTGTAGAACAGTAATATGCACTTCTTGAAACGAAGAACTTTAAATACACGGTAATTTTTGAATTATATTCTCGACTTTAAATAAATAAATTCCAAAAAATAAATTACTTTCAATTTTTTATTAGCTTCTAGTTCGACACTTTGACGACTACTTTTAACAATGCACTGACGTCGACTGTTTCGCGTCTACGGTTTCGCATTTTAGTAAGACCTCTAGCGCCTAAACTGCGAAACGGGTCCCGAAAATTTTTGGGACCGTTTCGCAACACTGTTTCGAGTTTTAGGAGTTTCACGTTCCGCCGTTTCGCTTCGCGTTTTAGTAACACCCGCTGTATTCTGCTCCTGAAAACATCGGATTTCTCATTCTTGGCAGCACCACAAAGGTTACCTCATATGCCGACGACATCTTGGTTATGGGGCAACGCACAGCCCAGCTCCAGACCACCATCGACGAAATGTGCTCCGTCACCTTCACCTTGGGGCTCCAATTCAACGGTTCCAAGTGTGCTGCCATAACCTTCACCAAAGACAAAGTTGACACGTCAGCCTC
This sequence comes from Daphnia pulex, assembly GCF_021134715.1. NCBI lineage: Eukaryota > Metazoa > Arthropoda > Branchiopoda > Diplostraca > Daphniidae > Daphnia > Daphnia pulex. Next base: position 1,602,609 of record NC_060024.1, on the reverse strand, counting down.
CCTTCGGATAGACGGAAAGCCAATCAGGACACTAAAAGAAGGCGACAACGAAACGTATCTTGGGGTACCAATTGGGTCAATCGGATCCTCCTTTTCTGTCCTGTTTATCTATACTTGACAGCCTTGTGAAAGTTGCTGACTCAGACCTCGCGCCATGGCGCAAAAGCTTGAAGTTTTTCGCAGTAGCCTTCTTCACTCCACCTCACATCTTCTTGCAACCAGACGAGTAGAAAAATCTTTCCTGCGTGACCTCGACGAGAATTGGGCAGACTTCCTCCGTCTAGTTGCCAACAACCCACACAACTCCCGCGGCGATTTTCTCTACGCCAACCAACCTGTTGGCGGCCTAGGCGCCTCTTGTCTCTCTGAAGATGCAGACGTTTAGACCATAGCAAGAGAGGCCCACCTCTTCGACAGTCATGATAGCACCGTCCGTTTGGTGACCAGGGTGCAGGCTTCGAAAAACATATCCAATGCTTTGAAGATTGAGCCATCCACAGCCTTACTTTCAGACTACCTCTATGGCTCACAAAGTAGTGGTCTCTACGAAATTAGGTTCGCCAGCACAGGAACCACAGGAACACCTGGTCAAGGGCGAGACGTGCCTCAGCTAGACTCAGAGTAAGGATCGACGTATCCAGCGACAATACCAAAACCTTATACTTGTCGCTGATGACTTCTCCGTCACCTCTCGGTAAAAGCTCATAGGCCTCCGTACAGTCATCCGAAGCCGACACACCCCCAATCTCTGCTCAGCACCCCACAAAGTTGCCGTCGCCCGTGGTCTCTTCCTCGAGACCAAGTGTTCCGATATGGCTCGACTTATCTCGTGCCAGACGACACTCAACTTTGACGAGTGGTAACTAATTCACCAGTCCAGACTTGGTCTTCTACCCCTTCATGGAGCCCCATGATACCAGCCCAACGACAAAAATTGCCGTAGATGCAGACGCCCACTCGAGACTATCCTACACGTCCTAAATTCCTGCTCAAACAACCAGCCGAGCATGACCACAAGACACGACGCGGTGCTCCATCGTCTGGACGGTGCCCTCACCAAAGCTGGACACTCGGCGCGTGTCAACTCCTGCTTTGAGAGCAGCCTTCTACGCCCAGATCTTCTCATCACCTTCATTGAACCTCCCATTATCATCGATGTCACCATCCCATTCGACGAGCCGGAAAACTTTTAGGCGGCTCACGATGAAAAAGTAAGGAAGTAGTCGCCGCTGGCCACCACCTTACCGTTCGTCGTCGAATCATTAGGATCGTGGCTGACGACAAATGATGTCATCACGTCCACCCTTGGCATTAGCCAACGGTCGTGGAATTCCACCAGGAGAGACGCTCGCCTCCTTGCCATCAAAGGTTCGCTCTGCATCGCCAGACTTCACACGCGCGGCGAGACCCTTGATCCTGCAGCTCCGATTACAACACTGGGAGAAACGGCTCTGCCCCTGAATCCCTACGAGCTACGTCCGGAAGATTCGGAGCACACTCTATCCGCCTAACCCGTTGTTCCACTTTGCATGTCGGTGTTCTCTAACATTTTTACTCTTTCAAATAGTTTCCTTTAACCCGTATAATACTTTGATTCACCGTATTTTATTTTATCTCATTGTGTATTTTTCTATCCTATACGTCGTTACTCCAAAAACGGAGTATAAACACTTTAAAAATTCTTTAAGTTAGTAATATTCAGCTTATGAGAAATAACAACACTGATTGGGCGGAAAGTGTTTAAGAAATCATATGCAGGCTTGTTAGGTTTGCCAATGATGACAATTTTAGCAGCTTTCCAGAAATTCGGGATTTAGGAGAGGGAAAAAAATCATTCATAATTTGCAAAAGATGGCCGTATATCAGTGGAAACCAGGGATTGATAAAAGCTGTTTAAGCACCAAAAATGACCTTTTTATATGTTTTGTTTCTAGCAAAACTCATGAGAAATAAATATCATTATGTCAAAATCTGAATGCTCTATGTCCTGGCATTGTAGCCGGATTAACAAATTTTTTCTAAATCAGTAGGATCTACACTTAATTTCTCCACATTTCCCATTTAATCCAGAGACCCGACACGGTCTCTGTTGAAAAATTTACACCTGGGAAATTTATTTATTGGTATATTTTCGCTAAAACGAAATTTTCTGTGTATATCTTTCTACATTTACATCAAATATCTTCCATTAAGTTACTGCTAACTTTTCTCTTTATGACTTCTGTAAAGTATTTGCATTTGTGAAGATGTGTGACGGGGGGAAGGGGTGTTGAAAATGTGAAATTATTCAATCAAATCGCTCGAGGAAATTGACTAGGGAAAAATGGCTGTGGAAACTATTACAGAAAACCGTTCAAGCAGAGAATGGTCCTTACAGAGAATGGTACTAAATGTAATAAGGAATATCTATACTGTACTGCTCGTTAGAAGGTGACAAACGGGTGTCACCATTAAATCAATGTTCAATTTAAGCATAAATTTTAAAACAATTGGCAAAATATCTTGCACGTCAGGTTGTGAACATTGCGGTGGGTTCTCTGACTAGCTGATTTTCCAAAGACCAGAAATGAGTTAAAATGAATTAAAATCAGCCAAAAAAAAAACAATTTCAAGTAATAATTACAAAATAGTTACTTTGAAACAAATTTTGCAATTATGTGATGTAGTAGACTTCTTCGACTAATCAATTGATTTATGACTGCCGCTGGTGTTGGGTTCGTCATCATCAATCCCACTCACAAAGATAATCTCGCTTATCCCTGTTACAGCCTTGTTAAAAAAATTATGTCAATATAAGAAATAGTTACTTTTTTAAAAAAGGTTAAAAACCTACCCTTAGTGGTTTATCTATTATTAGATCTTTCTTCTTATAACTAGCTACAGCTCATTTTTCTAATGTTACTTTTTTAAATTCATGTGCGCTCAACAAATCCTGGGACAAACTACAATGCAGTAATTTTCAAAGCATTGGTAGATGGGTCTGGCCCACGAAATGTTCCTTTATTGTTCCATGTGGTGAGCAATGAGCAGTCAGACGGGGAAATTTGACTAAACTGCTCTAAATGATTTCTGAAAACTGACTTGACACTGACTGGAAACATTTCGAATATCCGGCTCCTTAGTTCCATGTTAATAGTCTCTGCCCTTGGGATTGGAATTTGATCAATTCAAAAATGGCGTTTTCCACAATCGGCGTTCGTTGAATATGAAATCATGGACATCATCACGGAATATGGCAGTGATGAGTTAATCGTTAAGAAGTAAATTAGCCGCCATTTTCTTACAATTGCTTTTGGTTTTATTATTTCAGTTTCTTATGAAGAAGCCGTAGAAAAATTATGAAAGATTAAAGATAGTTTAGGTAGTGGCCAAAGGCTTGGCCATGACTATGAGGCTCAATAATTTTTTTTTATTGGTTTACTCTGCAACTACTAAGTACGTCTTCATAATCAATCGTTAAGATACCAAATTTTAGTCTTAATTCCAATGTTTGGTTATTTTGCTTGTGTCTGTATTTAGATTCACCTCATGGCTCGCTTTCGTCCTTAGACGATGGAAATTCAGGAAAAAACACTATCTTCGCTGCTAGTAACCCCTCAGCGATTTCTAACCAGGTATTGATTTTTGGTTATTGCTTATCACGCGATATTTTTATTGAATGATTTGTTTTATTTGCGGAGCAGTAAAGAGAGTATATTGTCACGAATTTCGTGTACGACCGTATACTTGGCTGATGACGCAAGGGTGAAATGATACACACTATGCTGCTCTTAAAGACAGTCAAAGAGCCGATCGTCCACTACTGGTATAGACACTACCAGTAGATCGATGTAAAATCTATCTCAAATAACACGTTAGATAGTAGACGTTTTAAAATGCAAGACGTAATAAGAGAGAGATTAAAGAACCATCCAGAAGAAGCTCTGAAAACACTCTGCCGTTATTTGTGACCAAGGAGTAAAGAGGTAAATTTGTTAAGGGGGAGAAAAGGAATTTATTCTAGGAAAGTGATCAAGCCTACAAACAACAATACTAGGAACGATAGGTAATTAGGGTCTAGGTCACCACACCAAAATACTTCCAAGAAAGACATACCAGAAAGAATGAAGAGACATACGGAAACGTTAGTAAATCGTGACATTCCCCCCTCACAAAAAAATGATCTACCCCGATCATGAATTACACAACACAAGAAAGGAAACATGTTCATAACATAAAATGATGGGAATCTGTATTTCTTAATTCGTAAGCGATCAGCGATCGCCAAACCTTTTCTAGGCCGTAAATTATCATAGATTAAACGGGAACGGGGGCGACGAACGAGGGTGGAAATAGGTTTGTCTGTGCCCACAGCACACACTCGCGGAACCACAACTAGTTCCGGAGTCGGTAAAGGGAGAAGAGGGAGCTGGGAAGTTGGTTTGGAAGGGACGGAGTCGTGCTCAGAGGTCACCAACGGTGACATGTCCTCCGTTGAATCTCGCGAAACGCTGGCCAGCGGTCTCGGAAATAAACTTATGTCAGGTGTAGGCATTGAAAATCGAGGATGAAACGGTTTTAGGTTACATACGTGCACAGTATCAACTAATCGTTTTCGCCCATGGACTAATTTTAATGCATACGTAAGATTCGTCAATTTCTTTGTCACTTGGAATGGACCATGATACTTGTGTAGCTATTTTGTTGAACGTCCTTTCTTACACAAAGGACGATAAACCCAGACCAAATCTCCAACATTATAAGATTTTTCTTTACGACGGGAATTGTATCGTTTTTTTTGTCGCTGTTGGACCATGAGAAGCTTACGTTTGATTTGTTCACGGAGATATGGAAATCACTGTAAAAGAGGAAAGGAATTATTTAGTACAGAAGTGTTGGGGTTATTTCCAAGAGCCACGTCGATTGGTAAAAGTGCTTCACGACCATACAACATAAAAAATGGTTTTACTCCGGTGGACCCTGTTTGCTAGTGTTGTAGGCAAACACAACATGATCAATAACGTCATCCCAATTTGAGTGATTGGAATCAACGAACATGGATAGCATTTCTGCAACGGTATGGTTGAACCTTTCAACGAGGCCATTACACTATGGATGGTATGCGGTAGTGACCAAGTGGTTAGTCTGTAAGGCTCGGAATAATTCTTCCGCAAACCCGGACGTTAAACACTTTCCTCGATCAGAAATCACAGCAAGAGATGCGCCATGTTGGAGGACTATTCTTCGAACAAAGAAATCGACAACCTCGACCGTTGTAGCCGTAGAGACAGCCTTGGCGATGACCCACTTTGTGAAATAATCAACGATTATTATCACATGACGATTTCCTAAAGAAGAAAGGGGAAATGGTCCAATCAAATCGAGACCGATTTTTTCAAACGTCCGCTGTGAACGGATGGACGCCAAGTATCCAGCAGGATGTTCTTTGGGTTGTTTCTTTGATTGGCAATCTATACAAGAGCGTACATAGCTAATCACACATTGAGTCATCTTAGGCCAAAAGAACCGCTTGTGAATTTTGTCCAATGTGCGAGATACTCCGAGATGACCAGCAGTAATGTCATCATGACATGCCAAAAGCACTTGTTCAATGAGTACCTTAGGAATACATAATCAATAATAAACATGGCCAAATTTCACAATACGGTGGACGCACACCAGCACGCAACACAAAATGATTAATCATTTGACAAGTTTTTTTATCAGGATTTGTTTCTTGTAGTCCTAGTATAATAGGTTTACACCAGTCTGATTCCATTTGCAGTTTTCTTAAATTGACATCGGTCGTTGGTTGAAGAAAGAGCATAGGAATGTCGGCTTCTGGTTCAGGTGGACCCGTAGGGTACCTAGAAAGAGTATCAGCATCTGAATGGAGACGACCACTCCGGTGGATTATCTCAATATCCAAATCCTGGAGTTGTAGACTCCACCGAGCTAGTCGTCCTGCTAAATCTCTTTTTCGCATTAACCAACATAAGGCATGATGATCAGTGACTATTCGAATTTTACTACCCACAAATAGATTTTAAGTTTCTGTACAGCCCAAACCAATGCAAGGCATTATTTCTCTGTGATTGAATAATTTGTTTCTGCCGAACTCAAAAGGCGGCTGGCATAAGCAAGGACTCGTTCTTCACCATTTATACGCTGCACAAGTACCACGCCGATACCATAATTACAAGCGTCACAGTGGAGTTCCATTGGCAGTGTATAATTGGGATGTCCTAAAACCGGAGGTGATGTTAAGGCCGTCTTTAGGGTTTGAAAGCTTTTCTCTTGTACATCGGTCCATTCAAAGGGATGTCCTTTTTTGGTTAAGTTGGTCATTGGTTTAGCAATACTGGCAAAATTTTTAATAAATCGACGGTAATATGAGCATAAACCAAAAAAACTCAAAACATCTTTTAGTGACTTGGGAACAGGAAAATTGGTTACTGCATCGAATTTAGATGGATCTGGAGATAGACCCTCTCCACTTACCACATAGCTAAGAATCTTGAGACGAGTTGCCGCGAAAACACATTTGGACAATTTCAACTTTAGGTTAGCGTTTGACAGTCTGGAACGACTGTTAGTTCCAAGACGGCATCAAGTCGTGTAAGATGTTGCGGAATTGAATCAGAGAAGACAACTATGTCATCCAGATATACAAGACAGGAATTCCACTTTAGCCCCGCTAATAAAACGTCCATCATACGTTGGAAGGTGCTAGGGGCATTTGTGAGGCCAAAGGGCATGACTTTGAATTGATATAGGCCGTCTGCCGTAATAAAGGCGGTCTTTTCACAGTCTTCGGGTGTCATCTGGACCTGCCAATATCCACTTTGTAGATCCATTAAGGGGAAATATTTTGATCCTTCCAGTCTGCTTAGAGCGTCATCTATCCTAGGCAGCGGGTAGACATCTTTGATGGTGATGGCATTCAGCCGACGGTAATCGACGCAAAAACGCCAGAATCCGTCAGGTTTACGTACTAAAACGACTGGAGCTGCAAAAGGACTTTGAGAAGGCTCGATAACATCCGCTTTTCTCATCTTCTTCACTTGGGGCTCGATGATTTCTCTTTGTTTCCACGCACTTGGATAAGGGGCCTGGTGAACGGGCTGATTATTTCCGATATTGATTTCATGTTGAACTAAATTTGAAGAACCTAGATCGTCATCGCTAGTGGTAAAACAAGATCGACGTTTATAAAGTAAATCCTTTATAGCCTGTCGATGTTCATTGAGCAGTTCGGTGTTGATCGAGATCTCAAAATCAATTTCTTGGTCTTCGGGAGGCAGTGGATTTGTATCTGTAACTTCAACGTTGATTATCTCCCCCAATTTACTTCCTTTTCTGATCCATTGAGGGGAATCAGAAAAATTAATCAATCGAACAACATCGAGTGGAGAGTCAGATTAATAACAAAACCGACCAACAGACAAACCCTTGTCATGCATCACCTTAGAAGAGGGCTCAAACATTAAGAGTCCGACGTTTGTGGAAGCATTTTTCAGATTTGTCCGCTCCACAGCAATGGCCATCATGGAATGGGCTGGAATTGTTTGGGCTTCTTTGGCAAAGATGAAACTTGAGTGGACTGCCGGCTTGTTGTCCGAGCAATCAATGTCTCCTAAATGAAATGAAGCTTGTTCGGCCGTATAATTAATTTTAATGGATATCAATTTACGCAACGTATCATTTCCTAATAATAAATCATAACCATTAATTTGTAGCACAATTGCAGAGACTTCAACAACGATTTTATCAATAATAACCTTAATTTCAATTTTTCCCGATGGACGAGTACGCTGACCATCAGCCAACAGAATGTCAGGTCCCTCCCATGGCTGTAGAGGAATACCCAGCATTTTACTTAAATAAGGGAAACAACAGTAATTCCCGAGCCAGTATCAATAATTGCTTCTACCAGGTACTTGCCACAAATCACATTTTTAAATACCAATTTACTTCTGCCCAGTTGAGGTTTTGCGAATTTGGCGTCGGTGGTGTTACCCCTTTTAACCACCGGCTTTAGTTTGAGGGTTTCGTGGAGGGATTTGAATGAGGAGGAGTAGCCGGGTTTTTTTTAACATCTATTAGCTAGATGACTCGGATCTCCACATCTATAACATTTTCGTGGCTGCTCCTGTTTACCACAATTACGAGCAATATGTCCCGGCAGATGACATTCGTTACAAATCGGTTTCCATCAAACGTTCGTCTATTCCCTCCCTTATTGAGTCCCCCGTTAGTCATCGAATTCTTGTTAAACATATCACTCACAGCCTGAATGACTGTGGCAGAACCCTCCTCAATTTGACCCTGTACTTTTTTCATTTGGACCTCCAACTTATTCTCTAACACCTCAACTTTCCGCTCCACTCCAGAAATGGCCATTTGTAATTGTTCTTGGGTAACAAACATAACAGGAGTAGGTGGGAGGGCTTTGCTGGACCAATCGCTATTTTTTGCCAGATGGGATGCCTGGGAATATCGTTGGACAAGTTGAAAAAGCATCTGCGTGGTGGTGACTCCGTGTTCCACTAGGGGATAAATCCTTTTCATCAACGATGGGTTGAGGCCCCGCAAGAGATGACGCGCCTTCGTCTGTTCGGGCATGTTGGGGTCTAACTTGGAACACAAGTAAACAACATTGTAGCAGTAAGTCATAACAGGTTCGTCTGTCTGGTGGAAACGATTTCTTAACTTAGATTCGAGATCGTATTCATAGTTAGGGTCTCGAAAGGCCGCTAACAAAGCGATTCTTAATGCATCGTATGTCTGGGGTTGAGGGAATAGACTCACATACCATTGAAAAGCCACTTCCTCTAGACACATTCCCATATGTGTGAATCTTCTCCCGTGATCCCATAAATTATAGTTAGCCACCCTTTCAAACATATCAATCCAATGGGACACATCCTCCCCAGCTTTTCCATAAAATACAGGAGGTTCCCGTTCCCGGTTTGGGCGCCCTAATACAATTTCAATCGGTGCTACACCCGGGACATTTTGTTCATCCCCCATTTCAAAATGAATAGCCCCACAACAAATATCAACTTTCACAACAAAATCAAAATAAAGACAAAAGAATCAACTTAGCCGAAAATATGCGATGACCACAGGAGATGAGAAAACAGCAGAAAAGATGACCTCAGGATACCAGCAACAGCAGAATGATTCACCAAAGTTTGAATCACTTGTCGAACCCAATGCAATCAATCAGTTACAAGTATACCCTGCATCTCAACCATGTCACGAATTTCGTGTACGACCGTATACTTGGCTGATGACGCAAGGGCGAAATGATACACACTAGTTAACGATAAACCCAATGCTGCTCTTAAAGACAGTCAAAAAGCCGATCGTCCACTACTGGTATAGACACTACCAGTAGATCGATGTAAAATCTATCTCAAAACAACACGTTAGATAGTAGACGTTTTAAAATGCAAGACGTAATAAGAAGGAGATTGAAAACCAGCCAGAAGAAGCTCTGAAACACTCTGCCGTTATTTGTGACCAAGGAGTAAAGAGGTAAATTTGTTAAGGGGGAGAAAAGGAATTTATTCTAGGAAAGTGATCAAGCCTACAAACAACAATACTAGGAACGATAGGTAATTAGGGTCTAGGTCACCACACCAAAATACTTCCAAGAAAGACATACCAGAAAGAATGAAGAGACATACGGAAACGTTAGTAAATCGTGACAATATTCAGGAAACCAATCCTTTCCAAGTAAGCCTTTGGTGTCAAAAACACATTGTTTTCCCCTATCATCTAGCACCCAGAGTTAAAATAAGTTCAGTTCTAGAAGTGTTGGTGAATCTAAGACGCTACGAAGATTTTCTGACGTACTTCCATGCAGTGGAAGCATGTTACCATTGTCGGAAGTGGCAGGTGGTACAAATAAGTCTTTTAACATTCATCCTTTCTGTATGATAGTTGTTAAATTCAAGTTTCTGTTTTTCTTCTATGATCGTCGGAAGTGGCAGGTGGTACGAATCAGACTAACATATCGTTCAACAGATCAAAAGTAGCCAGTTAGAGTTAAGAAAGCAGCCACCTCACCACACCAGCTGTAGCTAGCATGAGGTAGCAAACAGCGACCCGGTAACACCAGTGGTAGTAGTGGAAGACGGAACAAGTAAGTCCGGTTAACATACCGAAGCTCATAATGACATTGCCGCAGACAAGTACGCCTGGTGGCAAGAAATGTTGGAGCAACCCCTGGCAACCAATGTGATTCTAAAATACTTGATTCCAACAAAACGACAGATCACAAAAGTTCTGCAAAACTTACTTTGAGCTAATTACCGCAGCTGTCGTAAATACACTGTAATTGCCTCTTATCTAAGTTGACGACGATTCAATTTTATAAACACTGCCCTATTAGATATGGAACTGAGCGTCAGCCTAGTAAGGTAAATTAATATTCTGCTCCTGATTTATGTTCTAATTTTTTCCCCCTTTCCAGAACGGAGTACAGATTGACAAACTTTGTTTGCTTACCACGGAAAATCTTATTGCTAAATTCTTACTTTTAAATTTGATGTGTGGACAAATCTACCACAAATTGTAACACCGAAAGCTGTGAGGAAAAGATCTTCGTCCCAGAAAAGGTCACTTCGTATATTTGAAAGCTAATTTTTAGGGTAAATTTTTGCAGCAGTTCTTTGTTTTCTTTTCTTAAACTTCCGTGTTTTCTCATTTCAGTTGTTACTGTTGCTATTTTGAGCAACAGGAAAAAACAGACCAATACCGGCAAAACCATTTCAGCGGTGCAAGCTGCCCGGAGGTATCACGCACACCAATATATTGAGTATCTAAACGCCGATGAAGAAGACAATGATGGGAATGTTGCTAGTCAAAGGGTTGATGCCCAAATAACATTTACGATAGAATCTAGGGTAAACGCAGTTCTTAGATGTCTGGAAGATTATTCTGGTTCCTGAAAATTTATCATTCTTTTCTCATCTTTGACATTTGTGGCTGTTATTTATTTTGAAAAATACAACCCTTTGCTAGCACAACTACTTTCGTCTTTCATCTTTGTTCGTAGAAATAAAATAAAGTCGTATAATATCCTCAAAGTTTCGTGTTAACAGTTCTGGTAATATCAAAATCTTAAAATTATCGAAAATAAGATAAATTTTTTCTTTTCGACTAGTTACACAGCCCGACTGAAGTTTTCGTGTGGCGTTCGAGAAAAAAGTTCAATTGCGTTTCAATACCTCGAGAATTTTTATTAAAAATGCAAAGTATAGCAAATAAAATGACAATTTAACGGTGATTTACTTGTAATTCCAAAATGGAATTGTTTAGTATTTGCACAAAAAAAAAAAGAAATATGTGTGAATCCCAAAGCAACAAATTTTTCAGAGAGGAAGCAACTCAGGCTGGGGAAAATTTCAAATGTAAGTTAACTACGGTTCTCTTTACAAGTTATTTCTACTATTACCTATGATGCACTTCACCTTAAACGAAGTATTGCAGCGTCAAGAAAACAAAATGAAACATTTGAAGAATGAATATTTTAATTAGAAGATTGATATAAACATTTGTTATACTCCTATATTAATTAATATTGTTCTTATCAGGGTCTATGAGATCCTATATGATGATGAGATTGCCAAGAAGACTCAGACGTGATTAAAAAACTGACATTGGCCTTGAGAAAAATCTGAAAGTAAAAAACCAGCTTAAGCGGGAAGTCGAATAGGAATTGAGGCAAGTGGAGGAAGTCGTCAAACGCGACCCGGTTCTACGAATTTTTGTCAAGTGCATCGGGATGAATGTCCCACTCGACACTATTAAAGTAATTTTTACTTTAATTTAATTGTTGTTTCCATAATTTTGGAAATTTTGGAAAGGTGCTTGATGTTGAAGAAAACCTTGCTGCCGGTCTCAGCCGATCTGTTTTCATTACTTTTTTCAAATGTAAGTTTTCTTTCGTTTTTTTTATTGTTTTATTTAATTTTTTAATTTTTAATTGCAGCATGCTGAGCCGATAGTGATCAACGGCGAAGCACTGAAAGTTGTAAAGATGAGTCCCGATGCCCTGGTAGTCAGAAAGGCAAATTAAAAAAAGGTGAGTGCAGAAAGGCAATTGCCTAATGTCTTGCAATTACTTTAATTTAATTGTTGTTTCCATAATTTTGGAAATTTTGGAAAGGTGCTTGATGTTGAAGAAAACCTCGCTGCCTGTCTCAGCCGATCTGTTTTCATTCTTTTTTCAAATGTAATTTTTTTTAATTGCAGCATCCTTAGAAGATAGTGATCCACGGCGAAGCTTTGAAAGTTGCAGAGATGCGTCTCGATGCCCTGGTAGTCAGAAAGGCAAATTTAAAAAAGTTGAGTCCAGAAAGGCAATTGCCTTTTTGGTCAGGCCAATTGCCTTTCTGGAAGTTGCCTTTCCTTTTTTTTGGCTCTTAAAAGAACCGAGTGGGCCGAGATCCAGGTGGGCCGAGACTCAGCAGACATCCGTCTCGTTGCAGGTCTCAGTGAAGAATGGTACCTCTTCGCCTACCAGAGGGCGCTTATAAAGGTCCGCACGGCTTAGGCTCCACCCAATTGTGGGCCGAGATGGGGAAAAATAGCTACAACGCCATCTGCATGGCCATCTTTTGGCTCCGCCCAATTGTCGGCCGAGATTCAGGTGATCGCCGGTAACAGCCGCCGCTAAAGGGCCACACGTTCACTTTTTACTGCTATGTTCCACTATGCTTACTGTATCCGAAATTGCCCCCCCCCCTTTTACGTTCTGTAAGGCCTTCGTGGCCTTCTTTCCCATCAGTTTGTCATCAATACGGTTGGCTTTAAAACAAAAATGGTGTAATTTGGACCTTGAAAGTATAAATTTGAAACCAAATGAAAGTATAAATCAAACCTGTAACGAAATGGACATCATCCAGATGCATTGTCGCTTTTACATTCCTCCCATGTTTCGTCACTTATGGTCAAGGGGTTCACGCTTCCGTGGCACCATTTAGTAGTGAGATAGGTAGGCTTGTAGTCTATACGCTAAACTATGGAACGAAGCCAACCAGCTCACAAAGTTACTTTAAAAATTGTAAAAAAAATTATTCCACTGCGCAGACATTAGGGTCGCCGGAGCATGGCATGAAGCATAACTGCACGGACGACACGGTTATGACAAATTTTAAGGGTATGAACGGTAAAATATTTTAAAGAAACAAACAAATTTCCGATATAAAAAATAAATTTATTCATTTAAAGAAATCGAAAAATGTGTAACCTGTTTTCGGTATGTTTTTCATTGTGCGGGAAACATGTCGGGCAACACGGGCGGGGTTCTTCTTTGGCTGATAATCAGAAGGCGCGGAATTTCCCAAGACCGGAAACCATGGTTGGCCTGTTCAGATGGTAAAAATTAGTAAGATAGACGTTTTCCCTAGCGCAATTTTCTCATTATGATAAAGATAGGGAAAAAATAAGACGTAATTATAATCTCTCTCATTTAATTCCTAGTAAAATTACAATTACCTTTCGTGCTCACTGTTGAGCGATCCCTCTGGTAATTCTAAGTTAACAAGAAATATAATATTGTGTGTTTTGTACTCACAATAAATGTGCAAATTGGTTGTACATATTCTTCACGACCATTTGAATAAAATTGTGACTGGCGTGACAAATATTTTTACGAACGAGTGACAGAAATTTCAAGAGGAGATACTTTAGTCCTTTCGCTATGCCATAATTAAGGATGTTAATATTGATTTTTTAAATGACTGTGATTCTTCCAAGTACTTTATGTGTGATATCATGTGCATTGCGAAAAAATGTGTTATTAATCTCGAGATAGGTTTAGTGCTGCACCATGTTATCCATGATCAATAAATTAATCTATAGAAATGAGAGTTAAATTTAAAGATTCTGTGAATGATAAAATCTAGATGCTGTTAAATAGTGACGCCAATGTCAATGTTCTTCCTCGCATAATACTAAGTGAATTCACAGACATAAAGAAATTTTTTAACGATATTAGTTCCTTGACATTGTGTCTTCCAATTGTTATGAGCAACCGCTTTCCAGTGACTACCCTTACATGAAATCTTCTTCTTCTTGTTTTTTAAATAGCTATCGCTTCAATGCTAATTACTGTAGGAATAAAAAAATTTCTTTCTGATGGGAATTATACAAAAATAAACAACGACGCATGATACTGATTATTATCCTTCTTGCCGGAAAGTGATAGAAAATCACAACAGTAAACTATTTCTAAAAAATCGCGTGTAGATTTCGTTTTGTTTTATTGAAAGAAAAATCCTCGAATTAAAGTAAAAAATAAGATCAACCTCTGTCTTACTACCAGCATCATCTTTGGTCGTATTTGTGTCAGTTATACCAAACGACTCTGCGTTGGCAACAACTGAAGCCAGTAGCAGCAGATTTCAGATTTCGAATTTTCTGTTCAGTCCTCAATTCCTTTGTTTTTTTGTGATTCTGTTTGATCCTGAACAGCTCAATGATTTTATCTTTGACTCTTTCCTAGGAACATAAAAATTTGGTTTTATTTCTTCTATAACTGTTGAAAAAATAAGATAAGCAAGAAATGTATAAACAGCTACTTCCAATGTGTTTAAGGCAAGAATATTTAACAATCATGTCTACATAGCTTCTATAGTGATTTTTAAACCCAGGTGCGGTGAGTTTTCAGTAGATACTAACATAAATTGATTGAAGTATAGAGTCTGTTATGATCTTCTTCGATAACTTTAGCAAGCTTTTCGTTGATTTCCCAAGGTTTGAATCCTTCGTTAGGTAGAGTGATGGTGAATAAATTTTATCTGTGAATTCAAAAATTAAACATTAAATGGAAATGAGCAGTATGAGCAAGCATTATTATTTAATATAATGTAAAGTTAATATACCAAAAGTCACCGTGACATTTTTTAAACAAAACTGACGTTACCTATTTTTCCAAACAGACTGAACAAGAAAACTCCCTGTCATAGCATCTAATAGGGAGGATTGGCAAATTTAAAATCGAAAACAAACAAACATTTAAATTTAATTGACAGCTAATTGACTACCTACGACTTACTGGTACCCAAGCTGTCTTTATTGCTAAGGAATATTGGTTGGGCATGTTCATCATCACTCGTACTAGATTTTGATGACGCATTTGATGGTTATTATCTATAATGAGATAACATATCTCTAATTCACTTCCTCTTTTTCACAGACATATTTGGATTTAAATATTCACTGGTGACAATTATAGAAAAGTATCAAGTTTGGGGCCATCATTTGACACATGATTCACGAATTAAATTACTTGATTATAAATTTGTTGAGTTAATTTTGCTGCTTCAACTGCTGCATTAACGACAGGCGTGGTTGTTTTTTTTCGTTTTTTTTTGCACCATTTTTCACTGCTTGTTGGTACTTGCTTGGGAAGAGTTTCATGTTGATTTTTAAATAAAGCAAAAACAACCTTGGAATGGAGATATTGATATTTTGTGCTGTGTGGCCTTCCACTTGAAATTGCCGGACGTAGATGGGCTTGAGTACCACCAAAAACTTGCTCTGAACTGCCATTTTCAATATCAATCGGCCTTTCCCGTCCACGGCCAATCCCTACAATTGCTGGACTTTGATTTGGTTCGTTACTCATCTCTTTTCAACATTCTATAATAAGAATTGATTTTGATAATGAATGAATTTATTTTCGGAATAACTGTCAAATTTGATATATTTACCTTTTTTGTAAACAAGTTCTTCGGAAGATTGATTGACTGGATTAGTCTTCCGCTTTGGTGACGGTTCCGGATAATATTTAGTAGTTTGTTTCCTGCTACACTTTTCCACTTGCTTTTGTATAGGCATGTTGTATTTATGCACGGTGGAAAAAATCAATCTGGAACTGAAAAACTACAAAAGAGCACGATGAAAAGTGTAAGTAGGGTTGCCGGTTAAATTAAATTCTTTATCTTTGCTGAGGGGCGCTAATTCAAATTGTATTATTATAGCATTTCTACCTTTCATTTAAACAGTCAAAGTATATCAATGATCACTACCTGAAGAAGAACTTAAGATTTCCTTGCTTAATGACTGAAGATTATGAGCCGGCAATGTGACATTCAACCACAGCCTTATTATACGTCTTGTCATATTCAACCATCTTAAATCTTCAGTCTCCACAAGTAACGAATAAGATGTCAAGAAGAATTTATTGGAAAGTGGCATTAAAGGGTTTTTTTTTAATTTTTCCTTTAACAAGTCTAAAAAAATTATTAATCAGTCACATTTGTCCAACTTGAAATGAAATTGTATTTGTAGAAAGTGTAAATCAAATGTATTCAAATGTGTTTTATAAAAATGTAATGCGAAAAACATCTGTTAATTACTGAAACGAGAGATCTGTGGAATGTGGAGTAGACTGACTGTGGCACAGATTTATAACAGACCCGTTTTACGGATTTTGTAATACCGGTCTGTCAAAGACTTGTATTACAGTCTGCAAATATGTCTCACTCCAAACAATTTACAGACTATCACAAACAGATTTGTAACATACCTGTTCTAGAGTATGTGTGCTACCTGGGTATACAAACCACATAATAGAAAATCAAAATTGTGAATACAAAAGCTTAAGTTGACTTTGATTTCGTCCTCTTCTTTGTAAGAAGATCGAAATAAGCTGGCTGGCGAAGTAAGCTGTAAGGTGGCGAAGAGGATCTCTTCGCCAGCTACTGAATGAGGGTGTTTGGCCATCAAAGCCACATCTGCATCTCCAGTTCTGTCCCTAATCTCTTTCTGGTACTGCTTTGTAGAAATGTAAGCGTTGTTGATGAGCCTCAAATTGATTGTCACGTTCGCTCTCGCTGGAATCATCGATATGTTTTTCTAATGCCAGCCTGTCCAGCGAGAAATTATGAAATCTAATTTAAACATAAAAAAAACAATATACACAGCAATTACAATTACAATTACAAAAACAACACGCAATTAGTTTTATACCCCTCCCCCCTAAAAAAAAAGAAAAAAACATCTTTCTTGAAACCTTTCAATTCCTCCTCAAAGTTTCATTACATATAATCTTTTTTTTTATTGCTAAATGCTTGTTAACTGGGACGTTACTTATTATAGATTAACTTGCTTCTGATCCCCGAATTTTTTCAACAGTTGGTAACGATAACTGATTAAGGGGTTTTGCCTTGGCATCTCTTAGTTTCCCAAAGTCTTCTTGAGTGATACGATGGAAAAAATAATTTAAAAATTAGTCAGTGGACATCACAATTTACCAGAAATAACTAAGGGATTAGCAGCTCTAAATTCACATTCAAAATTTTTAGACTTGTTACAAATCACATTGTGAAATCTCATTAGAAAACCCTCTTGAGGCTACCTACACAGATAATGAAAAGTTCCTGTGTAAACTGACCACAATAAGTTCAAGAAAAAAAAGAGAAACGAGAGAAAAAGAAAAATTGAACGTTATATAATAGAAAGTTGATTCTTTATTCGGGATAAAATCCGCTTGTTTACCATTTCAATATCTTCTTTCAAATTTTTCTAAGCGTGGATTTATAAATCTAGGTAATGGGAGAAATTCTTGATGGTTCATCTGTGGTAAACTAAAAAAGAACTAAATATTTCTCCATTGTATTACAAAAGATAAAGTAACTTCCAATGGTCGAAAAATAAGGGAAATTAGAGGGTAATTTCTTAAAAAAATAGATTGTCATCTGTTGAAGAATATTGTGACAAACAAATTGATAAATCGTCTAGCATTGATTTTGATTGAAACAGACAACGAACAATTGAAGTCTGCAATTTATGAACACTAATCACATCTAGTCAAATATGGGAATGAAAAAAATTTAAAAATTAACTTTCATTTAAAATTTCAGTAATTTAGTGATTCTCGAAAAATCGTAATGGACAATACACATCTACACAAGAAAAATAAAATTTATGTATGTTTCCGCTTTTAAAAATCTCATGAAAAGTTCAAATTCAGGAAAAGAAAAGAACGCACAAAAATTATATTCCGTGCCTAAATACAATTTTATTTCCCTCTCGCTCACGTTGGCTTGGACGAGAAAGTTATTTCAAAATTCATTAGATAATTTGTGTCGCAATTCCATTTGAAATGTGGATAAACAAGCCATGTAAGGGAAACGTTAAGTAATTGTGTTTTAGTTTCTAACACAATTTTGGATTTGTAAACATTGACACTTATGTTTCATGTATCCCTTCTAAGATCCATATAGAATTATATTACCAAAAATACTGTAGAGATGGACGTGTTGGTGGTATTTCGTCGTTAATTT
Organism: Daphnia pulex; assembly: GCF_021134715.1. NCBI lineage: Eukaryota > Metazoa > Arthropoda > Branchiopoda > Diplostraca > Daphniidae > Daphnia > Daphnia pulex. Next base: position 1,584,322 of record NC_060024.1, on the reverse strand, counting down.
TATTTTCCAAATAGCCGATCAACTTCACCACAAGCTTTTCATTGGCAGTGTCAATACCGAAATCTCTGATTGTACCCTGGTTTTACTCTTAGCAGTCTAGCTTTGTTAGTCTTTAAATTACACAATTATACAGTTTCATTCAAAGTCTTCGCAGAATATTTGTTTCCTCTTTTTGATTCTATTACGGTGAATTACTATCCTGGGTTTTATGTAGATGCATTATTTCCTAGTTTTTAATTTATAATAGTGAAGCTATGTGAATCACGCGATACTAACAACAAATTTATTCACGTAATTTACATCGCGTGTTATATAAAACTTCTTAAAGATGTTATGACTGAGGTTTAAGAAACGAGCAAATTTGTAAGATCATTAAAAGAGTGAAAATGTATTGCCTTTAACGAAGGGAAGTTGCAGGCATATTTTCCGATAACGTTTGATAATTCTACGTATTTTTCCCTCTGGTTGATATATGATAAGTGTTAAGACCAACGAATGTAGGGAGAAACAGTGTATTACCTGAAGATGTAATCGACAGACGTTGAGAGCACAACGTTAGGCGGGGACGAGCTTGTCCAGACTGACCCTACGCTCTCACTAGCGTCGTCTGCTTCACACACTCTGTGAAGTCAATACATGCCCTTTCTTTCCGGTTTTGATTTCTTTTAATACATAAAAAAGGAAAAGGGGGGCATGACTGTTTTGAGAGACAACAGGAAACAAAATACGGACGCGTTTCGGCGTTGTCACGATGTCCAGGCGCCGGACTCGAATTCCTCTCGGACGACGTCGTTTTGTTGTTGTTGTTGCTGGCGGCAGGGGTAAAGCGACGCTTCTTGGGCGAGGCGACCAAGCTGAGGGCCTCGTTCTGTTCAGCGGCATCGGCCTCGATGGAGTCTTGTTCTTTCTGTTGCTGTTTCTGCTGCTGCTGCTGGGTGAACTGCTGGCCGATGTTGGCCAAACCGGCAGCCGGATGGATTCCAGCTCCAATGGAGTTGACGATGTGGTTTAGAGCGGAATTGGGAGACTGCTGTTGAGGGGAGAGATGATGCGGAAGTGGGCCGTAGGGCGTCCGCAAGAACGGAGTCGACGTCAAACCGAGGGCGGCCAAATCGCCGTTTTGCATTCCGCGGTCGATAACGCGGCCTCGTTGCAATTTGCTCAATTCAGATTCTTCGCCGGTAACAGAGTTGGCCGAAGATTTCTGGCTGTTGACGATGACGTGATGACGGGAGCGCTGCTGTTGCTGCTGGGCGGCGGCAAAGCGGGACAGAGTGTTGTCCACCAACTGGGCCAAAGACGAGGCCAACTCCGATTTCAACTTTTCAGCCAAACCTTTGAGTTCCGTGTTGTTGGGTGAGGAGACCGGATTCTTTGGGGTGCTGGTCATTTGTAGAACGGGCTGCTGGGCCGTCGGCAATGGCTGTTGCTGCTGCATCTGCTGGACGACGGATTTGATAGGCGCTTGCTGGCGTTGCTGCTGTTGCTCCATGAGCATGCGACGGTTGGCGTCCAGGTAGGCCGCATGAGCCTGGGAGACGTGACTCAATTCGCTGTTTGACATATTGGAACGCATATACCGAAATTGATTGGCTGATGGAGGGCGCTGCGGGAGCGGCTGGCGTCGTCTTGGACGGGCCGGCGGATTTGCTGCTGCTTCTGCTGCTGGGCCGGCTCGCTGCTGGATTTCTCGGCCCGTTGGTGCTGCTGCTGCTGCTGGAGTGCGGCGAAGCGCTGCTGGTGGAGCGAAGCGATGCGCTCCTGAAGGGATCGAATGGGATCGTTCTGCTGTTGCTGCTGCATCTGCATCATGTCGAGCGGCCGGCGTCGTCTCGGACAGGCCGGCGGGTTTGCTGCTGCTGCTGCTGCTGGGCCGGCTCGCTGCTGGATTTCTCGGCCCGTTGGTGCTGCTGCTCCTGCTGGGCTGAGCTGGAGCGAGAGGAAGCTTGGGCGCGGGCCATGCTGAGTTCGTGTTGTTCCTCTGAAAGTGAATCGTTGCGATCGTCCGTTGTCTCATCGTCCTCCTCCTCTCCCTCGGAGGTGAAGTTGTGTCCGTGCTGCTGGGGCTGGTAGAGTTTGCGCTTCTTGCAGCCGTTGATTGCAGCCGGGGTCGAGGTGCGCATCGTCGACACGATCGACTCGACGCGGGCCCGTTTGTTCTTCTCTTCTTCCTCGTCGTCGTCTTCCTCTTCTTCCTCGGGACCTGAATGGCCGGCCGACTCTTTTTCAATTCCCCGATTTCGTCGTCGAGATCGACTTCGGCAGCGGCGGCGGCTGCTTCGACGTCGGAAGACTGGAATCGTGTCGAGGTCGTCGGACGCCGTGATCCGGCGATGTGGCGGCGTCGAGTACTTCGTCGATGGTTGACAGAGCCAGCGATGGTTGTGGCCATGATTGTGGTTGCGAGCTTGTTTTACAGCGAGAATATAAAGGATGAGTGTGATGTCGACCCCCTTGTACTGCGACAGAGTGACGACGCGCTGCCTGCATGTAATGGCGTAGATTGATGTGGTATCAATAGGCGAAAATGATTGTGGTTGCGAGCTTATTCTACAGCGAGAATATAAAGAATGAGTGTGATGTCGACCCACTTGTACTGCGACAGAGTGAGGACGCGCTGCATGCATGTAATTGCGTAGATTGATGCGGCATCAATAGGCGAAAATCAGGAGTGTATCCCTTGATGGGGCACTCCTACCGGAGGCGTGGGGTAACTAAAACTGGGGGTGGCGTGTGGCGCCACCGTTTCCGGAATATGCGATTCCAGGCCGTGTGATACGGATCGTGATGAATAAAGTTCGGTTCCCGAAACTCTTGATGATAAAAGAAAGGTTGCTCGTGAGATTGCCGTAAGTCGAAGTAATGCACATAAACCACCGAGATTGACGAAACTGTTGTGTTGAGCGCCTGGCGGCAAAAATGTGCGGCACCACGCTAGCTCGACGTTCGTTGGAGTGGTTTTGAATACCGAAATACTGGGCACGCGGAAACTTCGATTTTAGAGAGAATCGTTAATCAAAGGAGTCTGGGTACCCCAATTTTGTTGAAGGGTAATAATAATACCAATTGTAACTGCGAACTACTCTGGTGTTGCGTACCTAGCGGCAAATTTGTGCGGCGCCACGTGAGATTGGCGATCGTTGGTGGAATGTCGATGCAGAAATTCTGAACACTCAGATAATTTTCTTTGTGAAACAATCAGCAACTTGAGGTGTAGGAGTTAACCAACTGCGCCATGTTTAGACCAACGAATGTAGGGAGAAACAGTGTATTACCTGAAGATGTAATCGACAGACGTTGAGAGCACAACGTTAGGCGGGGACGAGCTTTTCCAGACTGACCCTACGCTCTCACTAGCGTCGTCTGCTTCACACACTCTGTGAAGTCAATACAATAAGTGAGAAAGCATGGCAGGTCGTGATGTAGTCCAGGGAATCAGATCTTCTATGACATCTGCTTCATAAGTACCTTGTATATTAATATGCATTTCAAGAACAGATTCATCAATGTCAACTGAAGTATCAACTGCTGCTTTAAAAGGAGCATTTGTTAAAACTGAAATATAAATTTCAAAATTATCAAATATTAGGTTAAATTATAAAATCAGAGGTTATTGAATTAAAAAGGCTGAAATCCAAATTATGAAAAGTAAAAACTTTATTAATTTCTTTGAATTTGATATTGACATGTTGATAAACTGCATTTCTCATGCTATTGATAACCTCATTTGAAATGCTCGGAAGTCGAAATAGTATTTTTTATTTGATGATTTTTATACGCGGCCCCTTTCTTCCTTTACCAGAACACCCAATATTTTCGTTTGCTTTTCTTTCACTGGGGACTGTATTTCTTTTTTTTACTCAACTGTACAAAAAAGCTTACCACCCTAACATTTTTCTTGTTTTGACGCGCCCAGTATTAATACCAGTGACTGAAATAATCAAGTGAAGAAATATGATTGAGGATTTTCCATTTGTAAAAAAATGTTTCATTTGCCAGATTGCAAAGTTTCATTACTTATACCATCAACACTATACGAAGATCCTTCTTTAGAAATAGAGGGGAAGTATACTAGGAACTAAAAATATAAACAAATAAATTACAGATTGGCATTCATAAAAAAAATAAATGATCAATTACCAGCGTGTGAAATTGGCTCAGTTGGAAAATCCATATTGGATATGATAACCTTTCTGTAGAAATTGAGAGGGTACTGGTATAACCAGGAACTGAACCATTCATCCTCCAAATTCATTCAAAGAAGCCAACATCTCATGATGATTTCAGTGTCCTCATCCTCATTTGCATAAATTGTTCATATTTCACCAAAATTTTAAAAAATCCAACCTCTGCTATCGCGACCTGGTTTCTTCATATCCTTCTCCCTCAAAAACTAGCAGGACTCATGATGATCATCCTGTCATTTCCAACCATACTGAAATGCGCCTAGTACACGCCTAGACAGTAAACCCTTTTATATAGATAAAGGGAAAGCATAAAAAAAAGGGTGTGTCCCGAAGGCTATCTCGGTTTTTTCCCCATCCTTTCTGTCTCAAATTTCCCCTGTCTGGTTTTATCCTTAGATTGCGCTTGGGTTTTGTTAGGGTACTGTACAGTACACTTTTGATTCATAGAAATCACTTTTCCAATTAATAGAAAGATGAATTAGTGCAGATAATACAGTTGTCTTTCCTAAATTTGCCACAGTAGGATTTAATAGTGAATAATCTATCCTTGACGGAAAAACGGTCACTAAAGAAAAACCTGTTTCATCCTAATAACAAACCATACTTGCGTTTGATCTCAATAATTATTTGACGGGCAATAACAGAAATTTTTTTAACCAATGGCAGAATTGCGTAATCTGTCATTGCTACTGTCAAAAGTGGGAAAGAAAAGAGGGCTATTCATTTTTTGCAAAATGTAAAATGTAAAATGTTTCTTCCGATAACGGAATATAGTGTCGTGAATAAACAACCACTACAACTTCTATGTAACGACTACAAGTTCTCGAAAAACACCAATCTGTTATCAAAGAGCAATAAACTTGCTATTTGTGGTAAAAGGCTTCACATCTGAAGCGATGAAGGGTAAAAAAAATTTTCCGCCAGTGTATCTCCCAACCAAGAACAAATATTCGTGTGGGGCAACACTGAAAGTGAGCTCCTACACGAGATCCATGCTGAACTAAATTTCCTTACTGGGTTCGGACAGAGATCTTCGGATTGAATTTTCTCTACCACACACAGTAAGTACATTTCCCACTAAACTTATTCTTGCAACTTGCAAGACAAACAGAACATTCCATTAAAGAAGGCGAATAGAGTAAATCCAAGTTATTCTTGGATTCAACTAGTTTAATTAAAGTTTTCCTCATTTTATTTTCTGCTAGGGAATAGTGTTGTTCCATAAGAGATCTCGCAACCTTTAGCAAAGCTTACTTATCTGCCAAGAAATTACGTGATTTGAAGGCATAATATAGCATTAAACGTTGGTCCGGAAAACTTGAGTTAAAAGAGTACCGCATTGGAGTAGTAAGTCAGTTTTCCGTCGATGTAATTCGATTTCCGTCAAATAATTCGAAACGCATTAAACGCGTAACGTTGAATGTTGCTACTGGCTCCCAATTATGAAAACTCTTTTGTTTGTCGCTGTCGCTGCTAGCGATTACTTTTGATTTCATTTGAAAGCTGTCACGGTGTACCGGAGCGCAGTCAACATCCACCGGCTTTTTTTTTATTTGCCCTTTCTATGTGTAGTTATTTTCTTAAAAAAACACAAAGTTGAGCGGAGTTGCAATTTTCAGTTAACTGTTAAGAGAAGGTTATTTGAGAGGGAAACTAATAAGCAAAAGTCAGTGGCACAATTTTCAATTACATGTTTTCTTCTCCACTGCGTTCGCCACTCATTACTTGCCGAACGCTAATTTTCGGGGAGAAGTTATAGAGTGATAGTGGTTTAGCTAATAAGGGAAGAATAAAGGTTCGTGGAAGGAAATGGGGCTTTGCCTAGAGGCTTCATTGAGGCTTCATGGAGTAGAGGTCTTGGAGCCTTGGATCAAAATGATTCCCTCTCTATTGGGTTTCTGTCTCAAAGTGTCTGAAAATTGAAACTTGAAGGGAAGAGCGAGAGAAAAGAGCGGGTAGATCAAATGGATTTACACGTTTGCTCCTGGCGGTTTCGTGTTGTCGTCGATTCCCTTTTTTTTTTCTCTTAAATTTTATTTGGTTAGTTGTGTGTCTATTTCTAGCTTTTACACTCTAGGTAGTCTCTTTCAGCATCGGCAAAATAAGGGAATAAAATAAAGAATAAAATACCGCGGTACTGCGGTACTACCGCCGCTCTACCGCGGTTTTAATAAGGCAGAAATTTCGGTTTGTGGTCCCGGAACTTTTTTCTTAAAAACAGCCATCTAGCGGTCAAGTTTCGAGGCTTTAAAGTGGAGTTTTCTTTACAGACGATTCAATTTTCTACGTCTCTCCTGTCAAGTTGGTGAAGTTGAATGCAGCATTCAGCAGCAGCCTTCTTCTGCATCTTTAGAATGGTTGGCGGAAGTATCTTCCAACCAACTAGAATAAGATGCCAACTTTGGAAAATGTTGGTTACAGGCAAACGTGCTAATAAAATGATTCAGGTATTATTAAAAAAAAAAAAAAACGCAAATTGTACCGGGACCACGGTACTACTGTAGTACTTTTACCAGTACCGTTATCGCCACCGCATACCGCCAACGCGGTTCTTTTTCAAAGTACCGCTTCCAACACTGGGCGTCTGGGACAAAAAGAAATCTGAAAAAAAAATCCGAAGGCTTCTTTAACATTATTTGAGTGGACTGTGGTGTTCTTCTTTATTTCAATCAATCGATGGGTGTGTCTTGATGTATTGATGGGTAAATCGAAACTTTTTCTGGTTTATTTGTTTTCCTGCAACTGAGGAAAAAGAAGAAATTCAATCTGTGGAAAACCCTCTTGTTTCGGTGTTTTGGAGAGTGCCCCGATCATGCGGTCTGATGGCTTAGGATTGTGGCCATCCTGATTTTCAAAGGTCAAGCTCAATCACCTCTGTGCTAGCTATTGGGAAGACTCCATACATCAGTGAATAGAATATAAGGTTTCGGTTTCAGTGGTCACATTATTGATATAGTGCGAAGGGATGGCGTTAGGTTAGGGTTGGCGTTTTAGGTTGTTTAAGGCGAACTTGGTCAACCGAGCCCGCCCTTTGAAGGATTGGGGCTGGGCGCTGATGGACGCTTATATCCTTATGCTCCATTTAGCATAAACAATTCCAATTTCTGTCAGGGTGGGCCCTTCAGCGTTGAAGAGTTGTCCTCTGATGTCCATGATATTCCGGGTCGCTATACAGCCCGACATTACATGAGTACAGTTGTGAGGCCAAAAGTAGACGGATGGACGCGTTGGGCGGAGATAGTGTGTAATATGTGCACAACACACAATCTTCCCCTTCGCTTCCCTATCAATACAAAAATGTGGGAATTGGGTCGATGTAAATGATTTGTTTTAGTTGATTGTGACCTTGTTAAAGTCCCGTTCAACTCATTGGTCCTCATCCAGCACCGACCTATTTCCTGGAGGAAGGAGTGAATTGATCTGCTTTGGTGATGCGGACACTGTTTGTTGGAGAAACAAAAGTTTGTACGTCTGGTTGATTTTGAGAGTTAGAAAAAATGAGCCGAGTATATAGATCTCAATTGATGTTAATATTTGGTCTTTGTTGGTTCTATTTTAGTTATACGCCGATAGCGTTATATAAGTTAGTTAAGGGGGGGAGGGGGTATTAAATTAAATTAACTAACCTAACTTAATTTTATTAAGTATAAGTTTACGTGAATGAAGTTTATTTTCTTTTTATTGGTAAGATTTCGATGGGAGTTTGTAGGATTAGTCGGTTGGTAATTTCATTAAAATTATTTTTTTCGGCATTGAATAATCCTTTTGGAAAAAGTTGAGTCTTTCGGTGTGTGTTGTTAGGTGTAACAGGTTGTTTTTAGTTGAGTTAGATTGTCAAGCATAACGCTGCTCGAGATGTGTCAAATCGATCTTGGTACAAGTTTGTTCTGCCCCTCTAGTATCTAGGCATCAAAGAGATTAGTCCCAATAGCACATGCAAGGGGAAATAACCGAATGCCTATGAATGAAATCACGAATGATAAAATCCACAAATTTTTCGATCTTGATAAAACGGATCCGTTGATAAAAATTTGTAGAAAAGCTGTTCTTTTGTTTGTAGATGGTGCTTCACGCGAATACGCGCAAGACCTTTTCGATAATAGCAAAGCACAAAATGTATTTTTCTCAGTCTAAGTCATCCTTACTAAACACTTTTTTGTCCTAGTCAGGTTTCGAGAGTTGGTAGATGTAATAATAACATAAAGGAAACGACAATGAAGAACAAAGAGTAAAGCAAGAGTTTGCTGCACACCCATCATATCATAATCTTCATGGGAACTTGGAATCAATATGGGTTCTCCATCAGCGTCCAAATAGCAACTCGTTCCTTGTTAGAATTTCCCTGTATTGCAAGATTTTCCGTGAAAACTGATCAAAGAAGGAAAAATACTTTCAGACGACCTAACTCACGTGGTTGTTGAAGAAGACCCCAAAAAGATAAGTTTTTCGACTTGTGTTACATTAAGCTAGGAGAGCCTGTGGTTAGTTTATGCAAGGGTTATTTAGTCCGTTGGGAAAAAAGACAAAAACTTTAAAATAAAATTCTCAAACTTTAACACTATGTTATTTGTACCATGGTACAAGTCGGCCCAAAATTTTGGGTAAAAAATATGTTGCCATTTCTGGGATATTCGAATATCCTTTTTTATAGGACTGCAAAAAATGGAAAATTTCATTTTATGATTTGTCTTAACTGCTGGTTACAAAAATAAGAGAAACAATCAGGAAAATCAACAACATATGTTCAATCGAATGACGTAAAAACATAATAAAACATTACGGTAAATGTAGTAGATTAATTTTAGGAAAAATACTACACGTGGGAAAGACCAGACGGTAATTGGTGGGGCGATTTTTCGCACAAAGTCAATAGGGTTGTAAAATCAACGGAGGGGTACAGCTTACTGCTTACGACCCACAACTCATCGTAGATGTCTTATTTTGCTGGCGTTGATGTTCTTTCTTCCTCCATTTTAAAGGGTGCCCGAACAAAAACCGATGGTGTCCATAATTACCACACGAATATGTCAGCCAGCTAATTTTTTTGTTTTGAATCTTTGAGCCAGGCATCGACAGTTTAAACATTTAAAAAACATGTATGTGAAGTTGAAGAGATAATGAAAAATCTACATAACGACATAATTGTACCGGAAATATTGCGATTTGTTCAAGAGATGTAAACTTTTTTATTAAACTGGAAGGATTATCTCTTTGCTCTCCTGCTTCACGAAGAATTGGAAATCGGCCTCCATTCTTATATAAAAAAGATCAGCAAAACAAGTTTTTTCCACCCTAGCTGTATTAGATTAATTAGTATTCTCAATGCCTTTTCCTAGCTGCTTGAAAACATAATTCTGGTATAATTAAAACGTTTGGCAAATACTCACAACTGGTTCAGTCCTAGTCAGCATGTCTTGTCAACCAAATCCGCAACTCTTTCACTCAAAAGTCTTATTATGACCAAAAGGAAAAAGAAAATCATCATCTGCTATGATTTTTCTGGCATAAAGTCAGCTTTTGATGCTGCTTGGCATAATGACATTCTAAACAGTCTGATCAATAAGAATTTTACCCACTTCCTGAAGTAAAGTACATTGGAAGTTTAAAGTTCATTGGAAGTTTTCTTAGCTCTCTCTCTTGTTTTTATCTAGTCCGCTGGTTTTTTAAAAGTTACAGAGATCAAGTTCGGCTGTCCGCAGGGCGGCGTTCTGTCTTCTTTCCGATCGTCAGTTTCTCTGTCGTCTGTCGCTGACAGTTCAATTTTTCAAAATCTGTTTACTTGTTTGTGTTCGGTGATTGCACTGATTCTAATGCAATATAGAGGTGACAAAATAAAATAATGGCTATTAAAGAGACAGATTTAGAAATTTCAGAATTGTTTCCCTTGTTCTTCTTTACACCCGCAACCATCTGGTAAAATAGTTAGCGAATCTCACGGGTCATCTCTACAATAGATGGATTATGGTGAATTACTACTCGACTAGACAGAGGTATTTTGCTTATTATTTAAGTTGTGTGTGTAAGTTTACCAAATAAGAAGAAAAATTGTATTCAAGATGACATTGAGCCCTATACATCCGATGATGGCTCATTCACAGCAAAGTAAGTTAACATCGTTAACCTCACCCTACTATCACTGCTACATTCCCGGGACATTAATATTATACTGGCGGTATGATTGTATAGGAAAATGGTAGGTCCAGGGAATGATTCTGTGTTATTTCTATAGCCGCTTCCCTGTACATAAAATTTTTTATATCCCATGAAAGTTGCTCATTGTATATCTCCCTTATATCACTTGCTACCAAAATTTCAAATTCCACCTCTTTCAAATTTCCTTCAAACAAAAAATACAAAAATTTCCCCGTCGGGATCGAATTACTAAAGTTCTTATGTGCAGTTTGTAGCTTTAACCACTCAACCATCCGTTTTTAATCAGAGACCGTATTTTAAGTTATGATGGGTATTTCAACAGCATAGTATCCAAAATACATAATAAAGTAATACTATAATGAGCATTCTGTGTATGTACAAAATGGTATCACAACGATATCATACCCTTGGGTACATTATTTTACGTACAATCAGTATATGAATGTAATATACTTGGGTGGATATAAAACGAATGTTCTAGATTCCAATAAATATACCCTCACTATGCTTCCTCCCTCCGATTGGATCTGGAAGCGACCCAAATCTATCCATTCCTTATTTACCTACACCTTCTGTCAATTGGATGAGCCGTGTTAGTAGGGCACACACTAATGAAACTTCACACAATATTGTGGAAAATCCAGATTTAAATATGGATGGAGATTTGGAAGCAAACAATCAATCTGGCAGCAACTCATGTGTAAGTTAAATTGACAAGGTAAAAGTATAATCTGAAGTAAGCTGAAATCAATATGAGAATTTTTTGTTGATTACTTTTAGTTTGAAGTAAAGGAATTTCACTCAACTGTCTATGTTGCATTGCTTAGTTGGGCATTCTATTTCGGAAGCCGTCTAACAAAAACTTTTCTGACCCAACATCTAAAAATATTGCAAATGGCCAGTGCATTTGACAGTATTGAACACTCAAGTGTGCATATGTTGCTGTCGGAATAATCTTAAGTTTGAGTTTCTTACTAAACAAAGTGTGATGCCATACTTCAGACAAAAAAAGACAAAGACAATATTGAAACGCCGGTTTAGCAATCATGTGGCCATAATTTTTATAAAGACCAGCTAACATATAGTTATGTTTTGGTTTTACCAATTGAGAAAAAAGTCAAATTTTTCATCGAACTTCATTTTTTGAACGATAAGATTTGGAATGCACTCCCGAATTACCGTAGTTATGTTAATACTGGGGATATGTATAGGCAGTTAAGAAAAGTGAAAAAATAGACGAAAAAGTAAACTTGAATGGGGAAAAAAAATCAAGGTAGGTTTAAATTTCATCAAATTATTATGTCCTGAATTGTAAAAAATGTGTTTTTGCAGGTTAGTCAATTCGGATTATGGCCATTCATGGCAATTATAAATGATGCGCAGTATAAGATTCGTCACTGGATTATCGTTTTGATGTCAATCTGGTAACCTTCAGACAATGCAATCACGAATCAAGCTCTCAAAGGACTAAGCAACCTTGAAAAAGACGGGATTATCGTTAACAGGTAGGAAATATCGACTTGTTGTATCGAATTCTACAACTGACATAGTGGCTCTCACAACACCATGGAATTGTGGGCAATTTTATGGGGAAGTGTGATGGAATTTTGTTTGTTGAGAGCCCCAAAATAAAACGTTCGAGTTTATCCCGAACCAAAAGACGGTGTACCTGTAGAATTGCGTACTCTTGAACAATACAGAAACGATATGGAACTTGCTATCAGAACTAGTAAAAAAGGCCACACGAAATTAAAGAAGAAACTCCTTTTGAAATATTACCGAAATTCGATTACGTTAAGGCCTCTGAGCCCGTGTACATGCACGGGGATTGTTAAGGTGTCTGTAAGCAGTTTTTAACAAAAAATTTTACATGCAAGAAAAGTCAGGAGGAATGAGTCAGGATTCAGGTTGATTGGAGATCAAATTCTAATAGTAAATGCCCGTCTCAATAATATTAAACCTCCGTATGAAATTACGAGATCTGCTGGTGGTGTGGACAATTTACCCAACTGAAAGGCTTCGATATTCTGGTTTTTTTTTGTGTATTACTTTCATTAGAGAATATCTAACCTTCGAAATACATTCACCATTTCTGTCTACTATCTTATGGATTTAATGTATTATTGCAAGAAAAAGTATCAGAATGTGAAAAAATGTGAAGTCTAAGCAGTTTGTAAAGGGCATGCAGACCATTTATGGAGTGGAGCAAGTGGGGATAAATGTACACCTTCTTACTTATTTGTCCCAATGCGTGATGAACTTAGGGTGTGTTGTGTATCGATGACATTAACCATGTACGGGAGATGTCGCGACGGTCGTGGCAGCGACTGGTTAGAGAAAGAGATGATAGGTGGGAATTCGGGCTCGCGAATTCGCGCTTAAAGGTTCCCCCTTCGTGTCCGTCTCCCCTCTGTGTGCAGTCTTAAGTGTTTTATCCTCGTTGGGCCAATTAATACAATCGATCTGATGATCGCTACAAAGACACAACAGGGTGTCTATGGTCTTATTCCACTTTTAAACCTGAATGGCTGAATGGTTAATTACTGACTCTGAAATATGGATCGCAGGCTATTGCCGGACAAATGGCTAATAATAACCTCTTGTAGTATGACGAAGTTGGATTATGACGTTTTTTGGCCTGTTGGCTATCCCTCTTGATCGATTTTTGTCCTAACTACCGAGATTGCTGATCTGTGCTTTAGAGGCCTGCGTTTTATACCACGCTTAGTAACGGAAGTGTCACTTATAGCCCAGTGATTGATTCCATGTGCCCCAACCTAAACACCGGATCCAGCATTAAGATGAATACTTCTCTTTATCACTTTGGTGGACTTTGGCTGTCACTTTTTGATCCACTTCTGCTTCATATAATGTAAATGCTGCTCTACATTTGAGATTTTGTTACCTGTGTTCTCTCCCGTACCTAGTAATGGAAGTGTCCCTACTAATCCAGTGATCTATTGTAACAACCTAACACCTAATGTAGCACCATGATGTCTTTATTCACTATTATTCTGATGAGTCCTTCGCTCCTCTCTAAATTCTCTTCATACGTAGACAAATCGTCGATTTCTTTCTTGAATGAGAAAAAAACTTGAGTTGTTTTCTTAGAATAAGACGTTCAAGATTTTCTACCTGAAGTTAAGGAATTCCTTCATGAAGCTCTCCATATACCTGAATTCTTTTCCGAATCAACTATTTCAATCGGAGAAACTAAAACTAGATTGCTAGGATGTCCGAAAAATAAGAAAAATAAATTTAGATCAAGAAATTGCCCTGATGAACTATTTAAAAATAGATACAGAAGTAATAGATCGTATTACTATACACTCCCCCAGATTGGAAATGCAGTCAACAAAATCAATTTTTACCACTAGTGAATATTATCTTTCTCCTAAACGCTCAAATCATTGTGGCTTGCTTCCTAATGAAATGTTTTTTTTTATTGAATCAATTTTGCTTGTCAAAATCAACATGTCTCAGCATCCACTTTCAATCGGGAGGGAAAAAGGCGTCGAATAACAAAATAATAAGTGCCCGCTTTAAATGGAAATGTAACGTTTTCATATTTGTCCGGTAAAACTATGAAGCTATTTAGACTAGGCCGTTCATTGATCCCCCCAAATCTCCCTTAAATCATCACAAAATATGAGATAGGTACATGCAGTAATACATCCCAATTGTATGTTTTAACGGTCCGTTTTAACTGCTCTGGTAAACAACCTCGAGACTGATTAATAATCAGATACAGATTTTGTACGTTTTTTGCTGTATCAAATACAAAAAAAGGTTTTTTTATAACTGTTATTGCGTTTTATTGAACCTAAATTGGTTTTTTATGCAAACAATTTTAATGCCGCACACAATCTCATGAGGAGTATGATGATGAACCACAATCAACTCTAAGCTTATATTTTCTATAATATAAAAAACCCTTTAGTCAACTAAGCTAATCCAAGATAAAAATCAAAGAACCTACTAGCTTTCTCAAAAATCCAGCAAAGAATTTGGAAATTTGTGTAGTGGCTATTGTTGACTTTTTGTACCTAAGGTTTTAAGTGGTTTTTTTAGTTCAGTTTTTAGTACCTGTTATTTTCGGTAATGAACGAAAGGTATAGCAACAGTACTAGCTAATAAAAGAACATATAGTACAGTAACTAATAGAAATAACATTAGCGAGTGTAGTAGCTATCGTTGATTTTTGGGACCTAAAGTGTAGTAGCTGTTGTTGTCGCTAATGAACGATAGGTGTAATGAGTGTTTTGACTAATATAAGACAATTTTTTGGGTGCGTTAGCGAGTATAGTAACAAGCTAATAGGTCGTAGCACTAGCGACTGTATTGGCTATTGTATTATTGTATTAATGAAGCGAGTTTACTCGCTAATTGACGGACTGATAATAATCATATTACTGGCTACCCAAACACTGATACTTATATCACCTTACTAGCTGTTTTAGCGAAATAGAAAAACCCTATCCATAATGATGACGATTTAAAGGTTTATTTCTTAATATATTTTCATATGCTTTAAAGCAATATATTTATTTACATCGAAAATCAGGAACGATACTCAATTGCAGAACGAAAATTAACCGTTCGTAGTTTTTGTCAGTGGCGATGATTTAAAGGACTTCATTTTTTAACTTTGTCAAAAAATGTGTAAAAGCAGTTTATTTAGAATTTTGTTATTGCTTCCTAAGCATTTCTTAGTAATTTAACCTCATGATGAGCAACAATACAACTCAATATTTGAAGTTCCTAATTTCTATTAAAATTCAGATTCGAATCTTGTTAATACCTCGTAACTTTTATTACAGGTGACAAGAAAAACAGGATGCCTGAGGGAGACAATATTCATCCAATCACAAAAGCTTATATTGCTTTTCAAGAACATTAAACATCCGTCAATAAAGCATATCATTCAAAATGTACACCATTTAGCAAATTTTTTGACTGTAACAGAGAAAACGTTGTAGTTACGAGTTAAGTCTGTATTTATTTCTATTTTTAAAATGACTTGTTAATGTTAGAGTAAGAAAGTAGACTTATAAAAATGTCTGTCATCGTTTGAATTTACTATTAAGTGTGATGCGTCATCCACGTTCGCTCTAAGTTGCAATGTTACAAAAAAGGAGAAATCAGATGTTGACATGCATCTTTCATCGTCGTAACATTTTACCATTTTTTTACACTTTAAAGCAAATTATTATTTCTGATATTATTTGAATACGTGATGAAAGCGTGTTTTTTCCGTAGCCTATATTCTTTAGTTCAGTTTGATCACATCGCATAGATTTCGAATCTAAATATTAGATCTACCTTGTTATCTTTATTGTAATGAATCGCGATCGCAACGAATCAAGCGGATAGGCCGTGTGGCTTTTTCCACTCAATCGTCAACTAAAAGATCCTTTGTTGAAAGTAATTAGTTTGTATTGTTCTTACATGAAAGTTGATCAGCCAACATGGTACTTAGGCTCTTTAAGCCGACATACAAATAATAATCAATACATTTAATGAAGAAAAAGATATAGAACATAGTAAGTTTCCAATAGCTACATAGACTAGGAATAGCATCCCAGAGTATACTGACTGGGGCCTCATCTCGTCTACATAACCAGATTCAACTTGAACTACAGAATGAGCCAGAAAGACTGAGCTAAAGAATGAGACTCTGCGTTGGGTTTTATACCGAAAACAAGTAAAGGGAAAGTGAGAAATAATAGGTCAAGAGAAAGGGAAATTTGTAGGTCACAACAGGTCACAAAAGAGAAAGGCACTTGGATTAACTTTGACCCAGATCAAAAATAGAAAGGCGCATCTCAGAATCCTTACAGTACGTAGTGCAAAAAGGCTTTCGACGAAATGGGGAAGACGTTCTGGGAGTATTGGTGGATTTGGTCTTATCTTTTATTTTGGTACTGTAATAGAACTCAGCCAAATGGCACAGAGAGATTAGTAAATAAATACTTAATTCCTCCATTTTTATATCGTTCAGTAGTAGCAGCATCAAATACTATCGGAATCGCTACGTTTCAAAAGGTTCAAGTGTTGCCACTTTATTTCAAAAAATGTTCGGATTCATTTGATTCGAGACAAAAGAGGGTATCATACAAGTGTAGCAGCGCAGCACAGCAATTAACCTGAAACTTTAAGTATAGCAGCACTTTCATTTAAAAATTTCTACAAGGATGAAAGCAGAGATACGACAGTTATCGTAACATTTTTTATAAAGCCTTTGAAAGGTAATGGGGCAATATTATTTGGAATATTAATAAAAATATCACAAATTAATTTATTATTTTTACTCTATAATATTAAGGTACAAAAAATGACGAATGTGAATTTCGTATCGATTAAAAGAGCTATGTATAGAATCTGATGAAAACAGGTTCCTTTGTTTCAACAGGACTTGGAAGAAGCTCACAATTTTTTTTAACAAATTCCAGATTCAGGAATCTAACAAATTCAAGATTTTTTATTTTTTTATTTAATAATGCCATTTTTGGTACATTTAATTAAGATGTAGTTTTTTAAAGATTTCCATTAAATGTCTTTAATGGAGACAACGGATTTTTACTGTGAGAGAGTTCAAGATGGCCTAGAGTCTGCCCTCATATATATTTATATTATCACGGGCAGGCGGCCTTCTACATGTATTCTCAAATTCCACTTGGTGCTACCGGCTCTCCATCCATAAGCAATTCCATCCATAGCAAGGATTCTAGTTTTACTGACCAGCAGGAGGATTAGTTGACTTTTGGGACGTATCATTTTGTCCATGTTTACTTTGTGTCCCACCATCATGTCGACGATTGGGACGTTCACGTGAGAAATGCCATGGATCTCCACAATCAAAGCATCCATTCTACTTAAGTCAACTGCACGCTATGTGCCCGGAATTCCCGCAATTATTACATATCGGTCGCCCGTAAATTGTCCTTTTATTTGGACGATCTCGATTTCGCCGCTGGAAATTTTGTCCCCTCCATGATGTCCTCATTTGAGAACGAAATCCCGATTCTCCGATGCTTCCCATCGCACGCGTCGCTTGCTCCAATTTTCGGACGACTGGTTCCAAACTCTCGTTCAGCTATCAGCGAGGCCTGGCAATGAGCTAGAAGATGTCGGAATAGCTCGGCGGTGGTAAACTGAACCATTTGGGGAAACATTTTGGTATCAGTAACGGATCCATATTCTGGAATATGAATTGTATTTTCCGCTCTTCTGGCATCCCCGAATCTACTCTAGAGCACATATAAATCATGTCGTAGCAGTACGACATAACCGGCTCGTCAGGTCCCCTTTTTTCTCGACCGCAACCTAGATTCAAGCTCCATGGCATAATATTTATGTCGAAACGCCCTCTGTAACGCTCTAATCATCTAGTCGTACGTGCCAGGACGAGATTGCAAGCGATAGCCATTTAAAAGCCACCCCTTGTAAAATAAACTCGATATGCCGTAGTTGTTGAATGCTCTCACATTTCTTTAGGGTTATCGAAGATGCTTCGAACTCGATGCGAAAGGAAAAGTGCATCGAATTCGGAGGGGTATTGCCTCGAAACAGGAAGACCCTTCTTCGAAGAACTATCAACTTGTTGCGATTTATCGACCTGGCAAACCTTTCTTCTTGTCTTCACGTCGTGTGCACCGTAAAACTGTCTATCACTGTACTTCATTGAAAACTCTCGTGTCTTATGGATCCTTTTGTTCTCGCTTGATATATTTGTCGAGTCTCATATCAAGCAACAATAAAGAAAAAAGTTAATCAGCGAAACTAGTCTACCAGGTGTTTACTTTCTACACAACTAACATTCGATGCTAGTATTCGTTGACCCCTTCGATGCATTGGTCGAAGATGGGTCTTCATATTTCGGATTTTTGAAATCCCCTTCCGATAAGCGGGGTTCTTTCATGCAGCGATATTCAAAAAATGAAATAGATTATATGATAGGTTTGTTCGATCTGTATTGTCACGTCCAATTAGCGGGCAACTAGCCGAATAATAAGCAATAAGAGTAAGAAAAAGTTATATACCGCAGTAAGAAACAGATGAGATAAAGAATGTTGGCCAACATAAAGAAAAAGAAAACCAGAAATAGAAAAGTAACAATATAAACAGATAAATCAATACATTGCTTAAATAATCGCATCCAACTTTGACATGAACGCATCGGTAGACGGGGTAATTGCGTCTTTGATGCAAAAAAATTATAAAATGGCGCAATATAACTTGGCTATTTAATATTAAAAACATAAAAAGGGGCAAATAAAACTTTGAATGCATTAGCTGACTTCTCACCGCATGGAATGAACAACTGGTGGACAATAATAATAAAAAAAGTTGGCTGGTGCGAGATGCTACTTTGAAGGCATAGAATAAAAGGCTGCCTCAGATGGTCATCACGTTCATTTCGGGCAAAGTCTTCTACATTAATGTTTTCCTAAGCAAATGAATAAGAGACGATTATAACCAGGACAATCAACAACATTAGTTATTAATCCAAGATTACATTTCGGATTATGACAAATCGCTCCAACAACATCGTTTGACTCTCTCTTCTTATTCTACGTATCGCAGGAAACAGCAACAAACATTGCATTAGAGACGTCAAGCAATCTATAGAAATAATATTGATTTTTATGAATATGCTCGTAATCAGTTAATTATACCATCAGAGCATTTGACTGGAACTGTTATTTTTTCAATGATTGCCAACTCTAAGATTTTACTACTGAGTTTGAACAAAAAGTTGTCTTCAATTGCTCCACTGGAGGGATATTTAGTAAGAAATTCGTTTATTATCTAAATATAAAAAGAAGTTACTTTAATTCACATAATAAATTGTTATTCGCTTACCGGATATCCGTGTTCAAAGTCAGTGAAATTGGAAACTTTTCCAAAACAAGAGTGGAAGATTTAAGATCAGTTTCTATCATTGTCTGACGGCACTTAAAGGTTTCACTCATGTACTGAAGTATCTGAGTTCGGTTTTGTGGGATTGATGGGTGCGATTGCAGCCAACGAATCTAAAGTAAGAGATGTGATTAAAAAACCACCATACGAAAAAAAGCTTCAATACAACCTTGAACATCGTTGATTCATCTTCTCCTTTTTCTGGCTTTTTTGTTGAACAGCGCTTTCTATTAGATGGTGATTGAGATCTCCGAAGTGTCTTTAGACTAATATCTATAAACCCTCCTGTTTTTATGTTGTAGAAATGACAGTAATTTGACACGCCAGGGGAACGCCAGGGACAATCAGGGGCCCCAATGATTAAATTCAGAAACTCTTTGAAACTGATACGTCCACTCCATCACATCTTCATGTAGCAACCCACGGAAAATGGGAGGATCCAGCTCTCTTAAATTTACCACGTGAATTAAGGGAGGTACGACGGCGCCCTGGAATTGAACGTTTTGGGGAACATTCAAATGGTCATTATAGTCTGGCCCGTGACCCGGTGGCTCAACTTCCCCATGATCCTCTTGGTCCTGAAAGGCCTCGTCTTCCCGCTGCATTTTTCAAATCAAAATAGATGTCTAAGAAAACGAATAGCACAGAATCAAAAATCAAATTGTTCACAAAGAAAAAGTGCTGCTGTATCCCGCATCTCCACCAATTGTCACGGGCAATCAGTTCAGCACACTTCTTGTTGGAACGCAATCAATAAAAGTCACACAGGTCTTAGGAAGAGAGCAATTTTTTGTTTTATCTTAAAAGAGCTGAATATATTGTGTCTACACTCTTAGGTTAGTCTCTTCATATAATTTCTAGTACCATTGTAATTACCCTTCGGTAATTACGATCCGTCCGTTAATTTAGAATTAGTATAAAAATAGCACTAGCACTCCTCACAGAACCAATTGAATAGACATTTCGCTCTACACTATTGGAGTGAAGATAATCTTGGAATAGGGCAGCCGGTATGTTATTTTTTTTAGCCTACAGACGACAGAAATAAACTATATGGTTTGACCTACTACGCCAAGATAAAAATCTACGTATAATAAATTTCATTGAATTTAAAAAAAATTTGATGTTAATTTCTAGTACAACGACGTTAAGACTGAAGTTATGGTTGCCAAGTTCTACAATGATTTGACACTATTGGAAGTCAAATAAATGCTGCTAAATATAATATAACCACAGTTGTAGTACGTTGCATAAGACTGCACCAAATCCAAGTAATCTTTTTGTTCCATTTCGCTATTCTTAAATTAAGCCCTTTCCCGAGAATCTTTTAAGTTCTCCCTGATGTTTTTTTATTTGCCTACGTTATCTTTAAAAGTTTTGAGCATACCATCTTTGAAACTTGTCAGGATATGCATTCTCTCTTCTTCGTCGATGTTGCCGTCAATACGGAGAGCATTCTTTACAGAAACATAAATTGAAAGCATCCTAAAAATCCGCAGAAAATTGCTAGCAGTGGAGGCATCCTGCCCACCTCCACAGGATCTAAAAATACCAAAAAATCGCTGAAAATATATAGTGAAATTAAGGCATCATAAAATGTGTAACCAAAATGTTTAGATGTTAGATTATACCTCAAGACCGTCTTGGTTGAATTTCCCACTAAGGACGAAAGCATATTTGAATGTCTTTAGTAAAAATTCAGTGAGCTCAATTGCACTGGATATTGTTATTCGCATGGCCATTAAACTGGTATCGGAAAGGAAAGAGCCCCCATTCGATCTATACTCCAAGGAATGCTCTTTTGTTTCATTTATCGCCTGAAGGAGATCGAGCAAAATTTTCTTTCTCTTGTCCTAATTGTAGGTGGTTATTCTATCTTGATATTTTCTTCCCTTTAAAACATCAAACGCATGGTTAAGCGTCTGACACATTAATTGAGTAGTTTCTGTTTGTTTGAAAGGTTTCCTTGTGTCAGAATTTTTCAAGCGATAAAATTCAAAAGCTTTTGCAACGGAATGCAAGAAGATCTGAAAATATGTAAGGGTAAATAATGAGTCGCTGATCAAAACGTTTCTTTTTTCATTATAATACTATGAACCTGTGCCATCAACCTATAACATTCATTTTAGCGAAGCTATTTGGACTTATGTCATCTTCTGTTAGACGAAAAGCAATACCTAAACCGCCTTGCGTGGGTTTGTCATAATTATAAAGAAGAATAAAATCAGAATGGCTCACTTGTTTCCCTTTAAACTGTAAACAATCAATCACAAAATATATTAAAGGTAATTTTTGCTTTAAACAAACTAGTAGCTAACTGTATGTTTTCATCGATAAAGTATGGTTGTGGGGCTGGTAATGAAGATTCAGTGGCTGGTAATGACGATGTAGGCGCTAGATCTTTGGTGCTTAGCGTGCCTTTTTCTTTTAATGGTTTCTTCCGTCGAGGTTTCATCAACCTTCTTCATGAGAAGATGTGATTTCTCACACTATTGAACAAGTGCGAAACATCTTGGAGAAACCAGATCCTTTCGCCTCGTTCCTTTTCCGTTGGATGCTTCATTGAACATGAAATCTTCCAATCCTTGTCGCGCTTTCCACTGATTCCGCAAACTGCCCATGCTCTTTTGTTCGTTTGAAATCCATCACAAGTGACGGACGTTACTCGAGTAATCACTGCTTCTAGGACCACAATTGCTGTTGTCGGGAAATTACGTGACCAGGTTCCGCTGCTTTAGTGGTGAAAACAGTGATAGGCTGGATCCATGACGATCTGTATGGGCGAAAGATAAAGACAAGGGCATGGTCTGCTAGCTAATCGTTAAACTCCGTATTGTTATCTTCAATTTCTTCCTTTCCGTAGTCGATAAATCCCTCAAAATGCATTTTTTAGGCGTCGTATTTCACATCTATAGACAAGGACATCTCATCCAAAAAAAAGATCCTCGCCGGAAATCCAAATGTAAGTCCTGTAGCTGCCGTTTGATTGAGTGAAAGCCTCCTCATTGAAACCAAAATTAAACGGCATAGAGCTAAGAAGTTCACGGATAGTATTGGGGAAGGGGAGGGGTAGCAGATTATTTGCGCATAAATGTTTGTAGGCTCGAGGACTCTACTTTTTTCCAATAACCATTCTGCATCGTATCGCATACCTTTCCCAGGGCCTTTTCTACCCGTACAGTTTATTTGTCTATGATAATCTTCACTATAAGCCGTTTCTTAATAAGAGTAAAAAATCTAAATAATTATTGATGAGCCACTACTTATACATGAAATGGAAATTTAATTGTTTTTTCTATTTCATTCATTATTTCAAAAGGAACACTGACAATTTCATTAATAAAAAAATGAACATTTCTTTAATCATGGTCTATGAGTTTGACCTGTTCATATCATCAATAATTGATTGTTTTTGAAAATTATGAATGGCGTATATAAGTCATTGAATCATGGTAAAAGAACACGGGATAGACCAAGTTTGAAAAGAGAAAAGAGAAAAAAATTAGATGTCAATTAATAATGGAATATGAATACTTGATAGACTTGTTTGACAATAATAATGAGAAAATTGGAAGTGTCAATGAATAATGGAATACAGATCTATCAAATGTTGATAAACCATTTGGAAAAGTTGGTGTGAAAAATAGAGAATACTGTCTATAATCTACTACTATCTGTCTATAATCAAAACAAACTTATTTACTAAACAGTAAACACTATACCAATCCCCATACTATCACATCATACATCGGTGAGTCCTCAAAACAATACCTTTAGATTGAGGCTATCAAGAACCTTTATACATTTCTCTACGCTTTCTTTAACTTTATTTGCTTACTCGGCAAATTCAGAGTGGACTTGTAATAACTCAGCTGCTTGAAGATCGATAATTAGTTCTAATGCCATCTGACGATTTTCCATCATCAAAATGTGCTCCTGGGCCTCCATAGCAGCAATTTCCTTTTTCCATGTTCTATAAATTTGACATATTATTTTAAAAATTCATTTAAAAGTAAAGGACCAATCAATGATTACATTCAGTATTTCCTCTTTACGACCAAATTTCTGTTTCGCCAATTGATAATTACTTCTCAACTTCGCCAGTTTTTCTTTATCCGAAATATAAATAGTAGCCGGCTTACTCGTTAACCCTACCAGAGCTCACCTCATGGTGTAGCACTCATAACACGTTGGTGTTCCCATTTCTATGTTTTTGATAACACCTTTCAAAACTTCCTCAGATGGTGAACTGCTGGTAGTAGCGGAGAAAACTGGTTTGCAATGGATTGATCTCCAGGTGTCATTTTGTAGTACTGTCCCAGCGCAAAATTTAACGTTGGAAAACTTTTCTTCTCTCACACTTTTGAATATGTGTGCTTCGTCAAAATCTTTCACAATTTTTGTCATTTGCTGGACCAGTGTTTCGTTTGTATCTTCAGGATTTAGCACCGTACTAAAAAGGACTTTTGAATCGCAAGACCAAAAAAAATGACTTGCCCTTTATTGAACTGACTTTGATTCAATAGATTTCCCTGGAATGAGTTGGAATTTAACACAAATTAGAACCTGGTGATAATATTTAATTAGACAACCATAAAACAACTATTAAGAAAAAACCTCAGGCCCATTATCTGAGTCAATCCAAAACAAAGCTGGAGGTACTGGACAGTCTTTAGGTTTAAATGACAGCCATTGGTCGTTCAGGGAAGAATCATCAACAGGTACTCCTTCCCAGTTTTCTGAAAATCCCTCTGTATATTCTCGAAGCTCATCCACTTGGTCACAATCCGTTCGATTCCTCTTGTTGGCAGTCTGCCTTCCTTTTGGTAGCTTTCTTTTGGCTGATTTTGGCTTGTTTAGATAACTTGGGCAGCCTATGTAATATAAAGAGAAGTTGATGCTCATGCTCCTCGTCGCCCAGTTGGACTGCCACCACGAATAGAGCGAGGTGAACCGGAGGTAAATGCTTCTCTCCGCCCAGTTAGATGGCCACCACGAAGAGATCGAGGTAAACCGGAGGCAAATGCTGTTGCGCTTTTATGCAAAGTTTGTTTAATAAATCCCATAAATCGAGTTCTTAATTGTGGCCATCCTTTTTGTGATGGATGCACAAATTGTCTTCTACTACAATCCCCCTGTCCAGTTTGCCGGACCCCCATTGAAGTTGTACAAATATTTTTTTTTTGCCTTGATGTTTCTGTTTAAATTTTTTTCATTTACATTTCTGTTAACTCTTTTTTATTTAAATTTGCGTACATAACATTACACAATTTTGACAATCTAGTAAAATTGTTTTAATGTCTAGCTCTCTAGGAGATCTTTTGTCTAGGACATGTATTGTCAATATAATATAATTTAATTTTTAGCGAATAAACTACTGTCCAATATTTTTTTAAATAATATTATTCGGGGGATGCTATTGTCTAGAATTCAAATTAATTTTAATTTTAATAGAGTTCTAATGTCCAGTAATTTCGAAAAAAAAATCCTAGGAGAAATATTGTCCAGGAGATCTAAATGGACAGGAGATTAACAAGAACAGGAGTTCCACTGTTTCTTTCCCGTAAAAAAGAGGGTACCAATTTTAACAAATTAATAAAACAGAAATGATAACCTGGGAAAATTCTTGAGATGGCTCCTTCTTTAAGACTCCAATTGTTCCAAGCACAGAAAAATTCTTTTCCATCTTTCCCTTTAAGCAGCCGGTCTTTGATAATGTCATCTTCTTCGAACTGACCTGAGCATACTCTTGATGAAGCTTTAAGATTTGGCACCTTGAGAGGAATGTTCTACTCCTATTGTTTGAAGTGAGCTTCATCTTTGGGTGGAGCGAATAAAACTACTTTACTACAAGGTTTGAATCCTGGATATCCAGCCTTGCAAGTGGGCACAAAGCAACGATTTGGCATTTTCCTTATCCTGAAAGCAATAAAAAATCTTTTCACAACGAAATATGGTGATTTAAACACGAAATCTAACTTCTTCTTATACCAGTTTCTTCGACACATAACATGAAACTAACAATTTTTTCATAAAAAACCAATTTTTATTTTCAAGAATTAGCAGACAAAAGGTTTATAGGCCAAGGTGAAAGAGTAGGGTTTCTACAGCAACAAAACAGAAGACTCCAAGTACATTTATCAATATAAAAAGGACATGATAGAGAAAAAAAAAAAGAAAATGGTAATATGAAATCGCATGACCGACGCACCAATACAGAACTGATGACGATGCTTAGGTACGTGAAACTAAAAACTATTTTTTTAATGAAATTTTAATTGCCATATTTCAATAGGAGAAAAATATACTGAAACAAAAATCACATGGGAGCCCGAGGCAATAGCATCTTGCATTACTCTTCATTCGACATAATTATACATCCACGGAGTAAACTTATGCTTCTCCCGAGTGTTTACACGTTAAGGAACTATGTAGTCAAATCTACTGGAGATGTCAGGATTCCTCCAGTTTTGAAAAAAAAACAGACTGAAATAGTTGGCTATCAACCAAAGCGAACAGGAAAAAGAAGTCAGCAAAGAAGTCAGTATAGAAATTGATGAAAAGTATCTACATAAAAAAATGAAGAACATTAGGCCATGGGATGGAATTTTCGGGCAAGTAAATAATGGTGGTGTTCTAGTAATTCAAGTTAAAACCTATATTAGCCAATCGTCTGTTAGCCTTTCACATGGCTGGACTTTCAACGAATTTCGAATGTCTTGTTGCTAATTTTGGTATGGCAACTAACAGCTAGGAGTCTTCTAACCCAATTTTTACTTGAAGGTGTTGAAAAATACGGATTAAATGTTTCGAGGATTGTTTGCGACAAGACATCCACCAATGTTAAGATGTTTTGGATGTGGAGTCCTGATGGCAAGCTCGTCCCGTCCATTCAAAATTCTTTCGATGAGAACCGATTGTTATTTTCAGCTTTGGCTACACATATTTTTATATTTAAAAACATCTGAAATTTAAAGGCAGATTGAGTATTTGACATGTGTGATCAACCCGTTTCTTTTAAATTAGTATGAAGGGTCCAAGAAATTCAAAAAATTCCCCTTCTTCCGTCCATATTGCAATCTTACTGACAAACACAAAAACCCAAACCCAAAAACAAACACCACTTGGAAAGAATGAAATTTAGACTTGCTTATGATGTATTCAGTGAAAAACTCAATGCACATTCGAACTGTTCAAGAAATTTAGTGCGGAGGATTTTACAAATGAAGCAAATGTAAATGCTACGATCACATTCATGAAGCACCAAAACATGTTTCTTTTTTTTTAATTTACGATGTGAGAAACACAAAACAACATATTCGCAATTGATTAGCTATTTTAAAATAATTTACAAGAGGTGATGATCCGCGGCTGAAATATCTTGAAGAAACTTTGCCCAATTCCATCAAAAAATGGAAGGAAATACAACGAAAACTAAAAATATCCTTGGTTTTTTTAGTAAAGGGACAAATGATGCGCTGATTTTTCCAAGCGAAAAACTGCAGCATGCGTCCGCTATATGCTACTGGAGTGTACTTCAAATTCGTTTTGACCAACAAATTTTCAACTGACAACATTGAAAGAATGTTTGGCGCTATTCGATCAATCGGAAAGGCAACTTCGTTTCTACCATTTTCGCAAATAACACAATTTGACGCACGAGCATTTGTCACAGTTCAGTTCATAGCAACGTCCCATAAAAAAATTGAGAAAAATTCGACACACTAAAGATCACCACCACGACTTCTGGTAGATTAAGAAATTTAGAGGTGGTTCCAAAACAGACAAAAATAATGCTGCAAAGGACAAAATTAATCTGTGACGAAAACGACGAAATCCGAGTGCCCGAAAAGATTGCCGAAATGGGAGGCACCGTCATGTCTTTCCCCTTAAGCATCACGAATCAAACCAGATATGGATATCGGGAATTAACGTAGCGAAAAGAAACCGCATTGTTATAACCTTTGGCTCAAAATTTTTGGACAAGTGACTTGAAAATCTTTCAAAATGCCGTATATGCAGTGGGGAAATAAAATAATCGTAACGTTGCTATGAATAATTTTTCATGGAAGTCAAATACAAGAACATGTCCTGACGTATATGAAATCGTTGCAGTTGAGATGGTTAATCACTTTCAATCCTCTTATCTCATTATAAAATCAATGAAAAGCAACAATACGATTTATTGGTATCGAGTATCCATTCATGGGATTGAATTAAATCCTTTACTTTTCGTTTTTCGATAGGAGAAAACCTTTCTTGCTAGAAAAGTGACAAAAACACTTAACAAAGGACTCACACAATACCAAAATTAAAAAAATATACATTTTTTTTAAATTTGCGTTGCAAAATGGTAACATTGTGTTGTAACATTACTCGGTGTCATGATTCATGATGATACATCCGATTAAAAATACCTTGTTAGAGGAGAATGGAGCTAAACGCATTGACAAATTCTGGCTTGGTAGGATAAATCGCCAGGCCATAAAATATTTCTCCTTCCATAGTCGGATTTTGAAAATACCAATTTCGTGAAACTAGAAACGTGGTAAGACAACAAAGATCAGGCATACCAAGAATATATACATATACCAAGAACACTGCTTCAAAATGAGTTTTCTGAAAAAAATCAACAATAAACAAAAAAATCAACAAAAACACCAAAGCGAAGGAAATTATCAGTAAAGGAAAATTATTTGTGTCATAAATTAAATGATCTGTAGCGTTGCTACCGCTGGAGTCAATGACACACGTCAAAAAGTGGTTTGAAAATGAAATCCTCTAATCGATTGGATTATCAAGAAGAACTGCGCGGATTTTTTTTTCTTTCTCCTCAACACACCAAAGATTATTTATAATTCGATGCCATTTGATGCATAGTTATCATAATGCCCAGTGGTGGCGATCTATGATATTTACTGATTAAAATAAGTTTGCATTTTTTTGTAAATTCTGTCTGTTGGAGTAGTGGTTAAACCGTCCAGTCCACAAGGAAGCAGTCTCGAGTTCAAATAATTTTATTTTCCCTTACCGTCCCAACTGCAGGAAGATTTTTTACTGTTTAGGTGTTTTTCGGCTGATAGGTCTGGTCCACTAATTCAGATTCAAGGTCGATTTACCGTACAACAAAATCTCCCCCATGGGCAACAAAAAGGGTTCTTTCCACTTTCAAAATTTTTAATACAATTTGACAAATACCCCATCCATACTTCCATTGTGGAAAAAACCTGGTTCCATCAACAATCAAAATTCAATACTAAAGTTTCAGATTCTCCACAATTTTTAATCAAGGAAAAAATTGGCTCACTCAGCAGAAAGTAGTGTGTTGGTATAAACCGGGTTTACAAAATGCCTCGTTAAGGGATTTAGGAAGTTTGGTAACGGAAGTAGTACGTACTAATTTTTGCGATTAAGTTATCTCTTTTAGCAATGGGGATGCCGATGTATCATGAAGACATACTGTCCTTTTAATTAAATCAGAGACATTTTAAGTAATCTATATTGTTTTCCCCCTCGAAAATATGCACATTGATTTCTAGTTAAACGATTATGGTGAGTAGTTGGGAACAAAACACGTCCCCAACGGCCGACGACGAGATCCGGCCGCACCACCAGAATTCCGGCTCACCTACAGTAGTATGATCTTCGGGCCCCTTGTTACATCCGCTTGATTGTTCCCATTTCTTTTTGCCCCTCCCCTCGTGCGTTAACTTAAGATATTGGGGTTGGGGGGGGGGGGGTGATAGTCGAGCCCTGAGTGGCAATTTACAATTTACATCTCTGTACAAGCAAGTCAGAAATACAAGCGAATCAAACCTACTAGTATTTTGTGGCCCGAAAAACAAAAAAACCTGAAGACCATTCGGAAAGACCCAATGTTCTTTCCTTTCAATCTTTGATCTCCATTGTCGCTTGAAACTAAATTTAGTTAAGTGTGTGTATATGTGCGATTTCGCAAAATCGTCCGACCGTCATCACCATTTTTTTGGCAAACCGCATAACGGCATAGGGCGTCAGAAATTCTGAGTCGCCACACACACACAAAATCAGCTTTAACTTCAACTTTTCTTTTTTTCCCCTTTAATTCAAAAATAAAACCATTCAACTCAACATTTTTTTCAATTAGACTTTCTTCCGTAATCATCATCTTCAACTTAGACGTGGCAAAGTAAATTCTTTCTTCTTAATTTTGATTTCCTCTTTCTTAAGTAGTAAATTATTCTTCGTAAAGCTCACTGCCACTTTATTTCCGAGCATCAAATTTTTCTCTCTCACTCTTCATTTTAGCGGAGCTCCAAACCAAGCTCCCTTTCACTCAATAAAATTCGTCCCGAGCAAAAAAGGAAGCGGAAAGAGGCCCGCCAACGTGGAGAGATCCCAAAATGGACCAGCCCCATCCTACCACCTCAAGAGAGGGACGAATTGATGAGTTTCACAACAGTCCCATCGTTGAGCCAGCCCAGCCAGAACAAGGTCCTCCGACCGTTACATCCATCCGATCATGAGAAACTCGAAGCCATCCACCACCGGGTTCAGGCAACCATAGCATCCTGGGACCCCCAGTATAATGTGCCTGTAGATTTCCAGGTGAACACCAAACCCGTTTTGCTGGCAGATATCTTCACGATTCCACTTCTGCCCACCACAGAGGAGAGGATGAGTGTTGTTGGCCGCTTCCACTGTGCATACTTGAGAGTTCTGGTCCGCTGAGCTGCTGCTCAGTTGATAAAGGCAAGATTGTGACGGAATACGAGAGCAGAGATTCGATGAATTTGTTCTAGCAAATAGCTCGCTGTTGAAGCGAATTTCACAGAATTTTGTAGCAGCTTGAATTCCATCTACGAATGAAAAATATGAAAAATCAGAACAATTGATAAGTATGACTTAAATGTTTTGCTTGTTTCACAACCTCTTAAACTGTAGTATGTTTTTGCAATTTGACTCTTGATGTCTGGACTATGTTCAAACACTCCTTGGTGAAGTTTTTCATACAAGTTAAGTGCTGCTTCATCTAAATGAAGCTTGTGATGATACCATCTGGCAACACGGCACCCGTCGGCTCCATATATAGGAGAGGACCCCCTCCCTGTCCTCTCACTCTCTGTCTGCTCGTCATAGAGCACTGGTCGTATCTAATACACTGATCCGAGCCGCATTCTACTCTCTCTCTCGTTCTGACTTCATCACAAAGCTCACCTAAAATGTGCCCCGTAAAAAGAAAATTCATTTAATTTACCATTTAATTTACCATCGAAAAAACAATTTATTCGTTCGCGGCATCAAGTGTTTTTAACATCACATTACATTACATTACATCCAAAATGTATACATGGAACATGAAGGCCAAAGGCCACAGACAACTGAAGACAAATTTATGAAAGGCACATCGGTGCACAGGCCATCGGTGCGATGACGACAATCGTCCCGAAAGAAAAAAAGACTAAAGAGAAGGGCAGCTAACGTGGCTCCTAGCGGCGGCTTCCTCCCGCAGCTTCGGCATCCGACGAGTCTGGCTCATCAAACGGGCGCCACGGAAGAATTTTCAGAGCCTCACGGTTGAGGATGATCGGAGCGGAATGCTGCGAGGAAAAAAAAATTAATAAATTAAGAATAATAAAAAAAAAACTTGCCGTAAGAGCACGGTGAACGGCGTTCTGGTGATAAAATGTCACTGGTCAATGGTTGTGTCATTGTAGCAAAGTGTAAAGTCCTAGTTCATGAGACTCTACAAGAGGGTTCTCTGTTTTATGGATCTGGTCCTGATGTCAAGAGGAGAGTGCAATCAGATAAACCTTCTGTAATTATTATAATATTCAAAATATTCAATATAATATATTATATATTCAAAAAGTTTAGTTCTGCTATCGGCCGCAGTGGTGCGCATCGGCGTAAACTGCGCACGATTTTTTGCTAGACTACTACTTTTCATTGGTATAACATCTATACTCTCGGCTTGTTTGGTTGGTATGCAAATCCAAAAAACCTCACTTACACTTTCTGTGAGCGGCATATGGACCTGCATTTTACCCACCAACCGCACGCCGTGGCCTGCACTCATGACTCCGCACTTTACCCCTCGTCCAACCTGCACCTGCACCCTGCACTTTTCCGACACCCGAGATAACCATCCAAAAGACAATTTACAATGGAAAAAACAATTTATTTATCCGCATTGGATTTCGCGGCATCAGGTGCTTTGAAGTTTGAACATCGAATACATGACATATACAAATGACATATCAAAAAGCATAGGGAGTAGAATATGGGTGACAAATTTTTTCGCGACAGGCATGACGACAATCGGCCCGGTATGGACACGGGGGCTACAACAGACGAAATGAATGAAATTTGGCGGCGATCATCGACTCTTCTAGCGGCGGCTTCCTCCCGCAGCTTCGGCATCCGAAGAGTCCGGTTCCTCGTGCGCGCGCCATGGCAAAATTTTCAGCGCCTCACGGTTGAGGATGATTGGAACGGAATGCTGCGAGGAAAAAAAAAATTAAGAAATTAAGAAAAAAAAAAAAATAAAATAAAAACTTGCCGTAAGGGCACGGTGGACTGCATTCTGGTGGTAAAAAGTGATGAACACCGAGCGGGTAAGTCCTACGTTCCTGTTCTCTTCAATATCCAGGACCTTGCCGAATCGTTCGAACACTTCCTGTAATAATTCAAAATATTAATACAAGAAAACAAAAATGTGTAAAAAAAAATTACCACAATGGCCGCCATTGGCACATTCAGTCCGATGCGCTTAACGAAAATACGGAGCGTCGGATCACGTTTGACTACATCCTTGACTTCACGTAGTTCTTCTTCTACCTCCTTCTTTTGTTGGGATTTGACGCGAAGATGTTTTTCAAATGCCGTTGTGAGCTTACGGATGGCTTCAGCATCTTCAGGCGCCAATTGACGTACATCCGCTGGCCTGTTTCTTTTAGGCGAGGGCTCCATGGCAAGCGGCGGCGGTAATGTTAGTTAACAAACGTATCAAACATCAAAATGCATTTTTTTAAAGGCCACAGACAAACTGAAGAAATTTTTTTGAAAAAAGGCACAGATGCCGACAATTGGCCCGAGAAAACAAGAGACTAAAGACAAGGGAGGAATGTAACATCACACGTTGCTCCTAGCGGCGACTTGGTCCCGCACCTTCGGCATCCGACGAGTCTGGTTCACCGTAGTGACGCCAAGGGAGTATTTTCAGTGCTTCCCGGTTCAGTATGATTGGAGAAGTATGCTGCAAAAAATAAAATAAAAATTAACATATTAAGAATTTAAAAAATAAAAATAAAACTTGCCGTAAGCGCCTTGCGTACGGAGTCCTGGTGATAAAATGTGACAAATACTGAGCGAGTAAGACCCAAATTTGAGTTTTCCTCTACATCCAACCCCTTTCCAAACATTTCAAACTTGTCCTGTAATAATACAAAATATTAATAAGATGAAAAAACAAATGTGTAAAAAAAATTACCATGATGGCCTCCATAGGCACATTGAGACCAACGCGTTTAACAAAGATACGCAGCGTTCCGTCGCGCTTGACGAAATCATTGACGGCACGAAGCTCTTCTTCCACCTCTTTCTTCTGTTGAGCTTTGACCCGAAGATGCTTCTTGGAGGCCGTGGTCAGCTTCCTTATAACCTCGGCGTCTACAGATGACAATTGCCGTGCATCGGTTTTGTTTCTTTTCGGAGATGGCTCCATTGTGCGGCGTTGGTGGTGCGGGGAGGATAATTGACTTTTACGGAGGTCGAGGCTGGTACTCCAGCGAAAGGATTTGGCAACCGTTAGATTGAGGGGCTCCTTTCCAGCTGTAGATTTACGAGCGGTCTGCTTGGGTGCGTCGGAGCAACTGAGTCTGAGGTGAGATGGGATAGGGAGACTGGAGTAAGCCGGGACGGTTTTCGTTTTCCCCCCATATCTCCCAATATAATCACCCTATTTTATTTTTTTTACATTTTTATATATTTAACATGTAGAGGTACCCCATATATTTTTTATTTAATTTGAGAGTA
Source organism: Daphnia pulex (assembly GCF_021134715.1). NCBI lineage: Eukaryota > Metazoa > Arthropoda > Branchiopoda > Diplostraca > Daphniidae > Daphnia > Daphnia pulex. The sequence continues at coordinate 1,551,044 of NC_060024.1, read as the reverse complement.
AACCGTTTACCCGTAGGAAACGGCTAAAGTTTTCAAAAATTTGTGGGAGGTGCCTATTTTGGGGGGTAAATGAGGACACTAGGGTTGGCGGGGTGGGACATTTGATTTATAAGCCTTAAAATTTGTTAAAAATTAAAAAAAAAATTGAAATCGTGTTTCCCTATATCAATAGCGCAATAACTTATAGCGCACAACTTGTAACAATAATTCATGGGCAACATGTCAGTAATTGAGGAAAAGTCAAACAGAAGAATAAAGGGACCACGAAAATGGAAACAAAGACATGTCGTCCACCCCATTTGTTGAAAAAACGAATTCGGGTTACATCGACTCCATTTTCTTTAGCAACTTGTCATCCCAAAGCTTTTTCCCATTTTGAATAACAAAAGGCTCTAATAAACCATGTAATTCGTAGCACCTCATTCTAAGAAATTTGGAACATACTTCAACATACGGTGGATAAAAAAGTGCACTCAAAGTTGAAAACCTCAATAAAAACCAATTGTTTGATACCTAAAATAACAAAAAACAAAAAAAAAATATGAATGGATCCATCACTTAGCTAATCCCAGCAATAATAAAATTTACTTCACTTTAAAAAATATCTGAATGGTATAAATAGAGCATTTATTAACACAACCAATTTAAAAAATGCGGAAATGGAAAAAAATCGACGAAAATGCAAACGACGGCAAATGTTGAATTATTGTTGCGCAATCGTTCTAATTTCCATGTTCATCATAAAACGGTCACTAAGCAATGGAAGCATAAATATTTTTAATTTTAACCGAAAGTTTCGTTTTACCGCGCCTCCCGGAATGGTTCAGGGAAAAGATAAGAAAGGAATGGTATCTTGGAGACGGTTACAGCTTGAACTGTTTTAGCATAATGACGGATGACGTCATTTTCCAAAACCATGAACCATGGCTGTACCAAATGCCATGAGTGTAGACCGCTTATCTGGGATAAGATGGCAATTAAGAGAGATTTGATGTTTAATTACCAAAAGCTCCAATTTGATGGTCACGCCGACTTTGGTGATGAAATTGTAATAACTAAAAATGCTGATCAGCTAGCAGACCACACGTTGTTATTGTGTTTCGACCTTATCTTTCCATTTGGATTCAACCTTTCGCTGCTTATGCAGCAAAAGGTTGCTGCCCCAGGAAACTCTCTGCATGAATTGGTATGTGAGGCCATTGTTGCTTTACGATCACACAGAGCCATTGTCAAATTATTCGTGTAAGATGGTGCCCAATTGAATAAAAGGGTTACTCTGTTAAAAGGAAAGAGTGATGATATTGAGCATAAATTTACTTTTCCAGCAAATGTAAATAATAACAGTCTACCTACTAATTGTTTGGTCAATCAAAATAGTGAGTCAGTTTATCTTGATAATACTGAAATCATTGAACGACGAGGCTGACTTAGAAGACTGGCCTGACATAGAATGCGCTCCTACTAATGAACGAACTTTTGGTGAAAAAGAAAACAGCAAACATGAATCAAGGTTTGAACATTTACTTGAAGAAGGGGAAAGGATAGATATTTCGTAGATTTGCCTCACTTATTGAAATGCGTGCGGAACTACATATTTCACAAAAAAAACAATTACACATGATAGAGCTAAATCAGCAGCTGCTTTAAGGATACAGTAACTAAACACTTCATCAGTTTAAAGGCTCGCTGGCAAGTTTTCACATTTCGAGATGCTATACAAGACGGACATGAAAATGAACGGAGAATCGTCTTATAAGCGTATTGTGCCAAAATGGACCAACGCTCACCTTTATCCAATATCATTCCAAAAAATGAATTTTCGATTAGCAGTACAAGTATAAAAACTAACAAATATATAAAAATGGCAGCTAAAGATAAATTTGAAATAAGTGTTGTCAAATAGAGCAGCGATCGGCTTTATAAATACTATCGCGCAATGCAAGTTAGCACAATGATTGACTTCATAGGTATGAGTTTTAAAGCAAAATAATACTCAATTAACTTTATTGACTTCGTTTTCATATTAATTGGGGCGGAACACACTGAAGAGTTGTTACGGTTACCTTAGAAATCCTTTCATATAATGGATGGACGGTGTTTTAAAATACAATATTTAGTTCGCAGTGGGGAGATAAAAGAAAGGTAGCTTTTAAGTTCGTGTTTCAAATATCTATATTATAAAGTAAAGTACAAATCTTTTTCGCAGAAACTTGGAGAACTGCTAAATGCACTACAAGAAACTGAGTTGTGTTACAGAGAGAAAAAAGGGAGTCCATTTGTTGCACCAACCACGTTACAATTTATGAGAATGAGCTTTTTAAGCACAGTTGGTCTAAATGAAGAAGTATAAAACAAAGCCAAATTTAAGTACATCCTCACTGGAAAATTCAACCAGGATTGTGGGGAGGCTAGTTTGTTTTTTTTTCAAACGAAGAATTCGGGGTTCATATTGCTCACATTTCAATTTCTCGATACAGAGGTTTTCAGTATAATTCAATCTGCTGTTGGTGTAGAGGTGCAGCCAACTGTTACCTCATTTCTTCATCTCTAGCTTTAATTTAATTTAAATGCTTTACATTTACTACCCAGTCAATTTTCACGTAAAAATGGTAAGGTGCATGAAGAACACATGAGGCTTCTGACCTCTTACACTGATGCATGCTGTTAAAAATTCAAGAAAAACGTCAAAGAGGCTGCAGATTTCAGACTTGGGTATTAAGAAATTCTTCAAGGAGGATTTCAATATCTAGAGAAATTTACCTGTTGCCAACCTACAGCAAATTATGAGTTTCTGAAGAATACAACGCAGTAAATAACCACATAGTCTACGATTTATCTGAATATATTCTTTAAGCTAGATAAAAAATGATCAAGTGCGAAAATTGCTGGTAAACCACAAAGGACAAGCTACCCGGGGATTTTCTAGAATCTGCATTTATGGACGTTAAAGACCGTGGGCGTCTTAAGTTTTCTACGCCATGTATTACATACCATCCTATACCTGTATTACACACTTTCGGCAGTAGAACAAATTCTTGACGAACATTTCAAGACAGCAAAAAGGTTACCTAAAAGATTCATTTGAAGCTGTTGTAAATAAACTAAGAAAGCTCAAGCGAGAAACCAAAACAAATCTTATTGCTAAGTACATAGCGCTTAGGTATCAGCGCCACAGCAACATGAAACAATAAAATCTAATCAGTACAAAAGCATCAAAGGAATCAACAGAAACTCCAAAAAAAGAATGACAAAAAATGTTATGCCAACAGTAACAGATGCAAACAATAATAAAAATGCTTCAACTTCACAAGAAACAAATGTCTGCGTCCAAAATGCAGTAAACAAAGCTCCAGGAAAAAAGGCCTGGTGATGTGGGAAGTATCTACAAGAGGGTATTTAACATTTAAAAAAAACTTTATTGCATTTAAATAATACCTTTGGCATTTACAGGGCACTACAAGAACCGATGTCTGTCTTTAAATAAAAATGGGAAAACTCATTGCAAATAAATTAAAAATTTTGCATTTACAGGCCACAAAAAAGCCAATATCTGTCAAAATAAACAATGATTGACAACCGATTAAAAACATGACATCATTCCATTATTATGAAAATTTTGAATACTTACCATATGAAACAAACCCGAAATATATAAGATAAGTCAAATTTTTTATAGCAATAAAATATGTACCTGACACTGATTCTGACAGCTTACTGTTCGAGACTTCGTTGTCTGCTCAAATTTAAGGCTTACACGTTGTTAAAGTCTGGATTGTACTTCAAAACAAACTTTAAAGTAACAACTAACTGTTTAGCCAACTTTTGAGATGCTCTTAACACACATGACAGCTCTACTTAACGAGTCGTGTAACACAGACGTAACACAGACATCGTGAGGAATTTACAAAAATTACCATTTTGGCGTGAATTGTCTTCAATTGAAGTCACATTTTGGCGCAAATTCGAATATTATAAGATTCAGCTGAATTACCACATTATGTCTTTCGCGTATTGTTTCATCTTTAGTTTAGTACAACTGTGAACCAATACTCTAATCCATAATTCACCTTGAAATCGCTTAGTACTCCCCGTTTTTTAAATATTAATAATAATTTGAAAACAGACTACATAAATGAAAACTGTAGAGAGTAATAATTTTATTTCTTTTTGCACATTATTTCAATTAAACGTAAAACATGTTAGAGATAACTGAGGTTTCTGTTGAAATTGAAATCAATGATAATTTGAATGAGGACCCAAAGTGATTCAAATACAAATGGAAATAGTAGAAATAAAAAAAAACATGTTTCTAACTGAACGAAAGATAAACCATATTTGGAAATTGCTCACAAAGCAAATTTGGGTAATATAATATGGTTTACAATGGCAGTTAACTTGTATAACCAATATTTCTCATGTAGAGCCGATGAAAGTGAACTATTCAAAGCTGAGTGAAAAATCACACATACCTTTAACTCATCTAACAAACATTGCTAAAGACATAGGCTTTTTGGGTTAAAAGTTTGTAAGCAAAGTGAGCAACCCAACAAATTACGGGTCAAATGGAGCATGTGGAGTATGTGCACCATGCGTAAACAGTATGTATTCAGATTTATGGAACTGTACAGTAGGCACCAAAAGTGTCCGGACACCCGAGAGAACCTTATGGGAAACCGCTGTTTTCGCAAGGCAAAAAAAAGGTGAAATTTCCATTCGATTTGCATAAAATTTTTTCGTAGGTTCTCTCGGGTGCCAGGAACAACCCTAATTTTTTTTGAATTTTAAAATAATGGTAAGGGTAGGATTTTGTCCGAGGAAAAAGTGTCCGGACAGTAGAGAGGCCCATATGTAAATGGCTTACTTTAGGTTCAAATTGTGACTCTCTGGGAAATGCTAGAGAAACGCAAACGGCCTTAAAAAGAAGATCTGCGTTTCTTCTATGGCACCCGTGGGTCACGATTTTTTAAAGCAATTAGAATTCTTTCTATAACCACTCTCAAAATTGATTTTGTTCAGATCTCCGATTATGAGAGCCATGCACGGCTGCCGGGTCTTCGGAATTGCTTACTCTCCCCCACGTTTTTCTGAAACAAAGGGGTTTAGTAGGGACTAGGGGGCGACATTCTTTTATTATCTTTAGACATTGCCTGATGGAAGCCCAATGTGTTTATCATCAACCAGGACAAGAGGGAACTTCGTCTGTCATTAGAAAAGGTAGGCCAACCGAATTCATCTTGTCTCGTTGTGATTCGATTCGAGCGCCTAATTCAAATAACCGTGAATAATGTAAGGCACTCTTCGGCTTCATCGGCCATTGCTGATTAGAGTTTGAATCTTTTTTTTCTCCCGTTCGGATTTATAGACGGGGGCTTATTTCAATTGAATAGTAGTGGATGTGTATGCCTATGAGAGATGTATACAAAACAGAACGCACAAGCAACGCGCGATGCTCGGGAGTGATGTCGCGTACACCATCCCAGGGTTGGGTGCAGTGCTCGCATGTGCAGAATAGATCTAATGATAATCTTCAAAATTAAAGGCGAGTCATTCTTTTCGAGGGTGACGTCAATTCATCTGAGTCCCAAACTACCAACTACTTGCCTATTTTTTAATGCGGTAATTTGTAGTTTGGTGGGATGCAGCAGCAATACGTAACTACTTTTCTCCGGTGGCTAGTTTCTCCATTGAAGAATTCATGGTTCAATGACTGTTAAATGACTGGCGAATGCTGGACTGGCTGGTTACATTTACTCGTATATGCTACCGAGACCTTCTGTAACATTTAAAACGGAAAAGGTGAAGTGATAAAAGTTTTTTTTTCCCTTTTGGTCGCAACTTTTTTTCTCTCCCTTCTTCCATGGGTCACACAGTTGTCGTGATGATAACACAACGGAAGAAACTTGGAGAATAAGAAAAACCAGAAAACCTTAAACAAGTCTCTTTTTTTCGTCGTCTATCTTAACAGTCGTGTCCAAGTTGCGTGAGGAAACTCTAATGCGATGATGGACGTTAGAGCCGAGCTGCGACCAATCGAGTTGAACTGGATGAAAACGTCCACGCCCTTGGCCCTGCATCTGCGTCTTATATTTTTATGGTTGTTGTACTTGAATCGTTGAAATTGTCGATTGAATTGTTCACACTAAGACTTTTTCTTCTCCTCTTTTCTCGCTGTCCTCCAATTATCTGTTTCTTGTTTCGAATTGATGTCGACTGATGATTAGTCGCTTGGCACGAGTTTGTCAGGTCTGGAGGCCATCAAATATTTTCCCAAAAATACTCTTCGACAGTTGCCCTTGACAACGCAATTTTTTTCTTTTCTTTTCCCTTTCGAATTTAATCTTTAATATTCATTAAAGAGACAGTGGCCCATCTTGTATTCCGGGAAAACGCAGTCGTCTGTGCACGAGGAAATAGCTGATGAAATTTAATTGATGGGATGATGGCTTTATGTACATGTAGAAAGGTACTGGACTGTGAGGAGCTCCGACGAAATGAGATGGTCACAATTTAGTTGTCGAGTCAGCTGTCTAGCAAGGCTGCAGGAGAAATTTGCTTAGCGCATACAAGAGAACTCGACTCTAGTTGCTAGTCGGTTGCTTCTTTTCTTTCTTTGTGTGTCCAGTGACATGAGATATGGAAATGAATCCAGGGGAAATAAGAAAGGGACGAAGAATTTTTGTATATTTTATTTTGTCTGGACGGACTCTTGATCGTTCTCTTTTTTTATTTTATTCTAACGTTTCCTTTCCTTTTTCGTTCCTTGCTGACGTGAAAAAATGGGACGTGAATGGGACGAATTGTAACGAGGTATTGTGTCTGATCGAACAGCCATTTTTGTTAGTGCTGATCTGCGTTTAAAAAAGTCACAAAAAATTGAATTGAAAGGGAGAACATTTCTGGGGAGGGACCGACGTCGTCCGACAACTTGTTACATTTTGTATGTGTGTGATTTCCAGCAGAAAAGACGAGTTGAAAGAAAAGAGAGAAATGATTTTGGTGATGATGGTGGCCAGTGAGGGAACGTGTCCGGAAGTTGAGTCCGGCAGATTCACCTTTCTTCTTCTTTTATTTGTGTGTACTTTTATGTATGTAAAATAGGTTATGTCCGTACCTAATAGCCTCTTCCCACCAGTCCATTGTTGATTGATTGAAAGTTGGGTGGGTTTTGGATGCTGCGGATGTTGAATGGAATTGTCGCCCAAAGTCATTTCCATTTCGCTTCTCCTGTCTGCTCTTTTCTCTATTTATTGAACAACTTTTTTTTTGGGTGACCATTTTATTCTTTTTCGTCTCTTTTCGCAGCGAGTTGACAAAGTTCACTGATTACTTTGCATCATCGAAGGAGCGGCTCAAATCAATGGACAGCCAGCGGCTCTTCCCTAGCAAGACAAGTTTTCTGCTATCGAAAAACGATTAATACAGGATTGTAGATCTTTTTACGCTGATCATTTTTAATTGTCCCATTTTAAAATGTCAAAACTTCAATTTTTTTGAAATTCACTTTTCGACTTGGCCGAGATTCGAACCTCGGTCCTTCGACATATCAGCCCGGAATGCTGACCATTAGGGCACCGGTGACATGGGAGTAGATGGGGAAACATGGGCTAGTATAGTATGGCCCTGGCCGCCCAGGTATACCCCCCTTCACTCACCCCTCTCCCATGGGTACGCGCCACCCCCCTCCCCCGCTCGACCCCTTTTCTGGCCGGCGTGGGTTGCGCGTCAGCCCCGTAAAACTCGAAACTTTGAACGCGTTTTACGGGCACTCCCGCTCATTTGCACACCCTAAACCATACATGAAAAATGATCAGCGTAAAAAGATCTACAACCCTGTATTAACCGTTTTTCGATAGCAGAAAACTTGTCTTGCTAGGGAAGAGCCCAGCCAGCAATGGAGGCTAAGGAATTTTATGTTTTTTTTTATCAGAGGGGGGAGGTCCGATCAAAATGGAGTGGAGATTGATATTGGAAGCGAAACTTTGGCGTCTCTTTTTTCTCTCTCCCGTGTGTGAGAAATAGATACACTGGACCCTGGACGCCATTAAATTCGATCATTATATTTATATTGCGCTGTGCCAAGCAAAACAACAACAACGGGGCATTTACTATCCCTCGAACCAGAAAGGGAAAGGGGGAAGTTGTTTCGATGGCGAATGAACGAAGAAAAGAAATGAGATAAAAAAAAACTTTTCCAGGAGGAGATACACAGTTGTGTGTGTGTGTGTACTGTTTGGCCCCATTATTTGACATGAAAAGAGACATCTATACTACTAGCAACAACTACAGCACTAGTTCTACTGCCATATAACTTCCTTTTCTTTCACTTCCTTTTGTTGTTGTTTTTTATTCCCCCAAGATTCCCCTTCGCCAAGCCAAGCCGGGGAAGCGAGTTCTTCCCCTTTATCCAACCAGCACTATAACTTTAATATCATACTTAATAGACTATGGGGTTCTGTGTCGGGTGAGATGAGATTTAACTAATTTTTTCTCTTAATCTTTTTTTCTTTCTTTCCTTCCGTGATGGAGGCAATGGTGCGCGCTGGCGCGGTGTGGATTTTAATTTTAAAAATTATTTTCGCGGCTGAAAGCTTTTTCCTCCTTTTTTCTTTCGCAAACTGCCAGCGTCACACAACGCCCCAAAACGTCTTCTGCACATTTAACACGAACCTTATGTCGGTCCGTCCGGGCAAGAGAGAGAGAGAGAGATCCCTCTGAATCTTTTGCAGCGGATCCTATAGACGATTTGAATGATTTAGTTGGTCGATGAGCTGTCTAGAAACGATGGTCTCCCAGTATGTATATACACACGCACAATGTGTGATGTAGGATCTCTCCCTCGCTACTCCCGACGAGCTGTTGTGCGCTGATTGGTCTCGTGCAATTTTCATCCCCTTGAATTACTGCGGACTGACACACTGTACTATATACCTGTACATTTTTAAATTCAGATGGTGCTGACGGGATCGGACCGATCCGTTAAGAATGAGCTGGCAACGTTAGATTCATGGGGAGAGAGGGGGGCGTTTCTTTATTTCAGAGAGTCAGAAGTGTTTACTGTTTAGTCACGTCAGAGCATTTGTGTTTCCTGATTATTTGCATTAGGTTCATTAACGTGATCACAAAAGTTCGCATTTGAAAAACGTATTTCCTGCTGGTACCTGGTAGCAGTGGCGACCGTGAAAGATTATGTAACGAAAAAGTAAAAAGTAAATTGAAATAGTTTCGGGTCACTGAAACAGTGAAATGTTACAGTTGCAGCAGAGTGACGAAACAACGTGATCAGCTGATTGATTCCTCGTACGTGGCATAATGTGATTAAAATTGAGTTGGAGGACTTAGGAAATGCCATCAACTTCTAACTTCCCCACAGAGTTTTGGAACCTATATCGTTTATTCCATGATCCTCATGAATCCGCTCCCTCGATCTGATTCTAATCGGATGCCCCCAAAAAAGTTTTTCCCGGTCCGGTGAGGAACCGCAGGGCAGATAGGTAAAATACCCTGAAATCTTAATTGTTGTATTCTTGTCATTCCTTTCGCTGGTAGTTTTTCCTCCTCACTATGAAGTTTTATTGCAATCTCGTCATCGACGAAATTCATTTCGTTGTGTTGCCCACAACAGCAAATGGAACTAACTCGTTTAACTTGGGACTTTGGCGATTGTTTTAACTCTTGATTGTTGTTGTTGTTCATCCTCAGGTGGTGGCGAAGCAATCTAAAAAGCGTTGATGGGCCGCCAGGAGAAAACTTGTTATGGGTTGGCAGTTGTGGACCACATGCATGGGCGATGGAGCAGCCATACACACACACACACGCTGTCGGACCACAAGGACCAAAAGGTAGAGCCTATAAAAGGCGAAAGTTAACTTCGCATCTAGTAAACTAGTAATAGTACTACACTGGCAGTAGTAGTAGTAGAAGAAGGAGGAGGAAGTTGTCTACTACTACTAAAACTACAAACTAGACTGTGCACTACTAGTAGGGTGTTTTTGAATGAGCCAAAAAGTTGAATCAACAGGTCCACAGTTCTCCCTCCCTTCCAGCGTTAACACATCCAAATTATCGCAGAAAAATCCTTTATTCCATCCTTTTTGGTTCGCTTATTTAAGATTTCTATCTAATTTTTTTCCTTCTTTCGGTGGGATTTTCCCTTGTCCGAACGCCATTTTAACTCGGCCTTTATAATAATTAGAACATATCTGATTTGAGCGGAGAGAAAACAAGAAGAAAATTCTTGTGGTGAATGGCAATCAAAGTCGAGGTTGTCTCTGTCAGATTGATTGACTGTGGCATACATTTTTCTGCGGTTTATTGAGAACCCCTAGGTCTAATTTCACATCTTTATTGTTTATTCACCAAAAGAAAAAAAAACGGCCTTCCATTTTATTTGGTTTTTTAACTCTACGTTTCGTATTGTCGAGCATTCTTAGATCGGGAAGAATTGACGAAATTTCATGGAAGGTTGTCGATCAAGTGTCAAATTGAAAGTCGAATAAATTGCCAGCCAAACAAAAGGGAATGGTCTCAAGTTGAACGGAGCTGGAGGGGCTCCCTATGTCTGTGATCATCATTTGTTTACTCTTCCTGACCTCTTCTCCTGCCACATTCTTAGCTATTTTATCTTTCAACACTTTTCTTCTTCTTCGTCGACATTCCATTATTATGCCCTTTAGAACGTGTCGACTGCTGTCGGCTGTCATCGAAAAAAACACAAGGAAAAAAATATCAGTTGCAAGAGAAAAGTTAAATGTGAAAATAACATCAAAGAGGTGATGAAAAGTCTCAACGGATGGCAGCCATTCATTAGAAGTGTCTTTTTTCAACCTCCACTATCTTTCTAGCAGCAAAATTGTTTAAAACAAGACGCAGTGTGTCTTTTTCTATCTTTTCCATCCATTTTTCTGCGGCCGATGACTCTTGTTGCTGAATGGGATAGTCGGACGGATGAATGTTTAAAACGATGGTTGTTGCTTTTTTTCTTGCCGAGCGCTGCTGCCGTTCTAGCAAAACATTTTTCTTTGGGTCTCCTGTTGGTCTTTTGTGTTGTCCAAACATTCTTCTGCCAATTCATCTTCGGAGTACTGCTGGGAATGCCTGCCTCTCTCTGCGTGTATTTTCTCTTTCGTTTCTGCCCGACTGCTCGTGATAATGACCCTTAGGTTTTCTTGATTGGATTTGTCCGGCTGTCCATCTGTCGTGCGTTATATTTTTCTTCGTCGCGATTAATGATCCTTATTTGATTTACTACTTCAGCATTAGGGAAAAATACAATCGAAATTCTTGAACCGACTTCCTCCAGTTCACTTTTGGAGGATTGGTATTAGTAAAAAAAAGAAAGAAAAGTAACATTTGTATGCTTTGCCAAATAATAAAGAAATTGTAATACTTCTGTGTTTGTTTCTACATTTCGCCGAAAAGGAAAAATGAAAGAAAAGAAACATTTAGGTATTTAGGTAGGGGAAACATAATGGGATCAATTTATTCAGTTGAAGGGTTTTTTTTTAACACGGGTGATGCAAGTATTGTTGTGCAGACGTTGCAGGACCACTCCAAACCTTCTTGTTCCATTGAATCTGCAATTTCGCGTGTCACGTCAACGCAATTTCCGTGAAACCATTGGTGGCACGTTACACAGCTCAAGGCAAATGTTCTTCCGAGATTGGTTTCGCAACTAGTCAAGGCACATATTTCGTCTTCAAAGTTTTCCATCTCGTCTTTCTGCAATTAATTTTTTTTTTAAATCAAAGTATTTGAGCAAAATTAATTTTCGGCGTGACACTAACCTTTCTGTTTTCTTGCGAGTTAGGAATAGTGTCCACTGTTGAATCTGCCATATTTCGCCCTTTTTTCGCCCCTTTAATACGCTCCTCTACTCCTTTAAATCACGAAAAAAACTAATTTACTTTCCTATAATTGAAAATATCCTTTTTATCACAACTTACCTAATAATATTGCGTTAATATAGCCATTAACTTGAGGACGTAATCCACAGGGCGTTATGTTGCTTCTCATTGCGGATAGCAGCTCAGCACCAGAAACGACAGTTTCATACCTGGGTGTGACGTTGTTGATAGAACTTAATCCGTGACAAAAAATGTAGGTAAAAGTCTATTTTAACAACCCACTTTTTACTTTACTTTTACTTTACTTAATTAATACCATATAGTTAAGTAACTAAACGGGAATGAGCCCGAGTGCAACGAGGAAACGTGGGATTTGGATGGGTAAAGTAAAATACAAAAAAATATAGCATAATAAATATCGACCATTCTCTACTTTACATTAACAACCCATAATAACAGTATTTAATCACGTTTCGCTAAGTCTCATTCCAATTTACTTACGTTTGAAGTCTTTCATACAGTGCAGTAAAAAGTTGTCAACGTGTAGTGTCTAACAATAAATCACAGTAAAACTATTTTTTTGTGAGGGGGAGACCCTCTCAACCCCCCCCTTTTCATTTACTTTCTAATTTAATTTTAACTCCAAAATGACTTGCAGAGTTCGTTATTTAGATTAATACTGATTGATAGTTATCTATTTACCCTTTTTTGGTTATCCGATTGATACAGACACTTTGCACAACTTTTTCCGGTATAAACGTAGTAACATTGAGAGTGACAGTCAAATGTGAAATGTCAAATCAACAATTTCTGTCTGATAAACAATGTTGCCATGTTTAACAAATTTTGTTGCTTATCTATTTTTGCCACAATTAATTACTTAAAACTTAAATATAAAAGATATCAATGTGCACATATGCAGTGTAGCCTATGACAAATTGACAAATGGTAGTTAAATTATTTTTTTGTGGGGGGAGACCCCCCAACCCCCCCTTTTCATTTTTTTTCTCCTAACTTACTCAATATACAAATATTTTGGGTAGAAAAAATAAAAAAATAAATAAAAAAAGGGGGGGGGGGGGGGGGGGTTGGGGGTTGGGGGGTCTCCCTCCATACAAAAAATAAAAAAAGACTTGAGCAGCATATGGCAATCTTTAAGTGTTACTTAACTACAGTCCGATATTAAACTAATGATATTTTACTTTGCTCCATTAACAAAATAAAATCCTATTGTTTCAAGTTTGAGGCAGGCCCGAACCACAAACCTCTAGATCACTAATCCAAGACTATATCGTTGGGATACGAGTTGTTATTTTCGGATAGCATTAATAGTCTATATCACTGTAATCAATATTGTACTAAATGGCAATGTTGCATTAATTTTGCAACGTTCTTAAATTTTTTTTTGCAACCAGTACAATACCAAACTTCATGCGTGTGTGTTCATCCGAGGAGTTGTGCCATTAAGTAAAGTAAAAAGTATAATAAAAAAGTATAATATAATAAATTATGTATTTTGAAGTTAAACTACCAGTTTCTATAGAAAATAATGAGGAATTAAGTAAAATAAAAGTAGAAAGTATAGTAAAAAGTGGGTTGTGAAATAGACTTTAATCAAAATGTAGAAGCTGTCTTCCGGTATGCCACGCAACATTATTTCAGACAAAAAAGTTGCCTAAACATAAAAAATCATGATATTGTAACTATTTAATCACTATTTCATTCATAATAATATTTTATCTTACCATATATTAGGGAGCGATAGTTAGGCTAGCAGGTTGTGAAACAAGAATCACTGCTATATCACCCGGGAAGCAGTTACCGATCATATGATCTGGCAAGGAACAAAGTGGTTGAATATCACATTTATGTGTGCCCCTAATATCCGACATTTCCGATATAGGAGACATTGCGCATGCGTTTCGTGCACTAAATCTTCCTACAAATTTAATTGTCGTTGGATAACCAGGACGGTTAACTATTCCAAATGGGCCGTCACTTCTGCATAGGGAAATAAAGTTATATAACTGAAATTTCACATGATAAGAATTTTTAAACTAAACCTTTGAGATTGTCTGCATGACATTTCCAGAGTTTTAAAAGTTTTTTCTTCGTTTGAGAAATTATCACCTCCGGAATGTCGTGTACAAGTGAAGACCAGGGTTAAACTTTCTCTCTTTTCTTCTTTACCAAAGTACAAATAACTGGGTATTTGAGAAGCTGGATTCAACAAAGAATCTTTATTAAAACATCTAGGACACAATCCCTTTTTCGTATCGTACAGTGATGAGGTGTTTCTTTCGCATCTCTTGCAGATGGGTCCAAGAACTTCTGGCAAAATCAATGGTGGTAAATGTTTAAATTATACAAGGATTTGTCACTGTTAACGAGGCTTCTGTATTGATTTTAACACAGGGTATGTAATGAATCATTCCAACTTGTGGAGTTTCTGGCATGACCAGGCAAAAGAGAATAAACTGTTCATGGCACTTTTACACACATACATAGAATTAACGATAAACGTGTGACCACAACGTCCACACGTGATGATCAGGAAAGACAGAGAATTGTGAAACGATAACGTTTCCACAATGCAGCAATACTTACATATATATATGATGTGCCATGACAAACTATAAGATAGTAGTTTACAATAATTACCGGTGTTGAAGATGGAATGAAGCACACTTAATCAAAAAGAACAATCAGATATTTCTGTAGAGAGAATAAACGAACTCTTCGTGTCCATTCACTAAGCGTGGTCAGAAGCAGAAGAAAAGAAAAAGAATTGAGGAAGAGATAAAGGCTACAACCCGAAGGCCGAGGACCTGCCTCCCTTTCTTCGCATAGATCTGGCGGTCACTCGGTGAAGGTCGTGTTTGTTGAAAATCTCAACACTCCCCTCAAACATAACCAAAACAGAATCCAAACAAAAAAAAAACTTTATCACATGTAACATAACAACCAAAAGAAAAAAAAATATATATTTGTTGTTGACAGTGTTCTTGCCCCTCTTGGATTAGAAGAAAAACTAGTTGGGATCAGTCGGGACTGGAACAATTCCAGCCAACTCCCGCAGAATTGAGAATCGAGGATTAGGCAAAGGCTTGGTGAACGGATCTGCAAGCTGATTGTCAGTTGACACATAGATTACGTTGATATCTCCTTTCTCCTGAAGCTCACGTACGTAGTGGAAACGGACATCTATGTGTTTCGTTCTCTGATGAAACACCTTATCAGCTGGATAGCTGACTGATTGTCACACATGATGCGGAGCGGCCTTTCCGATCCAAGATTTATGTCCACTAAAAGGCGCTGAAGCCAGACTCCTTCTCGTGCTGCTTCACAAGCGGCCACGAACTCCGACTCGGTTTTTGAGAGGGCGACGGATGACTGGCGACGACTGCTCCAGCCGACAGGTCCTCCGTGAGGAAGGAAAATAAAACCCGTCGTGGAGCGGCGGGAGACGACATCTCCAGCGTAGTCGGAGTCTGTGAAGCCTTTGAGTCCGTCCGTCCCTTGACCAAAAGGAATGCCATGGCTTGAAGTATCTTGAAGATAGGACAAATTTCGCTTCACTGCTTCCCAGTGGCTCGGCTCTGGATCCTCACAGAATTGTGAAACTTGCCCTACAGAGAAAGAAATGTCGGGCCTGGTTGCCATTATTAGATACATGAGAGAGCCAACAGCTTCTCTATAGGGCATCGCCTCTTCTTGTCTTCCTTTTTCTGCATTTCTATGCAGATGGTGACCTGGCTCCGCTGGAAGGTTTCTTGGACGACAGTTGGCCATGTTGAAGCGCTGGAGAATTTTCTTTATGTAGATTGGTTGTGAAAGGAACAGCGTTTTTGTTTGACGATCACGATGGATGGAAAGTCCAACAAAGTGATTAGCGACTCGGAAGAGGCGTGGAAGAGATAAAGGCTACAACCCGAAGGCCGAGGACCTGCCTCCCTTTCTTAGCATAGAATGAATTCAGCTAGAGCCATCTGGCGGTCACACGGTGAAGGTCGTGTTTGTTGAAAATCTCAACAGTAAAGCTTCTTCAGATTGCAAAATTATTTTTAGTCCTGCTTCAGGTAGTACTGTCCTGTGTGGTTTCGAGTGGTTAATGTAGATTAGCTAAATTATATTATATTTATTACCAAAATGTTTACCATGTTTCAAGTAGAAATTCCACTGAATTCTTTATTTCTTCCCCGAGCATATTCTCTATTAAAGAACGATGACATATCTTCCAGATATAGCGACACATCTAGCAAATGCCGTTGCTGTTTTGTCCATTTAAGCACTTGTAGGCCATTGTCCCCTTACAAGTTATCTCTGAAAGCTCCATTACTTGATCGACTGCATCGTCATTGTCACCAGTTAAATGTAGAAGATCTAGAAAATAGAAAAAATATTAAAAATCAACTTTGCAACTAAATTATTATTTAATTTATAAAACCATTAGCAATTTTTTCCAATACTGACTCATCTTCATTTCGCAAATAATCGGAAAATATTTTCTCTTCTTCAGAGAGGCATGTTGTTTCACTTTCATCAGAATCCATGACTTTTCTGACAGTTAGGTTAAAGTAGGAATTTGGTTTTTTATAGTTCTAGCACGAGTTCTCCCAAATAGTGAACAAATCACGAACACGTCAAAAATCTCTGCACACATTTTTTCCCTCGTTTTGTGAGTGAACAAATCACTCACAGTTCACTCCCAAAATTGATTATTTTTCTTATTGCTCACAAATTACGCACAAATCCGCACAACTAAAATTTTATAGTTTAATTGAAATTTCTCACTTGTAATAAAACTGGTTGATCCAATGACGCACAAATAACAACTTTTTCTATGAATTGATTTTTTATTTAAATTCACATTATTTTATTTTACATGAGCAATGGTAAAGCAACGTAACACACATCTGCCTCTTCTCCCTTCAGCCCGTTCACCTGGCTGGTGAACGGGAAAAAACTCCACTTCATTGTTTGAGTCATCAGAGGATACATCTTCTTCATCGTCACCCATGAAGCCACTCTCTTCCATAAATTCATCACCCGAGCTGATAGGGCTTTTTAATTTGAATTCGCTGTCACATTTTTCTCTGGTATCTTCTTCAATGGCATTCGTAAGGTGGTGCAAAAAAAATTGCGAAGTTGACGTGGTTTAACATTGTGTTTCCTTCTCTTGAAAAATGGAGACATATCTACTGAAAAATGTAAGATTTAAGAAAATTTTGAATAATTACGATACACTATTACTTTAATAATTACCTTCAACAGTCCTTGTCTTTTGAAAGATTGCAGTATGTTTTGTGAAAGCCAAATTATCACTCAATGGGACTCCCAACCTTTCTATCTAAAAATTTTCAGCACGAGGGTTAAATTAAATGTATAGTCAATGTATTATCATACAATTACATGTACCTGATGATGTCAGCCGTATGCTCTGAGAAATCAAACTTCTGCCTCAATTGAACTCGCAGTCTCAAAATCTATGAGTTAACAGCACGAGTGTTAAATTACATTAACATTCAGTGAAGTATTACCATACGATGAAAAGTACCTGATTATGTCTTCTTTATCACAGAACACTGACAGCTCAACGCCTACTCTGGAAGAAGATATATGTTTACTATTTAGATAAACAGATATAACACCTGTTAAATATTAAAAAGTGAGTTGTATCAATAATACGTCAACGAGGATGACGAGTGATTCTAATTGTTTTAACCTCAAATACAGCCAAAATAAAAATGTAAGAAACAGTTAATTTTTTTAAATGTAACACTTTCAGTTTGATTGAAATGAATGCCAAGCAAAGTTTACTAATTCATGTAAAACAGCACTATTGAATTTCATAGATGCACGCCATTGAAAAACTAAACGCCAACTTTGCTAAGTCCAAATAATTGATATCTAAGCTAATTGTCTTGTTGACAAGCTTGAAACTTTGTTAAAAAATTTAATACGTTGCAATCATACAAAACAGATTTATAAATTATTGAAAATTTATAATAAATTTACTATTTCTTTATTTTGATTTATTGATTCATAATTTTTTGTTATAATTAACAATTATTCATCTGGTCAGATCTGGCTTCGTAGTTGTGTCAACGCTGTTATGGAGTGACGCATTGAATGAAAGGAAAAATAAATGGCGGATAGGAAATTTCTCGTCAATGCCACCTAAAAAGTAATCATTTCAGAATTTGTCACAAAAAAAAACGTTGAGAACACTTTTTTCTTCTTTAATCACTTACAAAATATTTGGTTTTCAGTCAACAGGTATGAAGTTATTCGTAGTACACTTTTGTTAAGAAAATGAATTTTGACACTCAGTTCGAAGGGCCACGCTACTGCTGATGCACTTGAGAGATAATAATCACTATCGACAATTGACTGTTTTATTTTTAAAATAGGTCCTTAATATGTCGAAACAACCCATTGTATGGAAGTATGTATTATCTGAATTGTATGTGGAAGACAGAAAAGAATTAACAATAGTCTCAGAGCGGTGGACCATTGATGAAGATGTTGTCAAGTATCCGTCCCACTTGAAAGGACAAAAAAGGACTAAGTGCATCAAGGATCATATAGTACCAGAAGATTCCTGGATCGAGTATCAATAAAGAAGCTAAGAGTCTGTGGTGAGTTCACTCTCTCAATGATGTAATGCAGTAACGATATGATCTTAATTTTCCCAATGTTAATACTTTTTTATTCTTTTACTCTAGGTGACTGGAAACAGGCCAAAGAAATGGAAAGACGTGCAGCTGACGATGAATCAGATGACTTGAAGACAATGCAGGAACCAAGAAAGAAGAGGTTGATGAGACAACCTGCGAAATACTCTCCCAATTCCTATGTCATGGGAAATCGCAAAAAAGTTTATTCATCGTCATCCAACGACGCTTCAAGAGCTGTTGTTCCTAGTTCTCAAGTTAGTTCGAAACAAAAAAGGTCATCTGGCGACTTAGAAGATGAGCTACAGCAACAGGAGAAACCGCAGTCTGAATCAATTGTAGACTCGTCTCCTTTTTCCTATGGCTATGAAGGTTAGTTAAATAGTACCCTATCCAAAGACGTGCGGAGATCATACAGTTTAGTTCAATATTCGCTTCATCCATTTATAACAATAGAATCCTTTGCCGTCAAGAAAATGTGTCTTTGTAATCCTGTCTTTGGAATCAAGCTTATGGACGTAATTTTTGGTAAACAAATAAATTTACAAATTTGTGTATGTAGATAACATTATGCAATATTGATTTAGCTTCGGTGGATCATTCTCTTTTATAACCGCCTGCCACGAGGAAGCAAGTTGAAGGAGCGACTATGAACTACATCCACCGATTTAATCAACGTTTTTGTAAAGCAAAAACTCAAGTTGCTGACAACAAGGATGAAACATTGGAGACAGGGAAAAGACTGACGATGACGATGCCCTTCATGACAACAACATCGAGAATAGCGTTGCAAATGTGAGTGATATCGAATCTGACAACAATGATGATTCAGATATCATTAACTCTTCTGAAAATTCTAATTATTGGCTTGTAGAGAAATTCAGACATGATTTGTTAGGTGCTATTTATTGTGAACAACAAATAACTTGTGATCTCTCCTATTTGTTGCATCAACGGTAGTGCTTCCCAAACTCTATTAATGTTAGCCATTCATTTTCTTCTTCCTTTTTTCGTCGATCGGGACTTTTTAATCAATAGTACTAGCTAGTATTACTAGCTAGTACATTACTGCTGTAATGTGTAAGTAACTTGAATAGTCATTTAACATGTTTCATTGTGATTCCCTTTCGTCAACCAAGAAATTGTTATTTCAATAAGCCACTGTGATGTTAACATATTCGGTCTTGCCTGTTATCTTTAAAAAAAAACATGTAATGCGTTCTAATGGAACAATATAATCAAGATTAATGCACTACTAATTATTTATTCAACAATTGAAACGGCAAGCAACAAAGAACAGTACAGCATACGAATATAATTATTAATTTATTACAGATTTAATTCACAACCAATGAACAAAATAGACTCCGTTCACGCACTGGGAAGGTCTTTTGTTCACTTTTGTTCGTGAACTGTTCACGCACTGAGGGCGGAAGTAGGGTGGAAAATGTACACACTCTGTTCATGAACAATATTCATGAACAGGGAGTTTTTGTTTACTGTATGTTCACGAACTGTGCGAACTTTTGCTAGGTGGGACAACGTCTTCGATTGACACTAGATCGCCTGAAATTATACTTATTACCACTGTAATGCGGCACCAAAATAGGCCTAGTTGCGATTACGACTGGTCCATGCATCACTCGCCAATCATGCATAGTTTGCCACTTTTAGCTGTAAAGCTTAAGTCTTACAAGCTGTTCTATGAGGTTGATCTTCATCCGTTGAAATTGGTCATGTAAACTGGAATGCAGCCTTGTTTACCAAAATGTTTAGCATTGCTGATATCTCTTTTCTACAAAGCAACTAATTGAAGGGCGAAATATGGTGTTTAGTAGACTTGCTTCTTCTATTCTACAGCATCATCTCGTTTGTCTTGGTCATTCTTTTTAAAAATGGTTTGACGAATGATAACAGTCTTTACCACACCAAAATCCTAATTTTTTTTCATTTTCTTGGTGGACTGATCATTATTTTCACCACTCCGGTTTCATTTTTTGGTTTCAGTTTCGCTGATTCCTGCCTCCCTGCATTGCTCTCCTTTAATTTTTTTTTGTTTAAAGTTGTCATGCACTGAAAGGAGATCATACAATAATTTAAAAGTTACTAATTGTTTGGATTCATCATTATCATTTTGACTTTCAATAATGACCGGACAAAAATTGCGACTCTTGACACTAGTTAAACCAAATATTTCGCATTACATTTTTTATTTTATTTTACTGATTTAGCTTTGATTCATTGGTTGATTCAAATCACAAATAAAATAAAATTCACTGTTTTACTTGATTTGGAAAATTTAATCAATTTTGATCTAATTTTTGATTTAATACGACAAATTGTTTTTTAATCAAAAATTTGATTCAGAAAACACTTTGAATAAAACAGTAAACATTCACTTCATTACACGCTGCTTGATGTCTCGTTGGTCCATTTATATAAAAGAGAAACGTGCTTTTGAGGAGTTCATTTATCAATCATTTTCTTGTATTCAATCATTTTCGGCAAGAATTTAATGTTCTGGTCAGTTATACCAGGTAAACAATTGGTAAACAGCTGTGCACTTATTTGTTACCATGCCATAACATACCTACAAATGTTTGTTAAACTGGGTGAATGAGTCATGTTTGTATGCAGTATATATTTCTTGCTGGGTCCCATATGACAGGTTGGGCGACACTGCCCGAATAGTGTTATTCGCGACCATATGCAGGCTTGGATGAAAGAAATTACGAGGAGTACGACTAGTATCTATGATTATGATTGTTATTATGGTTAGGATTAGTATCTACACCAACAAAAAAGTCATGTAGAGTAAGTTTCATCGATTACATATAATTTCAAAGTCGATCAATGAAATAATACAGTATTGATTAGTTTTTGAAAAGCCAAATATGAGTTTCTATATCGATATTTTTTGACGTTTTTCAATTTGCACCTAAGAAAACCAGATCTACAACATTTTTAAATTGGATAATCTATTGCAATAAAAGATTTCGTTGCACTCCCAGCCTTTTGGAAATTGCAATTTAATCTGTCATTGCGCTAACAAAAGATACTGAATTTTGTGACGATTTCATTGAGCTAACTGCCTGGTTTTTCTAGGACAACAAAAGATTTTCCTTTCCTTTGATTTGTACCTATAAGTGTAAATAATAACTCTGAGTTGAAAATAAATTATCATAAACAACATGATTTCTTTTCTTGGTAAAAATGAAGTAGGATCTTGAGAAGTAAGGAATTCGGTCGGCAAGCGAAACGGAAGGAAGCAAAAGGCGGTTAATGCTCTAATTGTTTCATTATACCTTGTATGTTTTACCTTTTTTGCAACCAAAGGGGTCAAGTCTGTGGGAATTAGTGATCATTGGGCGGCTTCCACCTTTTCTTCTGTTTTGTGAATGAATAGCTCATGCAAATCTTAACCGAGAAAAGACTTTTGATAGTTGGTATGAAGTTTTATCGTTTTTCCAATATCTAAAAACAGTGAATTTTTACCCAATTCGTTTTATTGACCAAAAAACAGTTGCTTCGTACAAAAAGCGGTAAGTTACAATATAAATTGATCATTTTAAGTTGATGTAATTTATTCAAGTAATGGTATATTGTGCAGTTTAAAAACTAATTGGAATTTACCCTAGTGGCACTTTTCCTCCCTTGGACGTCCATGGCACGTCTGTACATCCCAGCCATATCTACATCCAAATTGAAAATTTCTGATGGAGACAAGACAGCCATAGGATGTCTAGCAATGATAGCCTAAAGATGTCTATATTGGCATGCAAAGGAGTTAACTGATAAGTCAGTGACCAACAACCAAGAACGGAAACTCAAACAACAAGCCCAACGAAGTTCTCATTAAACCCAACCACGAAACAACACAAAGAGCAGCAGCTCAGCAGGTTATTAGTGCACATAATCCATCCTTTTTTATTGTCCCTAATTAATCATCTAATTGTGTGACAGTTAATGAAGACTTGGATTGTTTAGCGGATCCAGAAGGCATGGATCAAGCACGAATGTACCACTCATATGTCAATGAAAACACAGTGAACTCTTCAGGTATATTTTAAATTCAAGAATTGAGAAAAGGTAAATAAATTAATTTCTTTTTAGTGTTCGATCAAGGATCAAAGGAAAATGCCATCCAGAAGTTGCGAGAGAAACTGCAAGAATTGATGATTGCTTCTGAATTGGAAGCCAATCAAGCCATAGCTGACTCCGTCTCCCCTGAAATAAAAGAAAAGAAAAAAACAATATCTGAAGAAAAGGATCTTGATTGTTTGTGGACTGATGTTGAGTCCCTTGCTTTCAAAGCCTTTGAGCATCACCATGGCATTAGGGGATTCAGTTGCAAGAACTGTGATGACCAAAGCAATCAAATAATCAACTGCCTTGATTGCAGTGAAAAACTCTGTGGAAAATGTGACGAAAAAATCCACCTGCGGATTCCATTTCATCAAAGATCATTTTATTCTAATACTCGGCCTGGAAAAGAATTGCTTCCGACTGAATTTCTGGATAATCAGGGGCAAATTGTAGTAAAGAGCGTTTTTATCCCTTTGTGTTCCCCAAAATGCGACAAATGCGATACACACATGTCACAAATTGCTAGTTACGCGTTTCACGCTGTAGTCACTCCAAAAGGTTGGTTTCATACATTTTCCGTAATCAGTTTTAAAATCTAAAACCTCAAATTTATTTTCTTATAGGGAGATTCGATTTAAATAGAACTATTTTTCACTGTGATAACTGTTCGATTAATCAAGAAGTTTTTTTCTTAGACTTTATTACTTCTAGATACTTCCCTGGCTCTATATATCTTTTTTCGTTCGTTTTTTTTTGCGTTTGTGGCGTCATTTAAAATACTTGACGCTTGGTACCTCTGAATATAAGTTTTTGGAAACAATTATGGCGATATATCATCATCGATATCCTATGGATATCTCTGTATTAGTAGGGTTCTCCCAGGGCGCTAATTAAGGGTTGAGAAGTCGAAGTTGAGTCACCAGAGGCTTCATCTTCCTCTTGTTTATTGATTTCATCAGAGTTTTGTCCATTAAAATTAAAATACAACACAAAAAGACAAAAAGTTACCTATAAACTGTCCGACAAAAGTTTCATATCGGTCTTCATCTTTTTCCCAGTGGCTGAGAAATTGACAAACTCTTTAATTCGTTCCCCATTGGCTTAAAAATGCCAACACTTTTTTACCTTTGTCGGGGAATGAATGCCAACCAAAGAATGCCAACCAAATTCAAGTTTGTACTTTTTTTATATCCGTTGAGCCTTTAACAACAAATAGGAAATCAATTATAAAAGATAAACTTGAACAAGCAATTAGCAATTACTTCTCTCTTAAATTGTAAAGTCACACATCTCCTTGTTGGATCACTTAAACCATTTCCAACTCCCTTAGGACTTTTTCTTACATTTCCATGATCTGCTTTGATTGGTTTTTCTTGTACACCGGGTTCTACATATTAGTTCCCTACATCTTGCTCTCTGCTGTCAGAGTCCTCCATTGTGATCAAACACTAACATAAAATAACGAAAACAATAGGAAAAAAGAAAAATCCTGGCAGACGTCAAAACACGAGTTGCGGCCCTCCGCCGCTAGGAACGCTGGAAATAGGGTGCCCTGTACGCGCTCACGCCCGCCTGAGCTCGCTCACTGCAACCCGTGTTGTCTGTTCTACAGTTGGCCTCCGGGCGGCCTCGTCTAAATGCCCAGAAGAGTTCAGGTAATCATCAATATAAAGGTTGTTTCTGACCGTTTGCGCTGCTTCCTTCATCTCAGGTTCAGCATGGTCCGCCTGGAGCCAGGTGGGGTTTCATCAACCTTCTTCATGAGAAGATGTGATTTCTTACATTATTGAACAAGTGCGAAACATATTAGAGAAACCATATCCTATCGCCTCGTTCCATTGCCGTTTGATGCTTCATTGAACAAGAAATCTTCCCATCCTTGTCGCGCTTTCCACTGATTCCGCAAACTGCCCATGCTCTTTTGTTTGTTTGAAATCCATCACAAGTGACCAACGTTACTCGAGTAAGCACTGCTTCTAGGACCACAATTGCTGTTACAAGCCGTCGGGAAATTACGTTACCAGGTTCCGCTGCTTTAGTGGTGGAAACAGCGATAGGCTGGATCCATGACGATCTGTATGGGCGAAAGATAAAGACAAGGGCATGGTCTGCTAGCTGATCGGTAAACTCCGTATTTTTATCTTCAATTTCTTCCTTTCCGTAGTCGATGAATCCCTCAAAAGGCATTTTTTGGGCGTCATATTTCACATCTATAGTCAAGGACAAATAATGAAGAAAATCAGGCAATGGGACGGAATTTCCGGTCAAGTCAACAATGGTGGTGTTCTAGTAATTCAAGATGTTAAAACCTATTCTAGCCAACCGTCTGTTAGCCTTTCACATGGCTGGACTTTCAACGGATTCCGAATGTCTTGTTGCTAATTTTGGTATGGCAACTAACAGCTAAGAGTTTTCTAACCGAATTTGTACTTGAAGGTGTTGAAAAATACGGATTCAATGTTTCGAGGATTGTTGGCGACAAGACCTCCACCAACGTTAAGATGTTTCGGATGTGGAGTCCTGATGGCAAGCTCGTCCCGTTCATTCAAAATTCTTTCGATGAGAACCGATTGTTATTTTCAGCTTTGGCTACACATATATTGAAAAACATCTGCAATTAAAAGGCAGATTGAGTTTTTGACATATGTGATCAACCCGTTTCTTTTAAATTAGTAAGAAGGGTCCAAGAAATTCAAAAAATTCCCCTTTTTCCGTCCATATTGCAATCTTACTGACAAACACAAAAACCCAAACCCAAAAACAAACACCACTTGGAAAGAATGAAATTTAGACTTTCTTATGATGTATTCAGTGAAAAACTCAGTGCACATTTGAACTGTTCAAGAAATTTAGTGCGGAGGATTTTACAAATGAAGCAAATGTAAATGCTACGATCACATTCGTGAAGCACCAAAATATGTTTCTTTTTTTAATTTACGATGTGAGAAACACGAAGAAACATATCCGCAATTGATAATCTATTTTTAAATAATTTACAAGAGGTGATGATCCGCGGCTGAAATATCTTGAAGAAACTTTGCCGAATTCCATCAAAAAATAGAAGGAAATACAACGAAAACTAAAAATATCCTTGGTTTTTTTAGAAATAAGACATATGATGCACTGATTTTTACAAGCGAAAAAACTGCAGTATGCGTCCGCTATATGCTACTGGAGTGTACTTCAAATTCGTTTTGACCAACACATTTTCCACTGACAACATTGAAAGAATGTTTGGCGCTATTCAATCAATCGGAAAGGCAACTTCGTTTCTACCATTTTCGCAATCAACAAAATTCGACGCACGAGCATTTGTCACAGTTCAGTTCATAGCAAACGTCCCATAAAAAAATTGAGAAAAATTCGACACACTAAAGATCATCGCCTGGTAGATTAAGAAATTTAGAGGTGGTTCCGAAACAGACAAAAATAATGCAATCTGTGACGAAAACGACGAAATCCGAGTGCCGAAAAGATTGCCGAAATGGGAGGCACCGTCATGTCTTTCCCCTTAAGCATCACGAATCAAACCAGATATGGATATCGGGAATTAACGTAGCGAAAAAAACTGCATTGCAATAACCTTTGGCTCACAGTTAATTTTTGGACAAGTGACTTGAAAAACTTTCAAAATGCTGTGTATGCAGTGGGGAAATAAAATAATCGTAACGTTGCTATGAATCACTTTTCATGGAAGTAAATTACAAGAACATGTCCTGACGTATATGAAATCGTTGCAGTTGAGATTGTAAATCACTTTCAATCCTCTTATCTCATTATAAAATCAATGAAAAGCAACAATACGATTTATTGGTATCGAGTATCCATTCGTGGGATTGAATTAAATCCTGTACTTTTCGGTTTTCGATAGGAGAAAACCTGTTTTGCTAGAAAAGTGCCAAAAACACTTAACAAAGGACTCACACAATACCAAAATTAAAAAAATATACATTTTTTTTTAAATTTGCATTGCAAAATGTAACATTGTGTTGTATCATTACAGGTGTCATGATTAATGATGATTCTTCCGAACAAAAATACCTTGTTAGAGGAGAATGGAGCTAACACGCGTTGACAAATTCTGGCTTGGTAGGATAAATTGCCAGGCCATAAGCAATTTTTCCATCCATACTAGGATTTTGGAAATACCAATTTCGTGAAACAAGAAACGTGGTAAGACAACAAGGATCAGGCATACCAAGAATAACCACACTGTTTCAAGATGAGTTTTCTGAAAAAAATCAACAATAAACAAAAAAATAATCAAAAACACCAAAGCGAAGGAAATTATCAGTAAAGGGAAATTATTTGTGTCATAAATTAAATGATCTGTAGCGTTGCTACCGCTGGAGTCAATGTCACTCATCAAAAAATGGTTTGAAAATGAAATTCTCTAATCGATTGGATTACCAAGAAGAACTGCGCGGAATTTTTTTTCTTTCTCCTCAACACACCAAATATTGTTTTTATTTCGATGCCATTTGATGCATAGTTATCATAATGCCCAGTGGTGGCGATCTATAATATTTACTGATTAAAAGAAGATTGGATTTTTTTGTAAATTCTGTCTGTTGGAGTAGTGGTTACACCGTCAAGTCCTCAAAGAAGCAGTCTCGAATTCAAATAACCTTATTTTTCCTTACCGTCCCAACTGCAGGAAGATTTTTTACTGTTGATCCGTTTTTCGGCTGATAGGTCTGGTCCACTAATTCAGATTCAAGGTCGATTTACCGAACAACAAAATCTCCCCCATGGGCAGCAAAAAGGGTTCTTTCCAGTTTCAAAATTTTTAATACAATTTGACAAATACCCTATCCATACTTCCATTGTGGAAAAAACCTGGTCAACAATCAAAATTCAAAGGGAGAACATCGAATTTATAAGGAAAAATCCCGTTTTCTCTTGGCGCGCCAGCATGTTCCGCTATTTGATAAGCGTGGCACTTATTTTTTGTTATTGTCGTCTGAATACTGATACAGACAGCTGTCTGCACACTGTTTCTGTTTCGTCGACAAATCTTTTGAATTACTTGGGCACTAATCTTTTACTAAAATGCAAGAAAATCGAATTCAACTTAAGTCTTAAACGAACAGGCAGGTATTGAAAAAATTTTGTCATTCAAGACAAACAAAATAAGAAAGAAATTTCGCGAACCATTGAAATTATCGAATAAAGCGTCTACTGTGAGAGACAGGAAAAATTCGTTAATGAAGCTGGTAAATACTATATTTAATATTAAGAAGATTGCATCTTTGCTTGATTTTAGGAATATAGATGTTCTTTTTTATTTGATTCTAGTTAAAAGCACTGGAAGAATCCAGTGGAGTAAGTGAAATGCTGTTTCTACACTCACCGAACTGGAAAAAATCTAGTGTCAGAATTAAAGTGCATGGTCCTATTGGTAGGAAGTTGAAGAAGACCCCAATTTTCAAGCTAGTCCGCAAGGCTTTCTTCAAAGAAGTAGAAATCTTCAACAAGAGACGTCCAGCCCCAGCAATTGATAAAAATTCCATCTTTGTTCATCCCGAAGATGCTGAGGAAGTAATGAAGAAAATTTGACTGAGGATGGACTTATTCTGGATGAAGGTGAGTTACTTTATTGTTCACTAGAAAAAATTCATCTATTTTTCTATGTAACTCTTTCTATTCCATTAGCTGTTACTAAAATGCCCAGCCTCTCTGGTGAACACCTTGACGATAAAATCCCTGAAGGATATGATAGTGAATGGGAGAGTGAAGAGTCAGAGGAAGAAAATGAAGAAGCTCCTTCTACTAGTATTGCTTCCAAGTCACCCAGTCAACATTCTAAGTCAACCAAAGAAACTGGAGAAGTTTGTTTGACTAGCATTATTGCCTCCGAGTCACCAAGTCAACCTTCTAAGTCAACCAAAGAAACTGGAGAATTTCCTTCTACTAGCATTGCCACTAAGTCACGCATTCAAGCTTCATAAATTCCAAACTACGAAAATGAAGTTGCTTTGAGTACCATTGCCACTCCTGCGATTATTTCTCTTGTCGTACCAAACTTATCCCGCCCAATCGGTCCATTAATTCCCGCCAATAGACCTCCTCCTGGTACTCCCATTAGGCGTTTGAACATTCCCAAAAATGTGTAAGTGTGTTAGCTTTTTGGAGAAGTTTACAATTATCCTTAATTTTTTAACCGTGTTGAACTAAGTCGTTCTTAAAGTGATGTTATCCAGATCTCGATGGTTTTACAAAGAATATTGTTAATCAAGTTAAAAATACAACATGTGCATTTCTTTTAATAAAAAATTCTGAAAAGTGAATATCTGCTTCTTTCGTTCACATTTTCCATTGACGTTTTCTTAACCATTTCCAAACTATGAAGCTTTAGCTCCTGTGTAGTATTACATGACCCCAAAGTACGTGAGGCCTAAACACGAAGAAGTCAAATACGTATGTCTTTCATAATTAATAAACATATAATGAAACTTACTTAAAGGCATTTGCATTGCTTTGCTTTTTACAAATTGTGGATCATCAATGATAATACTTTCTTGAATTTGTTCATCGAATAACAAGAACCCTGCTTCTACACATTTGGCTATGACATCAAGGACGACGACAAAAAAAGTTTTCTTTTCTCTAAATCAATTTCTCTCTAAATAAATTTAATACAACTTAAAAAAAAAACTTTCCTACAAAAGGAGATAGGCAATCAAGCCGAATTCCACAACGACTCTCAAAACTTTTGTTCTCAGTGCAAGCAGAAAACCATAGCTTAACAACAGAAGGTGAGCGAGGGTCGTGGCCAAAACTTAGCCGACCCACCGCTTGTCACGCCATCTACTGATAAAAAAAAAAGAAAACATTTCACTCTCCAACAACACCGCAAGAGGCGCTGCACTAAAAACTTGAAAGCAGCCACTTAAGCAAACAAAAAATCAAACACAGGCTTTGCCAATTCATAAATTAAACAAACTAACTAATCTGACCCATCTTTCTTCCCAAAACAATCAAGATGGGTGCTCCAACGAACGAAGCCTTTCGACGGGGCATCAAAGCACACGTCAAGCGCTGGATTAATAATATCGAGCAATACGAAAACGTGCCAATGGACCTCACAGTCAACAACTTAGTGGTGGGAGCTGATTCTAATTTAAGAAATATGTATAAAAAGTTCACCAAACTTACGTCAGGGGTCGTCAGAGATATAAAACAAGCCGGAGTGACCCAAACACAATTCGAACCTGAGGTCGACTTCCAAATCAAAATGGAAGAAAACGTTGGAGAAGCACTCATGGTCGTTAAAGGAAAAATGGAAGAATTCAAAAACTTCCTAGCAGCTGAGGAAAGAACACGGAAAGAAAAAACGTTTATGCTCATGTTCAATACACAACAAAGACGCCACAATGGCGCAGGAACGAATCATCCGACAACAATAAATTCAAGATCAGCAGAACTTGTTTCAACAATTGATTGCTGCTACAGTGCTGGTCCACTTATCAGACCGCCTGCCCATACGGCCAATCCAGGTATAGGACCTCCCTTTTGCTTGCACCACTTTCTGGCGCGAGATTCCCCAAGTTCAAACTTTTCTGTCGATAAACATGCCTCGACTTGGATTATTTTAATCCATTTTGAGGTATTTTGTTTTTCAATCGTCATTGACCTTCATTATTGAAAAAGGGTTGGACTTTTTCGAACAAAGATGAATTTCGTCAGTCGTAACAATTTGTTTTCTTTAAGCAAAGTGTTAATAAGATTCAGTCATCACCATCTACTTACTACTAATTTATTAGGCCGATTATGCGACCATCCAATGTTGTTTTTAACCTTCTCTCTACTTCTGAGAATGTTTTCTTTCGACGTTGCTTCAACGTATTGTGTGATACGTCAACGTTCGTTCTCTATTTTTTTCTTGAGTAAGCGAGACTTGTGTCGTCTTGCTTTTCACTCTCTCCTGTCTCAACAAAGAATGCAGTTCATTCTTTCTTAGCACCAAAGTGTTCAACTAAACTAAAAGGTATTGCACCATAGTTGCTAATCTCATCAGGTTATGGGCCCAGAGATTAACGTTTATTTACCACTGTCGTATTTATAATCTGTACGAGTTCACAAGTTGGACGGAAAACTCAATGGCACCATTGAATGTCCAGTAAGTTGGACGGAATACTCAATGGAACCATTGAATGCCCAGTACAAATTCTGGATGACAACAATGCCCTTACACTTAATGTTGAGGGAAGATCAACAGAAGAGCAATCATTCTTGCCTGGCATGATCTCGATTTACAAGCAAAAGATTTTATTTTCAGTACAACT
This sequence comes from Daphnia pulex, assembly GCF_021134715.1. Lineage (NCBI taxonomy): Eukaryota > Metazoa > Arthropoda > Branchiopoda > Diplostraca > Daphniidae > Daphnia > Daphnia pulex. Next base: position 1,520,150 of record NC_060024.1, on the reverse strand, counting down.
GAAACAGTTGCTTAATCTATCTAGCATCTCTGTTAAAGTCATTCACTTCAAAAATGAAAAATTTTTCTTCTATCCCAAAAAGGAGTCTGAAGAACCTTTTGGATTGTACATCCTCTTTTATTATGAGGACACGTTTAACTCAACAATATGAGTAGAGCACACCAGATCGCTTCTTCCGCTACGAGAACGAAGCAGGAAATTATGTCATGGCGCATGTTTCAAAAACAGAAAGCTAAGTTCATAAACTGCGTGACATGGGTACAATGCTTGACCAAGATCAACTTATCAAAAAAGTTCTTATGACTCCCCGTGATATATGCAAACAAGAGAGAAAATAATAGCCAAACTTTTACTTGCTGAATCCATGTTTGCTCATCGCGAATCTCAATAGCAATCAGGACGTGAAATGGCTGTTTATTGCAGCACAACGTCGACGTCCTCACAACTAACATTCGCAAGACTTAGCCTATGTCCTTTCTGTGGATTTAATAATTATGTTCTTGCCAATTGTCACAAGCGTAAACGCGAACAAGGTGAATCTCAGCATAACAAACCCAAACCAAGTTCAGAAACTGGATAGATTCCTTTGAATGAGATCTCATCTGTGAACTGACAACAATTGGATATTTCCGACAACAAAAACATTCCTGGATTAATCATCACCACTTTTTGAAATTAAGAAAGAAACCAAGAAATCTAAAGTAAAAATTAGATTTACTCTAAATAAAACAATAAATTATCGTTTCTCACGCTCCGTTCAGTTTAAGGGGTTGTGTTGTTTTTAACCTTCTCTCTACTTCTGAGAATGTTTTCTTTCGACGTTGCTTCAACGTATTGTGTGATACGTCAACGTTCGTTCTCTATCTTTTTCTTGAGTAAGCGAGACTTGTGTCATCTTGCTTTTCACTCTCTCTTGTCTCAACAAAGAATGCAGTTCATTCTTTCTTAGCACCAAAGTGTTAAACTAAACTAAAAGGTATTGCACCATAGTTTCTAATCTCAACATCCAATTATACCACCGCTGCACCAAGTGGTCACATAAGTGGACCGGCACTGTATTAGCATGTGAAGTGATGTTTCTTGAGAAGAATGTATTTGAAATTGATGAATACAAATATTTTTCTCTATTCCTGCAGAAATTTATTTTTTATTCTTTATTTGCTTCTGTTATTCTATCAACTTGTTGTCCCTGTACATAAAAATATATATTTAATGCTTTGTTTAACAATTTAATAGTTTATTCAAACATACCCTGTTGGTTACAGACTCCTCATACATAGTTTTGTATTTAACACTATCCTCCTGAGAGCGAATAAAATATTTTAAGTTTGTAATTGTGTACCCAATATCTGTTATACCTTATACTGTTCCTTTTCCTCATTAGAATCATGTGAATCTTGTTTGAGTTTAAGGGTATTTGCGAAACATGTAGATTTTAATTCAGTTTTTAATCTTTTTTCTTCTACTTTATCGTACATTTCTACTTAACTTTAACTAATTACTTTAGCAATACTACTAGCAGAAAATATTCACCTAGAAGGACGCTGTCAAGTCTAATTTCTATTTAGCTCAATCTCATTTAAGTTTTAAAGATTAACCAAAAACTAATGAATCGAGATTTAAACCATATTACCCTAGAAGTTTAAATCTGTTGTCGAGAATTGTATCCACAAGACTTCATAGCTTTGTAAGATTTACTCAACTTTACTTTGTGTTTGAAAATACTGTATATAAACTATACTAAACTAAAAAATTACAGTAAAGTACAATAAACGTTACTTCACTGTAAACTATACTTAACTGGATTATTAAAGTACGTGTATTTATCACTTCTAACATTAAGTTAAGTTACAGTTAAGTGAAAGTTAAGTGAAAGTTAAGTGAAATCAGTCGTCGAAAAACTGCTTTAACCAATTATATTTTTCTCATTTAAAAGTTCGCATCCTTTTTCCTTCTCATATGTAAATGCAAAAATGCATTTTGAATTGTTTCCCAAAACTTGCGTCGCCAGGTTACCTCCCGAGAAGAATTTTAGCGTCGCAGGACCATTCCGTTCGTCTGCACCTAAAGTAAACGCGTCTTTAAAGAGTTTTATTAGAGTTTTTCTGTTGTTTTTGCTTTTTCAGCAGAATTCTCAACTTTCTATTTTTTGGTCACGAAATAATCGGATCTATTTTTAAATTTTTAACAAACTTACATTTGCCGTTTTTTATTTTGATATAAATGAATTCCATTCGAATTTTTACAAGCAGTAAATCTTTGTTTTATTTTTCGTATTACGTTAATTTTTAACACATGATGTTTTGGATTTTTAATTATTGAAAAAAAACTATGATGCGTCAAGATATTTCGCTTAATTCTACCTGTTTAAACTTATGTTATATCAGCTTGTTTTTTTCTGGAGTCGAACACTAGTCGTACACTAGTTCATTAACATCGTAAACCGCTGCCTTAACTTTGAGCCAGTCAGCCATAGACCCTAAGGTAATAAGTCACAGTAAAATAAAAATAAAAGGAAGAAAACGGCGATTGGAAATGAATGGTACCTGAACAAAGCAATACTTAAGTACAATAAGCTAAATAGCATTAATTAAAAAAAAAGAAACAGGGCTTTTTAGAAGAACTTTTGTTTTTATTTTTGCCTCATCGCCTCGTAATCCGCAATGATAACAATGTTCAAACCTGATCTAACCTTTATAACTTCTTATTTATTTTGAAGAATATATCTGCGATCTGTCTAATTAAAATAACAGATTTATTATTTTTATATTTTTTGAATAGTGCGGCACTACTGATTAGTGATTAGTCCCAATCACCGTGCTTAGTGTTGGCAATTATCTAAAGTCGTCTGCTCTGTAGAATTTGACAGTTTAACAGATTGAGTTCCAATTGGTAGCTATCAGAATTCTTAAATTAGGTTTCTTCGTTAGTTTTCTATTTAAGTTGTTTATAAATGTTTTGGTTGTCATTTAGTTTGATGCTGTGTGTGTGAAGTAGACTATCTGTTTTTGTTAAGCAAAATGGTGTAGATGACTGTTTTTCCCATAATTTGAAAAGGTAAGAATAGTTTTTTGTGAGAACAAGTATTTTTGTATAATTCTTTTTCTTATTATTGGTAGCCTATTCCGTGAATTTCTTGGTTACCAGCTCTAATCAAGTTCCTACATTTAAGTAAATGTTTTTCACTGGAGGATCTGGATATATCGGAAGCCCCTGTTTGGTTGAGCTGTTGGAATTAAGCTGGCTTCATGTTTATCTCTTACGATAACTTATTGTCAACTATATTAAATGAGAAGAAGACACTGTTCAGTTTCAACAGTGTGTTCAGAAGATCCTCCAGCAGAAACAGCAGCTTCAAGTTGAGCAACAGCTAATACCTCAATTGGTTGCTGCTATATGTGGGAGTGTTCAGCCAACCCCCGTCAGCTGAGTTGATAATAACTTTGACATTAAAGCAGAATCAGCCGTTGCAAAGATTTCACCGTACAACAGTGATGAAGTCAAAGGTGATTCCATCAAAATAAATTGGTTGTCTTCTTTATAATTAACCCAATTATCTTTCAACAGACATTGACGAGTGCAATTTGAAGGATGCTGTCAAGGTGGCCAGTACACCCTTGTCATTGACAGTTACACCTGCTCCTGTCCGCCATGTTTTGACCTGACCTCTGATGGGAAACAATGTTTAGGTATTTTTATCAACGCAATCATGTTTTGAATCGAATTCAAGATGATTAATCGATTTTGATTCAGATCACGACGAGTGCGTAGAGACGGGAATGTGCACCCACGGAATTTGCATTACATGGACGTTTCCTTCAAGTGCCAATGTCAATAAAGATACGCCCTTTCACCATCTGGATACTCGTGCGTTGGCTATAATATGATTTGAGATAATAGGCTAAGTAATTAAGGATTTTCAATTTATTTTGTTTAATGAATTATTTAGATTTTGATGAATGCACCGAAATTCTCTGGGTTTATTTTCCGGCCGTTGTGAGAATATCTCCGGCTCTTTCGAGTGCGTTTATGAGGAAGGATTGTCCAGCTCGTCCGTCGGACCGTTTTGCGTCAACATGGAAGAATGCGGACAGACTGGAATGTGTGACAGCAGCAAATGGATCAACATGAACGGATTGTTCAAATGATTCTGCGATTCCGGATACAAATTGTCGTCAGAGGGAAAGACTTGCACTGGTACAATTTTCTATCAACAATGTATTTTTTTCCAAAGATTGACGCAAGATTATTAGATATCGCCGAGTGTAAGAAAATTGCTTGCTGCGAGAACAACCCGCCCCGTTTGACGTTGAAATCTGTGTGTTGCATGTTTGGCCTGGCCTGGGGCATTCCGTGCGAGATGTGCTACACGATCGAGTTCGTCTGCCCCATCAGCTACGCCAGTGGACGGCAAGACGTGCACGGACATCAATGAGTGCGACTTGAACCCGGGCATCTGCAAAGGCGGCGGCCTCTGCGTCAACACGGATGGATCCTTTAAATGTACCTGCCATCCAGTACTGACGCTCTACGAGACGGCCACACGCTGCATCGACCAGCGCCAAGAGCTCTGCTACCTTAACTATCACCACGGTATCTGCACCAAGAAACTGGACACTATCTTAGGAGCGCTTTCTGCTGCAGCATAAGCAAAGCCTGGAGCCACACCTGCGACTCGGGACCCAAGCCGGGATCGCCGACCTTCGAGGAACTCTGCCCCAAGGGCCAAGGCTACGTCAACCACAAGGGCACCAATGAGGGAACGGAGAGCACGACTTTCTCCGGACGACATGTGCGATCACGGCTATTGCAAGAACAGCATCAGCAGTTTAAACTGCCACTGTAGCCAAGGCGATGCCCTCAACGATCAAATGCAATGGTAAATACTAAATAATTCAATCGTAAACATCAAGAGGGGAGTTTGTGGCAACGGAACGTATAAAAAAACGGTATTTTCACCTACGATTGCGAGGAAGGTTTCGAGATCACCATGCAAATTTACATGGGTATGTTGATGAGTTTGATATTCAAATGAATAATGAGCTTTATTGATATCAATTTGATTGTTCTGTTTTTCAGATATTGACGAATGACGAGTGCCAACGCACCCCTGGATTATGCTGTGGCGGTAAATGTATCAACATCACTCCCGGTAGCCGAATACGGACGAGGATCTTACATGGGTCAATAGCGGAACGATGTATCTTTGTGCTTTTTTATTTCATTTCCTTTACGATTTACTATTTTCTTACATACCGTTATTTATAATGACATGTATTTTGTCACTTGAATGGAAAATATAAATGTTATCATAAATAAAATGCTTCTCGAATTTTTGAACTTTTTGTTGGATAGATATATTAAGCATTTTTTTTAAACTGGATATTTATTTGATTTTATGAGAATAAGAAAACGGGGTTTAATTGGTCCGATTTACAGTTTTAATACAGTTTGAAAACGGAAACAACAGCGTTTTTTACTAATTAGAAATCCGCTTTTAGGAGTGCATTTCGAACGCTTTTTGCATTGATTTGAAATATTTAAATCGCGTTTCCGCACGGAAAAATTCTTCCCGGGAGCTCTGGGCATATATGGGTTGTAAATACAAATGGAAATTTTTTGCATCGCATTTTTGATGAAGTCCTAGTGATGATCAAGATCATTCGCAGGGAAAACAAATTTTTTCCTTTCAAAACTAAAGCAACGTTTCCAAAAAACGAATTTCTCTTCATGTGAAATCTTTATTTTTAAATTGAAATTTATCAATACAGTAAAAGGCAATGATTGATCTGGATGTTTTTGAAAAAAGTTGTCAAGGTCTTCACGGAAAATTTCGCCCTGTTCAAATATAATTTTGAATAATGGAGAAAACTACAAGCAATACAAACTATAGCAATACAATTTTGAAATAAAACTCCAGTGTTCATCCAATCAATTAGGTGTATACAATTCATTTACACCCTGCATATTCATCTACATTCGCATAAACAATGAATTATATTCGACATCCATCCAAACTTAAAGCGCACAACTTGTAACAATAATTCATGGGTAACAGGTCATTTATTGAGGAAAAGTCAAACAGAAGAATAAAGGGACCACGAAAATGGAAACAAAGACATGTCATCCACCCCATTTGTTGAAAAAACGAGTTCGGGTTACATCGACTCCATTTTCTTTAGCAACTTGTTATCCCAAAGCTTTTGCCCATTTTGAATAACAAAAGGCTCTAATAAACCATGTAACTCGTAGCACCTCATTGTGAAATTTGGAACATTCTTCAACATACGGTGGATAAAAAAGTGCACTCAAAGTGGAAAACCTCAATAAAAACCAATTGTTTGATACCTAAAATAACAAAAAACAAAAACAAAATATGAATGGATCCATCACTTAGCTAATCCCAGCAATCATAAAATTAACTTCAAAAATATCTGAATGGTATAAATAGAGCATTTATTAACACAACCAATTAAAAAAATGCAGAAATGGAAAAAAATCGACGAAAATGCAAACGACGGCAAATATTGGATTATTGTTGCGCAATAATCCTAATTTCCATGTTCATTATAAAATGGTCACTAAGCAATGGAAGCATAAATATTTTTAATTTTAACCGAAAGTTTCGTTTTACCGCGCCTCCCGGAATGGTTCAGGGAAAAGATAAGAAAGGAATGATATCTTGGAGATGGTTACAGCTTAAACTGTTTTAGCAACATGACGGTTGACGTCATGTTCCAAAACCATGAACCATGGCTGTACCAAAGGCCATGACATGTAGGTCGCTTATCTGGGATGAGATGGCAATTAAGGGAGATTTGATGTTTAATTCCCAAAAGCTCCAATTTGATGGTCACGTCGACATTGGTGATGAAATTGTAATAACTAAAAATGCTGATCAGCTAGCAGACCACACGTCGTTATTCGTGTTTCGACCTTATCTTTCCATTTGGATTCAACCTTTTGCCGTTTATGCAGCAAAAGGTTGCTGCCCCAGGAAACTCTCTGCATGAATTGGTGTGTAAGGCCATTGTTGCTTTACGATCACACACTCTCATTGTCAAATCAGTCGTGTATGATGGTGCCCAATTGAATAAAAGAATTACTCTGTTAAAAGGAAAGAGTGATGATATTGAGCATAAATTTACCCTTCCAGCAAATGGAAATAATAACAGTCTACCTACTAAATGTTTGGTCAATCAAAACAGTGAGTCAGTTTATCTTGATACTACTGAAATCATTGAACGACGAGGCTGACTTAGAAAACTGGCCTGACATAGAATGCGCTCCTACTAATGAACGAACTTTTGGTGAAAAAGAAAACAGCAAACATGAATCAAGGTTTGAACATTTACTTGAAGAAGGGAAAAGGATAGAGATTTCGTAGATGTGCCTCACTTATTGAAATGCATGCGGAACTACATATTTCACAAAAAAAACAATTACACGTGATAGAGCTAAATCAGCAGCTGCTTTAAGGATACAGTAACTAACCACTTCATCAGTTTAAAGGCTCGCCTGTCAAGTTTTCACATTTCGAAATGCTATATAAGACGGACATGAAAATGAACGGAGAATCTTCTTATAAGCGTATTATGCCAAAATGGAAGAACGCTCACCTTTATCCAATATCATTCCAAAAAATAAATTTTCGATTAGCAGTACAAGTATAAAAACTAACAAATATATAAAAATAGCAGCTAAAGATAAATTTGAAATAAGTGTTGTCAAATAGAGAAACGATCGGCTTTAAATACTATCGCGCAATGCAAGTTAGCACAATGATTGACTTCATAGGTATGAGTTTTAAAGCAAAATAATACTCATTTAACTTTATTGACTTCGTTTTCACATTAATTGGGGCGGAACACACTGAAGAGTTGTTACGGTTACCTTAGAAATCCTTTCATATAATGGATGGACGGTGTTTTAAAAATACAATATTTAGTTCGCAGTGGGGAGATAAAAGAAAGGTAGCTTTTAAGTTCGTGTTTCAAATATCTATATTATAAAGTAAAGTACAAATCTTTTTCACAGAAACTTGGAGAACTGCTAAATGCACTACAAGAAACTGAGTTGTGTTACAGAGAGAAAAAAGGGAGTCCATTTGTTGCACCAACCACGTTACAATTTATGAGAATGAGCTTTTTAAGCACAGTTGGTCTAAATGAAGAAGTATAAAACAAAGCCAAATTTAAGTACATCCTCACTGGAAAATTCAACCAAGATTGTGGGGAGGCTAGTTTGTTTTTATTCCGAACGAAGAATTCGGGGTTCATATTGCTCACATTTGAATTTCTCGATACAGAGGTTTTTCAGTATAATTCAATCTGCTGTTGGTGTAGAGGTGCAGCCAACTGTTACCTCATTTCTTCATCTCTTATGAATGCTTTGCATTTACTACCCAGTCAATTTTCACGTAAAAATAAGTGGGTGGATGAAGAACACATGAGGCTTCTGACCTCTTACACTGATTCATGCTGTAAAAATTCAAGGAAAACGTCAAAGAGGCTGCAGATTTCAGACTTGGGTATCAAGAAATTCTTCAAGGAGGGTTTCAATATCTAGAGAAATTTCTCTGTTGCCAACCAACAGCAAATTATGAGTTTCTGAAGAATACAACACAGTAAATAACCACATAGTCTACGATTTATCTGAATATATTCTTTAAGCTAGATCAAAAATGATCAAATGCGAAAATTGCTGGAAAACCAAAAAGGACAAGCTACCCGGGGATTTTCTAGAATCTGCATTTGTGGACGTTAAAGACCGTGGGCGTCTTTAGTGTTCTACGCCATGTATTACATACCATCCTTTACCTGTATTACACACTTTCGGCAGTAGAACAAATTCTTGACGAACATTTCAAGACAGCAAAAAGGTTACGTAAAAGAATAATTTGAAGCTGTTGTAAATAAACAAAGCAATCTCAAACTGCCTCCATTTGCTGTGATCAGTATCGTTCTGAACTAGTGCCCAAGCTAGTTTTTGAGTATGTTGTCATACGCTTCCGTTTTAAAGCGAGAAACCCAAAAAAAAACTTCTTGCTAAGGACATAGCGCTTAGGTCTCAGCGCCACAGCAACATGAAACAATAAAAACTAATCAGTACAAAAGCATCAATAGAATCAACAGAAACTCCAAAAAAGAATGACAAAAAATGTGATGCCAACTGTAACAGATGCAAACAATAGTAAAAATGCTTCAACTTCACAAGAAACAAATGTCTGCGTCCAAAATGCAGTAAGCAAAGCTCCAGGAAAAAAGGCCTGGAGATGTGGGAAGTGTCTACAAGAGGGTATTTAACATTAAAAACACTTATTTGCATTTAAATAATACCTTTGGCATTTACAGGGCACTACAAGAACCGATGTCTGTCTTGAAAAAATTGGCAAACTCATTGCAAATAAATTATAAATTTTGCATTTACAGGCCACAAAAAGCCAATATCTGTCTTAATAAAGAATAATTGACAACCGATTAAAAACATGACATCATTCCATTATTATGAAAATAGTTACCATGTGAAACAAACCCGAAATATATAAGATAAGTCAAATTTTTGATAGCAATAAAATATGTACCTGACACTGATTCTGACAGCTTACTTTTTGGGACTTCGTAGTCTGCTCCAATTCAAGGCTTCAACGTAAATAATCTGGATTGTACTTCAAAACAAACTTTAAAGTAGGTCGAACCAAATGTTTAGCCAACTTTTGAGATGCTCTTAACACACATGACAGCTCTACTTAACGAGTCGTGTAAAACAGACATCGTGAGGGATTAACAAAAATTACCATTTTAGCGTGAATTGTCTTCAATTGAAGTCACATTTTGGCGCCAATTCGAATATTATAAGATTCAGCTGAATTACCACATTATGTCTTTCGCGTATTGTTTCATCTTTAGTTTAGTACAACTCTGAACCAATACTCTAATCCATAATTCACCTTAAAATAGCTTGGTACTCCCCCTTTTTTAAATAATAATAATAATTGGAAAACAGACTACATAAATAAAAACTGTAGAGAGTAATAATTTAGTTTCTTTTTGCATATTATTTCAATTAAACGTAAAACATGTTAGAGATAACTGAGGTATCTGTTGAAATTGAAATCAATTATAATTTGAATGAGGACCCAAAGTGATTCAAATAGAAATGGAAATAGAAAAATAAAAAAAAAAAAACATGTTTCTAACTGTTCGAAAGACAAACCATATTTGGAAATTGCTCACAAAGCAAATTCTGTGTATTTGGGTAATATAATATGGTTTACAATGACAGTTAACTAATATATATAACCAATATTCCTCATAAAAAGCCGATGAAAGTGAACTATTCAAAGCTGTGTGAAAAATCACACATACCTTTAACTATCATTACAAAAATTGCTAAAGACATAAGATTTTTGGGTTAAAAGTTCGTAAGAAAAGTGAGCAACCCAAGAAATTACGGGTCAAATTGAGCATGTGGAGTGCACCAAGCGTAAACAGTATTTATTCAGATTTGTGGAACTGTATGTGACGTAATCACCCAACCTGTCTTTGATGTCATTCTTGAATAAGTTTAACAAATATACTAACACTTCATTGTCCTATTGCTGTCATCAGCTAATGCATAATAAAGTGATTGATTCAAATAGAAATTGTCAGATAAAAAATGCATTAAACCTACTTTTTCTGCAATTCATTCTTATCACAAAAAATGTTAAAGTACACATTTCTAACACATAAGGTTTACTATATAGGGCTACGAAATAAAAACTGCGGACTTCTTCTGCGGAAGTGAGGTTTACTTTCTATTTTTCTGAATTGTATTCAGCTTTGGTCATTTATTTGTTGTTAATTTCACTTCACTTTAGCTGAAGTGCAGCAGAATTGTATTCATGCACCCAAAATACGACTTATGATGATATTCCTGGAAATGAGGTTTCTTAATTATTATTTTTTACCTATTTTTTGTTGCTTTTTGAATTTGATGTCTCCTTACTAATCATTAAATTTGCAGACGACGTATTGCATTTGGCTCGATGATCGTCAGCCGTTTAATCTCCGCTGGAAAGTTTTCCTCTCCTAGTATTTTTGGGGGTCGTCTTATGGAAGCATGATAAACATTATGGAATGGTCACAAATGAATACACACTTGCCTGCGATAATGGCAGATACCATGAATATTCTTTACAGAGACTCAGACCAACCATGAAGACCTTGCAGCAGATTGGAGAAGTTGCACGACTTTTTGCTTTACGAAATCATTGAAACTATAGAAATCTGCATACTGATTTGAAATTATTACAACGACGGGACAACGTCTTTGATTGACACTAGATCGTCTGAAATTATACAAATTAAGCCACTGTAATGCGACACCAAAATAGGCCTAATTGCGATTACGACTGGTCCATGCATCACTCGCCAATCATGCATAGTTTGCCACTTTTAGCTGTAAAGCTTAAGTCTTACAAGCTGTTCTATGAGGTTGATCTTCATCCGTTGAAATTGGTCATGTATACTGGAATGCAGCCTTGTTTACCAAAATGTTTAGCATTGCTGATATCTCTTTTCTACAAAGCAACGAATTGAAGGGCGAAATATGGTGTTTTGTAGACTTGCTTCTTCTATTCTACAGCATCATCTCGTTTGTCTTGGTCATTCTTTTTAAAAATGGTTTGACAAATGATAACAGTCTTTACCACACCAAAATCCTAATTTTGTTTCATTTTCTTGGTGGACTGATCATTATTTTCACCACTCCGGTTTCATTTTTTGGTTTCAGTTTCGCTGATTCCTGCCTCCCTGCATTGCTCTCCTTTAATTTTTTTTTGTTTAAAGTTGTCATGCACTGAAAGGAGATCATACAATAATTTAAAAGTTACTAATTGTTTGGATTCATCATTATCATTTTGACTTTCAATAATGACCGGACAAAAATTGCGACTCTTGACACTAGTTAAACCAAATATTTCGCATTACATTTTTTATTATATTTTTCTGATTTAGCTTTGATTCATTGTTTGATTCAAATCACAAATAAAATAAAATTTCACTGTTTTACTTGATTTGGAAAATTTAATCAATTTTGATCTAATTTTTAATTTAATACGACAAATTATTTTTTAATCAAAAATTTGATTCAGAAAACACTTTGAATAAAACAGTAAACATTCGCTTCATTACACGCTGTTTGATGTCTCGTTGGTCCATTTATATAAAAGAGAAACGTGCTTTTGAGGAGTTAATTTTCTTGTATTCAATCAGTTTCGGCAAGAATTTAATGTTCTGGTCAGTTATACCAGGTAAACAATTGGTAAACAGCTGTGCACTTATTTGTTACCATGCCATAACATACCTACAAATGTTTGTTAAACTGGGTGAATATGAGTCATGTTTGTATGCAGTATATATTTCTTGCTGGGTCCCATATGAGGTTGGGCGACACTGCCCGAATAGTGTTATTCGCGACCATATGCAGGCTTGGATGAAAGAAATTACGAGGAGTACGACTAGTATCTATGATTATGATTATTATTATGGTTAGGATTAGTATCTACACCAACAAAAAAGTCATGTAGAGTAAGTTTCATCGATTACATATAATTTCAAAGTCGATCAATGAAATAATACAGTATTGATTAGTTTTTGAAAAGCCACATATGAGTTTCTATATCGATATTTTTTGACGTTTTTCAATTTGCACCTAAGAAAACCAGATCTACAACATTTTTAAATTGGATAATCTATTGCAATAAAAGATTTCGTTGCACTCCCAGCTTTTTGGAAATTGCAATTTAATCTGTCATTGCGCTAACAAAAGATACTGAATTTTGTGACGATTTCATTGAGCTAACTGCCTGGTTTTTCTAAGACAACAAAAGATTTTCCTTTCCTTTGATTTTTACCTATAAGTTTAAATAATAAATCTTAGTTGAAAATAAATTATCATAAACAACATGATTTCTTTTCTTGGTAAAAATGAAGTAGGATCTTGAGAAGTAAGGAATTCGGTCGGCAAGCGAAACGGAAGGAAGCAAAATACGGTTAATTCTCTAATTGTTTCATTATACCTTGTATGTTTTACCTTTTTTGCAACCAAAGGGGCCAAGTCTGTGGGAATTAGTGATCATTGGGCGGCTTCCACCTTTTCTTCTGTTTTTTTTTTTTTGAGGCAGAAATCAACCAAAAAAATTAATTCACCTCCGTCTATGTAATTTTGTGAATGAATAGCTCATGCAAATCTTAACCGAGAAAAGACTTTTGATAGTTGGTATGCAGTTTTATCGTTTTTCCAAGATCTAAAAACAGTGAATTTTTACCCAATTCGTTTTATTGACCAAAAAACAGTTGCTTCGTACAAAAAACGGTAAGTTACAATATAAATTGATCATTTTAAGTTGACGTAATTTATTCAAGTAATGGTATATTGTGCAGTTTAAAAACTAATTGGAATTTACCCTAGTGGCACTTTTCCTCCCTTGGACGTCCATGGCACGTCTGTACATCCCAGCCATATCTACATCCAAATTGAAAATTTCTGATGGAGACAAGACAGCCATAGGATGTCTAGCAATGATAGCCTAAAGATGTCTATATTGGCATGCAAAGGAGTTAACTGATAAGTCAGTGACCAACAACCAAGAACGGAAACTCAAACAACAAGCCCAACGAAGTTCTCATTAAACCCAACCACGAAACAACACAAAGAGCAGCAGCTCAGCAGGTTATTAGTGCACATAATCCATCCTTTTTTATTGTCCCTAATTAATCATCTAATTGTGTGACAGTTAATGAAGACTTGGATTGTTTAGCGGATCCAGAAGGCATGGATCAAGCACGAATGTACCACTCATATGTCAATGAAAACACAGTGAACTCTTCAGGTATATTTTAAATTCAAGAATTGAGAAAAGGTAAATAAATTAATTTCTTTTTAGTGTTCGATCAAGGATCAAAGGAAAATGCCATCCAGAAGTTGCGAGAGAAGCTGCAAGAATTGATGATTGCTTCTGAATTGGAAGCCAATCAAGCCATAGCTGACTCCGTCTCCCCTGAGATAAAAGAAAAGAAAAAAAGAATATCTGAAGAAAAGGATCTTGATTGTTTGTGGACTGATGTTGAGTCCCTTGCTTTCAAAGCCTTTGAGCATCACCATGGCATTAGGGGATTCAGTTGCAAGAACTGTGATGACCAAAGCAATCAAATAATCAACTGCCTTGATTGCAGTGAAAAACTCTGTGGACAATGTGACGAAAAAATCCACCTGCGGATTCCATTTCATCAAAGATCATTTTATTCTAATACTCGGCCTGGAAAAGAATTGCTTCCGACTGCATTTCTGGATCATCAGGGGCAAATTGTAGTAAAGAGCGTTTTTATCCCTTTGTGTTCCCCAAAATGCGACAAATGCGATACACACATGTCACAAATTGCTAGTTACGCGTTTCACGCTGTAGTCACTCCAAAAGGTTGGTTTCATACATTTTCCGTAATCAGTTTTGAAATCTAAAACCTCAAATTTATTTTCTTATAGGGAGATTCGATTTAAATAGAACTATTTTTCACTGTGATAACTGTTCGATTAATCAAGAAGCGGATTTCACAGACTTTATTACTTCTAGATACTTCCCTGGCTCTATATATCTTTTTTCGTTCGTTTTTTTTTGCGTTTGTGGCGTCATTTAAAATACTTGACGCATGGTACCTCTGAATATAAGTTTTTGGAAACAATTATGGCGATATATCATCATCGATATCCAATGGATATCTCTGTGCTAGTAGGGTTCTCCCAGGGCGCTAATTAAGGGTTGAGAAGTCGAAGTTGATTCACCAGAGGCTTCATATTCCTCTTGTTTATTGATTTCATCAGAGTTTTGTCCATTAAAATTAGAATACAACACAAAAAGACAAAAAGTTACCTATAAACCAGCTGTCTGACAAAAGTTTCATATCGGTCTTCATCTTTTTCCCAGTAGCTGAGAAATTGACAAACTCTTTAATTCGTTCCCCATAGGCTTCAAAATGCCAACACTTTTTTTACCTTTGTCGGGGAATGAATGCCAACCAACATTTCAAGTTTTAACTTTTTTATATCCGTTGAGCCTTTAACAACAAATAGGAAATCAATTATAAAAGATAAACTTTAACAAGCAATTAGCAATTACTTCTCTCTTAAATTGCAAAGTCACACATCTCCTTGTTGGATCACTTAAACCATTTCGAACTCCCTTAGGACTTTTTCTTACATTTCCATGATCTGCTTTGATTGGTTTTTCTTGTACACCGGGTTCTACATATTAGTTCCCTACATCTTCCTCTCTGCTGTCAGAGTCCTCCATTGTGATCAAACACTAACATAAAATAACGAAAACAATAGGAAAAAAGAAAAATCCTGGCAGACGTCAAAACACGAGTTGAGGCCCTCCACCGCTAGGAACGCTGGAAATAGGGTGCCATGTACGCGCTCACCCCCGCCTGAACTCACTCACTGCAACCGGTGTTGTCTGTTCTACAGTTGGCCTCCGGGCGGCCTCGTCTGAATGCCCAGCAGAGTTCAGGTAATCATCAATATAAAGGTTGTTTCTGACCGTTTGCGCTGCTTCCTTCATCTCAGGTTCAGCATGGTCCGCCAGGAGCCAGGTGGGGTTAATGGCCACACGGGAGAGCAGAAAACGCCAAATGTAACCCGTGTCATCTCGCAGATAGTAACTGCCCTGTCCTTTTCGGGCCATAAGGATCGGTAATAGGGTCGGTCAACATCCTTTAGTATATTTTCATACTAATTTGGTATTGGTACATCCTTAAAATATTTTTTGAGGATGGTAAGCTTTTTACTAGCTTTCTTGCGTATGATGTGAAAAAGTGCATAGAACATGTCAATCCAGCTAAACCAGTCAAGTTGCCAGAATATCCCTCCAACTAGATTGTCACGGAAGATCGATCACTTTTCTCTCGAACAAAGGATTTCTCTTGACCTTCCAGATATGTATCAATGCAAACGAGGAAAGAGCAGGGCAAGTAGGATAGTGCTCGAACTTTTTTACTAGACGAGCACCAACCTGTGAAGCTGAATCCGATGGCACGATTTGAAATCCATCTTGAGGTGTGATATGACCTCCAAAATAGATACATGCCTTCTCTGCTCCCTTAAACTCTGCACTTCCGTCTCGAATCACTGTTAAGCTGACTGCAAGGTTTGTCGTCTTGAAATCTATTCGGTGTCTAGATTATTAATGTGACAGGGCCAACTACAAGTATGGGCAAAAAGTTCTTTCGACCAAAGACGAGGCTGAGTGCGAGTCTCAACCAAGGTAGCAGCATACGCGAGGTGTTGCTGGGTTTGAGTATTCACGACTGCGTCATCAGCTTCGTCCAACAACTCGATGATCCTATCGTGGATGACCTTTTATTCTCCTAGGAAGGTTCGTGTGTCAGCTAGATGTCTCTCTTCATCTCGCCTGTACAATTCATATGTGACGATGGCGTTGATTCGGGTAGTAGTCTGGTTTTCTTCCTCTGCACGACCTTCTGCCTAGCTTTACAATCGTCCAAGTTCGATGCAGGAATTCAATTTAGGTTGGCCATATTTTAAATCAATGTTCAGTTCATCTCTGGTTCAAAGGACCAGATGATAACTCGGTAGAGAGCAGTGGATTAGATTGCCAATCTCTGAAAACATGAAAACTCTCTCGAGCAAAAAAATCTCCAATTCTAAGAAACTGAGAACACGTTAAATAACTGCTAATGTAGAAAATCTATTTCGGTTTTACCTGAGACTAAGTCAGTCTTCTAGGGTTTGCGGAGCCAAGTCACCCTCAAACAAGTTCACAGAAAATCTTTCCTTTCCGTCTACATCTTTTCCAATGTTCCATCCACTAGTTTGTGGTGAAAACACGTTTGGATTAAGGGTAAATACAGAATTCAATGCCAAACAAATGCAATTGGCCCTGTTTATTTTTTGTTGAAGTAACGACTTGCACGGAGGTAACGAACTACCATCTATCTTCCCTTGTGACGTTGGCAGTTTTGGTGAATGTGATACACTTTTGTAAAAAGTTCCAGGCAGGCTTCGATAACAGTCGGCTTTTCCAAATGTTTTAAATCCCGTTCATTTCACGAACAAACATTTCAATATTTATTACGACTGTGTAAGTGATTTGTTCAATCTGCCCTAGAAAAGCAAAAGCTTATTGGTAATAAACTTCATTTTTTTCTAAAATGGCCAATGGTCTTATCTTTCTCTTCGTTGCAGAGGCATGGTCACAACCCGCAAAACAGTGTAGATCGGTAAGCGCACTGGTTTGCTAGGCTAAACACCAGAGGTAACCACGTAAGAAACGTCAATCCCTCTGCTGACCCCGTTTACACAAGAGCCATCACGAAGGGATTGATCGCCACTATTGCTGACTATTAAAGGTTTTATCGTCTCACTAACAGTACCACTTACCACGCAAAAGAAAACAAGTAAAACCAAAGCTGTCCAGAGAACACACCAGAACTGAGACCAAGCAAAAACTAGGTTAAAACAGGGTGGCAATCAAGGTCACTACAGAAACAGGCCGATCAAGGTTAGCCTTTTGGGTCACCAACACCACCAAATGGCCAAAACAGATTGCAGACCAAAACAAAGGTTACAATATTCCCACTTTAAACTTTTTCGATCGAGTCGATCGAAATGCGTCTCATTCTGGGTTGGCTCTTAGACTATTATAATTGAAAAGCAAAATTCAAACCATGCAATGACACTTAGAGGTTACAGCTAATATATATTCTTAATAATTTTTTTCTTATTCACAAATAAATTATTCTAAGAGAAATTATTTAAACAAATTTTCAGACATTTCACCCTGATAATTATTATTCCCATAGATTAATCATTTTTTAAACTTTATCTTGAGTAGGATGAAGAAATTTTTACCAAAAAAAGCTCTGAGATCAAACGAAGGAACATAAAATTGAAAATAAAACTGCATCCGGCAGCTAAGACCCGTCAGAGGAGGAAATGACGAATTTGTTGATCTTTTTTGACAACGGTATCACAGACAGCCGTCGGCTAATCACTGGTTTAATCTTAATTCACAATGGTGCCCCTGTATCGAAGCTGAATTTGTGTCAGCCTGAGAAACTTTTAAAGAAATTCCACTCTTTAATTTGGTCTTTGCTAAGTCCGCAGTTTAAGAGGAGGTCTTGAAATGCAAAACCTTTGGGCTTACGTAAACCCAGGTTTCTATACAGCAAGCAGCAGCACAACTTCCCCGTCTTTTTAAGTCTCTCTGTTTATGTCAGACATACGTGTTTAAAGCCTTCTACCAATCGTGTGTCAACTGTCAAAGGTTATGCATGTCCAAATAATATAAAAACTTAAGGACATAAACAAGTATGTCCTGGAAGTCTTTCGAAAGTCTGTTGAAAGAGTTTATCAATCACCTTCATCTTCTAGATCATCTTATTCGTAAAATGGCTCGTCATAATGATTATCCCAATCATCTCTTCCCCTTGTATGAAACATTTTTAAGTGATACGAAATGTTTAAAAAGTTTTACCGCGCAAGGTATTAGGCCTCCAGTATTGACACTAAGCTGCAGTAGGTGTATAGAAAATTCGTCTTCTGCTAGTGTCTCAAATCGTAATTACGATAACAAAACAATCAACTGATGATCAGGCACAACATAATACGCTTCATAATTTTATGGTGATGCAAAACTGGAATAAAGGGTGTGTGCGCTTTAAATATGTTCATTTTTTCATTTTGATGGAATTTATTGATTGCATGGCATTTCCAAAAAGAAGTCGTCTTTTTTGTGCATTAAAGAATGGAATACTAACAAGAAAAAGAATGGAATGAATTAGAATTGGAGAAATTAAAGAATCGGTTCGTTTCACTAAAGAATAAGGTACTACCAGGCCTACAAACCTGACATGGTGATGCTAATTTGAAGTAAGAGGATAACTATAGCATAAATTAGTTTACTAGTAAAAACTTGAGCATTTTTAGAAATTTCTCATTAATATAGGAAAAGAAATCCCTGTACCTGAAGATCACTAGATTGTTTTACTCTTTACTGAAACATAAGTATTCCTTGATATTTTTGTAAAGCATGGTTGATAGGCGTAACATAATGTATAGGTAGTCAGTAGTTGTTAACAGATTCATTAGGTAAATATGGTTACGACACTATAAGAAAATAGTATTATGATATCCACGGTTTCTGACTGTTTTTAAGTTCTTATGTTGTTAAGTGTCATTCAAAAAATGAAAATCTGGTTTATCAGGGGTAAACGTCCTCGATCAACTGGCATGACTTCTATGTTAATGAAATATTCAGTCTAGTGTATTTTTTTTATTATTTCACTTTTAGCCACAATATGTTCTTCATTTCGAAAAAGATAAACAGGTATCTTTCTATGTTAGGTTCCTCTGAATCGGCAGACTCCCTTTTTCTTACCTGAAAATGGGATTGGAATACATTTTTTCTTTAAATTCCCTTTCCTTTTCAGGCACAGGCAAAATGATGGAGAATCCGGAGAAAACTCAAGGCCCTTGGCGTTTTCCGATGATGATGTCGTCGATTTTTGTAACCTCGTCGTCATCGATTATTTTTTCTCGATTTCCATGAGTCGATGGTATAGCTCTTTCTCTTCGTCGGTCATATTCTGTGGTTTTTATTTACGTGTAGCTCACTTTACTTTACAGTTTACAGTTAACTTTTGTTGTTCAACGTTTGGACAACGTCAAATGTAATTCGGGTGAAAATTATACCTGGTAACGTTGATCCACACTGAGAATCATTGTCAGCCGGAAAGTGTATTTCAGGAATTTATTGGCGTAAATGTTGTATATTCACTGCACGTAGGTGTCGCAGTTTTTAAACCCCCTATAGGTCCAGGGGAATAAAAAGGATGGGGGCCTACCAAACTTTATTATTTTGCATTTTGTTGATCAATCAACCAAACTAATCCATTTATTATCCCTAATATTCTCAATACTACGATTGCATGTGCTTTGTAAAAAAATTATTCTTCATATAAATAGGATTGATGAGGTTCCCGAAAACAGAGGAATCGTGGCTTATTTTATTTGGGTGAGAGGGATGGGCCAATCAAGTGTAATTGCAGGCCATTCTGTTCACAATGTCCGCATTGAAAGAAATCGGCGGGATGCAAAGGCGATCTGTATCTGTTGTTTTTTCTTTTCTTTTTTGTAAGCAATAGAACGTGCATGTATCATAAACTACCGCGATGAAATTGCTACATATTGTTTACACACAGTCTTCTTCCCTTTAATGAAGAAATCTGTGGAAATACATAGAGAATCGTGGAACTTACATAAACTTCGAATATTACGGTATAAATCTCATAATTTAGTTTTCAAATCAGTTCGAGAAAATCTTAAAGCGCATTCACTGAAATACAATTAATTCTATCGTAAGGTATTTGGTTATTATAGATGCTTTATCGTTTCCGCTGTAACATTATACTTTTTTAATCAATCGTGTAGAAAAATGTGTAGTCTTTATAAAAAAACTGCTTTCAGAACAAACTTGATTTCTCATTATAACGACAAGAAATAAAAATTAAAAGACGTTTAAAAAAGCTGAAAGTAAATTTGCCCAAATATTTTGAAGGATACTAGAAAATTAGAAAGTCAACAACATTAATTCAAGAAAATTAAAGGTGAAAAATCGGTGTAAGTTTTTGTGAAGTATGGAAACTCATTTATCTATAGGCAAGAATGAGCGACGAATGAATAAATATATCAATAAACTTCGAATTAATTGAGAAACAATTGCTGTATTGCAATCGCTGATTTTTATTAATATTTAAGTTTTGAATTAGTTATGGTGATCAAGGCAAATCAGTGTGTAGTGTGTTGTGCAGTTAACACGTTGGTTCAACGCTGTTTTTTTGTTAATTATCTGTTAGCTACAGAATACCAATTCTCCCGTGCTTGATTCTTCTTTTTTTAACTACGATATGGACTGAATGTTCATAAACCTGTTTGAAGAAAGTTAAAATTACCACAGTATAAAAATTAAGTAGCTAGTAGATTTATCTCATTCATGAACTGGTAAAATATCTTGTAAATTGTTAATTGAATGTAACTGTTGCCACCCGTTTCGGCACTTTTTTCGGCACTTTGAATTTTGGCGGTTTCGGCACCAATTTTTTCCGTTTCGGCACTGCGATTGTATTTTTGGCACCGCAACCAGAGGTGGTCCTAAGTATTGGTATTTCGGTTCATGTTTTCTTAGCCACTTTTGTCCGTTTCGGCACTATTTTTGTCTGTTTCAGCACAGCCCCAAAAATCCTATATGACCGAATGATTTAGGTTGAAAAATCCAAGAAAATCTCGCAAAAGACACAACGGCAGGTCTCATCTTACTTTCAACCTATCACAAATGTCACCTGTGTTGTAGGTGCCAACCAGCTTCAAGCCTTTAATAGTGCTAAAATCCAAACAAGTAATGAAGAGAAAGAAAATCAGCAACAAGTTGTTCTCAGTCCAGCTTCTGATGGCAGATATTGAAACAGTTCAGGTAGTCGAAAATATAAATAAGAATGCATAAGGCGGATTAAGGCCATTGTATATCTAATACCTAACTTGCAACGGTAAAATGTAACTAAATACAAATCGGAAAACCAAAAAAAGGAGCGGATAATTTTAGGATAATTACGATTGAGCAAAAGGATAATTTCGGATAATTTGGCAATCTTGGGAGGATAGTCCAAGCCTCTGCCGTGGAAGCACTGCCTAGATGACTTGAAAAATAATTTTTTGTTTTTGTGCCGAAACGGACACAGTTAGTGCCGAAAAAGACACAATTTGTGCCGAAACGGAGAATATTACGGAGAACAGAAATACTTTGTATCATAAAAATAACGTCATTTGTGTGGAAATCACAAGGGATGACATCAATTTACAATAAACACCACAAAAAAAAACCCTTATTCTGAACTACAGATGGGAACACTACAGAATAGCCCTGTTTTCTTATAATTGGAAATATGATGATGAATTTGAATTGACTTTAACTAATAGTGCAAAGGAAATCCACGAGTAGTTGTACTTAATCCATATGCAGACTGTACTAGTCATCATTTCAAAATAGAATTATGTCACGTATACAAAAAATTACCAATGAAAGCGTTTTCAAGTCAACAGAATATTTTTTATGTTTTTTTATTTCAATGATTACATCAAAATGAATTCAAATGAAAAGAAAAACATAAACTCGAGTTTCATCAAGCACGTAAAAAATTATATTTGAGTGCCAAAGAGAGTAGGCCACTTCGTTATCCAAGTAAGCCAACATCGGGTCCAAACTGATCTCATACGCGATTCAGATAGTATTCTTTGTGGTTATAAAGAATTTTTTTTCTTTTTGGACTACTGGTTTTCATCAGCAACCATTCTGGTTTTTTCCTCTGTTCATTCTTGTTTTCTTTCCCCATTTACAACATTTACTATCTCGAAGACAAAGTCTGAAGATGCATTGTTATGTGTATCAAGACGTGGTTAAAGAATAAAGGAAATCATATAACAAAAAAAATGTTCCCTTTTGGATTCGGTAATGTTCATCAGATACCTGTCTTTCAAGTGTTTAAATATTGTTATTTCATCGGACAGGTCTACATATAAAAAAGAAACTTGATTAGTTTAAGTTTGGCTATTACAATTTTCTATATTACTTATCACTTCCCAAAAGTTTCCCAATCTCTGAAAGTCTCTTACAAGAAACTTTGAAGTGTTCGCTATTTTGGCTGTTAAGACAAGGAAAGATATCAATCTTCTCAATGAACCGATTGTTCAGTTCCTGGGTCCAATTAAATTGAGAATCACACAACACAGTGCATGTTCTTCCGTTAACTCAAATGGAGCGGCGTTACCCTTTTCTGCGTAAAGTAATAACGTTTACTGCCAAAATAATTAATAAACGTACTTTTACTCGTAAAGTTTGTGCCGTGAATCTATGTACATGCTTGTGCCCTTTTCTCTTATAATACTACATCTGTATCATCAAACCTTCCTAGGCTATTCTCCACAATTTTATGAATCTCAATCGATGCCAAATGTTAAAAAGAATTGTAATTTTTGTGGTAATTTTAATGTATCTTGTTTTCAACTAAGTATTTAAGTAGAATATATGCAAACAGAAGTTTGCATAGAATTTGAACGACGTGGGATGCAGAATAGATACAGACACCCAAGATGAGTTTTTGAGATTTTATTCACCCTGGATGAATCAACTATGTACAGTATCCTACAAAAAAATCCGAACACCTTGGTCTCTTTCTATATTAAAAAAAATATTTCGGCATTTTTTTTCTTAATTCTAATAAATGAACTTTGTAAAACAATTAATTCTACATATAATATGAAGTCTTCAAAGTTAAAAACAAAAAATATACATTGAACTGGGCTTTAGAAAAAGAGCTGTGTTCGGATTTTTTTTTAGGATACTGTACGTATATCGTGTGTACAGTGTAGTCGACAGAATTTTGAAATTTTCATCCAAAAAATTTTACCCATAAAACTGCATTGGATAGGGATAGATGTATACAGTGGACATTTTTAGGATGTCCCATGATGTTTTTTACGTGTCTAATTAGGGTAGCTTTTTTAAATTTTTTAGTGATCAATGTATTTTATTCATAATTTTCTAATTTAGATGTTAAATTGTGTCGTCAATCTGCCCATTCTTATTGGATGGAGGTATTTTCTATGATTTCTCCGGATTTCTCATTAATTTGAATGTGTCAGTTTAAATTTTACCTCTCATAAATGAAAAAAGCAGTCTGGTTCTGGGAAATGATGGAAATAAGAACTTGACTGCGCTTTGTGGATGGCGAGGGACCGGTCTCTTTTGTTCTTAACATTACAGCTGTAGACCAATCATGAAAGAGAATGGTCTTTCAAGATTCCAAAGCGTAATCAATCTTCACATCCTCAAATGTCAAAACTACAAATTTTTGTTGTAGAAATCTGAGGAAAAAGCACATTCTCTCAACATAATTTTTGAAATGCCAATTTGAATTTGGTGTGTTGTAACAGTATCGATATAGTGCATGATAATCGATTATGAGCTGTGTTGTGAGTGGGTTACTCGTTGCATCAAGTACCCAACCTTCATTTTGCTGGCGCGATTTATTTACCCCCATTGTCTTCCCCACCCTTTCCTCTTTGCAGCAACCCCCCTCTTTGACCATCAGCAGGGAGGTGATAACCTGCGGTGGTTTTCACCCTCTTGAAGGGCGACTGGGCTGACCAATCACAGCGTGTTCTCGTTGTGACATGAATAAGCTCCCCCCCAAAAAGCTTGTTCTTTTATTATATATGGAAAAGTAATGGAATAAAGGGTGTGTGAACTTTAAATATTTTCGTTTTTCATTTCAGATAAAACTTGATTGTATACACGACATCCCAGAAGGACTTCGTCCTTTTTTAAAATTGTGCCTTAAATGGGATGCTAACAAGGAAGAAAATTGACTAAATGCTGAGTGCATCAATGAAAAAATTGTTTCCTTTCACTACGGAAGGTATGACTCAGGGTACAAACCTAGAACCTTATTTACTGATGCTCATTTGAAGGAACACGGTAACTATAGCATAAAACAGTTTGCTAGTCAAAACTTGTATATTTTTAGAAATTTCACATTAATGTTTGAAAATCGCTGTACAAGACCATCACTAATTTTTCGGTGGTTCTGTAATGGTTCGAATCTCAACAAAAGGAGCGTTACCTATAAAGAAAATTGAATGCGTAATGTACATGAAGGTAATTGTGTGTCACGGACACCTTGAACGTAGCATTTTACTAACATGATTTAACTATTCCACATTCAATTCCGAAGTCAAATGGCTGACTGCTGCACAGTGAACAGTAATTTTTAGGTGGGGACTATGTCTGGGAAAAGTTTGGTTTGGGAAAAGTAGGTTGAGTTGATAATATAGTTGTTAATTGGTCCTCCAGGGTGGCGCGACGTTTCTGCTCTTTCAGGGCCAAACGTCTTTCCCGTTCTTCGAGAGCCACTCGACGCTTTTATTTTTCTGCCAGCTCTTCATCCCTCTGACGGGTCAATTCCTGTTGAAGCTCCTCTCATTCCTGGGCGGCCTGCTGTTGTCGTTGCTTCTTTTTCAAGGTTGAATGTTCCTAATGGGAATAATTATTGAAATTAATAAATATTAATTTCAATAATAACTAATAAATGAATAATAAATAATACCAGGTGAAGAATTGCTCTTCATTTAGATAGAAGATGTACTTTTCAAAACATTGGTAAATTGATGTATATTTATTGTCAGCTGCGGCATACATTATGTATCCATCTCTTAAATATAAAAAAATAAATTATGAAACTTAGTTGTAATTAACATTAATAACCACATTACCGTAAACACGTAGATGGCAAAGAAACTCTCCATATCGCTGTTTAACAGTTTTCACAACGTATGAAGTTCCCACAAATTTCGTGAGAAAAACGAAAAGCTTCTGACTATCTCCATGCTCATTGGGGTTGACAATTCAAAATGTGTCTCCTTGTTAGCTGAAATGTGCAAAATGTGCAAATGTTTCATGTAAGACACTCAGAACAACACCTTTCAGAACTGATGGGCCAATTTATAAAAGAAAGAGAAGGAATTCCGTGGCTTTCAACCGTGGTAAATCATGTAGGTAACGAGGACGCCCGGCGAACTCGGAAGGATCGATCTTTGAAAACGAACAAGTCTGCACGGAAATTTGGCAACGTCGTCGTGGGTTGTGCGATGTTTCGTTTTCTCGGCTTAACCAATGAAGGAGAAGCTTTCTCAACAATCCATGACAGCAGTGATGTATTTAATTCAGCGGGAAATTCAACACCATGTCGAGGTCCAATTCCTCCAGCACAACTGTCTCCATTGCTTGGAAATCCGGACATGTCCTGTCGATAAAGTCTTCGTGAGTCCGTAGAGGAGCGTCGATATCCGAGAATGTTTCTCTTTCATGCACCTTGCCGGGCTTCTTGTAATACACTCCATTTGCTTTGCATATTTTGGGCATGCATTTCGCGCGGTAAGTCCCCTGTTCCCGGTGATGAATGATCCGGCAGATGAATCACATGTACAACCCCATATTTTCACTGTATAGTGTTGCTCGCCTTGGATAAACTATCTTCTTTGAGTTTTTTTCGCCTCATCAACGAATGGGCGCAATAACTCATGTGTGCACTTTGGTTTGCTAGGCCTTCACCAAACTCCAATCGGAATGGTGGGTGTTTTCCTCTTACTTTCCCAAGAATTGGCCAAAACGAAAGTGGTACTGCTTTTCAACAGTGTTAGACCGTCCACGTTGACTAGGATTTTTAAGGAAGAGTGACGAAGTTTGGCTGTCTTCAGGTTATTAAAAATCCCCTTCTCCAGGTCAAAATTGTAATATGTACCGTTAGCCATTCCTTTGAGGACGACAGTTCTTGGCATTTTCAAACGTGTACGGGAGTCTTGTGGTAGAGCGTCAAAAACGTTTTTCTGCTTTTTAAGCCTCTTTGCTCCTTTAAAAAACGATGTAGCTGTGGTACCGGATGTCTTGGTTCTTGAAAAGAATTCCACCAGAAATTGACGTAGTTCGGTTGGGTTGTCAATTTCCTTTTCTTTAAGAAGTAAAGCGTCGTGATCAGCTTCCGTGAAGTCAAAAGGATCAGCCAAATGTTAAGCGTCATCTTCGTCGTAAGGGGTCTCGATTGGTAAGAAGTAACTCGAGTCCGGGTAGTATTCTTCACATTCTAATCCAACACTTTCGGTAAACGACACATTTTCCATGCGGATTTCTTCCGAGCTGCTGTCAAGTCAGGTATCGTGAGCTAAACTGACCTCCGTCAGCTACAAAACCGGTTTCTTCATCTGCGCTGGAATGTAATTCGGAATTTTACCGTTCATCGGTCACACTGATGATATTCAAAAGAGCATTGTCAACCATTCGTTGTAAGCGATTTCGCAATTTTCGCTTGCTAACCCTACGTTTCCTGGGAACGAACGGGTTAATTCTAAAAGAAAAGGGAAACCATTTCCTGAAATTAAACATCTTGTCAAAAAGAAAAATCTAATAATAATTGTGTATAAATAAATTAATAAAACCGAATACCCTGGTTTCTTTATGGATTGTAATTGGGCAACTGAGTTTAACGATCAAATAATCAAAAGCGGAAAACCACGGTCGGGCCTTACGATGAAAAGGGATCACCAAAATTTTCAAGACATCTCAACAAGATTAGGATACGATGTTCTGATGGATCGCATCTGGAATCTGCGGAAAACACAACGTTAGAGTAAGTTTCTAAAATGAGTTCAAATCGGACATGAAAAAATGCGCACGAAGTACCAATCCGATGATTAATTGGCCGCACAGTGAGTATTGATCACTTAATACTGAAGACATTATCAAGACTCGTATCCGTATTATCAACTGGATTACATCCGAGATGATTAGGATCGTAGCCTTACCAAAGATGTGGCTAATCAGTATCTACAAGTTTACTGAATCGCAAACGATGACATCTGCGGATAACAAAAGGTAACTGGAGGCCCCAAATGAAATAAAAATGGTTTGGGACAATTAATCGTGTACGACATACCAATCTAATGACAAATTGGCCACACAGAGAGTAGGCATCGCCAAAAACAGAGAAATTCTCACAAAGAATCGGATCTTGATTCTTTGCTGGATCGCATCCGGGTTCTGTGCATAAAAAAACGTGAACGTTAGTCTCTAAAAAAAGGGATGGGGCGCATGTCATACCAATGAATCATTGGTATTGATCATTGGCAATGATCAATCCGATGAAGAGGTGGCGCTAAGTGTCCCACCAAGGTCATGAGCATATTATCAGGTCGTAAGGAAATGGGACGTTGCACATCAAGCCGATGCCGCAAATAAGAGCCTATATAAAATTGGAGATGAGGGCAAAATTCTGACAAGTTTATCAAGTTTTTATATAATTGAAAATGGGAGGAAATATCGGCCCAATGAACTAACTAACAAAACGTCAGGTGTTAGTTTTCATGAGTGACGTAATTAAGGGATGACCTCGTCGTCGCAGAGATTTTAGTCTTTTGGTTAACGTTTGGCTTTTTGAAGTCCCAGTTAGCGTGAATACTCGGCTGCTGAGTCTGCAAGCTGTAGCGTAGGAAAAGAAAAGTACAAGTTTAAAGGATTTTTAAAAAATCAATCAATTTCATTTAACAATGAATTACTTACGTAAAACTGGCAAAATAAAAAAGCCTGGCAATATACAAATTGACAGGAATGGGCAAATTGGAAGAACTCAAGAGCAGGTGCTGATAACGCTTAATGATGATTTGTTGGAAAGCGATGCTAATTTTCTAAGAAATATTTGATGAGAGATAGCAACTGAATCAGGGTCTATCAATTCTGGACACTATAAACATTGAAAACCAATAAATATGAATCGTGTTTTTTGACCAATCAAATCGTTTACGTCGTTAGATATTACTTTTTTTTAATAAAAAGGCAATATATAAGGATATACATCTCAGCTTTAAAAGAGAACTATCATATCCATAGAAGTTTTTGAGACCTTAGAAAATAATCATTCTCTCTTCTTTATTTTAATACGGTAGAAAAATTCAAGACAGGTCATAGCCTCGAGATGTATCTCGATACAGTACCCCTCCTCCTAGCCAAAGTTATGTCGATCACGTTCATCAGCGTTCTAGTAGTGTTCTTTCATTAATTATTTAAAATTTTAGTCACCATTAATGTTTTTACTATTGAAACTTAACCGGGGCCACTGCAGATACTCAGGAGTCATCTTTGGGATTAAACTGCTGAGAGGATGTGCTACGCATCAGCGATTCTCAACACAACCATGGTAATCAGTAACGTTTGAGTGAAGGTAAGCCTTTAATTGAATCAAAGCAATTTTATGCAGGGCATTAATGTCAGGTATACTATCTTCTGCACAGGA
Source organism: Daphnia pulex (assembly GCF_021134715.1). NCBI lineage: Eukaryota > Metazoa > Arthropoda > Branchiopoda > Diplostraca > Daphniidae > Daphnia > Daphnia pulex. Next base: position 1,491,198 of record NC_060024.1, on the reverse strand, counting down.
GAGTTGAATGAAGCTGATCCACAACATCGACGGCCTCCATTACCGGCAACTACATTTTCATCTCTAACGTTCCACCCGTCTCCCAGCCAAAGTGATGTCGATTACGTTAATCAGTGTTCTAGTAGTATTATTAAGCCTTGGTGGACTTTGTCTGAACAATTGATGAAGGTCAGATGACGTCGGACAAAGTAAGACAAGGCGGGGCGGGATATTGTAGCAGACATCATCTTGACTCGAATGCTGCGTTTCTACGATGGCAACAAATGTCAAAAAAGATGTCGAACAGCCCTATAAGTCGTGCTGAAAATATCAATACAAAATTGCAAAACTAAATAATTTTATCAGCATAGTATCACTTTTATTTAAGCAAACACAAGAAAGGTAATTTGGATTAAACTCAGAAAAAACTGCTGACTTTTTAAAGTAATTTTAGTATCGCCACCATCACCACTAGACGATAAACAAGTTCCCGTGGCATAACTAGGGTGGGGCCTAAAAAGAGAAAGGGAAGAAAATCGGCTTTAAGATAAAGCCCTTGGGGTGTTGTGTTTGTGTTCAGGAACCCATTATCGTCCGGAAGATGGCCGCTGACGTTAAAGAACACTGAACGGCAGTGGTATTCCGTATTCGGGCTTGCACTGTTGAAGAGAGAGGTTCTCTAATGTTTCCTTTTTTGGAATTTTACCAGCATAAAAATCAAAGCTCCGGTCTGTACGCTCAACATTAAATTCTATAGGATTAATGATGGATTACTTTCGAATTAGGATTTTCAATTTGATTGGTGTAATCTTAGCTATCAAATTCTTTGCTTTCTTGAAGGAGGCAAAACGCGCTTTTTGTATCTCAGAAACGAGTTTCTATTGGAGCTTCATGTCGAAGTAATCGTTTTCTGTTGGGTTGCAAAACTTTTCTTTCTATCCGATTTGTATTACAAGGACATTACCCTAACACGAACTTTCAAAATTATTTGCGAAATTATGGCTCTATAACCTAATATTAGACAATTAATAGGATTATTTAAATGTCATTTGATATTAGTTTCCCCGAAATACTCCGCTGAACATTTTGAGAAAGATTTTAACAGTGTAAGAATTTTGGTACGCATTGAGATCTGCAATCACAAAGATACTCCCATCAGGCTTTTTACCACCAACAAATTTGTACGAATCTATAGCCGTCTGGACTGGGATGGGAAGAGGAATCTCAATAACTGCTTGAGGAATAGCATCTACCGAATCACTGTTGTTTTCTAATTCAGTTTTCAATGCAATTATTTTGGGGTGCATTGGGGAGATTTTTTCATTTCTTATATTAAATTTAGCAAACAAAGAATCAATGTCGAACATCACAGGGGGGCAATAATATTTTATAATGGCTGTTGAAGAACTAGGGCCGTTGCCAGCCAAAGAGAATTCTGACTCTACTGAGCTTCCTGGTAGAGATATAAGAATGAAGACCTTCTCTTGCTGTGTTTCAGGGTCTTTGTACACGGTGACAAGTGCAGGCTGATTGTGATGAACAATTTGCGAGTCTCGGCCCTCTAAATCCTTCTCTTCAGTGTCATTAATGAGAGTTGACGATCTTAGTCGCTTTGACGATCCAGAGGGACCACTTGCACAAAGAGAATCATCTTCAACTTCATTTGAAACTAAAATAAACGTTCAATTGATCAAGATGTGCACAATTTTTTAATCTTACAAATAAAAACTTACATGTAAGACCATTAGCATGTTTTTGCTTATTAAAGTATCCCCTGAAGATGGCGAGACTAAAACTCGCCCATTCGGGATCAGTTTTCCAAAATTTTGCGGCAGTATCTTCTTTTTTAACTTTTTTATCCTTGAACAGTTGTATGAGTTTTGCATGAGCGGGGCCGGGTGGTGAGGTTTTCCAGTTTTGTGTAACGCCAGCCATTTTAACCACGAAAACTCAAATATTAAGAGCCATCCGTCGTCTGTTCTATTTAAACGCTACAGAAATGTCAGTTTTTGTAATGGAACAATATAAGAAAAAAAAATTAGAAAAAGAGGAAATTTTAATGGTGTTAAAGAGGCAGTGAATGCAAAAAATTCATATTTTCGAAGACGAAATTTTGGAAGACGAAAGTTTCGAAATTTTCGAAAAAACCAAAACGCAACAAGCGAAAAATGTTTTAAAAATGTTTTAAATGTTTTTTTCGTGCAAAAATTTAATTTTTAGACGTATTTTCACCCATTTTTGCATTCTAATTAAAAAAAAGGGTAAAATCGCATCGAAACCAATCAGCGAAAATCCGAAATTTTCCCAAAATTGAGCAAGTTTCGGATTTTTGCTAATTGGTCATTTCCATGAGGACGACATCTCCGACAGCTAAGTTTCGCCGAGGGCGGAGCCATTTTGTCCGTTCAATTAGAGTCAGGAGATACTCTCGCATTCAGCGGTTCCAAACGTGGTTGACGATTTCCTGTGCGTCCATCCACCGCCGGTTGCTGAGCAACTGCGGTTGGGCGTCAAAGTCGGCGTGCAGTTGGATATTAGGCCGTCCCTGTAGAAAATGATTTGGGGTAAGAGCGTGGACTGCGGTGGGATCACTTCACTGCGGTGGGATCACTTCAAACTCAAAAGGGATTCTTATAAAGTACGTAATCCAGAGCGAGTCTTTTTCTAGCGAGCCTAAACGCTTTTGCAAGGTAAAATGGTTGGTTCAACACTGACTTGTCTACGCATCAACGATCTGCAGGCAATTTAAGTCGTTTCATAAATCAATGTAATTGAAAAGTGCAACATACGCACTGCGACTGTTTCTGATATGTAATTCATATAGATTAGCATTGAAGCCACTTGATCTTCTGGTAGCATGCCACTGAAAAAGTTCAGCCCAAACAACCAAAACCAAACCAAAACCAAAAGCTCAGCAAATTACTCTAGCCGAGATTCTGGCAAAATGCTATATTCCATAGGGGAGTGCGTTATTTATATTGTAAGCATCAGAAAAATATAAAATATGGATTTCTCAAGCTTATCCATGCTTGTTCAGCTAGCTTTGTACAGCTGTAAACCCTGCTTGTGCAGATTTACCCCTACTTTTATTCTTTTTTATGGGTGTCTTTTTTTTAAATTCAGCTGTTCATAAAGTTACAGTCTTATAGCTTTGGAAAAAATTGAAGATGACTACAGTATAATACACTTCAAGAAAATATAATGTTTTAATTTCATGTAAATAACTGTTACCGTTAATTGGAAAAAATTCAAAATGTCCAACATAAGCCTGCCCTCCCCTACTTCCAAAAAAACTCATGCGGATGTGCTGTGGCATTTAGACCAGAGCACCTGAATGGACCATGTTCATTGTCGACATCGACATTTATGAATGACAATCAACGCACTCATATTAGTTTGTTGAAATCTGGGAAATAGCAATATGCTTCTAGGCTTGAGCTTGGTTGGCAGGAGCAGGTGGCTCAGGTACAAGAAGTGACACATAGGCTTCAATATCTTTCAGCCAGGAGAATCACACATATACCATGATCTGGTTTATTGCTAATGCTTTTTTAACCAATATATACTGTCGCAAATATAACTTGGCTCGATCGCAGTGACAGGATCAGACGTCAAAAAAAATTTGCTGGGCATATAATTACCGTACAGTTATTTTTCACTTGAGAATAACGCATTATTCTTTAATATGACCTAGCCCCTCTGGTTTGTAAAGCTAAGACGTAACAGTTTTCAAAAAGATTACGGGATTATCCTCTTTGTCAAAAATGAATGAAAAGACTGTTGGTCACCAAGCTCGCGTTAATCCTGTCCAATTAGACCAATTCAGGTCAATTTAAAAATCAATAACGTTGATGAAACGAAAGACAGCTGGAAATATTATTGACCTAGACGACGGGAGTATGATCTTGGATCCCTCCGTATAACTCCATAGTGCCATTGATAAATACTAGCAACAACCCCATAAGATTTACAGAAAACAATAGTTGGATCCCGCAGGAGCGAAACTTTTGCTAAAAAGGCAAGTTTCGCTCTTGCGGTACCGAAAGATTTAAATATTTTTATAGTTTCACTAGTTTCAGAGAGAATATTGGTGTAGGTTAACACGGAGAACGTACATTCACAAAAGTTACGTCGAAAGCAATACATTGAGGCTTGTTATCACAGATTGCGTTTCTGAAACCACCTGGCTTGAGCTTTTAGTACATGTGCAGCTTTCACCTTTTAAGAAAAAAAAACGTTAACTTACAGCAATAAATGTCATAATTTCATAGCTCAAATAGCAGTGGGTCTGATTGTTGTGACCAAGATCTGAGGTTTGATTCTAGGTTAGACAAGTCTGATTACTATACTAATAATGCAACAATTGCAGTAAAACATGCTATCACACATATCATATCATTATATGGATATCTTTGTTTAGAGCTTTTCTTTCTATAGCCAAATTTTAATAACAATTAGAATTCTAAAATTAACGTCAATTTAGACAGCAAATCAGCAGACAACATTAAGTTGAGATTGGTTGTTGGTCGTCATTCACTCTGGGTAGTCACATTTTTCGTAATATGTCTACCTGGAAACGAAATTTCCCTTGCAATGCCAAAATTGTTCTCACCAACATGTTAAAGAATAACGAGATAACCCCTGACGCAACTCATGCTTTTATCAAAATTTTAATGGCGAATTCAAGCAGATCAGTCTAGCCGTTTTTCGAGGTTCTTTAAACGAGACTCACCTGAAGTATGAAACTGAATATTTAAGTAGTTTTTTACTATAACTCTTTTTGTCTTCTTAGCATTTACATTTTCTTAGTTGCAGTTCAGTTTGCAGAGACATCAGCTCATTTGCAAACGATCTTCATCAGAATCCGGATGTTTCGACTCAGACAGCTCTGCTGGTGGTTCTGGCAGCACTAACTTTCTTCCAAAAGGTTTCAAACCAGATCAAGAAACAATCTGTGACGACGAAGACAAACCAGACGAAAAAATTGCACATATAAACCAACCAGTGCTGATGAAGGTTTACCGTTATTCCGTCACTGAGCAGTAGAAATTACGCATTATTGCATCAAACCTTGGAAGTGCTAGGCATGGGCATGGTCGTAGGCATGGGTCGTCGTCTGCTAGGCAAGCACTATTCACGACTGTCAACCGGCTTCCAAGCTTTTTCGTTTTTTCACATATAGTTCTGTACCGTTCATCACCAAACTTTCACACACTCAGCAATCATCACATCGTCGTCAATTGTGTCTCGGTCTGCTCTACTCTTGCCGACCTGGATTATTAGATAAGAGACGCTACCTGTACTCCCGGCCACAGACCAGTCATGGAAATGGTAGACGACGGTAGCGCCTCCCAGACGTCACAGGTGTCGGCAATTGGAATCTCGCCCGTTGCAACAACATCTGTCAACATATGCAAAATCTGCAAACAAGGAGTACACCAACTCTAACCGCACGTACTGTAGCAATCAGTATAGACTCCACCCTGGTAACTCTACTTCCACTATGAACCAATCTCAAATTTTTGTCTTAGAGTCACCCTGCGTCCCCACGAAAAAAAGAAATCTGATCGCTCGTTCGCCTGACACTTTACAGAAGCAATTGTCAAAAAAAGGAAAAAATGCAAGGCGAGCTGCCAATGCCTTCCTGGCTGACCAAGCCAATCTAAACCTGGAGGCTCTAGGTAAACCTCAACTTATTACTAAAATTAACTCTTGCATTACTCTCCTCCGTGAACAGTGCGAGATCTCAGATAGCACAGAACTCTGAATCAACTCTGAATCAGTATTCATCGAAGAAATAGATCAGCTAACAGCAGGGTTGTCTAAGACAAAAACCGAGCGAGACTGCAATCTAAAGAAGCTCCTGGCCAAAATTACCAGTTTTAAAGTCACAGTGGTTGACAAAGCTCTAGAAGCTTTTCTCTCTGCCCAAACAAAACCATCTTACGCAGACATTGCTCGTGAGGGCGCGGCTTCCTTTGTGGTCGCCGACTATGCAGATGGAGGGAAGCCAACTCAACCACTTTCGGTATCGCTCTTGAAACCCGTCTAAATTCAAAAACCATTGGCATAATTCCCCACCGCGTAAGACACAGAGACAACCAAGAATTCATCACGTTTGATGATGCGGCCAATGCCGCCAGGGCAGCCGCCAGTTATTTCAAAACTACCAAAAATTTAAAGATATGTTCAAAGGCGTGAGGAAAATAGAATCATCACACCCTGTGGTTGTTCTGTTTGCAGAGGTCACAGATCTAGATGCGTTGCGACAGGAATTAGAGAATCGAAGCAAAACTTTTCGCGGGCAGATCCACGACATTAAGACTATAGTTCGAAAGCAAGGGACAAACCTGTGACACGTCAAAATTCTTTTGAAATCCGAGCGGGCAAAAAAAGCAGCTCTTGACAAAAATAGAGCCGCTTTTTTTATGAGTTCCTGCGTATAGTCGACGTCGATTTAAACAGAGAGGTCAGGCGTTGCTATAAATGCCAGGATTACGGCCACACCCAAATGCTGTGTCTGAATTCTGATGTAGAATTTCCTCTCGGGGGCAGTGGACCAGGCAGTTCTACACGGCTGTTGACAAACTTATCGGGCAAGAACTTTGATACATTCACACCAATCTGTTTACGGAACCAAACCTGAGAAATAGAGAAAGAGGACATGTACATATTAGAAAGAAGGGGATAAACACAAAACCCAACTGTAGATACCACGGTCGAGAACAATCCCTGATTCAAAAATCTCGAATATAAATAAATAAGCAGGGACTATCCAATTCAATACAAGCAAGTGGCAAGAAACAAGATCAGCCGAGAGCACTGATATTTTCTGATCTAACACGGTTGTCATATTACAATTACAAAGTGTAAAAAAATGGAAACGAAAAAAAAATCATTGAAAAAAAACATGGCGATTCTGTTACTTTTTTGGCGTACTTTATTTGCTATAACTAGCAGTCGTTCAATTTTTAATTGTACGTACTTGGACTACTGCTACTTTTCAAACTGAAATTCTTACATAATAATGGCTTCCATCGATCCTTGCTTTAACTGCAAAATGGAAATAACACAAAGAAATCCACCAATTGTGGCTTGTTGTGTGTGCAGTGAAATTATTCACCGCTGCCTGCTTGCCGGAAACGTTATCCAGCACAGAGTACGTACGGATGAAAAAGTGCAATGAAGTTTTTGATTTCAAGTGTGCAGTGTGTTTTGGATCTCATGCTTTACCAGTTTGTCGCAAACTTAAGACCAAGCAGCCTGCAGTGAACGCAATCGACCCACCCAGCAAAATGAAACCTAAATCTCTAGAAGCTTCTGAAAGCTACAGGCCCACAACGTAGCTACAAGGCCTAGCGCAGTTGTACCAAGTGCATGTCCGGTTACGCCTGAAGCATGTACTAGGCCTAGTGCAATTGCAAGGAGTGCACCGGTTCCGCGCATTGTTCGCACTTTAACACCGATGGATGAACTTTTGCCTAATAACGGAACTGACCCGGTTCCAATGGAGTCTTTCATTGTTGATCAGCCCTCCATTTTCGTGTGTGTCTTTCAGTGAACGTATTCATCTCACCATTGGATCACCAACAGCGTGTTGACTGTTCCGTTGCCTTTAAGAGAAGACACAGTGGAACTCTGCCAACGCGATGTTGCCCAAGTTGCTGTAAGCCCTTAATTACTCTTTTGATTCTTCTGATGAAGATGAGGAGGTTGATGATCCGCTCAAGTGGCTCAACACTTGAGTCGGCACTGAGAAAGTATTACAAAATTGCTACCTAATATGTTTCTTTTTTTACTTATTCTGCTGTCATTAAAAATTTTAGGGAAAAGAAGACGCTTTTTAGTTAATGGGAAAATTGTTTTGCTACAAGATATTAGCATTCATTTGTGATGCACCTGCTCGAACATTTGTTAAGGAAACAGTTGGACACACAAGTTTTATTCATGGCTGCGAAAGATGTAATCTAGTAGATACAACAAAAATAAGACGTTCCGTATTTTAATCTTTGAATGTGCTGCTCAGGACTGATGCAAGCTTCTGTGGACAGCTAGATTAACGACATAATGAGGAACGTACATCTCATTTAAATCTAGATTTTGACATTGGGAAGTGTTTCCAGTCCTCTTTATTATATGCATTTATTCTGTTTAGGAACATTTAAACGATTTTTAACCATTATAAAAGATGTTAATATTGCAAAAGCGAACCACAAGCCAACAGACAAACAAGTTTCTCGAGTAAATTATTTGATTGAATCTCTTAGTAAGTATCTTTCCAGTGAATTTAATCGCAAAGGCCGGTCATCACAAGACTTAGGACGCTGGAAGGCAACTCAATTTTGTACGTTTCTTGTTTATACAGGTTAGGTCATTTGGTCATCAGCTACGACCCGTAGGAGGAGACTATGACGATCATTTTGATCCTTTTTTACAACGGTAACACAGACAGCCATCGGCCATCACTGGTTTCATCTTAATTTACAATGGTGCCCCGAATTTCAACATGTCGTTCACGTCGGTAGAATTGCTCGCTTTCAATGCGGCGTCAAGGTGGTCATTACAACTCCATTCTTTAGGAGATTGCTTTTTCTTCAATAAAGCTCTTCCTTCCATTTTTTTTGTAAAGAAACTCATTGTTCAGCGAATTAAATATTAAGTAGCACGAGGCACTTAATCAAAGCAACCAGAATAGATCGCACGTGTTGGGAAACTAACGACCGCTGGTCTGCTTTTTCTGTAAACAAAACACAGGCCCTCCAACCTCCGATTGATTCGCTCTTTTCGCCACCATTTTTTTGGCGCCAAGTGTAGCAGGAACGCCATGAAGTACAACATTTGCCATTTGGTTAGAGGAAAATATATTTAGATCTGATTTAGACAATTGATAAGCATTTCTATAATATATTAGTTATTACTTATCAAACAGAAGCTTCTTTTTGATAAGTAATAACTAGTATATTATAGAAATGGAAAACTGGCACTCTCCATAAGAGGATCACTGTGATGATCACAGTGATCCTATATCTATATCTATATCCTATCTATCCTATAGCTATTGGATGGCTTTCACGTGATAACAAGCAACATGTGGTGGTCGGTTGAATTGGTAAATTTGTGCAGCAGCGACGACGGTAAAGATACAGTTTTACCCACCGACACGTACGAGGATTATTTAAGTGCCAAAAAATAAATCCGTTAGTACTTGGACCGGTAAAAAAATGGAAATTCTGTATGTATTGTTAGCTCTTGATGTGTGTAGATCGTGGTTTTGTCCAACATTTCCTATGCTGTGCTTTCAATATAAGATTCCCATTTTTGATTTTGTGTCCTTTGTAAAATTGTTGGATCGAACGACGACCAAATTAGCACTAAATGAATGAATTTGGTTCATTTCCAGACGGCCAGACATTTGCCCGTTACCTCCCATTAATCCCCTCCCATTGATTCACTCCCTTCACCGCCATTTTTTGCGAAAAAAGTAGCAGAAACGCCATGACGGAACTGGAATTAAGTTAACAAATTTCGGGAAAGATTTTTGGTTCCTTTCTTTCCTTCTCGAGACCTCGCCGAGAGGAATTTCAAATAACGAACCCAAAAAAGGAAATTCAAAAAACTGATTTTTTATTTGATATGCAATGTGTTTGTTACATTAAAAAAAGAACTATCCGGGTCTGTGGGCCAAATGGCAAGCACGGAGAATTTTATTTGAGAAAATTTAAAAAAAAATTAATGAACTAACGAGAAAATATTTCGCCGGTGGGGTTGACATGAATTTTATCGTATGAATTTGGGCTTTAAAAAAATGGCGTTTATTTCCACGAGAGCTTAGGCTAATCAATTGTTGGTGGTTTCTAGTCGGAGGGATTTTTTTTATTGTTACAATTTTTCTTCTTGTTGTTGTTTTTCGTCTTTCGGCGTTGGCGGATCAATGAATTAGATTCTTCATAATCAACACATTATTATTGGTCATTTTCGGGTTGTTGTGCCCTGTACCCCTGTTGTATTGTATTCGTGTATGTGTCGGACCTGGAATACCACAAGCATGGCCAGTGAGTTCATTTGTGTTTCTTGTTTGAGCTGGAATGCACAAAGCATGAACAGCGAGTTTGTTTTTTACGAACGGCCGTGGTGACGGTCGGTTCGTGGGGTGCGCAGTGGCCACGGGCACCGGATGCTGCATTGTGGCAATGCGAGAAGCCGGAAAAAAGTGTTTGTTGTTTGCCCAGGAAATAGACCAAGCGTTGATACCTGACCTTTGTTCCCTGTCTTTTCACTCCCAATTTCTTAATAATACACTTTATCTTTTGACGTCTCATGCCATCTTTTGATACTTTTTCCATATCTCGAACATAATTCTACAACTTTACTTTTAACGCTTTATGTTCACTATTTTTTTAAGTTAATGTATTACAATAGCTGCGTTATGTTAGTCTTTTACTAATCTGCTTCAATATGGCTAACAAAAAATGAAAGAAGAAAATTGTTGCACCAGTCAGTGCTGAAAGGTCAGTTCTAGAGAAGCGTTTATCTGAGAAGGGTACAACTGAGCCATGTCTTCTTGCAATAACTACAACATTAAACCTGTGTTTGTGTTTAGGTTTGACTTCCTTTGGGAAGGAAGTGTGTGCAAGCACTGTCGATAATCCCCGACAAACGGACTCAGAAGGCATGGTGCTCATTATTACTGGAAGCCCGGCTGCTAGTTTTGTTTCTCTGTCAGCCTCGTTGTTACCTCCTATGCTGGAGTGGCCTTTGATCCATGCGACGACAAAGTCTTACATTTGTTGGACGAAAATTGTCTTGCATTTGCAGGGCACTGGTTTTTAGCAAGAATTTATATCTTGTTGATCAAAATAATGGAAAAGGTATGCGTATGATGTAGATATGCCCATTAGTTTTCGGAAATAATGTTTCGCGCCCAAATTTTTTATGTTGCAGTGTCGTACCCCTCGTGTTTTGATTTCCCATAGAAAATTTAAAAAAATGAATCAAACGAATGGAAAGACAAAGGGAGAGTGAAAAAAGAGGGACCGACCCATTTCTTTCCCACTCCATTTTTCCCTTCCTTGACTGTCCTTCCTTTCGTACCCTTTTCTTATGGACAACGTCAATGCTTTTGGGTTTTGGTTTCACCAAACTGGGAAAAGGCCTATCCAAGATGGCAACCTCGAACCACTCTATAGTCTATAGCGTTTGGCTACGATTTGTTGTTGTTAAACACCATTAATAGTCTTTATTTCACTGTAATTTATATTGTACTAAATGACAATGTTTCATTAATTTGGAAACGTTCTTAAAATTTAGCTTCTACCAGTACAACAACAACCTTCATGCGTGTGGGTTCATCCGTGGTGTTGTGCGATTAAGTAAAGTAAAAATTATTAAGTAAAGAGTATAATATAATACGTTGTTTATTTTGAAGTTGAACCACCAGTTTCTATAGAGCATAGTGTGGAATTAAGTAAAAGTAAAGTAAAATTAAAGTAAAAAGTAAAGTAAAAAGTGGGTTGCTAAAATAGACTTTAACCCAGAAAAAAAAGCTTTGTGACATAAATAAGGTTTTGGTATGATAAATATTCAATAAAGGGTTTTAACTTGATGCCTTCCGGAAAACTTTTCCTAAGGCAAGTAAGATAAGTTATTTTCTGGAAAGGTTCAGTGATGGAAAAATGGAGTTTCCTTTTGATTCATGACCGATTTTGTAGAATGCTCGGGTACCTAAAATTTACCCCCCGTCTGACAACCATTTTTCTGTAGTCCTCCCAGCACTTTGCGGAAGCCAGCTCTTACCGCTTTAACTTAAATCCTCAACTTTACAAATTCATTGAAATAGTTGGCTCAGTTTTGAAAGATGCTTCTTATGACACAATCTACAAGATATACAAATACATGCATTATATTAATCCATTAAAATATCGGATAAGATGACAGTTTAAAATTTATTCATACTGAAAAGCCACCACCTATGTGTGTCCTTGATGTACAACATATGCAGGAGGGTTGATTACTAAGCCTGCTTCTTTTCAATGGTCGTCTAGCCCACAATTAGCTTCTCTCTTCCAGCCAGCGCCACTGTTAATAAGTATGAGTTACGCTATTGGTATGGTAAAATACAACAGATAGTTGTGATACAAACCAACAAACAATGTAATGAAGATAAGTTAGGTTATGAAAAATAACTTTTAGAGTGTAATCCCCACAACCCAGAAAAACAAATCAATGCAAAATAAAGTAAATTTTATATTTTTGAAAAATAAGACTGAAGAAAAACGTGAAGGTTCAAATGTTTGTTTACAAGAATAGTAATGAATTACAAAATTTTTTTTTCTATCCACAAGTTGCATATAAAAGTTGTCAAACACATTTTCAAAGACGTTCCCATTTTTATGTGGATTTTTGTTTTTTGATATGGTTAAATAAAACAAAAATTTATACAACTGATAATGTAACATTTTCTTTTGACGTATATTTGATGTTCAATTTTAAATAATAAATATCAGCAATACAAATACAATAATGATAAAATCAATTGGTGATCAATTTGATCGGAACAGTAAATATAACTGTATTGCTCAAATATTCCGATTACTTCACTTTATAGGATTTACTTAACGCAATATACTACAGATCATTTCCCTGTAAACGTCCTTTATCACATCTCTTTAATAACTACCTTGACAAAAAATAACTTAATAACATTAATAACTATCATATAAAAAAACTGTTTAAAAATTTAAAAAATAAATTTGTAAGGAACTAGTTTATATTCTATGTCTCCTGAACTCTCCCATGCATACAAAAAAAATCTACCAATACGACGGGACTAGACCAAAAAAACTCTGGATTTAAATTAAGAATTGAAAAAAAAAAACGAATGTTCACTACGCGCACCATATATAAGAAAGTTTTTTTTCACTCGGGCTACACTTCCATAGTCTCAACAGTGCCATCTTTATGCATAATTCCTACATCCGCACAAAAAAAAAACGTACCCCATGTCTGAAAACTCATCACCAAGAGCCTGCACGATTACTAAAAGACGCTCTACCTCATCCACGGGTTCCCAATTATCCGCCTCTGACTATACCTGCTTCTTTATTTCCTTCACCTTCTGCTTAAAACCGGGATATCTCTCTTCCTCTCTAACCATTACGCACAGCGCACTACCGTAACTTTTTCCCGGATTATCATGATCCCGTAGGTACCGAATACTGTTCGATTGTCGCAAGTAAAACACATCATACTCATACTCCTCGTCCGGAAAGTACAGCCCCTGGAGCCTTCTCATCACATTCAAAACAACTTGGTTTTCCTAACCTTCAAACCTCTTTTCGAGCTTCAGATAACTCAGAGCAATTCTGGTAGCCCTGAAAAGATGATGAATATTATACACAGATTCTGACACAATGTGACCGCACTCAACACCAGGGACACTCTCACTACCTGTCTTCTCTCCAATCTTTTGCCCTTTGTCATCCAATTTTACCGTATCCCAGGCACAAACCAAATTACTGTGATCATTCTTGTAAACATACCCTTCTCTGTAAAAAGTTCTTTATTAGCGTTCAACCGGGGGAACTTAACGTAATCGATACCCCTAACCTTTACAAGATTCATTTCTGCCACTATTCAAACTAAAGACCCACTACTTGGTACCTGTATAAAAATCAACGTTATTGCATCAACAAATAAATATAAATATAAATGGAATAATTCTGCACGGTGTTACCGAAATCTTACAACACCAAAAGATCCAACGTCAAACCCTACAGATACTAACCAGGGAAATATAAACATACTTTTTAAAAAACTCCTTGTAAAATTATTAAGGTCGTACCTGCAAACAAGTAAAAAAAATGTTGTTAATCCTTTCTCATAAGTGAACACAATTTGCTTACGTTCACTATGTCAAGACAATGGACGAGCATTCAGACACAAATTTTTCTTCCCCTGGTCTGTCGGCAACTATAAAGATACTGCATGTTCCAAAAAATGGTTTATCAATAACAGAATCACTTGTTACAAATTACTTAAAAGAAAAAAATAAGATAAGCAGTCCAGAAGGGGACTTCACGATTACCTATTGCTTTTAAACATGCAAACAAAAGACACAAAAAATTCGAAAATTTTGCAAAATTTTACCTGCGCCCTACCTTCAAAACCTGTAAAAGTCACCAAGCATTTGTTATTGATCATAGCAAAATATATCAATTCAAGAGGATTTAGATTGTTCCATCAGCGATGTCAGGATAAAAGTGGTGATGGGTCGAGAGCTGTTTTTCCTGAGATTTGGAAAGGGATGGTGCTTTTAGCTGTACGAGCGATGGCTTTATTGAGTTTAGATTATTTTCGAGAACGTCAAAGCACTGAGAGTAGGAATTTGCGTCTTTTCTCTTTTTTTTCAGTGAATTAAAAATGTGTGTCTAGTTAGACTAGTGGAAGTTATTAACCTTTTTTTTGTTTCTGCAAGGTTGCGTGTAAGGTGGGCGTCGAACGCATTGAACTATGGAAGATTCATCTCGCGAATTAGTTTTAGTTCAGCTTGAAGTTGAGGATGCTTGAAGGAGTAGCTTGTCGATAGGAGTAGCGTTTAAAGTAAGCGTTTGGCGTAAGGACAGACTGTAAAGGCTGTTCTGTAAGACGCGATATTGTTGGACCGATATGCTTTCAAATTTCAAGTATTTCAAAAAAATGGCTTTAAAGTCAATATTCTCCTGGAAGATGTAGTAGTCAGCCTTGTTCTCACCAGACTGTTGCAATTTCTACATTTGTTAACGTAGTTGGAATTTTTCAGATGAGTTTTCCACGTTTAATACAGAATGAAAGTTCAAATCACCAAACCCGTACCCCCAAATGATATGTGTATGTTTTTATTTCTATTTATTTCTCTTCTCTCACATTTAAATTATATTCGCTTCTGTTTTGAAAAGATCATAGCAATCAATAATCTCATACCATCTGCTGTCGAGTTAATTGATCCTTCAGTGTGTTTATCATATTTTGAAGGTCATCAAAAGATTCCATAGGTTATCGTAATTGATCTTCATTTTCCTCGATTCTTTGTATAGAATTCATATGCAATGTTTTGGACGGAAACTAAGCAATTCGTCAATTTTTCCAGAGATATTGTCACGGGCGGGTTAGCGCTGGCTTCACGCTGCTTGTGATTGGCCAAGTAAGCAGTCTCAGAAACTATACCGAAGCGAATCTTCCCAAAAACGTCGGTAACTCGATGTACGGGTGAATAATCGTGTTGATCATTACACCGTTGTATAGACATCAGAGTATTCCTATAGAACTTCGCTTTTTTAAATTCAGGGATCTTTTAAAATTGATTTTTACGTAGCAATTTCCATTTCCAAACACAAAGTTCCAATTTCCCAATAATCAAAAATGTCCTGTTAAAAATGCAAAATCCGTTTTTCAATTTAAAAAAATGCGGATACGATTTAGAATCATTAAATTAAAGTTTATAGTCATCTCTGACTGGCCAGCAATATAGTCAAGCCCTTCCTTTCTAATTTCAAATACAAGCCACAAGTCGTTCTACAGATTACAATTGCAAAATTAGGGCGCGCAATTAGCTAGGCTACTGGCGACT
The DNA here is from genome assembly GCF_021134715.1 of Daphnia pulex. Classification (NCBI taxonomy): domain Eukaryota; kingdom Metazoa; phylum Arthropoda; class Branchiopoda; order Diplostraca; family Daphniidae; genus Daphnia; species Daphnia pulex. Next base: position 1,475,615 of record NC_060024.1, on the reverse strand, counting down.
CTGCGATTACTGATCCAGCGAGGATTAAGAAAAACTAACAGCAAGATTGCTACCATCATTTTTATACGTTTTCTACACGCTTTCGTTATGTGTTCCATAATTCAGGGGTCAGACAGGGCGAAGCCAACAGGTCGACAATAGAAGCAAATACTTCAAGCTAAGATTAACGCAATTAAACCGTCGGCAAAGCTGGCTAAAATCACTCTGGACTGTGATCAACAAATTTGACTTTGACACAAAAGCGTTACTAAAAGTAAGGGTACAACTCCCTCCCAGACATTACAGGTCTCTAAATTCGCCATTTTAAAGCAATGCAATTACTTTGGCCTCAAATTATCGCAAGTTACAGTGGCCTACAAATTTTCAACATTCACGTTGCCCTTAGATCAACATTTCAAAAACAATAATTAAAAGAAACTTTTTTTTTGGCTGCGGAACACAAGCCATTTTCCATTGATGATTGGAAGTTTCTTAATCGGCGTTCCCGCATCACAAAGCTGGTCTGGTCTTGTCCCGTATTCCGACCGATACATCAGACAGGGTCAGACAGAACTCCCTTTTGTCTATACTAGGGGCTATCTTATATCTTTGGGAAAACAAGGTGACCTTATGTCATCACTGTCCAAGTCCCAAGGTCGTCCCCTCATCGTCAGTTCCAGGAATGCCTCGATCATTCAAGTGTGCTAAACCTCACGTGACAATATATATTAAATACAATTTTAACACATTCCAAATTTATTTTCACATAATCCTGAAAAACTACAAGATTTTTAAAAAGTTACATAACAAGTTAAGTATTTCTAATAATTTTTGAATTATCATTAACCTGCATTCGGGATTTCAATAAGATAAGATTGCCTTAGAGACTGAAACAAATTTCTTTCTTTGTGGGATGATGACTGCGGTTTAATTCGAGTTTGTGATTGATGTATTTCAAACTTTATCTATTCGATTTTTCTGAACGTAGAACCATATGTTCGTTGGTTGCGTTGCAAATAGCTTGTTTTAAGAAATTTACGGCTTCTCTAGAAGATTAACTAGGCTGGTTGCAATGCATATTTTGAAAACGGGAATGTCCGCTGGCAGGCGGTCAAGGCAGAATATACTCCCACCACTTTTTGTTGGATATTACAAACTGAGTAGTATATACACCAATATGACAGCGTTGTCCTCTTTCCCTCCTTCCCTGACTCCTAACATAAAGGACTCCTTCTCTGTCTGCCGGTCACTATTGTGAGTAGATATGCTGTGTGAGGATCTCTGGGAGTTGTCTCTTGGTCTCAGTTGAATATACGCCTACCGGTCTACCGTTAAGTATCGTCTAAATCTAGTACACCTTAGACATAATGATTTACATCATCCAACAGGTTATGGGCCCAGATATGCAGATACCCTAAGTAAAACTTTGCCACCATTCCATTTTTTTATCATCCCCCCAGGTGGAAAATGGCCTGTTCAAGACAATAGGCAGAACCCCTACGTACATATATTCACACATACACAACGGGAGTTGTGTGTGTGAATAGGGGCGTACCACACCGGGCAGTGTGAGAGGACGTATTTCCACACTGGGAGTGTGAGATGAAGAAATGATATTCCACACTGGGAGTGTGAGACGAGAAAAAGAGTTTCCACACTGGGAGTGTGAGATGAGGAAATGATATTCCACACTGGAAGTGTGATGACAGCGTATACATGGAATCTGCCGCCGATAGTGCCACTTTACTATGGAGCCAGCCCTAATAGGAGTGCAAGACTAGCAGCTAATTTTCCGTCTATTGCTGGAACGAAGAACTGCCATTCCCTGGTTCATTCCCAATTCCAAGAAGCATTATTTGAGCTTGCTAAGCCATATAACCCTGCCCAGGATCGACAATATCCGTCTGAGTGAGGACACGTCCTTGTCGCGCGTTGCTGTGATTTCCTGCCATCAGAGGAAACAGAGTCAGACATGCGACATTCTGAAAAGCATTTTCACGAGCATTTTTCAACATTGACAGCTCCCAAGGTGTACTCGATTTGGCCACGAGCAACATTTCTTCAGAAACTATGCTGGCCGAAATTGGCTGTGGCTGCATAGACCCCTTTTCCCGCGTTTTACCCACTCGAGTTTTGGAGAAAGAATTGGCCAAACGTGGTGAACAGGAACTTGACGAATGATTCAAATATGTTGAGAGTTTATCGGCTTCGTATCGTGAGAAATTATCAAGCAATACGGTTGATCAAAGAGATCTGGATACTACAGTCGCAGAGAACCTTCGTTCTGCCAAGACCATCCTGATTGACACTCCTGCCGGCCAGTATCTGACCAGCAATTGCAAAAAATGCCACGTAACATGCCACAATCCGTACCAAATCCCAAACGACGAAATGAAAGTCGACTGTGATGCCATGGATCGGTCTATGCCAAAAGAAACTCGCACCTGTACAATTTGTCTGAATAAGTGCATCTGGACAATGCACTCCAACGAAGAGTATAGACGGAAATATGTCAGAGAGAAGCAAGTCACCTCATCAGGCGCCATTAAACAAAAATACGAATTAGAACTAAAGAAAAAGCTAACAGCAAAGGAGTTGGCGGAAATTCTGGAGAAGGACGTCGAGGATAACAACAATATTTTACTGGAATGTGTCAACACGGTTACTCAATGCATCAAAAGGCTGGAGGAAATCACCCTACGTCCGAATCCTTTCTCAACGCCCGAGTACATCAACTTGATTAGTGAGTTCGAGCTGCGGGAAAAATGTCTCGGCTACAAGGACAAAATCGACAGTTTGGAAAAACTGTTTTCCTTGTTTGGACCTGGAGGATTTCTTTTAAACAAAAGAGAATTTACCGATCCATCTGCGTCCATCTGCGTACACACTCTTTTCGCATTTTTCGCTCTTCATCGGGTGAACGGTATAACGCGGTATAATAGTAGGCAAGGTTATCTGTCGACTGTGTCATGTTTCATCTTTCTTGTTGATTGCGAAAATGTCGTCTCTTAACCATGGTAACCTATACGCCGAAATGGTCTTATTGAGGCAAGCGTTCGATTATTCCCTCCAGTCAAAGTAAAAGAATTAGAATACAATACGAGATGCCAACAAACCGAGTCACCAGAATTATAGGTCTCCAACTCACTATGACGTCCTTAATCAATAGCTCCCCCTATAGAAGAAGTGAAGTCGAAACTAACCAAGTTGTGGAGGTACATTTTTCATTGAATATTGTAATGTTTTAATCTTTCCTATGTTGACCATAGTATCGTTTCCGTTGTATGTTTTGACTGTATACCTGATATTGGGTAAGGTGGTTATTATGCAAACTGATCTCTTTGACTCCATCTGGAATGCTGCCTTTTTCTCCTTCCCTGTTGGCTAGAAAAATTTGCTCTTCTTTTTGGAGATTCAGTTTGAGGGGAGGTGTTGGACGTTATGATCATATCATACCTTTTGACTATTTAGAAAAACTGGGGACTGTTGTCCCTGGATCGAAAACTATGGTACACCGAACCGGCTTAATTTATTATGTAGATCTCGTGGGCAACAACAGTCAGTTTTGCGCTGTTGATCTGTTGATCACAGTGATATATCGAATACTCAGTTCGAGGGGAGGATGCTGGGTTGTATCGATCGAAAATGAAGAGGGAGAAGGTGCTGGGAATGTGAAGACGAAACTCACATCAAAGCAAAGTGGAAGGCTTTCAAACGTCATCCATATCCATATACTAACTGAGGTGAAAAATTTGCTTAAAAGGATATATTGAAAACTCATTTTGAGGGGAGGTGTTGGATATTACAAACTGAGTAGTATATACACCAATATGACAGCGTTGTCCTCTTTCCCTCCTTCCCTGACTCCTAACATAAAGGACTCCTTCTCTATCTGCCGGTCACTATTGTGAGTAGATATAATGTGTGAGGATCTCTGGGAGTTGTCTCTTGGTCTCAGTTGAATATACGCCTACCGGTCTACCGTTAAGTATCGTCTAAATCTAGTACACCTTAGACATAATGATTTACATCATCCAACACTTTTTTGTTATTGTTGTTGGTGGGAATCAACTACGGGACTGACAGAACTGTCGATGACCATTTTGAACGATTTCCCTTACCATTTCGATTGTTGCCGGAAATTGTCTGCGGCAGATAGGCCGGGCCGTATATGCTGTTGTTGAAAAGACCCTATTATTGCCATTGCTGGCATTATGATAAATATACTGCTGACGGAAATGTATACCAGAAGATTTGCAAGGCAGAGTGTTAAAATATAAAAAGACTTGTCTCTATGGAAGTCACCTTGATACGATAACTGACGTAAATTTTCCATAACAAATTGACCAGACAGAATATCTTGTTGATGAAAAGGCTCTTTTTGGAAATCCTTATTGTCAATCACTTGGCGATGGGAACTCTGAGAATGAGCACCATCTGCTGCTGAAATGCGTCTCTTCTGAAGACATCATTTTCAATCGATAATAATAATAATGTATTGCATTTATATTGAATAGCGCCTTTTCCATTATATGATCAAAGGCGCTGCAAAATGAAATGAGTGAATGAGTGAGTGAAAATAAATGAGTGCAAGACACTACGACACCACACAATTTTTGAAATGGTTCACTTCTTGAGTCGTAAACTTTCAATTCCTGAGAATAATATTTTTTAGATAATCTTCGCAGATAAGGATATTGTTTAAATGTTTATTTATAGGATCAAAATTTGCACTGTAGCCCAGAAAAGAATGAAGATTGGCTAATTGCATTGGTTATCTGGGGCTTCAGTTGCCATCTACTCAGGTTCAAAGAATGAATCTGGACGGGAGTAATTAGCAGCAGAATCACTATAGTTATTGCGTGAAACTGAATTTCCTGCGGACCAATCGGCAACGATTCTTCATCGCTCGGAGAGTGATGGTCAGCAATGACCAAATTTCGGTATCCTGACTTGTGTTCTTTTTTCCGGAAAATAGGACCTAGACAAATGAATAAAATGTATAATTAATATTTACTAATGATCTCAACTCACAGCTACAAAACTATCTAATCTTCTCATGGAAAACCGAATGTAATAAGAGGAACGGATGGAATCTTTACCCAGAACCAGGACCAAAGCAGATTGAAAACTAATGAGTAAAATTGCATTCTTGTTCTTTTTGCTAAAATTGTTGTATATTTTTTTTAATTATTGTCTTTCATATAAATCACAAACATATACGGCAACTGTATTTGACTTATGACTGACTCTGAAACCAATAATAAAAAAAATGTACGAAAATAAGGACAGTCAAGGAAGGGAAGAATGGAGTGGGAAAGAAATGGGTCAGTCCCTCTTTTTTTCACTCTCCCTTTGTCTTTACATTCGTACACTTTCTTATGGACAATGTCAATGCTTTTTGGTTTGAGGTTGCACCAAACTGGGAAATGTCCCATCCAAGATAGCAACCTCAAACCACTCTATAGTCTTGGATTTCTAATTAAGAGGTTTGTAGTTCGGGACTGCCTCAAAAATTTTTATATTTGGTAATTAAGATAAATATAATTATGTAGTAATGTATTCTTCTCTATTGTAATCCTAAAGCAGCAATGTTAAAGAATTGTTTCACTGTTCTTTTTCAGCTTGTTAAAAAATGAAATTTGAATCAAGGGATTACAGACCTTGGGATCTATGCCCTGAGGGAAGTATGTGAATCATAAATATAAATATTTGTTAAAACAGCCATGTCCCATGTCTGAGAAGGGTTATCCCGAGCCACTCCTTACATGGATAAATCTATGGATCACATTCAAAAACAGGGTATAAACATGTGTGTTTTACAATACACCATTGCAAATAAGACCTAATTCTGTTACAGATTTAAGTATGTGTCCCATTATTGTGGTAAAACAGCGTAAAACAGAATCTATTACAGGGATGTGGTTCAAGTGGGCTGGCTCCTTCTAGAGAATTTTTTTTTTTACTAAAGTGTCCACTGAGTAACTTGGATTTTTTTTAGGATACTGTATCTTCACATAGACAAAGCACATTACTGTGGCTGCAATTAAGACAGTTACAAAGATTTCTAAAAGAATCCACAGTTCCGCCCTATTAGTTAATTCGGAATTTTCTTCATTAGTGAGAGTGGGTATCGAAAAAGTCATTACCGGTAGAAAAACGGGATAGAGTTTTTCAAACTCATGAAGAAAGACAGTTCGTTCGACTCCAAGACATCACCGTTGCTTGAAAGCCATACTTATTGCGTGTTTCCGTTGGAAAAGACAATAGCAGTAGAAATAAAAAACCAAACCAAAAACATATTTGAATGATTCCGACACAAAAAACGACAGGCTCTTCTCTTCTCAAAGTACAATCCCGTACTGAAAGACTTGTGGATTGATTACGTATATTTTTCTTTTAGGGGGAGTTTTGTACTATTTATGTTGAATACGTCTATTAAACGAAATGAGATTTGGTAGATTCACTAATAGGTTTCTGAGAAAAAATGAACAACGGTCATTGAAGTAATTGGAATTGTTGTTCCCTAACAACACTAAAGTGTCGACTTCTTTCAGTTATTTATTAGGAAGTGGGGGATGGGGAAATTTAGAAAAACAATGAGATTCGTTGCGTCTTAACGACTTTCTCAGTTATTCCATAGGGACCACATATACCCCCCCCCCCCCCAAAAAAAAGAAACTGTTACACAGCAATCCAACGTTTCATTCTGCTGACAATAGTCTTCCAATCCCATGATAATATTTCTGCCCTCAGTGTTGAAATTGGCAATAGGTATTGCAAGGCTTCTGTGTTTCTTATCCAAAGTGTTGCTTAACACAAAATTTCTTTACAGTTTTTGCTGAGTTGTTCTCATATTGAGGAATGCCAGCAGCAAATGGAAGTTCATTACACAATGTATTCTTAGGGAAAATAGACCGTCAATTTGTTATTTGATGAAATATGTATAATTATGGGAAACTGTTACACACCCATGCAACGTTGTTGACTTGAATCCTGCAATTCTGTTGACATTAGTCCAGTTCCCTAGATGAAGTTTAACAATTCTCTGCCCAAAATACACTGAGTGGTAATTAGCGCTACTCTGATTGGTGGACAACACAATTTGAAATGAAGAATATTTGGTTTTATTCTGGCGACGGTCATGGTTTGTTATGGATTACACATTTTCATAGTTATTTGAATTTATGATATCTTTATCGTCCTCGTTGGTGGAATTAATTCCGTTTATTATTGCCTTTGGATTTCGGCTGCTTATAATGCCACTTGGAGATGGATTCGGTGTGCTTGGAGGTATTGGAGAATATTTTGATCTAAGGGGGATAAAATTGATTTATCTTTTTGTAATTCGTAATAGTTGGTTTGTTTTGGTAGACGTACTTCAATTTTTCCCCTTTTGACGGTGTGAGAGTCGAGTTCATGGACATGGACAATTGCATCTTTGACTTTTAAGGAGTAGAAAGTTCTGGGCTTAAGTTTTTCGAATTACTCGATTTCAGAATTCCATACTTCGAAAATTTTCTGAGGAGAAGAAAAAGATTTTTTTAGCAAGTTCGTATGGGGTTTAAAAAATTTTTGTATTACTTTGTTTTCCCTTTCGCACGAAGCGTCGTAGATGAGGATTTCTTTTTTTCTTTGTCTTATCAAATTCCTTAACCGGGATCGTGCTGTTACCGTGATGTTACCGATGATGCAATTGAGATCTGTGAGTATATAATTGATTAATTTTTTTAAATTTCTATGGGAAATCAAAACACGAGGGGTACGACACTGCAACATAAAAAATTTGGGCGCGAAACATTATTTCCGAAAACTAATGGGCATATCAATATCATACGCATACCTTTTTCATTATTTTGATCAACAAAATATAAATTCTTGCTAAAAACCAGTGCCCTGCAAATGCAAGACAATTTTCGTCCAACAAATGTAAGACTTTGTCGTCGCATGAATCAAAGGCCACTCCAGCATAGGAGATAACAACGAGGCTGACAGAGAAACAAAACTAGCAGCCGGGCTTCCAGTAATAATGAGCACCATGCCTTCTGAGTCCGTTTGTCGGGGATTATCGACAGTGCTTGCACACACTTCCTTCCTAAAAGAAGTCAAACCTAAACCCAAACACAGGTATAATGTTGTAGTTATTGCAAGAAGACATGGCTCAGTTGTACCCTTCTCAGATAAACGCTTCTCTAGAACTGACCTTTCAGCACTGACTGGTGCAACAATTTTCTTCTTCCATTTTTTGTTAGCCATATTGAAGCAGATTAGTAAAAGACTAACATAACGCAGCTATTGTAATACAGTAACTTAAATTAATAGTGAACATAAAGCGTTAAAAGTAAAGTGATAGAATTATGTTCGAGATATGGATAAAGTATCAAAAGATGGCATGAGACGTCAAAAGATAAAGTATATTATTAAGAAATTGGGAGTGAAAAGACAGGGAACAAAGGTCAGGTGTCAACGCTTGGTCTATTTCCTGGGCAAACAACGAACACTTTGCTCCGGCTTGTCCTATTGCCACAATGCAGCATCCGGTGCCCGTGGCCACTGCGCACCCCACAAACGACCGTCACCACGGCCGTTCGTAAACAACAAACACGCTGTTCATGCTTTGTGCATTCCAGCTCAAACAAGAAATACAAATGCACTCACTGGCCATGCTTGTGTTATTCCAGGTACGACACATACACGAATACAATACAACAGGGGTACAGGACACAACAACCCGAAAATTACCAATAGCTACCATAACCAGGGTTAACCAGGAATATGCGCTTAGCGCAGTCCGTCCAGGGCGGCCTCCAACCAGCGAGAGAGAGCCCCTTCCAAACCAACAAGAAAAAAAAAACAAGGACAAAGAAGGGCCAAGAAAAGAAGGACAAAGAAGGCCCCGTCCAGGGAGGAAGGGAAAAAATTAGTGAAATGGGAAAATGAGTAAAGTTTAACGTCGCATTGACGGCGCCACGTTAAAATATATAGTGAAGAACATGCGCTTTCGAGAGAAAGTGACAGCCAACAGCATCATTAAGTTGCGAAAACCTCTCTTTGACAAGCCATTTCCCTTTTTCTTTATGTACCAAACTAAAATATTTTTGTACAGTCGAGTCCATTAACATGCGTGGGGTCTCAAAGTATACATAGGAACATTTATGGTTGACTAGGTGTATACTTGTTGCGAAAAAAAAAACACTTTCTTAGATTACTTGGGAAGAAAATGAAACTTTGTTTTATCTTTGCAGCCCACTTCCGAGATTCTGCAGCCTTTGCCATTTTAAAAAGTGCAATTTTTCTTTTGTTTGTGTCAAATTGGTTGGTTTTTCATTATGTACAAAATAAGGGGGCTATTTCTTTTTGTTAGAGTGGGGTATTTGTTAGTATTAGTTTAGAGGGGCAACAGTCAAGGGGGGATTCTGTGAGGGAATGTATTTCTACATACACTTTTGCAACAGTCAATTTTAACCAAAATATTTGCTCAGTTTCGAGTAATTTAGAAGTAAGTGAGATTTAAAAAAGCCAACACATCCGAAAACCGTAATTACTCCAGTAAAGTTGTGACGTCAATACTGCAGAGCTCTTTGCAAAACTATCCCAACAATTTATTTGTAACAGTGTTATCATACTTCGCATGCAAAAACCAAAGTAAGACCTTATTTCCTTTCCAAATTTCCTTTCCAGTTTTCATTAATCCCGAGATTTCGTCTTTGTTTGAAGTCGATTGATTTTGGTTCATTTTTGGAGGATAAGCCTGGATAGCGTACATTCAAGTTTTCTAACATTTGCGCCGGACTTTTTTGTTTCTCTTTTCGGCTTCTTCTAGATTGTAGAAGCTTTCGAGATTTCACGATAGGGTTCTATGTATTTCGTCTCATACATTTGACCAATTTTCGGTCTTTTGGCCCAGCCACTAGTGAATTCGCGAAATCGGATCTTGAGAGAGAGCAAAATGGACACGTTATCAGCTGCTTGGCTGAACGAGATTGCGCCTTCATCTTGCAACTTTTAGTAATTGTTTGATCGAATACGTCTTCATGTCTTTTCGACGATTTATGAATTCAAGGCCAGCAACAGGATTTAAATAAGGCCTTATCTTGATGCTTGTTTTGCGATATTGTGATCACATACGAATGTGATGCCTGACACTTTCCTTAAAAGAATTCACTGTCAGCTTCAGGAGTGACTTCAGTTGTCACGTCTTCAATTTCGTCGTCAGCAGATGACGAATCGTCTTCATCTGATAGAGATTCCGAATCAGATATGCCTCTGGTTTGCAAACAATCTTCTTCGTCACAGGATCCCATGTCGCCTTATGCTTCTTCATTAACGCATGTTCAATTTGCAGGTAAACAGGTGAGCTTCGATGGATTAATATTCATTTCTTTGGCTTCTCCAATATCTAAATGGGATACAAATGAAATGAAGTATTGTTTGAGCCGTAAACACATTGTATGGGAACTCAAAAGAGTTTAATTTTCGCTCAGCTATCGTTGGTGGTTACCATCGCCATTACCTAAATGTAGGCATGTGAGTAAAGAAAAGCTAGGTAAATTATGAATTCTATTGTAATTTGAAAACATAAAAAAGTATGTGAATTAACTAGCTCCTTAAAAAAAATTTCATTCTCATTCACTCGGCCAACATTTGTTTTTAGCTAAGACTCTAAAACAGATAACGCACTTGAAAGTTTTTCAAGCCTCCCTCTATTAAATTTAACCAATTCCTTGGAACAGTTACGCAACCCTCCATGAGCTTTTAGGGCCAGAAACAGCCAGGGAAGGAGTAACAGACCTGTAAACAATTTCCAATAGAAATAGAATGTATCAGTCAGTTAACAGGGTACGATACCTTCATTTCACTAGGATGTTATCAGTTGCATAGATCGAGCGAAGTGGGCATCTAATAAGGACTTTCCGTCTTTGGTTTCCATGTGGAATAGGTGGGATATTTCTATTCCGTGTGCGTAAGAAGGAAAGGGAAGAGGAAGCATCAACAACATTGGTAAAACCCAGCATTGTCTGACTGAAAACAAATTTTTTCGATGCTAGGCATTTTTTTCTTTATTCCCAAAATTATCGCTTCAGCAATGGAGAAAACTGCAAATTTATTTTGCTTGTTTTCATAGTTTATTAAGGCAGAATTTTTTAACATTAGTGGAGAAGTTCTTTCCAAGTCCTCCATGGTGTAGAAATAGATGATTGAGTCATGCCCGCTCAAAACCCTCTTTCCATAGTGATCTACAGTCTTTTTCCGATATAAGATGGGATCTGGTTTCATCTTTTAGTCTATGGTAATGACTCATTCTTTGGTCCTATAAGTCACGCAGTTCATTTTTATCAGGTTCAGAAACTTCTGAATGAAAACTTGCTGATTTACTACTCGAATTCCGTGTCCCATGAAGAGCATGGCTTTTTCTTGGCCGTCGCTCATAGCCATCCTTGATGACTCCCTTTGTAGTTCAGCAGAGTATATTTTTCTGGTGAGGCGTGATGAGGAGAGGAGAGGGTGGGAAAAAAGAAAATCTGTTGAAAACATGCACACAGTGGCGCGTCTGTAACAGTCGGGTCAAGAAAAAGTTCAAATGGTTTGGAATGAGTGATGCAGGGCCGTCCGCCAGCATAACATATTTTTCCTTTGCTTGACCATAGAAGTGGTTTATGACTTTTTCTATAATTGCAAACTTTTCGTTAATAAATAATAAAAAAATCCTGTGACATAATCTACAGCTTTTCTTAGTTTAGCATCAGAATGTGTCAGCATCCCAGTCAGCATAAAAAATACTAGCGTGTCACAACTTATTAGCTGCAAAGAATTTTTTTTTCCTCAAGTAATTTTTTTTACATATGTGCCCTGGTAGTTTTGCGTGACACAGAGGGAAACAGTATCGTCACGCCATCAACTTGAAAACTCTTCGTCCCCCAAGAGGTGTAAGAAACATTTTCCGGCGAAAGAATGAAGGATAAGGGACTTCCTCAGCAAGTGAATTGAAGCGCCGAACGCTTCCATTTCGGGAGTACAACCAGAAAGTAATAGGCGAAGATCAACTCTTGGGTATCTGTAACCATCTTTACTAATTGAAAAACCAGTGTGTCGAATAATCATTTGTGAAATTAGACAAATGATATTCTTCCCATCTCACCAGAAATACGAAATAAGCGACTTCAAACTAATTTATTTTAAATTAATTAGGGAGCGTTTACATATTACGTTACGTTTCGAGGGGACAAAAATCTTTCTCTGTGCGGGAGGGGGTTTTACTGAAATAGCACATCATCTTTCCATCGCCACTGCCCTTTGGGAAAAAAACAAGCTTAGGCACGTTATTTCTTAAAAAAAGGGGGGTCGAGAATTTTGTGAAGGAGGAGGTATAGCTTTTTGTTACAGGCTGTGTGGTTGGGGGGGGGGGGGTTAAAAGCGCAAAATCACGTTACGCAGTATGTGAACACTCCCTTATCTGTCCAATACATTTTCTACCCAGTTTTACAGTGCTCAGGAAACTCTCCAATGAAGAAAATGAAAGAACTCAGTCGATATTTACTCACGAATAATGATGAATAAGACTCGTTCAACCGATTAACACTCTCTGACCAATGCAATGGCAATTTTGTATGAAAAAATCAAAAGGGCCGGAGAGTTGGTACATAGAAATCCCGACAATATTGTCACGCATCGAGAGCGCGGGGACGTGGAGTCATCGGAGACGCAGGGGTCAGATGCCACAACTGGAGTACGAGGAACGGACGGGATTGGAGACAATCGAAATGTAATTGGGACGGAAGGATGCGGCGTCGAGTTGCCAAAAAGGATTTTTAAAGAGCCGAGAGAGTAGGGCCCGATTCTAAGTATTGTTCTCAAGTCGTTGGATAATTTGAACGTTTATCTAGTTGTCGTGTAGTAAACCTTTGTATGCAAGTTGTTGTGTAGCTGATTCCATTTGTCATTAGTGCAATACATCCCTAACCTGGGCGCGCCTGCGTTACATGGTGGAGATTCAAGGCAAGATTGTTTGCTTTTTGCAAAGGATAGATCCGCAATGTCAGAACCGGGAGTGTATTGATGGTTCACGTAGCGTGAGGCTGGAGAACGAGGCGTATCTCGTATGATACCTTTAAGCGACTACGAAGAGGTAAGAAAGTTGAGGGACGGCTAGAGAACCCAGACAGAATACGCCTTAGTTTCTGCTGAAAGTGAAACCCTTCTCTGGGGTCAGTTCTATAGTTACCTGTTCTATACCTCGGGTTCCGAGGTAGGACAGGCGTTGGAGCAGGCTACGAGGGCCGAGGCCGAAGGGAAGAGGGCGGGCGCAGACATTGGAGGAGGCGCAGGTCAGGTCTTGATAAAGCCAATGGGCCACGAGGCAAGGAGTCGCTGTGGGTACACACGAAGAGCAAGAAAAGGTGAAGCGGGAATATCGAAGGAGCAACCACAGCGGGCAGAAAGCCGAGTGCCGGATAGTGGTTTCGGAGAAAGAAGTCGGAGGGGCCAATTTGACGGCTGGATAGAAAGACTAGGAGGTTCAACCAAGGCAGGGAGTCCGAAACCTCACTGAAGTGGGATTTAAGCAATTTGTCAAGAGGGCGGTGGGAAGAGTCACTAGACCCCGGACAGAACGACGTATTTAGCGGAGCGCTCTTGTTTTCGCCAGAAAAAAGGAAGGAGGCAGACCGGGGCAAACAGGACGTAGCATCAAGTTACGAGAGCCTGCTGACATGGATAAGCTTCGCGTTCAAGTGGGAAACAGGAGGACGGACTATGGGTAACGAAGTCAGTTTCAGACGGCAACGAAAGTACGGACGTATCTTACAGGCAGTTACCGGAAACTTATTAGTCTGACGACGAGGTATTAGGGAGCGGCGAAGTATTTTGGTAATAAATGCATTCAACCACTCCAATAATTTTTAAATCAAAGTTCAGTTTGTAATTATATGTGGTATTGATTCAATAAATATTTTATTATTGTCCGGGGGTTGATCCATTGATCTACGCCATTCCAGGCCAAAGCATTACTAATGAGCTAGTATAGGGTCATTCCGCCGAGTTTTTTTAATTTTTTCGTCCCGAAACTAAAGCCCCTTGGGCAACTTCGGGATTTAAAGTGAGTTTAAGTTTAGTTTAATACGGTGTTAAATACTTTAGGAAATTTTTCATTTGCAGAAAAACCTGTAATGAAAGCATGGCCTTCTGCAATCACGGCCTACATACTGGCTATTCCTCTGTTGCCGAATGGATACTGCCTTTCCCATCCCCTTTCTATGACTCATCAGAGCCAGAGTGCCGAAAGTAGTCTACAAATGTTCCACTTTCCAAAGCTTGTTTCCACCCTTTGAAACTTACAATTCAGTCTAGTTACTATTGTTTACTTAACAAGTGGTGTCATCTATGTTTGAAATGTTGAAATGCTGAAAAAAAAAATACAAAATAGTCGATCTTTTACTTTTTTAAATGCAAATAAAAGATAAGAATGTCACATGGGTTCATTTTTAAAGCATAAAAACGATGTGAACCATTATTAGTTACATTTGCCATTATGTAAATCTACCAGTTTTAGCTTTAAATTTAAAGTTTTAGCAGTTCAACGCAAGTTCTTAAAGGGCTTTAAGGGCTTCAATTATATTTAAAAGTATATATTTGGCCCTATTTGTATTTCGACGTGGTAATCCCGACTTTAACTCGCAGGCGTCCCCTCGATTCTCAACGTCCAGTTCCATCTCCTCCGCAAATCGATAGCGAACTTTTTAAGGCCAAACTCTCTAATACACTATGTCTTCTTCCTCGCACTCCCTTTCTCAAAACCTCTGCTGTGGAAGAACTCATCGCGACCATCACCTTTACCATTGCAAATGTCGCACATGCGTCTAAAATTAATCTCCCTCGCCCATGCACTGTCAAAAGATGTCTCGGTGGTCAGAAGAACTCCGCTCTTTACGCTCCAAAACCCGCTCCCATTTCAAGGCGTGGTCCAAATGTAAAACTGCACAAAGCTCGCTGTAATTCAAGCGCAGCAAATCCACGTACCATCGTGCTCTCTGTGCTGCAAAATGCAAATCGTGGGCTTTTTTTCGAGCCAAGGCGACAACGGGCGATTCGTTCAAGGCCCTAGAGTTCTTTCACTTGCAAATCAAAATCCATTCCGCTTCCACACAGTCTTTCCATCAACGGAGCTCTCAATTCCGATCCAGGGACCATCTTGGAAGCTTGCGCGAACCAATTCTATCCAACTGAACCGCCTTCAGATGAATTGCACAATGTTATTGTCAGCATTCTGGTGGTCTTTAAAGACCCCCCCCCCCCCGTTGTCCATAAATAATGCACGGAACGCGTTGATGAGACGCCGGGCGGTTGTGTTTTTGTCTGCAAACATGGTGAAGGCCAGCCAACCACTGAACTGGTCGACTATGACCAGGAAGTGCCGGCCTTCTACCTCGCTGAGATCCGTGTGAAGAAATTCAAACGGCTGAGTCGCTGGTTCATGGTGTTGCAGAGGTTTCGCCGGTAAAAAAGGAAGTTGGCTTACGCATTCTTCGCATGAGGCTGCGGTGTGGGCAATATCAACGTCCATGTGGGGCCAGTAGAGCAATAGCCTGGCTCGCTGGCGCATCTCTTAGGCACCCTAGTGCATGCCGACGAGTGCCTGGATCGTTTCTTTCACCATTGATCGTTGAAGGACGATGCGTGCGCCATAAACGAGCATATCATCGGCGTCGTCTATGGCAAGCTGGTGGCGAGCGTCCCAGAACGGACGAAGGGCGACAGGCAGATTGCTCTTTTCGTTTGGAAACCTTCCCGTATTATGGTGCGCAGCACCACTGCTTCGCTGTGCTGTATGATCTTTCTCTTTTTGGCAGCTGGACAGCTGTACGATTCCTCGCCCGGGTGGGCTTAGCTCGTTTATCCGTCTTGATGGCCGGCTGATCACGCCCCACTGAAAGGTTTGCATTTGTGTCAACTAAAAGTGTTTTGTAAACGTTATCGGAATGACGGGTAAAGTACGGTTTGAGATTGCAATCATGGACTCAATTGCGGATCATTTCCTGCCATTGACGGTTCAAAAGGTCAGGAATGTTATGAGCATAGTTTTCACTTTTCACAACGAAGTTCGGGTTACTACTCAATGACTCGGAAGCATGACCCACGCGGTAGCCTCGCGTTCTTGTAGCAGATAGAAGGGTGTTAAGCCAGTTCTCTCCTGCCGAATGGTGTTTTAGGCGAAAACAACAAAGTCGACATCATAGCAGAAGCTAGAATACATCGATAGTATCTCGTCCGAGGTGTGATTGATTCATTCGACCAGGCCGTTGCATTGGGAGGGGTACGGGGTTGTTACGAAATGTTGGTCTGCAAGGCCCTGTACATTTCTTCAGCGAATCCAGCCGTTAAATATTTTCACTGTCGAATATAAGGTATCGAGCGCCATGCTGCAATACTATTCTTCGATTGAAAAAAACCCTCACCGGATCCTTCCACCGTTTCGAGACCCAAGACCTCATCTTATATCAAACATAAACGTTGAACTCACGATCATGGAGGAGGTCGTTTTTTTAGTGTTTAAACTCTAAATTGACAAACTGTTTTTTTCTTGGTGCTTAAATGATCTGAAAACGATCAAATATGCTTCAGAGCCGACATTGAAAACCTTAAAAAAAAATGTCATTTTCACTGCAGACAACACGCAGGAAGTTAAGTCCCGAATCTTTTTTCAAATAAATTTTCTTACCCTAAAGATACAAGAAAATCTAGAAAACTTTATAGAAAACTGGAGCAAATACGGAGACAATAAATTCCAAAAGCCGGAGATCTCACTAAATTATCGAGAATCAAAAATTGTAATTTTTCATATTGTCTATCCTTCCTACAAGATTTAATGAATATTCAACTTATTTCCTTAGATTGCTCGATGCTTAAATTATGATTACGAGTGCGTCTATACCAAACTAGCGCAGTACCAACAAACAAATAAGATCAAAACATTCTTTAAGGATCTTCACAAACGCTGCGAAGGTATGTGTTCTCAAATATTTGTTTGCACAAATATTGATTGTTTACGCGATTTTATACGTTTATCGTTCCAACATCATTCGACTACAAGAGAGCCAAGAAAAAGCTCGTTCCGGAATAGTCATCTTTACCATACAACAAATCTTCGGCTTTGTATACTTAGTTGAATTTTTTTGTTTTTTGCCAAAATTTGTTGTACACCCTGGCTTTGTGTCGTGTCTGATCCATCCGGATAAAACACATGGTTACGGCAGCTTCTAACCACCATCAGCTAATGTCTTGTCTTTAATAGAGATTAAACCCTGTTGGGAACATTTAAACCCCGACCCCGAGAAACCTAGTCCTTCTGTTGAAATCACTGGCGAAGATCTCGCGACACAAAAAGGAAGTGAAGTTGGCTGACGTGAAAGTGGAAGCTGTATCTGTTGCCAATGCCGAGAAAGTTGCACAACATCGCTGCCTGCCCTTCTGCGGTTGTGCACTCCGCCCCTAGTAGCATTTTACTTTAGCCTATCTTTATTTCCTTTAAATCTACGGCTGGCTGCGTTTTTGCCCAACAGATTTGACCCCTGACAGATTTCTTACTTCTGTCTGTCGGGATGTCAACTTTGAGGAGTTGGCAGCGGAATTATCGGGGAAAAGATTCCCTGGGCTGTCGAGGAAACCCAAATTGTTCTTTTTGAATGTCTGCCGTGGACATAAACTGAATGAAGGTAATTTGTTTGCTAAAATATACATGTTTAATTTCAGTTAAAGTTTTATTTTTTAGTTTTACAGTTATGATCCCAGCCTTTTCTTCAGTTGCTCCACCGGGGAAATCGAGTGGGGAGAGGATGAGTATGGTGAGGATTAGCATACGTACTGCCGGGGAGCTGATATATTGTGATAGAGAAAAAGAAGCAAATAAATCGGCCCCCCAACGATCATCTTATTGTGGCCATCACGTCCCACGGGTATTAAGTGTCCTTCCATACGTCATATTCCCAATCAATTGGGATGGACTATTTTCTATGGTTAACGCAAAACACCATTTGCCATTTCAACCAGTAATCTCTTTATATTACTTCGATTCTCCCTTTTATCTCCCTTATATTACTTCTAAAATTGATTAATTGTAAATATTTATATCTAAGCCGTGTCTCAACAATAGTAACGCATACGCATGAGTAGACCCAAAATGTAAATATATAAAGATTGTACGATATATTATTGACATCTTAACTTCTGAAGCTATTTCTGATTAATTAATAAAGTGCAGTTAAGCAAAACGATATCTTGTTGTTATTCGATTTCCGTTACTTTCGTCGGCAAGAAATGAAAAACAACTGCATTACTCACACTCTAAGAGAGAAGCGGCGACGTTGCAAAGTTAAAACAATGTCCAAGAAAAATTGGGATTCCAGCAAATTTCACAACGCAGCTTTTTAACTAGACGAGCTACCATTCTCCATCTAGTGGCCAAAAAAGAACTAAATTGTCTTCCCGAAGCAGAATCAGCATCGGCAGACTTTTTCTACATGACCTTATGGGAGTCTTGCCTCCTCATTTCCTCCTTCATGCCTCTTGGAAGTTAGAAGCCAATAAAAACACGAAATTACCTTGTCTTGACTTTTTCACCCGAGAAACTCGAGGAGAAATAGAAACACAAAGAAATACAAATGCATCCTTTTAAGCCAATTTGGCTACAGTGTAATATAACTAACGGATGCAATAACTAAGGGGACGTCCATAAATTACGTAACGCGATTTTCGGCATATTTTGCCACCCCCTCCCCTACGTAACAAAGTGTAACAAAAGTACGAACCCCCCTAAAAATACGTAACAATTTTCTAAACCCCCCCCCTTTTTAAATTGAAATGCAGTTTTTCTAAGAATAATTTTCCATTTATAATTGGTAATACATAAACTAATTTTCGTGAATGCTGTTTTATTCATAAAAATTAAGAAGCGGATGACGAGATGACTCTGAACAGAGTCTTCTCTGTTCAGGAAATGGCTATTCAATATGTTGATTTTTCACCGCTAGATGGCATTTGCAATAGCCAAAATTGTAAGTAACGCAGCGCAAAATCCTTCCCCTAACCCTATAAATGTTATTCCAATGAAAAAGTAGTAGACATGCCAAAAAGTCGTGCGCAGTTTACGCCGATGCGCACCACAGCGGCCGATAGCAGAACTAAGATTGTTATTACGCTTGACACCGTTTGTAGGCTAGATCCTTTGTTCGACAAGTAGACGGTTCTCGGGGGTTTTAGGGTTCTGATTGAAAGATCGATGGTGCTGTCACCTGGGTCGTCCGATAACGACACGATTTTTTTCTAAAATTAAGTTATCATTCCGTTAGCGCGTTCTGATCAGTATTTTTTCTTTGGTTTTACTTGAAAATGCAAAATTACAATTATGAATACGGTATCAGCAGACGTTCACGAAAATTTGAAATCGATGCCACGAACATAGCCATCGCCTTATATTTCAAAACCTTTAGACAAAAAGTCTTTTTTTAACCTATATTTAAGATTTATCATAAAATATTAATTCGAAAATATGACCACGACAAGGTTTTTTCGTATTGGCGAGGAATGTCCCAAAATGAAAATAAGCGATGATTTACACTCTTGCCAAAATAAAGATTGTGTTATCAAACTTACCGGCAGTCTTATAAGTTCAGGATGGGGTCGATTTCCTATGTGTAAGCTAACAGAAGCAAGCTCCAATCAGAATTCCGTATTCCATGTTGATAAAAAGAGACAGCACAAGAATGTGACACTGACGGACACTGAAGGACAATAGTTCGATCTCTTTCGTTATGCGGTAATAGGAAATATCCGTACTTGAATTGTCTATATTTTTTGGGTTACTAACAGACGTACTTCTGCTCTTCCACATGGGCTTTGGTTCCTCAAGTTCCACCATGAATATGACTGACGTAATATTGACAGAGAGACAGAAGCCAAAATCACTTTCGGGATATAGGCCTGTGCAAGGGAAGGAATATCCTGAGGAGCCATTGATTTTTGATTGATTGAATGATTGAGAAAAAAATGGAATCAATGTAAAACTGCTGTGCTTGGTTGGCTATGGATAGTTGGAGTTCGAAAAAAAATTAATGGTCAGAAGAATAGTAGATCTCCTTGCTTTTTTCAAAATCGGCCGCTAGATGGCGTGGCGAAATTACGTCTTTAACTTAAACTTAAACTTAAATGATAGCAATTGTAGCAAAAATGAAAATTTGTTCATGCATTTTCAAGGGAAATAGCATGTAGTCCACTTACACACCCGTTTAGTGGCGTGATTCCGCTACATATTTTTAGTAAAATGAGTGGATCCCCCTCTTATGGGAAATTGAACACGGAGACTGGAAACCACATCTCCATACCCGTGGTCTAGGTAATACTTTGACTAAATTTGTTTGCAACACTAATTTCAGTAGAAAAGGCCAAGTCAATTTAATTCAATCTGGCAACCGAGAGTAAGGGAATAAGGAAACAAAACGAAAGCCATTAGCAGACGACGCACCTTGCTCACTCTCGCTGCTAATGACTGCAGGGTTAAGAGCTCTCCCCACTTTAACGGTCTGGTGGATGGCGACTCATCATTAATCTAAAATACAAACACAAATACAATCTTGGCCTTCAGGCACATATACTTCCACCATAAACCATTAACCACAAAATGGAAGCTGGTGACGCTAGGCGTAGGCACGCGGCACAATTTAGTGTGCTTTTGCTGCTTCTCTTTTTTTATAATCCAGTCTCAACTTAAGTGCTTCGTTTTCCTTGATCAAAATTTCTATTAATTCGTAATTTGACTTTAACTTCTCTCTTATTTCGTCCAATTGCTTTTGCAGAGCATCCATCTTCTTCATTGAGTGTTTTTGTGTGTGCTGCATTACTTGACTGTCATCATACGTCAAATCGTCTGTCAAAAGAATTATGCTTTGATCTTAGAAAATGCAAGTTAAAAAATTAAGTTAGTAGTTTAAAAATCTTCATTTTTGGTTTGCCTATAATAAAAAAATTAAGGCATTTAAAACACTATTAATAATATTCGATTAATACGATTAATGCATCTTTTTCCTTGAAGAGAATATCAATCAACTTTTCTTTTGACGTAAGTTGTTCTAAAGATAGATCTAAAGATAGTTATTCTAAAGAAGATAGTAATGTTGTGTACTATGAGAGCAGCTTCGTTATTCAACTGACATAACGATTTATAAACAGGGCGATCAGCCTTATCAATCATACTGTTTACAGTCATCCAAGGCAACCGAAGCAGCCATTTGGCTCGCCATTGAGCGTCTTCTTCATTACTGCTAGAAGCCATTAAACTTTGTTTCTATAGGGAAAATATTATATTATTTGAACTTCCGTTTGTTGTTTGTTGTTTTTGTTCAACACCAACCCGGGGTTTCTGACGTTCCGGCCCACGTCTTTCCAGCCCTTCCGGTCCGACCAAAATTTTTTTTTACTGATCGGCCAGAATGGGTTCCATTCCGGCCCTAATTGGCAAGAATTTGTTTACCCTTTTCTCCGTACCACAAAATGGAAGCCGGCTACGCTTTTGCTGCTTCTTTTTGTTCGTATTCTAAGCGCATCTTTAATGCATCTTTTTCCTTGATGAGAATATCAATCAACTCTTCTTATGACGTAAGTTGTTCTCTTAGTTCTTCTAGTTCCTTTTCCAGAGCAGCCATTTTTTTATCAACTGTTGGCGCGTACACTGAATGGGACTTTCGTATGACGTCGAATCGTCTGTCAAAACGATTACGCTTTCTTCCTGGATATTAATGGAAATTAAGGTTATTAGTTTTAATAAACATAAGAGCGTTAATTCAGTAATGAACTAATAATTAACAGAAAATTTAACTTTAAGTAAGAACAACAGTAGAAATTAACATAATCACCTTCAAAGAAGATAGTAATGTTGTGTACTATGAGAGCAGCGTCGTTATTCAACTTACATAACGATTTATAAACAGGGCGATCAGCCTTATCAATCATACTGTTTACAGTCATCCAAGGCAACCGAAGCAGCCATTTGGCTCGCCATTGAGCGTCTTCATCATTACTGCTAGAAGCCATTAAATCTTTGTTTCTATAGGGAAAATATTATATTATTGGAACTTTTAAATTTTGAGCCACAACATTACCTAGCCTAGCATGATAGCCCTCGACAGGACTATCAGTATCTTATATTATATGTATATTATATTATTATGTATCAGTATCTAGTACAGTTCTAATGGCCACATTGAAAGATGACCACATTTTGGGTTTCCAAATTGCATGCTTGATCCAATATTTTTCCACATAGTTAAAAAGAGCAATCGTAAGAGCTCCTCGGGCATGAGATTTAAGGTAGTTAAAGGAGCTTCTAATGAAACGATGGGGCAATAAATTTAAAGACATTAGTTTCCTACAAAGCCGACGTATTCTAGGGTCGTTACAATAAAATTTAGATAAACCAAGCTTCTGAATCTTCCTGAAAATCGCTTGATAAAAATGAAAGCAACAACCATGAATTGCAATTCCCGGGAGAACTCTTAAAAAGCCCTTCCATGCTGCTGATTCAAAATCTAGACTTACTTCTAATAATTGTAAAGAACCATGAGTTCTATACGGCTTAATAAGTTCAGCAACAAAAGTTTGACATAAGCAATTGTTGTTCGACAAGACATTAAATCAAAGAGGAGAGGTACCGATTTAACATTACCCTTCTTTCTGATTGTAGTGTGGATTCCCAAAAGGCTGATGGAAGGGTTTCGGGACTATAGAAAATGTACCATCTGCTTCCCATCTTCTTGCCTTTGCTAATTTCTTTAACTGGCGCTTAGTCGCACAAATTACAATCCACAATTACAATCCAAACACTCTAAAGGTTCTGTCGGACAGATTTGCTGTTGGATAAGAGGCGTTGATGCATTTACATTCGTTTCTTCAATTTCCGAAGTGATTGAATTGATGTTAACAATTGTACTATTGACGCTATCGTTGTTGAAATTTACCACTTCAGAACGGCAATGGGCTTCTGGGGTTGAACAAGTGGCCGTTGTCTCCACAGAAAACAGCTCCGGATCACATGCGTAGCCTTGGTCCAATGAACTCTGAACCCACTCTGGTTTGAGACAACGGATCTTCCATCTTCTTGAGTACGAGTATTTGTCGCCTTTCGCAGAGGGAGTTAAGATAAGGTTGGTTTTACCCTTTTCGAGTTGCGCAGAGTATTGGCCGTCGCTAGCTTCAAAAATCTTCTTGGTGGCGTCACGCTTCTTGACTGATATCTGATAAACACACATAAAAAATTTCACGTGGCATAAGACTTGTCTTCATAGAATTTTCGCTACTATGAAGCAATTGTGCCACACAGTAAAGCGTGTGAGTTGTAGGAATACTTTGAGAATCTAAACTATCATAAATAAGGACGTTTGTTGGTTTTCCGTACCCGTATGCAGCCGTAATCCAATGATTTTGTGAGGTGTAAATGATTGGAATATATGGTTCTTTCTCAATCACTGAATAGATTCTGGCCCCAGTGCACATTGTACAAACCACCAATTCCAGGAAACTCTGTCCTTAATAAGGCAATTTCCGCGTTAATGTGCTCAGTGTTGAGATACCACCCTTTGGCAGTTTCTTGAATTTCTTCTTCTTTTATAGTTTCATTGGATCGAGTATCGAGAAAGTGTTTTACTTGAGAATCCAACTGTGCAAACAAAACAATGTCTTTTCAACTTGACAATCGTCGTACGGGTCTGGTAGGATTTTTTTAGTTTGCTTAGGAACCGTCTGATATATAATTTTTAATATATATTTTCCATCCTTAATTTATAGTTGGAAAAGAAAAATTCTTTCTCTTTGTGAGGTATTTATCAAATTTTCAACCATGATTTGTGATGGTGATGAATCTCGAGACGGGGATTCAGACGCAGATCTCGAACGTGATGAAGACCGGGATTTAAACGCAGATTTCAATCCTGAACGTGAAGATGTAGAATTTAATCTTGACGATTCCTATTTACATTTGATTGCAACACAAATTATGTTGGATATTTTGGAGATTCGCGTGTTTTTTTCCAATTCCATAGTTTAGTTACACCTGCTATAATATGTATTTAAATTTGAGCTTCATGATTGAACTTTTTTTTCTGCTGCTGGCGCCATTACACTGCGGTTTTCTCCTTAAATGTTTTGTACATTGTTAATATTTTAAAGTTTTTATTGGCCAAAAGTAAACGACAGATTATACATCGACAAGGAAAAGATTTATGTACCAGTTAAAAATTAATGTTTGATTGTTGTGAAATGGTACTTCCATTTCCAAATAAAAAATCAACGAATATGAGTATATTTAAAATATTGTAAAATAGTATATTTTTTATAACAAATTTTAATATAAAATTGTTTTTAATACACCGATTGATTTCCACATAAAAATGTATCATACTTTGTAATATAATAGATCATTTTTTGGCCATAAAATATATCTTTCTCGTAAATGTCTTATCAAGTTACTTATTGTTATAGTTTTAGCAAAACTTATAACAGAAAATTTGGAAAACAATATATATTATCGTTTTTCTTTACAATATCTCTGTTTTAGACATATACATAATGTTGAAAAAATATATTTTTAACAGTGTATGGACAGAAGTAAGCGTTCGTGAACTTGATGCTTCATCATCAATGATGTAATAGAATGTTTCTTCACTGATATTCGATAAAGCCGAACTAAAATGTGTAACATAAATATTAAACTTTTTCGGTTTTCCTTTTCGGACCTGTTAGTTAAATTCTCTGGAGACCACCATCTTGTATTGCGTCCAAATTTTGGCATCCTTACATGCTTTTTTTTAAATATTCAATCAATTTCCACATTCTTTGGTCGGACTGTTCCTCATCAGCAGTGCTAATGCTAATGGTCAAGGCTTCATTTAAATCTTTTCTGATTTCGTGTAAAGCCCCAAATTCTGACATAACCTTTATATTGTGTTGCTTTCTATTGCTCTTTTTTTATTGTTTTTCTAAACTTGTTTCAGATTTGGGTGTTGGTGAAAAACATTTTGTCGAACCATCTTTAGTATCAGCAGTGCCATTGCTTGTTCAAGTCTTTAGTAAAACTCCACACTGGGGTCTAATGTTTTATTGTGTTGCTTTCTTTTGCTTTATTTTTGATTTGGTTTCTCAACTTTTTAGATCCACAAAGTATAGATGGAGGGGGGAAAACATCATATGCCAAGGAGTGTTACCTCCAAGGCAAAGGATTCTTTATCCCAAATAACATCAGACAAACTTCTAAGAGATTCAAACTATTAGCTAGCAGGGGGTATTCTCATTTGCGTTGGAGATTGTTCATCCATTTACTTGGGCACATTTAATGGAACTTCATTGGTTGTGAAACTTGACTACATTACAAATCCAGAAGTGTCATCTGCGAAGGAAATTTTACTAAAAGAAGTATAGGGAATTTTATTCGTCTATTTCATTAGTCTTGAACATGTGAACGTCATAAAATGTTTAGGATTTTATCTACAACGTGGATTTTTCCTTTTACAACTATCCCTAATCTGCATTTATAAAGACAAGAAACGGATTACTCTAAAAAGCTTAAAAGGCAACTAGCTAACGCGATTGGAAAGCAATGGAAACGGAAATTGATTTGAAACGCGAAGCAACATTACAAATTCTTAAAAGGACTTGACTTTCTCCACAGAAAGTCAAATGTCCATGGTAATCTCAAAAGTCCTAAGGTTTGTCAGCAAAGCAAAAGAAGGCTACCAATCAAAGTTAACAGATTTCAGAGAATTGCACGCTCAATTAAGTAAAAAAAAAATGTCGAAGTACGTTTCGTCAATCCTAACTAAAAAAGTCAAACCCGGGACCACTTCGTTTGAAGCGCCGGAAGTGTTTGTGTGTATTGAGAAGACAAAGCAGGATGAGGGAATGAAGCAACCTTGAGGAATTGTTCTAGGAGAAAGCACAATTTTTCTCAAAGCCGAAACTGTAGCCATAGAGAATAAAGTAAGCTGTTGTGCCAAACTTATGGCATACATATGTGTGTTGCATTAGTACGTTTTTCAATATGCCTATCCAGATTCCCTCCACATAGTTTTTTGCTTGTTTGAGAGGTTGTTGTAAATTCCAAAAACGCCTGTAAAAACCAATGCAACTATTTCCAATTTTGTGGCTCGTGTAAATGCTGTGGATTTGAATCTTAATGTATCTTGAAGTTTTGTTAACAAAGTTACGCAATTTATCTAGAAAGGTGTGGCATTTAAACCGATTATTCCAAAGTAATTTTTCCATATTGCATAAGGTCTTATTGGACCAGTAAAAATAAATAACTAACACACGAACGAAAGAAAATTTCCATACTTTTCGATGACCTTGATCAAGGAAGTTTACAACCTTGGCAGCGTCTTTAGCTAAAAGTCAAGGACTTGCACACATCAAATACCAATCAAAAGAACTTTGTTTTGTTTCCAGCGGTTTTGAGATAACGCATTTGTATTAACCTTGGAATTAGTATCTATGCTGACTCTTTTATCTGGTTTACAAAAAGGACCGATATGTCTATTCATTTCCTATCTCCTTTTCCACTAAACAATGGAAATTCATGTCCACTTTTCAAAGACAAATATTAAACTTTTTTTGAAGACGAAAATGTCCATAACAAACGTGGATATTTTTGTCCTGAACGGGGTTCCTGGAATATATTATACGTAAAAAAGTTGACTAAATTTGTACAATAGTGACGTCTATTCTTTTGAAATGGTTATGCACGAGCTATTGTATCATTGCTACTTTCACTTGCAATGAAGATCTTCAATTCTCCCTCCATTTTCCATGTTGTTCAGCGCATATTTGTTTTGCAATTTCTGCAATTCTTATTCCATCTTTCAAACTTGCTTAGTAGCCTTTTTGTTGTTTTATGCCCATCACTGAACTCACTTTAATTAAAAAGCACGAAACGGAAAGTGAAGATGAACGTGAAAAGGATGTATACATTTACAAAATTTTCAAAATAGAGAGAATAACAAGAAAACAAAGAAACAATTCGAAATCTACAAACAAATAACACAGGCTGAGCCGAAAGAAAAGGATTCAGAGATTGCTAAATTAACTAAACTGAACTTGTTCTTGCAAACAAGTAACAAAAAGTAATTATTTATTTCCCCACCGAATGCTTCATATCTTTTCATTTTATCATTACAGCCTTGCCGGAAAAGATCGAAGAAACTGCAAGATCTTCTAAATCCAACAAAGCCTCTGAGCCAATAGCGGATTGGAAGGATGAAGTGATTTCTACAGTGTTGAGTCTTTTATTATTTATATTTAATCCCAGTACTTTGATTATTTACCATGTTTTTCAGGCGAAGCTTAATTTAAACACAAAACAAGAAAGGGAATTGAAAAGCAAATACAAGTCCTCATTACTTGCAAGAGCTTGCCTTACATTTTGCTTCCCTTATGAAGTATTGGCAAAGTCAGTTGTAAAAGGAGGAAATCAGCAGTTATCCAAAGACGACCCTAAATTGGACGCACACAAAGTAGACGATATATGCGGTATGCAATCTTATTTCGTTCGTTTTTTTATTATGTGTATTAAAGAGTGTTTGGCACTATGCCTATTTTAGAATTTGTCATGGCCCGCTTTCCAGAGTCAGACCGGAAGAAAATCTTAAACACCCTAGGATATAAAGTACGAGATCTGAAGCGAAAAGCCAACGCCACGGAGAAATCAACGGATGATTCAACTGAAAAACTGGTTTCAAAAAAGGACCTATACCTCTATTCATTTCCTATCTCCTTTTCCACTAAACAATGGAAATTCATGTCCACTTTTCAAAGACAAATATTAAACTTTTTTTGAGGACGAAAATGTCCATAAAAAACGTGGATGTTTTTGTCCTGAACGGGGTTCCTGGAAAATATTGTACGTAAAAAAGTTAACTTAATTTGTACAATAGTGACGTCTATTCTTTTGAAATGGTTATGCACGAGGTATTGTATCATTGCTACTTTCCCTTGCAATGAAGATCTTCAATTCTCCCTCCATTTTCCATGTTGTTCAGTGCATATTTGTTTTGCAATTTTTGCAATATTTTTTTCATCTGTCAAACTTGCTTAGTAGCCTTTTTGTTGTTTTGTGCCCATCACTGAATTCACTTTAATTAAAAATAAAAATAAATTCTAAACATAAGGCTTTACAACGGGAATTTTAAATGTTTGTAAGTGATTTTGAAAGAAGGAGATTATTTAGTTGATTCGGCATTTTTATTTTTCTGGTGTGCCTTTTAATTATGAATTAGCGAGTGCACTCATTTAAATGGAAACCTATAAGTGAGTTTATTGAAATTTGCTATTATTTTGTTGGTGGGGGTTGGGTTTCCTGTAACATAACAGGTTAAAATAAGGAACACAAAGCGAACTGTCATTGGAAGTAACCGCAGAACATTTTTTTATTCAATTGATTGCTCTTGTATTTGTACGAAAACGTAAAAAATATAATTTGCTTGTACACATCCGTGATAGTTCATTTTATGTTATTCGTATGCTGTGTTTTAGTAAGAAGAGCAATAGAGATGAGGGAGGTAAATACAAACCTCAGTTAACAATAGCGTGGCGGTGGACCGCACACTAGTCAAACCACTGATAAAAGCTACGACTGGAGTAAGAGCTGAGTTCATTCTGGTAGCAATTCAGAAGTCCAAAAACGGAAAGGAGACCTTAGAAGAGAAGGAGAAAGAAGAAGCGTTTCTTAATGGTGTGGATGGTACAAATACAGCCCAGCAACAAGTAAAAAAGAAAAAAGGAGACAAGTCGCAGAAGGAAGAAGCGAAGAAAGATGTAAGAGAAAATTAAGCGGAATACTTAGACGAAATTCGCAAATGCATGTTTGGTTTTTTGCTCCAATTTACTAGCATTGAGAGTAGAGGGAAATCACTTAAATATGCTACAAAACTGAAAGAAAACGCCACAAAGAAGAAGCATTTTCCCATATTGAAGATTCTTCATTACGACGTGTTGTACAGTTCCTTGATGATTGGCGAAACGACTTAAGAAACATGATATGCTTCTTGATTCGCAGGGCACCAGACTACCATCATTTGTAAATCTGTAATTGGAAAGCTGTTGTATACACACTCTTCTATCATAATGGGCTCACAAACTCTACCAATAGCCAAAAATAAAATGGGTTTCTTGTGCTGTCGTTTTTTTAAAGATTAAAACCAAGTTCTATCATATTTTGAACAATAAATGGGTCTATTCGTGGTAAAATTTACAGCGTAGTAAAATCAGAGATCACAGAGATCGATAAAGAAGTGAAAGTAAAGTAGTTTTTTTATAGTTTTAATTAACGAAAAAAGTAGGTTTTTCTTTGTTATTTTACAAATTAGAATTCCTGTTGTAACTCAGGTCTCAATCTCCCCCAAGAAACAAGCGAAGCAATAGATAATGGTAGTTTTAGAGATCACGTGACCAAAACTAATTTGATCGAATACTGCCTTGACACCAATTACCACCAGTAATGACATTGCTATGGCTAACGGCACTATGGCCTACTGAATTGCTGAGGCCTTTAAACTAGAATATTTTCCTATGACGGCGCCAGGATTTGAATAATTCCCTATCCTTTCTCCGGTCAAAAGCCAATCAGAAGAAAAAAGAGTCGAAGATTTCGCCATTTGTCGTTTGATATTGCACCTCGTTGGATGGGTAGAGGGAAAATGGTGGTTAAAATACGTTTTATGTCTACAGCAAAAAATGGTAAGGAATTTATATTTAATATTTCGAAGTGAAAAAATGCAAGGAAAACGACTTTGAAATTGTCTGACAAACGTAATATTAAATGGCACAAAAAGTAATTTTTTAAGAAAAAAAGCAAACACGTTGGAGCAATGCTTTTTCAATAAATATCTACGTCTGAAAGACATACCCGAAGCCATAAAATTTTTCCTGTACTGATAGAAAAAAGACACACACTGTTTCATTATTTATAAATTTTCTTCTGAATTTTTCTTTGTAGATAAAAGAAGAGTTGTGTTTACTGCGGAACTGAATTGTGGAAACTTTCATGTAAAATTTTGAAGGCAGAATGTTGTTCAGTGGGTTTGGCAATCTTAAGGAACAGGAGAGAAAAATTCGGCAATTCATTAATTTTGGGTCCATGGAATTTAATAACAACCATTTTACCACTCCAATGTTCTTGAACATACAAAATGCGCTTTCCAGTTATTACTACATGCAGCAGTTTGTACATAACACCAGCCCCAAAGTAGATTTTGAACCTCTGTTGGCCGGTTTGGCCCACTTCGGCTTACAAATAGATAGGGTAGTTCCTGATAAAGGGATAATAGGGTTAATAACTAAACTAGCGAAGGGGAAAAAAAATAATATTCCTGTTAAACAGGGTGCATGCATGAGTCAATCGGAGAAACACCTAAATGCAGGGCTGAATGGGCATAGGGAATAACATATATTAAAATCCAGACAAAGTTACAATAATTTAAGAAGGGGACATATCAGAAGTGTTTTGGAACACAAGAAAACCGAGAAAGCTGTCGGTCTGTCTGATAAGCTTCAAGAAAAGCTTCTGAGAAGCTTCTGAGAGCTTCGTCTAGGGAAGAAAAACCACAGAGGTTAACATAGAACAAAAAAATCAACTCAATTTACTCTTGGAATGAAAAGAGCAGTCTTGCCGTTCGCTCAAACTTTTTGAGCTGTGTGCCGCACCTCCCAAACTAGTTTAAGCTGTGCGCCCGCACCCCTCAAACTAGATTGGGAGGTGTAGCGCACAGCTCAAACTCTGCGGCGCACACCTAAAACTGTCATTTAACTGCTTACTTTGCCATGACATCTAGCGCTGAAATTGTACACCTCTTGGTGAAATGACTGAATAGGGTCTTTGTATATAATAAGAGATGAGGTGGAAATCAATATAATTCGAATCAGTTTTTCACGCTGATTCTCATAGTATTTTTAATTTATTTTTAAAATTATTATTTCCCCAAGTAATCTCTCTTCATAGTTGAAATAAACTCCCCACACTTTATAACGCACCCTACTCCATTTTTGGTGGACGACGTGACCTTCATCCAAATCCCCCTTTTCGTGTTCCTGTTCCCCCATTAGACCCTCAGGGCAAAAGAGGGTTGCAGGCAGCACGGTGAGAGAGGGGGAGAGGAATGGTCGTGCTGATTGGCTGATACGTTTGAGCGGAAGATTGAGCGTTCACAACTCAATTTTTTTTTGCGGCGCACCTCCCACGCTCAAACTTAGTTGAGCCGTGCGCCGCCCAAAAGAATGAGCTTGGGAGGTGCGCCGCACAAAGTTTGAGCCGCTCGTTGCAAGACTGGAAAAGAGTAAGCGAAATTAATTGGGATCTCCAAGACGACACAAATTCTAATGAAACAATTACGAACAGTGAATAAATTTAAACACGAGAGAGAGACACGTACAAAAAAAAACAACTTGCCAGTCCTTAGAAAATTCTGAAAAAAACGCAAGCTTAACCTAGCTTGAATGGGTTTAAGACGGAAAATAATAAAATCAGCAGACTTAAGTCGTAAGTCTAGCGAGATAAAAAAAGTTTAAAATTGTCTTAGAACAGAGAATTTCAATTTTATTTAGAGGAATTAATTGCAGGTGAAAGGGAAAGTATAACCTACAAGAAATGGGAAATAATACGGATGGAAAAAATTGGAAAATTTTGGCGGAAAGAGATGATTATATTGAAATTTTGTTGCTCAAGTCAACTAGTTAAGAAAACATTACATCGTATTTCGCAATCAAAGTACGAACCTATTTTGTCCAGAGTTTTTTGTAACTCTGTCTGTTATTGTGATTTAAATTGTTTATGATAAATATTTTGCCATCGCCCATTACCTATGGTTACATTCCAATACATATCTTTTAAATATAATAACCCTATTTTGTACTTATATCAAATTGACAAATGATGTCTTCAGAATTTTTATTATTTAGACGCCACAGATACATTAGTATTAACATTTTTCAAAGTAGTAGAATTTCCGCACGACTGAATATTTTCTTGTGAAAATAATAAAACAGTATCCTCAAAATCTAATACAGTAAACTTATTATTTGCAAATACAACATGGTTTATTAATATAAAATATTATTATGCGATAGTTTTTAACTTTTTTACTTGTGTTGATTTATCCAATTGTAATTTTTCCCACACCGCTTTCAATTGCTGGTGATAAGCCAATTTCTCCCTGAAGTCTTCAATAATTTCCTATGAAATACTATCCTCAAATGTTTTTTCAGTATACTAATAATTAGTTTTACCGCCTTAATAGTTAATACGTCGTATAAATTTGAAAGCAGACAAAGTTACTGTTGATTTTGTTTCAGTTTTGTTATTCTACTGGTTTAAGTAACAATAAATCACAGTGGTGCTGCTATTTGGATTGCTTTGCAACAAAGTACGAATTTTAAAACTTCCTTAATTCTTTTTGATTTAATAATTAAGCAAGTTAAGTCATTTGTAATAAGAAATCTAATAGTTTTAGTTTAGTAAAGTAAAGTGAATCATTAATTCCTTTCTTTATTCTACTATATTTTATAATTTCGTAAGTGTAATGTTAATTGTAAAAATTAATCAAATGTTTTTTTTGTGAGTGAAGTTAAGTGTATTATTAATCTGTTTTTATTTCGTGCGTTGCGGGATATTACACTTTACTTTTTTTATCCATCCAAAACCCATGTATTTCTTCTTTCCACTTGGGCTATTTCCCAAGTTTATTTACTTAACTATAGTATTAATTAAGTAAAGTAAAAACAGTTTAGAAAAAAGTGGTTATCTAAAATAGAATTTTACCAAAGAAAATGTTGATCATGAAAAGTGCGCGTTAATAAGAGATTTTTTGGAAAATTTCTCATTTTTTATTCAAAACTCAGTTCAAGGCTATTATTGCCTTATTGGTCAAACGACCGAGCAACATTTTTACCATTCATAACCTATATGGAAGAAATTGATGAAAGTGCGTGGAATTTTTCAATAGTAATCATCAGTGATCAGTTAACTAACGACACCGTATCCGTTCACACACACCTCAAGCATATGCTGTCCCATTTTTTACCATATTTTATATTTTTTTTACATCTGCTTCTGTGATTGGTGGTGATTTCCGTACTCCAGTAGCTATAATTGAAAAAAATAATGAATTACAAAGGAATACATCTTTTAACCATCATATGAAACAAACACATTATAGCATTACATGAATAGAAACCTAAAAATCGCCTGTTATTATTATCAGACGATGGCTTAAGTACTTGCTTTCCAGATCCAAGTTCAAATTCTAAAATCAAGAATTGAATGACAGATGTTGAAAAAAATCTTCGCCAATTTCTTCCTTCCAAAATGGATAGTTTGGCGTACCTTTGAAGTGCCTATCGTAAATAACAAATGAAATATATAAGACATATTTCGACTGCAAGTAAATAGTCAAAAGAACCATACATGGTAAAAAAAAATAAAAGAAGAATAACATGAAATATATTTACCATTATTCTTCAAAACTTTTTTAGCAGCAACAAACAAGTTTTCTGATCGGTCCTCTAGCTCATTGAATGGTCCCAATGTCTCAATCTGTATACTTCCAAAAAATCCTCAATAGTTTGACTTATTTCAATTTCTTCAATCTTTCTGTCGTCAGTGAAATAGAGTTTCTAATTTAGATAACATGATTTGGCCCATAGATGATGATGGCCCATGATATGTTGATGAGATTTTTCTCTTAGAATCACTATATTTTTTACTTTCAACGTTCAATGCTTGGTAGAGCTATTAACTGTAATAAAAAATTTAATTAAAAAAACGTCGAAATATGTAAAAAATAAAACTTATTATACCACTGTAAATAAAAGTTTCGAAACTCGTTGCCTCTAACGTTACTGTTTCTTGTTTTTTACATCAGTTCCAATTTCATTATTATCAAAAAATTGAAAATCAACTGGATACATAATAGGTTTCCGTTTCACATTAAATACTTTAATCGTGATTAAGTATTTAAGTACGTAACTGCGAAACGATTGAATGGATATCAAGAAAGTAAACAAGGTAAAATAAATATCGATTACTAGTAAGCTATGCAGATTTTTATTGCGCATAACATGCATGAAAATCAAGTACAAACTCTATAACCCATGAATGCTGATATATTTAACAAGCAATCCACCACTCAAGCGCACCAAATCCATGGACCCCCCTTTTTCCCCATTCCACTATGGGACCTAAAAATCTGTAATAATTCTAGTATAACCAGTTTTCTACTCCGGATTCACCTGTTTTTGCTATTCAAAATTTTCATAATAATGGAATGATGTCATGTTTTTAATCGGTTGTCAATTATTCTTTATTAAGACAGATATTGGCTTTTTGTGGCCTGTAAATGCAAAACTTATAATTTATTTGCAATGAGTTTGCCAATTTTTTCAAGACAGACATCGGTTCTTGTAGTGCCCTGTAAATGCCAAAGGTATTATTTAAATGCAATTAAGTTTTTTTTAATGTTAAATACCCTCTTGTAGATACTTCCCACATCACCAGGCCTTTTTTCCTGGAGCTTTGTTTACTGCATTTTGGACGCAGACATTTGTTTCTTGTGAAGTTGAAGCATTTTTATTATTGTTTGCATCTGTTACTGTTGGCATCACATTTTTTGTCATTCTTTTTTTGGAGTTTCTGTTGATTCCTTTGATGCTTTTGTACTGATTAGATTTTATTGTTTCATGTTGCTGTGGCGCTGATACCTAAGCGCTATGTACTTAGCAATAAGATTTGTTTTGGTTTCTCGCTTGAGCTTTCTTAGTTTATTTACAACAGCTTCAAATGAATCTTTTAGGTAACCTTTTTGCTGTCTTGAAATGTTCGTCAAGAATTTGTTCTACTGCCGAAAGTGTGTAATACAGGTATAGGATGGTATGTAATACATGGCGTAGAAAACTTAAGACGCCCACGGTCTTTAACGTCCATAAATGCAGATTCTAGAAAATCCCCGGGTAGCTTGTCCTTTGTGGTTTACCAGCAATTTTCGCACTTGATCATTTTTTATCTAGCTTAAAGAATATATTCAGATAAATCGTAGACTATGTGGTTATTTACTGCGTTGTATTCTTCAGAAACTCATAATTTGCTGTAGGTTGGCAACAGGTAAATTTCTCTAGATATTGAAATCCTCCTTGAAGAATTTCTTAATACCCAAGTCTGAAATCTGCAGCCTCTTTGACGTTTTTCTTGAATTTTTAACAGCATGCATCAGTGTAAGAGGTCAGAAGCCTCATGTGTTCTTCATGCACCTTACCATTTTTACGTGAAAATTGACTAGGTAGTAAATGTAAAGCATTTAAATTAAATTAAAGCTAGAGATGAAGAAATGAGGTAACAGTTGGCTGCACCTCTACACCAACAGCAGATTGAATTATACTGAAAACCTCTGTATCGAGAAATTGAAATGTGAGCAATATGAACCCCGAATTCTTCGTTCGAAAAAAAAACAAACTAGCCTCCCCACAATCCTGGTTGAATTTTCCAGTGAGGATGTACTTAAATTTGGCTTTGTTTTATACTTCTTCATTTAGACCAACTGTGCTTAAAAAGCTCATTCTCATAAATTGTAACGTGGTTGGTGCAACAAATGGACTCCCTTTTTTCTCTCTGTAACACAACTCAGTTTCTTGTAGTGCATTTAGCAGTTCTCCAAGTTTCTGTGAAAAAGATTTGTACTTTACTTTATAATATAGATATTTGAAACACGAACTTAAAAGCTACCTTTCTTTTATCTCCCCACTGCGAACTAAATATTGTATTTTAAAACACCGTCCATCCATTATATGAAAGGATTTCTAAGGTAACCGTAACAACTCTTCAGTGTGTTCCGCCCCAATTAATATGAAAACGAAGTCAATAAAGTTAATTGAGTATTATTTTGCTTTAAAACTCATACCTATGAAGTCAATCATTGTGCTAACTTGCATTGCGCGATAGTATTTATAAAGCCGATCGCTGCTCTATTTGACAACACTTATTTCAAATTTATCTTTAGCTGCCATTTTTATATATTTGTTAGTTTTTTATACTTGTACTGCTAATCGAAAATTCATTTTTTGGAATGATATTGGATAAAGGTGAGCGTTGGTCCATTTTGGCACAATACGCTTATAAGACGATTCTCCGTTCATTTTCATGTCCGTCTTGTATAGCATCTCGAAATGTGAAAACTTGCCAGCGAGCCTTTAAACTGATGAAGTGTTTAGTTACTGTATCCTTAAAGCAGCTGCTGATTTAGCTCTATCATGTGTAATTGTTTTTTTTTTTGTGAAATATGTAGTTCCGCACGCATTTCAATAAGTGAGGCAAATCTACGAAATATCTATCCTTTCCCCTTCTTCAAGTAAATGTTCAAACCTTGATTCATGTTTGCTGTTTTCTTTTTCACCAAAAGTTCGTTCATGAGTAGGAGCGCATTCTATGTCAGGCCAGTCTTCTAAGTCAGCCTCGTCGTTCAATGATTTCAGTATTATCAAGATAAACTGACTCACTATTTTGATTGACCAAACAATTAGTAGGTAGACTGTTATTATTTACATTTGCTGGAAAAGTAAATTTATGCTCAATATCATCACTCTTTCCTTTTAACAGAGTAACCCTTTTATTCAATTGGGCACCATCTTACACGAATAATTTGACAATGGCTCTGTGTGATCGTAAAGCAACAATGGCCTCACATACCAATTCATGCAGAGAGTTTCCTGGGGCAGCAACCTTTTGCTGCATAAGCAGCGAAAGGTTGAATCCAAATGGAAAGATAAGGTCGAAACACAATAACAACGTGTGGTCTGCTAGCTGATCAGCATTTTTAGTTATTACAATTTCATCACCAAAGTCGGCGTGACCATCAAATTGGAGCTTTTGGTAATTAAACATCAAATCTCTCTTAATTGCCATCTTATCCCAGATAAGCGGTCTACACTCATGGCATTTGGTACAGCCATGGTTCATGGTTTTGGAAAATGACGTCATCCGTCATTATGCTAAAACAGTTCAAGCTGTAACCGTCTCCAAGATACCATTCCTTTCTTATCTTTTCCCTGAACCATTCCGGGAGGCGCGGTAAAACGAAACTTTCGGTTAAAATTAAAAATATTTATGCTTCCATTGCTTAGTGACCGTTTTATGATGAACATGGAAATTAGAACGATTGCGCAACAATAATTCAACATTTGCCGTCGTTTGCATTTTCGTCGATTTTTTTCCATTTCTGCATTTTTTAAATTAGTTGTGTTAATAAATGCTCTATTTATACCATTCAGATATTTTTTAAAGTGAAGTAAATTTTATTATTGCTGGGATTAGCTAAGTGATGGATCCATTCATATTTTTTTTTTGTTTTTTGTTATTTTAGGTATCAAACAATTGGTTTTTATTGAGGTTTTCAACTTTGAGTGCACTTTTTTATCCACCGTATGTTGAAGTATGTTCCAAATTTCTTAGAATGAGGTGCTACGAGTTACATGGTTTATTAGAGCCTTTTGTTATTCAAAATGGGAAAAAGCTTTGGGATGACAAGTTGCTAAAGAAAATGGAGTCGATGTAACCCGAATTCGTTTTTTCAACAAATGGGGTGGCTGACATGTCTTTGTTTCCATTTTCGTGGTCCCTTTATTCTTCTGTTTGACTTTTCCTCAATTACTGACATGTTGCCCATGAATTATTGTTACAAGTTGTGCGCTATAAGTTATTGCGCTATTGATATAGGGAAACACGATTTCAATTTTTTTTTTAATTTTTAACAAATTTTAAGGCTTATAAATCAAATGTCCCACCCCGCCAACCCTAGTGTCCTCATTTACCCCCCAAAATAGGCACCTCCCACAAATTTTTGAAAACTTTAGCCGTTTCCTACGGGTAAACGGTTTACTCTCAAATTAAATAAAAAATATATGGGGTACCTCTACATGTTAAATATATAAAAATGTAAAAAAAATAAAATAGGGTGATTATATTGGGAGATATGGGGGGAAAACGAAAACCGTCCCGGCTTACTCCAGTCTCCCTATCCCATCTCACCTCAGACTCAGTTGCTCCGACGCACCCAAGCAGACCGCTCGTAAATCTACAGCTGGAAAGGAGCCCCTCAATCTAACGGTTGCCAAATCCTTTCGCTGGAGTACCAGCCTCGACCTCCGTAAAAGTCAATTATCCTCCCCGCACCACCAACGCCGCACAATGGAGCCATCTCCGAAAAGAAACAAAACCGATGCACGGCAATTGTCATCTGTAGACGCCGAGGTTATAAGGAAGCTGACCACGGCCTCCAAGAAGCATCTTCGGGTCAAAGCTCAACAGAAGAAAGAGGTGGAAGAAGAGCTTCGTGCCGTCAATGATTTCGTCTAGCGCGACGGAACGCTGCGTATCTTTGTTAAACGCGTTGGTCTCAATGTGCCTATGGAGGCCATCATGGTAATTTTTTTTACACATTTGTTTTTTCATCTTATTAATATTTTGTATTATTACAGGACAAGTTTGAAATGTTTGGAAAGGGGTTGGATGTAGAGGAAAACTCAAATTTGGGTCTTACTCGCTCAGTATTTGTCACATTTTATCACCAGGACTCCGTACGCAAGGCGCTTACGGCAAGTTTTATTTTTATTTTTTAAATTCTTAATATGTTAATTTTTATTTTATTTTTTGCAGCATACTTCTCCAATCATACTGAACCGGGAAGCACTGAAAATACTCCCTTGGCGTCACTACGGTGAACCAGACTCGTCGGATGCCGAAGGTGCGGGACCAAGTCGCCGCTAGGAGCAACGTGTGATGTTACATTCCTCCCTTGTCTTTAGTCTCTTGTTTTCTCGGGCCAATTGTCGGCATCTGTGCCTTTTTTCAAAAAAATTTCTTCAGTTTGTCTGTGGCCTTTAAAAAAATGCATTTTGATGTCTGATACGTTTGTTAACTAACATTACCGCCGCCGCTTGCCATGGAGCCCTCGCCTAAAAGAAACAGGCCAGCGGATGTACGTCAATTGGCGCCTGAAGATGCTGAAGCCATCCGTAAGCTCACAACGGCATTTGAAAAACATCTTCGCGTCAAAGCCCAACAAAAGAAGGAGGTAGAAGAAGAACTACGTGAAGTCAATGATGTAGTCAAACGTGATCCGACGCTCCGTATTTTCGTTAAGCGCATCGGATTGAATGTGCCAATGTCGGCCATTGTGGTAATTTTTTTTTACACATTTTTGTTTTCTTGTATTAATATTTTGAATTATTACAGGAAGTGTTCGAACGATTCGGCAAGGTCCTGGATATTGAAGAGAACAGGAACGTAGGACTTACCCGCTCGGTGTTCATCACTTTTTACCACCAGAATGCAGTCCACCGTGCCCTTACGGCAAGTTTTTATTTTATTTTTTTTTTCTTAATTTCTTAATTTTTTTTTCCTCGCAGCATTCCGTTCCAATCATCCTCAACCGTGAGGCGCTGAAAATTTTGCCATGGCGCGCGCACGAGGAACCGGACTCTTCGGATGCCGAAGCTGCGGGAGGAAGCCGCCGCTAGAAGAGTCGATGATCGCCGCCAAATTTCATTCATTTCGTCTGTTGTAGCCCCCGTGTCCATACCGGGCCGATTGTCGTCATGCCTGACGCGAAAAAATTTGTCACCCATATTCTCCTCCCTATGCTTTTTGATATGTCATTTGTATATGTCATGTATTCGATGTTCAAACTTCAAAGCGCCTGATGCCGCGAAATCCAATGCGGATAAATAAATTGTTTTTTCCATTGTAAATTGTCTTTTGGATGGTTATCTCGGGTGTCGGAAAAGTGCAGGGTGCAGGTGCAGGTTGGACGAGGGGTAAAGTGCGGAGTCATGAGTGCAGGCCACGGCGTGCGGTTGGTGGGTAAAATGCAGGTCCATATGCCGCTCACAGAAAGTGTAAGTGAGGTTTTTTGGATTTGCATACCAACCAAACAAGCCGAGAGTATAGATGTTATACCAATGAAAAGTAGTAGTCTAGCAAAAAATCGTGCGCAGTTTACGCCGATGCGCACCACTGCGGCCGATAGCAGAACTAAACTTTTTGAATATATAATATATTATATTGAATATTTTGAATATTATAATAATTACAGAAGGTTTATCTGATTGCACTCTCCTCTTGACATCAGGACCAGATCCATAAAACAGAGAACCCTCTTGTAGAGTCTCATGAACTAGGACTTTACACTTTGCTACAATGACACAACCATTGACCAGTGACATTTTATCACCAGAACGCCGTTCACCGTGCTCTTACGGCAAGTTTTTTTTTTATTATTCTTAATTTATTAATTTTTTTTTCCTCGCAGCATTCCGCTCCGATCATCCTCAACCGTGAGGCTCTGAAAATTCTTCCGTGGCGCCCGTTTGATGAGCCAGACTCGTCGGATGCCGAAGCTGCGGGAGGAAGCCGCCGCTAGGAGCCACGTTAGCTGCCCTTCTCTTTAGTCTTTTTTTCTTTCGGGACGATTGTCGTCATCGCACCGATGGCCTGTGCACCGATGTGCCTTTCATAAATTTGTCTTCAGTTGTCTGTGGCCTTTGGCCTTCATGTTCCATGTATACATTTTGGATGTAATGTAATGTAATGTGATGTTAAAAACACTTGATGCCGCGAACGAATAAATTGTTTTTTCGATGGTAAATTAAATGGTAAATTAAATGAATTTTCTTTTTACGGGGCACATTTTAGGTGAGCTTTGTGATGAAGTCAGAACGAGAGAGAGAGTAGAATGCGGCTCGGATCAGTGTATTAGATACGACCAGTGCTCTATGACGAGCAGACAGAGAGTGAGAGGACAGGGAGGGGGTCCTCTCCTATATATGGAGCCGACGGGTGCCGTGTTGCCAGATGGTATCATCACAAGCTTCATTTAGATGAAGCAGCACTTAACTTGTATGAAAAACTTCACCAAGGAGTGTTTGAACATAGTCGAGACATCAAGAGTCAAATTGCAAAAACATACTACAGTTTAAGAGGTTGTGAAACAAGCAAAACATTTAAGTCATACTTATCAATTGTTCTGATTTTTCATATTTTTCATTCGTAGATGGAATTCAAGCTGCTACAAAATTCTGTGAAATTCGCTTCAACAGCGAGCTATTTGCTATAACAAATTCATCGAATCTCTGCTCTCGTATTCCGTCACAATCTTGCCTTTATCAACTGAGCAGCAGCTCAGCGGACCAGAACTCTCAAGTATGCACAGTGGAAGCGGCCAACAACACTCATCCTCTCCTCTGTGGTGGGCAGAAGTGGAATCGTGAAGATATCTGCCAGCAAAACGGGTTTGGTGTTCACCTGGAAATCTACAGGCACATTATACTGGGGGTCCCAGGATGCTATGGTTGCCTGAACCCGGTGGTGGATGGCTTCGAGTTTCTCACGATCGGATGGATGTAACGGTCGGAGGACCTTGTTCTGGCTGGGCTGGCTCAACGATGGGACTGTTGTGAAACTCATCAATTCGTCTCTCTCTTGAGGTGGTAGGATGGGGCTGGTCCATTTTGGGATCTCTCCACGTTGGCGGGCCTCTTTCCGCTTCCTTTTTTGCTCGGGACGAATTTTATTGAGTGAAAGGGAGCTTGGTTTGGAGCTCCGCTAAAATGAAGAGTGAGAGAGAAAAATTTGATGCACGGAAATGAAGTGCCAGTGAGCTTTACGAAGAATAATTTACTACTTAAGAAAGGGAAAATCAAAATTAAGAAAAAAGAATTGACTTTTCCACGTCTAAGTTTAAGATGATGGTTACGGAAGAAGGTTTAATTGAAAAAAATGTTGAGTTGAATGGTTTTATTTTTGAATTAAAGGGGAAAAAAAGAAAAGTTGAAGTTAAAGCTGATTTTGTGTGTGTGTGGCGACTCAGAATTTCTGACGCCCTATGCCGTTATGCGGTTTGCCAAAAAAATGGCGATGACGGTCGGACGATTTTGCAAAATCACACATATACACACACTTAACTAAATTTAGTTTCAAGCGACAATGGAGATCAAAGATTGAAAGGAAAGAACAGTGGGTCTTTCCGAATGTATTCAGGTTTTTTTGTTTCACGGGCCACAAAATACTAGTAGGTTTGATTGCGACCCGCTTGTATTTCTGACTTGGTTGTACAGAGATGTAAATTGCCACTCAGGGCCCGACTATCCCCCCCTTCCCCCCAATATCTTAAGTTAACGCAGGAGGGGGAGGGGCACAAAGAAATGGGAACAATCAAGCAGAT
Source organism: Daphnia pulex (assembly GCF_021134715.1). Lineage (NCBI taxonomy): Eukaryota > Metazoa > Arthropoda > Branchiopoda > Diplostraca > Daphniidae > Daphnia > Daphnia pulex. Next base: position 1,433,352 of record NC_060024.1, on the reverse strand, counting down.
GTAACAAGGGGCCCGAAGATCATACTCCTGTAGGTGAGCCGGAATTCTTGTGGTGCGGCCGGATCTTGTCGTCGGCCGTTGGGGACGTGTTTCGTTCCCAACACACACTCACCATAATAGTTTAACTAGAAATCAATGTGCATATTTTCGAGGGGGAAAACAATGTAGATTACTTAAAATGTCTCTGATTTAATTAAAAGGACAGTATGTCTTCATGATACATCGGCATCCCCATTGCTAAAAGAGATAACTTAATCGCAAAAATTAGTACGTACTACTTCCGTTACCAAACTATCTAAATCCCTTAACGAGGCATTTTGTAAACCCGGTTTATACCAACACACTATTTTCTGCTGATTGAGCCAATTTTTTCCTTGATTAAAAATTGTGGAGAATCTGAAACTTTAGTATTGAATTTTGATTGTTGATGGAACCAGGTTTTTTCCACAATGGAAGTATGGATAGGGTATTTGTCAAATTGTATTAAAAATTTTGAAAGTGGAAAGAACCCTTTTTGCTGCCTATGGGGGGAGATTTTGTTGTCCGGCCGGTAAAACGCCTCAACAGTAAAAAAATCTTCCTGCAGTTGGGACGGTAAGGAAAAATAAGATTATTTGAACTCGAGACTGCTTCTTTGTGGACTTGACAGTTTAACCACTACTCCAACAGACAGAATTTACAAAAAAATCCAAACTTCTTTTAATCAGTAATTATTATAGATCGCCACCACTGGGCATTATGATAACTATGCATCAAATGGCATCGAATTTTAAACAATATTTGGTGTGTTGAGGAGAAAGAAAAAAAAATCCGCGCAGTTCTTCTTCGTAATCCAATCGATTAGAGGATTTCATTTTCAAACCACTTTTTGATGAGTGACATTGACTCCAGCGGTAGCAACGCTACAGATAATTTAATTTATGACACAAATAATTTTCCTTTACTGATAATTTCCTTCACTTTGGTGTTTTGGTTTATTTTTTTGTTTATTGTTGATTTTTTTCTGAAAACTCATCTTGAAGCAGTGTGGTTATTCTTGGTATGCCTGATCTTTGTTGTCTTACCAGCACGTTTCTAGTTTCACGAAATTGGTATTTCCAAAATCCGACTATGGATGGAGAAATAGCTTATGGCCTCGCGATTTATCCTACCAAGCCAAAATTTGTCAACGCGTGTTAGCTCCATTCTCCTCTAACAAGGTATTTTTGTTCGGATGTATCATCATGAATCATGACACCGAGTAATGATACAACACAATGTTACATTTTGCAACGCAAATTTAGAAAAAATGTATATTTTTTTTATTTTTGTATTGTGTGAGTCCTTTGTTAAGTGTTTTTGGCACTTTTCTAGCAAGACAGGTTTTCTCCTATCGAAAACTGAAAAGTACAGGATTTAATTCAATCCCACGAATGGATACTCGATACCAATAAATAGTATTGTTGCTTTTCATTGATTTTATAATGAGATAAGAGGATTGAAAGTGATTTAAATCTCCACTGCAACGATTTCATATACGCCAGGACATGTTCTTGTATTTGACTTCCATGAAAAGTGATTCTTAGCAACGTTACGATTATTTTATTTCCCCACTGCATACACGGCATTTTGAAAGTTTTTCAAGTCACTTGTCCAAAAATTAACTGTGAGCTAAAGTTTTTTGCAATGCAGTTTTTTTCGCTTCGTTAATTCCCGATATCCATATCTGGTTTGATTCGTGATGCTTAAGGGGAAAGACATGACGGTGCCTCCCATTTCGGCAATCTTTCCGGCACTCAGATTTCGTCGTTTTCGTCACAGATTAATTTTGTCCTTTACAGCATTATTTTTGTCTGTTTCGGAACCACCTCTAAATTTCTTAATCTACCAGGTGATGATCTTTAGTTTGTCGAATTTTTCTTAATTTTTATATGGGACGTTGCTATGAACTAAACTGTGACAAATGCTCGTGCGTCGAATTTTGTTGATTGCGAAAATGGTAGAGCGAAGTTGCCCTTCCGATTGATCAAATAGCGCCAAACATTCTTTCAATGTTGTCAGTGGGAAATTTGTTGGTCAAAACGAATTTGAAGTTACATTCCAGTAGCATATAGCGGACACATGCTGCAGTTTTTTCGCTTGTAAAAATCAGCGCATCATATGTCTCTTTTCTAAAAAAACCAAGGATATTTTTAGTTTTCGTTGTATTTCCTTCTATTTTTTTATGGAATTGGGCAAAGTTTCTTCAATATATTTCAGCTGTGGATCATCACCTCTTGTAAATTATTTTAAAATAGCTAATCAACTGCGGATATGTTTTTTCGTGTTTCTCACATCGTAAATTTAAAAAAAAACATGTTTCGATGCTTCATGAATGTGATCGTAGCATTTACATTTGCTTCATTTGTAAAATCCTCCGCACTAAATTTCTTGAACAGTTCGAATGTGCACTGAGTTCTTCACTGAATACATCATAAGCAAGTCTAAATTTCATTCTTTCCAAGTTGTGTTTATTTTTGGGTTTGGGTTTTTGTGTTTGTCAGTAAGATTGCAATATGGACGGAAGAAGGGGAATTTTTTGAATTTCTTGGACCCTTCTTACTAATTTAAAAGAAACGGGTTGATCACATATGTCAAATACTCAATCTGCCTTTTAATTGCAGATGTTTTTCAATATAAATATATGTGTAGCCAAAGCTGAAAATAACAATCGGTTCTCATCGAAAGAATTTTGAATGATCGGGACGAGCTTGCCATCAGGACTCCACATCCAAAACATCTTAACGTTGGTGGAGGTCTTGTCGCCAACAATCCTCGAAACATTGAATCCGTATTTTTCAACACCTTCAAGTACAAATTCGGTTAGAAGACTCTTAGCTGTTAGTTGCCATACCAAAATTAGCAACAAGACATTCGAAATCTGTTGAAAGTCCAGCCATGTGAAAGGCTAACAAACGGTTGGCTAGAATAGGTTTTAACATCTTGAATTACTAGAACACCATCATTTTTGACTTGCCCGGAAATTCCGTCCCATTGCCTGATAAACTTCATTTTTTTATGTAGATACATTTCATCAACTTCTATACTGACTTCTTTGCTGACTTCTTTTTCCTGTTCGCTTAGGTTGATAGCCAACGATTTCAGTCTGTTTTTTTTTAAACTGGAGTAATCCCGACATCTCCAGTAGATTTGACTACATAGCTCCTTAACGTGTAAACACTAGGGAGAAGCATTAGTTTACTCCGGTGGATGTATATGTATGTCGAATGAAGAGTAATGCAAGATGCTATTACCTCGGGCTCCCAGGTGATTGTTAATTCAGTATATTTTTCTCCTGTTAAAATATGGCAATTAAAATTTCATAAAAAAAAATAGTTTTTCGTTTCACATACCTAAACATCGTCATCAGTTCCTTATTGGTGCGTTGGACATGCGATTTCATATTACCATTTCCTTTTTTTTCTCTATCATGTCCTTTTTTATTGATAATTGTACTTGGAGTCTTTTGTTTGGTTGCTGTAGAAACCCTACTCTTTCACCATGGCCTATACACGTTTTTTCTGCTTATTCTTGAAAATAAAAATTGGTTTTTTATGAAAAAATTGTTAGTTTTATGTTTTGTGTGAGAAGTTATTATCAATTGGCGAAACAGAAACTTGGTCGTAAAGAGGAAATACTGAATGTAATCATTGATTGGTCCTTTACTTTTAAATGAATTTTTAAAATAATATGTCAAATTTATAGAACATGGAAAAAGGAAATTGCTGCTATGGAGGCCCAGGAGGACATTTTGATGTTGGAAAATCGGCAGATGGCATCAGAATTAATTGTGAAGCAAGGAATTATCGATCTTCAACCGGCTGAGTTATTACAAGTCCACACTGAATTTGCCGAGCAAGCAAATAAAGTTAAAGAAAGCGTAGAGAAATTTAGAAAGGTTCTTGATAGCCTCAATCTCAATGTATTGTTTTGAGGACTCACCGATGTATGATGTGATAGTATGGGGATTGGTATAGGGTTTACTGTTTAGTAAATAAGTTTGTTTTGATTATAGACAGATAGTAGTAGATTATAGACAGTATTATTTATTTTTCACACCAATTTTTCCAAATGGTTTATCAACATTTGATAGATATGTATTCCATTATTCATTGACATCAAATTTTTTCTCTTTTCCCTTTCCAAACTTGGTCTATCCCGTGTTCGTTTACCATGATTCAATGACTCATATATGCTATTCATAATTTTCAAAAACAATCAATTATTGATGATATGTACAGCTCAAACTCATAGACCATGATTAAAGAAATGCTCATTTTTTTATTAATGAAATTGTCAGTGTTCCTTTTGAAATAATGAATGAAATAGAAGAAACAATTAAATTTCCATTTCATGCATAAGTAGTGGCTCATCAATAATTATATAAATTTTTTACTCTTATTAAGAAATTGCTTATAGTGAAGATGATCATAGACAAATAAACTGTATGGATAGAAAAGGCCCTGGGAAAGGTATGCGATACGATGCAGAATGGTTATTGGAAAAAAGTAGAGTCCTCGAGCCTACAAACATTTACGCGCAAATAATCTGCTACCCCTCCCCTTCCCCAATACTATCCGTGAACTTCTTAGCTCTATGCCGTTTAATTTTGGTTTCAATGAGGAGGCTTTACACTCAATCAAACGGCAGTTACAGGATTTACATTTGGATTTCCGGAGAGGATCTCTTTTTTGGGATGAGATGTCCTTGACTATAGATGTGAAATATGACGCCCAAAAAATGCCTTTCATTCATCGACTACGGAAAGGAAGAAATTGAAGATAACAATACGGAGTTTACCAATCAGCTAGCAGACCATGCCCTTGTCTTTATATTTCGCCCATACAGATCGTCATGGATCCAGCCTATCGCTGTTTCCACCACTAAAGCAGCGGAACCTGGTCACGTAATTTCCCGACGGCTTGTAATAGCAATTGTGGTCCTAGAAGCAGTGCTTACTCGAGTAACGTTGGTCACTTGTGATGGAATTCAAACGAACAAAAGAGCATGGGCAGTTTGCGGAATCAGTGGAAAGCGTGAAAAGAATGGGAAGATTTCTTGTTCAATGAAGCATCAAACGGCAATGGAACGAGGCGAAAGGATATGGTTTCTCCAAGATGTTTCTCACTTGTTCAATAGTGTAAGAAATCACATCTTCTCATGAAGAAGGTTGATGAAACCTCGACGGAAGAAAAAAGTAAAAGAAAAAGGCACGGTAAGCACCAAAGATCTAGCGCCTATATCGTCATTACCAGCCACTGAATCTTCCTTACCAGCCCCACAACCATACTTTATCGATAAAAAGATACAGTTAGCTACTAGTTTGTTTAAAGCAAAAATTACATTTAATATATTTTGTGATCGATTGTTTACAGTTTAAAGGGAAACAAGTTAACCATTCTGATGTTATTCTTCTTTATAATTATGAAAAACCCGTGCGAGGCGGTATGGGTATTGCTTTTCGTCTAACAGAAGATCACATAAGTCCAAATAGCTTCGCTAAAATGAATGTTAGGTTGATGGCCCAGGTTCATAGTATTATAATGAAAAAAGAAACGTTTTGGTCAGCGACTCATTATTTACCCTTACATATTTTCAGATCTTCTTGCATTCCCTTGCAAAAGCTTTTGAATTTTATCGCTTGAAAAATCCTGACACAAGGGAACCTTTCAAACAAACAGAAACTACTCAATTAATGTGTCAGACGCTTAACCATGCGTTTGATGTTTTAAAGGGAAGGAAATATCAAGATAGAATAACCACTTACAATTGGGACAAGCGAAAGTAAATTTTGATCGATCTCCTTCAGGCGATAAATGAAACAAAAGAGCATTTCTTGGAGTCTAAATCGAATGGGCGCCTTTTCCTTTCCGATACCAGTTTAATGGCCATGCGAATAACAATAACCAGTGAAATTGAGCTGACTGAATTTTTACTAAAGACATTCAAATATGCTTTCGCCCTTAGTTGGAAATTCAACCAAGACGGTCTTGAGGTATAATCTAACATCTAAACATTTTGGTTACACATTTTATGATGCCTTAATTTCACTTTATATTTTCAGAGATTTTTTGGTATTTTTAGATCCTGTGGAGGATGCCTCCATTGCTAGCAATTTTCTGCGGATTTTTATGATGCTTTCAATTTACGTTTCTGTAAAGAATGCTCTCCTTAATGGCGGCAACATCGACGAGGAAGAGAGAATGTATATCCTGACAAGTTTTAAAGATTGTATGCTCAAAAGTTTTAAAGAGAACGTAGACAAAAAAAAAGATTAGGGAGAACTTAAAAGATTCTCTATTGAAAGGTGTTAATTTAAGAATAGTGAAATGGAACAAAAAGATTACTTGGATTTGGTGCAGTCTTATGCAACGTACTACAACTGTGGTTATCTTATATTTGGCAGCATTTATTTGACTTCCAATAGTGTCAAATCCTTGTAGAACTTGGCAACCATAACTTCAGTCTTAACGTCGTTGTACTAGAAATTAACATCAATTTTTTTTTTATTCAATGAAATTTATTATGCGTAGATTTTTATCTTTGCGTAGTAGCTCAAACCATATAGTTTATTTCTGTCGTCTATAGGCTAAACAAAATAACATACCGTTTGCCCTATTCAAAAATTATCTTCACTTCAATAGTGTAGAGCGAAATCTCTATTCAATTGTTTCTGTGAGCTAGTGCTATTTTTATGCTAATTCTAAATTACCGGACGGATCGTAATTACCAAAGGGTAATTACAATTGTACTAGAAATATAGAAATAAATGAAGAGACTACTCTAAGAGTGTAGACACAATATATTCAGCTCTTTTAAGATAAAATAAAAAATTGCTCTCTTCCTAAGACCTGTTTGACTTTTATTGATTGCGTTCCAACAACAAGTGTGCTGAACTGATTTCCCGTGACAATTGGTGGAGATGCGGGATACGGCAGTCCTTTTTCTTTGTGAACAATTTGATTTTTGATTCTGTGCTTTATGTGTGTTTTATTGGGGTTGGTCGGGTTGATTCGTTTTCTTAGACATCTATCTTGATTTGAAAAATGCAGCGGAAAGAGACGAGGCCTTTCAGGACCAAGAGGATCACGGGGAAGTTGAGCCACCGGTCACGGGCCAGACAATAATGACCCTTTTAATGTTCCCCAAAACTTTCAATTCCAGGGCGCCGTCGTACCTCCCTTAATTCCCGTGGTAAATTTAAGAGAGCTGGATCCTCCCATCTTCCGTGGGTTGCTACATGAAGATGTGATGGCGTGGACGTATCAGTTTCAAAGAGTTTCTGAATTTAATAATTGGGGCCCCTGATTGTCCCTGGCGTGCCCCTGACGTGTCAAATTACTGTCATTTCTACAACAGAAAAACAGGAGGGTTTATAGATACTATGCTAAAGACACTTCGGAGATCTCAATCACCATCTAAAAGAAAGCGCTTTTCAACAAAAAAGCCAGAAAAAGGAGAAGATAAGGGATCAAAACGGAAAAATGACGCGATTGCCGGTGTTCTTGATGTCTCAACGATGTTAAAGGTTGCATTGAAGCTTTTTTTCGTATGGTAGTTTTTTAATCACATCTCTTACTTTAGATTCGTTGTCTGCAATCGCACCCATCAATCCCACAAAACCGAACTCAGATACTTCAGTACATGAGTGAAACCTTTGAGTGCCGTCAGACAATGATAGAAACTGATCTTAAATCTGTCACTCTTGTTTTGGAAAAGTTTCCACGTTTCACTGACTTTGAACACGGATTTCTGGTAAGCAAATTACATTTAATTATGTGAATTAAAGTAACTTCTTTTTATATTTAGATAATCAACGAATTTCTTACTAAATATCCCTCCAGTGGAGCATTTGAAGACAACTTTTTGTTCAAACTCAGTAGTAAAATCCGAGAGGTTGCAATCATTGAAAAAATAACAGTTCCAGTCAAATGCTCTGATGGTATAATTAACTGATTCCGAGTATATTCATAAAAATCAATATTATTTTCTATAGATTGCTTGACGTCTCTAATGCCATGTTTGTTGAAGTTTCCTGCGATACGTAGAATAAAAAGAGAGAGTCAAACAGGGTTGTTTATATCGCAAAAAATAAGTATTTCCGATTGCAATAGCGATAATGGTGTTTTTTTTATTGCCGACTATCGAACGATGAAGTTTGAAAAAAGTATCTGTGCGATAATCGCCAATAGTCGCCGATACTTTTCGTTGCAAAATTTCAAAAAAAATTTCTTAAATATTTTTCTGCATATTTTTTCAAAAGCAGAAAAACTATATTAACAATATCCCTTGTTTTTCAGCTCAGGCGTGGTATTTAAAAAAAACTTGGATGGGCGAATACACCACTGTTGTGCTCATCCATTTTCAGCTGTAACTTAATGCTACTTTTAAGCAGTCTGCAGTTAAAAAAACTATCGCTATCGCGTCATCGGCGATGAAAACGCGATTATCGATCGATAATGATTTTAAAACCTATCGCGCGATAATCGCTCGAACAAAAAATTTTATTCCCGATGACGATTTCATCGTTCATCGCGGCGATATTAACAACACTGGAGTCAAACGATGTTGTTGGAGTGATTTTTCAAAATCCGTAATGTAATCTTGGATTGATAACTAATGTTGTTGGTTGTCCTGGTAATAATCGTCTCTTATTCATTTGCTTAGGAACACTTTAATGTAGAAGACTTTGCCCGAAATGAACGTGATGACCATCTGAGGCAGCCTTTTATTCTATGCATTCAAAGTAGCATCTCGCACCAGCCAACTTCGTTTTTTATTATTGTCGAACAGTTGTTCATTCCATGCGGTGAGAAGTCAGCTAATGCATTCAAAATTTTATTTGCCTCTGTTTCCATTTTTAATGTTAAATGGCCAAGTTATATCGCGCCATTTTATAATTTTTTTTAAGACATCATTTTTTGCATCAAAGACGTAATTACCCCGTCGACCGATTCGTTAATGTCAAAGTTGGATGCGATTATTTAAGCAATGTATTGATTGATCTGTTTATATTGTTACTTTTCTATCTCTGGTTTTCTTTTTCTTTATGATGGCCAACATTCTTTATCTCATCTGTTTCTTACTGCCGTATATAACTTTTTCTTACACTTATTGCTTATTATTCGGCTAGTAGCCCGCTAATTGGACTTGAGAATACAGATCGAACAAACCCATCAGATAATCTATTTCATTTTTGTATATCGCTGCATGAAAGAACCCCGCTTATCGGAAGGGGATTTCAAAAATCCGAAATTCGAAGACCCATCTTCGACCAATGCATCGAAGGGGTCAACGAATACTAGCATCGAACGTTAGTTGATAGGTCTTCGAAGAAAAGTCTTCCTGTTTCGAGGCAATACTCCCTCCGAATTCGATGCACTTTTCATTTCGCATCGAGTTCGAAGCATCTTCGATGACCCTAAAAAAAGTGAGTGCATTCAACAATTACGGCATATCGAGTTTATTTTGGTGGCTTTTAAATGACTACGGGGCTGCAATCTCGTATTGGGACGTACGACTATATTATTAGAGCGTTACAGGGGGCGTTTCGAAATAAATATTATGCCGTGGAGCTTGAATCTAGGTTGCGGTCGAGAAAACAGGGACCTGACGATCCGGTTATGTCGTACTGCCTCGACATGATTTATCTGTGCTCTAGAGTAGATTCGAGGATGCCAGAAGAGCGGAAAATACAATTCATATTCCAGAATATGGATCCGTTTCTGATACCAAAATGTTTCCCCAAATGGTTCAGTTTACCACCGCCGAGCTATTCCGACAACTGCTAGCTCATTGCCAGGCCTCGCTGATAGCTGAACGAGAGTTTGGAATAAGTTGTCCTCAAATTGGAGCAAGCGACGCGTGCGATGGGAAGCGTCGGAGAATCGGGATTTCGTTCTAAAATGAGGACATCATGGAGGCGAAAAAATTCCCAGTTGCGAAATCGAGATCGTCCAAATAAAAGGACAATTCACGGGCGGCCGATATGTAATAATTGCGGGAATTCCGGGCACATAGCGTGCAGTTGTCTTAAGGAGAATGGATGCTTTGATTGTGGAGATCCATGGCATTTCTCACGTGAACGTCCCAATCGTCGACAGGATGGTGGGACACAAAGTAAACATGGACAAAATTATACGTCCCAAAAGTCAACTAATCCTCTTGCTGGTCAGTAAAACTAGAATCCTTGCTATGGATGGAATTGCTTATGATGGGAAGCCGGTAGCCAAGTGGTATTTGAAAATCCATGTAGAAGGCCGCCTGCAGTGATAATATTAATATATATGAGGGCAGACTCTAGGCCATCTTGAACTCTCTCACAGTAAAAATCCGTTGTCTCCATTAAAGACATGCTCTAAAAACAACATCTTAATTAAATGTTCCAAAAATGGCATTTTTTAATAAAATAATAAAAAACCTGGGATTTGTTAGATTCCTGAATCTGGAATTTGTTAAAAAAATTGTAAGCTTCTTCCAAGTCCTGTAGAAACAAAGGAACCTGTCTTTATCAGATTCTATACATAGCTCTTTTAATCGATACGAAAGTCACATTCGTCATTTTTTGTACCTTAATATTATAGAGTAAAAATAATAAATTAATTTGCGATTTTTTTATTAATATTCCAAATAGTATAGCCTAATTACTTTTCAAAGGCTCTATGAAAAATTTTACGATAACTGTCGTATCTCTGCTTTCATCCTTGTAGTAATTTTTTAAATGAAATTGCTGCTATTCTTAAAGTTTCAGGTTAATTGCTGTGCTGCGCTGCAACCAACGTATCCTCCGGATACGGATCCGGAGGATACGTTGGCTGCTACACTTGTATGATACCCTCTTTCGTCTCGTATCAAATGAATCCGAACATTTTTTGAAATAAAGCGGCAACACTTGAAACTTTTGAAACGTAGCGATTCCGATAGTATTTTATGCTGCTACTACTGAACGATATAAAAATGGAGGAATTAAGTATTTCTGATTTCTATTTTTTGTAACATTGCAACTTAGAGCGAACGTGGATGACGCATCACACTTAATAGTAAATTCAAACGATGACAAACATTTTTATAGGTCTATTTTCTTACTTTTACATTAACAAGTAATTTTAAAAATAGAAATAAATACAGAATTAACTCGTAACTACAACGTTTTCCCTGTTACAGTCAAACAATTGGCTAAATGGTGTACATTTTGAATGATAAGCTTTATTGACGGATGTTTAATGTTCTTGAAAAGCAATATAAGCTTTTGTGATTGGATGGATATTGTCTCCCTTAGGCATCCTGTTTTTCTTGTCACCTGTAATAAAAGTTACGAGGTATTAACAAGATTCGAATCTGAATTTTAATAGAAATTAGGAACTTCAAATATTGTGTTGTATTGTTGCTCGTCATGATGTTACATTGCTAAGAAATGCTCAGGAAGCAATAACAAAATTATAAATAAACTGCTTTTACACATTTTTTGACAAAGTTAAAAAATTAAGTCCTTTAAATCATCGCCACTGACAAAAACTACGAACGGCTAATTTTCGTTCTGCAATTGAGTATCGTTCCTGATTTTCGATATAAATAAATATATTGCTTTAAAGCATATGGAAAAAAGAAATATATTAAGAAATGAACCTTTTAATTGTCATCATTATGGATAGGGTTTTTTTATTTCGCTCAGCTAGTTAGGTGATATTAGTATCAGTGTTTGGGTAGCCAGTAATATGATTATTATCAGTCTGTCTATTAGCGAGTACACTCGCTTAATTAATACAATAATACAATAGCCAATACAGTCGCTAGTGCTACGACCTATTAGCTAGCTACTGAACTCGCTAACGCACCCATCAAAAATTTGTCTTATATTAGCCAAAACACTCACTACACCTATCGTTCATTAGCGACAACAACAGCTACTACACTTTAGGTCCCAAAAATCAACGATAACTACTACACTCGCTAATGTTATGTCTATTAGTTACTGTACTATATGTTATTTTATTAGCTAGTACTGTCGCTATACCTTTCGTTCATTACCGAAAATAACAGGTACTAAAAACTGAACTAAAAAACCACTTAAAACCTTAGGTACAAAAAGTCAACAATAGCCACTACAAAAATTTCCAAATTCTTTGCTGGATTTTTGAGAAAGCTTGTAGTTCCTTTGATTATTATCTTGGACTAGCTTAGTTGACTGAAGGGTTTTTTATATTATAGAAAATATAAGCTTAGAGTTGATTGTGGTTCATCATCATACTCCTCATGAGATTGAGTACGGCATTAAAATTTTTTGCATAAAAAACCAATTTAGGTTCAATAAAACGCAATAACAGTTATAAAAGAAACCTTTTTTGTATTTGATACAGAAAAAAACGTACAAAATCTGTATCTGATTATTAATCAGTGTCGAGGTTGTTTACCAGAGCGGTTAAAACAAACAATTGGAATGTATTACTGCATGTAGCTATCACACATTTCGTGATGATTAAGGGGGGGATTTTTTGGGATCAATGAACGGCCTAGTCTTAATAGCTTCATAGTTTTACCGGACAAATATGAAAACGTTGCATTTCCAATTAAAGCGGGCACTTATTATTTTGTTATTCGACGCCTTTTTCCCTCCCGATTAAAAGTGGATGCTGAGACATGTTGATTTTGACAAGCAAAATTGATTCAATAAAAAAAAACATTTCATTAGGAAGCAAGCCACAATGATTTGAGCGTTTAGGAGAAAGATAATATTCACTAGTGGTAAAAATTTATTTTGTTGACTGCATTTCCAATCTGGGATAAGAGTGTATAGTGATACAATCTATTACTTCTGCATCTATTTTTAAATAGTTCATCAGGGCAATTTCTTGATCTAAAATTATTTTTCTTATTTTTCGGACATCCTAGCAATCTAGTTTTAGTTTCCCCGATTGAAATACTTCATTCGACAAAGGATTCAGGTAGATGGAGAGCTTCATGAAAGAATTCCTTAACTTCAGGTAGAAAATCTTGAACGTCTTATTCTAAGAAAACAACTCAAGTTTTTTTCTCATTCAAGAAAGAAATCGACGATTTGTCTACGTATGAAGAGAATTTAGAGAGGAGCGAAGGACTCATCAGAATAATAGTGAATAAAGACATCATGGTGCTACATTAGGTGTTAGGTTGTTACAATAGATCACTCACTGGATTAGTAGGGACACTTCCATTACTAGACACGGGAGAGAACACAGGTAACAAAATCACAAGTGCAGAGCAGCATTTACAGTATATGAAGCAGAAGTGGATCCAAAAGTGACAGCCAAAGTCCACCAAAGTGATAAGGGGAAGTATTCATCTTAATGCTGGATCCGGTGTTTAGGTTGGGGCACATGAAATCAATCACTGGGCTATTAGGGACACTTCCGTTACTAAGCGCGGTATAAAACGCAGGCCTCTAAAGCACAGATCAGCAATCTCGGTAGTTAGGACAAAAATCGATCAAGAGGGATAGCCAACAGGCCAATAAACGTCATACTCCAACTTAAAAATGGCTGTGAGATACTGGTATCTCACAGCCATTTTTAAGAGGTTATTATTAGCCATTTGTGCGGCAATAGCCTGCGATCCATGTTTCAGAGTCAGTAATTTACCATTCAGCCATTCAGGTATAAAAGTGGAATAAGACCATAGACACCCTAAGTTCAGCACGCATTGGGACAAATAAGTAAGAAGGTGTATATTTATTCCCACTTGCTCCACTCCATAAATGGTTTGCATGCCCTTTAGAAACTGCTTAGACTTCACATTTTTTCACATTCTGATAGTTTTTCTTGCAATAATACATTAAATCCATAAGATAGTAAGACAGAAATGGTGAATGTATTTCAAAGGTTAGATATCTTCTAATAAAAGTAATACAAAAAAAAAGACCAGAACATCGAAGCCTTTCAGTTGGGTAAATTGTCCACACCACCAGCAGATCTCGTAATTTCATACGGAGGTTTAATATTATTGAGACGAGCATTTACTATAAGAATTTGATCTCCAATAAACCTGAATCCTGTCTCCTTCCTCCTGACTTTTCTTGCATGTAAAAAATTGTTTGAAAAACTGCTTACAGACACCTAAACAATCCCCGTGCATGTACTCGGGCACAGAGGCCTTAACGTAATCGAATTTCGGTAATATTCCAAAAGGAGTTTCTCCTTTAATGTCGTTTACCATTTTACTAGTTCTGATAGCAAGTTCCATATCCTTTCTGTATTGTTAAAGAGAAGGAATTCTACAGGTAAACCGTCTTTTGGTTCGGGATAAACTTGAACGTTTTCTTTTGGGGCTCTCAACAAACAAAATTCCATCACACTTCCCCATAAAATTGCCACAATTCCATGGTGTTGGAAGAGCCACTGTGTCAGTTGTAGAATTCGATGCAACAAGTCGGTATTTCCTACCTGTTAACGATAATCCCGTCTTTTTCAAGTTTGCTTAGTCCTTTCAGAGCTTGATTCGTGATTGCATTGTCTGAGGGATACCAGATTGAAATCAAAACGATAATCCAGTGACGAATCTTATACTGCGCATCATTTATAATTGCATGAATGGCCATAATCCAAATTGACTAACCTGCAAAAACACATTTTTTACAATTCATGACATAATAATTTGATGAAATTTAAACCTACCTTGATTTTTTTCCCCATTCAAGTTTACTGTTTCGTCTATTTTTTCACCTTTCTTAACTGCCTATACATATCCCCAGTATTAACATCACTGCGGTTATTCGGGTGTGCATTCCAAATTTTATCGTTCAAAAAATGATGTTCGATGAAATATTTGACTTTTTTCTCAATTGGTAAAACCAAAACATAACTATATGTTAGCTGGTCTTTATAAAAATTATGGCCACATGATTGCTAAACCGGCATTTCAATATTGTCTTTGTCTTTTTTTGTCTGAAGTATGGCATCACACTTTGTTTAGTAAGAAACTCAAACTTAAGATTATTCCGACAGCAACATATGCACACTTGAGTGTTCAATACTGTCAAATGCACTGGCCATTTGCAATATTTTTAGATGTTTGGTCAGAACAGTTTTTGTTAGATGGCTTCCAAAATAGAATGCCCAACTAAGCAATGGAAGATAGACAGTTGAGTGAAATTAATTTAATTCAAACTAAAAGTAATCAACAAAAAATTCTCATATTGATTTAAGCTTACTTCAGATTATACTTTCACCTTGTCATTTTAACTTACACATGAGTTGCTATGGATAGATTCGGGTCACTTCCAGATCCAATTGGAGGGAGGAAGCATAATGAAGGTATATTTATTGGAATCTAGGATGGGATCAAATAAAGAACATTCATTTTATATCCACCCAAGTATATTACATTCATATACTGCTTGCACGTAAAATAATGTACCCAAGGGTATGATATCGTTGTGATACCATTTTTTACATACACAGAATGCTCATTATAGTATTACTATATTTTGTATTTTGGGGACTATGCTGTTGAAATACACTTCATCACTGAAAATACGGTCTCTGATTAAAAACGGATGGTTGAGTGGTTAAAGCTACAAACTGCACATAAGAACTTAAGTAGTTCGATCTCGACGGGGAAATTTTTGTATTTTTTGTTCGAAGGAAATTTGAAAGAGGTGGAATTTGGGATGTTGGTAGCAAGGGATATAAGGGAGATAAACAATGAGCAATTTTCATGGGATATAAAAACTGTTATGTACAGGGAAGCGGCTATAGAAACAACACAGAATCATTCCCTGGACCTAAATTTTGCCTATACAATCATACCGCCAGTATAATATTAATGTCCCGGGAATGTAGCAGTGATAGTAGGGTGAGGTTAACGATGTTAACTGACTTTGCTGTGAATGAGCCATCATCGGATGTTTAGGGCTCAATGTCATCTTGAATAAAATTTTTCTTCTTATTTGGTAAACTTACACACACAACTTAAATAATAAGTGAAATACCTCTGTCTAGTCGAGTAGTAATTCACCATAATCCATCTATTGTAGAGATGACCCGTGAGATTCGTAAACTATTTTACTAGATGGTTGCGGGTGTAAAGAAGAACGCTTTTCATGTAAGGGAAACAATTCTGAAATTTCTAAATCTGTCTCTTTAATAGCCTTTATTTTATTTTGTTACCTCTATATTGCATTAGAATCAGTGCAATCACCGAACACAAACAAGTAAACAGATTTTGAAAAATTGAACTGTCAGCGACAGACGACAGAGAAACTGACGATAGGAAAGGAGACAGAACGCCGCCCTGCGGACAGCCGAACTTGATCTCTGTAACTTTAAAACCAGCGGACTAGACAAAAACAAGAGCGAGAACTAAAAAAACTTCCAATGAACTTTACTTCAGGAAGTGGGTAAAATTCTTATTGATCAGACTGTTTAGAATATCATTATGCCAAGCAGCATCACAAGCTGACTTTATGCCAGGAAAAGCATAGAAGATGATGATTTTCTTTTTCCTATTGCTTACAATAAGACTTTTGAGTGAAAGAGTTGCGGGTTTGGTTGACAAGACATGCTGACTAGGACTGAACCAGTTGTGAGTATTTTCCAAACGTTTTAATTATACCAGAATTATGTTTTCAAGCAGCTAGGACAAGGCATAGAGAATAGTAATTATCTAATACAGCTAGGGTGGAAAAAAAACTTGTTTTGTTGTTCTTTTTCATATAAGAATGGAGGCCGATTTCCAATTCTTCGTGAAGTAGGAGAGCAAAGATATAGCCCTTCCAGTTTAATAAAAATTGTTACATCTCTTGAACAAATCGCAATATTTCCGGTACAATTATGTCGTTATGTAGATTTTTCATTATCTCTTCAACTTCATGTATATGTTTTTTTAAATGTTTGAACTGTCGATGCCTGGCTCAAAGATTCAAAACAAAAAAATTAGCTGGCTGACATATTCGTGTGGTAATTTTGGACGCCATCGGTTTTAGTTCGGGCACCTTTTAAAATAGAGAGGGAAAGAACATCAACACCAGCAAAATAAGACATATCCGATGAGTTGTGGGTCTTAAGCAGTGAGCTGTACCCCTCCGTTGATTTTACAACCCTATTGACTTTGTGCGAAAAATCACCCCACCATTTACCGTCTGGTCTTTCCCGCGTGTAGTATTTTTCCTAAAACTAGGCTAATCTACTACATTTACGGTAATGTTTTATTATGTTTTGACGTCATTCGATTGAACATATGTTGTTGATTTTCCTGGTTGTTTCTCTTATTTTTGTAATCAGCAGTTAAGACAAATCATAAAATGAAATTTTCCATTTTTTTTTTAGTCCCATAAAAAAGGATATTCAAATATCCCAGAAGTGGCAACATATTTTTTACCCAAAATTTGGTGCCGACTTGTACCATGGTACAAGTAACATAGTGTTAAAGTTTGAGAATTTTATTTTAAAGTTTTTGTCTTTTTTTCCCAATGGACTAAATAACCCTTGCATAAACTAACCCCAGGCTCTCCTAGCTTAATGTAAGACAAGTCGAAAAACTTATCTTTTTGGGGTCTCCTTCAAGAAGACCTAGAAATCTTGCAATACAGGGAAATTCTAACAAGAAACGAGTTGCTATTTGGACGCTGATGAAGAACCCATATTGATTCCAAGTTTCCATGAAGATTATGATATGATGGGTCTGCAGCAAACTCTTGCTTTACTCTTTCATCTTCAATGTCGTTTCCCTTATGTTATTATTACATCTACGAACTCTCGAAACCTGACTAGGACAGAAAAGTGTTTAGTAAGGATGACTAAGACTGAGAAAAATACATTTTGTGGTTTTTTATTATCGAAAAATTCTTGCGCGTATTCGCGTGAAGCACCATCTAAAAACAAAAGAACTGCTTTTCTACAAATTTTTATCAACGGATCCGTTTTATCAAGATCTAAAAATTAGTCGATTTTATCATTCGTGATTTCACACATAGGCATGCGGTTATTTCCCCTTGGATGTGCTATTGGGACTGATCTCTTTGATGCATAGAGACTAGGGGGGCAGAAAAACTTGTACCGAGATCGATTTGACACATCTCGAGTCATTGCAGCCTTATGCTTGACGATCTAACTCAACTAAAAGCAACCTGTAACAGACGAAGCTACGCTTTCCTGGCCTTCGCTTTAGACCAGGGGACATACTGTAGGCCTTTTAATATAGTCTAGTGGCCGGAAATATGAAGCCAAAGGTGTAGAGAACTCGTATGCTTCGTCTGTCATCCGCTAGGAATGCGAGGGAGAGTCATAAAAAAGGGCGACTAGGTTGGGTGGGAAACTGGCCAAAATTACACTTTACTAGATTGGGAATAACTCGGCCAATCTAATTCGGAATGTAAATTCCTTTTGGATTGGCATTAAGGGATGGCCAAGCAAACTTTTGGTTGAATTAGTTTCTTTTTTAAGGTTAGCATTTACCCAAAAAGCGATGACAAAGACCCCCCAAAATTGTTAAAATTTGAAAAAACTCAAACTTTAACATTAAATATCTCCCGAACGGCAGGGAATATTTAAATTCTGCAAAAACAGGTAAATCCGGAGTAAAAAACTGGATATGCCTGAATTTTTTCAGATTTTTAAGTCCCATAGAGAAATAAGAAAAAAAGGGGGGTCCATGGATTTGGTGCACTTGAGTGGTGGATTGCTTGTTAAAACCGCGGTTGAAACCAGCGGTAGTACCTCAGTACCGCAGTAATACCGCGGTATTTTATTCGGGCGTCGGCGACACCCTCTTATTTTGCCGATGCTGAAAGAGACTACCTAGAGTGTAAAAGCTAGAAATAGACACACAACTAACCAAATAAAATTTAAGAGAAAAAACAAACAAAAAAGGGAATCGACGACAACACGGCACCGCCAGGAGCAAACGTGTAAATCCATTTGATCCACCCGCTCTTTTCTTTCGCTCTTCCCTTCAAGTTTCAGTTACCAGACACTTTGAGACAGAAACCCAATAGAGAGGGAATCATTTTGATCCAAGGCTCCAAGACCTCTTCTCCATGAATGAAGCCTCTAGAAAAAGCCAAATTTCCTTCCACGAACCTTTATGTTTCCCTTATTAGCTAAACCACTATCACACTATAACTTCTCCCCGAAGATTAGCGTTCGGCAAGTAATGAATGAGCGAACGCAGTGGAGAAGAAAACATGTAATTGAAAATTGTGCCACTTACTTTTGCTTATTAGTTTCCCTCTCAAATAACCTTCTCTTAGAAGTTGACTGAAAATTGCCACTTTTTTCAACTTTGTGTTTTTTTAAGAAAATTACTACACATAGAAAGGCAAAATTAAAAACAAAAGCCGGTGGATGTTGACTGCGCTCCGATACACCGTGACAGCCTTCAACTGAAATCAAAAGTAATCGCTAGCAGCGACAGCGACAAACACAAGAGTTTTCATAATTGGGAGCTAGTAGCAACATTCAACGTTACGCGTTTAATGCGTTTCGAATTATTTGACGGAAATCGAATTACATCGACGGAAAACTGACTAACTACTCCAATGCGGTACTCTTTAAACTCAAGTTTTCCGGACCAAAGTTTAATGCTTTATTATGCCTTCAAATCAACCACTTTAACTTCTATGTAACGACTTCAAGCTATCGAAAGACACCAATCTGTTATCAAAGAGCAATAAACTTGCTATTTGTAGAAAAGGCTCCACATCTGAAGCGATGAAGGGTATCCATTTTTTCCGCCAGTGTATCTCCCAACCACGAACAAATATTTGTGTGGGGCAACACTGAAAGTGAGATCCCACACGAGATCCATACGGAAAAGTTGTTTGGAAAAGTATGGAACGGAGACAAGGAAAATCCAGCTAAAGGCTGAAAATCATCTATTGATGTGGGCTGTTGGACAGCTTCAGCAGCCAAGTAACCTTGTATATATGAATAGTTAATAATGCAGCTTAAAACAATCGATGTGTACTTACTTGACTTTTTGGTGTTTTTAAAATATTTTGAACATATACCGTCAAAAGATATTAACTTTTGTACTCCAGTCTTCCTTGATTCGATTTCAGAATGAAGACTTTCTTTATTATTTTGAGATTCACTGTTCACTTGCTTTTTAGATTTTCTTAGGTAATTCCTCATACACAACAGTTTGCCTTCTACTCTTTTTTCTTTCCATTTCAGATATTTGTTTTAACAAAATTATAATAAAAAACACGTAAACGATCAAAACGTCAAATAAGACGACGAAACTGTAACTGGAAAGCCACACGAAAAAACAAAAGAAGGTAGTATTCCGTGATCCAATGTAAAATCATAATTGAAAAAGGTATGGCTTAAGCCAATGCTTTTGCTCAATTGAGAAGCCAAAGCGTTGACCTAGGCCATGGAGACCAAGTTGAAATTAAAATTTAAGAATTGTGAAGACCAAAATTTGAAGTTTGAAGTTATACGTTTCCAGTGTAATTGTCCCAGCAAGCAAAGGAACAAATTATAGGCCACTCTCTAAAATATTGGGAGATGAGGAAATTACGAAATTGGAAATGTTTTCGCAATACGAAACCATTTTTAACATCGCTTTGGCCTCATTGGCCTTCGACTCAATAATAACCAATTACTGTGAGTAATTGAGAACAATAATCAAAGTAAATTTAAAAAAACCGTTGATAAAACGTTGCCATAATAAATAATTTGATATTTATAAAATAGCACACACGATGCCAAAGCTCCATCACGACCAGCTCTACCGCATTCCTGGTAATAGGCACCAATAGAATTTGAAGTGGTAAGGTAAAAAACAAAACGAACTTCTTGTACACAGAAATATAGTAAACCAAGAGTTGATAACCATATTTTTAAAAAAATATAATTACTTTATTTATTAACTCCCATGCCAAAAGCCGTGGTCGCACACATAATAATCTTGAGTTAGACAATCGGTAACGTAAATTTGATTTTTAACATTTATAAAAATAATAGTAATTTTAAAAACAATACCTGGCACTTTCCAGACATTCAACTTTGTTTCATAAAAATTTTAGTGTCATGAGGGATACGATATGCCGACACGATATAATGCCGCAGAAAACTCACATTTCACAAGGTGAACAGCAACGGCATCGCTTTTTGTGATGTTTCTTGGTAAGGTCAACAATTTCTTCAAAAGTTTTGGCGTTCGTAGACTTAAATAACAAAATCAATTTGAGATTTTTTCTAACACAAGTTGTGTTATTGTGTATTGTGTGTAAAAATTTATACAAGAAAAGATTGTGTAATGACAACGACGACAACATCTTGGATTGCGTGTCGGAATTGGTGGTCACCACTGGTTTTGTTAATTACGCAAAAAATCATTAGTTTTCATCGCTTTCCACAGAGCCAAATGTGTTGTTATACTAAAAACACCTAAACACAAGTGTGAATTAGTAATTAAAATGACAATACATTTTAATTACCCCCAAGAGCTAGCAAATATTTGACTTGCTCCAAAATTAAAACTTCGAATGGTGATACGAAGAAAGTCACTCCTTTTTCATCACACCTGGGATGAGAAAACAAGCCGACTTTCCATCACTAGTTTGGCATAACTACCATGTAATATCTTTTGGACATGGTAGATTCAATAATTTTCACTTGTTGAGGCTTCAAAATACTACAAATAGATAATTTTTTAAATCGTGAATTTGAATACCAATTCATAATTACTGTTTTGCTTCACCTAATTTCAAATAGTTGCATGGATGTAGTCTGAGTAAGTGTTCCTAACGACATTTCAAATAAATTTTCACCAGCTGAGAAACATTCGTCAACTGATAAATGATGAGATTTGTCCAGTGAAATTCTATTTATAATAATTTTACAGTAAATAAATATAATTGTAAAAATCCTGTTAGTATAGATAAAGAAAAAGATATGTGAGAATTACATACCCGCTGTCGTTTTCTTCATATTTTCCTGCAATAGCATCAGGGCTGGCAACTTTCAAACTTTTCTTTTCGCGTACGAAACATTTAAGAGGTCAGTTGCAGGTTCATTTTTTACACATTTTTGATCTTCAATTGGAAAAATATGATATTATATCAATGCAGTTATTTAGCAGAGAGTATTCCTGTTATCAGAATAAACAATAATTATTGAAATAACTTAAAAACAATAACCATCACAGCAATAAAAGAACAAATACTTCGACTGTTATGCAATCACCATGTTTCAAAGATTCCAACCATGAATAAATCGTGTCAAACAAATTCAAAGAGCAATAGATTGTACTAAGAGACCAAAAAATATTATTCAACTATTACGTTTCATTATTTCAACTACAAATTATAAATTTCAATAACTCACAAATAACATAAATTTAAATATACCTGAGATAAAACACGAGAATCGCATCTGGGACTGAATATGGCCAATCTCGACAAGAGTTGTCGCGCCTACTTTTTTATTAACTAAACTTTGCCACACTGAGAGCAGAAGTCAGCAAGCTGATTAAAAGAAACTGGTACACTCAAACTATAAAACAAAATTACGGAATGCATTAGTGATGTCTAGGACAAATAAAATGCAATTACCAAAAATACTAATTGTAATTTTAATTTAGCTTATTGTCCGTTTTGCTGTGACAGTAATATCAGTATCGGTGATATCATGTATCGCATGTGTCAACGGTTTGTCGAATGATGTAGATGGATTTTTTTCATCCGCTTCTGCCGTAGCCAAAGTCAATTCATAGATTAGATTAGATTATTAGATTAGATTTATTTGTAACGCGCATTTTAAAAAATTGTCAAATGACGCAGAAATGTACAGTCGACGAATACAACGGAAAGAAATAATGTGTCTTAGGTACAGTTTTTGGACAGAAGGTGACGAATTACAAGAGAACGAAAAGTGTTCAAGTTCGGGGCTTGTCTGACAGGGTCGAGTAGACTATTCCAGAGAAGAGGGGCGGCGCATGAGAAAGCTCGTTTGCCGAATAGAATGAGACGAAAAGGTTTGCAAATGAGAAGATTTTTATCACCGGAGTGGAGTTCCCGACTTGAGGGATAGCAGGAAATGAGATCAGAAAGGTAGGGAGGGGATGAGCCATTAAGGCAGCGAAAAGTGAGACAGGCAAATTTGACTTTTTTGACCCAGCTTCTAATATCAGTGTTTCGGGATGCAAACAACTCTCGCAAATAGAAGGGATAAAACAAGGCACTGTCATTTCTAAGAAACATATAAATCAGTTAGTCATTTTTATATGAATCAATTAAGTAAATTACCCCTGACAGCTATTTCCAGAGTTCCATCGACGTACTCAGTGGGTAACAAAGCTTTGAAAAAAAAAATTATTTCTTGTAAAATGTTCTTTGGTGGAATGGGTCTCGACTGTGGTGATTTTGATCACACTTAATGCAGAGTTCTGGTTTGCATGTCTTGCAGCAAATTGCATAGAGGTTGATGACATTGAAACACAAAGAACATACATCAAAAGCTGGAGATTCAAAACTTGTTCGAGCGTTTGAAAATTCCAGTCGTGATGAGTTCCACTGATCTTTCCGTACAGCTCGTCGCTTATTCCCATCAGAAACTTGTGAAAATTCTTGTGACGAAGTTGCGATGTCTTCTGCTTCTTTAATCATGGCTAACAAGTTGTTAACCTGCTTATCTGTTTCGACGCAATCATAGTTTAAGCCCTTTTTGGGACCTATCAGGAGACACAGGATGATATCACATTTAGAATAGTATTAAAGAAATTTGTATTAGATTCTTGAAAGTTATCCTGTAGATCGTTGGACAAAAATGGCACAAATTATCTTTCTAGATCGTTAACTTTCAGAACAAGATCTTCATTTTGCTCAGCACAATGAATAGGCCGATCTAAAATTAGAAAATACATTATATTAATATAAATAAGAAGAAAAAAGTTTAGAAGTGAAGAATATGCTAATAAGAAACTGGCAGTCACACATTTGGGGTTTGGGGGCTGGCTAATTTTTCTTTTTTTGAACGTTTTCGTTTCCTCTGCTGGCCACCATTTTCTTCTTCGCTACTGGGAACAGTTAAGATATTGTTTTTACATTTTTCACTTTTTTTATAACTTTCTCTAGCTAATCTTATTCTCTCCTGTTTACTCTCTAAAGTTTGTTCCATTTTTTGAAACAAAACAAAAAAAGACTAAAACAGGTTAAGAATGAACAGCAACTTTTATTCTCCTATCCCATGCCCCATTACCTATGCTTTGGCATGGGAAAAAGCTCGAAGACTATTACGTGACGGTCTGGCGTGCCAGGACATTGTAGATAGCCGTATCGGTCTGGCGCGCTAGCTGAGACCAGGTTGTGCAATCAATGAGGCCTCTTCACCTGTTGGCCATTTAATTAAATGTTGCAGCTGAAGTTCGATGATTTTGGTAATCTGATTGACGAATCTCCAAACTGTTGAAACAGATCGATTAAATAACAGCGATATTTCTCGATGGCTGCATTGGTTTGCTAAATATCACAGCGTTACATAAACCATTTCGTCTATTGGCAGAGGTTCTATATAGTGGTGTGGAAACTTTGCTGAATCCGGGAGCTTGTGACCTTGGCGAAATTAAACCAAAGCTGCAAAAGATTACCGCGACATACGTAAGTGACTTTGAAAATCCATATCTGTGAACTGTGGTATAATGTTGCGAATAAATCTGCGGAGAAAAAGATAATTGTTTTAGGTTAATTATTATCGGTATCATAGCAAAATAGACACAGACATGAAGCTATTTTTTCGAATTGGTATGTTTACTCTCTACTTCTACGTACCCTGATAATCGAATATGAGAAACCTGCATTGTACAATTTTTTCCAATAATTGTTAACACGTTTATTAGCAACATATTGTAAGAAACCTCAACGTCTTCCTCGTCATCCGAATAAAATTCCTGAGTTTCCGATAATACTAAATCAAATACAGTTTTGCAATCTACTATAAGCATGCTGAGATCCATGACTAACTGACTCATTTTTATGTAGATTTCTGGTCGACCTAATCTTTCGAAAATGAAAAGTCAGTTTTTTGCTTGGTTTCAAAAAAGGATGTAGGGTTAGGAAGCTTTCCAAATTTGTTTCCTTTTCATAAAAGGTACCCATCTCAAGAACAAGACCAACCAAAACAAATTATGTAAATATATGTTCACTTTTTAGGTTTATGATATTTGTCTCCCGTTCCACACAATGTTCTCTGTGAAACTCAGTTCTACGTCAACCTTTGACCATGGAAGATCCAAAAGATTTTGATTATATTGGCAATGCTATCCTGTATGGATTCATAATATACAAGTGTGATGCCTTTTATATTTATTCAGGCTTTAGGGCTGATGGTACGCTTCATTTTCAATTATTTTTTTCGTGTATGCACTGTACCTGTGTATTTTTTTTAAATCCTTGTCACATTTATTTTATTCTATAAGCCTATGTGGTTTCTGATGATATTGATGACGTGCCTGTCGGGCATCATCATGTTCCCTGCCAAAATCAAAACGAGCAGTCTTACATTTAGAGCATCCAACAACTAATCAACGCCTCACAAACCAATCAAGAACCACAATCTGCAAAAGATGATGTTGACACTGAATCTAGAGCTGAATTTTATGCACTGGAAGTTACGAAGGCCGCTTGCTCGACTGCAACAGAAACGGCGTCCGAGGAAGAAGAAGTGATCGGCAATTGCTCAGTTGACAACGATGCAGTCGACACGGATAATGATATTTGGTCAGGCAAACGATCTCAAGAACGAAAAAAAATTGACTACGTTGATTCTGTGCAGCTTTTGGAAATCATAAAAGACAGTTGGGAGGTAGTAAGTGAGAAAAAAATAAGGAAAATAACTTCTGTACTGGATATAATGTTTTCAAATAGCAACCGGCTTTGCCTGCTTTACGTGGGGCTAATGAAGAGCAAGCACCAACCAACTATAGAAAAATACCTGTTGATGTTGAACAGCTGAAAGATTATCTTGGTATTACAATGCAAACACCATTATCAGCCTTAAACTAACAAATTCTTTTCCTAGCCTGTGATTTTAATATTCGGGGGATTTCTGTTTTGATGCAGATCAGTGAACCAACTCTTAAACTTATAATCAAGGAACATGGTTTATCAAGAGAAAGCTACTCCAATATTTCTGATAATGATGTTGCAGACTTGGGTTTATTTTAAAATATTACATGGTGTATTTTCATTCATGGGGAGTAGTGAGTAAATAAATGAGAGTATAAGCTTACACATTTGTTCTGTTTTTAATAACTGTATTTAATAAAACGACACTTTCGCATGAGAAAGGATTACACTTAAAACACATTTGAAAGCAATACAATGACAGTGACCTTTACCACATGAGAATGTTATCGAATGAAAATTGCAAGACCTGATAAATGGGTCTCTTTTCACATGAAAAGGATATACTCAATCAACATAAAATACAGCTTTTTAACTTAATCTGCACTTGTGAATCACTTCAGCAGGAATGGGATACGATATCACTTGTTTAACATATACCAATTAAGATTGCTCAACTTGGACTTGGCACAGTTTTACCAGGATGAAGTATTGGATCAATTGTTAACAATAGAAAACAAATTGCATCTTAATTAGAAATTCAGTTGAAAAAAGCACCGAGTAAAAGAGAAGATGACACAAATCACTTTTTAAAGGATTGTTGACTAGATCACTATTGCTTTTTAAACAAAAAAATAGCACTGATTAATTAAATTGAACAAGTTATTAACTCGAAGAAGGGATAAATAACTTGTTTTGAACATTAAAAATAAGAAATTGTTGGATATTTAAAAATTCGACTTGCGGTTAACCAACATTTGTTGACGCAAACTGTTTTGAATCACAGAGAAATGTGAGCTTAGGCAATGTTAAACCCAAACTTGACTTGTTTTACAGCATTAATACAAACCTCTTTGATTTCTTCAATTTTTACATTAACAGTGAACGTGAGCACTGCAAAACCAAGGCAGGCCCTAATCGTTGGTTGCCTTTTTTTTCATTCTCCCCTAGATGCAGAAAAATCACTTTTATCTGATAATCATTCCAATTGGACGGAATTATTTTTGATCCGGTCGGATTTGATCCCGTTTCATAATTGAACTTTTCTTTAACTTTCATTTCGGACCAATTCAATATTGCCATTATGTTTTCCGGTGTTAAAGGATGCCTGTTGGACAATGTCGAACATTCTGGATCTGATAAAATTTAAATAAGAACGAATAAAATTAGAACAATATATACTTCTTACAAAGGTAATATTTATTAATTGCCTTAGATGCTTTATACTGTCAGTCCAAACCAGCAAGATACGGGTATAAAGTGTAACCTGTTTTTTGAATGTCCATCAGTCGATTAAGGAATGGTAGTGTCCACCAGGGAAATAGGAAAGTTTGTACCATTGCAAGCCCTTTAACAAAAAAAATGGTTTTAATGTAAATTCTTAAAAGCTGGTGGGTTTGCATTACTATCAAAATAAAAAATATCGGAAACTTGGCCGGCAAGATACATTTCGATATTACACTCTTCTCGAGTGAAATGGTAGAGAGATGGTTCGACGGTGTCATCATTGAACAATGTTGACAATCTGCTGAGAACAAATTGTTCTACCAAAGTAGACATTAGGTCTTTTAAGGGTTCTACTCCGACTCCTAATTCCTGGTTTTTTGTTCCGTTTTCATTTTGCTCAAGAAAGTGACATCAATTAACTCGTTCCGTGTAAGTTAAATTCAGACGTTCTCATTTTAGCAATACAATCATGGACCAAAAATTACCCTCATCTGATAACCACCAGAGTTTTACCATTTTACAGTACAGTACCTCGCTGGAATTTCGATTTCTCGATTGCTGTTAGTAATTGAAAATTATTAGTAGCTAAATTTGGTTAGTTGTTCCCACTAGATAATTTGTTTCATTTTTTTTAAATGTATGCACCTAAAAGAGAAGCAGTTGCACTTGAAACCACATCCATCGACGCCATGATTTCCTCCCACAATGTAGGTAATGGAAGGCCAGGCTGTCACGATCTATTTTCTGCCGCCAAAATACAGTTTTTTCGACGATTTTCAGGCGATATGCCATCCATCGTTACTTGCACAACCGGAATGGCAACGTCCTTGCATCATGCGTAACCAACACGTTAGGGCCTCTAATTGTTTCATGAGAAATAGAAATCACGTTATCCATATCCCCCCGTTGAAGATTTGTTCTTCCTCGACGTGATAATCAGCATTTTTTGAATGACCCGTAATCTCCAGTTGGACATGTTGTTCTTCCTCGACGTGAACATCGGATGAATTAGGAATAGTGTCATTCAAGATTTCAATCGAGTCAGAATCCGATTCTTCATAATCAGTTCCCTGATATCTCCGTACATTTTAAGTAATTCAATTAATTTTTTTGTTAAAGTTGAGGGGTGTAAAAAAAATTAAAAGAAAAAAACTCCCTCTTTTCCACGTTCTCGCGCTAAAAAAGTCTAGAGCCAAGCTGCGTTGCCAGATAAAACGGCTAAAGAAAACAGATCCCGAAGAGCCCTTTAGGTTGTTCATCACTCTCATAATTGAAATTTTCAGTTCCATTCAGCGTTTCTCAATCGACAGCTTTAACTGTGATTACTTCAGTTTCCTAATAAAAGAATGTTTGTTATTTCATTAGTGCTCTTAATTACCAATTAATTCCATATTTACCTTGCAATTTGTAACTGTGGAGAATAGGGCTGTAATTTTATAATTCGGGGGGGGGGGTATAGTATGTTTATTTTGTGATTGAAATTCACAATTTTTTTAAATTTGCGCCAAAAAAATCAAATCAAATGTATTTTTTATTACTTTTCTTTGTTAATTCTATTTTAAAATATTAAATATGAATTTTAAAATATTAAAAATGA
Source organism: Daphnia pulex (assembly GCF_021134715.1). Taxonomy (NCBI): domain Eukaryota; kingdom Metazoa; phylum Arthropoda; class Branchiopoda; order Diplostraca; family Daphniidae; genus Daphnia; species Daphnia pulex. Next base: position 1,404,472 of record NC_060024.1, on the reverse strand, counting down.
ATTTGAAAATTCATTAAAATAGAATAAACAAAAATAAGTATTAAAAAATACATTTGATTAAATTTTTTTGGCTTAAGTTTTGAATTTCAATCCCAAATAAAACATTTAAAAAATTGCCTAACCTAGATGAATTACGTATTTAAGGATAGGGAATTCAATAAAGCTTAAATAAAATCTATTTCTGGACACATTGATAAATAATTGTATATATTACGAACAGAAAAACCCCTATTTTTACTTAACCCCCGAGAGGCGAGGGGCCTACTAACCAAGCGAAACTGGCGGGGAATCTTGAGACCCTTAACTGAACACCTACTGTTTCTTCCAAGAGACTGGGATATCGCGAGAGTGTACCTTTCCTATTATATCGTGCCTCAACTATACATGAAATGCCCATTCTCGCCGAGCCGAAAGTACTTTTATTGTACGGTAGCACGTGTTAAATGGCCTGGAATGAACATAATCCATAAAAAACAGTGCATGCAGCATGCTGTCCCGTGTAACTTCGTCAATAAAAGCCCTTACGGCAAAATATTAATGGGGCGTTCATAAATTACCGTTTACAAATTCGGGTGATTCCCCGAACTCAACTTATACCCCCGGTAACCCCCGGCATAATTTTGAACACCAGGTGGCTCCCGTGGCTCTACTTGGAGGAATGGAAATTGGAGGAAAGGTGAGCAAAGTGGCCTCCAATTTTTCCACACGGGAGGGATAGCATTCCTTTCGGGTGGATAATAATATATAATATGTATTCGATTTATATAGCGCCCTTTACATAAAATGATCAAAGGCGCTTGGAAGACATGGGTAATACATATCAACTTGGCTGGTTGTACAGACGAAACAAGTGGGTCTTTAATTCAGCACAGAAAGTATTTAGATCAGGAGAGAGCTTAAGGAAAAGGGGTAATGGGTTCCAAACTGAGGGAGCAGCAGACATAAAGCTTCTACGACCATATCAATTACATTTTATCTTTGGGACACACAAGTCATTAGAGTGGGAGCTACGCAGAGAATTCGGGCAGGGACGTACCTCGTGACCAAATCACGAAGGTAACTGGGGGCACATCCATTGATACATCGGTAGACAAGGGCAGCGATCTTATATTGGATACGGGTGCGGACAGGAAGTCAGTGCAGCGATTTCAATAGAGCTTTAGACGATGCGAATCGGTTGGCACCAGTAACAAGTCTTGCGGCTGCATTCTGAACCCTTTGTAGCCTATCAAGGAGATGCTCGGGGAGACCGTAGTACAAGGAATTTGCGTAATCGAGATGTGGAGTAACGAGCGCACACACAAGACTATTGCAAGTTGGAAGATCCAGAAACTTTCTTATCCGACTGATGCGACGAATCTGGTAGAAAGCTTTTTTACAAACACTGCGAATCTGGTCTTCAAGAGAAAGATGCGAGTTGATTACCACCCCCAGATTCTTAACACATGGAGAAGGAATGATGACATCAGCTCCGATGGCCAGCGAAAGTGTAGCCGGTGGGTGTTTAGTTCCATCAGCAGAGACAATGAGGGCGTCCAACTTGCCAACATTGTTTTGCAATTTGTTTTGTTGCATCCAAGATCCAGCGCCTGAAACACAGTCAGCCATCCGTTGAAAGGCGGTACCCTGCGAAGATCCATCGTCCTTGGTGCTGAATCTAGTATAGGCCTGGGTGTCGTCAGCAAAGAAGTGAAACGAGACACCATAGTCGTTCAGAACACCAAAGAGCGGAGTGGTATAGAGGATGAAAAGTACTGGGCCGAGCACGGATCCTTGCGGAACGCCATACACAAGAGGAGTTGGTTCAGAAGTAACACCATTAATCCGCACTGACTGTCGACGGCCCGATAGATACGAGCGGAGCCAACTAAGTGCCTTGCCAGTCAATCCAAAATTGGACTCCAGGCGAGAGAGAAGGATCGAATGATCTACAGTATCAAATGCCGCACTAAGATCAAGGAGTGCAAGCACAGCACAGTCACCACTGTTTACATACAATAATAGGTCATTAAGTACACGCAACAAAGCCGTCTCGGTGGAGTGACTCGCCCTGTAGGCCGACTGAACAGAAGCTAATAGATCAGAGTCACACAAGTGACGAATGAGCCTCTTGAGTACAACCCGTTCAATCAACTTTGAAATAAAGGACAGTCCAGACACGGGGCGGTAGTTTTTAAAATGCTCGGCAGAAAGAGATGGTTTTTTCAATAGCGGAGTAACATATGCACATTTCAAACTACTGGAAAACACACCAGAGGACAGTGAAATATTTACCAAGTTGGTAATTGATTTTGCGAGGACATGAATAACCTATTTTAGTAAACAAGTAGGGATTGGGTCGAGAAAGGAAGATTTGGAAGGGCAATCCAGTACAAGCTCAATAATCTCAGCATCGCTCACCGGTTCGAACACCGACAGTGTAGTGGGGGATGCGAATTCACACGCCGGTAACGTAGGCAAAGAGAGCATCTCAAGATCTGCGCGGATGTCAGCAATCTTCCGGTTGAAGAAGTGGCCAAACTCGGTCGCTAGGTCACCCGGGGACGAGTGGCGTGGCAGCGTCAATTCCTTTCTCCCAGTAAGACACCGATCCAAGAGAGAAAACAGAGATCTTCTATTGGAGCCACACTCGGCTATCTTGTTTCTTAGAAACGAAGATTTGGTAGTAGAGATGAGACCAGAAAGGGAACGCCTATGATGGAGCAAAATTTCCTTGTCCACAGTCAATCCACGTCGCCGCCAGATACGTTCGAACTTTCGGCATAGTCTTCTCAAAGCCGCAATGTCACAACACGGAACTGTTGAGCTAGCTCAAACGCTCGTCCTCAAAATGCGCTCTCAGGTTAGTAGGGGAAAACGAGTGCTGCCGCGGTGGCCAATTGGTCGTTCCAGATTTGTTTATTTCGGCGGCCATTTTATTTTTTCTTAAATAGGCCCGTATATTTTTGCTGTATTTTCTTATTTATTATCAATATTTGAGCTTTTTAGTGGTGTTCTGGCTTGGGTATGGGTATCATTAGAGGTTGGGTGTGGGTATTAGGTATTGGGTAAGAGGTATAATTTTAAGAATTTTGGTGATAGCCTGCCCGAGTTATTGGTTTACGACACTTTTTTTTAAGGAAAAGAACGACGTAAATCGCTTATTGTAACAGGGCGGACTTTCTTCGTAAACAACTTGCTCGCAAAATACTAACTCCCGCAGGCTACCGCCAAAATGAATAAAAATTATACCTCTTACCCAACTTTTCACGCTGAATGCAAATATGAAGTCAGAAAAAGCCTAATTTGTACGCGCGTGTCTGTAATCAACGGTCAATAAAGTTTTCACTTTCACGCACACTTTATTATGCGGCTGATGAATATTGCATGGAATAAGATATAACAAAGCTTTATTTTAGAATCCATTGCTGTACCTTTTTTTACTTAAATCGATATCAAAAGAAAGCCCAATAACGACACGCAGTTGTGTATACTATGTGTAGGGGAAGAATTGATGAAAGACGCCGAACAATTTTTTGGCGAGTTAAGTCACTTGGACGGCCACAACCAACAAATTGATCGAATGCTTTCCCCCAGCAGCTTGTACGTACAGAGTCCCTTGTTTATCTTCTCGGGGCTGTCGCTATTCTCCACAAAAACGTACACATCTAACCGTCAATTCATTTTACCGTGTTTATGTCTCTACAAGTCTATAGACCCGCGCCGTTACTTTCTATACTATATCTATTCTCCAGAGTTCCTGCAGGAATTTAATCTTTTATACACGAGAGAAGCCAGCAGCAGCAGCAGCCAAAGCGAAAACACCGTGCCGGCGTGGTGTGTGGCCTGGCGGCTGGTGTCCGGTGGTCAAAATTCGCATTGTCTATGGTAACCTTGATTATGAGAACACAGTCTCTTTTCGTTTTGTGTATTGCCATCTTTGTCAACGTGTATATGTCTTTCATGAACCCAGTTTCATATTGGTGACAAATGTATATGGTTCAAGCTTAAGCCTCAATCTGCCGAAAACCGCCAAAAACGGCTAACCTTATATAATGTACACAGTTTGTTTAAACAAAAACTACATAAAGGAATACATTGGTAACATCTGTGTAATGATCTGAATTGAAATTGTTAATTACACACTACAACCAAATGATTATTTAATACAATTGCGACGGGGACGATTGGACTGATTGGCGCACTTGATGCAGTCCCACTTTTCGGTTTTCTTCAGGATTCTTTTTATCCCTGCGCAACGATTGTGGAACCATCTTTTGCAAGGCCCGTCACACTTCGTCCAATCGCCACTCGAATCCCGTGCAGTCTGAAGAAAAATTTAAATGGAAATAAAAATGAAGAATAAAAATGAAGTGCATAGAATAGATTACAAGACCACTCACCATTTTGCATATAGTGGCTGAGCACGTTTCCTCCTCTTCATTTATATCTTTTAGTATAGATATTCCTTATTACATTTAGTACCATTCTCTGTAAGGACCATTATTTGCTTGAACGGTTTTCTGTAAAAGTTTCCACAGCCATTTTTCCCTAGTCAATTTCATTGAGCAATTTGATTGAATAATTTCACATTTTCAACACCCCTTCCCCCCGTCACACATCTTCACAAATGCAAATACTTTACATAAGTCATAAAGAGAAAGATAGCAGTTACTTAATGGAAGATATTTGATGTAAATGTAGAAAGATATACACAGAAAATTTCGTTTTAGCGAAAATATACCAATAAATAAATTTCCCAGGTGTAAATTTTTCAACAGAGACCGTGTCGGGTCTCTGGATTGCATGGAAAATGCGGAGAAATTAAGTGTGGATCCTACTGATTTAGAAAAAGTGTGTTAATCCGGCTACAATGCCAGGACATAGAGCATTCAGACTTTGACATAATGATATTGATTTCGCATGAGTTTTGCTAGAAGCAAAACATATAAAAACGTCATTATTGGTGCTTAAACAGCTTTTATCAATCCCTGGTTTCCACTGATATCCGGCCATTTTTTGCAAATTATGAATAATTGTTTTCCCTCTCCTGAATCCTAAATTTCTGGAAAGCTGCTAAAGTTTTCATCATTGGCTAACCTAACAAGCCTGCCTTTTATTTCCTAAACAGTTTCAACCCAATCAGTGTTGTTATTTTTCATAAGCTGAATATTACTAACTTAAAGAATTTAAAAAGTGTTTGTTCTCCGTTTTTGGAGTAACGACATATAGGATATAAAAATACACAATGAGATAAAATAAAATATGGTGAATCAAAGTATTATACAGGTTAAGGGAAACTATTTGAAAGAGTAAAAATGTGAGAGAGCACCGATATGCAAAGTTGAACATGGGTAAGGCGGGTATAGTGTGCTCCGAATCGTCCGGACGTAGCTCGTAGAGACTCAGGGGCAGAGCCGTTTCTTCCAGTGTTGTAATCGGAGCTGCAGGATCAAGGGTCTGGCCACGCGTGTGAAGTTTGGCGATGCAGAGCGAACCTTTGATGGCAAGGAGGCGAACGTCTCTCCTGGAGGAATTCCACGCCCGTTGGTTAATGCCAAGGGTGAACGTGATGACACCATTTTTCGTCAGCCACGATCCTAATGATCTGACGGCGAATGGTAAGGTGGTGGCCAGCGGCGACTACTTCCTTACTTTTTCATCGTGAGCCGCCTAAAAGTTTTCCGGCTCGTCGAATGGGATGGTGACATCGATGATAATGGGAGGTTCAATGAAAGTGATGAGAAGATCTGGGCGTATAAGGCTGTTCTCAAAGCAGGAGTTGACACGCGCCGAGTGTCCAGCTTTGGTAAGGGCACCGGTCAGACGATGGAGCACCGCGTCGTGTCTTGTGGTCATGCTCGGCTGGTTGTTTGGGCAGGAATTTAGGACGTGTAGGATAGTCTCGAGTGGGCGTCTGCATCTACGGCAACTTTTGTCGTTGGGCTGGTATCCGGGGGCTCCATGAAGGGGGAGAAGACCAAGTCTGGACTGGTGAATTAGTTCCCACTCGTCAAAGTTGAGTGTCGTCTGGCATGAGATAAGGCGAGCCATATCGGAACACTTGGTCTCGAGGAAGAGACCACGGTCGACGGCAACTTGGTGGGGTGCTGAGCAGAGATTGGTGGTGTGTCGGCTTCGGATGACTGTGCGGAGGCCTATGACTGCTTTGACCGAGAGGTGATGGAGAAGTTATCAGCGACAAGTATAAGGTTTTGGTATTGTCGCTGGATACGTCGATCTTGACTATGAGTCTAGCTGAGGCACGTCGATCGCCCTTGAACAGGTGTTCCTGTGGTTCCTGTGCTGGCGAAGCGAATGTCGTAGAGACCACCACTTTGTGAGCCATAGAGGAAGTCTTAAAGTAAGGCTGTGGATGGCTCAATCTTCAGAGCATTGGATATGTTTTTCGAAGCCTGCACCCTGGCCACCAAACGGACGGTGCTATCATGACTGTCGAGAATCTTCAGAGAGACGAGAGGCGCCGAGGCCGCCAACAGGTCGGCGTACAGGAAATCGCAATGGGAGTTGTGTGGGACGTTGGCAACTAGACGGAGGAAGTCTGGCCAATTATTGTCGAGGTCGCGCAGGAAAGATTTTTCTACTCGTCTGGTTGAAAGAAGATGTGAGTTGGAGGGAAGAAGGTTACTGCGAAAAACTTCAAGCTTTTGCGCCATGGCGCGAGGTCTGAGTCAGCAACTTTCACAAGGCTGTCGGGTATAGATAAACAGGACGGAAAAGGAGGATCCGATTAATCCAATTGGTACCCCAAGATACGTTTCGTTGTCGCCTTCTTTTAGTGTCCTGATCCGAAGGGGGGCTGACGTGTCAACTTTGTCTTTGGTGAAGGTTATGGCAGCACACTTAGCTCCATTGAATCGGAGCCCCAAGGTGAATGAAACGGTGCACATTTCGTCGATGGTGGTCTGAAGCTGGGCTGGGCGTTGCCCCATAACCAAGATGTCGTCGGTATATGAGGTAACCTTTGTGGTGCTGCCGAGCATGGGAAATCCGATGTTTTCAGGAGCCATGGCGCACCTCAGAAGAGGTTCAGCCGCTAGGTTAAATATGATGGAGCTCAGACCGTCACCCTGCCGTAAGCCGGACGTAGATTCGATCAGGACGAGGTCGTCGTTTACTACAAATTGAGATTTTTTGTTCCTGTAGATGTTAGCTAATGTTTACTGGAGCTCAATGGGTATTGGGAGGCTGTTAAACAGCTCCTCCAGAAAGTCATGTTTTAGAAAGCCAAATGCGTTGACGAGGTCGAGCCAACAGATGGTGAGATCCTTGAGGAGGTGCTTGGCTTCCCTGATGGCAGTTTCCAGAAGCATGGAGTGATCCTTAATTCAATGGGCGCCAGGGAGGAAGCCTTTTTGTTCGAAAGACAGCCATTCGTTGTTTTTGGCTACCGTGCAAAGTCGTGACGCGATGGTGCCCGAGAAGACCTTGTAGAGCGTGGAGAGGAGGGAGATTGGCCGAAAGTTTCGGAAATCTGCTGGATCCCCCTTTTTGAAGATCTAATGGTCCTTGCTGACTTCCATCCCGTAGGGATGCCAAAGTGCCAAACCGCCTCGTACAGATTCTTTAGAAATTCCCCTCCGGATTGAGTTTGATGATGTTGCGGTACTCGATTCCATCGGCCGCGGGGGGTGTGTTTGTGGCCCTCTTGAGTTTTTGGGCGATCTCTTCCTTTTTTGGTGGAGAAGCCAGGACGGAGAGTTCTTCTGGGTACGGTTTTGTCTACTCACAACTGTCGTAGGCCTGGCGGGCTCTGCTCACTTCCCCTACTGATGGTCTTGGGCGTGTGTAGGTGTGTCGCAGAAATTGGGTGGCGTCCTTGGTTGTCCCCTGTATGCTTGGGATTTCTCAACTAGTACTTTTCTCAATGCCCGGCGGGGGTATCGATTGAAGAGTTTTTGCATCCTGCTGATGTGGGACCACCGGGCACTGTTAGACCGAAGCTTGATGCGTTGTGGCTGGCGAGATTGGGCCCGGCTCTTTTTTGTGTGGCTCTTCACTAACTGGCCTGGGCTTCCGAGCGGGGCGGGTGGTGGTGGTCTCGTCTTCCGATTTTGTCATCATGAGCCAGTCAGCTGTTAATTCCGCGGAAGTTTGATCCAGGTCGGCGAAGGACGAGCACGCAGATATTCATGGTTCCCACTTGTGAAGAACAGTAACGAGGGGGCTACAGGTTGGGTGGTAGCTTGATCGTCTCCTCTCCCGTTTGATAGATAGTCTGTTGACACTGCAATCCCAGTGTTCAAGGAAGCTGAGAATGGTTAGGTCGATGTATCCAACGGTGAGACAACTATTACCGGCGGGAGCGCTTTGACTTGGCACGGGGAGGTTTTGATTGTCTGTGACGCTCGTCGAACGAGTCGGATTTGAGGAGACCGTGGAGGAAGACTTGGTCGTGCTCCTTGAAAGAGTTTAGCGCCCTTTCGGTGAATGATGCGGGGGAGCAGCTAGCTGCGTCGGAATGGTCGGCCGGTGGCTGGATAAGATCTACAGCTGAGTGGATGCTGTCGTCGTCCTCAACTGAATGTCTGTGGTGGTAGTGCATCGCCTTGCCCTCACCGAGGACCAAGCATTTCGAGCAGCACCAGAAACGGGTGGCCTTCATTGGGTTCAATTCATATGGGTCAGCAGCATCGTTGACGATTAGAAGATTGTCTTTCGGTGAGCCCGACCGTTTGGTGGCCGTTTGGGAAAGCAAAACTATTATGCTGATGGGCGCCAGCACTGAATCGGTAAAAACAACTTGGATCAACCTTCTGGTCAAGTATGTCTATGGCGTTAATGTGGAAGATCCATTCCGCTTGAAACTCGTCGACAAGGAAGATCATCCATCCACGCCCACAGCAGTCAACAGACGGAAGAAATCACAGCCTACGACCTCTGCTACCAAGATGAATTCCGCATTCCGTTCTCCCTGACTGTTGTACACACCCTGGTTGGTATGCGGGAACACCGGAGAGATTGATGAGCGTGACAAGGAAATCGTATCTCTAGTTCGATAATTTTTCAGCCATTCAAATGACATTCAGGTATATCTATAAAAAGATGAGTTTACTTAAGGTTGTTTTTCTTCTCTGTTTAATTTGTGATTCACCTTTAATGAATTTATCATTTATTATTTATCATAGGCTATAAACGCAGGAATTTCATGCAGTCGGCTTCGTCGCCCAGTCCTCTCTGGCCCGTTTAACTAGTTCTCAGACCTTTAATTCCAATTCCGTGTTTGAAATATTCGGCAAAGACTTTGGAGAAAATATTATCTATCTCACCACCTTCTCCGACTGAGCCCTTGAGCCCAAAGTGTTGGTGGCCATCAAAGAGGCGAAACTTCCCTGCAAACTGGATGCCAATGGATTGCCTTGTAACAAGAGCTTCAACAACTACGTCATCTACAAGTCAGTGGAATCGGGCAATGCCAAACGGCTTGGTCTCGATTGGAAAAAAAAGAGTGAAAACTTTTTTGAAGAGCTGGCGAAAATGGAACCCAAATCGTTGCAGATGACAGTCCCGGAAAAGAGACAACTTTTCGGAATCAAACTGGATTGGACGAAGAGAGAAAACCCGTGAGGCAACAAATCCGATTTTGATGAGAAAACCGAAATTGCCGACGAATTAACAAAGCAGTATGGATATCAGAATGCAAATGTTTACATTAAGTTCGCTCCTCCTTGAAAACACATCTCTGTCGTGTTGCTTTCGAAAACTGAAATCTATATGCTTTCTCTTCCCCAAGTCATTGCCGTGCCTTTGTCCATATTATTTGTAAAAGTGCACGTTAAATATGTATTACATTATTATTATTATTACATTATTATTAACTAAAAAATAATTACGATTTTTTAAGAGAAATATGGAGATAAGACCATGAGAATCCAATCACGATAGGACAAATTTTATATGCTGGGGATGTATTCATTCGGTTGAATTTGATATATTCTCTTGGTTGAATTCATTCGTTGAATTCATTGTGGTGAGTGTAGAGGTGGCTGATTATGCCGTCCGCCACACCTTGGGAGTGCCGTTTGCGTCCGGCTGAGTTCCAGCGCAGATCCAGCTGTCACCTTTGTAGTCAAGCAGACAGCTTGACAAGCTTGTACATCCATTTGTAGCTGTCTTACCCAAAGTTTTAAAAATCTGAAAAAAAAATTGAGGAAGTAGCCAAGCATTATGGCTACTTAAAAAAATGTCACTGCCCTCCGTAAAAAACCCGATTTTTGGGAACGCGGCGAAAATCGGCTTTTTACATAAGCTTCTCTCGCACGTTTCCAAACTTTGGGTACATACTTTATTTTAAAACTAAGATAAAAAAAATATGTGTTGCAAAAATCATAAAACTAATTTTATTTTAAAAATGTTCTATGGCAAATTGAAAAAAAAAACACTATTTTGATTTAGCCGTAATCCTAACTATTACACCAAATTCGGCGAAATTTCAGATTTTATAGTGTTTCATTAGTAAATCTTAATTACCTAACTAAGTGTAAAAAAGTGACCACGCGAAGGATTATTTAAATCCACATGGACTGACTCTTTAGGATTGTCATTGTTTTTCCTTGGATTTTAGTTTATAAATTTTATTTGTTGTAGATTATCACTCTGTACCCAGTAGGAGATACCGAGGCTATGTAGAACACTTTTTTCATGCTGTAAATTTTTTTTAAAAGAAGAATTAAGAAACCGGCTGCTGCAAGGAGACGGAACGTTCTATAAAGGTAGTTAAACATAACACCGGACAAGAAAAGCCACCGAGACGAGGCAAAGTGAACGAGCTTAATGGGCCCAAATGCTGAGTTTTCCATGGACGAGAAATAGAGAATGTTGCAGCCGAAGTGGAAAAATTAACGGACGCAAGAGAAATAGCTGCCATCTTCGACACACGAAGGAGGCAGGACAAGCCAATCAAAGTGGCAAGTTTATTAGAAAGGACTTTGAAGGTCAAATCTTCATTATCCGGCAGAGTGGAAAAATAAGTAAGAACTAAACCGGGATCTAATGTCAACGTTTTGCGGCCCCAGCACTAGATGGCAGCAGAACCCCACTGAAAACAGTCACGCTCTATTTCAAAACCCCGCAACTCCCCAGAGAAGTCATCATGGCCCACGAAATCTTTCCCGTCAAACAGTTCATCCCAAGACCAGCAATTTGCCGTAAATGCTGGACGTTTGGACACCCAGAAGAAACCTACACAAACCCCCCCATCTGCAAACAATGCTCACAAACCCACCCACCATCAGATCCCAGCAAAACCCCACCAAAAAGCCCTACATGCGCCAAACCGGGACATGCAGCTGGAACCCTCGATTGCCCAAAGTACAACAACAGACAACAAATAATCAAATTCGCATAGGAAAACAGAATCCCAATTGCAGAAGCGAGCAAACTACTAAGCAACCCTGAACCAGCGAGACCACCCCAACTACCAGAGACGTACTCTAATAAATTCCAGGATTGCCTGCTGCTTGTTTGTCTGCTGTTGTCAGTTTCACAAATGGAAACGCTATTGGAGAAAAAAAAAATTGTGAAACGGAAAATGGTCTTCAACATGTAATTTTCAGTCACAAATCATTACGTGAGTTCAAATGTTTATAAAAATCACTTTAAAAAATTTTTCTAGATTTAGAATATATTTCGACAAGAAGGCAAGCTTTCTCAAATATGTTGAAGAAAATTCAGAATTACGGTATTTGATACCAAAGATAAGTTTTAGTGTTAAGGAATTTGATGCGGTAACAGCTTACATGGCGAGAGAATCGGAAAGTACTCAAGCTAATGTGCCAAGCAATGACTCTCATAAAATCAATTGGGGACCAAATTTTAAACGTAAAGAGAACTATAAAAAACCAAATTCCTTCTTTAACTTACTGTCAGAAAAGTCATGGAATCTGATGAAAGTGAAACAACATGCCTCTCTGAAGAAGATAAAATATTTTCCGATTATTTACGAAATGAAGATGAGGCAGTATTGGAACAAATTGCTATTGGTATTATAAATGAAATAATAATTTAGTTGCCAAAGTTGATTTTTAATATTTTTTCTATTTTCTAGATCTTCTACATTTAACTGGTGACAATGACGATGCAGTCGATCAAGTAATGGAGCTTTCATAGATACCTTGTAAGGGGACAATGGCCTACAAGTGCTTAAATGGACAAAACAGCAACGGCATTTGCGAGATGTGTCGCTATATCTGGAAGATATGTCATCGTTCTTTATTAGAGAATATGCTCGGGGAAGAAATTAAGAATTCAGAGGAATTTCTACTTGAAACACTGATATGGTAAACATTTTGGTAATAAATATAATATAATTTAGCTAATCTACATTAACCACTCGAAACCACACAGGACAGTACTACCTGAAGCAGGACTAAAAATAATTTTGCAATCTGAAGAAGCTTTACCACCATTGATTTTGCCTAAGTTCTTGGACCCATCTGCAAGAGATGTGAAAGAAAAACCTCATAACTCTACGATACGAAAAAGGGATTGTGTCCTATCTGTTTTAATAAAGGTTTTAATAAGGTATTTCCCTATGCAGAAGTGACGGCCCATTTGGAATAGTTAACCGTCCTGGTTATCCAACGACAATTAAATTTGTAGGAAGATTTAATGCACGAAACGCATGCGCAATGTCTCCTATATCGGAAATGTCGGATATTAGGGGCACACATAAATGTGATATTCAACCACTTTGTTCCTTGCCAGATCATATGATCGGTAACTACTTCCCGGGTGATATAGCAGTGATTCTTGTTTCACAACCTACTAGCCTAACTATCTGTTGGAAACGAAAGACGTCCCCGACGGTCGACGAAGAGATCCGGCCGAACCACCAGGATTCCGGCCCACTTACGGGAATATGATCTCCGGGGCCCCCGATAGGTGGCCCCTTGTCACCCGCCTGATTGTACTAATTCTTTGTGCCCTCCCCCCCCCCCCCCTGGTGTCAATGTAATATTCTGGAGGGGATGATAAAATATTATTATAAATGAAATAGTGATTAAATAGTTACAATATCATGATTTTTTCATGTTTAGGCAACTTTTTTGTCTGAAATAATGTTGCGTGGCATACCGGAAGACAGTTTCTACATTTTCTGTCACGGATTAAGTTCTATCAACAACTTCACACCCAGGTATGAAACTGTCGTTTCTGGTAATGAGCTGCTATCCGCAATCAGAAGCAACATAACGCCCTGTGGATTACGTCCTCAAGTACGCCGAAAATTTATTTTGCTCAAATACTTTGATTAAAAAAAAATTTAATTGCAGAAAGACAAGATGGAAAACTTTGAAGACGAAATATGTGCCTTGACTAGTTGCGAAACCAATCTCGGAAGAACTGCCTTGAGCTGTGTAACGTGCCACCGATGGTTTCACGGAAGTTGCGTTGACGTGACACGCAAAATTGCAGATTCAATGGAACAAGAAGGTTTGGAGTGGTCCTGCAACGTCTGCACAACAATATTTGCATCACCCGTGTTAAAAAAAAAATAAAAATAAAAAAACCTTCAACTGAATAACTTGATCCCATTATTTTTCCCCTAGCTAAATACCTAAATGTTTCTTTTCTTTCCTTTTTTCCTTTTGGGCCAGATGTAGTAACAAACATAGAAGTATTACAATTTCCTTATTATTTGGCAAAGCACAGAAATGTAACTTTTCTTTCTTTTTGTTACTTATACCAATCCTCCAAAAGTGAACTGGAGGAAGTCGGTTCAAGTATTTCGATTGTATTTTTCCCTAATGTAGTAGTAAATCAAATAAGGATCATTAATCGCGACGAAGAAAAATATAACGCACGACAGATGGACAGCCGGACAAATCCAATCAAGAAAACCTAAGGGTCATTATCACGAGCAGTCGAACAGAAACGAAAGAGAAAATACACACAGAGAGAGGCAGGCAGTCCCAGCAGTACTCCGACGATGAATTGGCAGAAGAATGTTTGGCCAACACAAAAGACCGACAGGAGACCCAAAGAAAAATGTTTTGCTAGAACGGCAGCAGCGCTCGGCAAGAAAAAAAGACAACAACCATCGTTTTAAACATTCGTCCGTCGGACTCTCCCATTCAGCAACAAGAGTCATCGGCCACAGAGAAATGGATAGAAAAGATAGAAAAAGACCCAACGCGTCTTTTTTTTTATCAATTTCGCTGCTAGAAAGAGAGTGGAGGTTGAAACAAGACACGTCTAATGAATGGCTGCCATCCGTTGCGACTTTTCATCACCTCTTTGATGTTATTTTCACATTTAACTTTCCTCTTGCAACTGATATTTTTTTCTTCTGTTTTTTTTCCGATGACAGCCGACAGCATTCGACACGTTCAAAAAGGCATAATAATGGAATATCGACGAAGAAGAAGAAAAGTCTTGAAAGATAAAATAGCTAAGAATGCGGCAGGAGAAGAGGTCAGGAAGTGTAAACAAGTGATGATCACAGACATAGGGAGCCCCTCCAGCTCCGTCAACTTGAGACCATTCCCTTTTGTTGGGCTGGCCATTTCTTCGACTTTCAATTTGACACTTGATCGACAACCTTCCATGAAATTTCGTCGATTCTTCCCGATCTAAGAATGCTCGACAATACGAAACGAAGAGTTCAAAAACCAAATAAAATGGAAGGCCATTTTTTTTCTTTTGGTAAATAAAAAATAAAGATGTGAAATTAGACCTAGGGGTTCCTCAATAAACCGCAGAAAAATGTATGCCAAAGTCAATCAATCTGACAGAGACAACCTCGACTTTGATTGCCATTCACCACAAGAATTTTCTTCTTGTTTTCTCTCCGCTCAAATCAGATATTATAAAGGCCGAGTTGAAATAGCGTTCGGACAAGGGAAAATCCCACCAAAAGAAGAAAAAAAATTAGATAGAAAATAAGCGAACCAAAAAGGATGGAATAAAAGGCTTTTTCTACGATAATTTGGATGTGTTAACGCTGGAAGGGAGGGAGAACTGTGGACCTGTGGATTCAACTTTTGGCTCATTCAAAAACACCCTACTAGTAGTGCACAGTCTAGTTTGTAGTTGTAGTAGTAGTAGACAACTTCCTCCTCCTTCTTCTACTACTACTACTGCCAGTGTAGTACTATTACTAGTTTACTAGATGCAAAGTTAACTTTCGCCTTTTATAGGCCCTAACTTTTGGTCCTTGTGGTCCGACAGCGTGTGTGTGTGTGTGTGGCTGCTCCAGCGCCCATGTGTGTGTGCCGCAACTGCCATCCCATAACAAGTTTTCTCCTGGCGGGCCATCAACGCTTTTTAGATAGCTTCGCCACCACCTGAGGATGAACAACAACAACAATAACCAAGAGTTAAAACAATCGCCAAAGTCCCAAGTTAAACTAGTTATGTATGTATGTAAAATTTATTTATATAGCGCACTTATCATGCAAGCATGCTACGAATGACGCTGAAGTACCGGTTAGTTCCATTTGCTGTTATGGGCAACACAACGAAATGAATTTCGTCGATGACGAGATTGCAATTGTTACCGGATGCGACCGCACAATCACAAAGGCAATTGACGATGATGAGCCGATTGCGATAGACGCCGGAATTCTGTTAACTCCAAAACAGTCGAACAGACAACTTGGACACGGACCGACGGCCGACCCATTTTAATGGACCCCTTGTCTGATATTCTCTCAATTTCCCAGCTTCCGCGGTCGCAAACACAAATAGGAAAAAAGGAAAAGGGAAAAACGGACGGCCACAATTGGACTCTCTCACCTGACCGAGGCCGAGACGGTAAGACGAGCGTTCCATGTCGATGTGAAGCAAAAGAATCTCGGCCGCTTGTTTCTCGCTGGCCGTCGAGCTGTTGAGTCCGGTCAGAAGGGAGGCCGGCAACGCGTCCGGTGGCACCAACACGTTGAAGCGGCGAACAAATTCGCCGAGCGGCATGTAATCGGGATAGCCTTGCCTGTACAGCCGGATGGCTTGAAGCAATTCAGATCTGCGCAGCTGCAAATCCGAAATAATAAGAAGAAAAACAAACGGGCTGAAAATGTCATCGATGTCATTTCATGGTTCCCTTTTGTTGGCCGGGCACCAGTAGCAGCTTATTTTTGATTGATTTGGGATATTTTGTTTTGTTTCGGTATGTACAGACCTGGGAGCGTAGCAGAGGTACTTGAAGGGAGTCGTCGTTGGCGGAGAAAGTCGATGAACTCAGGTCCACCAAACCGGCCCGGTGGTTGGGGATAAAGCAATAATCGAAACGAGGCTTGGTCCGGCGCAACGTCTGAATCAGCCCGTCCTACATTTTTGGACGAAACAGTTAATAAAACAAATGGCTGCTCTGGAAAAGGAACTAGAAGAACTAAGAGAACAACTTACGTCAAAAGAAGAGTTGATTGCTATTCTCATCAAGGAAAAAGATGCATTAAAGATGCGCTTAGAATACGAACAAAAAGAAGCAGCAAAAGCGTAGCCGGCTTCCATTTTGTGGTACGGAGGAAAGGGGAAACAAATTCTTGCCAATTAGGGCCGAAATGGAGTACATTCCGGCCGATCAGTAAAAAAAAATTAGGTCGGACCAGAAGGGCTGGAAAGACGTGGGCCGGAACGTCAGAAACCCCGGGTTGGTGTTAAACAAAAACAACAAACAACAAACGGAAGTTCCAATAATATAATATTTTCCCTATAGAAACAAAGTTTAATGGCTTCTAGCAGTAATGAAGAAGACGCTCAATGGCGAGCCAAATGGCTGCTTCGGTTGCCTTGGATGACTGTAAACAGTATGATTGATAAGGCTGATCGCCCTGTTTATAAATCGTTATGTCAGTTGAATAACGACGCTGCTCTCATAGTACACAACATTACTATCTTCTTTAGAATAACTATCTTTAGATCTATCTTTAGAACAACTTACGTCAAAAGAAGAGTTGATTGATATTCTCTTCAAGGAAAAAGATGCATTAATCGTATTAATCGAATATTATTAATAGTGTTTTAAATGCCTTAATTTTTTTATTATAGGCAAACCAAAAATGAAGATTTTTAAACTACTAAATTAATTTTTTAACTCGCATTTTCTAAGATCAAAGCATAATTCTTTTGACAGACGATTTGACGTATGATGACAGTCAAGTAATGCAGCACACACAAAAACACTCAATGAAGAAAATGGATGCTCTGCAAAAGCAATTGGACGAAATAAGAGAGAAGTTAAAGTCAAATTACGAATTAATAGAAATTTTGATCAAGGAAAACGAAGCACTTAAGTTGAGACTGGATTATGAAAAAAGAGAAGCAGCAAAAGCACACTAAATTGTGCCGCGTGCCTACGCCTAGCGTCACCAGCTTCCATTTTGTGGTTAATGGTTTATGGTGGAAGTATATGTGCCTGAAGGCCAAGATTGTATTTGTGTTTGTATTTTAGATTAATGATGAGTCGCCATCCACCAGACCGTTAAAGTGGGGAGAGCTCTTAACCCTGCAGTCATTAGCAGCGAGAGTGAGCAAGGTGCGTCGTCTGCTAATGGCTTTCGTTTTGTTTCCTTATTCCCTTACTCTCGGTTGCCAGATTGAATTAAATTGACTTGGCCTTTTCTACTGAAATTAGTGTTGCAAACAAATTTAGTCAAAGTATTACCTAGACCACGGGTATGGAGATGTGGTTTCCAGTCTCCGTGTTCAATTTCCCATAAGAGGGGGATCCACTCATTTTACTAAAAATATGTAGCGGAATCACGCCACTAAACGGGTGTGTAAGTGGACTACATGCTATTTCCCTTGAAAATGCATGAACAAATTTTCATTTTTGCTACAATTGCTATCATTTAAGTTTAAGTTTAAGTTAAAGACGTAATTTCGCCACGCCATCTAGCGGCCGATTTTGAAAAAAGCAAGGAGATCTACTATTCTTCTGACCATTAATTTTTTTTCGAACTCCAACTATCCATAGCCAACCAAGCACAGCAGTTTTACATTGATTCCATTTTTTTCTCAATCATTCAATCAATCAAAAATCAATGGCTCCTCAGGATATTCCTTCCCTTGCACAGGCCTATATCCCGAAAGTGATTTTGGCTTCAGTCTGTCTGTCATTATTACGTCAGTCATATTCATGGTGGAACTTGAGGAACCAAAGCCCATGTGGAAGAGCAGAAGTACGTCTGTTAGTAACCCAAAAAATATAGACAATTCAAGTACGGATATTTCCTATTACCGCATAACGAAAGAGATCGAACTATTGTCCTTCAGTGTCCGCCAGTGTCACATTCTTGTGCTGTCTCTTTTTATCAACATGGAATACGGAATTCTGATTGGAGCTTGCTTCTGTTAGCTTACACATAGGAAATCGACCCCATCCTGAACTTATAAGACTGCCGGTAAGTTTGATAACACAATCTTTATTTTTCAGGAGTGTAAATCATCGCGCATTTTCATTTTGGGACATTCCTCGCCAATACGAAAAAACCTTGTCGTGGTCATATTTTCGAATTAATATTTTATGATAAATCTTAAATATAGATTAAAAAAAAGACTTTTTGCCTAAAGGTTTTGAAATATAAGGCGATGGCTATGTTCGTGGCATCGATTTCAATTTTTCGTGAACGGCTGCTGATACCGTATTCATAATTATAATTTTGCATTTTCAAGTAAAACCAAAGAAAAAATACTGATCAGAACGCGCTAACGGAATGATAACTTAATTTTAGAAAAAAATCGCGTCGTTATCGGACGACCCAGGTGACAGCACCATCGATCTTTCAATCAGAACCCTAAAACCCCCGAGAACCGTCTACTTGTCGAACAAAGGATCTAGCCTACAAACGGTGTCAAGCGTAATAACAATCTTAGTTCTGCTATCGGCCGCAGTGGTGCGCATCGGCGTAAACTGCGCACGACTTTTTGGCATGTCTACTACTTTTTCATTGGAATAACATCTATAGGGTTAGGGTAAGGATTTTGCGCTGCGTTGCTTACAATTTTGGCTATTGCAAATGCCATCTAGCGGTGAAAAATCAACATATTGAATAGCCATTTCCTGAACAGAGAAGACTCTGTTCAGAGTCATCTCGTCATCCGCTTCTTAATTTTTATGAATAAAACAGCATTCACGAAAATTAGTTTATGTATTACCAATTATAAATGGAAAATTATTCTTAGAAAAACTGCATTTCAATTTAAAAAGGGGGGGGGGTTAGAAAATTGTTACGTATTTTTAGGGGGGTTCGTACTTTTGTTACACTTTGTTACGTAGGGGAGGGGGTGGCAAAAAATGCCGAAAATCGCGTTACGTAATTTATGGATGTTTCCTTAGTTATTGCATCCGTTAGTTATATTACACTGTAGCCAAATTGGCTTAAAAGGATGCATTTGTATTTCTTTGTGTTTCTATTTCTCCTCGAGTTTCTCGGGTGAAAAAGTCGGGACAAGGTAATTTCGTGTTTTTATTGGCTTCTAACTTCCAAGAGGCATGAAGGAGGAAATGAGGAGGCAAGACTCCCATAAGGTCATGTAGAAAAAGTCTGCCGATGCTGATTCTGCTTCGGGAAGACAATTTAGTTCTTTTTTGGCCACTAGATGGAGAATGGTAGCTCGTCTAGTTAAAAAGCTGCGTTGTGAAATTTGCTGGAATCCCAATTTTTCTTGGACATTGTTTTAACTTTGCAACGTCGCCGCTTCTCTCTTAGAGTGTGAGTAATGCAGTTGTTTTTCATTTCTTGCCGACGAAAGTAACGGAAATCGAATAACAACAAGATATCGTTTTTCTTAACTGCACTTTATTAAATAATCAGAAATAGCTTCAGAAGTTAAGATGTCAATAATATATCGTACAATCTTTATATATTTACATTTTGGGTCTACTCATGCGTATGCGTTACTATTGTTGAGACACGGCTTAGATATAAATATTTACAATTAATCAATTTTAGAAGTAATATAAGGGAGATAAAAGGGAGAATCGAAGTAATATAAAGGGATTACTGGTTGAAATGGCAAATGGTGTTTTGCGTTAACCATAGAAAATAGTCCATCCCAATTGATTGGGAATATGACGTATGGAAGGACACTTAATACCCGTGGGACGTGATGGCCACAATAAGATGATCGTTGGGGGGCCGATTTATTTGCTTCTTTTTCTCTATCACAATATATCAGCTCCCCGGCAGTACGTATGCTAATCCTCACCATACTCATTCTCTCCACACTCGATTTACCCGGTGGAGCAACTGAAGAAAAGGCTGGGATCATAACTGTAAAACTAAAAAATAAAACTTTGACTGAAATTAAACATGTATATTTTAGCAAACAAATTACCTTCATTCAGTTTATGTCCACGGCAGACATTCAATAAGAACAATTTGGGTTTCCTCGACAGCCCGGGGAATCTTTTCCCCGATAATTCCGCTGCCAACTCCTCAAAGTGTACATCCCGACAGACAGAAGTAAGAAATTTGTCAGGGGTCAAATCAATTGGGCAAAAACGCAGCCAGCCGTAGATTTAAAGGAAATAAAGATAGGCCAAAGTAAAATGCTACTAGGGGCGGAGTGCACAACCGCAGAAGGGCAGGCAGCGATGTTGTGCAACTTCCTCGGCATTGGCAACAGATACAGCTTCCACTTTCACGTCAGCCAACTTCACTTCCTTTTTGTGTCGCGAGATCTTCGCCAGTGATTTCAACAGAAGGACTAGGTTCCTCGGGGTCGGGGTTTAAATGTTCCCAACAGGGTTTAATCTCTATTAAAGACAAGACATTAGCTGATGGTGGTTAGAAGCTGCCGTAACCATGTGTTTTATCCGGATGGATCAGACACGACACAAAGCCAGGGTGTACAACAAATTTTGGCAAAAAACAAAAAAATTAAACTAAGTATACAAAGCCGAAGATTTGTTGTATGGTAAAGATGACTATTCCGGAACGAGCTTTTTCTTGGCTCTCTTGTAGTCGAATGATGTTGGAACGATAAACGTATAAAATCGCGTAAACAATCAATATTTGTGCAAACAAAAATTTGAGAATACATACCTTCGCAGCGTTTGTGAAGATCCTTAAAGAATGTTTTGATCTTATTTGTTCGTTGGTACTGCGCTAGTTTGGTACAGACGCACTCGTAATCATAATTTAAGCATCGAGCAATCTAAGGAAATAAGTTGAATATTCATTAAATCTTGTAGGAAGGATAGACAATATGAAAAATTACAATTTTTGATTCTCGATAATTTAGTGAGATCTCCGGCTTTTGGAATTTATTGTCTCCGTATTTGCTCAAGTTTTCTATAAAGTTTTCTAGATTTTCTTGTATCTTTAGGGTAAGAAAATTTATTTGAAAAAAGATTCGGGACTTAACTTCCTGCGTGTTGTCTGCAGTGAAAATGACATTTTTTTTTAAGGTTTTCAATGTCGGCTCTGAAGCATATTTGATCGTTTTCAGATCATTTAAGCACCAAGAAAAAAACAGTTTGTCAATTTAGAGTTTAAACACTAAAAAAACGACCTCCTCCATGATCGTGAGTTCAACGTTTATGTTTGATATAAGATGAGGTCTTGGGTCTCGAAACGGTGGAAGGATCCGGTGAGGGTTTTTTTCAATCGAAGAATAGTATTGCAGCATGGCGCTCGATACCTTATATTCGACAGTTGAAAATATTTAACGGCTGGATTCGCTGAAGAAATGTACAGGGCCTTGCAGACCAACATTTCGTAACAACCCCGTACCCCTCCTAATGCAACGGCCTGGTCGAATGAATCAATCACACCTCGGACGAGATACTATCGATGTATTCTAGCTTCTGCTATGATGTCGACTTTGTTGTTTTCGCGTAAAACACCATTCGGCAGGAGAGAACTAGCTTAACGCCCTTCTATCTGCTACAAGAACGCGAGGCTACCGCGTGGGTCATGCTTCCGAGTCATTGAGTAGTAACCCGAACTTCGTTGTGAAAAGTGAAAACTATGCTCATAACATTCCTGACCTTTTGAACCGTCAATGGCAGGAAATGATCCGCAATTGAGTCCATGATTGCAATCTCAGACCGTACTTTACCCGTCATTCCGATAACGTTTACAAAACACTTTTAGTTGACACAAATGCAAACCTTTCAGTGGGGCGTGATCAGCCGGCCATCAAGACGGATAAACGAGCTAAGCCCACCCGGGCGAGGAATCGTACAGCTGTCCAGCTGCCAAAAAGAGAAAGATCATACAGCACAGCGAAGCAGTGGTGCTGCGCACCTTAATACGGGAAGGTTTCCAAACCAAAAAGGGCAATCTGCCTGTCGCCCTTCGTCCGTTCTGGGACGCTCGCCACCAGCTTGCCATAGACGACGCCGATGATATGCTCGTTTATGGCGCACGCATCGTCCTTCCACGATCAATGGTGAAAGAAACGACCCAGGCACTCGTCGGCATGCACTAGGGCGCCTAAGAGATGCGCCAGCGAGCCAGGCTATTGCTCTACTGGCCCCACATGGACGTTGATATTGCCCACACCGCAGCCTCATGCGAAGAATGCGTAAGCCAACTTCCTTTTTTACCGGCGGAACCTCTGCAACACCATGAACCAGCGACTCAGCCGTTTGAATTTCTTCACACGAATCTCAGCGAGGTAGAAGGCCGGCACTTCCTGGTCATAGTCGACCAGTTCAGTGGTTGGCCGGCCTTCACCATGTTTGCAGACAAAAACACAACCGCCCGGCGTCTCATCAACGCGTTCCGTGCATTATTTATGGACACCGGGGGGGGGGGGTCAGTAAAGACCACAGCTGACAATAACATTGTGCAATTCATCTGAAGGCGGTTAAGTTGGAAAGAATTGGTTCGCGCAAGCTTCCAAGATGGTCCCTGGATCGGAATTGAGAGCTCCGTTGATGGAAAGACTGTGTGGAAGCGAAATGGATTTTGATTTGCAAGTGAAAGAACTCTAGGGCCTTGAACGAATCGCCCGTTGTCGCCTTGGCTCGAAAAAAAGCCCACGATTTGCATTTTGCAGCACAGAGAGCACGATGGTACGTGGATTTGCTGCGCTTGAATTACAGCGAGCTTTGTGCAGTTTTACATTTGGACCACGCCTTGAAATGGGAGCGGGTTTTGGAGCGTAAAGAGCAAAGTTCTTCTGACCACCGAGACATCTTTTGACAGTGCATGGGCGAGGGAGAATAATTTTAGACGCATGTGCGACATTTGCAATGGTAAAGGTGATGGTCGCGATGAGTTCTTCCACAGCAGAGGTTTTGAGAAAGGGAGTGCGAGGAAGAAGACATAGTGTATTAGAGAGTTTGGCCTTAAAAAGTTCGCTATCGATTTGCGGAGGAGATGGAACTGGACGTTGAGAATCGAGGGGACGCCTGCGAGTTAAAGTCGGGATTACCACGTCGAAATACAAATAGGGCCAAATATATACTTTTAAATATAATTGAAGCCCTTAAAGCCCTTTAAGAACTTGCGTTGAACTGCTAAAACTTTAAATTTAAAGCTAAAACTGGTAGATTTACATAATGGCAAATGTAACTAATAATGGTTCACATCGTTTTTATGCTTTAAAAATGAACCCATGTGACATTCTTATCTTTTATTTGCATTTAAAAAAGTAAAAGATCGACTATTTTGTATTTTTTTTTCAGCATTTCAACATTTCAAACATAGATGGCACCACTTGTTAAGTAAACAATAGTAACTAGACTGAATTGTAAGTTTCAAAGGGTGGAAACAAGCTTTGGAAAGTGGAACATTTGTAGACTACTTTCGGCACTCTGGCTCTGATGAGTCATAGAAAGGGGATGGGAAAGGCAGTATCCATTCGACAACAGAGGAATAGCCAGTATGTAGGCCGTGATTGCAGAAGGCCATGCTTTCATTACAGGTTTTTCTGCAAATGAAAAATTTCCTAAAGTATTTAACACCGTATTAAACTAAACTTAAACTCACTTTAAATCCCGAAGTTGCCCAAGGGGCTTTAGTTTCGGGACGAAAAAATTAAAAAAACTCGGCGGAATGACCCTATACTAGCTCATTAGTAATGCTTTGGCCTGGAATGGCGTAGATCAATGGATCAACCCCCGGACAATAATAAAATATTTATTGAATCAATACCACATATAATTACAAACTGAACTTTGATTTAAAAATTATTGGAGTGGTTGAATGCATTTATTACCAAAATACTTCGCCGCTCCCTAATACCTCGTCGTCAGACTAATAAGTTTCCGGTAACTGCCTGTAAGATACGTCCGTACTTTCGTTGCCGTCTGAAACTGACTTCGTTACTCATAGTCCGTCCTCCTGTTTCCCACTTGAACGCGAAGCTTATCCATGTCAGCAGGCTCTCGTAACTTGATGCTACGTCCTGTTTGCCCCGGTCTGCCTCCTTCCTTTTTTCTGGCGAAAACAAGAGCGCTCCGCTAAATACGTCGTTCTGTCCGGGGTCTAGTGACTCTTCCCACCGCCCTCTTGACAAATTGCTTAAATCCCACTTCAGTGAGGTTTCGGACTCCCTGCCTTGGTTGAACCTCCTAGTCTTTCTATCCAGCCGTCAAATTGGCCCCTCCGACTTCTTTCTCCGAAACCACTATCCGGCACTCGGCTTTCTGCCCGCTGTGGTTGCTCCTTCGATTTTCCCGCTTCACCTTTTCTTGCTCTTCGTGTGTACCCACAGCGACTCCTTGCCTCGTGGCCCATTGGCTTTATCAAGACCTGACCTGCGCCTCCTCCAATGTCTGCGCCCGCCCTCTTCCCTTCGGCCTCGGCCCTCGTAGCCTGCCCCAACGCCTGTCCTACCTCGGAACCCGAGGTATAGAACAGTTAGCTATAGAACTGACCCCAGAGAAGGGTTTCACTTTCAGCAGAAACTAAGGCGTATTCTGTCTGGGTTCTCTAGCCGTCCCTCAACTTTCTTACCTCTTCGTAGTCGCTTAAAGGTATCATACGAGATACGCCTCGTTCTCCAGCCTCACGCTACGTGAACCATCAATACACTCCCGGTTCTGACATTGCGGATCTATCCTTTGCAAAAAGCAAACAATCTTGCCTTGAATCTCCACCATGTAACGCAGGCGCGCCCAGGTTAGGGATGTATTGCACTAATGACAAATGGAATCAGCTACACAACAACTTGCATACAAAGGTTTACTACACGACAACTAGATAAACGTTCAAATTATCCAACGACTTGAGAACAATACTTAGAATGAGGCCCTACTCTCTCGGCTCTTTAAAAATCCTTTTTGGCAACTCGACGCCGCATCCTTCCGTCCCAATTACATTTCGATGGTCTCCAATCCCGTCCGTTCCTTGTACTCCAGTTGTGGCATCTGACCCCTGCGTCTCCGATGACTCCACGTCCCCGCGCTCTCGATGCGTGACAATATTGTCGGGATTTCTATGTACCAACTCTCCGGCCCTTTTGATTTTTTCATTGCCAAAAAAAAAATTGCCATTGCATTGGTCAGAGAGTGTTAATCGGTTGAACGAGTCTTATTCATCATTATTCGTGAGGAAATATCGACTGAGTTCTTCCATTTTCTTCATTGGAGAGTTTCCTGAGCACTGTAAAACTGGGTAGAAAATGTATTGGACAGATAAGGGAGTGTTCACATACTGCGTAACGTGATTTTGCGCTTTTACACCCCCCCCCCCAACCACACAGCCTGTAACAAAAAGCTATACCTCCTCCTTCACAAAATTCTCGACCCCCCTTTTTTTAAGAAATAACGTGCCTAAGCTTGTTTTTTTCCCAAAGGGCAGTGGCGATGGAAAAATGACGTGCTATTTCAGTAAAACCCCCTCCCTCACAGAGAAAGATTTTTGTCCCCTCGAAGCGTAACGTAATATGTAAACGCTCCCTAATTAATTTTAAATAAATTAGTTTGAAGTCGCTTATTTCGTATTTCTGGTGAGATGGGAAGAATATCATTTGTCTAATTTCACAAATGATTATTCGACACACTGGTTTTTCAATTAGTAAAGATGGTTACAGATACCCAAGAGTTGATCTTCGCCTATTACTTTCTGGTTGTACTCCCGAAATGGAAGCGTTCGGCGCTTCAATTCACTTGCTGAGGAAGTCCCTTATCCTTCATTCTTTCGCCGGAAAATGTTTCTTACACCTCTTGGGGGACGAAGAGTTTTCAAGTTGATGGCGTGACGATACTGTTTCCCTCTGTGTCACGCAAAACTACCAGGGCACATATGTAAAAAAAATTACTTGAGGAAAAAAAAATTCTTTGCAGCTAATAAGTTGTGACACGCTAGTATTTTTTATGCTGACTGGGATGCTGACACATTCTGATGCTAAACTAAGAAAAGCTGTAGATTATGTCACAGGATTTTTTTATTATTTATTAACGAAAAGTTTGCAATTATAGAAAAAGTCATAAACCACTTCTATGGTCAAGCAAAGGAAAAAGATGTTATGCTGGCGGACGGCCCTGCATCACTCATTCCAAACCATTTGAACTTTTTCTTGACCCGACTGTTACAGACGCGCCACTGTGTGCATGTTTTCAACAGATTTTCTTTTTTCCCACCCTCTCCTCTCCTCATCACGCCTCACCAGAAAAATATACTCTGCTGAACTACAAAGGGAGTCATCAAGGATGGCTATGAGCGACGGCCAAGAAAAAGCCATGCTCTTCATGGGACACGGAATTCGAGTAGTAAATCAGCAAGTTTTCATTCAGAAGTTTCTGAACCTGATAAAAATGAACTGCGTGACTTATAGGACCAAAGAATGAGTCATTACCATAGACTAAAAGATGAAACTAGATCCCATCTTATATCGGAAAAAGACTGTAGATCACTATGGAAAGAGGGTTTTGAGCGGGCATGACTCAATCATCTAGTACTACACCATGGAGGACTTGGAAAGAACTTCTCCACTAATGTTAAAAAATTCTGCCTTAATAAACTATGAAAACAAGCAAAATAAATTTGCAGTTTTCTCCATTGCTGAAGCGATAATTTTGGCAATAAAGAAAAAAATGCCTAGCATCGAAAAAATTTGTTTTCAGTCAGACAATGCTGGGTTTTACCAATGTTGTTGATGCTTCCTCTTCCCTTTCCGTCTTACGCACACGGAATAGAAATATCCCACCTATTCCACATGGAAACCAAAGACGGAAAGTCCTTATTAGATGCCCACTTCGCTCGATCTATGCAACTGATAACATCCTAGTGAAATGAAGGTATCGTACCCTGTTAACTGACTGATACATTCTATTTCTATTGGAAATTGTTTACAGGTCTGTTACTCCTTCCCTGGCTGTTTCTGGCCCTAAAAGCTCATGGAGGATTGCGTAACTGTTCCAAGGAATTGGTTAAATTTAATAGAGGGAGGCTTGAAAAACTTTCAAGTGCGTTATCTGTTTTAGAGTCTTAGCTAAAAACAAATGTTGGCCGAGTGAATGAGAATGACATTTTTTTTAAGGAGCTAGTTAATTCACATACTTTTTTATGTTTTCAAATAACAATAGAATTCATAATTTACCTAGCTTTTCTTTACTCACATGCCTACATTTAGGTAATGGCGATGGTAACCACCAACGATAGCTGAGCGAAAATTAAACTCTTTTGAGTTCCCATACAATGTGTTTACGGCTCAACCAATACTTCATTTCATTTGTATCCCATTTAGATATTGGAGAAGCCAAAGAAATGAATATTAATCCATCGAAGCTCACCTGTTTACCTGCAAATTGAACATGCGTTTATGAAGAAGCATAAGGCGACATGGGATCCTGTGACGAAGAAGATTGTTTGCAAACCAGAGGCATATCTGATTCGGAATCTCTATCAGATGAAGACGATTCGTCATCTGCTGACGACGAAATTGAAGACGTGACAACTGAAGTCACTCCTGAAGCTGACAGTGAATTCTTTTAGGAAAGTGTCAGGCATCACATTCGTATGTGATCACAATATCGCAAAACAAGCATCAAGATAAGGCCTTATTTAAATCCTGTTGCTGGCCTTGAATTCCAAAATCGTCGAAAAGACATGAAGACGTATTCGATCAAACAATTACTAAAAGTTGCAAGATGAAGGCGCAATCTCGTTCAGCCAAGCAGCTGATAACGTGTCCATTTTGCTCTCTCTCAAGATCCGATTTCGCGAATTCACTAGTGGCTGGGCCAAAAGACCGAAAATTGGTCAAATGTATGAGACGAAATACATAGAACCCTATCGTGAAATCTCGAAAGCTTCTACAATCTAGAAGAAGCCGAAAAGAGAAACAAAAAAGTCCGGCGCAAATGTTAGAAAACTTGAATGTACGCTATCCAGGCTTATCCTCCAAAAATGAACCAAAATCAATCGAATTCAAACAAAGACGAAATCTCGGGATTAATGAAAACTGGAAAGGAAATTTGGAAAGGAAATAAGGTCTTACTTTGGTTTTTGCATGCGAAGTATGATAACACTGTTACAAATAAATTGTTGGGATAGTTTTGCAAAGAGCTCTGCAGTATTGACGTCACAACTTTACTGAAGTAATTACGGTTTTCGGATGTGTTGGCTTTTTTAAATCTCACTGACTTCTAAATTACTCGAAACTGAGCAAATATTTTGGTTAAAATTGACTGTTGCAAAAGTGAATGTAGAAATACATTCCCTCACAGAATCCCCCCTTGACTGTTGCCCCACTAAACTAATACTAACAAATACCCCACTCTAACAAAAAGCAATAGCCCCCTTATTTTGTACATAATGAAAAACCAACCAATTTGACACAAACAAAAGAAAAATTGCACTTTTTAAAATGGCAAAGGCTGCAGAATCTCGGAAATGGGCTGCAATACCTCCTTTCCATGAAAAGATAAAACATAGTTTCATTTTCTTCCCAAGTAATCTAAAAAAGTGTTTTTTTTTCGCGACAAGTATACACCTAGTCAACCATAAATGTTCCTATGTATACTGTGAGACCCCACGCATGTTAATGGACTCGACTGTACAAAAATATTTTAGTTTGGTACATAAAGAAAAAGGGAAATGGCTTGTCAAA
Source organism: Daphnia pulex (assembly GCF_021134715.1). NCBI lineage: Eukaryota > Metazoa > Arthropoda > Branchiopoda > Diplostraca > Daphniidae > Daphnia > Daphnia pulex. The sequence continues at coordinate 1,375,519 of NC_060024.1, read as the reverse complement.
GAGAGGTTTTCGCAACTTAATGATGCTGTTGGCTGTCACTTTCTCTCGAAAGCGAATGTTCTTCACTATATATTTTAACGTGGCGCCGTCAATGCGACGTTAAACTTTACTTCATTTTCCCATTTCACTAATTTTTTCCCTTCCTCCCTGGACGGGGCCTTCTTTGTCCTTCTTTTCTTGGCCCTTCTTTGTCCTTGTTTTTTTCTTGTTGGTTTGGAAGGGGCTCTTTCTCGCTGGTTGGAGGTCGCCCTGGACGGACTGCGCTAAGCGCATATTCCTGGTTAACCCTGGTTATGGTAGCTATTGGTCATTTTCGGGTTGTTGTGTCCTGTACCCCTGTTGTATTGTATTCGTGTATGTGTCGTACCTGGAATAACACAAGCATGGCCAGTGAGTGCATTTGTATTTCTTGTTTGAGCTGGAATGCACAAAGCATGAACAGCGTGTTTGTTGTTTACGAACGGCCGTGGTGACGGTCGTTCGTGTGGTGCGCAGTTTCCACGGGCACCGGATGCTGCATTGTGGCAATAGGACAAGCCGGAGCAAAGTGTTTGTTGTTTGCCCAGGAAATAGACCAAGCGTTGACACCTGACCTTTGTTCCCTGTCTTTTCACTCCCAATTTCTTAATAATATACTTTGACGTCTCATGCCATCTTTTGATACTTTTTCCATATCTCGAACATAATTCTATCACTTTACTTTTAACGCTTTATGTTCACTATTAATTTAAGTTACTGTATTACAATAGCTGCGTTATGTTAGTCTTTTACTAATCTGCTTCAATATGGCTAACAAAAAATGGAAGAAGAAAATTGTTGCACCAGTCAGTGCTGAAAGGTCAGTTCTAGAGAAGCGTTTATCTGAGAAGGGTACAACTGAGCCATGTCTTCTTGCAATAACTACAACATTATACCTGTGTTTGGGTTTAGGTTTGACTTCTTTTAGGAAGGAAGTGTGTGCAAGCACTGTCGATAATCCCCGACAAACGGACTCAGAAGGCATGGTGCTCATTATTACTGGAAGCCCGGCTGCTAGTTTTGTTTCTCTGTCAGCCTCGTTGTTACCTCCTATGCTGGAGTGGCCTTTGATTCATGCGACGACAAAGTCTTACATTTGTTGGACGAAAATTGTCTTGCATTTGCAGGGCACTGGTTTTTAGCAAGAATTTATATTTTGTTGATCAAAATAATGAAAAAGGTATGCGTATGATATTGATATGCCCATTAGTTTTCGGAAATAATGTTTCGCGCCCAAATTTTTTATGTTGCAGTGTCGTACCCCTCGTGTTTTGATTTCCCATAGAAATTTAAAAAAATTAATCAATTATATACTCACAGATCTCAATTGCATCATCGGTAACATCACGGTAACAGCACGATCCCGGTTAAGGAATTTGATAAGACAAAGAAAAAAAGAAATCCTCATCTACGACGCTTCGTGCGAAAGGGGAAACACAGTAATACAAAAAATTTTTAAACCCCATACTAACTTGCTAAAAAAACTTTTTCTTCTCCTCAGAAAATTTTAGAAGTATGGAATTCTGAAATCGAGTAATTCGAAAAACTTAAGCCCAGAACTTTCTACTCCTTAAAAGTCAAAGATGCAATTGTCCATGTCTTCGACGGGAACTCGACTCTCACACCGTCAAAAGGGGAAAAATTGAAGTACGTCTACCAAAACAAACCAACTATTACGAATTACAAAAAGATAAATCAATTTTATCCCCCTTAGATCAAAATATTCTCCAATACCTCCCAGCACACCGAATCCATCTCCAAGTGGCATTATAAGCAGCCGAAATCCAAAGGCAATAATAAACGGAATTAATTCCACCAACGAGGACGATAAAGATATCATAAATTCAAATAACTATGAAAATGTGTAATCCATAACAAACCATGACCGTCGCCAGAATAAAACCAAATATTCTTCATTTCAAATTGTGTTGTCCACCAATCAGAGTAGCGCTAATTACCACTCAGTGTATTTTGGGCAGAGAATTGTTAAACTTCATCTAGGGAACTGGACTAATGTCAACAGAATTGCAGGATTCAAGTCAACAACGTTGCATGGGTGTGTAACAGTTTCCCATAATTATACATATTTCATCAAATAACAAATTGACGGTCTATTTTCCCTAAGAATACATTGTGTAATGAACTTCCATTTGCTGCTGGCATTCCTCAATATGAGAACAACTCAGCAAAAACTGTAAAGAAATTTTGTGTTAAGCAACAATTTGGATAAGAAACACAGAAGCCTTGCAATACCTATTGCCAATTTCAACACTGAGGGCAGAAATATTATCATGGGATTGGAAGACTATTGTCAGCAGAATGAAACGTTGGATTGCTGTGTTTTCTTTTTTTTTGGGGGGGGGGGGGTATATGTGGTCCCTATGGAATAACTGAGAAAGTCGTTAAGACGCAACGAATCTCATTGTTTTTCTAAATTTCCCCATCCCCCACTTCCTAATAAATAACTGAAAGAAGTCGACACTTTAGTGTTGTTAGGGAACAACAATTCCAATTACTTCAATGACCGTTGTTCATTTTTTCTCAGAAACCTATTAGTGAATCTACCAAATCTCATTTCGTTTAATAGACGTATTCAACATAAATAGTACAAAACTCCCCCTAAAAGAAAAATATACGTAATCAATCCACAAGTCTTTCAGTACGGGATTGTACTTTGAGAAGAGAAGAGCCTGTCGTTTTTTGTGTCGGAATCATTCAAATATGTTTTTGGTTTGGTTTTTTATTTCTACTGCTATTGTCTTTTCCAACGGAAACACGCAATAAGTATGGCTTTCAAGCAACGGTGATGTCTTGGAGTCGAACGAACTGTCTTTCTTCATGAGTTTGAAAAACTCTATCCCGTTTTTCTACCGGTAATGACTTTTTCGACACCCACTCTCACTAATGAAGAAAATTCCGAATTAACGAATAGGGCGGAACTGTGGATTCTTTTAGAAATCGTTGTAACTGTCTTAATTGCAGCCACAGTAATGTGCTTTGTCTATGTGAAGATACAGTATCCTAAAAAAAATCCAAGTTACTCAGTGGACACTTTAGTAAAAAAAAAATTCTCTAGAAGGAGCCAGCCCACTTGAACCACATCCCTGTAATAGATTCTGTTTTACGCTGTTTTACCACAGTAATGGGACACATACTTAAATCTGTAACAGAATTAGGTCTTATTTGCAATGGTGTATTGTAAAACACACATGTTTATACCCTGTTTTTGAATGTGATACATAGATTTATCCATGTAAGGAGTGGCTCGGGATAACCCTTCTCAGACATGGGACATGGCTGTTTTAACAAATATTTATATTTATGATTCACATACTTCCCTCAGGGCATAGATCCCAAGGTCTGTAATCCCTTGATTCAAATTTCATTTTTTAACAAGCTGAAAAAGAACAGTGAAACAATTCTTTAACATTGCTGCTTTAGGATTACAATAGAGAAGAATACATTACTACATAATTATATTTATCTTAATTACCAAATATAAAAATTTTTGAGGCAGTCCCGAACTACAAACCTCTTAATTAGAAATCCAAGACTATAGAGTGGTTTGAGGTTGCTATCTTGGATGGAACATTTCCCAGTTTGGTGCAACCTCAAACCAAAAAGCATTGACATTGTCCATAAGAAAGTGTACGAATGTAAAGACAAAGGGAGAGTGAAAAAAAAGAGGGACTGACCCATTTCTTTCCCACTCCATTCTTCCCTTCCTTGACTGTCCTTATTTTCGTACATTTTTCTTATGGACAACGTCAATGCTTTTGGGTTGTGGTAGCACCAAACTGGGAAAAGGCCTATCCAAGATGGCAACCTCGAACCACTCTATAGCGTTTGGCTACGAGTTGTTCTTGTTAAACACCATTAATAGTCTCTATTTCACTGTAATCAATATTGTACTAAATGGCAATGTTTCATTATTTTGGCAACGTTCTTAAAATTTAGCTTCTACCAGTACAACAACAACCTTCATGCGTGTGGGTTCATCCGTGGTGTTGTGCGATTAAGTAAAGTACAAATTATTAAGTGAAGAGTTTAATATAATACGTTGTTTATTTTGAAGTTGAACCACCAGTTTCTGTAGAGCATAGTGTGGAATTAAGTAAAAGTCAAGTAAAATTAAAGTAAAAAGTAAAGTAAAAAGTGGGTTTAAATAAATAGACTTTAACCTAAAAACGTACTAGTTTGGGGAGATTTTAAATCGTGCGTCCGCATTACCCTCTTTCAATAGCAGGACATCACTGCAGAAAAAAAGCTTTGTGACATAAATAAGGTTTTGGCATGATACATATTCAAGAAAGGGTTTTAACTTGATGCCTTCCGGATAACTTTTCCTAAGGCAAGTAAGATAAGTTATTTCCTGGAAAGGTTCAGTGATGGAAAAATGGAATTTCCTTTTGATTTATGACCGATTTTGTAGAATGCTCGGGTACCTAAAATTTACCCTCCGCCTGACAACCATTTTTCTGTAGTCCTCCAAGCACTTTGCGGAAGCCAGCTCTTACCGCTTTAACTTAAATCCTCAACTTTACAAATTCATTGAAATAGTTGGCTCAGTTTTAAAAGATGCTTCTTATGACACAATCTACAAGATATACACATACATGCATTATATTAATCCATTAAAATATCGGATAAGATGACAGTTTAAAATTTATCCACACTAAAAAGCCACCATTTATATGTGTGTCCTTGATGTACAACATATGCAGGAGGGTTGATTATTAAGCCTGCTTCTTTGCAATGGTCGGATGGCCCACAATTAGCTTCTCTCTCCCAGCCAACGCCACTGTTAATAAGTATGAGTTACGCTATTGGTATGGTTAAATACAACAGATAGTTGTGATAAAAACCAACAAACAATGTAATTAAGATAAGTTAGGTTATGAAAAATAACTTTTAGAGTGTAATCCCCACAACCCAGAAAAACAAATCAATGCAAAATAAAGTAAATTTTATATTTTTGAAAAATAAGACTGAAGACAAACGTGAAGATTCAAAGGTTTGTTTACAAGAATAGTAATGAATAGAATAGTTGCATTTAAAAGTTGTTAAACACATTTTCACAGACGTCCCCATTTTTATGTGGATTTTTGTTTTTTTATATGGTTAAATAAAACAAAAATATATACAACTGATAATGTAACATTTTCTTTTGACGTATATTTGATGTTTATTTTTAAATAATAAATATCAGCAATACAAATACAATAATGATAAAATCAATTGGTGATCAATTTGATCGGAACAGTAAATATAACTGTATTGCTCAAATATTCCGATTACTTCACTTTATAGGATTTACTTAACGCAATATACTACAGCTCATTTCCCTGTAAACGTCCTTTATCACATCTCTTTAATAACTACCTTGACAAAAAATAACTTAATAACTTTAATAACTATCATATAAAAAAACTATTTAAAAATTTAAAAAAAAAATGAAAGGAACTAGTTTATTTTCTATGTCTCCTGAACTCTCCCATATATACAAAAAAAAACTACCATTAAAACGGGACTTGACCAAAAAAACTCTGGATTTAAATTAAGAATTGAAAAAAAAACGAATGTTCACTACGCGCACCATATATAAGAAAGTTTTTTTCACTTGGGCTACACTTCCATAGTCTCAACAGCGCCATCTTTATGCTCGTTTTTTAAAAGACGCTCTACCTCATCCATGGGCTCCCAATTATCCGCCTCTGACAATACCTGCTTCTTTATTTCCTTCACCTTCTGCTTAAAACCGGGATAGCTCTCTTCCTCTCTAACCATTACGCATAGCGCCATACCGTAACTTTTTCCCGGATTATCATGATCCCGTAGGTACCGAATACTGTTCGATTGTCGCAAGTAAAACACATCATACTCATACTCCTCGTCCGGAAAGTACAGCCCCTGGAGCCTTCTCATCACATTCAAAACAACTTGGTTTTCCTAACCTTCAAACCTCTTTTCGAGCTTCAGATAACTCAGAGCAATTCTGGTAGCCCTGAAAAGATGATGAATATTATACACAGATTCTGACACAATGTGACCGCACTCAACACCAAGGACACTCTCACTACCTGTCTTCTCCCCAATATTTTGCCCTTTGTCATCCAATTTTACCGTATCCCAGGCACAAACCAAATTACTGTGATCATTCTTGTAAACATACCCTTCTCTGTAAAAAGATCATTATTAGCGTTCAACCGGGGGAACTTATCGTAATCGATACCCCTAACCTTTACAAGATCCATTTCTGACACTATCCAAACTAAATACCCACTACTTGGTACCTATATAAAAATCAACGTTATTGCATCAACAAATAAATATAAATATAAATGGAATAATTCTGCACGGTGTTACCGAAATCTTACAACACCAAAAAATCCAACGTCCAACCCTACAGATTCTAACCAGGGAAATATAAACTAACTTTTTAAAATCTCCTTGTAAAATTATTAAGGTAGTACCAGCAAACAAGTAAAAAAAAAATTTAATCCTTTCTTATAACTGAACACAATAGAGGCTATTCACCTCGCGGTTTCGCGAGTCAATTGTTTCGATGGCGGCCATCTTAGTTGGTTGTTTATGTCATTTTATGCGTTGTGTGTATAGGCTGTAAATGTGTTTTCCTAATACGAAGTGGATTATGTGAATAAGTGTGTAATTTTGTTTTATTTTGTTGTGTGTCAATTAAATGCTACACATCTTGGTAAGTATGTGTAGCAATTTTGGTTTCCACATCACATTTCTTGTATTTTTAAAAAAAATTTTTCTTTAGGGCTGTCATGGATGACACCGTAGTATTTGAAATAGAAATTCTTGAGCCATTACGTGATCAAGACTCTTCGGTTTCTAGTGACGGTCAAATTATAGAATTATTTGACTTGTCTCTTTATGTATCGACATTAAATCAGGAAGATAAACTGAGGTATGCAGCAACACTATTAATAGTAGGTTGTGATTGTCCCTATACAATTCACTAAAAGTATTAGTGCAATGGACTTAGCATCGCAGAAAAAATGCCATTGGTAACCAATCTTGATTTGGTAAATTACCTCCTGTGTTCAAAGTCTCCATACACACATGAAGATTTAAAGACTTACAAGGGCCTTAACGCCTACAAGAGATTTATAGATGAGGGCATTGGATCATTGTGTGCAATAAGTCTTTTAAACATAAATCTGTTGATGAAAGCGAAGGTAATTACTCTTCATTTGTTTATTTGTAACATTACTATAACACATTTTTTTAGGTTTGTCATTCCATGAGTGTTAATGATTCACCAGCCCAGCCGTGTTAAGCGTTTAATGCAGCAAGAATTGTCATAGCTGGTCACTGCAATTGCACTGCTGGGTATGTAGAATTTTAATGTTATAGTGTAACTTGAAATATTTGATACGCCCTATTTAGAAATAATTCATTCGCAGCTAAGGTGAGGTTTGCAGTCATGTTGCTACATTACCTTTCGCAGCAGTTGCACTCGTTGATATGAAGAATTCTGTTTCACGAACAGAATTAAAATGCTCGTGGCTGGATCGCGCGGTACCAGAAACCTGTAAGTATTCCTATCACAGATAACACAAAAACATGAAGTTAAAGTTCTGCAATAAATTACAGACAATGGTAGACAAAATTTCACAGCTAACCCTCGGTAAAAACACAACTGTTCAGCAAAACCCTGTACCTGAAATCTCTGATGAGGAATTCGAAGCATTTTTACAGTCAGTAAGTAAGGAAAAGAATCCAAGTGTAATACTGTTGGTGAGTGAAGACTTTTGCCAGTCACATATCCCACAACAATTGAAAATACCATTGCCACCACCTCTTGGGGCATTGTATGATGTGAACTGTCATGGATTAGATCTCAACATACTTTGTGAAAAGCTGAAGATTTGATGGTGAAATATGCGGTTACTGAGGAACAATCTATAAGAATTGAAGAAATAACAAGAATGCAGTCCAAATCAGATCTGTGGCATGTGTACCGACAAGGTCGAGTAACATCTAGCGTCGTACACTCAGTTGGAGTATCACGAATCCCTCAAAGTCCTTGGTTCAGAGAATTTGCTATCCACAAACAACAGTGTTTCAAACTGAGGCTACAAAGTACGTAGTGATTATAACTTAAATGTTATGTTTTTTCTAATAAAAATATTTGGTTTCAATAAGGTTTGGGCTAGACCACGAAGCACGTACCGTCACGAAATTGGAAAAGCTATTTGTTAAACACGGATTGCATGAGGACTTCTCCATTGAACCATCTGGTCTGTTTATTAATGTAAAAGAACCACACTTAGCTGCCTCGCCGGACAGAATTTTGCGTTGCTCTTGTTCTCAGTGTGTGGGAATTGCTCTTATTGAAGTGAAATACTGGTTCAAACATCGCCACAACATGATACGCAATGCGATAACCGTTGATCACACCCTTTGTCTCAAAATAGACGACAATGGAAAGTAAAGGCTGCCAATGGATCACCCATACTACGCTCAAGTGCAAATGCAGATGCATGTGTACGACGTGAAACTGTGATACTTTGTTGTATATACATTAGTAGATTTAGTGTTTTTGCGCATTTTCTATAATGAAGTGTACTGTGTGGAATTAGCAGCCAAATCAAAATTGTTTGTACTACATGTCATTCTACCAGATCTGACAAGCAAGTACTTCACAGTCACGCGGTACAATGTGAGTACAGATGAAAATAATTCTATGCCCTGTTTCTGTAAAAAAACCATGACAAATCAAGAAATGATAACATGTGCGAATAAGCTTTGTTTTGCTAAATTGTATCACAAGCAGTGTCTTTTGTCACTAGGAATGAAGGTTTTCAGAGAGTCATGGATTTGTCATATCTGCAAGAAAAAAAACATTAACAGCAAAGAAACAGTGAACTGTGAGCTCAAAACCTAAAGCAGAAAACCAAATGGTAACAACATTAAATGTGTTCTAAGTTTGTTATGTCTTTCAAGTAAACCCAGATCTAATAAAGAAATTCAGTCAAAGTTTCCATTATGTGTCAAATTTGTATGGAAAATTTAATACAAAGAAATGTTGAAGACGATGTATTTCATTTTTAACCGGACGGTACAACGCTTGGATTCATGTTAGCCAACACACAACAAACACGAACTATTCGATCATAGAAACTAACGTTAGTAACGTGGCAACGCAAATGTGAAATGTTAACTGGTCCCAACAACATTCTGAATCGCATGCGTAAACATCCAATTATTCTTTCAATATGAATGCGGACATTAGCCACTTTCCTTGAATGTTCCGTTTCTCGATACGTTAACTGCGATTTTTTTTACGAAAGCTGGAGTTTTTAACTTTGCACCACACAACCCAACGTCTTCCGCAATACGGAATCCTTTGTCAGCAAGAACTTCATCTCCAGGAATAAGTTTTCTCAAAAAATCACTATCTTGTACGACGTGCTTGTCACTAGTCCGTCCAACATATCCGGCAGATATGAATTATATGCTTCCTTGAGGTGTGGCTCCAATGAAATATTTGACAGTATTGCGACTTTTGTAAGAGGAATACATTGCACATTGCTGTGATGGTATGTGTGGAATCTGTGTTTGCACTTCAAAACAATCAACAACACATACTGCATTTTTGAAGTTACATTGGCGTTGTCAATAACAAAGTGTCTCTGCTTGCCCAATGTATCATGCGCCAGCTAAGTCGTTAGTCTATTATATTTATCCATTTCTGAAAATATCTTGATACGGTGCTTTGTGAAATTTTAAACCGGAAGGCCAAGTCGTATTCTGTCAAATCATGAGTGAGCTTCACCAAAGTAAGAAACAACTGTTCACGATAAGATAAAGCTTGTGGTTGAACTCCATTGGAAACTGCTGGATCAAGAGCACTGAATAGACTTTCAAACAGCGGGCAAGTATTCAGACTGGTGTAGGTTTGCATCCAAAAATCACTACCCTGACATCTTTAAAAGAAGTAAGACTTTTAGGATTTTTCAATGGAGATCTTCAATTCACTATTCAACTTTTGTAACTCGTTAGTAAATGAGTTGTTCTTCATTTTGTAAAACTCTAGTTCTTCTTTTACTGTTGCGAGTTCAATTTTCAATTTCTCCATTTGAAAAGAGTCTTTTTCCTTTGTTTCAGATAACAACACAGAATATTCAGATTTAGCTGCAGTACACAGTTGAGGGAAAAGTTCTTCATGACCTTCAGTTAATGAAATATTAACCACTTCCTCAGTAATCTGCACATTTTAAATTGACACTTGTTCAGGCTCTTGTTCCATGTCTTGAAAAGCTGCATGTAGTTAAGAAAAAAAATTCTTAACGTATGAATAAATTATACTTCAGAATTTCTATTGCCTCTTTGAACATTTAAAGAGACTCTTCTAGACTCTCTATCCATGGCTGACTTTGCGTTACCATATTCTTTGACAAGATTCTGGGATGGGGCCCAGTCTGGGTGTGTTTCTGCTGTGTAGTAAAAAGGTTTTCCTGCGTGATTTAAAATATAAAAATAAGATATACACACTAACTATTAATAACTTTGTTGTGACTTACCTAGAACAAAATGTGCATCACAAACTCTAATGTTACTCGTAATTTTTTTTCCAACAAGATGAAGTATAATCAACCAGACTTCTCTTCTGCATTTCAAAATATCCAATTCTAGATCACTTACATTTTTTCGAAGGCAAGGTATTTAAAAAAAACGCACAGTCTTATCCTTGCTTGATCTTTTGCAACCCGGGGCACAACAATATAGAAAACCCATGACAGCCCTAAAGAAAATAATTTTTTAAAAATACAAGAAATGTGATGTGGAATCCAAAATTGCTACACATACTAACCAAGATGTGTAGCATTTAATTGACATACAACAAAATAAAACACAATTACACACTTGTTCACAAAATCCACTTCGTATTAGGAAAACACACTTACAGCTCATACACACAACGCAAAACATGACATAAACAACCAACTAAGATGGCCGCCATCGAAACAATTGAGTTGCGAAACTGCGAGGTGAATAGCCTCTATTTGCTTACCTTCACTATCTAAAGACAATGGACGAGCATTCAGACACAAATTTTTCTTCCCCTAGTCTGTCGGCAACTATAAAGATACTGCATGTTCCAAAAAATGGTTTATCAATAACAGAATCACTGGTTACAAATTACTTAAAAGAAAAAAATAAGATAAGCAGTCCAGAAGGGAACTTCACGATTATCTATTGCTTTTAAACATACAAACAAAAGACACGAAAAGTTCGAAAATTTTGCAAAATTTTACCTGCGCCTTACCTTAAAAACCTGAAAAATGTCACCAAGCATTTGTTATTCATCATCCCAAAATATATCAATTCAAGAGGATTTAGATTGTTCCATCAGCGATGTCAGGATACAAGTGGTGATGGGTCGAGAGCTGTTTTTCCTTAGATTTGGAAAGGGATGGTGCTTATAGCTGTACGAGCGATGGCTTTAGTGAGTTTAGATTATTTTCGAGAACGTCAAAGCACTGAGAGTAGGAATTTGCGTCTTTTCTCTTTTTTATCAGTGAATTTAAAATGTGTGTATAGTTAGACTAGTGGAATTTATTAACCTTTTTTTTGTTTATGAAAGGTTGCGTGTAAGGTGGGCGTCGAACGCATTGAACTATGGAAGATTCATCTCGCGAATTAGTTTTAGTTCAGCTTGAAGTTGAGGATGCTTGAAGGAGTAGCGTTTAAAGTAAGCGTTTGGCGTAAGGACAGACTGTAAAGGCTGTTCTGTAAGACGCGATCTTGTTGGACCGATATGCTTTTAAATTTCACGTATTTCAAAAAATGGCTTTAAAGTCAATATTCTCCTGGAAGATGTAGTAGTCAGCCTTGTTCTCACCAGAATGTTGCAATTTCTACATTTGTTAACGTAGTTGGAATTTGTCAGATGAGTTTTCCACGTTTAATACAGAACGAAAGTTCAAATCATGTTTTTATTTCTATTTATTTCTCTTCTCTCACATTTAAATTATATTCGTTTCTCTTTTGAAAAGATCACAGCAATCAATAATCTCATACCATCTGTTGTCGAGTTAATTGATCTTTCAGTGTGTTTATCATATTTTGAAGGTCATCAAAAGATTCCATAGGTTATCGTTATTGATCTTCATTTTCCTCGATTCATTGTATAGATTTCACATGCAATGTTTGTGACGGAAACTAAGCATTTCGTCAATTTTTCCAGAGATATTGTCACGGGCGGAATAGCGCTGGCTTCACGCTGCTTGTGATTGGCCCATTAAGCAGTCTCAGAAACTATACCGAAATGAATCTTCCCAAAAACGTCGGTAACTCGATGTACGGGTGAATAATCTTGTTGATCATTACACCGTTGTATAGACATCAGAGTATTCCTATAGAACTTCGTTTTTTTAAGTTCGGGGATCTTTAAGAATTTATTTTTACGTAGCAATTTCAATTTCCAAACACAAAGTTCCAATTTCCCAATAATCAAAAATGTCCTGTTAAAAATGCAAAATCCGTTGTTCAATTTAAAAAAATGCGGATTCGATTTAGAATCATTAAATTAAAGCTTATAGTCATCTCTGACTGGCCAGCAATATAGTCATCTCTGACTGGCCAGCAATATAGTCATCTCTGACTGGCCAGCAATATAGTCAAGCCCTTCATTTCTAATTTGCGCGGATTTGCGGAACACAAGCCATTTTCCATTGAATATTGGAAGTTTCTTAATCGGCGTTCCCGCATCACAAAGCTGGTCTGGTCGTGTCCCGTATTCCGACCCATACGACAGGGTCAGACAGAACTCCATCTTGTTTATACTAGGGGCTATCTTATATCGATGGAAAATCAAGGTGACCTTATGTCATCAATCTCCAAGTCCCAGAGTCGTCCCCTCATCGTCAGTTCCAGGAATGCCTCGATCATTCAAGAGTGCTAAACCTCACGTGACAATATATATTAAATACAATTTTAACACATTCCAAATTTATTTTCACATAATCCTGAAAAACTACAAGATTTTTAAAAATTTACATAAAAAGTTAAGTATTTATAATAATTTTTGAATTATCATTAACCTGCATTCGGGATTTCAATAAGATTAGATTGCCTTAGAGACTGAAACAATTTTTTTACTTTGTGGGATGATGACTGCGGTTTAATTCGAGTTTGTGATTGATGTATTTCAAACTTTTTCTCTTCGATTTTTCTGAACGTAGAACCATATGTTCGTTTGTTGCGTTGCAAATAGCTTGTTTTAAGAGATTTACGGCTTCTCTAGAAGATTAACTAGGCTGGTTGCAATGCATATTTTGAAAACGGAAATGTCCGCTGGCAGGCGGTCAAGGCAGAATATACTCCCACCACTTTTTTGTTATTGTTGTTGGTGGGAATCAACTACGGGACTGACAGAACTGTCGAAGACCATTTTGAACGATTTCCCTTACCATTTCGATTGTTGCCGGAAATTGTCTGCGGCAGATGGGCCGGGCCGAAGATGCTGTTGTTGAAAAGACCCTATTATTGCCATTGCTGGCATTATGATAAATATACTGCTGACGGAAATGTACAGTCGGCACCGAAAGTGTCCGGACACCCAAGAGAACCTTATGGAAAACTGCTGTTTTCGCAAGGCAAAAAAGTGGTCAAATTTTCATTCGATTTGAATGAAAAATTTTTCGTAGGTTCTCTCGGGTGCCAGGAATAACCCTAATTTTTTATAGAATTTTAAAATTATGGGAGGATTAGGTTTTTGTCCGAGGCAAAATTTTCAGAGGCCCATTGAATCCCCTGCCCCATTGATTTTAAAGATATCTTACGATTACGGATCAAAAAGAAGTTTTTCTCACTAATTGTGAATTCTCCTCGAAACATAATACAAATATTTTGGGATTATGGAAAAAGATGGTCCCAATAATGTTAATTTCATATAATATTAATGTTAATTTCTAAAGTAAATTTCATATTATGTGAAAATCTAAAAGTGCTGGTGTTAAATTTGATATTAAATTCCTCTTTCGTGGTTCGAGGTTGGGAGGGTGAAACAAACGTTTGTCATAGGGGTTTAATTGAGGAGGGGTGAACGTTTGTTGAGTGGGAGTGAAAGAAGGGTTGTATAATTCTTTTTATCTAAGCAGCCTAACAAAGCCTTGAGGTTATAGAACAAAGCCAACAATTGTTTATCCCTTCGGCCTTTTTGTTCAAATGCTGTCTAGTATTTACACTTCAACATGTCGAAAACGCGTTTCACAAATTCCATTGATCGTTTGATTTACATTCTCTCTTGAGAGTGCCTTTTCTCAGTCGCATTATAAAAACTGCAACGCTTGTATATAAATCAAAGATCGTTCGTTGCGGCAAAAGAGAGTGGTTTGAGGTTGCCATAATCTCTTGTCAGGTCAAAAACCTATAGAATATCATCCTTAGCCTTACCGGAGTTGGAGTTGCATCTCATCAATTCAAATCTAGTGGATGATGTAGATCAAGAAAAGGGAAAACACAAACCGGTTGGAAAAGCCACCCAGCTCGAACTCTATAAACAGAAGGTATTACTGATGTATTTATGTTTTTTATACAGTACTTACCACAGGTATTGGATCACCCTTCTCAAATTTTGTCGTTTTAACCCACAAGAGACAGGCCTTACGGTGTCTCGTGCGGGACTTTGTTAGTAGACTTAGATTGGAGCTACGAATTTCACTTTCGGTGCCTCGGAAAGACAAATGAGTTCTCTTTATCCACGATTTTTTATTTTAAAAAAAGGCGATAGGATTCTGTATTTCAATGTATCGTTTTTATATATTGGATCATACCAAAAATAGTGGATGATTCTAAACCAAAGGATTGCCTTCTGTTTTTCCACCCCCATACCCTACCCAAGGCCATGCCCCGGGACCACGCTATAAAAAAATTCTTATTAATGTTTAGAATGTATGATGAAGATAATAAAACAGTGATGGTGGAAGTTACTTTTGCTAATCAAAGAAAGTTTGAGTAAGAATTAACTTTGAAGTCTCGTGAAGATATTGGGGATGTAGACATTTTAGAAAGCAAGCTGAAATTTAAGTCAAAAGAAATACTGGAATTCATCAAAAATGATGGCGTGTGTGATTTTGCAAAGGAAAGCATAATTTTTAAGGATAGATGGACCTCAGTTAGGAAAAACTTCCCAATTAAACATCTGTCTTTCTTTAAATGTCAAATTGGTAAACGCATGAAACTAGACTTCACTTCAAGAATTTCACCAGAAACTGGCGATGACTCTCCCATTGTTAACACCATTTTTGGGAAAAGTTCATGTTCCTATGTATTATTTTCATTATATAACATTTAAAAACTTTATTTTCAAGATGGGACCACTTTTTCTCAAGTACAACTAAACCAGGAAAAAGAACAATACATGAATGATGAAGAATTTGCTGAACTTATCGGTCGACCATTCCATGACTCAAATACTTCCAATAGTCCAACCCCAAGCACATCAAAGAAAATTGACAAATATCAAATTCAGTTTCAGCAATGAGGAAACATACTGCTTTCCCCCAAAGGAATCATCGGTACCTACTAAATTGTACAAATAGATTATTTATTTTTAACTTAATGGAACCTTTCTTTTTTAGACAGAAAGTATTAGTTAATTAGATACAACGCATTTTTCATCGACTTCAAAGTGCTTCTGACAATCAAATAAGCCAAAATGGAGGAAGACCAGTAGTTGGCAAAGAAATTTCTTATTTGGATCCTGGCGTTCACCAAGTTGGATCTACTTCAGAGAGTGAATGCACTCAAGATAGTCTGATAGTATGTAAATTTCATTTCCTTCTCCTTCATTTAATCATTAATGGAATCACACTCAAGCGTCGACGCCCTTATTCATCTATTGTCAGTGTACTACACATTTGATATAAAGTGGTGTGTCAAAGTGAGCCAACTTTGAGATTTCTGAGGACTGAAGTAATGGAGTTGAAAGATGACGTCACCTCACAATCAAAATCATGATGTTTATGTTTTATGTATTTATTTATTTATATATTTTATGTTTTCCGTGTTTGTACCGTGAAATGTGGGATTATGTTTTTGGAATTGAAAATGATTTTCATGGTTAAAAGATATCCAATAAACAATTTAAAGGAACGTTCAAGTTTATGAACCTTATCTAATAATTATGCTCATACAGATTAAAGGGTACAAATATTCCCACTCAAAATGACGAGATCCAAGAGATTTAAATTACCATTAATTGATCGTTTTTAACGTAAAAAAGGTAGATTTAGGTACCAGTTTTGATACTGCTAATGGGCATCGATTTGTGGCGGTTTGAAATACCGATTATAGGGTTCTAAGTTTTCAACGGTTAAGGCTACCACAAACAGGTAAGTTTTAATTAACAGTGTTGTTGAAGTTGCCATTCATGCCTAAAAATGGACACCTAAAAAGATCTGACATCTGTAAAAAAATGAGGGTTTATACGGCCTTTTACGTTTAACGTTATCTTTTAATTTTTATCTCATTGATTGCCCGTGTACTTTTTCTTTCATTAATGGACAATATGTGTATATATAACCACTACAAACTTTGGTTTAAATTCCCCAAAAATTCGTAGCTACTGTCGAAAAAAACGTAGTTTTAACCCCGAATTTTTCGTACTGTTTTTGCCCCCAACTTTTTCGCTTTCCCCAAAACATACAAACAGATCTAGTTTCCTTATTTTTCTATTTTCGCCGGCGACAAATCTAAACAGATCGTTGTGAAAGAGAGAAAAAAAGTAAAACGACTCCATTACCAGCTCTTTTATGCGTGTGTGTGTGATGGCTTTTTTAAACAGGCTCACACACACTCATCAAGGGGGGTTGTTGCAACGGCTTCATTTGACTCGTAAAGGACCTCGAACTGCAAATTTCTCGCCGTGGTTGCTTCTGTTTTAATACTTCTTGACTTTTGATCGCTGCTAAAAAAAGGATTTGGGAGGGAACGGATTGAATAACCCCAGTGCTATTATTAAACTCCCAAGACGGCCCCCGTACAGAATACGCACTTTTATCCTCGATAAAAGAAGGAGTTTTGATGTGACTGGCGTGGCCCAAGGCCGGCGGAATGGACAAGACACACACAAGTTGCTATATTTTGCCCTTGCGTCTGGCCCGTTTCCGTCTGTTATCACCTCGACCAATGGGACGACGGGACCTGATTGGTTTAGGTGTTGCGAGCGACTTGTAAAAGAACGTAACTATTCAAATTTCTTGCCATGTCATCTACAGATTCTCTCTTTGGCCTTAACTGACCTCTTCGGAAAAAGAGTCTGATTCTTTGAATACGCAATCGGTTCCCAACGTTCAAACAAAGAAAGAAAAAATGGCAAACGTGTCGTCGTTTCGTCTTTATTCTCGGCCACCGTTTTCAGTTTCACCCGTAATTGACGGTCTATAATTGACGGATGGGGTCGTCCAACAGGGAGAAAATAACCGTTGGGAAAACAAGAAGAACAAAAACAAATAAACGATTTCGACGGGTCGCCCCTTCAATCGAAAAACCAACAAAAAATTTTTTTGAAAATAGTAGACTTGTGTGTACAGAACCAGTTTCGAGATAGCGGCTGTCTAATAACTGTAGTTGATTTTACAGCGGCCCAAGTAAATTGGCACCTTGAAAAATAAAAAATAGATAAAAACGGGAAAGAAAATAAAACGATCCGATGACACACTCTGGTTTCAGCGAAACGTTCTAACATGAATTCATAAATTGTCGATGGGAACTCTTTCTTGTACCTCAATCGTGTTGTACAGCGAGTAAGAAGAATGAAAAGGCGGAGGGGGTGGGGAGATAGTTTGGGTCAAAATTTGCATTGAATCTGTCGCAACCTGCGGATTCTTTAGCTCCGGATCGTTCCTCATCGTCGGCTAGTCCATATACGAGCGCCAGCGTCTATGAAGATATCTATAACAAGCCGGCGATGGTTTATTTCTTCTTCTTCTTCTTTTTTTATTTTCGCACGATGATTTATCTTTGCTTGTCAACCGTATGTCTTCTTGCCCGGGGCCGGTGAGCTATTGGTGAACCTTCAACGTAACGCGACGATAAATCCTTGCCGCCTTGGTGAACGAAGAGTCGTGGCTTGGGCGAGCTGGGCCGAGAGAGAGAGAGAGAGGTCTGCGCGCGCGTACAGAGTTACAAACTCGCACACACAGACATAAATTACGCCACAGATTCCATCCAATATCCATGCGACTTGTGTCTGTGTTTCCACCAATATCCTATAAATATAGAGACATTTCTTCTTCCTTTCTTGATTCTCCATACTTATACCGTGTTTCAATCAAAAATCATCAGAAAAAGGAATATGAATTTCCGGATGATTTTTGATGTACGCTCGGCGGGAATTCGCGTAAATCATCCATTTTTTTCAAATAAAGAAATTACTTTTTTTGGAAAAATATTTAAATTATTTCGAGACAGAAGCGGGGGGAATTTGAAAATGAATGCGAATCTCACAAGTTGCTAATGGTATTTCGTTTCATTAACTTCTTTAATATCTCCTTTTTTTATATTCTTGATAGCTCTTTAACGTCATTCCTCATGGATAACCAGAAAAGGTATCCCGTTAAGAAAATTCTTGACGTTGGGTAATTTTGTTTTAATTTTTGTAATTATTTAGATAATGTAATTCTTTATTTTTATGTTTTAGAATAAGTCCAGTCGGGGATACTTGGTACAAAGTACAGTGGGAGGGTTATAAAAAAACGGACTGGGTCTACGAACCTGATTGTGATGGGTGTCCCGATCGTATCAAAGAATTTTTGGAAGGGTAAGTTAGCTTTGGAATAATGTAGAAATTTGTTATTTTAATTCATAGTTTAATTTTACAGGTATAATGGGGAACCCGTGCCACTTAGAGTGACAAAACCTTTTCCCATGGAACAGGGACGGGGAGTGCGGGGACAGGGACATGAACTGGGACAGGGAGAACAGGGACTAGAAAATGATCCTTTAGATCCCGAAATAGCAGTTCAAGAGGATATAATAGTTGTTGAAGTAATTGAGGAAACCCCGGCAGAGGGGTTTTTGCTGTTTTTGCTTGTTTTTTAGGTTTTTGCCCCCACACTACATGCGCGTGCCCCATTCATGTAGTAAATTTGTCACTTCAGTCTGTCTCTGTTGCCTTTGGCTTTTGGCTTTCGTGTTTGTATTTTGATGTTCAAAACCGCTGAACGAATAAATTGTATCAATTATCACAAGTTCGTCTGCTGCGCACTCAGATCATTTCGAAATGTTTTACAAAAGATAAACTTGTTCATTTCATGTACCCGCCACGGATGCCTCCCATAAAAGGAAAGTTACGTCCCAACCCATCACCCCCCATCAACACCAACACAAAAATGGCCACAGCTACTGCCATAGGGGATGAGGTAATAAATTTGACCTTTTGGCGTAAAATAAATAATAAGAAAGTTCAAATTTAGGTAGTGTGTGGGTTTATCAATAAGGAGGGGCAGATTTACAGGATAGCATTTAGGATTGGGGATGAAGTGAGGGAGAAGATGAGGATCCACCGGTTGGAAAAGCACAAGAGGTAAATACGTAAACGGTGTGTTACTTGCCATCGTTTCGTACTTTTTTTTAAGGATCCAATGCGAGAGTAAAATCGACAACGAATGTTTTTTACACAACGCTAATCGTTCCAGTCACAATAAACATTTACGATTCGTTCATGAGGAAGAGGGCGTTAAGCCAAAGAGGAAGCCTCTGGCCGACAGTTTTGACAGTTGACAGCTGTGAAACAGTTAACAGCAGAAATGGCTTTTTTGAAAGATAGTCGCTTCAAGCCATGTATTTCTATTGTCCCTGAAGAAACAGGTAAGCATCTTTTAGTTTTTTTTTCTTCTTCTTGTCCCCCTTGACTTTTTTAAAACCATTAAATGGTTCTAATTCCACAAGTTCCAGCGGTTCATCTAACTTTCTTGTCGTGCCAGAGTTTTTGACAATTCCTGGTGCCAGACCAAGGTCTGCCTCCTTTGATGTCAACCGACAGGCAAAACTGCCAACCTCCCAAGCCAACCTGCCAACCTCCCAACCTGCCCCTACTTCAAACCAATTTAACATCGAGTTTTTTAAAAGCCTCAAAAAGCTTTTGCAAGATAGGGAGCTTGTGCATGTAAAGGAGCTTGCGGAAGCCACTCTTAGATATTAAGAGCGAAAGACAGCGAGCTGTCGATGCTAGAGCTGGACGTGTTCTGTCGTTTCTAGAACAAAGAAAAGGTGGATGTTGAAAATTGGGGGCTGAGAAAGGGATGAAAAAAAATGAGGGGGGGGGGTGCAACATTCCAACATAAATTTTTGTAAGGCAGGCAGTCACGTTGACGTGTACGGCGAATTGACTAAAAAAATAAATAAAAACTAAATAACCCTGTTTACACGCGATAATTCTGTCCTTTTTGTAGCCAATCACAGACCGGACCGGATAAAAAATTTTATTGCCAACTTGGTATTCACCAGCAGAGATCTGGCAACACGGCAACTGATGTGCTGTCATTGTCGTCTGGTAAGTTTTTGAAAATTTGACAAAAGGACAGAGTTGGAAGCAAGATATAAAATAAAAGGTATACTCTCGCGCTATCCCAGTCTCTTGGAAGAAATTGCTTTTGCGAAATTTATAGCAAAGTGCAGGAAACTTGTATAAAAAATCAACACGTCTTCTATCGCAACGCAACTCCTTATCAAACTGGCTGGGAAAAAACTATTGAGTGACGTGAGTACTAGATAGTCTTCAAATTATCTCATGATGGATATTATGTACGAACTTAGAAAGCCCATTAATGATGTGTGTGAGCAAATGTGTTGGGACGGCCTGTCAAATTCCGACTGGATTTTGTTGAAGCACATCATTGATCTACTAGAACCATTCGCCTCTTATACTCAGTTAGTCAGTGCTGACAAGCACATTACATTTTCTTCAGCTGTTCCTTGCATCGAGGAACTCAATTTACATCTGGAAGAATGTGCCAAAATCACAGGACTAAATCTGGTGTCAACAGCGATGCTTCAAGATTTGATTAGACGACATGACTTCATGACTGATGAGAATCATCCCGATTTCGACAGTATTTATTTACTGGCAACTTGTCTAGACGTCAACTACCGAATGTTTGTTCTTTCCGATTAATCTGTGCAGCTAGTGAAGAAGATCGTCAAAGTCGCACAGCAAATGGGACTTGAGTACAATTCAATTCCAAACGAGGAACAAAATCAAGATCGTGACACTCACATGAAAACAGCATTAGAAGATAATACCCAGACCAATTTAAACACGTCTTCTTTTCGTTTGCTGTCGAAAAAAATTGCACAAAGACTTTCGACTTATACTGCCCGCTCGTCATTTTCCCTGTCCGGCACTTCTCATGTTGATGATGAAGACGCTCTGCGCCACTTTACGACTATTGAGTCCGAACTCTTGGATTACTTCAAACTTGCCACTCATGAGATGAACTTAAGCAACTCAAGCGATGTTGAAACCCCCATGAAAGATGCCATCAATTATTGGAAAGATAATGCTGTGCGGTTCCCGTATTTTTCAAAATTAGCACATGATAAAAAAACAATTTATTCATTTTTTTGTTCAATAGATAACAAATCACTGGAAAGAGATTGGACAAATAAAATGTGTCATTAAAAAATTGCTGATTAAACATTTCTGCGTAAGTTACTACACGCCAGTAGGAGCACTGGCAAAGGTCAGTGAATGGATGACTTCAAAAAGTCAATCAATCCACTATGACTGTAAACTACCGACAAATCTTCAAGGTAAATTTTTTACTTTAAATAATCTAGTCCATATTTAAGATTATCTAAAATTTTAAAATATTTAGGAAAGCGAAAATGAATCCAAATGGATATCAGAGTGATTATCCGTAGCCTTAGCAATGGATGTTCACTGTAGAAAAAAAATCATGGAATAAGTCATAAAATAAAGAGAAAAAGTGAACCAAAATATTTGTAATAATTCGTGATTTAATTTGACTTTATTATTTATTGTTCGAAATAGAGAGATATATATCTACCCACGTTCACCCGGCCCACATCAATATTAAACACCTTCCCATTATGTAGCCTCCCTCTGTTTTTCGCTTGCCCTTGATAGTAGTAGTATTGAGCTTACGCGAGTGTATACACAGGACGTCTAATCCTCTTTGAAGCTGAGGAGACTTGATATATTCACGACTCTACACCACCACCATCACTTTAAGTAATGTGTGTGTAGATCTTTGATACTCTGTAATGGATCTTTTTACTTTTACCCCCCGCCCCACTTATACCCTGGGACTCGATCGAGATGTTGATCGCTATTATATCGATCGATTATTAAAGGAACAGCTAAAGCTGACTCAACAGCTGTTCGTCTGCATGGTTTGGGACCTTAATAAGGCTCCTCCTACCAAAGATGGCTGAACTGCCTAATTTGGGAAGGAGGAGCCTAAAACATCTTTAAACTTAAATATCTCGCGGAATAAATTTTTTTGAGGTAACAAACCGCTTGAAAAAATGATCCCCGTGAAAAATTAATCTAGCCTAATTAAAATCAAAAAATTCTTTATTTTACGTGCGTGTACCCTATTGCAGGCCGTTCTGTTCACAATGTCCGCATTGAAAGAAATTGTCTGGATGTTATGGAGATCTGTATCGGTTGTTTTTTCTTTTCTTTTTTGTAAGCAATGGAACGTGTAGGTATCCGCAATGAAATTTATATGTATTGTTTACACACAGTCTACTTCCTTTTAATGAAGAAATCTGTGGAAATACATAGAGAATCGTGAAACTTACATAAACATCGTATGTTACGGAAAAAATCACGTAATTTAGTTTTCAAATCGGCTCTAGGAAATCTTAAAGCCCATTCACTAAATAACAATGAATAGTGTACCGAACTTCGCCAGGTATTTCATTATTATAACTGCTTTATCGTTTCCGCTGCGTAACATTATACTTTTTGAATCAATCGCGTAGAAAAATTGGAAGTCTGTATCCAACAAAAAACTGCCTTCATAACAAACTTAGTTTCTCATTATAACGTCATGAAAGAAAAATTAAACGTCGGTTAAAAGCTTTTGAAGTAAATTGGCCCACGCCCAGCCGGTACAAGTTTCCTATGGATATCTTATGGATGTAAATACGTTCCATTCAGTGTTGCCACAATCGCGATTGAAAAAAAATCGCGATTAAAATTTCGTTCGAATGTTTATTCGAAAATGAAATCTTTTTAAAATGATCTTAATCGCGTTCAGAAGGCCAAAAAGTTCCCTTCAAATGTGGTAGTTTTTGTACCTTTCCCCGTCTTTCTTATCTCTTTGTCATTTTGCACATTTCACCCCTCTATATCTCTAAAAACCCCAACAAACTTTTCCCAGCTATTGATAGATGTCACTAAATGATCGAAAACAAAATTATCTAAAATAAGTCGAAAATTAAATCTTTTCTTCAAAAATTTGATTTTCGATCATTTCTATACCGATGATCCCCTAGCGGAAATTATCGGAAGAGAAATGATTTTGTGGCAAGACTGGTCCCATTTACGTCTGGATCCTTTTTGGATATCTATGGAAAATGTTGCTGTACATCCCCTACATATGGTATAGATATGATTATCATATTCACTAGATATCCACAGAATATTCTTAGTGACCAAAAAAAATTTCTTGCTAATTATTAGTCATTTCAAATTTTCGCGGTACTGTGAATTGGAATTTAATTTTTAATTTATACTATTCTATAGTTTTAAATATTGATTTTTCAATATATAAAATGTTTACAAGTGTAGTCAGGGTGAAAATTTGTATTTAAATTTCAATACACAGTTAAAAGAGTTATGAAATATTCAGATTTTTCGTTTAAGTCTTCCTTTAGTAGTTTTGGCGCGCAAACATTTTCATTCTTGAAATAAAAAATAAGAAAAAATATATATTGGATAAAAATTATGCTATGTTAATAAGCTTATGTCACAGTTAGCTCTGGATTTTACTTACATCTTGAAATGCACTGCATTAATGTTGTAGCAAAGTCATGACGACGAAGGAGTTGGATCCTAAAAACGACGGCAACATAAATCCTTTTGAAAAAATCCCTGCAACTGAAACAAAAGTGTTGTTTTGTAAATTTCGTACAGTTACACATCCAAGCTAACTTGATAAAATGGGTTCAGAATAGAAATCAATCTTTTCTTGAAATTTCTGTCTTATGACAACAACTTGGGAGTCCGCTTTACAAAATGTCAAGACAGAGCCGTCGTTAAAAAAGACACCGTTATCGGGTTTTTCATTTCGAAGTGTCCATTTCCTTAATTAAGCTGTACGGTACTGTTGTCCATGAAATCCAGTAATATTTGGGCCATTGTGATGTTCATTACTTAAAACTAATTCCTCTTCCATTACTACTGGGACGCTCATTTGATTAACTTCGTATTCTCCCAACCTTTTAACAGCTTGTTGCAGTGCTCTTCTTCCTGTTTGAATGATGTGTTTGATTATTTGCAGATGGTTTTCGAATAAATAGGTGCTAAAATAGTCTAGAGGGCCAAAAAATGCGACATCTTTTGCAATATGCTTCAGATTGTGAATGTTGTAGGACACAAATTGCGAACCATATAGCACAGAGGAATCTTTTACGAATTTAACCAGAAGTTTCTCGCAGTAATCAATGACATCTTGCTTGAAACACTGATCTTAATTTGACCAAAAATTCATGGCAACGTGAAACAACATAAAATGGCAAAAAAGTTCTCAACTTACAATGTTTTTTAGAATTACTGGACCAACGTAGAGCTTAATCCTTCGGAAGCATGTGCCCTTCCACTTTTCGAGCAATTTTAGGGGGCCGAGTTTTCTTTGAAATTCTCTAGGAATGTAATCCCGAATTTCATCGATTCTCTGTAAAAGTTCTTCCCTTTGATTATTTGACAACTTAACGCGCATGTATTTTCCGTTCATCCAACTTTGAAACAATTTACGCATTCCTTCCAAGTCCGTCAAATGTAAACTGTGTAAGGGAATGCCTTGTACCATGTCAAGCGGAAGTTTTTAAAGAATAGAAGTGCCGATGTGATGATCTTCTTGACTGCGCGATCGAAACGAATCATTAGTTCTCAATGGAGCATCTAGCTGGGGATATATTACTCTTCCACTTCGTCGTTTATTCACATCTGGTTTGTAATAAACCCCCTCAGTTTCACACTTACTGCAACCATAATAAGCAGTGTGTCCTTTGACAGCGGCCACAAAGGCCCATGCGGGTGCATCAAACAATAGTGCAGCGATGTTTACTTTCACTCTAGTTTCTCGAAAAATAAAAACTTTGGTAATAAACTTCAGGGCCTCGTTTACAAAGTCAGTAAGGTAATCGTCTAAGTTTGCCGGCTTAGAATCGTCATGGTAAATTCCAATTAAAAAAATAAATGGCTGTTTGCTCAGCTGCTTGTCATCGATTCTACCAAAAATTGGCCAAAATGGGCTATTTGTACTTTTTGTAAGTGGGGACCCATCTAAGCCGACAAACACTCTAAGTAAACTAGAAATATTTTTCAGATTGCTTTGAAATAGTGCCTGAATGACTCCATACTCAAGGCCAACATCAAAATAGTTACCCGGCAGAATAGATTTTATTACGACGGTTCGGGCACTTTTCAATAAAGTTCTGTTATAAATTTTAGGCAGAAAGGAAAGCCCCTCAAAATTTCTTAAAACAACAAGCAACTTGTTAAAATGGGTTTTATGAATTCCACTAACAACGGCCCAGTTACTAATTTTATGTTAAAATTCCTTCTGGTCTGCTAAATCTGAAATATTCATCGGAAACTTCTACCTGGCTTTAATGTGCTCCTCACTGCAGTATACACTTGTCAAAGTATACGAATCGATTGAACTTTCAGAATCAACATTATCTGATCCGTCAGAAATATGCTCATCAAAAATAAGGTCGTGAGAATGAACCGCCTGTTCAACATCAACGATTTGTTCCCTCTCTCCATCTGTATTCATTGGCATATTAATAAGAAAGACTGGTTCAGCAAAAAGTGTGTTTCTGTTTAAGTTTCTCTGCCGTCTAGGCTTTACAAACTCTTTCAATTTGCGTTCCTTGGGCATAATGCCCAAAGGGTTGGGTAATGATTAAAGAAATACAACCTGATTCTGCAGTATAATTCTGTGCAATTAACTAGTGTGTGAAAACTGAGATCCAATTTTCACAAAATTTCATCGTACTTGATTTCTTCATAATAAAACAGAAAAATTCATTTGTCATAGTAGATACCCTGGGACATATGTATTTTTTTACCTTGATAGGTTGTTGAAAGAAATTATGTGTTGTTTTCTTTAGATGAGATGCCACCATCATCCGAAAAACCATAAAGCTGCTTAAGGCTGTGATACATTGAAAAAATTGAATGGCTGTGATTTTAACTTATGAACTTGTATAAATACCTACTGTGTTTCTTTGTTTGAAAAAACGGCTTTATTAAGAATTTCGTTGCGTATCTCCGTGCAGTGACAGAAAAAAACATACAGTCCCCTCCATAAGTATGGGATCACCCCGCGCCGTTCCATAAGGCGGCGTGTATTTTTCATATGGGTTTTTCGTTTGGCAAAAATCGAAAAAATGACATAAATTCACCAAACTTGGGATTTATGTCATTTTACGTCTTTTCTATTGTCTGAATTTTTTTCAGATTTTTTCCCCTATTTTTTATGCCTAGAAAAGTGGCGCACAAAGTATCGGATCACTCCGACGCCGGCCGTGTTGTCTTATGGCGCAAATGGGCTTTTCATATTGCTTTTTATATATTTAATTTTTAAGAAGGAATTTTTATATTCAAACCCTATTTACATTTCCCTTTTATAAATTAACTGTAAGATTTCCATTATGATCGGAACCATTTCCGAATTTTCCCAGATTTATTAATTTCCCCAGTTGCTAAAATAAGAGACTACAGAAGAGTTCATTTAGGGTTTGCAACCTCTATCGCCAGCCGTAGGCCGGAAAATTAGTGTCGTTTCTATACGCCCCTTAAGTAAAAAAGGAAGCAGAGCGCCAGTGGTGTATAGAAACGACACTAATTTTCTGGCCTACGTCAGCTGATAGAGGTTGTAAACCGTAAATGAAGTCTTCTGCAGTCTCTTATTTTAGCAACTGGGGAAATTAATAAATCTGGGAAAATTCGGAAATGGTTCCGATCATAATGGAAATCTTACAGTTAATTTATAAAAGGGAAATGTAAATAGGGTTTGAATATAAAAATTCCTTCTTAAAAATTAAATATATAAAAAGCAATATGAAAAGCCCATTTGCGCCATAAGACAACACGGCCGGCGTCGGAGTGATCCGATACTTTGTGCGCCACTTTTCTAGGCATAAAAAATAGGGGAAAAAATCTGAAAAAAATTCAGACAATAGAAAAGACGTAAAATAACATAAATCCCAAGTTTGGTGAATTTATGTCATTTTTTCGATTTTTGCCACCCGAAAAACCCATATGAAAAATACACGCCGCCTTATGGAACGGCGCGGGGTGATCCCATACTTATGGAGGGGACTGTACACACATTTGATTTTCGAATTTACTGAAGCCAAATTTAGCTGGATAATGAAAAAAGAGAATCATTTGTATCTCGTTATCAAGTTATGTAACAAACAAATTAGTTAAAATATCGTTTTTATACCTATAATTGGAAATTGGCTCAGGTACTCCGCCAAGACAATTTAGATTGTATGAGATAGAGAGAATCGATTTGAACTGTGCTGACCAATTTTATTTCTAGCACTTTAAAGGGGGTAGGGCAAGAAAAATATTTCCCCCTCAGCTCGACATCACGCCCCTCTTCAGACCATTTAAAAGGATAATACAAACAGGTGGGTTTTCTTGCATCCTCAATAGTTTCCACGACCACAGCTTCCTCTGCCTCCTCTACCACGTGAATAGCCATTAGCGTAACTGTGGGGAGGGGGAAATTTACAACAAGGACATAGCGTTACAACATGCGGAAGGAAAAACCCGTTGGTTAAAATTGACTGGTAGCAGCAAGAACCGCTTAAAGTGTAAATACCAACATGGATCGTTTTACTGTAACGGGGTGGTGGGAGGAAATTACAGTTCTATGTAGTTGTAGTCTACAGTTTCTATCTAAATGATAGAACAACAAAAATAAAAACCCGAAGCAAATCAAAGTAGTTGACACATAAAGTGGATAGTGAGAAAGAATCCAAAAACCGTACCCACTAGGCGGTATTGCCTAGTGAAAGGACCGCTCCTGCCACCGATGCGCTTGGGTTGATGGCCGTGTCTATTCTGTAGAATCTAGTAAATTTGGACTCTGATGACCAATGCTCAGCACTCAGGATCGACTCCACTGACACTCCCGAAGCCGGCGCCTTAGTAGCTGCTGCTCCACGGGTGGAGTGGCTAGAAAAGCGCTCCATGTCAACTCCGGCTGCTTTCAGCTCCTTCTTAATCGAGACTGTTATGGTTGAACTTTGCACATGGGGGTGCTGACCGACTTAACCAATAAACAAACGCTCGCTGTTGCCGTTTGAGCGATATTTTTCAGTCACTTCGCAATACCGACTTAGACATTTTCTCGGGTCAAGCTGCTCGTCGGTGAAATTTTTAATGAAGATGAACTGAAGGGCACCTCTCTTTTGGGCATTCCTGAATTTTGAAAGCGGCCAATTCGCTGGCTCTGTAGAGAGTTGCCAGGGACAGGAGAGTGGCTAGTTTTGAGGCCAACGCTTTCACCGATAATGAAGCGTTCTCCTGTCCTCTCAGATAGTTCAGCACCATATCCACGTCCCAAGTGGACTGATATTTAGGTTTAGGAGGATAATGACTCCGAATCCCCTTCATTAACAAAAGAATCATGGGGTGTTCACCAATAGGGGAGCCCTTCAGGGGGGGGGGGGAAGGGGGGGGGTAACGTTTGAGACAGGGCGGAGCGATATACACCAATCGTGCTATACGCCTTAGACTTGGCCTGGTCGGCTAGGAAGGATGCTACCACGTTTACATCATTGCACAGAGGATCGGCACTCCTTCCCACACACCAATCTGACCAAACTTGCCAAGCCGAAGCGTAAGCGGAGTTTGTGTTGTCTCGTGTTGCTGCCATAAATAAGTCCACCACATCGCTCAAAAATCCATCCCCTTCGAATCTTCCCCGGATAACATCCATGCGACGAGGCGGAAGCTGGCGACCTCGCATAACAGATTCCGCTTCCCCTGTGCTGATACTAGAAGATCCTCGATCGGGCGGAAGTTCCATGGGACATCGCAAGAGAGGTTCAGCAGCGACGGGAACCACGGTTGGGTCATAAAAGCGGGGTGACCACCACTGTTGATGCGTTCTCGCTCCGAATTTAGGATAGACAATCCCGAATCATCGAGAAAGGGGGGAAGCATAACCCACAATTGATCTCCAGCTCAATGAAAACACATTCGTTGCACACGCTCCCGGCTGTACATTCCAGCTGACAAATGTCTTGAGCTGCACGTTCCATGGGTTAGAAAATAAGTGGACATCCATCGGCCATATCCTCATAAGGCCTCTGAAGGGCTCCGGATGAAGTCGTCAATCGCTCTAATCGATCCTCCTGCGGGATTCCCTGTCTGCAATGACATTTAATACTACTGGTAAATGTTCTGCTTGCAATGAAATATTCTTGGCCTCGAACCAACGAGCTATTTTGATGGCGTGTTCGTTTAATAAATGGGACCGAGTGCCACCCACTCTATTAATATACGAATCGTCCGTAGAATTTTCCAAACGCAGCCTGATTATACAATTACTTTGGAACCATGCGAACGCTTGCAGGGCATTGAATGCCGCCTGCAGCTCCAGTACGTTGATATGGTGGGAGCTCTCATCGGACGTCCAGGCCTTCCCGGTGCTTGTTTCACCATAAACAGCGTTAATGATGCTTCGCGTCGGCTTAGATAGTTAAGGCTGGCCCGGCTTCAAAAATGTTTCGTCCTGGTAGATAGACCGATCTATCCATCAACCAGGCAAAGTCCATCTTGGACATCCGTGAGAGGGGAATCTTAGCTCGCATATCTCCCTTACATAACCTGATTAAACTAGAATGCTCGATGAACATGGCTTGAACGGCCCTGTAGTGTGCTCTAGCTAAAGGAATCGCTGACTCCGCCCAATTAAATTTGCCCAGCAAGCTCGCTAAGTCTCGAAGCAGTAGATTGGATTTGGCCAGCGCTTCGGAACATTTTTTTTTGATTGATTCAATCTTATTCTATGGTAGAAAAATTTTTAGGTCGACCGAATCCACCAGCACACCCAGAAACTCTAAAAACTGAAACGGCGACTTTCAGCGAGCTCCGTAAGCTTTGCCTTACTCGGCGGTTGGGCCGGTCCTGAAGGGGGAGAACTACTGGGAAATACTTCCAGAGCTCACCGAAAAGAGCAGCGCAGTGGAATTCGTCGTCTGGGGAAGGGGAGGGGGCAAAATGTCGATTGCTGGACTTTACACAGAGTGGCTCATCTCCTTATCTCTGTGAATTTCAGCCCCAGGAGTAGTAAGAAACCACCGTTACCACTAGAATGAGACAGTGTTATTCAAAAAGTTTTATTTTAAAAGTAAAATCAAAAGAAGAAAGAAAAACAACACATTTATTCCTGAAAGTGCTTCATACCCTTTGTTAATCGTTTCTTTATCAATATAACAATTCTGTCTTAGTCTACTGGTATTGGTGGTGTTCTACTACCCCTAAGGTTCCGAGTTCAAATCTCGGCGTCCCCAAAAAAAGGAAAACTTGTTATTGACATTCAAATCGTCATTTTTCGTTACTTCTTAATGATAGGAAATGATTAATAATCACTAATGAAATGATTTCATTGACGTAATGAGCTCACGACATTCGGTCAAATTGACGCTTGAAAAGTGATTCAAAGCGACATTACGAGAACTTTGAATTTTCCCCCCGCGTTATTGTGAAGGATTTGGACAGCTTTTTCCTTTTCTCGTCACTTGTAAAAAAATTGACGGTAAGCCTAAGGCAATGCGATTATTCTTTTTTACTCGCAAAGGAAATTCCAGACAACCTGACAACCGACACCATTCATGACAACCGGGTTTCATTCATAATTGTTTTTCGGGGAAAGACATAACCAGTGGCTGATTTGTTCCACCACCCCCCCCCCCCAAATTAGGACCAAAAGTTAAACATAGTTTCCCGCAATGTGGGTAGGTGGCTTTCAAAATAAAATCGCTGTTCGGATTTTTTGGACCATACTGTACACGAAATAGTTATGAATAGGGCTCTTTTTGTATAAACTAGCAGGTACAAATGGCGTGGCTTCCTCTTCAGATTCCATTTCATATGAATTCCAGTTCAAAATTTTTACTCACATGGACAACCTTTTGGTTTTGCATGCTTTTTGAATTTAAATTGTAAATAACTAGCAGACTAAAAGTAAAAGAAAGCAGCGTGTTCAACTTTTCTGCTTTTCAATAGGCTAGCAAAATGGCTAATGCCCATCGTTTTGGTTGTCAACCTACAGGAATTTAAAAAAGGCAACGCTGTTTATTTTTGCAAATAACGTCAAAATTTAACGCCTGAAAATAATATTACGTTTACGTTTATCCGTTAAGTTAACGGACCCTCAAAATGGTCCGTTAACGCATGTTTTACGTTATCCGTTAAGTTAAACGGCACATTACTAGGACTTAGCCACTGATGAGTAGACGCCACCCACCTGACCCGGCTAAAGATAAGTTTTTCCAGAACTTTTGCTAAGGTATTACCAACACTGATTGGGCGGAAAATGTTTAAGGAATCGTAGGCAGGCTTGTTAGGTTTGCCAATGATGACAACTTTAGCAGCTTTCCAGCAAGTCAGAAAGTAGGAGAGGGAAAAACAAGCATTCATAATTTTTAAAGATGGCTAGTGATCAGTGAAAAGCAGGAGATGATCAAGGCCATGGAGAGACCATCAAGACCGGGAGAAGACTTAACATTAATAGAGGTGACTGCCGATGCCAGTTGTTCAGCTGTTATTGGAGGGAAGATGAACGAGGGGGAATGAGATGAAAAAGAAAGAATACGATTCTGCAATTTTCTCGGCAGGGAGATGAGCGTCCTTAGACGAGGGAAGTTCGGGAAAGAAGTGTTGGGTAATTTTTTTTCCAAAATGGCCGAGGGTTCTGATATCTCAATACCATCAATACAGATCACGGCTTGGATACCAATACTAGATAGCTTCCCAGAAGCAGCATTCAGGGTAGAGAACAGGTCACTACTTCCTGGATTGGGATTACATAGGAGCGTCCAAGCACTTTTTTTTGCCTTACAAACCTCTCGCTGGTAAGAATCTTTCAGGTCTTTGAAGGGTTTTTTGTTAGCTTCTGTATGCTGGACTGACCACAATTTAAAAGCCTGACGGTTTTGTGACGAAGACCATACAGTTCTTTAGACCACCATGGCATATTACGAGCACCAGGCTCGAACGGTTTGTTAGTATTAGAGGAACAAGCAGCAGAAAAAATGAGTGCGCATAACTCTACAATCTACAAGTAAATTATTTGAGTCGTTTCACAGGAATGTACTGAAAGGAGCTTGATAGCAGCAGAGACCTTGCCACGAAATTGTTCCACATTAATACGGGATATATGAGGAGTACGGACCATTGAGGATTGCGTGGTTTTGACATGAGAGGAAGAGAGTCCAACTATCTCAAAGTAGATGTAGGGGTGGTCGGAGAAAGATGGAATCGATGGGTAGAACCAGCGAGAATTACTGATGGAACTCCCAACGAGTGAGATATCCAAAAAAAGGAGTCCCAGGCGGGAATAAATCCAATTGGGTCAGCGGAATGTTTAGAATGTTCAGAAAATGCTTGGGGATCAAGAATTCAAGATCCAGAACTCTCACATTCGTGCTTTTGCTGTTCCATAGTTTACTCAAGGCATTGGAGTCAATTGCAATAATCGACTTGTCTGTGATAAGGTTACTGAGAATTGGTTACTGTTGAATTGGAAAGAGATTTTGGTAACGGATGGGCGAAAGTACACAGAGATGAATCGGTAGGTACCAGTAGGAGTGAGCAGATCAACAGTGGCAATGTGATTAGAGCAGCTGCGATTAACAGCCCGGAAAGACTTGGCAAGTGTGTTTTTGACCAGAACAGCTGCCCCAAAAGCATGTTCATGAGAAAGACAGCGAAAAGCCCTCAGAATATCCTGGAGGGATATTCATAATATCAGGTGACAAGTGGCCTATGGCAAATGGTTCTTGAATCAAAATTACATCAAGTTAGTTTTCAATAATGACCTTGGCCAGGGAAGCCGAGGCCACTCTTGAGAGACGGAGGTTAACTTGAAAACAACTGAACTGACATTTGCTAGAGCTGGAAGGACGAAGCATTAGTTACGTTCCATCTTCACCCTATACCTCTCAACGGCTTTTATTTTAGATGGGCAGAATCAATCACCAGATTGGTGATCACCGCTACAGTTAACGCATATTCTGAGCTGTCTGTCACAGCCACGAGTGAGATGGGGGCCGGCACATTTACCACAAATGGGCCTATAGTCTCGCGGAAGGAGGCTTGAACGTGGCCATACCCCTGACATTTAAAACACCAACGGACTTCACGATCCAAAAACACTTCAACAAGACAAGCCGTGGTGCGAAAAAATCGATCCCACCTCCAAGAAGGGCTTCACCCTTGATTCCTTACAGTTAAATAGAATTTTAATGTGTCCTTTTGCGAATTGGGCTTGGCGTACAGCTGAGAGAAAGATTCGATTTTCCCTTTAAGGCCACAATTCCGAATAATCAATTCTTCTTCCAAACTGGGGAGGTAACAAAGATTCACAAAACGAGCAATAGAAGGATACAATTTAGGGGGACGAGAAACTGAATTAAAAACATTAATACTGTTTGTCCCGGCTTTGGACTCTGAGATGGCCTGGACTCGGTCCAGGTCAGCAGGATCGGCAAGGCGGACGAAGATTTTGTCGTCTTTTTGTCTGACAGAGGCAGGGACAGGGCAACCTCCAGTGGAGCCTAGGAGATCTTCGATACCAGCGAGAAAAATGCGGTCGGTCGGCTTTGCCGATGAGGCGAAGCTGGCTATTAGGATAGGCGCCTGAGGCGCCTTGTGTCCCCTTACGGCTTGGGAGTACGAAGGTGCAGCTGGTAGAGCAGCATCGACAGATGGAAGTTTTTCCATGGGTGCGGATCGCTGATTGATGAAGCGTAGGGTCATCAAGTCGGCAAAAGCGAGTTTGACATCCACCAGGCGAATTTGGTTAACAGTAAGCGTCTTACTGTCGGCAGGGACATAGAATACTACAAAATGAACTTGTGGTGAATGCCACATGATTAAAGTGCTTCACACACGCAAAGCGACATTTTTCAGTAAAATTCGTTAATAATATTTCAGCTAAAAATGCATTCAGTGTATACGTTCATTGCATCCGCTTATCGACATGAGATTCATGTAAGGCTCGAACTGAAAACAGAAAAATTATGTCAAAAAAGAAAAGAAAAGATGGATACGATAGTTGAATTGCTGGAAGCATGAGTGGAATGGGTGTAAAGGTGTCCCAGGAAAATGTGAATAACGGATTCTTTCCTTGGCATGACACCACGAAATGTAAGTTGTCTAATCTGCTTTGTTTAAATTATGTTTCCCCTTTTAAGTTTGTTAGTAACTCTTGGAGATAACTATGGGCTTATCGTCACCTGGGTGTTATCTCTTTGTTATGAGGAAGCTGTCGTCCTAGCTAAAAAGTAAATGGATGAATTTATTCGATCACTATCCTTATTGCTATGTTTTGATCTTCAGAGTGACATCAGGAACTACGAAAGTAAATCTATTTATTATGCACACCCAATAATGGTATCAACGATCTTATCTTCAGAAATGATGGCGGTTACGCTTCTCAACCATATCCGTTCAATATTGGAAACTACAGAAATCACCCGAATCCGTGAACTCATGTAAAAAGGAGTGAATAAATTCACGGACGTTCTCAATCTAGATATAAGTGAGGACTTTTGAATTGACCCAGAAGATTTTATAGGGAAGGTCGAGAAAGAGGAAGAATAGTTATAGAAGCACTTCAAAAAGACACCGATGAATACAGCGAAGACGATAACTATGAATAAGACGACGAATTTTGAGAAGAGTAAACCTGGGCATTTATCTATGCATATGTAGTAAATACATAACTCAATCTTATACAATCAGTGTAGATATAAATCATAATAAACGTTTCATGTTTATCAGAATTAACTTTTTTTTGTTCTCGGAATTAATAAAGTCGCCGGGCATAAGGCGTAAAATGATTTTTTGGTGAAAATTTTCCGCCGTCATGACCGCTTTTCTTGTTTACACGGATATTTCAAAGCGATATGTAAGTAAAATTATAGGAAAGGATAAAGAATGGAAAATACTATAACATACCAAAAAATTAAATAGATAAAAAAATGCATGCTAGACAAGCAAAATCAAAGAAAAATTGTGATTTTTTGTATGGTTTCGTGAAAGAAAAACTTTCAACATAATATGTAAAGCGGAATCGTGCGATAAATGATTAAAATTTACAAGAAGATTACCGCATTGATGAGGTCTTTCTAAATATATAAGGCTTGAAGGTAAAATTTCAAATAACGTCTAAGACAATCTTCCAATCAGTTTTTTTCACGCGTTAAGTCCACAAGAACCAGTATATGGTTCAAAACAGCATTTTTCTGTTATAAAAAATACGACTGAAGATTTTCCGACTTGTTTTTGAAATTTTACCCTCAAATTTGATATATCCAGAAACCCCTCGTCAATGCGGTAATTTTTCTATGAAATTTAATCATTTTCGATACAATTCCGCTTTACAATACATGTTCAAAATTTTTCTTACACGAAATTATAGACAACTAAATGTGACACAATACCTATAGGTAACTAAATGTGAAATTCAGTCAGAATTTTTCATTACATGTCTCTTTTAGAGTAACTAAAGTGCAAGAGGACGTGAAAATAAAAAAAAGACTACCTAATGCAAGAACCGTACCAAAAACAACAGTATTCCACAAGTAACTAAGAAGGTAAGATAAATCTTAGTATTATTCATCCAATTATCGTATATTATAATAATGTAATATTATTTAACACAGCCTGCTTTATTAACAAATGACTGCAATGGACAATACAATTTGCTGTCTGCTAGCCCAAATGATGCAGTTTTAACCACATCAATTACGTCATTTGGAAAAATATCTGAGAAATTTTTGAAGAGTCGAACTGGAACTTGCCTTACCCAACAATGGTACACAACAACTGATGCCAAACAAAAAGGTAGGTCACGGTTCATGTTTTACTACAATATATTTTGCTAAATATACTTTGCCTTTAGATAGATAAACTACAAGAAGTGAAACAACTGACGCTCAAGCTCCATCATCAACTGATACTCAGACACTAACTGAAGCTCCACCATCAACTGAAGTTCAGACATCTACTGAAGCTCAGACATCAACTCTAGCTTTAGTCATGAACTGAATCTCAGTCACAAACTGAAGCTCCACCATCTACTGAAGTTCAGACATCAACTCAAGCTCCAAAATGAACTCAAGCTACGCCATCGACTCAAGCTCTGCAGAAAACCAAACAGCTCCTGCCGAATACTGACCTTGTCTTACCCAAGGATATGCATAACTGAACGAAAACATGGATTTTAAACTTATTATTTTGTTTTTATGTTTTCGAATATATGATTACTCTATAACCTGGGATTTGCAAAACGTGCCTGTAATACACAGTGCTCGGAACGTCATTGAGTTTTAAGCGACGCATGAAACATTTGCACGTCATACGTCAATCTTAAAGCTAACGTAAATGCCAAAAATGTAGAAATCAATGTCATGACTTAAGTCACAATATAAGTCATTTATTTATAGCCATTTTTACAAGTTGCCACTTTACGAAAAGTTCAAACGAAAAAGCTGATCATCGACCTATCAACGGCATTTTTCGGCAAACAGATGAAGTTTTGATTTGATTTTTTTTTAAATACAATACATTTTTTGGTACCTAAAACTTTAACGTAAAATTCACCTAAAAAGTTTATTTTCAGTCAAAGTCAACGTATACATACATGCAACGTATCAGATGAAAGCGTCGGCGTTTAGTGCATAAACCATCTCCAGGTGGACAGCACGGGTTGTAAGTCAAATCAACAGACAACCCCACCTCATAACGAAGCGGCGGAAAAGCGTCATCTCAATTGGTCAAAAATAATCGACAATGGTACAGCCGTACAGGCGAATGGTGGCTGAAAATCTGTGAGGCGGGCAGACAGAACCGTGGCCATAAGTGGCGATCCAGCCTTTGCTGCGAAGCGCCGAAAAAGGTTGCGAGGTGCAGTTATCCAGTCATTCCGTTTCAGTTCCGACAGCGTCCTCCACGGTGAAGTTTGTCCCATGTCCTTGAAGTCGCACGTCCAGTTCCCCGCACGATTCTCTCGCTGACGACGACTTTCGGTAGCAGCAAGATTGGGTGTCAGACCTCAAAAGGGACCAGAGCATTAACATATCACCCTTCTACGCGCAACTGCCCCTGGTAATCTAGTTTAAAAGGGTTGAAATTTGCGAGTGGTGAATCGGCATGCAAGGCAACTTGACGGTTTAGGGCCGTCAACTCCAAAACTTAGCCCGTAAGCTGGCTCGTCCGATGAGCCAACTGACCATGGTGGCAACTCTTCCGATGACGGATCTTCCATTCGACTTCTCTTGCTACGCCGACCTACATTTTAACGATGAATATCTTTAGACTCGGGGACGGTATAACGGGGACTGATTCCAGAATCTTACAGTCTGTAAGATGACTGTAAGAAAAGACGGTTTCACTAGTTCTCCGTGGTCCTGTAAGTGACAGGACAACGGAGAACTAGTGACACCGTCTTTTTACACGGCTTTACGTTGTTAATGATGAAACTATGACAGAAGCGTTTCAATGCCAAATGTGAATACGGGTGGTGGCTCCTTAACTTCCGGATCCAGGCGAAGCCAAGTTGTGCTTAAAGGTCCGGAAAAGCGGACCACATTCACCATGCTTTTGATGATAAGAAACATCATTTCTCTTTCTCTCCGTCTGCTAAAACACGCGGTCATACGTTAACTTGTCTCCCCGTTTTGTATCAAGAAATCTGGTCTAAAGTTTTTCTTTCTGTGTTCCAAACCTCGTTGTATCGAGACTCTTGAGTTATTCTTTTATTCATCCGAGTTAATCAGACTCAGGTAATTATCTCTGTAATTCTGTCTCATGTATTGCATATTCTATGTTCACATTTCGACATGCATTGATGAGATGTACTTTGCCTGTACAGTCAATACAAAAGCCTGTGTTTATTCAATACAGAAGCCTAGTTAAACCCTTGTCTATTCTTTACAGTTTTCTGAGCAAATGTCTTCATGGGTAAATATCTCATGGAAAGCTTGGTCGGAGTACACGATTTTCTTGTTAAACAGGATCACCATACGAAACCTGTGAATATCTACGGCATCCTTTGTGTGTCCTAACACTAGATAGCAAAAATGTAGATGTCTATACCCTACTAGCACACGTTTGTCCATAGGACGTTCCAAACCTTTTAAAAAAATAGTCTTCCAACATAATTTTTTCTTTAATTTTCGTCTGCTTGATCGAGAACCTTGTTTTGTCAATGAACGACCCCCTTTTCACGTGGGGAATAGGTTCAAACCAAGGGGAATTAATGTATGAATCAATTCCGAATTCCCAGGTTTAGATTACATTGGTACAACAAGTAAGACGTGGATTGTTTCGCCTGCACTGGATTTTTGATCAGACCATGCTGAACGAAGGTTGCCACAAAATGAACTTTTATCTGGATGGATCAATGTTCGACCAAATTACCATCAGTTATCATCTCAATTACAAGTACAGCAAGTCTACGCCTTACAAGTACAGGGTGACTGTTGATGCTGCCCCTTACTATGAAGAATCTCTGAAGAAGAAGAACCTGACCAAGTGGACATTGAAAGCATAGAAAGTCAGCCACAGCCACTACCCCCAACCTAAACTGCTCGTCTGAACAAAAAATTTGATATGAAATTGTAAGAACTCCTAGCCCCTGTCTATATGTGGATCAACACTGACCACAGCTCCACCTCTGGCATCAAAATACCATTTTTGAAGAAAAACGCTAACCAGTGGGGATGTCGAGGTTGATGCAAAACCTGCTGGACTGTTAATAGTATGGGTAGATTTTGGAATCACATCCGTTATTGAACGGAACAACAAACATTAATTGATTTTCATTAGTTTGCTTAAGGAACGTTTGGGAATTATAAAATTTTCTCACTTTGGGTTCCAGCAAGTTTTGGCCTCTTGCTGACCTTCCAGCCTTGTTTTACCCTCTGAAGGTGGCAAATGGAAGCCTAATGTACTTGATGTTATCATCCCCACCATATACCGCTTTTTCTGTTAATCCTATAAGTTCCTTACTTCTGTGAAGATCAACAAAAAACCATTGGGCAGCTGTCAAAAGCATGTTCTCCTCTCTTCAAGGCACTTCTGACCACGGACTTCGTTTTTGACCTTATGGCGGTCCCATCGGGTACACTGATGTGGATTACGACGGAAACCTTCAAACCCGACAATCAACATCCGGCTTTGTTTTCCTATTGAACGGCAGACCAGTAGTCTGGAGTAGTCGTCGCCAGCCGTGCGTAGCCATGTCAACCACGGAATCAGCCTTCATATCAGCATGTGAAGCGACAAAGGAAGGAATTATTTTTGAGTTATTGGCTATAATTCCACCAATTTTATCGGTCAAAACTAAGAACGATAATTTATCATTTTTTTGGGAGCATAAACCTGTCATTTTGATTTTGGATACTTGGACACTCATACTTGGATACTCATGAGTTTTTGAACTAATTCTGAAATAAAGTGGAACGAACTAAAAAAATTGGAAGGGTAAATATAAATAATAATATTTATATATAACATAAATAAAGATGAGGTAAATATAAATAATAATAAAAAATTCAACGAGTTATTACCAGCTTTTTTTCTTTTCGCGACAATGCTAAAAAATTCATTCCATGATACTACTGCAGAAAGATTTGCTGCGAAATGGAAATATATGAAACAGTTATCGAGAAATTAGCAGCAGCATTTAATAAGGTAGAAGGTAAACGGGTTTTGCTGGGCGTTCTGTGAAAAATGGCATAGTATTGTTGGATCACAGGCAATAGTCAGTTTAGACCACACTCCACAATAAGGATCTTGTGGAGGAGTTAATGTGAAGCATACAAGTAAAAATCTAAACCAAATAGGCGCAAGAGAACTCCTCATTATTCGGATCTCTGGACCAACTTATAGGTACATTTTTCAAATATAAGAAAGATTCACAGTAATGTAAACCCTGTTTACCAAGATTTAGAAAAAAAAGGGGACTATGGACTTAAAAATTCTAAAATTCTTACAATTCCATAAGGAAAACAGATAAATTCGTACTCAAGTATTGTAAATATTTCAAAATCCTATGAACTATTGTCTAATACCATTACCAATAAGCTAAAGACAACCATAGGCTTTGAAACTACCCAAGCAATTGTTCGAAAGCGTAGAATTTTTGTTATCCTGAATCAAATAAGATGATTGATGGAAGGCCCGACCCATACTTTTTTGGACTAGAAGATATGTTTAGCAGATTTATTTTCACAAGTGAAAACTTCAAGTATTAACCTTTTTTCAAAAGTGTAATGCTAACAAATATTAAAAATGAATAGTTCATGCTTTTTC
The DNA here is from genome assembly GCF_021134715.1 of Daphnia pulex. Taxonomy (NCBI): domain Eukaryota; kingdom Metazoa; phylum Arthropoda; class Branchiopoda; order Diplostraca; family Daphniidae; genus Daphnia; species Daphnia pulex. The sequence continues at coordinate 1,334,688 of NC_060024.1, read as the reverse complement.
TTTTGAAATTAAAAGAGTTAGCAAAGGGAAACACTATTATATATTTCTGTAGACGGTCAGAATAAATACAATAAGCACCATAGAAAGGGTCAAGCTGTCAAAAAAGAGAGATGAAGGTGTTGCTAAACATAAGCCACATAGACTACCGAGATATCCCATTTACCTCTTCATAACAGCGCGTCCTATTTGTACATTTAAATTTGAAATGTAAAACTGACGGCGATTGATACTAAACCGCTGAGATAACACTCTCAAACGGATTCAGGCTTTTCCGAAAACCCATTACGGCAAAGACAGAAAATGTAGAAAAATTCGCCCGAGCTAGTGTAGTGTTTGCAAAACATGTTAATCCAAGAAGTTCCTTCTACACCAAAAATTGAAATCTGTGTGATATCTGTGTCGTAAAGGTCCCAGTCTGAATTCCTTGTAGAATCATCTGTGGTGATGACTGACGGATCTTCATTAGACAAATTTTTCCTTGTCCTTCGATATTTCGTCAACAAGGTATGACCATAGAATAGGGACGTCTTCCACACTACAATCTTCAAAAAATTTTGAAATTTCAAACTTGGAATTTGTCTTCTGTGTTATGTCCTTTGTAATCATTAGTTGTAGTAGTAAACAAACGGGTAATTCTTAATGTTTTCGATGAAAGATTTTTTCTCTTCTTCAGTCCAGAATCGTACATATCTAGATAAATATATAAAAGGTTTTTAGAAACCAAGATGTATACCAATTGCAGAAAGTTATAGGTTTTTTCTTTTGTTTTTTGGGATAGTTTTCTTTTTTCTTGTGTTGTATTTGATTATGGTATATGGTATATTACCACACACCTGCAAGGCCAAATTGGACAACTACCCACATGCCAAAATCCGCACAGAAATGAAAAAGGAAGTTAAGGCAAACATCTATACAACAACAGCGCAAGTGGTCGAGCCTATCTTCTCCAATCACTTCTGGAAACATCCTAAAAGGATTTTTTCGGTACTCGATAACATCCTAAGAGTGGCTAGAAGAGCCAAATCACAGATGGTCCCAAAAAACCCACTCAATATGGATTTTGACTTGGGTAATTTCTTTTACTGCACTCAACTTAATCTAAGTTAACTAATGTCTATCTATCTGCAGATGATTTCCTCCAATTCTTCCCTGAAGGTTTTTTCACAGCTGATGCGGAAGTCAAGACCGCTACCGTTCATGGGTCATCGCAGCCAGTCCCCGTAAACCATTTTGTGTAGAATTTTACGGAAAACCAAATGGTAAAATCCGCAATATTCTATCTAGCATAGTTTTTAATTTATTTAATAAAAACTAAGGGACCCCCCCCAGAAATTGTAGTGTTTTTTACGATTTTTGACATCAGTTTTCGGGCAAACCAGACCTTGGCCATGGCCAGAAGAATAGTAGATCTCCCTTGCTTTTTTCAAAATCGGCCGCTAGATGGGGTGGCGAAATGACGTCTGTCAATGGCAAAAATCTTCAGAAAATGTCGAAAAATTTCCAAGATTTTCAATTGCCAATATCTTTGTCAATAACCGTTTAAAATAAAAACGGGGCGAGACGTCTCTGGAGGGGGGCAAAATCTTTCATTCTGAAAAATTAGATTTTTTTTTAAAGGTCCGGTTTGCCCGAAAACTGATGTCAAAAATGTGTTGAAATTTTGTTCAGATTTTTATATCTAAGGGGAGGGCAGCTAAAAATGGATCTAAAAGTTTGAGAACACGCTGTAGAAGCGTATTAAAAAGTGGCTACTTTGCCGCTCTCTAATTAGCTAAAAAATAACCCTACAAAGACGCCAAAAAAGAAAAATAAAGAGCTTCGTTAGTTCTATGACAAGTGTCATTTTCAAATTTTTTGAGTTTCATTTAATATAATGAATTTTAAATTGAAAATTAGATTTGTCATTTTTGCCCATTTCTCCCCTTCTATCCCACCCCGCGGTGTTGTCGCGATTTCTCCTTTGTTTTATTTTCGTAGGAAGGGTAAATATCGCCTACTAGAGCAAAGGCAAAATTTCCCACCTCCAAAAATGAAATGTTCTCTTCACCATGAAAAATACAACACCACGTAGGGTCCAATTTCAAATCTCTCTCTTTATTCTAAAACTGTAAGGATCGCACACACATCGCCCTCTTATTTCTACCTCTCATTTTGGTGCCGCAACTTCTCTCTGTTGCTGGCACCATTTATTTTCCGACATTCATTCACAAATGTATGGTTTCACGATACATATACATACGATACATAAGACGTATTGTATTACGAAGAATAACTTACCTCCGGGTCTCGAAGCCTTGACAAATCCGGAGTCAGGTAGAAAGCGATACCTTCGGCGGCGCCGGGCAGAGTAACTCCACGAATGAGCAACACCGTCAACAGGAAGTAAGGGAAGAGGGCCGTGAAGTAAACCACCTGGGAGGGTTGGTGGGGTGGGAGGAGGACAAAAATCAATAGAGTCAAGACGACGCAAGACTAAAGGGCAATCAGGAAATGAGACGATTTTCATTTTTCATCGTCGTACATAAACATAAGAGAGAAACAATCAAAACGGCGAATGATTGGCCAACTGACCTTGCCCGTCCATTTGACTCCTTTCCAGATGCAAAAGTAGCACATGAACCGAACAACGGCCAACGTTCCCACCAGTTCCCAGCGAAATTCGCCAATGTCCTCCAACCAGCCCGAGATCATGAGAACGCGACGCCTGCGGTGGCACAAAAAATTTGACACAATTAATTTCGATCAAGTTCCTCTTCTCTTATTCTCATCGCATTGGAGGATGCCATTGGATGGTCGGCCAATTGCTGGCCATGGCCATATACAGTTATACACACGCTTTCTCCCAGTATTCCTTGACGGGATCGGTGAGGTTGGTGGCCGCGTAGATGGTGCCGTTGAGGTTGTAGAAGGTCGTATTGCCCTCAACGTAGGAGGTGAGGTTCTGGCGCGAGTAGGCGCTCACGCACGTTTCCGTGGTTCACCAGTTGTCGCACTTGCCCCATGGGAGGACTGCAGTAGAGAGATTAGAGTGAGTAATCAGCTAGTATATTAATAATTGGTTATTAGTTGGTATACCTTTGCTGAGAGAGACGAGGAAGTAGAAGAGGCACCAAACAAAGATGACAATTAAGTAGATTTTGAGCAATGCGGCGTTGATGACGGCGGCGTAGCCCACACCTGAATAATTCGGTTGATAGCATTAGGATCGTTCATATTACTACATCATTCAATTATAATTCAAGTGGCGTAGTTTTGATCACCTTTGAAGAAGGAAGTGACTTTCCAGACTCCCAGGCCGCCAATTCCCAAGTACTGACCCAAGGCGCACTCCAGAAAAAACATGGGGACACCGGCGAAGAGAATCGTAATCAAATACGGCACCAGAAAAGCTCCTGCCAAATCAAATTACCACCATCGTGACGTAATCATAGCAACCAAAAAGGGGAAAAAATCTATACAATCAACCATAATACAAATACATATAAACAGCCGCCGTATTTTGTGTCGTAATCAAAACAGGACAAAGAAATCCGGTGAAAAAGTCATCGACTATATGGAAGTTATTCGCCGCCGAACCCCCCCCCCCCCCCCGCTCAAACGGTGTACGTACGTACGTATATAGGAATGAGAAGGAGCTGGGAAATAAAGAGAAAAGCGGCGGTACGTTGCTGAATGATATGTGGAGCATGAGGAGGAGCGCGCGCTATCGATTCTGCCAGACTCTGCGGGTTTCTACTACAACAACCGAAATAGTATTCGAGAGAAGCGGAGACAGGCGAGAGAGAAAGAGATAAAATAACCTTCGCTGTGCGCTGCTGGGGACGCTTCTCATTTCGCTCAAACTCCATCCAGCCATCGGGACCACCACCACGTACCCCAGCCCGCCCAGCCCCGTCTATAGTAGTATAGTATAGTAGTGGTACACAATAGAGAGGCGGCAGAAGGAAAGAGAAATAATACCGGCGATACATATACCGCTTTTTATGGACGATCCCGTTACCTGTACTGCTTTCCGAAAGTATCGCGATACCGATACCGGTACCGATACTTTGGAAACATATTTGGACTCATAAAATTACAAACTTCGTGCAAATAATTTTTTCATTTGAATACAACGGTGAACAAGGTCAACACAAGTCGGTGGACACTTCATGCACTGGAATAAAGAGTTTCTGCTTTTTGAGACTGGGACACGATATTTAAAAAAAGTTACACAGAAAAACATTCGTGACGTCATTTTTTGTTGTACACCAAAAACTGTACCTACAGATGAAGTATCGCTATCGGAATTTCGATCGATACTGCTTCGATACCCTTCCAATACCTCTTTTTTAAAGTACTGACGATACTGACCCGATACTACCTGAGAGTATCGCTAGCGGCGATACTATCGGTATTGATACCGCTATACCGATATTAACAACCCTCAACAATGTCACCGTGACATTCATGTTAATTGTCTTTTTTGTATAAATCAAGGGGAGGTTCCTTTTTCGCTTTTTTCCTTTCGTTTAATAGATTTTCCTTTTTTATGCACCACTTTGAAAATAAAATCTCTGAAATGGCGGATGGGGGCTTTGATTCAGAGATTTCAGGAGAAGCGACTAGTAGAGACCAGTGGAATGGGTGCAAGAGTTGAGACTCAACTCCCATTCGATCCACTTTCGGTCACAGACGAGGATCATGGGCCCACTGATAAAGATGGCGAACTGTTGGCAAAAAAGTCAAGGCTGGACGGGCCGATAAAATTCAACATTTCAAAGAATCTTGGGGCCCAGTTCAAAAGATTGTTGTATAATGGGGTCGAGAAGCGAAAGGCCAAAGAGATGGTGGGGTGGGGGGGAGGGGATTTTTCGCACGTTTTTCACAAAAATTTGTTGTCAGAAAACTTGGTTGTTCCAACTCTAGACGGCGCCATTTATCAACGTTTGATGGCGGTAAAAAATTCAAAGGTTAGTGAAGGGTCAATTGATTTTCACGAGAAGGATCTTTACAAGATCCAAAAAAAGGTGCTCGTCGCAGTGAAGCCCATTCTACTTTAGGCCAACGAGAAGCTGGTTGATGATGCCCACCACGAAACGGTGCGCTATCCCTCCTAGGTGGAGCCTATCATTCTTAAACGGATGCACGTCGCCACACCATCCTTCGACAGACAAGCCCATTTTTCACTTTCATGCTTAGAAATTATTCTAATTTGAATCCCAACGAAGCGGAGGATCTCTTCGAAAAATCTTTTGTCAAGGAGATGGTAAAATCAGCCAACAGAGTGAAGAAACTGGCGAGTTTAGGCCAACCTGGCCGTGCTGGCGGTAGCAATCGCTCAAAGGAGCATATCGGCAAAAGGGCTGGAACATCTAAATCAAATTTCTACAGAGAGGCTACTGGTTCCGGTTACGGAGATCGGCACAGCTTTTTGGTGCTGGCTCACAGAGAACTCATGGTGGATTCTGCAGTGGTCGATCCACCCCCAATCAGGGCGGTGCCAGCCACAATTTCAACGAGATCGGCGGGGATGTAACAATTCATTTACTCTACCATCCCCGTCTCACCTATGGCAGCTAAGACTCCACCATTCGTAACAAACCAGAAAGCCAACAAGCTTCGTTTTTTCCGCTCCAACTTGTTAAAAATTTCCATTGACGAATGGGTTTAAAGCGTGGCATCGGAGGGCCTTCAGCTTCAGTTTACCAGCACCCCATTCCAGTTAGAACTTGCCTCTATTATGCAAATGTCAAACCTCCAAAAGGATAATCTTGTCGCCGGAATCGAGAGTAGATTTGTCGTGGTGGGTAGAAAACGTGTTTCTTTCGAAAGGCAAGTCTCTATTCGAACAGTGTCCAGCGTAAGTTATTTGTTTTGATGCCTCTCTGTCCGGCTGGGGAGCCGTTTGTGGGGTCACGACTGTGGGACCATGGGAATCGGCCGATATTGCTAAGCACATTAATGAATTGGAATTACAATTGAACTCATTCACCAACGACCTGCGCAGCTGTTTCGTTTTGTTAAAATTACATAACACTATTACCGTCTCTTATATCAATATATTTTGGGGGTTAGGGGAAGATCGGAACCCCAGTGGGATTTAGCCCTGGCCATTCCAACGCGAGTCCCGCAACATAAATTTACTGGCAACTCACTTTCTGGGCCATTCAAAAGGAATCGCAGATGTGCAATCGAAGAGAAAACCCGATTGGAGGGCTTGGTGGTTAGCACCGGAAGCTTTCCGGCTGATCGCGAGCAGATGGGCGGTGTCGCTGGGTCTGTTTGTATCGTCATGGAATGCCCAGCTGCTGTGATTTGGGAGCTGGCTACCCCAGCCGGGCACTTAGGGGATCAACGCTCTCTCTCTCAGTTGGAGGACGCTCTAAGGGTATGCCTTCCCTCCCTTTTTGTTGATAAAATACTCTCTATCGAAGTTCATCCGGGAGCAATCGAGTCTGGTCTTGGTCTGCCCATTTTGGCGGAATCAGCTATGGTTCCATTTTCTATGTCGGTCGACGTGCCGCGGCCACACCCGAGCCTGCTTGAATCCAGCCTCGGAAAGCAGCACCCTCTTTTTCAAGGCAATTCATTCCGTCTAACTGAATGTAAGTTATCCGAAATCACTTTAGAGGTGAAGGTGGTTGGTTCTTTCTTCTGGAGAACGCTATCCGACTCATCATGGCGGTAACTCGCCCTACAAATCCTTCCTCCTACCAGGTGGCATGAAACATTTGGGCTGCTGGTGTAATAAAATCAATCACGATCCCTTATCTAATGATTGAAATGTAATTCTTTCCTTTTTTCTGACTCGTTTCCGGGTGGGAAAGCTTATAGGACGATCAACGTTTATCGCTCCATGCTCTTATCACCATTTCATCCAATGGGATTGTTAGAAATTCAATATTGCCTTGCATTTGTAAAGATAAATATAGCATCAAGATCGTATGACGAAAAGTTATGTATGGCAACTTCAATAACTTTGTTGTAACGAGGATTTTCTTTGAAACCCCATCAACTAGTAGAAAGAAAATTAAATTTATAAAAAGTTTTAGAAATTACATTTCATTCATCAATTTGATTTTGTACCCGAGAACATAACAATTGGCTCTTCTTTCTCATCGGAAGTTTTTGTTATAGAATTGAATTCGGGGGGTTCAGAAATCGTTCAAAGTCCATACAATGACTTGAAGCAGTTGATGAACCATGTTTGCCGGATCGGATGGCGACATAAGTTTGACCTGAATATCCGACGGCACCGGATATTCCTATGCCATATCTGTAAACAGCTATACCTGGATATTCAGAAGGGATGAGCTTGTGCTCGGCTGCGACGACCCAATCATGGTCTGGAATTTTGACCCGATATTGCATGTGCATGAGCAAAGGGGACTCTATTTTCGCTGCCGTTATCCCTGTGGCCAGTCTTGTTTTCTTGTCTTAACGCTGAATATCATTGCAGCGGCATGTCAAAATTATTTTTTTGGTATTCTTTTCTGTCTGTTTTCTCTCCCACCCCATTATACAAGACAAAGAATACAAAAAAATTTTTTGACATGCCGCTGCAATGATATTCAGCGTTAAGACAAGTTGCAGCAGTATTAACAAATTTCCCGCCATACGGGTAGGTCACATATTTATGGAGACGGGTGTACATGGTTTGTTTTGCCATTTAGAACTTAGTGAACGGGGATGAAATAAAATGCCAGCTATGCCGCAAAATTACCCAGATTTCCGACGGCCGTTTTTCGTGTGGATATAGAACTTTCTACAGAACACGATTATTTGGCCTTTTGTCAACATTCAACAATCTTCCGTCGTTGCAGCCCCAAGCTATCCGCATCTAGAGAAAGAGAACTTTGTGTGGTGTGAGGGGCATCCAAGCCGGAAGAGCTGTAAGGCTTGGCTTAGAGGAGATCAAGAACAAGGCTAGTTAATAGGCAAGATACTGCATTGTACGTGTTGAATCATCCAGCGGGATCACAAGAGAGAGAGAGAGAGACATTTATGAGAACGGTTTATATATTGGGTTCAATAAATAGAGAAATGAGAAAGTTGAGATTACCTGGGCTGGCGCGCTGAGTCGTATCGGACTGGTGCGCCAAGTCAGAACGGGCTGGTGTGGCAAGTAATCTTGGGTTTGTAGAAGTGCTGACTCGCGGCTGCTGCGTCCACGTAAAAACTTGAGTTGTGACGTCTGGGCGTGACGTTGTAGGAGTGACGTCGTAGGAGTGAAGTGGGCGGGGCTTCCACGGGGCATTACAGAGCGTACCACTAAGGTGTTTTCCGAAGGATCCTCCAACTCATCGACCGAACCATTTAAGTCGGGTAATAAGAATCTTTATTGGATAACAAGGAGGAAAAGAACAAGAAAAGAGTCAGGGAAAGGGCGTAGTGCTCGTTAAAATGCGCGAGTGATTGCTCGCGCACAAGGTGTGCACAATGTTTACCTCATCCAACGTTAATAGATTAAACTATTGAGGGTAACACAAGAAAAAAAGATAAAAAGGTTGATAGATGAAATATTTGCTTCCGTTAAAAAATGGACAATCTTATGAGGTCAAAGTTTTCCGCAGTCAAAGGGAGAAAAGGTATTTTTTTTTGCTTGCTTCAATTTGTTGCAGGTTTATCGATTCTTTTCTATTCCACTCAAGAAAGATTCTTTTATTCAGGATTTGTTTTGGGTTGCGGATGCCGACTCTCGGGAACTACCCCCTCCCTCACATTCGATAACAGAACATTTGGAGCGTACGGGGTTGGGGTTTAGGTGCAATGTTGAGTTCAGAAACAGTGGATCAATAAAACACATTTTACGTGTATTCAAAAGGTAGTCTTATTCAGAAAATCGTTTAAATAAATCTTTACCAAATCATATTTGCATAGGACTCTTCCCAGATGACGTTTCAAGGTTTTATATTTGCAACAAATCCCAAGGTGTCCACAGGAATCTCACGGTACAACATAACTCGACACCTTATATGCAGCAAATAGATCTCTTTCCGACAATGGGAGCTACACATTGAAGATATTCGGAATTCAGTTTTCGTGTCAAGAAAGGACACATTATTACGAAATAACTTTATTTGGTTGGAGGTGATCGGTTTTGAACTTTTCATTTTTTTTAAAATTCGAAACTCAATTTAAAATGCGGAAACGTACCCAGATTTGAAAAACATTGCTTGCCGTTTTAGTCAACATTTTCTGCCATTTTCCGATTTTTTTATTTTATATTTTTCAGTAAAGTAGTTTTTATAGCGGATCAAAACCAGCGTGGTTTTTTAATTCTTGAACCGATTACTGTATTGCCACTATTCATCTTCTTCGTCGTCATTTCGTTATTGGAATGAGACGGCCTGGTAAGAGCGTCAGGTGGTGGCCGGAATAGTCGTCTAGACCCGAGAGGCGAAAAAGGCACTAAAGCGGTGTCATCGGTACATGGAGGAGGAGTAGACCAATCCATAAATGGCGAGGCAGGGGAAGTCACAGACAAAATAGCAACAATAAACCAAATGAGTTCGAAATCAACTGACGAGTTAAACCACGCCTTAAAAAAAATTTGGGCATTTGCTTTGCAGGCTCATCCCAATCGCAATGTCAAAATATCAACGACTTCGTCAGGAAATGATGGCTATAAATCTTACTGATGACAACTAAAAGTCGAATACTTTAGGTTGCATAAAAAGATTTGGTTTTCATTTCTTTCATGTACACAAAGAGCTTTCATCCAAAACAGAAAATAATAATTTATCATCAGCAGAAACGTCTTTAAACGAGGTTTACAATGGTAACATTTTTTCTCGTTTGGTGATTGTACAGTTATTATATGCCAGTGAAAAAAAAACTATTAGGCCTCCATAAGAAAACACAAAGGCAAAGGCGACTTATAGCAGAGTATAGCATAACATTTGCGCACGAACAAATAAAGAACAAAAAGGTGCTTTCACAAAACCACCACGGTACGCGTGGGTTAAGTGAACTATTTGCCAATTTTTTTATTTTTCCATTAATTTATGTTACATATTTAATAATATTATATTGAAAATCGCTGAGTTAAATGGAACCAAGGACCAAACATAATGTTCGTAAGCAAGCCCCATAATCATTAACCTCTACAGATCTTAAAAATTTGGAATGCATTTATTCAAATTTTGAGAGACAATGACATTATTTATATTCTTCGAAGAGCTAAGTCAATGTATTTTTTCAGGACTAAGGATGTCAGCCAAAGAACTCTCGAGACTAACAAGGAAGAAAGGAAGGTCGCAAAGATGAAGAGATGGAAGGCGGTCAATTTTAGAAGCCGACGCGTGGAATATGCGCTCGTATTCAAAATTAAAAAAATTAACAGGTGGTCACATAAAGAAGGAAAGACAGAGTAGGGCCAGCAACTGAGCAGAATACCCCACAAAAGTGACACAAGCGAAGTTTTTAGTCGCTTGTCAGGCAGCAATGCAATATTAAGAATCTAAATAGACAAGGCATGGTTCATGAAACATTATTCGAGATCAGCACAGTTTTTTTTCTGTACGACCAATGTCCCAGAATTGGTTTTTCGAAATACAATCTCTGCCTAAGATGGAAGCCTTTTTCACCCATTGAGGATATGAACAAAAATGGAGGTAAGGATATAAAGAATGCAAAGAAGTGAAGGTCTACAGTAGATGAAGAAGAAAAGCACGTTGTTGGGTAAATTATTTCCGCAGCAATTATTATTGTTTAGGCCGAAGCTGCAGAAGGAAGGGTTGAGCAAGACATTGCAAATTAAAGCTGCACAAAAAGCATGCTCTGTGGAAGTTAACTTAAATGTAGCCCTGTGGAATTAGTTTCAGCTCGATAGAGGAAGACAAGGAGGAGGCCTTAGCATACCGATCTTGAATCAAACCCACATCTATATCTAGATCGAGTATCAGCAGTTGTGCGAGAGTGAGTGCGGCACAGCAAGATTGCCTGAGATTGATTAGGAAGCAGCTTAGAGAAGCAGACAACACACTCTTCTTTCTAGGAATTCCACACATTGTTTGGTTGTAGAAATATAAGGAAACTACTGTTCTACCACTTTAGCCAGAGCCGGACAAGAAAGTGAACAATTTTTTGTGAATCTATGTAGTTGGCGCATTTGTGTTGATTGGGTTGAATAATGGAGCTAAAGGTGATTGCAAGTGCTAGCGAACATTTACCACAGACAACAATTGGTGACCTACAGAAGTGATGCATGTGATCGTACTTTTGACATCTCGAGCATTAATAAACTTCTCTGTTTGGGTCTAATTCAACAACTGGGTAATTTAGGCCGTCTAAAAGAATTTTCTTTGATCGGTATTTCACGGAAAGCTTACAAGTCAACAGAGCATTCCTAACAAGCAATGAGTTGTTACTTGGTGTCCATCCGTTTCGGCAATTTTTTTTGGCACTGACTTTGTCGTTTTTGGCACTGTGTTATTGTCTTTTTTCGGCACCACCGCCAGATTTTGTTCCAGGCGTCATATTTTTGGCAGGGTTGCCAGGCATCTGTGTTTTACCGTTTCGGCACTATGTTTTCCGTTTCGGCACTATGTTTTCCTAATTCGGCACTATGTTTCCTTCCGTTTCGGCATTATTATATTTATTTATGTGATTTTAATAATTTTATTGAAAAAGAAGGGTCAGTGAAAGAGGGGTTTACCTTGTCCCCCCATACGTCCCGACGGTTATCCTCGTCTCAAAAGTAAAAGATGGTATGATGGCCAGAAACTCGGGCTGCATTCAAGAGTACTGAGGTTCAAATCTCTGTCAAGTCGAGATGGAATTGTCAGAAAAATTGAAATTTTAATATTTTGAAATACAACAGCATCAGTACTGCAATATCATGCGGTTACATGTTACATTAAATAAGTCAATTATGGGCTAATGTATAGCGAGCATTTGGAGCCATGCTTTCCCGTCAACTCCCATGTCGCCTGTGGTGTAGTGTACATCAACCTGGGCTGCCACTCCTGGCCGAGAAAACTTTTGGGAGAATTTTTTTTTAAAGGTTAGCATTTACCCAAAAAGCGATGCCAAAGATCCCCCAAAATTGTTAAAATTTGAAAAAAACCCAAACTTTAACATGAAATATCTCCCGAACGGCAGGGAACATTTAAATTCTGCAAAAACAAGTGAATCCGGATTAAAAAACTGGATATGCCTGAATTATTACAGATTTTTAGGTCCCATAGCAGAATGGGAAAAAGGGGTCAGTGGATTTGGTTCCCTTGAGTGGTGGATTGCTTGTTAAAAGAATTTTTGTATTAAAATGACAAAAATAAATTTCTCAACACCGCATCACCTGCGGACATATAAGATAATTCATAACTAAGACATAAAGATTGGAAGAATGGAATTTTAAACAAAATAAGAAAAAGTGAAAACTGCCTATCAAATGGAAAAGTCGTGACCCGCCCGACAATTCGAGAGCAGAGATATTGGCAACCAAAGTTTTCTTCTAAAAATGAAGATTGCGTTATTTTACTAATGATTTTAAAAACTCATAGAGAAACCAAAAATTGCATTTGTTTCCTTTTTTTGGTGTTCATGTCCGATCTTGATTTATCAATCCCCCACTTTATCAATTCATAATCATTTAATGGTTTTATTGTCATCTATTATGTTCAAATGGAATTCTGATGGAAAAAATAAATTGCTACCCACCTTCAGATTTACTCTAAAAAGTGTTCTCACTGCGGGTTGGTTTCTATTGATTTGCCCCGAGATATTGTTTACCCACAAATAAAATGAAATAATGGTAATGAAATATTAAAATATTCTGGACTGAATTTAAAAAGTTTGCACAAATAGAAAAGAATTAGATTAGATAAAGAACTATTTGCTAAACCCATCTCGAATCAACAAAAAACTGTTAACATAGAGATGCAGATTACTTTATTTTTGTGATGGTAATCTCAAGCGACATTTTAATGAAATTGTGAGTGTGAAAAAAGACTTCGCATTTTCGAGTTTAATTTCACATTTTGAGTTATCATAAGATGAAAACCGAAATGATTCTGATAATGAAAAAAATAGTTGATTCTAAGAGGGAAAGAATCGTTGCCTGCTGCGGTGTATATCAAAGATCCTTAAAGAGTAAGATTTAATCTATCATTTGTTTTCAAATTTTGTTGTTGTGCTAGAACTATTACTTTCTAACTAGTACCATCTCTCCATGTGATGCATTTGTTGGTTTGATTGTTAACTGATTGGACGCCAGGTTATATTTCTGGAATGACCACGGACTTCCAATGACCTGAATTCCATCGTATGGACGCAAACAAGTCTAATAATGGTTTCAGTAAATTGGTATGGGGTTCGAATGTGCTAATCTTTTTGTTACTAGATTAATGTGCAAATTGTAAACCCAGGCGAATGGATCCCAAGACCCTTGATTTCGCGAATGGTGCTCTTTCTGCCGGCACTCAGCCGACTAAAATTCTTAAAATACTGCTAGATAAATTTGGTTCCAAACTTATTAGCGAAAATCTGATTGATATAAATCAGAAATTAATAGGTTAGCAAACCCATCTATTAAACGTAAAACCATCTTCTTTGAACTAATCAAGAATCACTTTTTTCTTTCGTTAGGGAATTTAGGAGACGATTGGAGCAGTGCAGTTTGATTCCTTGATAGTCTACAAAAAGATCCAAACTATGTCGTGAAAGTGTTGCATGACCCAGAACTGCTATTTTTGTTCAGATAAAAAAGAAACGCAATGTTTACAAAATGTACGGAAAAGTCTTTGGGGTAGATGGGACGTACAGAACGACACAAGCTGAATTTTTGCTGTATCACTTGGTAAAAGAAGACAATGGTGATAGTCAACCTGTTTTTTTCTTCATATGGGAAGTGACGACGAAAGCTATGTCTGCAAATATTTTCACATGCAATGAAATTCTTCATTGAATTTGGTGGGTTTCTTATAATTAAACTTAACTGTATCTGCTGACTAACGACGTTTCCATTTCATGATCATATCCGACAAATACTGCGCTGAGATAGCCCCGTTGGACAACTCATGTGCTTAGGACAACTTGGAGGATAACTTGGACAACGCTTCACTCATGTGATTATATCCTTTGTCAGTTTCACGCTTTCTAGGCTGTGGACGTCTACATAAAGAAACCAAAGGACGGCGAACGGGTGGCATGTGGACGATAGCCCCCTTCGACAAATGCCCCCTGGCTTTGCTCCAATTGCCCTCCAACTGGCGCTCCCAAAAACAAATGCCCCCCGTAACTAATGCCCCCCCCCCTAATTAAAGCCCCTTAAATAATAACAACTGACCCCTTTGTCAAAAATCTATGTATTTGGTCATCAATTACTCAATATAAATAACTAACATTTAAAAAGGAACATGGAAATTCCGAACAACGAAAAAACAAATGAACATGTGATAACATTAACAATATCGACGGGGTACCTTAGTAGCCAGACGTGGGCGACTGGTAGCTAATACAAGGTTTGGCAGACGTTGTACAGAATTTTCAACGGGAGGAACAAAATCAGGCTCGCTAGGAGCAGCGACTGCAAGAGCTCCAGAAGCTGTAGATGGAAAATCAGGCTCAAGAGAAGAATTATCCACTGAAGAAGGAGCACTAATCTCTGCTGCAACTGGAAATGCCCTTATTGTTCCAGCCAAAAAGCGTCTCCTAGGTTGAATGGTTTCCCTTACAGGCGAATCAGCTCTGTTACGACTTCTCAGAAAAAAAACTCAAAGATGCATGTTTTTTAATTATGCATTTACGTCTGGCTCAGTAAGATTCCTTGATTTTCTTAGGAATTCTCGCATGGATATTACTCCTTCAATGAAGTCCTTCTCATTTTTGGCGATTTTGTCATTTCTCTTACACTTTGCCAGAGGCTGGCTTCGAGTTTTTCGAATGTTTTGTGATTCGGCTAAGTAATCGCGAGCTTTGGAATCTTATGCTTCTTTCATAAAATCTAGAAAAAAATGAACGTAACAAAGAGTAATAGAATTTTGTAAATCACAGGGATTTATTTACAAAGAAAATCCCAAATCCCAAACCTCTTCTCAATAAGGCTGTTCGATGCCTTGAGGGCTGTCTCGTTACTATTACAATTAAGCCCCTGAAAATCTATCAGAAAACTACTCCCGCCCTTACTGCCTGGTTTCCTGACTGTTTGGGCACTTAGTTCCACCAAAAAATAATAGGCGGAATTTATTTTCGAAAAGCGTGGTCGGATTTTTATCATCAGCCACTACCTACAGCCCAATACCGGTTGAAGCTTATCAGTCTGTAACGGCTCTCATCTAAAATGACAAAGATGACGGAAATGCAAAAGCCATCTCCTTATCTCTGAGTTAATCGTGGAAGTGGATTTCAACAGAAACCTTTATCGCCTCGCCTGATGTAGCGTAGCTATTGCACATGCCCCCAATAGATATATCATGTATCCCGTAGTAATAAGATATACCACGCGCTGCTATATAACGCGCTGCCCCTTGTAGTTAAGAACATTAGTTCTATTCACTGTAGTCACGAATACACATGTGAGAATATTACACCTGATGGTTCCTAGAGTTGAACTTGAACGAATGCCATATTTACGCCAATTAATGGATAATGCTGAACCACTACATCAGTCAACTCAACAAAGTAACGATTGTGGATTTGAAATTTGACAAATGTCTCCCCCTCGGCCGACTAATAATCGTGGAGCTGGACGTCAATCAAGACCACCTTTGTCTCCTGTAAACCTTGGCGCTGAACGTGAACAAATGCCTCCATTTCGACCGGTTGATAGTCGTGAAACTGAACCCGAGCAAATGCGACCACCCCAGTCTACTGCAAACCATGGAGCTGGACGTGAAAAAGTACCTCCATTTCGACCAATTGATCATCGTGGAGCTGAACATGAGTAATTATTGTCATCTCCTTCGCCTGCTAGTCGTGAAGGTGAACGTGGACAACAAATCCCCCATCTGGACGGCTGATAATCATGGAACTGGACGTGATCAGGTTCATCCACCTCGGTTGCCAGTTAATCAAGGATCTGGACATAAACATCTGTCTCCGTTTCGGCCATCTGGAAGTCGAGTTGCTGAACCCGGGAAAATGCGACGAACTCGTTCACCTATCATTCGGGAAGTTGATCGTGAACAAATGCCTCGATCTCGACCGGTTGATAATCATGCAAAAACGTGACGAAAGAAGACAACTTCCACCAAGAGAGAACCGTGAAGCTGAAATTGAACAATTCCGTCTGTTTACCACGTCATCAACGAGGACAAGGTGATGCGGTAGACGAGATTCTTTACATGCTTAGGCAGCAACAGCGACAAATCAACGTCTTGGTAAATGGTGGGGGCCTTCACCAGCCCCTCGAAGAGAATCATGCCCTTAGTGAAGTCCTTCGACTGCAGTCCAATAATAAGCTGGAAGAATTTGAGAAACAGCTTCAGAATGATAATGTTCAAAAAAATTTGGTATTTTGCAACACAAATTGGAATGGTTGACACAAAATAATTTATATTTCTATATTTTCAGGTGGACTTCATAAGATTCGAGGGTGGTGCAACAGCGAAAGAAACTATTGAAATAGCCTTGAGGGCCATTTTCAAAAATTGTCTAGGTAAATTGGGAAGGTAAATTGAAACTTGGAGTCAGAAAAACAAAATTTGAAGGGAGTCGTATAAAAAAAATTTGTTTGGTAATTTTAAAATCAAAGATTTCCTTAATTGATGGTCTACTAATATTTGTTAATTTTTTAGCAACTATCAAATCAACAAATGCTTTTTCACAGACCGACAAACACAAAATGATTGGATACGTGAAAAATTGGTTACAACATGCACCGGCAACTCAGCAAGAACCAAAACGGATGCTCGAAGAGGCGAAAGAAATTAATTTGAAGAAAATTTACATTATTTATGTGTGCAATTATTTTTTTGTTCAAAAGGCTACTCGTTAATATGCGTTGTTTATGTTTTATTTTTTAAAGAAATGAAACTTTTGTTTTCGTTAAAACTTTTTACGGGTAAAACTAATGTCAAATGAAGCGTTTTGTTTTTTATATGCAACGTTAATTATACGGTAATTTCTGGATTTTTTAAGATCTTGCGCATGTCCACACCAAATGTATTAGATAGCTACAGTACCTACCTAAAGTTTGGGAACGCGCGAGAGAACCTTATGAAAAAAGGCGTTTTTCTCGGCGTCCCCAAAAAATCCAATTTTCGTCGGATTGCGACGAATTTTTTTGTTTAGCCGTAGCCATTACGAGTGGCATGAAGCTGATTTTATTTTAGATTTTTCCTATCAAGGGAGGAGTAACCTTTAACTCAAGCCCTAAGTTTGGGAACGCTCCGTAGAGTTATATAGAAATAAGGGTACTTGAAGGGGGAATAACTACAGAACGGGCTAAGATAGGAAAATGCGGAAAACTATGAAATGAAGAGTTTCACTAGCTGGACAGCATTCTTCGTTTTCAGTTTTTTCCCGTCATATTAATTGTTGTCAATTATAAATTGAAAACAGTTTTATTTTATGGTATGGCCCGTTTTTGTCCCTTTCTTCCCCCCCCCCATTTCCACCCACGCCGGGTTGTCACTCCCTCGGGGCAGTTAACTTCCCCCTTTTCTTTTAAGTTAACTGCACTTTATTAACTGCCCTTTACTTGCCCCAAGCGGCACCGAGTTTCCCGTTGGGATTCTGTACAAGTTTTTTTACCACCGGATGATGAGTTCGAACCATTCTCCAGAGATGGCGCTGATCATATTTTGAACTGCGCGCCTCGAAAATTATAATTTTTTGAACTGCGCGCCTTGAAAAATCTGCCCTCTATGCTGGCATCTAGGCTCTAGCGACTAAAATTTAAAACTTAAGTATGAATTTCGCGTCAACGATCGCTACCTATCATCTGTGAAACCGGGTAATTGCTCTGTTGCTTATACTGCCACTCAAGCACTCCAGCCAACTTTACTCTCCAGACACTAACTAGAAATACAGTAAATCGCAAGAAGATAGAAGAGTGGCTCAAAGTCTCAGACACAGAACTTCCATTTCAGGAAAGTTTACTACCTATGAAAAACTATCCATCACATCCAGTTTCCTTCAAGGAGGAGAAAAATGTCGTACAAAACTGAATCAAATAGTTTTTTAAAACCAGAATTTGATCAAAATTGTTTTCTTAGTGGTGGTGGTGGTGAAGAGCATGTGAGTGAACACAAGGGACTTCTGATGGATGACTAAGGCTTACGTGTTACATAAATTAGTCTTGAACTCCAACAGGCCTGGGATTTCAGATCAATGAGTCAAAGCCCTAAAAACTGTAATGCAGGTATTTGTCTGATGTTGAGTAGGGGAGAGTTGTACTAGTTGTCGCTTTTTTTGTTTTTGAGACCCCACTTCTTTATTTCTCAATATTTTTTATCCCCGCTAGGCTTAAAAAAAGAGGAAAAAATTAGCTATAAAAAGCATATTTTTAGTTTCTGACAATTTGCTTTGTTTGAAACCAAAAGCACTTTGAAAATGAAGGAGTGTGGGTCGAGTCGGGGGGCAACATGCTCATGTACGCGGGGTAGGATGGCCCATGTTATTCTTACGGGCTAAAAGAACACCTCGCGATGGCGTCATCAACTAAATTTTCCGAAAAAATCTCTAACCCAGCAACACAAGTTGCCCCGAGAAAAGGTTTCTTTGTTATTATTGTGTTTTCAAGCAATAATATTGTTAATAAAAATAAATAAAAATTGGTTCCTGAAAGAAGAAAGAATTTCCTTTCAGAAACTATTTTTCATAAATTTTAAGTTAACTGGGGAAGTCCACAAAAGAAAAAAGAAAACGAAATGGACGACACGATTTAAGGGCCAAAAAATTATTTTATTTGCTGTATATCCATACTACATGGACTATTTCCGTAATTTTTTTTTAAAGATGCGCATTATTAAAAACTATAACTGGTAAAATTTAAATGCAATCCCTCGGTCGCAAGAGGACGAAAAACGCTGTTTGACAAGTTACCCACTACCTCCGTTGCCCCGTTCTCCCCGTGAAGTGAATTCATCGCTCATCAATATTTATGTTTTTATTCTTTTTCAGTGCTCTAAATATGATTCTGCTATAAACTCACCCTTTTGCCTTTTATCTGAGCAAATTTGTCATCATTACCAATATTATTCTTAATAATATTGGTTGAATGGTTGTTTAAAGGGATTGCTGACAAAGATATCATACCTGCGGTGGTTGGTTTTCAGTTATTACCAAACTTATTACAATGTGAAAAAGAGTGGCGTTAGAGATTTCTCTAATCTCTCAGTGTTGTGTTATTGGTTTTGTTCTATTTTATTTTAAAGAAACGATAATCTGTCTGTATACTCGGGAAGTTACAGTATGTTTATAAAACCTTGGCGGGAATATCAGATGATGACATTTCTGTTTCTACACGACGCTGGACTTTATTTATGGGGTGCCGTTTTTCCCTTTATACAACATATCTATCGTTTAATTTATTTCAACTCCGTGTCATCATTAAACATATAAAGTTGCATTGATATATTATTAAACCTACCAATTCATACTTTGATATCAAGAAATCAACCATACTATTTGTATAAATTGATTAAACATTAATAAATTAATTAAATACATTTCAAACATGAATCAAACATTAATAAATCAATAAAATTCATATCAAACATGAATCAAATCAATTTAACAAAATAATCGAGGGAAAGAATCATTAACGTGAAAATGGGAAACATTTATTATTTATGTGGAAAAAGGAATAATATTAAATGATTCTACCGATTCCATAAAATTTATAATTTAACTTCGAATTCAAGTTGTTAAAAAAGACAGCAACCTAGCGGTTTATAAATGCTTCATTCGCTCACCCCCTTTATAGCCAGGGAACGGGAACGGGAGCGGAGAGCGAGCGGTGCGATAGCGCCATCATCTTGGAATAGGTCTAAGCAATTCATTTTATCGTATTATTTACGAAACGTGCAAGCGCTAAAATATATTTAAAGCTATTTAACACGCATCGCATCAAATTTTATTAACAGGCGTAACAATGGAAGCGATTGCGGTGACTGGTCGAAAGAGTAGCGCTTGCCCGTCCGTTATTTTAGCGCTTACCGCGCGTCCGTTCGCGATTTTAGTGCTAAGCGTCGCCCATTTGCTTTTTTAGGCCGCTCACTGCGCGAAAAATAATTAAGTCAAATATTTCGCGCTATAGATCTAGCGCTAATATGTAAGCGCGCATGTCGCTTATCATTTACTTTAAAATTCACACGATGCGCTTAATTTAGTGCAATTCATTTTATCATATAATTTATAAAACACGCATTGTAAATATTTAGCGCTAGGTCATGTCACCTTTAGCTTCATGTCACCTTTTTGCGGCTAATACAGTATCATGCCGATTATACACAGCTCAATAGAAGCTTGTCCGCCTTTTTCCTTCCGTCCGATATCCATCCGCCCACATAGGCCTGTATACACTGATTTTCCCGATATATTAGCGCAATTAATTTCAGCCTAAAATTTGCAAGAAGTGTTCCCCTTTAGTTAAATTTATAGTGCGATGCAAATGCGCTAAATATTTTCTCTCCTGCAACACGGCCAACTGGAACTTGTCCCGCAGCGTCAGCTCAGTGGGCGAGATACACAGCGACACTTTCTCTATGCATTTACTGCCAAAACATGGACCGAAACGTTCGGCACGGATTTCAACAGAACGGAAAGGATAAGGGCTTAGTCAAGAAGTAGGACACCGATTTGATGCTCGTCGAGTCGACGATAAACGAACAGAAGCAGCAAAATAATAAAAAATTTACGTACGGGAAATGTATATATATGTATAAACGACCGAAATTTGCCCCCTTTTTTATGTTCATATAAACAACCATTCGATGGTTTTGAATGAGCTTGTGTTTTTTTTTCTCCGCTTTTAGACGGTTACTTTTTTTCGCAAGAGGAAGACGGATCGGTGCTTCGAAAATGGACATCTAGTTCGAGCCTACGATGTCACTGCCTTGATGTCAATGCTTGCTGCTTATATGAAAAATTTTTTAAAGAAACACACAAACGAACGAACGAAACAATACAAACAATCCGTAAAAAATGCAGTGCTCTGTGGTGCTGTCAACGAATTAGACTAAAAACATAAATTGCATGGGTAAATACCGGGTAAATAAAATCACCAAGCAAAAAATTTCGATCCCCTCCACCTTTCATCCAATTATCGAGAAACTGAAACGGTCATTCGTTGGTGCTGGAGACTTTTGTCGACAACCCTCATGCTAAATTTCGTCGTGTCATATTCTATAGTCCCTTTCTAGTCCCAAAATTGCTAGATAAGTGGCTGGCTAATTAAAATCTTATCAGCCGGGCAAGGCTTCGGGAATTTCCTTGTGAGGGTTTATTAGTTGGTATTCATATTGATATTACGTAATTACACTGGCTACCTTACTGAAGACCGGTTTGGATGTCGACAGCTTTTTTTCAAATATAGTTGTAGCGCCTAGACAGACGGTGATGGTACGAGAAAGGCGAGCCGTGCCAAATTTGGCGATCATATTTCATTTTCCGACAAACTGAGAGAGATTTCAGGCTTATAGGTCACTGCATTATTGTACGCTATTTATTAATTGATTACTTGAATATTCGATTCTTATGAGATTTAGTGTACAAAAATTTCTTATAATAAACATTGTCCATTTGATTTAATGGTTTTATAGTTACTCGTACTATTTATTTCATTTATTTTTCCTTTAACAATTTCAAAATATATTTTTGTTTGATTAAAAATTTTAAATGTCATTCGTTCTTTCATGGAACATAACCCACAGCATTGTAGTTTAATAAAAACAAATAATTTTATTCGCATCTTTATTCAATTATTTTTCTTGGATTTCCCGTTTGATTCCAGCATTTCTGATCATTTCCTCTTTTTGAAATGATTTCTTATGTTTTTACAAATTTATATCAGCAACTGCTATTTAGTATAACCTTACCATTGACGTCATCTCTATTTCATTAATTGTTAATCAATTAATTGTGTTTGATCTCTGTTAGATGTGGTTTGATCGCTGTTAAAAACATTGATTTTTGTTTAATCCGTGTTTGATTTGGTTTGATTCATGTTTGATCCATTTGATCCATGATTGATTTTTGTTTAAATATTTTTCTATTCCTGTGTATGCTGATAGAAGGGAAAAACGGCACCCCATATTTATTCGCACAAGCGGAAAAACCAAATTCCAATCGATCGAAGAAGATGGAAATGATTTACTGAAACTTAATTGCCAATCAAAATGGTACGACGAGTTTTAATTTTACTTGTTATTGAGATAATTTAAACTTAATTAAACGATTGCTAATGCGAATCACGATGGGAGCAAATGTGCACTCGTCAATCGACAATTTAAATTTAATTAAATTAAAATTTTCCTTCACCCACAGTAATTGTCAGTTCTCTTTTTAGAATACCATTATAAAACATAAAAACGCGGGTTATAAATTAAATTAATTTGAGTTAATAATTGATAACAACTTTTTTTTCATTTTCCCTGTTTGACCATGTCCGCAAGGTAATCTCCGCTTCAGTAAACGTTAGATTTTCTATAGCCACGTACAAAACAAATAACATCAGACCATGAGACTGACATTTAAAAATTCTAATCGAAAATTTATCTTCTTATTTACAGACACAAAGACCTGTTGTTCTCAATTTATCACTAACCTTTAAGTTGGACGCAACTACAACAGGTCCAAGTGTATAAATTGAAACGCACGTCCAGTTTGAAAACACAGTTTCATCTAGCTATAATTTCGAATAACAAAAGAATGGCGCATTTTTCTGTCGCCTCACTCACCCAAGTTGTTTTGCTGTGGGTTTTCATCTGTTGGACGCCGAGTTCGACTGGCGCTGCCTTTTACTTGGAGGAAGAATTCCTACAACTGAAGGAAAATTATGTGAGAATGAATTTAAATTTCCTTTTCATGCGAACGATGCTTCTGTTGTCGACAGTTCGATTCAATTTGTTATTTTTGATGACTTATTTTAATTTTATTTACCAATAGATTCAAATGAAACAAGACGTGACAAGTTTGAAATCGACAGCGATTGAACAGCAGGCAAAAGTGACACAATTGGAGGCGCAACTTGAACTAAATGTAAGTCTACTGGTGTTAGTTTAATTCAGAGTTTCACGGTGAATAAAACACTTTTGCTTTTCTATGAAAGAATGAACGAAGACAAGATTTGGCATTGAAAGTAACTCAGTTAGAGGCCAAAAATGTCCAACTGGAAGTCAAACTTCAGGATCAAGAAAGAATTTTAACTTCCTTATTGGAAGCGGCTGAACTTCCGGTTTCCACTGATTCAAAATTATTTCCAGTTAATAAAAAAATTTCCATTCAATCAACTGGAAAGATCGGAATCCCAAGGACATGCAGAGAACTTCATGCGGCCGATCCTTCACTTCCATCCGGAATGCACTGGATCGATCCGGACGGACAAGGTGTCGGTGATAACCCAATTTACGTTTACTGCGATATGACATCAGGTGAAATACTTACATTTCCAATTCAAGATCTGATTCATTATCTTTCCATAAAAACAGGATCAACCTCAATTGTACACGATAGTGAATCTTCTATAAATGTGGGCCACTGCGCCGATGCCGGGTGCTATTCACGTTCCATCAACTACAATTCGTCAATGGGACAAATCAAAGCTTTGATGGAATTATCCACTGAATGCCATCAGTCGATTAGAGTCAGTTTCAATTGATTAGTTTAATTGATTTTATTTTATTTTCACATTTTTTATTTTTTATTCTATTATTAGTACGACTGCAACTATGCTCCATTCGAGTTAAATGGCGTCGCCTATTCCTGGTGGAATGACAGAGAAGGAAATGCGCAATATTTTTGGGCCGGAAGTAACACGGGCGGAGTTCACACCTGCCAGTGCGGAATTGATGGAAACTGTGTCGATTCAGCGGTGAAATGCAACTGTTACACGATTTCACCAATTCAATTAGTCGACGACGGTGACTTACGGTTCCCACGATTATTTAGAATTAAAATTAATAAAATTAATTTTGTTTGCAGGTGTCATTACCGACAAAAATGTTCTGCCCATCACTCGTTTGAATTTCGGACGAACTCAACTGGAAACTTCATCCGGCGTCCACACGCTGGGCCGACTCGTTTGCACCGGTTTAGTGACTTTGACTGGACTGCCAAAGTCGTGCCAAGATTTGTGGTTAATTGGCCACACCCTGAACGGATTTTATTACGTCATGGGATCGGCGAAAATGGAATCCGTTTACTGCGATTTCACTAAACTACCGGACGATGCGGGTAAATGTCTGATGATTCTCAAGAATTATTCAGTTGCAATTATTATCTATTTTCTAATTCTATAATTGATGGATAAGGTTTTCAAAAATGGATCGGATACGCCGACGTTAAATCGGCACCCGTCCATTTCTACGTCCAAAGAAATTCTTCATTTTCCACAATGTACACTCCGATTCCGTACGATTTGACGGTGATGAACGAGGGACATGCCATGGATTTGACATCGGGGATATTCACGGCACCGCGACCGGGAATTTATTTTTTCTCTTTTGCGGGAACGGCGTATCTTTCATCTTCATCTCCTGTTGCGTTTCATTCTCGTCTTATTTCGAACGGGAATCTAATCGGGGCGAGTTACGTCAGAGAAGATAACGGCCCCGTTAATCAATTGAGTCCGTTGACCCTCCAGTCGACGCTGAACTTGAAAAAAGGCGATCAACTCTGGGTGGAAATTTATTATTCTTTCAGTTCATCCTCGTCTTTGTATGACGTCAGTACCCACCACTTTACCCATTTCATGGGTTTCATGTTGGAGGAGGAAATTGTGGCGTCCCTTTGAGGTTTCGGGTTCAACATTACAACTATTATACATGTGTAACTGTGAAACGATTTATCAAAATTCCAATCCGTAAACGAATTAGACGCGAGTGAATTTTCTCCCATTTCAAGGCCTTCCGTTTTTTGTCAATCTGGCAATTAAAATTGCTTTTTTGTTCTTAATGTCTAGAGTTTTGCAGATAGAATTTTGAAACTTGGCTTGTGTATTTAGTAAGTGTAATTACATCCACAGTTCAATTTTGGTAAAGAAATATCCATTTCTTAATGAATTGGAAACGAATGAGTTTATTTCCCTTCTCCTTAAAATTCCCTTCCCCAAATTTTCGTGTCGACGTTCATTTTGCAAATTTTGGATGTTGAACCCGAAACCTCAAAGGGACGCCACAATTTCCTCAAATGGGAGAAAATTCAATCGCGTCTAATTCGTTTACAGATTGTAATTTTGATAAATCGTTTCACAGTTACACGTGTATAATATAGTTGTGCTTGTGCATGAGTAAACATAAGGGCGGGGGAATAGAAAAATTTGTTTGGATTGCCACAGTTTTTTCAAACAAAAAAATTAAAATTTCTTAATTTGTTTTCCTATCGCAGCTCGAAATTTAATAACATCATCCCGAGAATGAAACGCTTTTATTCCCTATGTCTATCTCGGTTATCTTTAGCAAATGCGTTTCACTTTTTTGGTTTTCATTTACAAATGTGAATTTCGGCCGCCGAAATGGACAGACGCGCCATCTATTCGCTGGGTATGAAAATGAACAGCAACGACAGCACAAGCACAACTATTATACACGTGTAACTGTGAAACGATTTATCAAAATTCCAATCTGTAAACGAATTAGACGCGATTGAATTTTCTCCCATTTGAGGAAATTGTGGCGTCCCTTTGAGGTTTCGGGTTCAACATCCAAAATTTGCAAAATGAACGTCGACACGAAAATTTGGGGAAGGGAATTTTAAGGAGAAGGGAAATAAACTCATTCGTTTCCAATTCATTAAGAAATGGATATTTCTTTACCAAAATTGAACTGTGGATGTAATTAGAGAGCAATTTAACATTTAAATTATTTCGTGTTATAGTTAAATGACACGATTGCTAGTGCTAGGGGCTCGTGTACTCGTCGACAATTGGCAATTCAAATAAAAATTTAAGTCCTAATTAATTAAAATTATTAAAATCCTGCGACCGTGAGAAGGAAATAATTAAAATGTAATTGAATCAAATTAAAATAGTGAAAAGCTCCCTTTAAGGTAAACAAGATGTGTAGACTGTAGTTGCATTCGTGTTTATTCGAGCGAAATAAAAAAAATTCAAAATAAAATCAATTTTTATATCTGCCAATCAAAAGAGTTTTTCACATCCCCTGCCCTTATTTTTAGAGATACAAAAGCGAAATTTTCTGGACGAGTGCACAACTGTTATTAGAATTCACCAATAAAAAAAATTATTTGAAAATTCCAATCCGTAGGTGAATTAGAGGCAAAAAAATTTTCTCCCATATTAAGACCTGCCGACTGCTTTTTTGTCAATCTGGCAATCAAAATGGGTGTTTTGTTTGTAACGTCTAGAGTTTTGTAGATTGAAACTTCAACAAGTGGTGTATGGGGGGCGGGTAGGTGAGTCGGATAAGGCGTCGCTTGGTGATCGGGGGGCACCGGAGACCTGAGTTCGACTCTCCTGGTGAGCATAGTTGCTCCCATACCCGGGCACTACCACTACACATACAATACAGATCTCTTCCTACACAGGCCACTAGTTAGTAAAAATCGTACACAATGATGGTACTTCCATCCCCCTCCTTGGGGCTCCTTCCACACAATACAACACTTACACTGCTCACGCCATCGAACAAAAAACCATAGCAATCTACTATCGCCGGTGCGTAAGGTCATCTAGATTAGAAGACCAGTCTGTGAATAAAAAGCAGACGGCACCAAAAATACAAATACAAATACAAGTGGTGTATGTATTAAGTAAGTGTATACCTAAAAAATACCAATACCAATACCAATTAAGTAAGTGTATTTGCATCCACAGACAAATTTTCGTCAAGAAATGCCTACCCCTTAATGAATTAGAGTCACACGAATTATCTACCCTTTCCCCTTATAATTCCCTTCCCCAAAATTTCGTGTCGACATTAAACAAAAATGTCCGGGTCGAAAATGTTTCGTGTCGCCAATGATGTTGAACTTCAAAGGGCCGCCACAATTTCCTCCTCCAACATCCATGAAACCCGTGAAATGGGTCGTGTGGTCGTAGGCCTACGTGTTGTCATACAATTTCGAGGATGAACCGGAAGAATAATAAATATCTTAATTCATCGGGCGAAACCCGCCACCCCCGCCCCCCCCCTCACCCCTCCGGATTCACCATACCGAATCAGATTCATGTCATTCATTTTGAATTTCATGTTTACTTTTGCTTTTTTAATGTTGAATTGATATTTCCTACAGGAACCTCGCAAACCGGAACGGGATGCCATTTTGAAATTCGCGCGGTGAAAGCAGGGTTGCCATCCACGGAAAAGGCTTCTTCGTGTGAAAATCACGTTACACACCCGCACCGCGTCTGCTCGATACTTGGACCAATTAATTTGGTCTGCTCCCGTTCCACTAAATGACTAAATAGAGAATTCTTCGCTCTATTTGATCGTGTTTTTAATTTTTAGGATACCTTCTTTTTCATTTTCACGCAATTTTGGTGTTAAACAGCCATACCCATTTTGAAAAGTATTGCGCGATACCAGAAACAAATTAAAAAAGTATTTTCGATGACGTTTTCATCGTTCATCGAATCGATAGTCTCAACCCTGTAAACACCTGCGTCTGTCCGGCCTTTTTAAAATAAATGGTCTGCTCCTTGATTTTGCTACTTACCATATTAATCCCTGTCTAATTCTAAAAAACTACCCAGGATAGCCAATTTTACACTTTCAATGCAATCACACCGACTTCGGGAGCGTCTTTCGGCGTGATTGGACCATTTGCCAGGCGACAGACTTGAATATTCGGACTCATCGTAACATAATTAATCAAAATCAGCATCCCAATTGTAGGATACTGGTTTTTGTAGGACGACCCTGCTGTCTCTCGGACTACTCGGACTAACCTTTCCGATTTAGAATTGTGTGAAAAATAATCGTTAAGTTGATTTTCCTACTACTAGATGGCGTATCAGAATGCCTAGTGATCGTGAAATTTAGACATAATATATATAGATATCGCCATCACTATAATAAGTTAATACCCCTCAAACGGGACACTGCATAGGAAATCCGAAAACGGAATTCTAATTTCTAACACAAGCAACCACGTTTCAATTTCCCTAATTCTGATATTCCCTTTACAAGAACGGAACATCCACACGAATGTTTGGCGCTAGTATCGAAACAAATTCCTACATTTTAAAAAATGTATTTCACGCATTTAAAAAAAATGCAATTTTTCTAAAATATTATTTTTTGTTTTGTAAGCATTATCGCATTATAATAAAGTTGTATTGCATATTTAGTTTTTTTCAAAGTCGAAATTTTCCACCTAGCGGCAATGGCCCGAAGTCTCGCCTCGCCTTAGGGAATGAGATGCAGAGACAGGCAAGCGCCAAGCGGCCGGGCCGACAGAACGGGCAACAAGCTGTCAGAGTGTCAGGCTCCATTCTGCTATTCCACACTCAAGCTCGAAGTCAAAGGGCTGATTGCTGCACAGTGAACAGTAAGTTTTAGGTGGGGACTGGCGACTGGAAGTGTCTGGGAAAAGTTTGGTTTGGGAGAAGTAGGTTGAGTTGATACAAAAATGAGCAAATCTTGTTCAAGGTGTGATAAGGCAGTGTACCCTACAGAAGAACTGAAGTGTCTGGACAAGGTAATTGTGTTACTTATTATTGGAAAAAGGGGTTAAAATGTAAATTAACAGATTGCTTCGTGTTATGTGTGGTGTACGTATGGGATTCATGAAAAACGCCGCAGGTCGGCCCGTCACGATTTCAAGAGGGAGAGTCTACTTTTACAGCATTCCTTACTAGAGGAGCGACAACCTCGGGCGTTAAACATTTTTTTTTCTTACTTTGGGTTTCTCTTTTTTCATGCATCTTTGCAACGAAATATTTTATGTACATATATACATACCGGCTTTGATATTGCTTTTCGTAACTGGAAATTTCATCAACGAAGAAGAACAAAAACAAAAAAAAATAAACAAAAACACTTAAACAACGAATATTGTTGTAGTGCCCTTACAAACCTGTTGCACGAAATAGAAATCTTCCATATCGGGAGATTTTTCTCTGGTATACAGATCCTCCATTACGGCACATGACATATATAGTATCATCATTGTTTAATCATTCTTCGTCAACGTTTACGACCCAACAAATGGAAGCATCAGAATGAATTGTTGAACAGCCTCGAAAAGAACTTAGTTATTGATTTAGGTTATCTAATCTAATTGTAGTCCCATCTTATCAATGGCCACATGAGTTGACGTATGTTTGATCTACTTATTTTATTATTTAAATCATTCATTAGTGCCGTACATGACATCGGCAATAGAGTTTCCGAAAGCATAGCTTTAATCTTGTTTACAAAGGTTTTCTTATAGTACAATAAGTATAATTAGTTGTGGTTATTTATCTCTGTTTCAGTTTGTTGCTACCTACATACAATGATTGATTTTTTTTTATGTTCTAGCTATGGCACAAAACATGTTTCAAATGCCAAACCTGCAGTATGGCCCTCAACATGAAAACCTACAAGGGATTCAACAAACTGCCCTATTGTGAAGCGTAAGTTTCCTTGTGTTTAAATCAGTAATATTAAATTTCCATAAAAGACTATAGAGCATGCATTTACTTTCTAAAAGTTTGAAACATTTGGTTACATGTTTTTCATGCAGCGGACGTAGTGCAGTAAATTTGAACAGGTTTAATATCGAGCGAGTATTGCTATTAATACTCGCATTTTTTAAAACTAGGCACATCCCCAAAGCAAAGGCGACAACTGTTGTTGAAACACCTGAAATGAGACGTCTTGCTGAGAATACTAAACTTCAATCCCAGGTCCATATCAATAACGGATAGATAAAAGAAACATTTACTTACTTTTTTCCGTTATTTATATATTTTTATAGGTTCAATACCACGCCGATTTCGAGAAAGCCAAGGGTAAATTCACCCAGGTAGCCGATGACCCTGAAACGCTTCGAATCAAAGCCAACACTAAGATAATAAGGTTTGCTTCGTATATATTTAACGAAATTTCTATTAATTGAGTGTGCACGATTGAAACCACCGTTTTATTTCTAACAGTAATGTTTCATATCATGGAGACCTCGAAAAGAAAGCTGCTATGGAACAGAAAAGGACTTTAACCGGCGACGAAGCGAACGGACACGAGAATTCTGTCCCAGGTATTTACCACCATACTTCGTACAATTCACGAATGCGAAAGAAACAAAAGAACCGTTCGGCACTTAGAAAAGATATTTTGCCCTCGTCGTGCTGCGAGCTTGCGTTACAGATGCAGAAAATGCTCAAGATATCATACCCAATCGACAGCGTCAAGAAAACGAGTTCGCGTCTTACGATAATACGCCCACTGGCAATACCCGATATTTTTATAGCCAAGCCCATTCCACCTATGAAATCCTATCGAACTGGCAAGGTCTGGTCTAAAAAGAGACCTCATGAGCCGAAAAAATGTGATAATCGGACAGTGGCTAAAAGTTGCTCAGATTCAAATTTATCCAAAGATCGGTTGTCATCACTCCTTCCAAAAAGACGTCACTCCTACGTGGAACATGATTTGCCATCAACTGATACAAATTCTCTCCCCATAATCAACTCATCTACTAACTTGCATTCCCCGAAACATTTGAATCAAATGTTGATCGATCCTTTGGCATGCCGTCAAGTGCCTCGTGTTGTGCCTTGTGTTCATTGCTTGATGGACGTAGGTTTTGTGTCACAGGTGACGCAAAACAGACTTTTGATTGATAGAAATTTGACCAGTTTGCTCAACGATTTTCTCCAGACCACCGGTTTTCAACATATCATTTTCTGTTAATGGGATGGATGTGTTAGAGTTGTGAATAGAATAGCTGGATGGGTTTAATGCTTGTGAATTAGTCGTCGAATATCCTCTCGTTTGCCAATCACCTTGTTGCTGTGTTGTGCTGTACTCATGTTAGATTTTCGTGTTTGTCTCGCTTGATTGTAGTGGAAGATGTGCAACCCGACCCTATAGTTGAAGTCATACCACAACATCAACGAAGTGTACCGACTGCTCTACCATCACCCCCACATCATCAGCAACAGCAGTATCCACAACATCACTCTAAATATCCACAGCAACAACAACAACAACAGTTACATCAACATCCGGACAATCATCACATTCAATCCCTTCATAGACAAACTGAAATGAAGACGTCTTCGATTCGCACTGGCGCTCCCAACTCGGATTCTTCGCAAAACACGCGGTCAACTACAAGTTCGACTGTGGTCTATTGTTCACAGCCCAACATGTTGGGTAACTCGCTTTTTTTGTATATTCCCGTCTGCATTTATTCACAGTTACTAGTCCTTTTTTGGCATGTCAGTCCAGTCGTGTGCCCTAAAGTTCAAAGATCTTGAATTGGTCCGTTAGATGTGGGTTAAGTGTATGAGGGTACGTTTTTTCTCTTTTTTCGTTTTTTTTTAGAAAGTGAACACGTCATTTTCAGTATGTAATTACTTTTCTACACTGTGTGTATAGATGTCGATGACGTCATGGATCGGAGAAGTTAGAATGTTGTTGTGAATGAATCACTTTAGAGTGGATACTTAAGCTAGTTTTAAATCAATTGTATTTCGTTTCTAACCAACTTTTTTTTTTTGTTATTTAGCCAACCAATCGCCAGGGCGCCGAGCCGGTTCGATTAATGACTACGATCCTGTCAATGAGAATTATGGTTCTCAAGGTCAGCAGGGATATAGGTTAACTGGACAACAACCAACTCAGTATGCGCAGCAGCAACAGCAACAACAGACTCAGCAGCAACAGCAACAAACTCAACAACAGAAACTCCAGCAGTACTATCAGCAACAACAAAGGCAGCATGCTCTTCACGTGCAGCAGCAGCAGGCAATGCAACAACAGGCGATGCAACAACAGCAACAGGTCATGCAGCAGCAGCAACAGGCTCTACAGCAGCAGCAACAACAGGCCATGCAACAACAACAAGCCTTGCGGCACCAGCAGCACACCATGTCGCAACAGAGCAGTTATACAGGATCTGTCGGAGTTTCTTCGGGTTACCATCAGGCTGCCAATACACAGCCTCGTAGCTCTGGGGTAAACTGGATGACATTAATAGTTAAGTTGCAATATGAAATAATAATATGTGTCATCTTTTATTTCAGCGTTCATTCCGAGCCATGTACGACTATGATGCTGACGATGACGACGAAGTTTCTTTCCGTGACGGCGATGTTATTGTAGATTGCAAACCAATCGATGAAGGCTGGATGATGGGAACAGTTCTGAGGACCGGTCGATCTGGAATGGTACCGGCAAACTACATCGAACCCATCAACTAATATTTTTTTTGTTTTTTTTTTTGTTTTTTCCGCCCCTATCCCTATCCTTCGGATATTTTTTTGCCTTCTTTCCTCGAAAAACCTAGCTAATCATCGGCCTTCCTGCACGCAACACATTCAAGTTTCGGTTCGTTTTGTTTATTTATTTATTATTATTATTAGTTTCCCCTTTTTATTTTATAAATTTCCATTGTTGATGATTAATTCAAGCTTTATTTTCTTTTCTTTCAAACAGAATTTCCGCAGCTAACACATCCGATACCTGGTGATATTTAGTCTTGATCTTCAAATTACCATATATTGCACTAAAACGACAGCTACGTCACTTGCCCTTAAACATCTGAACACAGGACGATGGTGTTGTTTTCAAGGCTTGCTTTCGGTCTTTCGTGTTCTTTTTGTTGTTTCCTTCGTGAAATTTACATACATACGTCCCAATTTTTTTTTTTTAATTAGCCATAGCCATTAGTATTAGCTATGATGGGTGCAAGACGTGACATAATTTGCCTTTCCCCCCCCCCCTCCCCCCTATGAATGTTGGTATCAGATCAAACTTATATCTTGTTAACCAATCACTAGTTAATAATGGTTTCACTCAAGGCGTGTATAATCAGTCGCAGTTTCTACCTTTTGTGTTTTCACCGTCATGCTTAAGCGTTTCGTTCTTTAACCTCGTAAAATCGTAACAAGTCCGAATGTATTTTTGGCTGACAGTTTTTGAAGGGATAGGGAAAAGAGATGTGTGTAATATCTCTTTCAATGTTTTCCGAAGTGCCTTGGAAATAAAGAACGTATATTAACCTATATTGAAATTGAATTGGCTTATGTTGCTTTTAGTATCGCAAATCGATATTCAGCGATGATATTTCGTTCAACTGATGATATAACATCTAAAAATACGAATGTTCCAAAAATCCGTTTCATAACCACAGGTAAGATCTCATTCCATCTTGACTTCTCATAATCAAACACTGTTTGCTAGGAATAGAAAACAAATGAATTCAGACGCCGAGTTTATTATTCACAGTATCTTTCATTTTAATCTATCATTTCTTCATCTCTGCAAGAGGAGTGTAACAATTCACGACGGATTTCTGGTGTTAATGTATGATGTTTGTGAACGGAAATCACTTGAAGCAACGCTTCTTTTTGTTCACTACTAAGATCAGCCTTGTATCGTTGACTGAAGGTTAGAAGTGATTGATGCCACAAAACAGGCATTTCCCTTGTATCCAGCTGAAATCTACATGCAAACAAAGGAAAGATTAATTAACAAGAGTTACAATCCAGTATTTCATAAAAAGTGTAAATATATTACTTTACGAAATGATGAACAGCTGCGTCAACCACACGATACGGCAAAGCGTATTTTTTGTCGAAGAATATTCTCAAAAATATCGAGTTCGATCCACTATAATTCATTTCAGCAAGTTTCAAGATCGCTGCAGCAGAGTGTAGAACGGGAATGGAACAGCGAGCAATGACGGAACCAATAATTATGGCTTCTCTTAAAGTGCAAGTCCCACTCTGCAATTAAATATGAAAATGTATATGAAACAATTTGAAAATATGAAAAACAATCTAACACAACCTCGCAGATCGGAAGAAGAAATCCCTTAAAAAACGCGCCAGGTTTAAAGAGGGCTTTACGTAAGGCTTGATAAAGATGAAAATTAAGTTTTTTGAACTCGGCAATATCATCACGAACACGTGGCAGAAGAACCAAGTTAAAAAACCGCTGGGCCATTTTTTCTGTCAAGTTGGATGTGAATATTCGTGTAGCAGCATACATGGCGGCGGCACTCCATTTCTCCGGATCTAAAAGCAGAACATACAAATCAGTTTTTAAGTTTAATTGCAATTATACCAAACAGAAAATCTTATTACCAGTAATATACAAAATTTGCTCCCAATTTTGCAATGAAGGAATCAGTTTGAAAGCTTTGGGTAATTTTCCACTTCGATAGCGATGTAAAACTGATGCCACACCCAGGTACAACGATTTAACTCGAGGATCCACATCTTGAAACTTGACGCCTTAAATGTTATCAAGTTATTTCTAGTCCATTTAAATCAAATAAATTTGCAACTTACTTTCAATTTCAGAAAATTGACTCTGGATCTCTGTCTGTTTTTCTGTTATTTTTTCTAAAATTATGTCTGCCAGAGTTCTCCTTGGTGCTGGGTTGGGATTCATAAACAATGCCAGGGCTTTTTCATCCTCTTCATCAACTTGCTATAGAGAATACAGTCAACCATCAGTATCTTAACCATCATCTTGATATGATTAATAAGCAGTTAACCTTACCACATCTTCCTCAAATTGTGAATCCTTTTCAAAGTCTGATTCTTCACTGTTTCCATCTCCATCTAAATCTGCTCCTAAGGAAGTGGCTCTTGCCTAGTAAACATAAAATTAACCAAGTTAATAAAACTTTGAGCAACGTAGAGCTTACTTTAAACGAAGAGCCAGTTCCTTCAATTTCTTCTTCAAGTTCTTGTTGTTGTTGATGGGCTTGTTTCAAAATCCTTGCTGAGAGTTTATCATCAACAAACTCATCATCTGCATCAGTTCTCCCTCTGACCTATTGAAACAACCAAAATAGATACACCTATTAATTCACAGAAGTCTCTTGAAGCAATAAAAATATTTCAATTAAACTTACCTTGACTCGCCCTTTACTTGAGGCAATTTCTTCTTTTGAAATCTGTTTGTCAAGACCTTCAGTTCTTCCAGTTCCTGTCTTTGAAACTTTCAGTCTCTTTGCTTTACCCATTTTCTATTGATAACACACGTAAAGACTTGGATTGCAATGAAATTACTAGTTACTACTTACTAGTATCTATGAGCGGTAACCTCACAAATGTTTAGACAACACGTGGGGATGTAAATTGTGTGTACAGTAACCTAGAATGTAGGCGGCCCGAATTTTTTGAAGATGTGACATCGCCCCCTGTGTCGTGTCGCAAGCAGCACCCCTATGAGGAATTCTCTGTAGCTATTTAAATTCAGAGAAAAAATTAAAAGATAGAATAGACCATCTCCCAGTTCCAGCCAATCTTTATATTTTTTAATTATTAAATATATTATTTTAGCTTAAGGATTCTTCTGAATCGGAAGGGTTTTACTTTTTTTCGTTACTCCTGAGTTTACCTTGCGCAAAAAACGGAGAAAAAGTATTGAATTAGTTACGGAGAAAAAGTATAACTTATTTAGGAATCAACGCGACGTACACGCCGTTTATAACAGAATCTCAAAATTCAAAATAATTTTTACTCCTACGGTCCTACCTCTCTTTTATAAGCCACGTATACTATGTAATATTCTATGTAGCTTATGTGTAACAACCATATTGCTACTATAGCTTTATGTTAGCAGTGTTGATATAGAAATTAACACGTGAACCTGTTTGCTGCAAAGAACGCTTTGTATTGCTACTCGCCTAGCCACAATCGTCAACAGCACTGAGTCCCCCTCTCTTATTCCTTTGTCTGGGTAGGTCCTTCTCCCCCTCTCTTCTTTCCTGGCTATCCTGCGTTGCCGCACTGTCCAGTTTGTTTATCTTTTATACTCAACACCTCCCCTCAAACTGGACCCCCAAAAATAAACATGAGCACAGAATACACAGCATATTTGAATCAGACATAAATACTAGGTTCAGTGTCACAAGACAAATAATAAGAAAAGAAATATCAGCCTCCTTTAACTCTTCAGTTACACCTCCCCTACACCCCGAACGCCAATCTTGTCACGGAGATACTTGAAGCGTGGAGCAGCCAGGGGTTTCGTGAGTGCATCGGCCAGTTGCTCCTGGGAGCTTACATAGTTTATCATCTCTTCTGTCATGTCGATCGTAACGCTTCCTTTTTCTGTCCGCTTCTTCTCCTTCTCTCTCACGCCGGCGTTTGTATTGACGGCATTGAGCTCTAACATGCGTAGTGGAGTTGCACTCCCAGCATGTTCTCGGTATACCAGCATGTTGACTGGAAGGGTGGCTTTTT
Source organism: Daphnia pulex (assembly GCF_021134715.1). Lineage (NCBI taxonomy): Eukaryota > Metazoa > Arthropoda > Branchiopoda > Diplostraca > Daphniidae > Daphnia > Daphnia pulex. Next base: position 1,298,225 of record NC_060024.1, on the reverse strand, counting down.
CCTTTGTTCTGACCGTACTGGGCAGGAAGTGCTTGCTCTTTGTGCTGTGATTCATCTCTGTTCGGCTTACTGAGATAGGCAGTATCAGATGTCGATTTTGCTTCTTCGTCGTTGCGCAGGCTCTTGTCCAATGCTATAAGGCGAGTAGTCAGTTTCTTGAGAGTTTTCTCTGCAACAGGCGTGCTGTCCCATGCAAAGGCAAAAACACGGAACTCTGGAGGAAGCGACATGAGTATCTTTGCCATTATTTGATTATCATCAATAGCTATGTTGAGGCTCTTCAGACGGAATGCTATCTGTTCCAACTCAGTCAGGAAGCTTGATACACTTTGGCTTGGTCGAAATGTGCATCCATAGAACTTTGTCCACAATAGAGGTGCATTGTCTGCGGCATCTTCTTCATACTCAGTCTCCAATTTCATCCACATCTCTTGGGCTGTGCTACAAGACATCAGGATCCTTGATTGGTCTTCTTTGATGGCGCCAAATATGTTCTGCATTGCCGTGGTATTTCTCTTGTTCCAGTTGGTTATATCAGCTGCATTTTCAATCACCTGGTCAGCATTGCGTCTCTGATTGTGGTAACAAAACGAGAAGATGGTTAGGTTTGTGATATCCATGGCAGCCTCACATTATCTCAATGTGGAATCTCCCTCACATCATCTCGATGTGGAATACCTCTCACATTATCTCAATGTGGAATCTCCCTCACATCATCTCGATGTGGAATACCTCTCACATTATCTCAATGTGGAATCTCCCTCACATCATCTCGATGTGGAAAAACACTCAGCTGTCTCCTAGATGCTTGCAACTCTAGCACACACTTGTCCACCATCATATGATGGAATTTAGCCAGAGTGACCAAACAGATTGAGAAAGAAACACAAAAAAAGAGAAATGTCCAGCAAACACAAACACACAAAAAACAAAATCAAGTGGCAGAGATTAAGCACTCACGCCGGGATCTAAGTTTGTCAATTTAATAGTTGGTACCACGCCACAGATAGGCATCTCATATCGCGTTGTTGTCAGGCACGGATCACACACATAAAGAAAACAATAAATCATCAATAAACTTACTTCAGCAGGTTGCCGTTGAGTCCCGTTCACGACTTCCCAAAGCTCAACACTTTGTAACGCCAGCTTCATTCCAAATTTCCAAGACGCGTAGTTTTTCCCATTCAGACACCATACAACATGGCGGCGGCCATCTTTCTCCATCACTCCAGAAAAGAATTTCTAATTTCTTGGGAACAGTTAGCCGGGGACACACACAAAAAAAATAATTGTTCAGACAGAGTAGCTGTTAGCTGTGCGTACAGCTGGGCCCATAACCTGTTGATATAGAAATTAACACGTGAACCTGTTTGCTGCAAAGAACGCTTTGTATTGCTACTCGCCTAGCCACAATCGTCAACAGCACTGAGTCCCCCTCTCTTATTCCTTTGTCTGGGTAGGTCCTTCTCCCCCTCTCTTCTTTCCTGGCTATCCTGCGTTGCCGCACTGTCCAGTTTGTTTATCTTTTATACTCAACAAGCAGTTCCTAGATGGCGCTAACGACTGGCCCTTTTGCTTTTTCCCGTATCTTTTAAAACAAAAATAGATTTATCTCGTTAATGGTTTGTGATCAGTATAGGAAATTTATAAAATTTATAAGTTAATTTTTTTAATGGTTAATATAATTTTCTTACCGACATAAGAATCGTACTCTAGTTGAAGTACTCCATGGCGATACTACGCGAAAGAAACTGCCAACGTAGCATACAGGACTACCGGTTGTCAAGTAAGAACAACTCATCAACATCTCGAACGGAACATTTTCATTCACCCGTCTGTACAACGGTTCATCTTATTTCTCTTAGCTCTTGTGTTGTGGTGTATTGCATATTGTATAAAGAAATGGATAACCATGTCCTGGTAATATAGCTACTTCTAGTACTACATTTTCTTTAATCAGCTGTGTCAGACCAACAACAAAATGATACATTTTTATAAAATTTCTTTAGGAACCTTCTCTGTATGTAATTAAAGGAATTGCAATCCTTGACAATGATGGTAAACGTATTCTTGCAAAGTACTATGACCCAAACACATTACCCACTGCAAAAGAACAGAAGGTTTTTGAAAAAAACCTATTCAACAAAACACACCGAGCTAACACGGAAATCATTATGCTAGAAAACATGACTTGTGTCTACAAAAGCAATGTGGATCTTTATTTTTATGTCATGGGAAGTAGCCATGAAAATGAGGTAAAAGATGCTCACAAGTTGTTCACAAAATATTAGTAAATTGGAATTTTTTTCCCCTTATTTAGTTGATCTTGGTTAGTGTTTTAAACTGCTTGTATGATTCCATCAGCCAAATACTTAGAAAGAATGTGGAAAAGCGTTCTCTAATGGAAAATCTTGATGTGGTTATGCTTGCTTTGGATGAAATATGTGATTCTGGGTATGGTTTCCATTCAAACATGTAATCATGACAAGTTTATCAAGATACTATTACCAGTTTACTATTGTGTTGCAGGATTATTCTGGAATCAGATCCCACTGCTATATCATACAGAGTAGCTCTTCGGAATGATGACATTCCAATTGGGGAGCAGACAGTGGCCCAGGTATGTTTGATAACTTAACTACTTAATCAGATATTTAAATAAGGTTTTTTTCAATTTAATTAAATTTAAAATTGAAATTAGTTTGAAATTTTCATTTTCCAGCAGCTACTTCTAAACTAAACAATATACATTTTAAAAATTACTATAATTAAGGGAGAAGATCAATAAATTCTTTAATTATTTCCGTCTGATTTTTTAGGTGCTTCAATCGGCAAAGGAGCAGCTAAAATGGTCTCTTCTGAAATAAGGATCTAAACTATTTCAACCACAATAAATTCCGGTCGTTGAATCATCCTTATCATTATTTTTCTCCTTTTCCAAGTTGTTCTATAAAAAAAATACAAATCTGTTCTGTTGATGCCATCTTTATCAAAATAGCAGATAAATAATTAAAATCAATCCACCGTATTAGAAATTAAATTTTTTGTAACTTGTAACACGCATTATATAACCTGATGGTGTGCTTGGTATTTTACAGCGATCTTTAAAAGATTGTTTTCATTCATCAAAGAATAGTTTGCCTTTTTCTGACATTTACTTCGGGTTTACAAACGAATGAAAGCACAAAAGAAATTTGTTTCTATCACAACAGAGATGTGAATTTCCAATATTTTTCAGGTTGCACTGTAATTTAGGTGAAATGTTCTTGGTTTTAATTCGGATAGAACGTTATTCTCTTACAGTACAGCTTAAGTACAGCATTACACCAACTAAAGTTTGCCAGTTCATTTCGAAGTTATTGATAACGTCAATCTTTCGTCGATTAAAAGGTAAAAAAAAAAAAAAAAAAAAAAACGTTTCACTCGTCGTGTCTTTATAACGATATTGAATTCCAGGCTTGGACAGAGCGCATCAGTTTTTCGCTCCGTTGATCTATCAGCGATAAGCGGTGATTTAATCGACCCAATTGAAAAGGATCGGTAACGAATCGTTGTGTTTTTTTTTTTTTGTTTTTTTTTGGTCGAGTTCCAGAATTTTCTACCAACAACTTCGAAGTTCGACAATCCAAAATGATCCTTTAGCCTTGCGTTTCCCTTATCTTCGTTGAGTTTATAACATACAGCGCGATCATATTCAAATAGCCACAAAGAAAGGAAAAGGCGGTAAAATTCGACAAAAATAGAAATCAAATGATAACGCAATAACTTCATATTAAAGTGGATTGCTCTGTGCCTAGTTAATCGATTATTGATAGCAGATTGATCAGTGTTTGGCTAAAGATCGGAATCAGCATCTTTTTTTGAGAACAGCATAGGTAAAAATGAATATCGAGCGGTCGTGTCCCTCTTGGATTGAGCTCCTGATTTTTCTACCAACAACTTTGCCAATCCAAAATGATCCTTTGGCGTTGCGTTTTCCTTATCTTCGTTGAGTTTTACATACAACGCGTTCATATTCAAATAGTCTGAGCTGACAGACGACTCCATGTGACTGCAGATAATCTCCTCCATTTGACTGAAAGTGGGTCTCTCTTTCGGATCCGATTTCCAGCAATCGGCCATCATTTCACCGAAGAAGTTGGGCGCCAGTTCCGGTTTGTCCATCCGATATCCTTTCAGAATTTCTTTCATGAGTATGTGACCAACGTCCATACCTAAATTAACAGAAATATATTCGGAATAACCTACGGTTAATTATAAATTAGGGAAACATAAATTCGAACCTGGGTAGGGAACTTGGCCTAAAGAAAAGAGTTCCCAGAGAAGAACTCCGTACGACCACACGTCGGATTGGCTGGAGAAGATGCGATCAATCAAATATTCAATCGCCATCCACTTGACCGGCATCAACCCCTAACATTCAACAAAATATTATTGGAAGGAATCATGGAGATAATAAGTTTAAATTTCAATTACTTGTCCTTTTTTTTCGTAATTGTCTTCGTAATACATTTTTTTAGCCATGCCAAAGTCGGCCACTTTTGCAACTCCATCGTCGGCGAGCAGAATATTGCGGGCGGCCAGATCGCCATGGAGAACCTAATTTCCGTAGTAAGGCGACTAGTCATGACCATATAGATATTTATTTAATAAGACTCTTACCTTTTTGCTAACCAGGTAATCCATCCCTCGAGCTATTTGAAAAGACCAAGAAATGAGATCTGTTGTTGAAATCGGCTGATCTAAATTTCCATCTCGATCTTGTAGGTTGGAATCTGCCAGAGAGACAGGTGGATTTATTTATTTATTCCGGCGTCATTTGAATTTGATTTTAATTATTTAAAATTATTTTTTGATGTGATTTTACTTGAAGCGGCCAAATTTTCAGTGAGTGAATTCATACCAGAAGTATCACAAACTTGCAAAGTTCTAGTTTCGACTTGCGATGGGTGTTCTTCCCCTTTTGTCCTGTAATATTCTCATTTAAATTGATTCCATCACATTGAAGAAACTTCTTTACCTGGTGAAATTGTTCCTTTCCGTTTCGTCTTCCATTTTCAGGTTCCCAAACTCGTCCACAAAATTATTAAAATTGTTCCTGTGGTTAATCAAAAACGTTTGCAAATTGCCAAACCGACAATATTCAACGATCACCAACAGTTCTCCTATAAAAACGAAAAAAATATATATATTTGTAAGAAAAAAAACAATGACATGTTTCTAATATCTCTAATTATCTATATATTACCTTTGTGTATTTGTTTGGTGCAGGCTCCCAGAAGATTGACGACGTTGAGGTGCGATCCCAAATAGACGAGGATTTTCAGTTCACTGATGAGAGCTTCCATTGCGGCGAAGTTTGCTTCCGACCGAACCATTTTGACGGCCACCGTTTTGACAGTTTGTTCGGAGTCTTTGATTCCCACCGCTTCCGCTTTGACTACACGACCAAAGCAACCAACTCCAAGCTGTATTCCTTAATATTTATAATGGAGCCATTATTCCGTTTTGAAAAAAGAAACTGGAAAACAAAACATACCCAGTTTCAGGCGATTTCTTGGAAATTCCCAGCGTCTATCATAAGGTAGAAACTCTACCTGTTCTTCTACTGGTGACTGGTTATTAATTTGTTTCGGATTTCCATTCAAAAATTTAAGTAGCGCGACTTGTGAAACTCGTCGTTTCTTTTGGTTGACATAAGAAAGAACGTCGGTTAGTTTCCCGAAAAATCTTACTTGTTAAATAATAAATTCGCACCTTGTCCCGATAAAATTTGACTCCACCGTAGGCAATTAGGATCAAAAGTAGGACAGAAAATGTTGAAGAAACGGCGGTGACGACGGTCTTGTCATTTACCGGAATTTCGTTAGGGTAGGAGACAGTGAAATTCCTGTAATTCGTTTGACCTAGAAAGTTGTTTTTCCATTGGCAAGTGTAGCTTCCTTTTTCCCCCATTTTTCCTTGAAGCGGTAAGATTGAAGAGTTGCCGTCGGAGTAGACTTGTCCGGAATATTCTTTCCCATTCTATAAATGAAACGTTGGTGAATGATTTCTGGAAACGAATTAATTCTGAATTAAATATAATTCACCTGAAACCATTCGATGCGAGCATTCTGAGATCCTTTATTATTGAAGCAAGTCAAGTTTTGAGCGATATCTTTCTCTATTTGAACAAATTTAAGCTGTGATGAGTCACCATTGATTTCTGAAAATTGACAGAGCCAAAATGTATTTATTCTCATCACTCACGAAAACTATTCTATAAAATTAAAAAAGTTTCTGAAACAATAATCTCCGAAATAACAATAGAATGATAAATCACATACGAATAGCGCGAAATGAAATATTTTCAGTGAAACCACTTCCTTGGCATTGAAAGCTATAGGCATTTGGACTGATGTCGAAAATGTGAAGTTGATTTTCGTAAAGGGTTTTACCACCATAGTCAAATTTGTCCTCTATAATTTTAACGCCTAAAATTTAAAATGAATATTTAATTAAACCTAATTAAAAGAATCAATGGCTTCAATTGAAGGAAGCTTCAGACCTTCAGGTGGATTGTTTTCATCAATTAAATGAATCTGCTGTTTTCCGTTAATTCGGTATGACCACTTTGGTGGAGTAGAGAACTTGGTATATTTGTAAGTCCGGCAGCTTAAAGTAACGTTACTCCCTTCAAAAGGATCACCTTCGCCATCAACCCTGGTCAGTTCCATTCCTATTTAATTTTTATTTTGTAAAATTAATAATATCGTACCACTTAAACCAATAACCGAAAAACACTACTACCAGTAATATATAAAAAGGAAGCAGTGGTAGTCGTCTTATTTGCATAGGTCCCAATGCAATTTAAAATGCCATTGTCGTCAATCTTCGCTTTCTTGAGTTTAAGGCCTTTTCTTTGTTCGTAAGACCAATTTGAATTCGGATCTGATAGCAAATCGCTCTGATTGAATAAAATTAAACCAAATATAAATTGATTTTCAATAGTTTTCAGAATGAATTAAAAAATGTTCTCACTTTGGGTTCCAGCCAGTTTTGACCTCTTGCTGTGTATTGATGTCTGTGTATAAGAGAAACATTTACTTTTGGATGATTTGGTCTGCACATGATCGGGTAGTTGGTTTCACCGTGTGGAATATGTATGTAATATTTGTTACCCTCGACTATTACAAGTTCCGTATCATCTAAAAAAAATTAATTTGGAGAATATTAGTCCGTCATATTGGTTATTTGTTTGATAATTTAAAAAAAACGAACGAACTGAAAACATAGACGTATTGATTGACAGTAAATTTATTAGAAAATCCGAACGGGACGCCCTTGCAACCAAAGTTTCCAGTGTCTCTGGCTCTTACGTTTGCCAGAGACAACGTTGATGTCATGTGAGTCTCATTCCTTCGAAAAGTTTTGCGAAGGCGTTTGTCCAAGTCGCTGAACTATTTTATTAAATGAGAGAAAATATTTTAAATTGAACTGACAGATTCAAAATGCAAATCTATATTGTGCCTCGCGCCTAGCGTCGCCAGTTTCCCTCCGGGACTTTTGGGGTTTAACTTAAATGAGGGAGTGTGCATAATAAATTTTTTGGGGTTCGGAGAAAGGTTATATATAGGTTAAGTATTTTTTCGCGCAATGTAGGGTGATTGCTCGGCGCTTATTATAAACATCATTTTGGGGTGTAACTGTAATCCAGGAGCACGCCTAACTATTTTTTTTTCGGTTACCTTTTGACCATTTTCACAACTTGTATCATTTGGATCCCTATCATGTTGGAATTGAAGACATTGAATGCAACTTTAAAGCCGGACTATCTAGGCAACAAATTTTGTTTTATAATGAAGAGAGGGCAGAATTTTCTTCAACTCACTTATAGATTAGCGAAGTGTGATTTATGGATCAACTTAGTTGAGTAGCCTAGTGAATTTCTTACGAAGCATTCTAAGTAAATTTATGCAACCAACTCCGCGGATCTACTCAGCGGATTATCCTCCACGGATAACCAATTCCATTCGTCATCATTTTTCTAAAATCATTTCTCATGACCGAAATGTTAAGCTCTATGTACCGCTTTTCTATTCGAAACTCGGTGTCGTTGGATAGCTGTCACAAGCAGGGGTATGGAGAGAAATCGAACAAAGGTTTTTATATAGCAAACCGCGATTGGTTGTATTGAATCCCAACTCGTAACACGTAGTTATACAATGCCAAGAATGAGGGTAGTAAAGCCATGATTTTAAGACAATAAGACTAGTTTTATCATATGAATACTCTCATTCCAGTTCACAAAAACGCTGAAATAAGAACAATTGAGAGAAACTGAGTTTGTGTTGCGGTAGACGACGTCAAACAAAAGGACGGAGAAGAAGAACGGATGGGTGCTGAGTCCGAGGAAGCAAAAGATGAGGTAAACGACGTGGTAGACAATCTCCGTGTCCGTGCAGATTTGTCTGACGCTCCGCTGGAATGTCCCGGCGTTGCCCATGATGCTCAGCAGATGGACGCCCTTCAACACTACCGCGGCGGTGCCAAGGAGCATCAGTGTGGGTTGAGGGCCGGCTGAGCAAATAAGCCGGAGGATGACTGTCATGACGAGAGTCCTGATACCCGACGGTTTGGCTAACGTGATGGCCACAGCGGCGGATAGGAGCATGACGGCCCAGATGAGACCTGAATTAATAAATGGAAAAGATCGTTGAAAAGATGGAAATGGGAGTTACTATTCCAAGTTGGGCAGACCTGAGAGGTGAGTGCCAGGATCAGGAGTCGGTCCGTCAGTGTCAAACGGGTAAAAGAAGGCGACAATCAAGTTGATAATGACGGCCAAATTGAAGAGGATTTGACTCCAGATGGACATGTGCGAGCTGACCCAAAAGAGGAACGGCTGTCCGCGCAATTTCTTCTGCCATTTCATCTCGTCAAACATGTCGTCGACTCCTTCGAAGAAGGCGGCCACTTTCGATCCCTGGTCGTCGCGCTCCGCCGTGTGGAAGACGCGCACTTTCGTGTCGTTGGTCAAATACTCACACATTTCCGGAATGGGGAAGACAATCTGCTCCATCGTCCGGTCGTGACGGACAATTTCGATTTGCGCCGTGTGATCGGCGTAGCACTGCAGGGCCGCATCACCGCTAACTCCGTCCACTGGCGGCGGTTTCATCAGGGCGGCCAATTCTTTGTTGTGCTGCGCCAATTGGTGGCACAAAATGTAAATGTTCTGGCCGACTTCTTTGGGACTGGCCGCCTCTTCTCCACCGACCAACTTTTGGTGATAGGCTTTGCAGGCAACGTCCACCAATTGGCGAGGATTCATGTTGTACAGGATCCTTTCCGCGTTCTCGCTTTCGCCACGACTCTCCATGACGGCCAGCAACAACTTGGAGGCGTTGTTTTTCAACTCCAAAACAAGATCCATTCTCCGTTGTCCTAAATAATTGATACAATAATTATTAGAATCAAATGGAATGAAAGGAAATTGTTACCTAATGGATTGATGTCGGTAAGAAGAAGAGCCTTGATGATGTCCAGTCCATTCGACTCGTGAGTGGCGATGCAGTTTTGGTTTTCGTGACAAGGTCCTTGGCACTATTCCGTCAATGTTTCCAGGGTTTGGTTGATGAGGGTGACGTTGTGCTCATTAATGTAGAGGCCGAGCAGACCCAGTTCGCCCGTCGTCGATCCGCAAATGCAGTCGATGAACATGAGTGTCTCTGACACTAAATTGTAACTGTTTTTGTTGGACTGGGCCCGCAAAAAGTTCTGCAGGTCTCGATTGTGATTCTCACACAGCAACTGCAGGAAGCGGAAGACGGGCAGCATTACCAGAACCTTGGCCGAAAACTTGGACTCCATGTCCGAATCAGTTGCCGTAGTTAACTATAAGGGCGAATAAAATTTATTTTTTTAAGAATTTTAATAAAATCACGAATTCAAGTTTTGTTGTACCGATTTGGGTTGTTGTTGTTGTCTCACCAAGTCCTCCAGCGTCGAGTTGACACTACTCAACGTCGTTGTAGTCGAATCATCCAACCTGGAGCTGTTCCACGAGTCACTGTAAGGATCCATGCGCTCCCCTACAGTGACGTTACCGTTTGATGCTCTTGTGGACATCATGCGTTGATGTCGAGAGTGAGTCAGCATTCTTGTTGAGGACAATCTTGATTTTAAGATCCTTACCTCTGTCCAACTTGCTTGGGTCAGTCAGGGATTCATAACGGATCTTGTCTAGGGCATTTGAGGAGTTGAGATCGACTATAGAAGGTGTTGATAATCAAGCTCATAAGCTGAGCAATCTTGGCCTGGAATGTGAAAGTCTCAGCTTCGTCTTCCATTTGAACTTCTCCAGGCATCTAAAAAGGAAAAAGAAATATTTCAGTAAGAAATGTTTGTCAATTGTTGTAGATCACACTCAAAAATTGAAATTCTACATATCTATATGGACTTGAGGCATACCAAAAAATGTGTAAATAACCAATTTGTTTGTCTAAACACATAGGAAAACTTACTTTGCTTTAGAAGATATGTTGTTGTTATTTTATTATTTTAATTGTTTTATTTTATTTTATTGTTATTTTTTATTTTAAGTTTAAGTTTAATAACATTCAAACCATGTTCAAACGTAAACAAACAAACCGGACGCTTTTTTGGATCTACATGTATGTATAAGGCCGCCGGACAGTCGTTAAAACTACTACCGAACTCACTTCTAGTAGGCCTGCAAACTAGCTTCTTGGGTTGACGCGCTTCAAGCCGGGAAAATGAGCCTCAATGTGTCGCATCTAGCGGCATAAAATAAAGATTAGTGCGTCTTTGGCGGGAATAGCGGTGGCCATCGAAAGCTAGTGGCGCGTTTTTGGCGACTGCGATTTTACAGGGAAAACGCTGTGTAAAAACACAGATACCCCTGGAAATTACATCTATCTGAAAGAGATTTCTGCGAGCAATCTATGTCAATAAAAAGTGAAGGCATTTTGCGTAACATTTCCGTACGTTTCGTGTTGAAGAATACAACCTTTTTTCGTACGTTTGAATAGCGATTTGTATCGTAGCGGTGGCGTGTCGAAACTGAGCCTCCTTCGACTGTGACTAGAATCCCTACGGGAAACTTCAGCATTTTTTGTTAATTCATCTGGAATTTCCCACGAAAAATTGAAATTGTTCTTTTGATATTCGTCATCAAAGGCGTAGACGCACGTTAACGTGAGAGTTGTTCCCGCATCTATTATTCGCTCCTTCTCACCAGGAATCATTTTAATAAATTGTACTAAAGTAGAGAAAGGAAGAATCCATCAATAATTCAGTTATAGCAGGCAAACAACTTAAAATACTTTGTTTAGGTTTTGGGAGCACCGGGCAACACGATCCAGCACTTCCGTCTTCTAATTTACAGGCTGTTGAACCATTAGTGGGAATAACCTGTTCGTACCAAAAGGAGCAATCTTTGGTCTGTCGGCACTCCGTGGTCAAAATCAAATGGTCGTTGCCATAGAAACCGCAGTTATGAACACCACTTCTGCTGATAGATTTCCAGTCATCCCTTCCTAACATCGAAGTCAATGTTTACAGTTCAACTCGTGACTGTTTATAACATAATTTGTGCGTATAAATACCAGATTCAGATTCAAATCTCCAGGGAATGAACCCACAAATGGCTATACTGTCATAATCGATATCTTGACGAGGTGTCGTCGATGGCGCCTTCTTCATGTAACAATTTTCCAGGTAACCAAACACAAAATGGCTACACTGGGGGTTGGCGATGCAAATTCGGCCACACTCTTCTCTGGTTGCAGTCGTAAGGGGAACTTTACCTATATCATCGCCGGGAAATTCACAGTTGGTCCGCCATTTGAATCCGCCACCGCCAGTGTTCCAATCTGTCAAATTCTCGGCGCTCACTAGATGCAACGTAGACCACAATGCCATTCCAAGCCAAAATGAAGACATTTTTTACCGCCGTTGTCTAACTGACTATATACCTGTTGATTCACACTTTAACTATATACCTGACTATAATTTACTTTAATATTTTATTAACTTGAAATAACACAGAGGCAGAAAGAATCAATTGCTAACTGAACAAAGAAATCTGAGCTGGAAATGTCCTGATTCTCACTTTACTTCATATTCCAACTGTTATTTCACTTCACTGGTTTCACGGAATACTGGTTGCGAAATTTAATTTTTTCAAGTGAGATTTCACAAGTCACAACCGAAAAGATTTTCTCGCATTTACAATTACGCAAGATATGGATCAAAATAATGTTCGTCTATACGGTACTTTTTTCGTTCGCACACTGCCAGTTTTATTCTTTGAAAAGGTTAAGCGAAGGACGGAACATAATTTGGTAGAAAGAATTTTACCTGCGCCGGAACAGCATTTGTCCTCGAAACACAACAAAGCCAAGTTCTTGCGTGATTCATGTAATTATTTTTGCCTTTTTGAATTAGGCTATAAAATAATGAATTTAGCCTCGTATTTTACTTTACGAATTTGGAACCTGCAGCCATGTTAGAGGGTTATTCAATTGAACCTGCAGAAACCGCAATCTTTTTATTTATTTCGTTGTTGGTGTTCCTACTCTTTGATTTCCTGCTGATAAACGAGAAATTGAACATACATAACGACAGAAAAAAATTACAATACGCGTATTGTTTTACTGGACTTGCACACTGACACTGTTGAGTTGTGTTAGCACCCAAAAGTTAACGAAACGGGATGCAACTTGCAAGTTAGGTTGATCTCCCAGATTAGATAGGGATGTGGATTTTCACCGTATTTCCCACAGAGGATTAAATTCTGTAAAGAATCTAAAAGAGACCGACAGCACATTTCACCAAAATGGAAAATTTCTAAATAAAAGTAGACCTACTGTTATGCTATTCTATTCTTGTGACGGACCGCTGTCCGCTGAGGAAAATCAATCACGAACACCGTAGACAGCGAAGAATATGTATTCTCGACACGGAATCACGGTACAAGGGAACACGCGCACCTTACAGTCGATTCGATTAAACTCAAAATTAACCACAAAAAACTCTCGATTCGCCGGAATGTTCCGGCCTCGTTGAAATATCTGGATCGACTGGCCGCTCGTTTTCTTCTCCTCCCCCGCCACCGTTGCCATATCGCGATTTCTTTCATCACCTGTGCCGATGCACAACAATTCTATTCCCTCTCCTATTTTTCATAAAAATAAAATCCAAAATCGCTTATAACAGTAGTGTTTTCAATTTAATGAAATATTTTAAGGTCATATATTTTATAGTATATTCTTATTTATATTATTTATATGATATATTTTAAGGTCTGAATTCTTCGTTGATAAAAAAAAAAGACATTATTGTTGTCTGACATGAACTTCAGCTGGCGTTGGCCTAACTGTTCAGAATGTGATTTCCACAGATTTCGGCCGTAAGTAAATTTCTACCTTCCATGGATGAACGGCATTTAAATCTAAAGCATCTCATTTAAAGCACCAGCAGCGGCGAAAATATTTGAACAATTATATATTATATACTGTCTGCGCAAATAAGTTATGATACGGTGGAACCAGTGCAGCTGGTCATCGTTAAAAGGAGAGAAGCGTGCAATTGACGATAGAAAAAAATGATCATGTTCTATTAGCATTTCTAGAAGCGGATACAATTAGGCAAATACGGACCCAGCTGTGCTAACTGCAGGTGCAGTGGCTGCAAATCGAACTGCAGTCTGATCTATCTTAACTTGATATCGATTTTGAATACCGTTGTGAATATGTAACCGATTTAACCAATACTAATCAGTTTAAATTACACCGCCTTTTGTAGTTGAGCATCATTCTCAACTCGTCGCTTATATCTGTACGAGGTCTTAATTCCACCCCGCAAAAAAATCACAATGCGATTCATTTTCTCAGTAAATTTTGAGCAACATTCTTTACCTTACTCGGCTAAATTAAGTGAAGGACAAAATTGTTTGGTTTGATAAATTTAGTTATTCTCTTTTCATTATTGCAGAAAATTGGGCTATTTTTCTTTGTCAGTTTCGCGTTTTCAAATTCGCTTTCAGTCGTCGACAGCTTGGAAAATGGTAATTACAAATTTATCTGTACAGTTCTAATTAAGTTCCTCTAGTACTATAATTACCCAATTTATTTTTAAAAAATGGTGCAGTAGTGTATAAATTATTAGCATTTGTGCTCGATTAACCACAGTTGAGTTCAAGGAGAAACATTTGCGCGAAAGTGATTCCGATGATGAAAATGATCACATAGTTGGTGGAACAGCAGCTGCCCCTGGAGAATTTCCATTTCAAGTAAACGCTCGTACACTGCGATTAAGTCGCGTTCAGGCTCTATTAATGTATATCATATTTTATTTAAAAAAAAAAAATCTTTTGACAGGCAGCCTTGAGCCTCAATGGTGGTTTGTGCGGAGGAACTTTGATTTCAGAATCCATTATTTTGACAGCAGCGCATTGCCTGAGCCGGTATTTATAAACTTCTGCATGAATTATTGACCTTCTTTAAAATATAATCGTCCCACGAATTAGTTGATCACTTAAAAGTCATACCGGTAACATAATAAGGTCTTATCAATATGCTTTCATTATATATAGTCAAACAGCTGCCTCTACCACCAAATTCAGTGTGACCGTCAACACCTTATCGTTGAGAGGCGGAGCCAATGCCGTCAAGCGAAGAGTGAGAAAATTCGTCGTTCACGGCTCTTACAATTCCAAAACGAACGTAATAACATGTCTCCTTAAAAGAATTAAAGCTACATTTATTAAACGAAGGTGGGTGTAATCAAAATCAGGATAACGATATTGCTTTGTTGGCTTTAAGTCTACCGATAAAGAACGTCGCGTTCGTTAAGCTTCCGTCAGCCTCGGCCGGTACTTACGCAGGCAATTCGGCGGTTATTGCCGGATGGGGTACAACATCTTCCGGTACCATTTGAAATCATAATGCGCCTATAAATTGATTTGTGATTAAAATTTGTGTATACATAGGAGGGCGCATCTCGCAAACTCTGCTCAAAGCTACGGTCACGGTTTTGGAGAATGCAGCTTGCAACAAAAAATACGGCGGGAAAATTACCAGTAACATGATTTGTGCCGCCGCTCCGGGTAAAGACACCTGTCAGGTATGTGTCTTATTAAGTGATTGGACCAACTATGACTTTTAGCGTTAATAAAATAAATATGTTTTCCAACAGGGTGACAGTGGTGGTCCCTTGCTAGTTAGAGGAGTTCAAGGGGGCATCACCAGCTTCGGATATGGCTGCGCTGATTCAAAATTTCCCGGCGTGTACACTCGAGTTTCAAATTACGTCGATTGGATCAAGAGAACCTCGGCTAACATTTTTAAAATGGCACGATAAGGCAGAGGAAAAAATCGGAGCGCCCCCTTGCCAGCCCCCTGCAGTAATTACATTATATAATTAATTATAGAATTTTTCTCTTATAAAATTATTAAAAAAATTCTATATTTCATTTGAGGGCAATCAATTTTGTTATTGGTATTCGGGTCTGTTTGGAGAAGCTTTGGAAATTATTTGGCATGTGTTATGGTCTACATGAGAATAGGGTACTTGTAGAAATTGCATAAAAATACTTTTTAGTTTTCCTTCAAAATTATCAAAAGAAGTCGAATATATCCTTACCCAACGTTTAGCTTGCCCAAAATAATCAGACGGCGATTAGTTGCATAGTCGGTTGTACATTTCGGCGGAAATTCCAGCTGATGGATGTCGCCTCGTGCTTGATGGTTTAATTACAAAGCATGTGATGAGTAAGAAAAAAAAAAAAATAAAGAAAACCAAAAGGTGCGTTAACATCGGCCACATCAACAGATCTTAATAATTTTTCCTAAAGTTAATATGTCGGTAATATTGACACTAGCGAAATTCGGTTAAACGGGAAAACAAAATCGCTATGAATTATTTTCAAGAAAAAATATTCGACAGGGATATCTGTATAGTTAACTGATCGTCAGACGTCATTCGAATACAAAAGCGACAAACACTTTGTGATGCAATATAAATAAAGAAAGAGTCAGTTAAATTTGACCGACCAAAACAAGAGAAGTCGAGAATGAGTGCAGGCTCAAAAGTCAAAACGGCCTCCATTCTTGGCACCCAAAACCGCAGCCAAACTGGTAACCTATCCCACACTACTGTTTCCATTGATGTAATCAGCTAACAAGGTACAAGATTGAGTTACAAGCTTGGGTGATGCTTAATATAGTAGGGGAGAGTGGGGCGATCTGGCGTTCGGGTCGGTTGGCTCAATTGATTTCTTGATGGATTAGAATTGCAATAAAATATTGAAAAAATCAGGAGATGTAGATGTTAGTAATGCGCATTTTAAAACCAAATTTCATGGTAGTACGACGAACGGTTGAGGAATGAAAGGTAAAATAAATTTTTCGTCTTAAAATTGGGTCGTCCTACTTTGACTTTCGAATCAAATATCGGCTTTCCCGATTACTTTAAAATTATAAAAAAATCTGGAAAATACTCTACGTTATCTCTTCTTTAAGCCTGTTTAGTTTGTTTTATATTTACAATAGTTTAAATAAGAGATATTCAATAATATACTAAGACCCATTTGTTGGGGGCGCATCGGCCACACAGCGTCGGGGCTTTTTGGCTTAAATAAAATTGCATATGATAGCAGCAAGATTTTTTATGTTCGAATTTATTCGTGTTTTTAGTCAACTACCATAATTATTTCAGCTTTTTAATTGATATTCCGTTGGTGGGTTGCATTATTGGGTTATTTTTTTAAATTTTGAGTTTCTACTGTCAGTCAACGGTTTTTCCGTAAGAAATACAGGGGCCGAGACACCCCGGCGGTGTGAGCAAGTGTGAGCAAAACCCGCCCCGTATCTGGGGCGGGTTTGCTAATTTTTTATTTTAAATCGGCAATAACCTAGTCTTAATTTATTTAGATCAAATTGAAAAAATCACCATTTAAAGCAGGAAGGATTGTCTTTCTTTTAAGATTTGGTGGATCTAAATACGTTGGACAATAAGGGAATGGGAGCTAAGAGAAGAAAAAGTGAGCCATTCACCCCACTCTCCCCTACAGTTATTTTGAGCCAAATTTAGGGGTCTACCCAAAACAAATGGTTAAAAGTGATTTGTTTAATGAGCTTTATTTATCCCATTGTTTTCTTACTCTGCGTAAAACCTTCCCAAGAAAAAATAAAGGGATCATAAAAAAATGTGTTTAAAAATTAACTTTTGGCTAAATGGTGTCTTTTTATTAATTAATTTTTTAAATACAGGGTTAAATAGAATTGCAAGATTAACTTAAGTTCCAATTTTTGTTTAATTTCAATGTAATTTAGTATTTTTAAAAAAGTAAAATCTTTTGAAAAATCGGTGAGCCGTCGAAAATCTATTTGCGCGCGTCTCGTTTTATTCATTGTTTCTTCTACTTCAAGTTTCTACGAGTAACCTGCGCCCCGTTAAAATCCGGGGAACTTTGGTCTAGCGTAGGCTGTTGTGCCTATGTATAACACACAATGAAAATATAAAAAATACCTGATTTTTGGCGATGTCTTTTTTTTACATTAAGGTATTACTCTACACACTACACTTAACCATAAAGGTATTTCTGGCATTTTTGTCATTTGTGACATTTTTGATTTTTGAAAGTCTTTCTGTGACAGGAGCTATTAATAAAGAAAGAAAGAAAAGCGTTGCCAGACTTGTTTTTTGCGCCACTCGCGCCACTCGTTTACCACTCGCAGGGTATAATTGAAGTCCGTTCAAACCCGGATTTGATGAGGATCTGCAGCCATAGTTTTGTTTTGTACTCTTGTCAGAGCCATTTACTGGCTTTTATTATTTATTTGCCCAAATTCATACAATTTATTACGTTTGATATTGCTTTGTACTATTGGCCCAAATT
This sequence comes from Daphnia pulex, assembly GCF_021134715.1. Taxonomy (NCBI): domain Eukaryota; kingdom Metazoa; phylum Arthropoda; class Branchiopoda; order Diplostraca; family Daphniidae; genus Daphnia; species Daphnia pulex. The sequence goes on along the minus strand of NC_060024.1, from coordinate 1,280,320 downwards.
CCTACCTAATATATGAATTTAATGTATATGAATATGATCAAATTAGTATATTAGGTAGGAATTTGGGCTCGGGAGATTCTTTTCCGAAATTGTTTTTTTTCCAATGAAGTAAGAATTTGGATCAGATTTTTTTAATTTTTTTAAATTTTTGAATGTTTTCAGATAAGGTTATTTATTAATTAATCGCAGATCACTGGCTTTCAATCTCCAATATTTGTGGGGGATAAAGAAATCAAGGCAATCTTTCTTAACCGTTGTTCCTTTAATAATGTCACTTTTTGCAAAATGTAGTTCGCTCACTTTGGTAGACGGTGAAATAGGACTGAAACGAAATAGGACTGGTAGAATTAGGACTACGTTTTAGGACTGGACAAATTAGGACTGGTCGAAATAGGACTACTTTTGGCAACTGATTATTGCTAGTTCTATTTCTCCTAACGAGCAGTCCTATTTCTACTATCCAGTAGTCCTATTTCTACCTGTCCTCGGCCTGTCCTATTTCATCAGGCATTAGGTCTGGTATCCTCGTAGGATTTGCTGATTGCAGATCCAGCACCCTTCATATACTATTCAACCGATGAAACCATGTTAATAATAGTCCTGCCTTTACTTTTATTTTTCAAACCTTTGAAACATTTTTTTATAGAAAGGTTGACTGCAATCATAAAAATAAAGCCCATGGCTCTTCCCTAGCAAGGCAAGTTTTCTGCTATTGGAAAACGATTAACAAAGGGTTGTAGATATTTTTGCGTTGATCATTTCTAATATAGGGTTTAGGGTGTGAAAATGAGCGGGAGTGCCCGTAAAACGCGTTAAAAGATTCGAGTTTTACGGGGCTGACGCGCAAACCACTGTGAAAAAAGGTAACCAGCTCAAATTTTAATTTTGAATTGTTTATAAGGATGGGATTGTTTTTTGTAATAGGTTGAAAATATCTTGAAGGGACCCTAAAGTCATTCCACTATTGATTGTGGTGTTAAGTGGATGAACATGAAGCGACACTTACCAAGTTGAGTTTGCCGTGAGAAGACCCTTCACTTTTAAAGGAACTCAGACAGTACCATTCCGTTTTTAGACGTGTTTTGTCCCAGTGATCCTGACCGATGGAACCGTTTAAAAGACGTCTTTTTGAATTACAAACTTAATGGCTTCCAGGTGAACACACGCCGGCTTCTCAAGTTTCCGGGATATAATAAACAATACCATACATTTTATATCATCAATGTTTCAAATTTTTTTGAATGAGGTAATATTTATTGCTTTAGTTTTATTTGTTTATATTTTTACTAAAACAATTATTTTGTTTCAAGAACAGTTGAAGGAATCAACATAAATAAGCAGGTTGAAATCCCTGAAGCTTAATCTCAAATAGCCACACCGAAGAGACACAATTTTTTCGTTGTCAGTTGTGAAGAAGAAGCAAAACAAAATCTCCGGCGATCCAGTTCTGATGGGCTTATGTACATTATTTGGAACAATTTAATTTGGATTGAGAGTTGTTTTTTCCCAACTTTAAGTCCATTATTTTTAAAGTCATTTTCTTTGTTCACATTAACAGAGAAACGAGCGTGAGATGATGTCTGCTACTTATTTTGCAATGTTTACAAAAAATGATTCACCCGTTGAATTCTTTTGGAAATGTTATGGAATGATTCATATCGCATACACCAAAACCCAGCCCGTATTGCAGGATACACAGAGGGAAATGTAGAAGGTGGTGAAATTGTTTGATGAGAATGAGTTCTGGAAACCGAGTACCGAAATTTTCTATAAATTCTGAAAATTTTAATTTTCGTTTCAACCATGAATGTCAGGGAAAATGATATCTGGGAGGTAAATACGTAGTTCATTATGGATAATAGTTGCAAAATAAGCAAAAAAGACACATCATTCTTTGGGATGACATCTCTAAACATTAGAGTGAAGTTCCGAAACAGACACCAATTTTGGGCAGCTCTTTGTCTTGCGATATGAGGGGGGGGGATTTCAAATTCTAGTATAAATTTTCAGCAATTCGTGCTGCTTTACTTTTGATCCCGGCGGGTTGGTACCTCTAACTCATCGCCAAACAATTGAAGTCGTACAGAAAATCGATCAAGACTGTAAAGATAACTATTTTTGAAATGCAAGCAATCACGATGGCTACTTAGGAAACCGTCGGTACTAGGTGTTTCAGAATAATTCAATACACGGAATTTTTTACGCCAGAGAAAAGAACTGTTAAAAAATCCTTTATTGGGATAAACTTAAATGTCGTAGATCACATAACGGGAACAGATTATCCGTACGTGTTTGTTAAGACGGGCTACGAATCCAACCCCTCCCAATGAATAAGCTACTGGTAATATTTAAAAACAAATGAGTGTCTTTTGTTCTTAGAATTAAGGCGCGACAAAAAATTACTCAAATCATACCAAGTATATTGTTGGGAAGGATTGCCGTAAGACGAGTGGTAATAAAAATCAAAGCCGAGTGTGATAACTGATAGTAGGCCTGCAGATCCAGCAACATTATTGCGATTTAGCGCATGGGGCCAGGTTTTAACCTAGTGGAGGATCTTCCTCTGCAAAGTCTGTGAAAAATTCTTGGGTTTCTTGAAGATTACCTTCAGCTTCGCTGGGGGTCAGTCGTACAGCAAACGGGTGTGTTACAGGATTATTCAACGCTGCTTCACATCGTTTCACATGGAAATTAAAATTAGACCAAGAGTGAAATGTTTCTTTGCATCCATTTTGGCCGCACAAAATCGGTTGCAGAGATTGGCCGGACGTTCTAAATCCATGAATATTCCGCAAATGACTAGTAAGTTCTCAATAAGCCCCCGGAATCACAACAAAACACACAAAGAAATGAAAGTTTTCTCTTGCTATTATTGGCAACGATCCGCAAGCAGTGCGGGAGAAAAACTAAAACTTTTTTGTGAATAAATCATGACCACCAGGGCCGGGGAAGGGGAGGAAAAAATTGTCAGCTATATTTATCACTCTACCTTACCTAAGAGGTGTACAAGAATGAAACCAGATTGTGGAAAGGGCACAAATCTTAAATTTCCATTCTTGTACCTCCCATATACAAATAGCTTTTGTTCCTATACAGGAGATACAAAGGGAAACAAGAGGTGTACAAACATAAATTTGCACACCGGCTACAAATATGTAGCCCAAAAAGGAGGAGAGTGTACCTCCCGCAATAATAAGACATGAAGTTTTGGAATCAAACAAACTGTAATTCTTTTCATCTGAATTGGCCTCCTTAGCTTTATTTAAAGGAATTTTACTAGACGACAGCGTTAAAAGTGACATCCTTACTTTGCTCAGTTTCTACTATTGCTCAAAATTCTCGCTTCTTTACAATGATATTCATTTACGGAAAATGATTTGTTTTTATTTCTCCAGTCGAATATGGAGCAATATTATATCGCAATCATATAACATTATCCAGTACCCGAAATCTTCCAGCGATAGCGCCAAAATTGCACTATAATAAAATTGTAATAATCATAAAATCATTTCTCTAATCAAATAAGACAATTTGGACCACCAAAGAAATGCATAATGTTTAAGATACTAGTCTCAAACTCACCAAAATGTAAAAAAATTTTTAAAGAAGATAGAAAAAAAAGAAATTTAGTGTCATTGTATATTCCTTAATTCTGGTGCCACCCAGCTTGTACCGCCCGGAACTAAAATGTCCTGTTCGTCCCATTTTGGGCGTACGAGAACCATGCTAACAGAAATAATTAAGATTGAGAGCGAGTAGTGTTCAAGTTCATTATGAATAAATTGTTTTGCTGTGGACTTCATGGGATTTATTTTAAGAGTAGGTGTTTTCATGCTTTACGGAATGTGACCATGATGTGACTTACCTTTTTTACAAAGAAACATAAATAAACAAATCAGAAAATTCATTGCAGAACAAAAACATTTCTGCAAATATTAATTTTCAGCTTTGTACCAGTTTTTTTACGACAAAAAAAAACTTTGATATAACTTTGTGAAAAATTTGAAAAAAACCAGATGCCTTCTCGAAAACACTTCAAAATAATATAGAGTTATAAGTTTGCATAGTGCCACTATTTAACAGAATGAATAGTAGACTTGATTCGTAGTATAGATAGTAGTTTCTCGTAAAATTACCAACTATTGGTACTGGAAATTCGTTTACTATCCTCCATTAAAGGTACGCTTAAAAGTTTATTAGCTTTAAGCGGAGGAATTATTTTTGATAAATTACTGTTTTATAAGGGTCCTGATTGCTGTTCGGATAGTACAATATCTTTTCACTGCATCGATCCTATGATGATGCGCTTATTGGATTTCTTCTTCTACAAAATTCGTCCTTACGGGATCGTCGACCACCAACCTGCCACCCCGGAGCCGCCCCCGGATTTAGAATTGACAGCCACTCCTTGGTTCGCTCCTAACGAGACCACTAATAATGTTGGCGGCATCCCAATGATTACACAGAAGAGAAATGCAGAAGACAGCCGCGTTAATTATGCCGAAGAAAATGTTATTGAGGAGCAAGCAGAGGCAACAGCAGACCAGCAGTTCCCAACCGATTATAATAAAAACCAAGTTCATTTAGCCGGAAGGATCGACCAACAGACTTCCACACTCAAGCCACATCCGGATTCAAATCTAACCACCCATTCTCAGTTTATTAGAAGGAAAATTGCCTTGGAAATTACTAATGTTACCGTGATTTAAAGCACTCATTCACAATTAAAACTCAGTGAAAATGGCACAAAGTTTGCATAGTGCCACTATTTAACATAATGAAAAGTAGACTAGATTGTCACATCGACAGACAAGGGTTCAAATTTAGAACAATTGGTATCAGTTAATTTGTAAGAAGATTATTTAAGTATAGGAAAATTTCTGAAATTGATACAGATTGAAAAAATTCGGTGGAAATTTTTCACGAACATAAATTAAATCGAGAAATTATAAACTGCTAAAAAAGCAAAGAACCTATAAAAAGAGCACATAAACTTTAACATTATATATTTGAACGCATGTTAAAGTGTCTTAGGTTCAGCGGAGCTTTAACACCAAACGGCCACAAAAAGGGTTTTGCGGTTTTAAAAGATTGACGAGCCAATAAAACTAATTCCAAGGTTAAAAGATTGAATGCACAACATAATCGCACAATTTTCAAGCAATTTTAATTCACTACGCTTTGTGGTTTACAAAGAAATATTTTTTTGAAAATGATAATAGCTATTTCAAGAGAAAACTCGAATTACTTACAAAACAACGACACAATCAGAAGATCCTAAAAAGGAACAAAGTATTTTAAGCCTATCTAAGATTCTAAATGGCTACAGGAACTTTAAACGTTTGGTATATTCATAAGAATAAATATTTCCCTCAGGGATAAATCGTTAAATTCTTTAAAGTTTTGGTCATCTGTTTTAAACGAAGCTGCATATTTTTCAAATTCTTACTATTTTTCTAAGTATTATTGATTCACAATAATGGTTTCCAAATTGAGCCTTTTCATCAACAGCATGTACTGTCTGGCCAATCTGTTATGGAAAATGTACGTTAGTTATCGAATCAAGGTGACGTCCATATAGAAACCAGTCTTTTCTACAACAAACACTCTGCCTTACCAATCTTCTGGTATACATTTCCGTGAGGACTCTAATCATGATAATGGCAATCGAAGCGAGTCTTTTCAACAACAGCATATTTGGCCTGGCCTGTCTGCCGTAGACAATTACCAGCAAAAATCAAATCAAAAAGTGTCTTTTAAGAAGAGAGTCTTTTCATCATCAGTTTGACCAGTTTGACTTAGTTGATTCTCGCCAGCAGCAAAACAAAAGCGGCGGTGATAGAAGCGAGTCACTTCAACAATAGCATAGTCTGCCTGAATCGCCTGCCGGTGGAGTGAATTTCCTTTTTTAAAATATCCATTAACACCCAGCCTGGTCCGTCTGCTAAAGAAGCCATAAATCTCCGAAGACAAGCTTTTAGAAATGCAACAGAGGAACAATCATCGAAGGGAGAAAGTTTGAAAATAAACCAACCACAACCTCGAAGTCAACACAGTCATCATCCAACAAAGACAGATATTTGTTTCTCGTCTCCACAGCAATCTAATTTCACTGAAATGCCGAATGCGGGTAAATGATCATTAAAAAATAATTAGAGAATTAGTGATCTAATCTGTATTTTTTTATCTTGCAGCTTTTCAGGATTATGTAAAAAGAAATTTGAATTTTATTAAAATCCATTTTAAAGATATGTCTGGGAAAATTTATGATTTGCTTAGCTCCCGTCCAAAACTTTGCATATGCACGATACAAAGAATCGAGGAAAATGAAGATCAATTACAACTACCTATCGAATATTTTGATGACATAAAAAATATGGAAAATACGCTGAAGGATCAGTTAATTTGACAACAAAAGGTATGATATTATTGGCTGCTATTATCTTTCCCAAACATAAACGAACATATTTTTGTTTGTTTATAGATTCTTACCCTGCTCCGACTGGGGAGGGGGCTGACTCTTCAGAAAACCGTTTCTTATGTATTATGGACTGACTCTTCACCTACGAGATTGGATAGCAATTCACTTGGACAGTAAAATCAAAGAAAGGGGTTACGAAAAACAAATTCATTGAACTAAAAAATTTATTTTCTGCAATTTGCGGTAGGGAATTTTATAATTATTCAACTTTACTCCTAAAAAATCATTTTCGATATTTGGTAGGTGCCATTCTCGCCAACAACGACATTAGTGCCGACGAAAAAACCACTGCGAAAATACAGTTTCAAGGTTCTGAATTGCTTCGTTACTGTCAGCAAAATTTTAAAACAAATAATGAGATTAATGATGATTTTTGAATAGAAATCTGTCAGATTTTAAATCTATGCGTTTTGTTCTTTATTGCACATCACTTTTGACAAAGAAATCATAATAATGAAACAATATAGGAGATTTTAGGAATATATTACGTGTGGCTATGCACACATTCTTTGAGTTGAGGAGGTACCTGGTATATCCTGTAGAGAATATGAGAGGGACTGGGGAAGATATAAGGCACCTTTGAAGCGACCAAAAAGCAGGTTGCAGGAAATTCTGGTAGTTTATAGGAAAAACTAGGGAGCAAAGCAAGATGTTCTAGGGAGGTGTCTGGGAGGCATCTGTGCTGTGTGGGTAGAAAATAATAACAAAGCCTACCATTGTTTTTAACTGCTATTTATCAAATTAGAACCAATACAATTTTCTCCTACCATTTCGAAGTAGAATGAATGTAAAAATCAAAAAGATTTCAAACAACTAAAAAAATTATGAAGACTCTGCGCTTTAGAATAAGCTCACAATATTGAAGGGTAATAAAGAAGGAAATGGAAAGAACTAAAAGAAAAGTTCATTGCTCTTTGTAATATTCCTAAAATCATTGAAGAGAACTGACAAAAGTGTCTAGACTATCAAATACAAAAATGTAAAAAAGAGTGATGCTATTAGAAATCGGATCATCGATAAAAAGAATAAGGGCATTTAATAAACTGATCAAAATTTCCACTGAGCAAATAAATGACGATATACAGACTTCATCTGAAATTTGGCAATAGATTAATGATGAAAACTGGATGAGTGACACAGATTCGTACCTAGAACTTTATGAAAACTTGAGCGACAGTGATGATGAAATCTGTGACTCCACAAATGACAAACGAGATGAGATCAATGATGACACGATTGACGATCATGACACCGTTGAGGAAGAAGAAAACTCACTGATGGACGAAGAAAAAAGAAAAGAATCTTTTCCGAAGAGTTCTTTAGCAGAATGGGTGAAAGAATGTAACATTTCGAGATGTCACACCAGTATTTTCTCTGAAGACTGCGGGCTGTCATTTCTTTCACAGGATATCCAAAATTTGCTTAAACAATGAGGAAAAAGCCTAATGTAGGATTCGGATCTCCAAAAAAGAGATGCCCATTTTCGGCTTGTTCATTGCTTTGAACGGTCAAATTTAAATCCTTGTGCAGTAATATTGTTACGCGCTGGGAAAAAGGACACATGAAAGAGACTGGGGTGTCCGGTTGAAGCGGAAGAAGAAGCGTACCGGAAACGTTGAGGTGAAAGGCGTCAAAAAATTGAAGGACGAGAGAAGAGAAAAGAGGCAGTCAGAGGACGAAAAGGGAGGAAAGCAGTCAAATTTAAGTTGAGCTAGAAAAATAATTAAAATCGAGGCACTATGAGACCCAAATCCATGTTTGGCAATATGACCCGAACAATATGTGAAATATAAATGCCTTTATCTTTCTCCTATTTCTTCCGTTCATTTTCAAGAAGTTGTGGTATCTAAATTACGTGAAAAATGTGAATAAATGTGTGTAGATGAGATTGCTTGAAAAATGATCCGATATACGATGACACAGCCTAAAAAAGAAAAATATTTTGTACCACTCCTCTCAGGTCATAGTTATAAATGAGACGCGTCATGTTTAATAAAAAATAATTGATAAATAAGTGTGGATTTACAATCGTAAATTTAAATAATGCGCTTATATTATTAGAGTTAACTTATCCTAAAGTGATTGCGTTAAGAAAAATTTCTATAAAAGAAGCAATTGCAACCCTCGTAGAAGGGCAGGAAAAAGTGTTCTGAACCATTTACCCGCTATGGCAATTGTACTAAACACATGAGTGATGCCTGTTAGTACTTAAAACATTCGTTCAAAATAACCCATAAGTGTGTTTCATATTCAATTTATTTAGGGAATTTTTGTTCAATGTTAAGAATTTGGGTGTCTTAAACTGTTTTGAGCACTTCAATTGTTTTTTTTTTTTCAAATACAAATTGAGACTCCCTAGCCCGGATGTATGACATTCAGGCCCTTCCCCTTCAGGCCCATACCTTTCAGGCCCGTGGCCTAAATTGAAGACGTTCAGGCCCTTGTTGGCGTACCCTTCATGCCCACCCCTAGAAACACCGTTGTCATATTAAGTGAAAAAATTTGAAACGAAAATAAAGAATTAAAAAATAATATGGCAATGTTGTTAGTTTATTTGGCGGACTCTCACTCCTTCTTGTTCCACTGTCAAGTGTACTTGAATAGCTACTTAGAAAATCTATTTCTACTTTCCAAGTTCTTTCATAAAAATGGCTTCCGTCCTTAATTGCTTTACGTGCAAAAAGGAAATAACCGGAAGAAGTGTACAAATTGTGGAATGCTGTACATGTAGTGAAATTTTTCACCGTGCATGCTTGCCAGAAAAGTTATTCAGTACAGATTACGTACGGATGAAAAAATACAATGAAGTATTTCATTTCAAGTGCGCAGTGTGCTTCGTACCTCCTGCTATACCAGTTGGCGGCAAACGTAAAGCCAAGCAGCCAAAAAGCCAAGCTTCAGAAGTCCCTGAACGTACAGAACCACAACGTAGGAACCCAACCCGTGTAGCAAGTACAAGGCCCAGCGCAGTTGTACCTAGTGCACGTCCGGTTGAGCTATATAACGTTACGAGAGCTGCTCAGCGACAAAAAGAAAAATCCTACCCAAAGAATCCACTTTATTTGGAGTTCGACTGGGGTAAGTTAAAATAACATAATCTTAGCTTTAAATCTAATAACTAATCGAAAATCGAAAATTTCAGCTCGATACCAGGCAAATGTACCTGACGGTTTTTTAAAGGCGACATTACGGTGAAGAAGAAAAACAATTTAAGCCGCCACCTCATTTTCGCTACTGATCACAAGTTGAAACTTTTGAAGAAAGCAAATCGGTGGTACATAGATGGAACTTTTTTCGTTACGCCAAAACCATTCTACTAGCTGTACATCATCCATGCCTTCATTAGACACGGAGAACTTGATAAACAAGTAAATTAAAAAAATTAAAAAAAATTAAAAAAAAAAAATTATAATAATACAAATTATATTGAAGGTACCATTAGCCTTCATCCTAATGTCCAACAAGAAAAAAAAGAGACTACACTGCTGTCTTCGAACATATTTTATCCCTGATTACGGAGATGGAAAATAACTACCCTAAAGTGGAAGAGGTGGTATCAGATTTTGAAAAGGCTGTGTGGGTCAGCATTAAAAATCTTTTACGGGGAGTAAAAATGAAAGAATGTAGCTTTCACTTGAATCAAGCTATGTTCCGTCACATTAAAAAAATTTGATTGGGGCCCCAATATAGAAAGAACAAACAAACAAGGACTGTGTGCAGGGAACTTATGAGTTTGAATTTGCTTCCCGCAGAAAAAAATGAAAAATAGGTTCAAGGCAACTGTTGAAGAAGTAAGCAAGATACGAGATAACGCATTGCTGAAGAAATTCTGCTGTTAAATTGAACGTACATGGATCACCAGCACGGTATGGCCGCCAAAATCTTGGTCAATGTTCAATGAACATCGACGGACAAACAACAATGCTGAAGGTAAAATTTAACGCTTAGCAAAATAAATTTAAAAAACTTAATGATTTCATTTAATAGGATATCATAATCATCTTAAGCTGGAAGTTGCCTCTAACAGCCCTAATCTCATGAAATTTATTTTGATGTTATAGGAAGAGGCGGACAAGATCAACCTTAAAGCTAAATTGCTGTCTCAAGAACAAGCATTGCAACGCAAAAGCAAAGAAACTGCAAACATGCAACACCAACTAACGGCAGCATGGGAAAATATAACGACAAAATTATCTTCTAAAGAGTTGCTGCAAATTTTCGGCAAGCTCAATCGTAAGCATTCACAAAAAGAATGGCAAGAAGTGGAAGAGTCTGGAGCCGCAGAAGAAGTCGAGTCAGATTAAATTTACATCATTACAAATTTTATTACATCCTCATAATTTAAGTATACACTATCAAAGAATTCAAAAATAAAAATAAAACATTTTTGCACTACCGCACGCATGTTCAATGTTTGGAATTTGGGGTCTTTAACTGTTTTGAGCACTTCAATTGTTTGTTTTTAAAAATACAAATTGAGACTCCCCAGCCCTTTTCTCCTACGAGTTCTTTTGGTCCAAAATGTTGTTTTTTTCCTACATACTTGGTGCGCATGAGGATGAGGTAGTTCGAATTTTCTAACAATAGTTACACAGAATATTTATAACTGTCTTACACTAAAAAAATCAAATCGAAAAATTTTAGACCCGCACCAGGTCAAAAACTATTTCCATTTGACCAAAAACAGGGGAAAACAGGATAGCCAGAAGATTTTCATCTGAAAAGCCCTTTGCTATTGAAACAAAGTAAGATCAGCTGCTTGGCTGTGTTCCTTAAGGAGTTTTGTCCTCTTATAGGGCTCTTCGAGGTCTGTTTTATTTAGCCGTTTTATCTGGCAACGCAGCGTGGCGAAGAAGATGCGGGCATTTAGTTTCAAAGATCATGTAGTAAGAAAAATGGAGTAAACACGTACTTAACAAAGGAGTACGGGCTTACTCCTTTGTTCTCACTCCATGTCATCTGCTTCTCCACGCTGCGTTGCCAGATAAAACGGCCAAATAAAACAGACCCCAAAGAGCCCTATACCCTAACCGCGGGCCAGCTGAAACAAAAATTTGCACCTACTGCTCCCCCCCCAAACAAAAAAAAAATTAAAAACAGTTTCCACAGTATGGGGCCTTTTTGGACTTCGACTTCCCCAATTTTTTATATGAAGGATTTATGCTGGGGAAAATATATAATAAATTTCAAAGCCAGCTCTATTTTCTGAAACAATTTTCTCGTCGATTCCCTAACTTCTGTGCTCATAAAAAATTTAGAAGCTTGAACCAGAATGCGCAATACACATTTTGTTGTTGGTAGTGTATGTATGTATGTATATTAACATTTATATACCGCACTTTCTCATATAATAACAATACGTTCAAATGACGGTTTAAAAGTGAGCTGTGCTTTAGTGACGGGCAGTTAAAAAGGGGTATGACGAGGTAAAAAAGTGTGTCTTAAGGAGTTTCTTGAAATCTTGGCGACTAGAAGTTGACCGGATAGCTGGTGGAAGTTCGTTTCAGTAGTGCGGTGCATAAGAGATAAACGACCGCTTTTGGTAGGCTGGCTTTGGTGGAGCGTTCTTCTTCCCCCGAGTTCTAGTGGAGGCCACCACACGAAGACTCCTCGCCTCCGCGCGTAAACCTGCACGGCCGGGTACGTGGAGAGCAACGCATTCTTGTAGGTAGACTGGTGCAGTTCCTTGCAGACAGTCGAAGACAAGAAGTAGGACCTTAAAGAGAATCCTGTAGTGGATAGGGAGCCAGTGCAGTCGAAATCTTGACTCTTCAGTGGAAAAAACGCCTCGGTGAATTAGGCGGGCGGCTGAGTCCTGCACCGATTGAAGAGGTCTTAATTTCTCCTTTGAAAGTCCAGCCAGTAAGGAGTTGGCGTAGTCAAGATGTGATATGACAAGCGAGTGCACAAGAATCTTCGTGGCTTCCGTTGTCAGATGACTTCTTATTTTGCCGAGCCGATATAAATTAAAATTTGCGGCTCTTGATATGGCCGACATTTGACGGTCCATCGTAAGATCAGAGCTTAGGTGAACACCGAGAACTTTCTCTGATGTAGTAGGTGTGACAAGGTTGTCACCAACACGAAATGGCAGTGGAGCTAATTTTCCAGCCAGCTCGGAGGGGGCAAAGTAAAGAACCTCACTTTTTGAGGGATTCAACTTGACCCAGTTGAATGAGAACCAGTCGATTAAGTCGCCGGCGCACTCGGACAAGATCCTAAGGGCGTCGAATTGGTCGAGACAGTCACGTGAGAAACCGAACTCGAGGTAGATGGCTGTATCGTCGGAGTACTGCTCGATGCTGATGCCGTACCGCTCAGCCACCAGCCGTAAACAGTTCACATAAATGGTATAGAGTTTAGGACCAAGGACAGATCCTTGGGGGACTCCATACTTTACTTGAACCGGGTCCGATTCAACACCATCCACGATCACCGATTGAGTCCGGTTTCTTAGATATGAAGCGATCCAGGCAAGAGGCTTTCCACCAATGCCACAGTGGGAAGAGATTCGATCCAGAAGAATTTCATGATCGATCGTGTCAAAAGCGGCGGTCAGATCGAGAAGAAGAACGACACAGCCATGTCCCTGACTAGCAGCTTGAAGTAAGTCATTCTGAAGTGCCAGTAGCGCGGTCTCGGTCGAGTGATTAGGGCGATAGGCATACTGAGTCGGTGAAAGGATCTCATGGCTGGCCAGATGAGCATCAAGCTGGTGGGCTGCTAGTCGCTCAAGAACTTTTGACAAGAACGAGAGATTAGTTACTGGTCGATAATTGGAGAAAACTTCTTTATCGAGTGCTGGCTTCTTAAGAAGAGGCGTAATGAGACCGTGCTTGAAGTTCTGAGGGAAAACGCCGGTCTGGAAAGATAGGTTGACTATGGAAGTGATCGCTGGAACGAGCAGTGGGGCCACCTTCTTAAGGATACCAGTGGGAATAGGATCCAATCCGCAGGATTTTGTGGGGGAGGCAACGATCACACGATGGACTTCCTCGATACTGACGATGGAGAACTCAGTGAGCAGATCAGAGTCTGTTCGAGTGTCCAAAAAGTGGACCGAGCCAATGACACTGGTTGGATCAATCCTAGCTCTAGAACCAATAAGTTCATCCTTAATTGCGTCTACCTTGTCGCTGTAAAAGGAAGAAAAGGCGTTGGCCAAATTAGCTGAAGACTGATGAGTCGGGAGTGATCGCTCTTTAGAACGACCAAGCCATGAGTCAACAATCTTGTATAGTTTCTTCTGGTCGCCAGAGCAGTCGGCAATAGTAGAACAGAGATAGTCGGCCTTCACCTTAAATAAAAGTCTTCGATACTCAGAGCGAAGGCACTTGTATGATTCAAAATGGCCTTGAAGGTATCCACCACCACGCCAGATTCTCTCAGCTCTTCGAAGTTTGTGCCGAAACACAAGAATGTCGGAGTTTATCCACGGGGCAGGGTCACGAAGCACCGCGACACTAGTCTTCAGCGGGGCGTGCGACTCCACGACGCCACGAATCTCCTGAAACAGGTAGACAAGCGAATCCAGAGTCGCTACTTGGTCTTTATGAACGAACGCCGGAGCAGTAATTAATGGTAGTTGGGACAGGTCAGCTCGCAGAGAATCCAAGTCGATGGAATTGTAGGTACGGAAAGAAAATGACTTTCTCTCCGTCACCGGACGGCGAAGCCCGACGGAACAGATCACGAGGTGGTGGTCGCTGACGAGGCCAGCTACCTGGACGTCGGAGACGAATTTGCTTCCACTGCGAATGAGAATGAGATCGAGTGTATGAGCCGCACTATGAGTACGACCCAAGACAAGCTGATTCCAGCCCAACTCTTCGACTAGCTGGTTAAAGGATCTAGCCTTGTTGCAGTTAGAGTCGTCAACATGAATGTTGAAATCGCCGACGATAACTGGCTCCTCGTTGTTGTCGACCGCAAACTCAAGTAGAGTACGAAACTCTGATAGAAAAGTCGAAAATGTTGGAAAACCAGGGCGCTCTGGCGGACGGTAGATGACGTAGAGTCGGATAGTTTTGGTAGATGAACTGATCTGGACGCAGAGGAGCTCAAAACTAGTCAGGGAGATGTCAAGGTGGACTGCCCTCACATTAAAAGACGCCCTGAAGACTAGACCGACACCACCACCCCTCTTCTTCTTCGCGACCAGACGAGGAACGTGTAATGACATGTAGCCAGGAGGACATGCCGATTTCAAAATGTGATCACCATGGGTGACATTGAGCCACGTCTCGGTAATCGCAAGGAAGTCGAGCCCTGAGGAGATGATTAGATCGGCTATGTCGTGTTTTCTCTTGCAAACCGAGCGGGCATTAAGTAAGCCGAGCCTGGGAACAGAGACGCGAGGAGGGATCTTCTTCTCTTTAGAGGTAGCGGGCCGAGCAAACTGGTAAGGATTCACGGAGTAGAGAGCACATCTAGCCTCGAATCTGACGACAGCAGCTCTTCCCCCCCGGTAGCTTCTTCTTGTTCGTGGAAAAGACGATCTGAGAAGGTTGTGCTGCCATAACGAATGATGATTTTTGCAAGGGGTCCAGCTAAGAAGTTCCAGCTGCTCACCAACTGATTTGAGAGCAAGTAATAAATCGCGGTCGATAGGAGGACACATTTGCTGATTGATGTAAACAGTGTGTTCAAGTGGCTCCACTGGCGGTGGAAAAAAGAACCAGAGTGACAGATTCAGGGAGGATTTGAGAACGTAATTTCAGTTGCACTTAGATGGACAGGAATCCAATTAATTGGACCAAGAAGTGTACGAGATGAAACTGTACAGTAAACCTTGTAAAACACACACGGTAAATATAGGTTTAAAAAGCTAAATCACAAAAACAGGGAGCTACTGGATTGTGCAGCCTTCTCATGGCGCGACTAGCAGACGATTATAATAGTGAGTGCAGCCTCATAATCTAATTTAGCCTTGGTTTTTAGGACAAGACAAGGGACAACTGAGATGGTGGCATCGAATTAAGTGGCTGCACTACTGACAAAAAGCTTCCTGATTATTTATGGGTCTGGTACTATTTCTGTAAAAAATTATCCAAAAAAATTGAAATGTTTTTTAAGTTTAGCATATATTTTCTCCCGTTATGTACCGAAATTATGCCAGATTAAAAAAATCTTGAAGTCGTAGTCCAATAAGACCCCGTGTTAACTGTGGTAACTGGTTATTTGGGGAGGAGGAGAAGTTTAGCTTTGTCTGAGAAAGCAGACGAATCTTACTTCGTGCTATTGATGTCATAATGCGAGAGTATCAGATAAAAATTCTTCCTGAACACAATTAGAAATACCTAAGGATATATTTTATCATTCCTAGAACCTATTACTAAAATTGTTTTGCATTTACAGGGGAGTGGTTGAGAAATACGAAGACATTCAGTAATTAGTGCACACATCCAGAATAATATTTACCTGTTGATACATATACGTTTAAAATGGTGTAGTAAGTAGGGGAAATAGGAACTAGTTTGCCGAATTCTTACACACCGGCTTCTATGCACTGTAATTTTTAAAATTACAGTAATGTTTTAGCCCCCTTACTCCAAATAAAATAGGGATTTTAATAGAGAGTTCATTATTTATGTAAGTTATTTGAAAATATGTTATGACATTAACCCATGGGGTAGATTGGCCGTTTTTTTATCTATTTGGCCTGTTTCTGATTGCCCTGTCAAAATCTTCTCTTTTATCTTTTAGATGATGATGCTAAACTAGGTTAAGAAAACTGACAGAAGAAAGACTCCAGTTGATATAATTGAAACAGCAGCTTATATGGTTTTGAAATAAGGAAGAGGAATTACTAATGTGTGAATTTTGTTCAACATTGCAAGGCGAAGTTTGAGACGATATATTGACAAAAAGAACAAAAACATTTATCAACTATGGAAACAGAGAATAGAGCAGAAGAAGAGAGACCTAATAATTGTGGTTTAAAATCCGAATTAGGTTACTCGAGATTACTACAGGTAACAATGAAATTGAGTTTAGCATGTAGACCTAGTAAATTGAACTAATAAGTGTTAACCTTTTGTCGAGAAGATTTTCACAAAAGAAGAGGAGGCTATGTTAGTTCAATATCTCCATCGGGCAGCAGAAATTTATTATGGCTTTATTTATATTATATCGTTTCGTATCGTATCGAGAGGGACTCGCTACGAGTTTCTATTGTTGGAGCAGTTTCAGCATTTGGAAACACAATCCCCTTCTTTGTGTTTTTGAGGTAATTTCGTAGTCTCTTAAGTCAGCAGTTCGTTGTAGGATTAATTGATTAATTATTTGACTTAGATTGAACTTCAAATCCCAATTTCTTAATGGAGGGAATATTAGACGTGCAGGCACTGCAAACAAATATGGATTTATAAATGATTACCACACGGAGCCACTGGGTGTCGGTTTATTGCCCAAAGATGAAGTTCAACAGCAGCGCTGCTTCAGCATTGTCGGAAAAAATAGGGCGAGAAATGTGCGACTAACTCACGATTGGAGAATTACGGGAATACGCAAAATAAAGAAACACGTACACCTTGTTAGAACCCTACGTTGTGTGCTTTTATTGAGAGATTGAGCCTGAGTGAATAGTCTCATCTTTTGTTGTGCCAAACGATGAAACCCAGAGAAAGAGTCGCAGCTCAGAGAGAGAGAACCTCAAGAGACAAGCAAGAAGATCAGACTGAAGAATCGAGAGAGGGGTAAAAAACGTTTAGACAATAAAACAAAAGACAGGCGAATCTGTTGTAGCTTGAGGGTGTTGAAGACAAAGAAGGGGTTGAGCAAGACGGAAAAGAAGGGGGTGAAAACAACCGAGTTAAAAGTTAAGTGAATTGAATTATGTGTGGAGTATATTTTCGACAAGCATGGATGATTAAAAATCCTGGTAAAAATCCATGCCCAAACACTACACCTGCTATCAATATTACAGCAGGTTTTAGATAGGCTCGAATCGTCCCATTTGATCGTGAAGGCTTCCACTCACGGGCCAACTACGGCCATAGATTGACTCCCATTTCCAGCTCAACTTCTTCTTGGTAATCTACACCGTCGATAGGTATACTTGAAGATCTACGACCTTTTCCCAAAGCAGGCCGCACAGCTCCAAAGAATATTGGGCAACGGAAGAGAACTTCTTTACAGGGTGCTCGAAGCAGAGAAAGCGACAATGAAACCCAAAGCAGCAAAGGAGGTTTTTCCACCAGAAAAATCGCCAAAGTCAGAAAAACTCAAGCGCCCAAGAAAGCCAAGGGAGAAAAACGAATGAAGAAGGAATTCAAGGGAAAATATTCATTTGCCCTGAATGTGTAGTCTGATATTTGTTTTTTTTCTCTGCTAAGAAGATTATATTCGTTTTACAACAACAAAAATTGTGCTAATGGGCTTGTGAGTCATGTGTTGATGAAAGAGGAAAAAAGGAAAATTATATTATATGTTCAAAGTGCTGTGAAAAAATGTGAGGCCAACTTGCCCCACCTACAAGTTATCCAAATATAACAGTTTTTTTGAAGAATTTCAGTTAACATCAACAAATTTATCATTCCAGTATGTACAAATTTCCATTTATACAAATGAAATATAGTATTATTGTTATTATTATCAGGGCGCCAGTTAACGGGAGGATAGATGGACCAGACTGCATTGAATTTTGTCATCAGGAGACCCTTGTACACGTCGTTTTGAACGTTGTTGTAGCGGTTACCTGCCAAAACCGCAATGGCAACAGCAGGAATCTGACCAGTTGCAAGTGATTTGATGGACTCATCAATTGGGCTTCTGCAAACCACATCCTCTTTAAGGCGGACTAGAGCTAACAGTGTTATGCTGGCTCCTTTAGCGGCAAAAGACAGGTCATAACTCCTCCATTTTTCTTTGAAAGTTGCCTCCAAAGTCCTAGCACATTTAGTTATATAGTCGCCATCTGTGTACTTCATCTTGTTGTTGACATAATCCACGATTGTTTAGGCCAAAATTACCAACTCCTTTAGCTTGTCTTGAGGATATACAATGATTTCCGGCTTGCCGTCTTTCAACTTTTCAGACGGGTACTCACCTTTGATCTCACCCGCGGTCTTCTTATTTTTCAAGACATCCTTTTCATTATTTATGATACCATGAAGAAAGAAATAAGTAATAAGATGAATGAAAGTAATAAGATTTGTGACAGTAATAGATTTTTTTTTCACGTTCACCCAGTTCCATTGGTGAGCATGTAAACAAATCAATAAAAAATTCCAAAGTTAACACTTTTATTTTATTCGAGTGAAACAGTATTGGCAACTTCGGGAACGAAATCTTCAGGGAGCAAGGAGCGCGTCAAATTTCAGCTTAAGCTTTGCTTATGCGACGTTGCCTGTTATACGAAAGTCTGTGTATTGCTGCTTTCTCTGTCGTTCGGATGGAATGGGTTCGTTGTAATTTCTCTTTAGACCATGTCATTCCTCCATCGCTATTCCTTTCTTTTTTCACATCTAGACAGCTGGCCAACAACACTTGCAGTTCGTCAAGTGTCAACTTAAAAATTAGTTGAAACTCCGCAATTAACGATTTCGTGTGACAGGCAACGCCGCATAAGCAAAGCTTAAGCTGAATTTTGACGCTCTCCAGGCTGACTAGTAAACATCACTTCAAATCTCTTTTTTTTTCAAAGGGAGGAGTAGGTTGTCAGATCTCTCGCTAAAATTTTGTTCACATTGAAACGGGTCTTTGTATTTGCCTCCCTTTTCTTAGGGATAGTGATATATTGACATCAGATACCTATATTTTCAGAGATGTCACTCTACTTGAATTTATTTTATTTTTCAACGAAGGGATTCTAATGCGACGTGAAGGGTCACTTTGACTTTTAGCAGAGATAGGGATGACTGGATAAATAGGACAAACACAATAGACGATGACAGTATTTTTGTTAATTGTATGAAATTTTTTAAATTTTTATTCAATCAATTAGGTTTATTTAAAATATCTGTTTAATGTACAAGTGTTAGAATTTTATAGATGAATTTTTATTATGTACACATAGAAAATAAATGCTCCAGATTCATACCGGCAACACCGTTTCATTCAATTTTATGTATTTAATTCTGTGTCGTACGGCCGACTACCTGATCTGATATCATCACCCTCCCGGCTCATTTACGTGATTAATTAAACACGTAAATGAGCCGGGATATTTATCTTCGAGCCCCTCGTACTTACCGCATGTTTTTATATGTCTTTGTGGCCCCCCTTCATATGAAGAAGCATCTTGGTCGATTAGATCTTGGACTCTTGTTGCCTTTTGTGGCCTGTTGTGCCTTTTGTTCGGCTTCGAGCACCAACTGAAAGGTTTCATCTCTTCTATCCCTTTCTTGTTGCGCTGCGATAGCTTGTTGCTTTCTTTCCTCTCTTTCCACGATCCTTTTTATACTCTTTACAATTTTCTTTACGATGAAGAGTGCTGCTCTGAATTCGTCATCCATCGTAGACTGATAATCTTTTTTTTTGAAAGGCTCCCGTTGGATCTGGCAGATACCAGATCAGTCTTGTGTATTTGCTGAACTTTTCTCTAAGAGCTTTTTCTGGTGCTTTCAAGGTATCTACAATTGCGTCATTGTTTCATTTTCGTATTATTTTATCTTGCTGGCCCATCGAGTGACTCGAGAGGTTTTTGCCGTGCATCCAATATAAAATAGCGGCAAATAGAAAAATAACTTACTTGTTGTAAGTCGAAGTCGGCATAGTTGTGTACCAATAAATGAATATAAAATTAGTAAAAAAACAATTAACTAGAATTTATTATTCTAGAATTAGAAAGAAAATTTACTCCCTTTTGGAGCACTGGACAATTAAAAACGTATCTCTGGATTCGCTTCAAACCAATTTCCACACTGCGATCTCGTTAATCCAAAGTCGAGAAAGCGCACAATCTGAAAAAAAGACGTTCAAAAGTGTGTTAATCCCTGCTACGTGCGGATCTAGTCGAGGTGTTTTTTGGCCACTAAAATCCGGGCAGAGATCACTTTCTTGCAAAGTATATCACACACGTTAATCCACGAAAGCAAAAATTCGTCGTGACTCACCAGGAGGTGCAGAAGTTCAGCGTGACACAACTAGTTTCTTTCAAATTTTGCTATCTGAAGACACTTGATTTCGTACTTTTTGGTTGGCGTCGTTGGTTTTTTTTTTCTATAACTGTATCAAATCCTCCAAATATGATTGGGAATCAATTACTGAATGATCGTATTTTTCTCCTCCTGGCTGATTTACGAGGTTCTTGCGTAAGGCAAGACCCGGCGAAAGAGGACATCCACTCCAGCGTGGATGTGATCGTGAATGCGTCGTTGCTTATCGGCAACATTGGTCTAGTTAATAAGCCGGCAGACGGAGATCCATGAAAAAAATAAGTTCCACTGTCAAGTAGCAGGAGTCGCAACAATCTATGAATTAGGCCCGATTATGGCTGTTTCCAAAATACGCTAGACATGGGCCATACTAACTGGGGAAAAGTGTGCCTTTCCGCCAAATTCTTAAATCATGATTTTCAAACAGAAATACGCGTCGATTTTGCATTTTTCTTGTGACGTCCTAGAAGCTTCACTGGTTTGGAAAGTCACCGAGTTAGATTGATTGGTTTAATTCAAAGTTTTGATTAGGAAAGCCTGTTTCGGATCGTTGAATGCCTTATTGGCTGTTCTATAAGTTTGGAGTGCAGCGTCTCTTGTGGTGTTGTTGGAAAATTGAAATTTTTTTCGTTCTCCTTCCTTTAAGTAGATGGTGTGGCTTGAAATTTTAGTTACAGTGAATGGGAAATTATAAATAGAAAACACAGTCGTTTTTATTACACGAAGAAAGATTATCGTCATCCCAATGAATACAATACTGTGTGAAGAATGAGCAACTAATCTTGCATTCGTTATTCTAATCTTCTGATCGAGCTAACTCTGGATGTGGATCTCTCTCTTAGTTGCGGTCTGCATCTGCCTATTCTTTTTGTGTGTGTTGGTTATTCTGCTACTGAGGTTGGTGGTGGGATCGCTGCAGCTTCATCTTCTTCTGCTGTGAGGATTAAACGTGGATTGTCTGTACTCTCTACAGAACACGAGACAATCGGGCGGTTGTAGTATGCTTCTCTTCTTCCATCTGCTGTAATCCTGTAGAACGGTGGAAGGGAAGGTACGTGAATGCTGGTAAAAAACCTAGCTGGCGATATAAACGATTGATTTTGAGGTTGATAGAGCAAGGGAGGAGAGAGAAAAAAAAGATAAATTACAATTTTGTTTTAAGTTAATGTTTAGTGAAGAAGAGAGTTTCTGGAGAAAAAAAACGAAAGAATGTTACGGCAAAGTGTGTGTGTTTGTGTGTGAGGCTCAGAAATTAATTCTTAAGAAATTCTGACTCTCCACGCTGCCATACGGTTTCATGGAAAAAATGGCGATGACGATTAGAGCACTTTGTCGTAAATCACACACACATACACATACCCTTAACTAAATCAATTTGATCTTCAGATGGACGTTGATGGACACAGATTGCAGCAGATAGACAGCAGTTTTTTTTAGCCAAAACCCCGTTGCATGGGAAAGACTTGATACATGATGGTTTTCAGTTATCTAGTTTAAGTTCCGGGTACGCAAAATACTTAACACGTTAAAAATTTAACAGTTTGAAGGACCGTTTTTGGAATGGAAGAGCTTCAAGATTAGGGAAGAGTGAAGATTATAATGAAGTGACACTCTTTTGTATTTAATGGTAAACTGCCATCATTCCTTGAATACAATACGGGTTTGGGTGGAAAACACTTACAAATTTTTTACCACCTTTTATGACCTCTGGTGGTATCATGTTCTCTTCCTTCACAACCTCTGGTGACACGACAACCTATTTCTCTTCCTCTTGATGGCGTTAGTTTGAACTGACCGGCAAGTTTCGCTTATTTGGCCAGAGCGGCTGCCACTCTAGTTAATTCTTCGTCAGATTCACCACTTCCAGCACCTGGAGAACTTCCTCTTCAGAGTCCGAAATGGAATCTACTGTTGCTGGAGCCACTGTAAAATCAGCTGACTCTTGAGAAAAAGCTTTTACTTCCAATACAGATACTGGAGTAAGAGATGTTGTCGTAATTGTTGCTGCAGCTCCGGGCTTGTATCTGATGTCCCCGTAGTACCTTGACTTTCTGGCTTCTTGCATTTCTCCTTGCAGTCGACCTTCCTCCCTCTTCTTCTTTGTTTATTTACATCCATGAACGATTAACGTTTAAAAAATTGCGAATTTGAAAGAGAATTTACTTGCTACTGGAAAAGCGAGCACGACGAAATGAAACCAGAGCAAGAGGGAGGAGAGAAGAAACAAAATTAGTGTGGGCCGAGCAACTTCTATTTCAGCAAAGAATTTCAAAATAACTGAGTTCAAAACTTAATCGAAGGACCATGATGATAATGTTACTCTTTTTCGGAAGTGTTAGCAGGTTACGTACCCAAAGAAGAGAAGATTACAATCAACATTTGATAGGGACGGTTGAGACTGTCTCGGCTTTCGTTTCACAATAATTTATTCTTGGCGAAGTTGGGAATATAACACATTTATGGATTGGGTAAACTGTGACACAAGGGCCTCCTGATGGGGGCCCCAAAGGCAATAATCGTTGAGATTAAGGGGTCGTGTGACTCTGATGGCAAGATCTTGTAGTGGGGTGTTGGAAAATTGATACAACGATACAAAATGAAATTGGGAAATTGATACCCAACACAATCTGCAAGGTGGAATTCCTTACATCAGAGAATAATACCATAAAAGTATTAAGGGATAATTGAATTGGACGTCAGAAGGTGACAAGCGGGAATGCAAGAGAGCGAGTATACACATATGACATACAGTTAATATACAAGAGTTAATTCGTGGGATGAATCGATCCCTCTGAATCGTCGTGATGGGACGGGAAGGACCGGCATCTGAGTCCAGCTGGACTGTCTGCCTACTGAGTTGGCGTGACGTCACGAGTTATATGTATTAGTTATATTTATTGTGGTATTGTTGTAGTCTAGTGTCGTACTGCAGTGAACTTATGTGTGTTGCTTGAAATACATCAAATTAATTCATAATAACTCACATGTTAACGAGCAAATGCTTTATCCACGTTTCAAGGGTTAAAAGGCGTTACAAGTTTTGGTTTACTTACGTTTTCGAATTTTTTGCAATGAAAAAAATTGGTCGACGCCGACGACGATATACTTTCCGATGTCCACGCTGTAGCCCAAAATTGCAGACTGAATAATGATAGAAAAAAAGGGATGGGCACAATCGCTGCGTCTAAAAGAAACTGAGATATTGGGACCAATTCTAAATTGTTTAAAAATACCCATTCATGAGTTTAAATGATTCAGTAAAAAGTGGACTTTAAAAAACACAACTAATAAATTAGTTTATAAATCAATGTAACATTAACGTTGAGAATGTAAAATTTCAAACGATGTTAAATCGATTTCATTTCTTAAATATCTATACTTATTGTAGCGTGGCCTCGGTCGACTGCAGCCACAAAACAGTCTACTGTACAGTTGTAGCGTCTATCCCGTGTAAAATTGTATCGTATCTTTCGTTAATTGATGGATGATTTTTCTTTTTTTTTGTCTCGTGTCTTATCATCTCCCATTTCAATAAATGGTGTCAAAATAGGGCTTGGGAAATTGCCGACCCAAAGAATACCAGATCGGGGCGGCAGCCAAATGTCTCCGACACCTTAGAAAACGACACGACTGCTGCTGCGTCGGAGGCTGGGCCGATAAAAAAAAGAGGGAGACCACCAATATTTACAGGCCATCACACCTTAATTGGCAATGAACAGCCACTTATTCAGGCAAGAGATCCCGTGGCTGGTTCATAAGTTTCTTTTCCAGATGACCAACTCCAACAGGAAGATGATGCCTCCATTCCAAAAGAAGACTTGTCCGTTCCAGCTCAAACAGCATCCAGACATGGTGGAAGCCATCAGAAAAGAACGAGAACAAAATAGACACCTAAAGAAGAAGCTTCAAGAATCCGAAGATGCGTTCTATAAATTCAAAGAAGAAAGCAATAGCAGAATTGTGGGTCTCGAAAATAGATTGGAAAAGTTGTTGGGAGAGGTGAATTTCATTATAATTTCCTTTTCGTTGGCTTCCTAACTATTTTTTTTTAATTTTGCAGCTAATGAGAAAACGGCGCCGCCGATCGTCCCGGAGCTTTCGTCTGATAGCGAACTAGGCGATTTCCGTTTACATGGCTTCTCGAATTCTGGACACAAGCTGGTCATCACGGCGCGATTCACCCGAACCGCCAAGTGCGGAAACCAGAAATGACAGTGAAGAATTGGCAAGCGAGTCAGATGAGCATCGGCTAATGAGACGAGTAACGAGCCCCAGGATTTGTTACGCAAATCTTCTACCACCTCGTCTGAGGGTTCCTCTTCCAACTTGTCTCGCGTGGCATCGGCAAATTCAAAGGATTTTGCAAGAAATATTTTGGCGACATCCGGGTAGGAATCTTCCCTCACCAATGTGGAGTACAGTCCCACTTGAAGAAAGGTAAACAAAAGTTTCCCTTTTTTAATGTTACGTTATCATGACTCCTTTTTCGTTTATCTTTTGTAGTCCGACACTCACTTTCGGCCAGATATGGATATCATTCGGGAGTGCGAAGAGCGTGCAAAAGAAGATACATCACGATTGATAGCAGCTATGGGAAAGTGGCAGAGGAAACATCCGAAGAAAAAAGTTCCAGATAACTTTCTAAAAGACAACCAGATTTGCACCATTAGTGCATTCATTTCCGAAGTGATAAAGTGCGTATTTGATGCTAAATAACTCCGAGAGAGAAAAATGACAAGTCAAGTGGTGAAACATGGCGAAGTATCAAAGAGTCTATGCATCCGGATGACGTCCATGCCGTCACAGATTTTATTTCTTTTCATTTGTTTTTCAAGTATGTATGTCCAATTTCTTTCCGTTGTTTTTTTCACAGACCTAGTCTACCGCACATGGAAGAAACTTCTAATACTTCCACAGAAGAGGCTCAGTCAAACCGAACTTCGTCGGGTAATCCGGTCGACGCTGCATACTTACCTCTCAAACATACGGGATGGAAATTTACTGTTAGGGGTATATGCGAATGAATTGACTCAATTATTCGTGACTTATGCTTTTGCATGCTCCTTTATTAGCATGACGCACTGATCAAATATACAACACTGTTACAGTGGAGAATTTGAGTCAATACTTTACCAGTAACAGTATATCAGCTAAAGTGAGCGAAAACGTGAAGTGTCACCTCTTAGGCAGACGACATAGAACAGAGAATGGGAAAGAACAGAGGGAAGGGAGAAGTCAGCTGATTTGATGCTAAATAGCATCTCATGGGGTGTTGGGTTTGTCAGAATAAGAACTAACACTCTCCCTCAAACCCAAAAAACGGACATAGTGTGATAATGATTGTTTGTAGTTATAGAGGCAATCGGTCAGATACTCTCTCTACACCGATTTTTCGTCTCATTGATGTAAACACTGGATTGGGGAGCGCCTTTTGAAATATGTTGGCAAGCTCGTCGGCTGATCTTACGTAGCTTACGTCAATTTTCTTTTCCTCGGCGGCACGACGAACAACGTCGGCGTCGCAACCAGTGTCTCGGAGAGCGAGATATTCGCCTACCTGAACGGAACAAAAATCGGAGTCGGCGTCGGCGAATCCAGTTATTCCATTGAGCTTTCCGCCCAGCCAAATGCCAAGATTTTTTGTTCCGTTCAGGTAGAAGCGAGTCGTAGAAGTAGAAACGAGTCTTCCTTTATACCGTTCCGCCACTCCGTCATAGGCAGGTTTTATTTTTTCGATCCATTTACAATTGATGGTTGTACAGTCTCTTAAACAAATCCGAATAGCGATTTTTTTGTTTTAAGCCACCTACATACATCGGGAAACTTGTTACTTGCTTGTAACTCTGGGGTTCGTTGGCTTCGGTCAATAAGGATGACGCGTGTTTGGCTCGAAACTCACCAAGATGGTAAAGTTTCTTACTGTGAATTCCTAGAGTTATTTTGTATTCATTGTGCCTCGCGTTGTACTGTGAAGTGCGGTTGGATCTGCGGTTGGGCATGTCAAGGACGTGGTGATTTGGTACGATTGGACTGGACTCTTCTGTCTTCTTCAGGATGTGGGGTTTAGTCTGACTGCGACGTTACTTCTGTGAGGACGGGAATTTCTTCTTGTACCATGTCTTGGGTTGTAGAGTATCCTGCACGGAAACTGGGACAGCCGCTAGGTGGATCTTACGAGTATCCTGCGTAGAACTCCTAGCGGCTGTCCCAGTTTCCGTGCAGAATACTGTACACGATTCTTCATCTGTTGGCTCGTCCATAGTGTGATCAGGCAGATGTTCGACTGGATCTACATGGACGTTGGCATCATTTGGTGTAGTAGATTCTTGTTCTTTTTTCGGAGTCGGGACTTTGTCTTCAGAGTTCAGCTTCAATTCATCAGATTACTAAAAAAAAAAAAAAAATGCGTATGTATAGGGTTGGGGCATAAAAAAGAGACGTAGCAATTACAGTCTTATTTACAAAACCGATAATTTCAGACACGAGTAGAAGAGGGTTAAATATGCACCATTCAGATTCTTTTCAGTTCTCTGGTTTCTATTCTTTTACGTCGTAAATAAAAAAAGTAAGAACTAAGTAAGAAATTTTTTGATTCTGGGTCCCATAGGATCCAGCCTTTCGTTTCTTCTCCGTATCTGACGAGCCAGCAAGGTCTTGCTTTTGAATCAAGTTTCTTGCGAATATTGTCAGGAACATGTGCATATGCATGACAGCCGATCACGCGGGGATTTTCAAGGTTTGGTTTTTTGCCGAAGACGAGTTCGAATGGTGTTGTTGATGATTTTTTCGAGATAGTGCGGTTAAGCAAATAGATGGCGCTCCTCAAAAACTCTCCCCACAGTTCCAGTGCGGAGTTTTTCGTCTTTTTGAAGATATCTGTTTCTTTGTTGGTTCTCATGTGCATGGAGCTGCGTGCTGACTTCATTGCTGTTCTATTCATCCGCTCGGAAACTCCGTTTTGTTGCGGTGTGTATACCGTGGTTGTTTGGTGGACGATACCGGAATTCTCGAGCCAGTTCTTGAAACTGCTGCTTCCATATTCTGAGCCGTCGTCTGTCCTTAGTGTCATCACATCGTTGCCGGTTGTAGTCTTGACAAAAGCAGCGAATTTAATGAACAGGTCTTCAGCTTCGGATTTTTGCTTCATTAAAGGAAAAGATTTCCAGCTTCTGTAATCATCTTTGAAGATACCGTAGCACGTTTCGCCTCCTGGGGATTTAACGGGAACAAAGTCGTTGACAGAGTGAATAATTTGACCTACTATGGTGGCTCTTCTTCTTCCTGTTCTGGGGAAAGGGCTTCGGTTTTTCTTCTCAAAGATACAGCCTTCACACACTCCTTCAGGTTTTCTGGGATTGGTGTCTAGTTTCAGGCCGTCCCCAGCGGTCAGCTTATTTATTTTCAGGATGGCGTTTTAGTTCAGTTGAGCAAGTTGAAGATGCCTGAGAGAAAGTGGTATAGATGTGTTGACAGTCGCAGCCGTTGTTGTTTGGTTCGCGTTTTTGGTTTTACTTTTTAGGTGGTAGAGGGATTTTCCTACTCTTTGGCCGGACAGGATCTGGATGCCACTTTTTGTAAAGCGGGCTTTGTCTTCGGTGAAGTTGACTTCGATTCCTCCTTCGGTGGTGAATACGATGGAAAAAAATATTTTCCCAGTCCTGGGACGTATAGGACATCACATAGTTCGGGTTCTATTTTCTTTCCGTCGACGAAGGAGTGAATGGCTATGCTTGCAATACCTAAGACGTTGAGCTGTGTGCCGACACCATTGACTTTCCAGCTGCCAGGTTTAACATCTTTAAATGTATTGAAGAAAAATCGTTGATCGCTCATATGGTGTGTTGCGCCGCAGTCAGCATACCAGTCTATTGTTTTTCGAGCAATGAAGCATATAGATGATAGGCAAGCATATGAGTGGTTTTGGTCTTGATCGGTTTTTAGGTTCTTGCTGTAACTGTCGTTTCTTGATTCTTTCCGTCCGTCTTCTTTTTTATCTGGACATGAGTATTCCTAGTGCCCTTGTCTGCCGCAGTATTAGAATCCATTTCGTTTGCTTCTCCAACCTCGATACCTTTGGCCTCTTCTATTTCCGTGGTGATTACCTCGATTGTAGGAAGGACGACCTCGGTGATATGATAAATCGTGGCGTGGTTTGTAGTTTTCGTCTCTCCAGCTCCTTCTACCACCTCGATAGTCGCTTCTGTCAGCGCGAGCGTTCTCCTTTTGTTGTGGCTGATTGACTCTTGATGGGTGTGTGGCAAAAATGCCACATCGGTTGGATTCATCACATCGTTGTTGCGGGTTTGCAGTTTCATCTCCCAAGCTAAAAGTTTGGAAGTCTGTTTTCTGAAGTTGGATTTGTGAGAGTTTGTTCAGACAGATTAACATTGTTCCAGAATGTTAGGAAATTATCGAAGCTTGGTGGCAGAGTTTGCAGAATTCTCATGATCAGGACTTCTTCAGGTACAGGAGAGTTTACACTTCTCAGCTCCTCGCTCATTTGTCTCAGTCTTTTTATGTGGGCAGTAACTCAATGGTCTGGATCCATTCTATACTGGTGAAATTTTCCGAGAAGTTGTGTGGCGTTAGCGACTGCCATGTTTGCATATTCCAGTTGTTGTCTGTTCCACATTTCTTGTGATGTGGAACCTTCAATGGAGGTTTGATACAAGGGCTTAATATTGTTGAAGATTATTGACATCGCTTCAATTTCTCTGTTTGTCCAGGTGTCGATTGGTTCCAGATTGACAACAACAGCTTTCCCTTTTTTTCACGAGTTATCTGCAAGAAGTTCAGATATGGAAGAAATGTTGTCACGTTGATTTTTGTTCGGCGTTGTAGCTGATTACAGTTCAAGTTTGTGAAGGAGCTGGCCGTCTTTAACTGTAAAGAGACAGACTCCTCAGTCACCTTCACTGCCGATCGCACCCTTCACTAGGTCGACAATGCCCAGAACCGCACTCAGAGACTCACACAGCAAGCAGGGTAAAACAGGACTCCGTCTCTCCATTCAGGGTTAGTCTTATATATATGGGTAAAAACAATGTGGCCTTAGCTTAACATTGCCGCATACGTATGCAGCTCGACGACAATTACACGTTATCTTCCCAAAAAGGAAAGACAATAAGAACAAGAGTGAACAAAGAGAGATTCCACGTAAAGAGAGTCGCATTCAATACGACGGCAATTCACCGCGTAACATTATTTAGTTTCATGTCTATTAGGTGTTAACAAGTTGATTTTAGTAGGTCTTGATGTAAAGACTTGTGCAGAGTCACTAGGTTTCCTCTGATATTTAACTCACAGAGTCACCAAGTTCCTCTGGTATT
This sequence comes from Daphnia pulex, assembly GCF_021134715.1. Classification (NCBI taxonomy): domain Eukaryota; kingdom Metazoa; phylum Arthropoda; class Branchiopoda; order Diplostraca; family Daphniidae; genus Daphnia; species Daphnia pulex. The sequence continues at coordinate 1,250,411 of NC_060024.1, read as the reverse complement.
TAACTCGCAGAGTCATCAAGTTTCCTCTGGTATATAACACGCAGAGTCACCAAGTTTCCTCTGATAGATTCATTCACTGATAGATTCATTGACGTCTCCGAAATGAGTTGGAATTAATTAGTCGGATTGTAGTCGGGAACCAAAACAAATAGAGAGAAATTAACCGAAATTTTCCGTTCTAGGATACTCTCCCTCATCTCTAAATAATCAAAATAATGGATAAATAAAAGGCCGTTTGAAAGTTCAGGTTGGGTTTAGATGGGTTATTTTAGGTTAGTAAACATAGTGATTATAGCACAAAAAATGGATTATTTCAAAATTTGAATTCAATCTCTTAAGTTCCGTCAATTTCGTAGTGAAATATGGAAACGTAATCAAGCGACATTTCTTTGCTTTTTTTTCGATCGGAAGCATTATATCCTAAAAGTTTCCAAATTGAGACATGTTGACGACTGCAGCAAATAAAAGAAGTTCTTCTGAGAGAGTTAATTGCGGAAGTGCTTAATCAACCAGGATGACCAAAGTCAATACCGGCAGCGATACAACGAATTCTGGAATTTTCAGTTTAAGCCTACTACTTTTGATATTTCGGAGGCAAGTAGAACTAAGGGAAGCGATACCGTCTTTTACCAGCCCAGGATGAATATGATAAAGTTTATCCTTTTAAACAAATTACTAATTCAAAGCCTGAAATTAATTGACTACCTATGGTTAGGTAAGGTTCGGTTAAAGAAAACTACTAACCTGAACTCGAAAGGTATACGCTAACACATACAGAAGGTACCAAAAGTTTGGAAACGCGCGTGAGATCCTTATGTAAAAAGGCGATTTTCGCGGCGTTCCCAAAAATTCGAATTTTTGACGGGGTAAAAGGATTTTTTTTAAAGTAGCCATGGAGGTTCGCTACTTCCTGAATTTTTTTCAGATTTTACTGTTAAAGGCAGGGCATCCATAAACTGAAAGTAAAACACTGCTGAAATTCATCGACGATTCTACCACAATCGGCGATAGTTGAGTTCTTCAAGTAAATTTCTTTCTTCTTCCGGGGTAGATCCATAAAGCTGACGCAGAAAATCTATTTTGTCTGGAATTTACAGCCAAAGCTAATGAAGCAACTATGGGGTCTTTTTAAAATTTCACAAGTTGTTGAGCAGACCGTGTCTCTTTGGAATGAAGGTTAAAAGTACTGGAACCTGACTACTTCATGACAATATTACTTCAATCTCCATTGGAAAATCTTGTTTTTCTTCTGTAATGATATCACCGCGAGTTCAAGAAAACCTTCCCCCACCCAGTTAACATAAAAAGAATAAGAATACACATAGTTAAATTTTTCTAGAGACTTGGGTTTGGTATACGCTTTGCAGATAAGTTGAGTATCTTGACCAAACCCGATAACAAGCAAAAATAATTAAAACCCCAAACTTTTAGCTCAACTTCAATACCAACAAAATCAGTCCTGCAATCCTAGAGTAGAACTTGAAGCAGAATTTTCAGCAGTCTAAATATTGAAAATCAGAAGCAGAATTAAAATAAATTTTATAAATTAAATAAGAAAACAGGTTTACTTTTTGTTTTTATCTAAAATTCTTAAAAGGGGATTTCCTATTCTGGAATCTATTTTATTTCTTTGTTTTGAAGGCATTTTCAGGAAAAGCTTCCAAAGAAGCAAAAATAATTATATAATATATTAATTATCACTAAAAATAGGTACGGAAACGCGACAAACTCGTTCGCCTATCATTCGTGAATCTGAACGTGAACAAGTGAAGAAGAAGAACGTGAAGAATTACAACAACCTCCACCAACTGATAATCTTGGAGCTGAATTTGAACAATTCCGTCCATCACGTCATCCACGAGACTAGGTGATGTGGTAGATGAGATTTATAACAGGCTTGGGCAGCTGCAGCGACAAATCAACGTCTTGGTAAATGGTGGGGGCCTTGACCAACCCGTCGGAGAAAATCATGCCCTGAAAATTAAAAAACAAAAATTGAAGGGAATTGTTTAAAAAATTTTTTTTTGGGTCATTTTTAAAATTTAAGATTTCATTTATTCAGCTTATTCATTAATTAAATATACTACAATTTGTTTATTTTTTAGCGACCATCAAATCTAAAAATGCTTATTTTAAGACTGACAAAAACAAAATGACTTGATACATGAAAAATTGGTTGAGCAATGCACCGGCAAGAGTCAAAAGGGATGCCTGAAGAGCCAGAAAAAATTAATTTTGAAGAAGATTTACTTAAGTTATTTATGCGGGCAATTATTTTTTGTTGAACACACAATAATGTGCGTTTTTTTTTATTAGATTTTCGAAAAAATTCAACCGTTTTTTTTTCGTTAAAACGTTTTACGGGTTAAACTAATGGAAACTATAGCGTATCGTTTTTATTATATCTAACGTTAGTTATATGGTAAATTTGGAATTTTTAAGATCTTGTGCATGTCCACACCAAATCGGCAAATCAATTAGATACCAATTCAATATCCAAGGGATATTTTTATGGATATCATGTGGATCTCCTACATAGACATTGAATAGCGGCAAAATGGTAGTCTTCGGGATATCCATGCGACGTAAAACTGTATATTTGAAATATCGGATATTATGTGGATATCCTAACAACGTCACTGTGATGGCTGGGGATAAGCTTGGGAGTATTGCACAACATGCAGCTGAACTTCCATAAAGAACTGGAATCTGGGTCATCTGTGATATTTTTAAAAGGAAATAAACAACGAAAGCAATTCAAATCAATGGAAACTAAAAATAAAATACAAAGGAAGAAGAACCCCATCCGGCTACATAACCATAAATCCTTGCAATGTACAAATAACTTCCGACGCTTAATTAACGAAAAGTAAATTCCTGAAGGAGAAATGAAGTTATTTTAATTATGGCAAACTTCGGAATAATTGCTGTAAATCGTAAAATAAATTAAAATAAATTATTTGGGTTGTAAATAGATTGTCTCCTCAATATCGCCGGTTGCGATAGCGCTAGTTAGTTTCCCCTGTATCGCCGATACCGCTACCGATACTATCGCGAGAGACTACCGCCGCTAGCGATAGAGATACTTAAAGCGATACTAAAAAAAATTCGACTGCTTGCAAAAAAATTATATAAGCTTGGCAAATATATTTCAACAAACTATTTTGTTGTGAGAATCTTTCAATTAAATAAAAAACAAAAGGGATTCCAAATAAAAGTAGCTAAGTCTTCAATTAGGGTTCAAATTTTGAAATACAACAAAATTCGCCCTACGTAAGAAAATAGTCTTTTAACAGAAGCGTCGAAAGGTATCTTTAAAAAAGGAGTATAGACTATAGATACCTAACACTTAAAGATTTATGGTATTCTTCATCTTCTTGATAACCTTGATAACCTTGATAACCTTGGTACATCAATCCTAATAGGATCTGCCACAATTGTTAGTTATGTTTGTGTTTTCCGAGAAGAATAAAAAATCTTTTGGATCGTCAGGTAAAATATGCTTTGCCATTGACAATTAAATCGGAGCTAGTTATTTTACTCTCTACAATTTGATTTTGCATTTTGAAGTTGAAACTCTTAATTTAGGCAATTTCTTGCCATGAAATGAAGAAAAATTTTTAGATTTGATCGCTATCGCAAAAACTAGCGGCGATATCAAAGCTATTTTTTCCGATAGCCTAATTTAGAATTACCCGGGGATTTTTAAGCGTTACATTTAAGTTTATCGCCGCTTGTATCCCCATCGGGAGCGCTAGCGATACTCACAAGCCATCATCTGAAACTAATTCCAAGGCTGGGAATTAATTTCAGCTGATCCGTGGATCCGTAACGTAGTTAGGAATGGGTTGAAGTTAGACTTTGAGGCGTCCCCTATGATGACTAATTTTCCATGCCACGCGCACAGGAATGCCGAGCAGTTATCAATAGGGAATGAGGAAGTAGGAGCGTTGCTTCGGAAAGGGACAGAAGTCAGGTCCAGCAATATCGGATTCGTCAGTTCTATGTTTATTATTAATAAATGCCATGCCATGTCATGCCTTCGCAATGCGAAGGCATTTTGCAATTGAGTTTCATTTTATTTATAAAGGAATCAGTAATAATTACAATCACTTTATTTCTCCTTTAAAAACTAAACCCGACGCAGAAGATCGCCAGCACCATAGAGGAAATCCTAAGCGTAAGTACAACTGAAAGCAACAATTACTTAAAAATGTCTACTAATTATTGTTATTATTTTTTTAGATGCTGAGTCGAATGACTAAAATCTAAAACCGACGAAAATCGGGAGATAATCACTTGTTTTACACACACGTAAGTTTACTCTCAAAAATTTTAATACAAATTTACTTATTACCGTTTTTATTTTTGTAGAAATCTTTGGAGGACGACACCTTGGATTTGGAGAAAAAGGTCAACCCATCCCCTTTAAAGCAGCGTAAAGGATTCCTGGTCCAGCAGCAATAAAGAGGCTGTAAAGAAAAAGAAAAATTCGGACTGTCTTTCCCTCCCACTGCATTCTGTTTCTTTTCTTCCTCGCTTTAATTTTCTTCTCCTATGATATCTTCTCGATTGCTTTGCGGAATTGGGTTTCATTGGCCGTCGACAACAACAAGTCGGAATCCAATTGGGAGAAAACTTAGACAAGTAAAAAGACGAGAAATGAGAAATAAGAAATATTTCATTTCGAATATTTGAACTTTCAATCAATGTCAAAAATCTTTTTTATTCGCAAAGAAAAGTGTTGTTGATTCACAAAGAAAAAAGTGGTCAAGATTGTAGATTGAAACATTGAATTTATATTCGGAATTAAAGACCTCTTGGCAAGCGTGATTACTCTACAGCTGTCTCCACTTTCCTCAAATAACTACTTGAAGAACACAAAGAAAACGTTTCGTCAGCCATTTGCCTTTTTTGCATTCGAAGGAAACCTGAAATGAATGATATCACATTGCCAGTTTACGGTATAGTCATTATTTTTTTTTCCTTTTATATCCCTACATCAAAAACACTCCTCAAAACGTGAGGTCCCAAAAATTTTCTTATATCTCAAACACTCCTCAAAACGTTAGGTTTCAAAAATTTCTAATCTTTGACTCATCATTAATTGTATTTTGTTTTACTTTGTGTTTTGTTGTACTTCACTATTTTGATTTGTTTTTACCCAAAAAAACTAACAGTGCATTTTTTTTTCTTTTTTCAGCTAATTTACATCCCTTTTATTACAGCCCTTATGGCCAACTTTTGATGCCATCAGCGGAGGGCCATTCAGGCTCTGTTGTCCCTTTTTTATTTCCCCCCTATTGAAATAACGCGAGGAATGGACGTCATTTTGAGGGTCGACTGATTGAATTGTTAGAATAATATGTGTTTTTCACGCTGTTCAGGAATAACCGGGTACTATTTTTATGTTTATTTGCGAGAGTTTTCAAAGATTTTATCAAATATAATATTGAAAGAGTCAATGTAGAAGAAATTAAGAATGATTTATTTTGCCTCTAAGCCACCAAATTGCAAACATGTATTTAAACATCAAAAGACACTTTTTGATTCATTGTTGATAAGATATCCCATACTTTCTTTTACTTTTTTTGTCTAATTTCTTGCAATGCATTTTACACTGATTTCTGTTAGAACTTCCCCCATTAGATTTGATCAGAAGCTGCTGTGCAGGAGAGAAATTGCCAGTGCCAACTGAGAAAGAAATACTTAATCGTTTGGGGCTGACATTCAGTAATTCTGCTGACGAGGATGGTGGGGTTGCCAATGTAGTGAGAATTGATCTTCGTCATCTGACCTACGAAGACACGGAAGTCATCCGTAAGCTTACGGCCGCCTTCGAGAAGCACCTTCGCGTGAAAAACCAACAGAAGCGGGACGTAGAAGACGAGTTGAAGACGGTCAAAGAAGTTGTTAAGCGGTACCCTTCACTCCGAATCTTCGTCAAGCGGATCGGGATGAATATCCCCCTGGAAGCCATAAAGGTAATTTTTAATTTAATTAATTGTTGGTTTCGTAATTTTAATTTTTTTATTTTAGGAAAGATAAGTCACAGCTGGTCAAACAGCTCATCGAAATGTAGTACTCGTTCTCAGTTTAATTTCTGATATTTTATCCTTAAAAACCCACTTTTGTCAATAGTGAGGGGTAATTGGGTTTTCACGAACAATCTTCCCAGTTGGCGCCATTATATCTCACCGACGTCCGTGTTACATCGATGACCATTGTGTTTTTCGTGAACATATTATAGATGTATTCACTATCGACCAAGTAAGTAAAGAGTACGTTTTAGTGGTTTGTGCTTGTTCGTTTCAGATTTTATGATGTGTTTTGACGTATTAAATATGTATAGAATATGTTCCTGAATTACGTCAATTAGATAAACGTAGAGCAATATAAATGGTACATTCCTGTTACGTAAAACATACATGTAAATTGTTTCAAAAAACATCAATTGATGCTTTTTTCGTCAATATATGCATAAAGATATCCATTTAAGGTAAAAGAAACTGGTTATCATAAATGTTAATGATAATTTTTTTCTGGGAATGATTAATGTTAGCCTTCTTCCAATTGGTGCTACGGAAGCAATGATTGCCATACCATGAAAGGTGCCTTTTCCATCGAGTGCATAAGCATGGTCTATAAACTGGGGTTTATTAAGTTTCTAATCCCTCATCTTGGATCAGGGGGGGGGGATGGATGTCAACTTTGTTTTGTGTATGCTGTAGCAGACGACAAAGCGGACGCGATTCACGTTATATGTATTGTTTGTAGGAAAATAAAAATAAACTATGTTGAGATGGTGGGGACAGAAAGTTATGGAGATCATTAAGCAAAATATTGAATTCAGAGGTTTGGTCACTAAAATCTTTTCAGGGTTAAAGCGTTGCGTTGCGTTGTTTTATTATTATTATTAATATTATGTATTAAATTTCTAAATCGCACTTTCCAAGTCCAGGGACAGATCAAATGACGCTACAACAAGTACAGTCTCCAACACAAATAAAAAAATTTCAGCAGGGATAGGCTACACGAAACAAATGAGTTTTTAGGCTTGTTTTAAAAGATTTCAGGTCCGTGGCAGATGTCACGGACAGCGGCAATTCGTTCCATAGAACAGGCGCCGCCCTGGAGAAGGATCTCCCACCATAACGGTCCTATTTGAAGATCGGCACATTTAGCTTTCCCGAGGTAGCCGATCGAAGACTGCGTGACGGATGGTAACGGCTTACAAGGGATGAAAAATAGCGAGGGGAAGTTCCATTCAGGCATCTGTATGTCAGCACCATCAGCTTGAAGACGATGCGTTGGCGTAAAGGAAGCCAATGTAGCGCCTCATATGAGAAGTGATGCGGTCGTTCTTTTCACACCGACAACTAGCCTAGCGGCCGAGCGTTGAATTTTCTGCAGAGCTCCAGAAGCTCGTTTGACAAACCAAACAGTAACGTATTAGCGTAGTCAAGATTAGACAGCACCAGTGCTTGAACCAAACTCTTCGTAGCAGCCTTAGTGAGGTATTTCCTGACTTTGCCAATCCGTCGTAGCTGGAAGATCGCCTTTCGACACACATCTTTCACTTGCGGAGTCATAGATAGAGTACTATTGATCGAGACGCCGAGGTTGCGAGCAACCAGCGAGGGAACTAAAACGTTGTCGCCAACTTGAAGAGGAAGCAACTGAAGTTGCGCTCCTAGCTGATAACACATACATGAGGATACTCTTGTCCATATTTGTTTTCACTCGGTTTTGCGTAAACCAGTCTTCAGTAACGGTTGCACAATCAGCCAAAGAGGACAAGGCTTCCCTTTGTTGAACTGCATCCGGATAGAATTGAAAGTCGATCCTGTATTGTGTATCAATGGAAAACTGATGCATGTCCTAGAATAGAAGAAACTAAGTGATAGAGCGGAATCTCGTACATCACAAACAAAATGGGGCCAAAAACTGACCCTTGTGGAACGCCAAAATCCAATTTTGACGAGACAGACGACGCACCACCAATAGACACAGATTGACTCCTTCTCAAAAGATACGAAATGAACCAATCATGTGCCACTCCGTCGACGCCACACGAATGTCTCAAATGATCTTTGAGAATTCCATGGTCAACCGTATCAAAGGCTGCACTCAGATCCAGCAGAAAAAGAGCACTCCCTCTGCCTTGATCACTAGTAGGTCATGAAAAATGGCAATCAAAGCTGTCTCTGTAGAGTGGTTTGGTTGGTAGGCAGATTGACGGAGGGGGGGGGGGGTAACACGTCGAAGGCTGCAAGATGGTCCATCAACTGAGCTGCAACAATCCTCTCTATCAGTTTTGACAAGAGAGAGAGGTTGGAGACCGGGCGGTAATTTCCCAGATCGCTGGCGTCAAGAGTAGGGTTCTTCAGAAGAGGCGTAACCATCGCATGCTTCATGCCCGACGAGAAAGCTCCCGTCGAGAGAGAGAGATTCACAATTTTAGTTATGGTAGGTACGAGTGGACACAAAACTTTCTTGAGAAGAAAAGTTGGAACTAGATCAAGACGACACGATTTAGTAGGCGATGCCATGATGAAATTCTTCACCATTTCATCTGAAACCGGAACAAAATCACGAAGAACAGCATTTTCGCCATGACTAGACAAGAACTGATGCGGTACGACGTTATTCATCTCCTCCCCACTCCGTTTTGCAGCAGCATCTATGGCTGCTCGAATTTTGGACACTTTGGAGGTAAAAAATTCACCAAAGTTGTCTGCTAAAACTTGCTCAGAGGAGTGGGAGGCTAGACACATCACTCTTTCCCATTAGCCGATTCACAAATCCATACAATGCCCGCTGGTTAGTGCCACACTCAGCCACCTCACTCTGCATGTGTACTGACTTCACTCTTTTGAGTAAAACCGAGTACCGATGGGCGTGGTCCTTGTAGATCTCAAAGCGGACGGTCAGTTTGTTCATCCTCCAGATTCTTTTAGCTTTCCTCAGTTGTTTCCTAAACTCTCGAATTTCCTCATTTATCCATGGCGCAGACGGTCTTAAGACGATAGACTTGATCTTCACTGTCGCGTGTTTGTCCAGCAGAAGAGCAAGCCCGTCATTGTACTGTGCGACCAGTCCATCCAGAGATGTTCCGGAGTGGTCAGCAGGGGCAGAGCCAGAATATCTTCTTTAACAGCATCACAATTTATCGATTTCAGCTGGCGGTAGAGCACCCGCTTCGTTGGGAAAAGTGGTGGACAGATCGTCAGACGACACTCCACAGCATGATGGTCACTGATCCTACTAGTGACAGATGCGTACGAGATAAGGCCATCATCGGGCCTTGCAAACACAAGGTCAAGCGTGTGGCCCTTGTCATGCGTTGGACCCGTAACATATTGATGAAAGCCATAAGATTCCATCATAGTCAAAAACTTCTTCGCCGGGATGGAAGAAACGCTGTCAACGTGCAGATTGAAGTCGCCCATGACAATAAGTTTATCACGAACAACAGCCAATTACTGAACAAACGCCTCAATCTCAGCTAGTAAGTTATCAATCGTCACTCCACTGGTCTTCCCCTTCCACTTTCCAGTCAACGGAGGCCTATAAATCACTACGAGACGGAGCCTGAATCTCCGCAACGCCAGCAAGACATCCAGTGACTCGAAGTAGAGTGAAGGGCAGGTGACGGAAATCGTTGGGCGCTCATCATGCTGTTGAAGATAAGAGCAATGCCGCCACCTCTAATCCCTCGAGAACGGTGCACAAAAGAGTAGCCGGCAGAACACATAGCTCTAAGGTCATTGTCACCATCGTCACCACTGAGCCACGACTCAGTGACAGCAAGCGCATCTATGCTTTATGTTGATATAAAGTCATCGTTCAGTTCCCTCTTGCTGTTGATGGAGCGTGCATTGATCAGTGCAAGGTAGGAGTAGAGAGAGTTTCCCCATCTTCGCCTTGTTCTACCAGCTCTGTAACTTCTACGTGTCGGGCAACGCGAAAGCAGACGGAAATTCTTCAAAGTTTTGTAAACAAAGTCGATTGAGCGATTGAGTGCCAACGGCGCAATGGCAGCCGTCATGTCGATAGACTGACACAAACATGTAAGGCACAGATCGTCACAGGAAGTGAATGTTTGTTGTACAACACATCACATAAGCACACGAGATACACGAGATCTTTAAACAAACTGAGAACACAAGTAATCCGGGTAACAAACACAAAATCCCACTGAAAAAATCACTTTTATTGGAGACTGATTGAACAGGTGCTGCCTAGATGGCGCGACTCAGATTGAACTCTAACAAGCGTTCACAGGAGAAGTGGAAAGATAATCATGTCTGAAAATCAAGTTTTTGGGAATTATTTTGAAATATTCTTTTGCTTGTGGTGGCATCGTATATCTTCGTGCGACGGAGGAGATAAAAACCCAATATGAAAATGGTAAAGTATAATTAATTTTCTGACTATCTTTGCAGTGATTTCATTGTTCCCTTCGCGTGTTACGCACGTGTTTTCATTTATTTGAGATGCCCAATAAAAAGCTGATCTTAATGCTAAGGCTTATCAATATTTCCTCCCATGAGAGAACAAAGAAAGAGGGTTGAAGAAGAAAGAAAGAGGTAAGAAGAATGAGAATTGAAAAAGACGGGTAAGTCTGAGGTTTGCTGTTTATTTCATGTGGTTGATTTCAAAATACATTAATGCAGATATCTTTTATTTCCGGAAGACCAAACGGAATGTGAAGTAGAATCTTCAGGTGACGAGGAGTCAGTCCAATCCTGTTTTGGAGCCAAGCGTCGTTTTGGTGCTGCATCACGTGTTCAGGTTGATAACGGAGTAATTAAAGTCTTACCCAAGCAACCTGTTAAAAGTAAAAGATCCGCACCTAAAAAAAAAAACAAGAGAGAAAAAGACCGAATACGCCCATCAAAGAGAAAAGAATGGACGAGCTAAAACCTTCCTCATCAACTACTTTTGGTAATTGTTCATTAAATGTAGACGTATCTCACGAGGAAATTAAAGCTGGGAAAAAGTAAAAAGAAACTATTTTTTAAGCCTAATTTACAGACATTGTTTTTAATTCTGAAAACTCTCAAAATAGTGGCGACCAGAAAGTCATGTTTTAAACTATCGAAAAAAATGGATAACCAGTAAAAGACATTGCGCAAGATGAAACGTCTTATGCGCGAAGGCTAAATCCAATTAGAGATGGACCGAAAAAATGGATCTTATATTTGGGGACGTTAGCCATTGAGTTTAATGACGTTGCCGAGTTCGGGGATTGTGGTTGCAAAAAGAAGGCGCCAGCAGTTAATAATTCTTCAAATTGGAAGACACAGTTGGTGGCCATTGAGAAAGAAAGTGTTGATGTTCTAAAGGACATCGCACGTAGTCAAGTAAAAAAAACTGCAACTTTTGACCGTTTGACTTCTAGTTTTGAAAAGTGGTCGGAGAAATAAGAAAGTAATATACTGCTTTGTTAATACTTCGATTTGGTTTCATATTCTCATAAGACAATATTGATATGCGAAAACATTGGATTGAACTAGTCACATTACAGAATTAAACAAAAGATATGATATGAGTTGTCTTTTTGTTTTTCCAGTAGCTGTATGACGTTCATCATATTTTCATCCTCTTCACCAGCATCATCTTCATCCTCCTCATGAAATACATCCTCATCTACATTCCCTAATTTAATGCACATATTGAGAAGACAGTAGGCAGTAATTATGACGTCTGGTATACTCTTCAAAAGCAACATATATAGATAGCGAAGTCGTCTCCATTTTCCTTTCAACATTGCAAACGCACATTAAATAGCTGACCGATTTCTGGATAGAGTTTTGTTGAAATTCTTCTGTCTCTAAATAAAAATTATTTTCAGCATTAAGTAAATTTCCACAAACAAAAAATTAAAATGCGAAATCACACGAGAAAATCCACCATTATTTCGGTACGGTTTCATGATTCACGTAGATAACCCATACGCTGAATATGCTAATAATAGATACAGCGTACCGGCTTCTGGTCTTGTTAAATTCTGAGCAATATTGATACGGGAAAAAAAAATTGCATCGTGCATGGGCGAAGAATAGTCAGTATTAACATCGATGAATTCCCGATTATAGGCTTACAGACTGCCTGAAGTGTAACGGCACAATATATTTTTCTATTCTTGCATGCGTTACTTTCACGAAGTGGCTGACGAATTTTTATGTACGTGCCGTCTATGTTGCCTATGTTGCTTTTCGTCTATGTTGCAGCAAATTTCCGTAAGCGCTACACGATCAAGAGAAATAATCTAAAAACACCTAAGCCTACCTATAGCGAATGGGAACGAAAATTGTTGTGAAATGGCAGCGTAATTACGTCTGGCTGGCCAGTTTATAAACTTCTCAGAGTTTTCACGAAAAGCTCATACGACTCTAAATAAATGAAATGGGCATTTCCTTTCAATTACATGATGAATACATATGTGTACATGATGAAGTTAACAAAAATGGTAAAGACTCTAGATTTCCTAGTGTCCCATTTTAAGAGATAATTTCTAAAACAAAAAATGCTAATTAAAACACATCATTTTGAATATTTTCATGCCTTACCTCAAAACTTTGCCTAGACATTCTGAAATGCCTTTTAAAATAAAGATCAGAATATCCTGTAATTGTATATTCAACATATCCTTCAATTCCTGAAAATTCTCTGGAACCTTCCTGTGGTAAACCGTCACCAGGAGGCAAGTAGGTGGGCAAAAAAAGGCAATGAAAAAAGGGAGAGCAGACGACGGCAGGGTATTCATGTGAAAAGGATTCTGAATCGAAAGTGTGTAATTTTTCTTGGGTGTCTTTCTCAATCAATAAAACCTGGAAGTTCCGCCTCCTAAACCGGTGTTGGTCATTATTACCTTCTCAGGCAGAGTGGCCGTATTTACACTTCCCTGTTATCTGAATTCACAACATGTATTGAAAAATTAGACACATTTTTATGTCGAGCTAGGAAGATCTAGAAAGGATCTTCCCAAGATGGTAGAAAAGGAGGAATTAAGTAGTGTCCATGTCCATGTGGCTGATATGGTGGTCAACACGGACTGGAGTGTCATCAAGATTACACCGTCAGAGCTCCCGGCCCTCATTAGGATGGAGGGAAAATTCCAGGAGATATTGCGGCTTTGTCAACACGAGGTGTAACCGGAAGAATTGAAAAGGCTGAAAGCCAAGAAGACATTACGCCCCACTTCTCGACTGATGCCGTTGACCCCCTTCCTCGGCGACGACCGACTGTTACGGTTAGGTGGAAGATTGGGACGGGCCAAACTCCCATATGATGTGCTACATCCTCCGATTATGCCTTGCAATCATCCACTCGCACGAGCCCTCATCAAAACCTTCCACAAAAATATGCATCATGTGGGAACAGATTTTATTCTTTCACACATTCATGAAAACATCTGAATTACGACCGGAAGAAAGACGGTAAAACGCGACAGAAACGAGTGTAATCCCTGCCGCCGCTTCCGTCCTAAAGCAGCCCTCCAGATGATGGCCAACGTTCATCAGGCGAGACTAGCAGCACGAGAGCCACCGTTCACATACACATCAGTGGATTATTTTGGCCCAATTGAGGTTACCCAATGAAGAGGAACGGCGAAGAAATAAGGAGCCCTGTTTACTTGTTTAGTAACACGGGCGGTATACGTAGATGTTGCCATATCGCTCTCTTCGGACGATTTTATAATGGTATGGAAGCGATTTGCAGCAATTTAACGGGAGCCAGCGTTCACTTTTTTCGGATAACGGAACAAATTTGGTAGGAGCAGAGCGAATCATGCGGGAGGAGCTAGGACGACTAAAAAAAGATGGCGAGTTAACCGTGTAGCTCAAGACTCTAGTAATTCACTAGACTTTTCAGCCCGCTCAAACTCCTCATTTTGGCGGATCGCACAAGGCTTTAGTACGATCTGTGGAAAATGCCCTGAAAAATGCAGCGCTCAATTCAGAGAACCTCGCTCTGAGGAAACCGAGCGACGAAATCCTTCGCACCCTGTTATTCGAAGTGTCTGGTCTGTTAAATTTGCTTCCGCTCACATAAGCGAGTTCGGAACCGTATGATTTTTGCCCTCTAACACCAAATGACTTCTTCAATTTGGCCCCAGTGCCGGACTTGCCAGCCGGCGAATTCAGTTGGTCTCTGCCAAGAGATCATTATAGCTACACACAATGGTTAGCTACTCTGTTTTGGGACCTGGGGCATGGAGCCTTTTTATAGTCAATGGTTGAACGAAGGAAATTGCAGACGCCAGCACCGAATCTAGCTGTAAAAGATTACGTCCTAGATAACTGGAAGGATGCCCCAAGAGGACGATGGCACACGGGGAGGATTGTACGGACTTACCCTGCTTCCGACGGCTTATTCCGTGCAGTGGACGGGAAATTATCAAATGGAATTCTAAGAAGAGGAGCAAATCCACTAGCTCTACTGGAGTCCAGCTCACTCGATCCGGCAGGAACGAGTTTGGGGGAGGATGGACCCGCAAAAAGCACTGCATGAGTGACAATCTAGCAGCATCGTTAATATTACCGTTTTATTGTAACACTTATTCTGATGCTACTTGCCTTTTGACGACTGTTTAGTCTGTTTTCCCCTCCCTGCTGTCAATCAGTGTCAGTTTTCATGGAAACACTTTAGTTTTACTTTCTTCTTTGGTGATTGATGTTTAACCTGACAGGTATTCTAAATTTTCTTTTCGTTCGATAGCCCATACTGATTTCAACTGTTTTACTTTTAGATAATTTCTCCTATTTGTATTATTGGCCCTGATAGCCTTTGATGTGTAGTCCCAACCGAAGTGACACGTTTTATGTTGACAAGGCATCATCTGGTGCACACTCTTTATTTGGTATTCGTTCATTGTATAGTGTTTGACACTCATGTTGATTTCATATTTTCTTTCCAGGTCTATGTGTGTTTGATGTATGTTTGTGTGTGTGTTCACATGGGACCACCCACAGTTTGTATTTTTCCCTCACCGAAGACTGGTTTTCCAGGTATTACCTAATCATATTCAACTATAACTCATTAATGACATTTTTTTACATAAGATTGGTGAGGTTTGTAAGAAATAGAAACTCTTCGACCTGAAGCTGAGTTTTTCAATACAGTCTATTGGTCTTCTATGACGATCTCAGTAACACTCAATGTGGTTTTCAATTTTCCACGCAGCCAGCTTTGACATAAGAGACTGTTCGCCAGATAACTTGTTATGTAGCACAGCGTCTTTGTCGTTCCATTCGTCGGTTGTAGGGGTTTCAACATCTAATTATATTTGTGATGTTTGATCAGAATAGTTTTCAGCAAACATCTGGACATCAAAATTAATTACCGTTCTCTTCTTTAATCATTAAATAGTAGTTATAAATTTTTTGGCATTTCTTTGCCAGCATGAAATTTGTTTAATGTGAAATTACTTCTAATGTTGGAGAATTATGAGTGTGAGGTAAAGATGAACTATCTTCGACGTAAGCAACTGGTATTGGTTGACAGCAATGTCTATTTCACTATCCGTTTCTGAAGATTCGTTGTTTCATTACCACGCATGAAAGTAAAGTACTACATCTTTTCCTGATTTTGCCTTCTATTTCGTCGTTTATTTGCCATTTGTGTTACTTCGTGTGTTAATCAAAATAACGATCAAAATTTCAAATTAATACACTCTCAGAAACAAATGTTTGATGAGCAAATAACTGCACAATGAGGTGTGAAATCAACAACAGATGACAGATTTTATCAACATATCGGTTTAAGCAACGTCCGGTTGTTTCATCTCAGGAAAAATAAATTGCGTAAACCAATAACAAAAGAAGAGCAATCAGCGTGAATATTCCCGAACCTTAAACAAAAAATGCCCCTTCTCTCAGTTTTTTTCAGTAACTAAAATTCTTAATCGTGCAATTTGAAGATGAAAGCAGGACCAAAGAAGTTATCCCAAGTAGTTTGTATGCTAATGGAGAGTGTGCTATGCAAAAAAATGTGCACAAAGCAGCAAAAGGAAATGCAATTTACCAAATGTCATGGAAACACCAAGTGTGTACGATTCTCTCAAGTCAAGCTAAGTAGTGTTATAGTGCAGACTAACATATTTCTTTTTTGTTGTTGTTGTAAATATGTCATTGTTTGCAAATTCCTATGAAAAAGCTTTAGAAAGAAAAGACTAATATGCTGTCTCTGGGTCAGCAGGAGTCTTTTTAAGCAGCTGTGGGAGAAGTTTAACATCTGAAGGCTCGAATAGTATCCAGCAGCAAAGAAATGATACCCTTCGGCCCAATACCACTGCTGCTGGTTCCATTATTCAGCCATCGCTGGCAAAAACTTCAAAAAGTCGTCGTCCCATCAATCCTTCAAGTGATCAGGAATCAGATTCTGCGTTGGATAACAGTGAAGGGAGAGAAGCAATCAAGGCTGGACCAATAACAAGGCCACTACACCGTCAACCAGTTGAACAATTGACTTCAATTCCCCCCGTTAGTGTTTCAGATTTTTTTAACCTGCGTTACATGATCTGATGTGTTGTGTTTTGCAGCTCCAGTCAACGGGGAGAACTTTTCAGAAACAAGAGGCTCACGCTCAAATAACGAAGGTGCTGATTTTCTGATAATGCCATCTACATCCCAAATTGAGCC
The DNA here is from genome assembly GCF_021134715.1 of Daphnia pulex. Classification (NCBI taxonomy): domain Eukaryota; kingdom Metazoa; phylum Arthropoda; class Branchiopoda; order Diplostraca; family Daphniidae; genus Daphnia; species Daphnia pulex. Next base: position 1,233,759 of record NC_060024.1, on the reverse strand, counting down.
TTTTCAGCAGTAAAATGTCCCTCCTACAGCGTCATGGATAGGTAACTTATTATAGACATTTCATCACATCAGCATTTTAAGGTTTTCAAATAAGCTCTTATATTGTTCAGTTGAACGTCACGATCGAACAACGGAATCCCGAACAACGATCGCCTTTTCAAAAGTTTGTCGTCAGAATGTTGCGAAGCATTAATAACTTAAGTAGTTAAAACTGCCAATTTTTTTATAACTACATTTTTTCAGATTTAAAAAAATACCTTCTTACAATAGCTAGGGAAGTGGTGGATATAAAGTCAGAAAACCGTGATCTGAAAAGACTCTTGCAAAGCCGACAACCTGTTGCAGGCTTCAACAACAACGTTGGAGAGAGCCGGCATTCTGTCTTTGAAAAAAAAATGTTTCTCTTCCTTTGAAATCCAAAGATTACTTCACACACTTCGAGGAAGATCTCAAAGTTGAAGTCAGGAGTAATTTGGTAAAATGTTACATGAATAAGGACTTCCCACAATTGGTTGATGTAACATTTCCTTTTTCAGGTCGAGCTACTTCGCAATTTTTTTAAAGGGACGTTAAGGAGACAATAAAGAGATTGTGGAAAGAAGTTATGTCAAACGAACGGATGCGCCTTTACACCTGGTCTGGGACACCAAAACCCAATAGTAGTAAACATAAGGGGATGGCAGTAAAAGGATCAAGATTGATGTCGGCCGTAATCGAAACTGTGAAATATGGCGAGTTTGAAAAAACTACAATCCCAGAAATTGAACAAATCAGCAATCTTTACATCTGAAAAGCTGTCGATTGGTTGAAGTCGTCATCAATTGCTCAACAAGAATAGCTTTTTTTGTTCTTTTTATGGTTGTTTTCTATTCTTGTATTGGCCCAATCGCCCAGTGATAACCTTAACATTATCGCCGAAATGGAAAATAAAAATGTTTGACAATTATTGTTATAAAACGTTTCTAAATATTATCATATAATAGTATGTCGTCTAGAAGTCTCTTTCAGTCGACATCTTTAAGATAATATAAGGATGTCTTTAATAAGTTCATAATTATATCAAGGTAAACATAACGATTACTTTGGGAAATCATTTAGTAAACCCGACTACATCAGAAAGATGACCAAAGGATTTCTTTGTAAACTTCCATAATATAAGAATGCCTTTAATAAGTATACAATTGACTTAAGGTAAACATAACGATTTTTTGGGGAAATAATTTAGTAAAGCCGACAACATTAGAAAGATTACCATAGGATTTCTTTGTAAACTTCGAAAAATGTCATAAGAACTGCGTGAGAAAGTCTTTAAGCTTATCGGAAGACATGTTAAAACGGCACAAGAATGCCTTTATTACTGCGGCAAGATGTGGTAAGAACTTCGTTAGGAAGTCTTCACACTAACCGGAAAACATCCTAAAAATAGTACTTGTCCTGATCATTTTGGAAACAAGTAAGGAGTCTTTAAGAAAACTCTGAGACATCCTTTGGACATTCCTACTCGGAACAACTTGACATCTTCATGGCGTCTTGAAGACATCCCGGTGCTGTGTGCAGCTGTCCAAAATTTTCAAATTTAAGACTAGAATTTCTCATTGTTCAGTTATTAAGTTCCTTCAAAGAGTGTTTCTCAGTGCTAACTATCCTATCACACCTGAAATGCATTTCTTGATACAGCACTCTCGTCATATTAAACTGACGGAATCCCTAAATGCATTTTTGTGTATGTGATAAAAAGCAAAACACTCTTATTTTTTTAATGTAACGTTATATTGGCAATTTTATCAATCCTCTCCTGACGCTGTCGTATGGGCACCAAGACTTACAATTTTTTCATCTCTTTAACAGCGGGCTAAATTTTTTAACTCAAATTTTTGTTTTTCCAAAAAAAACAGACATTATTGACAAAGTGTAAAAATCTGTTGGTGCCCAGTTTTTTTATCGATTATGAAGGCCAGAATTTATCCTGGGTGAAGTACGGCTCACCACAATTTAAAGCTAGTTAAGTTAAGAATAAATCGGAGACAATAAAAAGAAAAAGAAAAGCCAATGGAAAGTTTTCCCACTCCCCATAAGCCGGTTTATAATTTCCTATCCACTTGTGGACGTACTGCAGTGTGCCCTTATGATAGTTTCTCCAGGCGCCAAGTCTCGTTCATGATCAACGAATTATATTCTTCTTCTATCGCATTTTTTCAATTTTCGGCGTTTTCGGATTTCAATAGTTCCTTGTAACTTGTGGTAAACTGTTTTGTAACATCACGGTCTTCCAACAGTGCAGAGGAACTTTTGAGAGGCTTCATCGTACACGGTCACAGATTTTAGCTGATATTCGAGATAATTTTCTTGGTATTTTGGCATGCGACTGAGACTGGCGGACACCATCGTTGACGGGCACTCTCTAAAATACTGTCTAGTTATATTTAGACATGAGTTTTCTAGAAAATACAATATATCCGGACATCATGTCTAGACAAATCCTTGATCTAATCGAATTTATGCAACCTTATCAACCCCAGGAACTTTTTTATATCGTTTGGTGGATGTATCCCACTCCCTGTCATCGGCCGCGGGATTTTATCCTAGCCTTTCGGCGCCTTTTAATTTCCAATAAGTAGATGAAAGGGGGAAAGAAAAGTGGTAACAGAAGAGAGGAAGACGCTGCATAAAAAAACGCTTCTATACTAAAGACAATTACCTCAAAATAGACTAATACATATACACTTATATTTAAGATTTAGAAAACTTTTTATTTCAATCGTATGAAAGCTTCTACCAGCTTTTCAAAGAATCAAGAGGATGGAAATCAAGAAAGTCTTCAACTAGACAAAACCTTGTCTCTGCCATAAACTTGCGTTCGATACAATATGCAAACAAATGGTTGTAAAAATATTCGTGCCATACAAATTCAACATTAATACAGGCCTGAATGGATTATCACAAACAATATGGTATCAATGTTACCAAAAACATGACAAACCCTTGGCCATCACGCTCAACTATTTAAAAAAAACCTTTCTTATACAATAATGTACCATTCACTGTTACGGTGTCGGTGAGCTCCATGGATTGTTGTTTTGCTTACCGTTGAAGCAAAGGGTCAAAGTCATGATTTGGAAACTGCGATATTGTGCCTTCTACAGAATTAGAAAACTCTACAAAGTCAGCCAAAAATTCCTTGTCCAAATGCCCCTTTAAAGATGCACATTGGGGCTTATACGCTAATGTTAACAATGGACTTCTGAAATTATTCATGATATGTGTAGGGCGCTTAAAACTACCATTGAGTCTTTCAAAATTCATGGTTTAAAACGTTCTCATTGGCGCATTTTTCCGTACAATCGTAGGCCAGTGAATCAAATAGTGCATTTTTTATTTTACTGGCTTGTCACTATAAAAAATCTTGAATAATGTAAGGGAGGAGTCGTAAATAAATGAAAATACAGCAAAGACGACTCGTAAAGAATTGGAGCCATGATCAAATCCATTATTTCTTGTAAAAGAATCACTACTTGCCAAAGTATACTTCAAGGATCAACTTTGCTGCCTATAGCTGCTGAAAAGAGTCATGGAAATGTCCACAATTTAATAGCTGACATTTTACTGAAGTGTACTCCACCTGCAGGAGTATACTTAATATCACATGGCTTGTTCTTCTTCTCTACTCTAAGGAATGAAACAAGTTTCGACATTTCACTATTTAGTTCATCAATGGTAAAATATTTTTCTTGAATGAGCGCAGCAATGATTAAGCCAAAAACATAGGTAATGAAACCCTCGAAGAGGTTGTGCATACAGTCGTTTATCCAATTCTCCATTGCATAGTATGAAATTGATTAAAGACGCAGTCGTATTTTACCTGACAAACATGACAGGTCTCGTAATTCAACATTTATTAGAAATGCAAGAACTAAAGCGTCTGAATCGCGTGTTCTAGGGAAGAAAAATCCTACTCTGGTACCGAGCTGCATTTCTTCTTTCGTACAGTAACACAGAGCGCAGCAAAAGTAATGAGAGAAACTTTCAATAAGTTCAAACGTCTCATGTACAGGCAAGTTATCGGAAATGAACTGAAACATTCTCACATAGACACGGAAAACGCCCACATTACAAATTTCAAGTTCAAATCCGCCGGTTTCAAGGACACGTAGCTCGTCAACAATCATTTGCAGCATCGCATCCTGTCCAGCTTTGTCTTTGAATCTTTTCTTTTGCAGCAGGTCAGTAAATCAATGTTAGACAGAGAAGTGTAGTGTTAAGGGAGCACATTCAAAATAAGGAAATAAAACATAGTTGAACCGTGTCGAACAGCTGCCTTGGATATCTGGTTTGTTAGTTGCAAACCGTCGGTATAGAGTTGAATATCGATTGCTATTGCATTTACAGCTTGGTATCTCTCAATAACAGGCTGTTCTTTAAACTTGTCCCCGTCTTGTTACCAAACGAGTGCGTCGTCCCTGTGGTTAAGCTACTGACTTCCTTTTCCAAATATTGCATCGCGAAAACGTTTATTCTGAAATTTCATAGCGATCGTACTTTGCACAGAGACGTGTTGAGCCTCAATGTACCTCACTGCTGCCCGAACCACACCATCTGGACCGACGGCATTTTCGACCCGTTGACCAATATCGACAGTTTTTGGTTCGGATGTTTTATTCCGTCTTAAAGTCTTCAAAAATACTTTTCATTTTCAAGTTTGTCAACTAAAACAGATAAGGCTGAGTGAACCAGATCATTTTTCACATTTGATGCAACAGTCACATTTAATGCAATTGCCACTTGATCGAAAAGTGTAGTCGTGAAATCGTTTAGGAAATTATAATTTCAGCCAAAGTTGTGTACGACACGTTTTTCTTTGCTCTCAAAGTAAGCAAAATGGAAAAAATCATTTCTGACATCGTCTGATTTAATTCTCCCATATGACTAGGTCTCGGTGTGTCATCCAAGTCGTTGGTTTGAGAAATGTCAATAGATTAATCCATGAGACAACTTCCTCTGTATGTCGCACAACATCTGCTTTATTAACTAGATCTGGCAAACAAATGTCATGCTTTTCAATTGGCATGTAGTCTACCGGTAAATCAACATTGTGTTTGAGTTGTGTTTTTCCAGATTTTAAATATTTCACTGTAAAAAAATACAGGCAAAATTATAAATAATTTCTTTTCTATTCTTAAAAAAATAAGCAAAAGGAACGCCCACTTACACAAAATAATAGTATTAGAGCTGATTACGATTATAAAAAGTGGACCGAGTTAAATTTGTCCTGAAGTCACCTGCCATTCATACCGGGTGTGTCGCTTTTTGTCAGTGATGCTAAAGGCAATTCAATGGCATTGTCGTCACTAATACAGGAAAACTGAAAACCCAGTATATACTGCACATTTCGTCTTTCTTGTTTCCGTCTAGCAAAACATCAATAGAATACTTATTACTATTAATCTGCTTTTAGTTTGTACAATGAGTGGACCTGTTTTACTTTGAGTAAACCAACTTGACTGTCGGATGGGGAAGGGAAAAAAAATACTCCCACTGGAGGGGAAGACTCCCACTGGAGCAACAATTTTCCATGGCTACAACGGTTTACAATTACATATAAGTAGAGCTGTCAGCTGCCTCCATTCCACTGTTCGGTGCTCTATCTGTCTGGGCAACACACACTCACACACAAGGTAACGCAGAACATGTTTCTCATCAATAACGGCAGGTCGAGTTACCTTTTTGACGACACGTAAGATGCTGACATAGGAGACGACGATGACGAGAAACGGGACGACCAATCCGAAGGCGAACATGTAGAAGATGTAGGACCGGTTGTTGGCCATATTAGACTACCAGTTCACCGAGCAACTACACAAAATTCAGACACAATTCTGAATAACAAAAGGACTACAAATGGAAAATTGGAGTGTAGAAAAGGAGAGAGAAAAAGGGATAATCTCCAATTACGCCTGGATAGATGATAAACGTTTTATAATAGAACTGGTTTGCAGGATTTACCTGAATGAATAAGTAGGAAATGCTGGAATGTACAAATCGATAGAGCTTTCCACTTCTTCCTTTCTTTGTTAAAACGCCTGTATGTTGGTTCTTTGGAATTCTAGGCACTTTGACTTAATTATTTACTTGATGTGGGCGGCTTCTCGGTCGTAGCGGCTCCAGCCGAACAGCGGCGAGCAAGTGACGGCAGGCGCATAGGCCTAGATGAGAGTCAGCAAAACGGCGGTTTATCGTTATTTACATCAATCGGTGGTATTTCGTAAAAATTCCTTTAATACATCATATAAAAATGACAACTTATTAGCTCGAAATGTAATACGAATCTAACGTTTTATAGAGAATTATACGCCCCCTCCCCCCCCCCCCAAATTTATTATTTTCCAACAGTTTGTGGGTGAAAGTTTTGTGGCTATAAATGTTATTTTTATTTTCACTTTTTTATTCACGATAATTTTCCTATTAATTGTTAAGTTTCTTTTATGGATTATTATTTCATATTGATTCACACACACAATCAGCCAGAAATCACCATAATATATGATATTGAGAATTTGCGTGTTCCTTCGATAGCAAGCGACCTTGGAGCCCAAAAGCCTAGTATAAACTGCTTGTTAAGCGTATTATGATTAGAGCGGCTAACCGTTTGATTTAAAACAAGAAGGTCCGAGAGGGGTGAGAGAAGTGTGAAAAATTGAACAACAAAAACAAAGGAACAGTTTTACGTAACCATATACAAGCAAGATGGAAGGAAATATTTTTTAATAGAGTTCTAAATTTGTTTTAAGAATGTCGATACTTAGGAAACTCTCGAGTTTCAGTCTTTTTTATACTTACGACGATATATTGTTGGTGATGAAACAGTTTACGGATGAGAAAATTGCTTACTTGCGTTTAGGTAAACCTTCAATGAAAATTCAGTTTTGGAACAAAAATATTTTAAGTAAAAAGAAAATTGACAAGAAATACATTTACAAAGAAGTAGCCTACCATTGTCTACCATTGTCCAAGCCATTACAACATAAAGGCTTGCGTCCCGAGCAAAATCTTATGTTCTGTGGTTGTGAAGCATTGATTCATTTCTGATTTAACTTTTTTAAGCTGAAGTTTGAAATAGTGAAAATGCAACTGGAATACAAGAATCATCCCATTTCCGAATTGCATTATCAAAGCTATGCTAGGAAAAAGTAACCAAGATTTCATTTGTGATTTCTTACTTTTTACTTATTAAATCTTACATTTATTTAAGGCATATGGCTGACGAGACGTTGGAATTTGTGAAGGACTCACTCGCTCCTGGCGCTCAACCCACCATCGTAAAGAAAATACTTCAAGACAAATTCGGTACAAAAATCATCAGTAAGGACCTTATAAATATCAAGCAAACATTAGCAGGTAAAATTCCATAATTACAACAGCTCGAAATTGTTTTGTTACCTGAATCATCTCATTTGTGATTTTACCGGAAAGACTCAAAATGAATGGAAGGACACCGTTGAGAGCCTTCAGAAACTGCAAAAAAAACGAACAACGCCATCAAAGTTTTTAGAAGTAACGGAACTGTCCTTGAGTTAAACGGATTTTATAGAACGACAAAAGCCGATTTCGCCCTTTACCATCTGCTTATTCATGACAGCAATGGGGTTGGTAAACCCTTCGCTTTTTTCATAAAAGAAGAAACAACAGATACCGTTTCGGAATGTCTGAAAATTTTTACCGAGGTACATAAGTTAAAAAATTTCTTCTATGTTGAAGATAATGAAAACAAATTGTAATACTTACACTCTCACAGAATAACAACGTAATAAGAAGAACTTCATGAAAGCTGCATTACAAGAGATGAGCGTCAGCTATCGGCGATCATTGCATGAATCCATTTTCTGAAACGCCTAGTTCAGTTTTGTACAACTTGAGCAATGGAAAAGCAGTCACGCCTAAAACGAAAAATTTCCTATTAGGTGCAATGCAAATTGGAAGTAGAGCACTGAAGTTTATTCGGAGGTGTGTGGAAAACTAACATGCTTTTCGGTAACCAATTAAGAAGCAGGCGATATCAACTTTCGCTGACGAAGAAATCAAAATTAGTAGAAGAATAAATGAAAAAATCAAAGAAGTAAAAATGGAACGTGGATGGACGTAGTTGGAAGGTTTTTTATGGTCTTCGTAAAGCACAAGATCTACTTGAAACTTGTCTATGGCTATCAATTAGCGCCTGTCCCTCTTGTCTTCGGACACATTGACGGATCCACGACTCATACATCAAAGTCATCTTAAATGAAAGCACTTATCCGAACAAGCCACTCTGAACAGCTAAACGAAATCAACGCTTACATAGTAGATGAATTTTTTTCTTACACCTCCATGCTACAAGACTACTGATTGTTTATTTGAAAATGTAGTCCGGTACATTTTTTTGAAGTTGGTCAATATGAATGCAAAAGAGATTCATGTGGGGTTTGACAACATCACGTCACCATCAATTAAAGATATTGAGCGTGAACGACGTGAAGAATATCCGAAAGACACACCAGCTATTCCAACCTGTCATGAATCAAAATCGACTGAAAAACTTTCTCCAAGCATTGAGACGTGACAGCTTCAAAGTAGCATTCGTGAAGCTTCTTTCAAATGGATTCAGTAATCTATCTCTTACTTGTATCCTTGGAGATAATGCCTGTTCTTCACCGTAGGAGAATTGTGCTTTTCTTATAGAAAGGCTGACGTAGTAATCGCCCGGTTGGGGGAAATGGATATGAAATGTTCACATGATAAAACCGATACAAGAGTAAGTCATTTCCTTATTTTTATTTGTTCTTGTAATCAGTAATTATCTTATTCTAATACAAACAACAGATGATTGCAAACGCTGCTTCGATAACTTCTCCCGCAACTGTAGTCATCACATCAGCTGATGCGGAGGTTCTTGGTATTAGTCTTTCAAAAATTTATAAAATGAACAAGAACAATACATTTTACTTGGAGACTGAATTAGCCAGCAATAATACGCACAAGTTCACTAATGTTACGGCTCTGTCAAATGAGCTATGCAATTCTCATGCTGGATTTCATGCCTACACTGGATGTGATCAGATTCATATACCTTCCTTCGCTGGAAGGGTAAACTGATCCCCCTAAAACTTCTTAAAAAGAACAAAACCCATCAAAAGCATTTGCTGCACTGGGCTCAAGCGAAGCTCGTCCAGATGAAACGTTAAGACAAATTGAAAAGTACACGTGTGAACTGTACAAAACTACTAAACACACCGATCGAAACCTGGAACTAGATTTTGACGACGCTCGATTTCAGCTCGAATGCAGCTCACTCCATCTGATGGCCTTCAAGAGTTTGATGGAAATATTGCCAATGAATGTTGACCGATTCTTAAACCCGTGGAACGCACAACTCAAAACATTTATCAACTGGAAAGTGTAGAACGTACGCCCTGTCTCAAACGTTAACCCATCTGATTCTGATGTGTTCTTCTATAGGTTGACACCCCGTGCTAATGAAAGGCATTCGAAATAAGAAATCCTCTAAACCTAGATGTCAGTCTACTTGGTACACTCACTTCCATAAATAACTATACAGGCGAAAGCGCAAAACAACGCACCTGTGTTGGCCACAGTGGTGTACAGCCTTTGTTGTTTGTAATCGAGAGGGAAGGGTTAGAATTTCCTCAATGTAAGAAAAGAGAATTTTGGTTAAAGCCAACATTGGTGCGTTGTTTCGCGCTTTGGCCTGTATATTTATTTATGGAAGTAATAGGTAATAGCCATGCCGGCAGGTGCAGAAAACCACACCGGTTTCTAACAGGCCTTTTCTTCCTATGGCGTCAGATTTTCCGGCTTTATAGGCCGCTTCCCAACACTTATCTTTCTCTATTTTTACAATCTTAATATATTTACAGTGCAAAAGCAAACATTGCAATATTTCCTAAAATTATATTTTTGAAAATGTAACTAACCATCGGTTTCACTTTATTTTTTTTTGCGTGAAGTTCAAATTCGGAATCACCGACGAATTACTCCAGAAAACAAATCCGAGAGGTCGCATTTATTGATGAATATATACTTGATACCATAGCGTAAAAATTATGCAAAATTTGCAAACTTACCCTTGAGCACTAAGCCAACGATAGAATTTCATTTTTCCATCTATTTGTATGGCCACAGGATTTGTTCCTCTTGCCTTGAAAGTGAACAGCTTACGCAGTCGGATTGAAAATTCAATAAAATGATAAATTTGTTGAAAATATCTGTTGGACATTCCTAATATTTGGCGGTCAATACCACGAGACCTTCCAGCAAGTTTCGAAATTTCTCCTTGGATCTCAATAAATTTCATTTCGGAGGTTCCTAGCGTTTTGTGGGCCAAATGGTTCCATATAACAAGCAGAATCATCGAGAATAAGTATGTTTTTGTTTTGGGAGACTTAGGTCACCACTCAGAGGCAAAGAAATCCGATTGTGTGGCTGATATACTGCTTTACAGCTGGAACAATTAAATTCGGCCCATGTAAAATCGAAACGCTCTATACAAATTGTAATTAATAAGTTGTCACAACATACAGCGAACTGGATGATTACCTTCTTTTGTTATGACAGTAAGTTTCCTAGGTCCACACTGAGCTAACAAAGTTCCATTTTGTGAACATGAAGCACATGTATTTGGAGCCACATATGGCACAAAAACATCTAGATAAAAGAGAAAAATTAGGTTTAATCACGTCTTTTGTCGCACTCATAGCAAGAACTGTTAAGGGAAACACTGCATTTGATGTAGAAGCTTTATTTAACAAAACATTTGCTGCTTCTGTTTTTTAAAAAGGCATGAGAATGACAGATGACTGGTAAAACTCTTCTTTTCAATTATCCCAGCCGCAGAATTGATCAGATATCCTCTGTCCCCAGGTATTCTTTCATTTTTTTGCTAGTTTCTGTTCAGGGTTGTCGTACACAATTCAACTTCTGCACTTTATAATCCCATTTCTTGAACTTCGCTCTCCAACATGATTCTTCTTTCTAGGTTTATGGTTACGTCACTTGCACGCAACAAACCTTCACCAGTACGTTTCTTTATTACACTTCCAAGATTACTTCAGTAGTTTTTTTTTTATTTTGCTCGACTACTTCAGCCGATTCTTCTTTATTTTCAGCTTGCCCAATCTTAATTTGTTTGTTACTCTTTTGGCTTGAGTGGCCTTTTTTTTACGTCAATTTTTTTTATTTGGAATTTTGTAGTCACCTAATCTCACCATGCCTGTTCCAGCGAAAGTCTTTTTAATTTAGCCGCTTCTTTCTCTCGTTTCCGACGAGCGTTGTATTTTGAAAGTGAATTACCAATCCGCATCTTGTTTACTACTAAGGGACCTATAAGAAATGTAAATGTTAAACTGGCAACAATAAGCGTCTGCTAGACGATAAGCGTCATTTTTCCTACTGGAAAAGTAACGACCCAGCTTGACAACAACTATCATCTAGATGTGCGCGACCATGTTGGATGAGTCGGACAGCATCTACAGGTCAAAAGCTCATGATTTGACCTGTGGGTGCTTTTGACCGATGTACTTGCAACTATTTAGGCCTTAGTTAAAAAGGAACTGAGAGAAGCCGGAGTTGATACCGAGTGTTTTTCTTACCACTCCACTCGTGAAGAGCGGCTTTAAAGGCGGTGGTATCAACTGTGTCAGTAGAATCAATCCTGAAAACTGGGCATTGGTCATCAGAGTCCACATTAAAGACACAAAATAGTTATAATTTAAATTAAGGCTTCAAAAGTATATTGACATATTAAAAAATAATAATTGACTTTTTCATTTATTATTGATTGATTATTGCTAAAAAAGAGGCAAAGAACTTCTAAAAAGAGCATTAACATTAATGAAAACTGTAAAATTTGATAGTTGAACATGCAATTCAAACTTGTAGCGTTGACTTCCATGGAATTTTTGGATAAGAGATTCACTTGGTCTCGTTGCCGTTTTTCTTGCTTCTCCAAAATTCATCGTGTAACATGAGGGTAATAACCCCGTGGTTCCAATTTTTTTAAAGTGATGCCTTAGGATCTTCCCGGAGAGTCATATTTTTGATCTGTTTCTCCAGAATACTGTGTGCCATGTGGTTTAAATCCAATCACAATCAACTTCATAATTTCGACTTTCTCTCCAAAAGAGGTCCACAAACGAATGGGTATGTTTGTATTTATTCAATGCAATTGAATTTCTAATGTCATTGTTTTCGTTGGGATCTTATATACGACATTAAGACACGTGGTGGATTATTGGAAAAATACATAAGATGCAGAGAAAGAAAATCAATTGCCAGGACAGGGCCTCCAACCAAGAGGCATGTTACACTCGAGTCTTCTTATGTCATCTAAATCAATTGAATGGTTACCACTTGCTATAAGCGTTTGATTTCATCATACATTTGTTTCTGTAGGCAACGTCTCATAATGCCGACTGACAATTATTCAACCGCTGGACGAAGCTGAAAAGATAATGCGGAATACGGCAGTGACGAATGACAAGAAAGAAACCGTGCTGCATTATCTACACGTAACTAGAAAAGCCCGAAGAGAGATAATTTTAAAGGAAAGAAACAGCAAGAAACACAACTCAGAGATGTTTGCCGTCTACATTTTGAATACATATCCTCTATTGGTACGTGTAAATGTAGCGGTAAGCTAAAATTTGACAGTGAAACTAAGCTGGTATTGTTGTCTATTACCAATTCTCGTTATGCTTTTCAGATTGAAGAGTTCATTTTTTTTCCGGCAAACATTCTGAAACCATACCGATTGAAAGTGATCGATCTCGAAGCGAAAGAAGCAGGGGAACATTTTAAGACTGAAGCCGAAAATCTGGCTATCTTTGAGCTTCTTTTGCACCTGCTTCCTAATAACAACACGAGTAAAATGGTGGAGGTAGTAAAAATAAGCAACTGCCTTTCTCTTATATTTCATAAATTTGAGGTACGCTCCTCTATTTTGTATCTTATAGCTGGCTTGGTCTTCTATACTAAATCAATATTTCTCATTACATCTAGATGGGGACATCCATGGGAGGAGCTCTAAGGGAAGCCGAAGACATGATTCAACCTGGAATTTTGCTAATAGGAAAAGAAAACTTAATTAAAGTAAACTATCTTTAAATGCATCTCCCCCAATGCAAATTTCTTCTCCCCTCTACGCTATTTGATGGCATTTTATTTTGTTCTCAAAATTTCCAACCCGTTGCCTCTAAAGTTTGTATTATCTTACCTTGAATCTATGTTTAAAATGGCCCTCACTATAAAATCAGTGACGATTTATTGGCTATTAACTAATTTGGATTGTCGTAATTAATAAATAAACTGTGCCTAAACTTTTATTATTTTCTCATCGGTTATCGCGTATAATCATGCACAGATAAAGTAACAGTATAAGAAATTGAGGTAAAAAGTCCAGATAACGGATGATCTAACTCGGCCATCTTGTTATAGCCAGCAATTACCTTGAATTTAATGAATTTAAGTTTAATTTTTGTATTTTTAAGCTTATTCTACATGGAAGCATAACTTAGGTTTAAAAAGTTCAGCGTTACACAATTTTGGAGGAAAAGTAAGCAACAAAAAAATGATGGATTATGAAAACGGCCCAGAACTATCCTACCAACCCTTCGCCCATACGACATTGTTTTCCAAGAATTTCAGCGGTTACATTTCTATACATCTTTTTCGGTTTTTAGTAGACATCATATCACGGAGCAGATGACGAGAAATTTTTGTCTAGATTGGTCTAGACATATGTCTTCTTTTAGCGGACAGAATTTCTTATAGAGCAGCCGTGGCGCGGCGTGGGACATCTTGTTCCACTAGAGGAAGCTGCTCAGGTAACTGACCCACTTCCATTTCAGCAATTGGTTCCAATACGGGTGATAGTGGCTGTGGTATCTCGTTCCCGTCATCAGGATTTTGCGGTTCATCTGGAACGGCTGCTGCCTTTTTTTATACAGGGTGAACTGGTACCAATGCATCAGCGTTCTCAGGTTGATGCTGCTGCAGTAATTCTGTCACGATCAGAAATGACTCTGCAAACTTGAGTGTTGTGCTGTTCAGCTGCTGCTAATCAGACCTTCCGCGGTAAATTTCATTCTCAAAGAATACTACGTCTCTTCTGGAAATAATTTATCTCTTGTCGCCGTTCCAGAGTAGCCACGTTTTTTATGTTTCATGGTATCCGATGAAGCAACAGTCTTTTGCTTTTGAGTCAAATTTGTGACGAAGAGCATTTGGAACGTGAACTATTGCTAAAGATGAAAACATTCGGCTTGTCAATTAGTTTCTCGCTTGTTTGAGAGACTCGATCCGAAGTTCTGTTGATTTTGAAAACGATAGCATGTCGCTTTCGGACAACAGCATTTCCTCTTTATATCTAGCCGATAACATCCAGACATCTATAAGCTCTCTGTTTTCCTTGCATTCATCTAAATAAAAGATAACAGTTAATGTATAACAATAAATTGCTGTCTATTGCGCTGATGACAGATTGCCTTTTTTTCATAAATTTGCCAAGGAAAAAGTCCGTTTAGAAAGTCTTCCATTGTTAAAAGAACTGAATATTCTTCATCATCGCTAAAATCTTTAGAATGCCAGTCGTTTATGTTGTTAATGATTTTAGAAGCTTTTTTCTTCTCATCATTTCTTTGACGAACACTGTGAGTTCTTTCTTTTTTGTAAACTAAAAATGAATGATGTTTTTGCTTACTATTTTGGGCACCATGAGGTTTTAACTCTAAAAATATACCTGATTCGTCAATTTTTCGTTGAGCGTATTGATATTGAGTGCAAATTTCTTCAAGCTCTGTCATTAAGAAGGAAGGAGGCCCTTCACCCTCAGAATTTTTTTCGGAACAATCGATAGCAGCTTTCACGAGAATAGCAGCGATTTTGGGCAAATCTGTTTCGCTTAAGCTTCGTGCCAACAACATCCTATTCAATTTCGATTAAAATGCAGCGGCCAGTAGACGAGCCTATAAAAAGAAAAAGATTAAATAAAAATGTTCAAGCGTAGCCTATTTAAAATATAAATCGTTTCTAACCCTTGAATTTCGTTTGGCTAAAAATTTTGGCATTCTGAGCAATCTCTCGTGGTTCATATAGAGCACACCTTCTGTTAATGTATCATTCCTGTCTGAAAATTTAGTAAATTCAAGTAAAAATTATTTAACAAACAAAAAGTAATGAAAATTACTTTCTTCCGTCATGTGTTTGACTTGGTTTCCATATCGGGAAACTGTTGCATTAACTTGCTCCATTTCTTTGCCAATGGTGGCCCCGACACCTTTTTTGGAATGGCCGATGTTTTGTAACTATAAGAAAAATTAAAACATTATTAGTGCGAGGAGTGAAAAAGGAAGATTTAAATTCTTACGTAGCAGTGCCAAACGTGACCAATCCCGTGCCAACGGGGAAGAAATTATATCATTTTATCGGTTAAATGCTGATAACGTCTTCGATACTCATCGTTTAAGGTTCCAATTTTCTTCGCCCATTTCCAATGTAAACAAACGACATCGTATTAAAATACGGTGTAACCTAAATTGTAGAGTTCGTTGTGTAAGAAGTGGACATGACGGCATAATTCACCGCAGAATATGTTTACAGCCAGCAGCGCAACTAAACGACGGCAGCATGAAATAAGTAGCCCAGTTTCTTTGTAATTTTTCTTTTCTTTAGCTGTTTCCTTGGCAGCATTAAAAATGCTTCCCCCACATGGGGTTATATTAGTTTCATATATATTGCCAGGGCCAGATATGTATATTGCATTGACGAAAAATAAAATATAGCTACAGGTTAATACTCAGCATAAATATTAGAAATATGTTGGTCAACTTTCTCATTTGGGGCAATCAATTTCCCTCCCAAAAGTGACTGTCCGTCCCTGAGCAGATAAATACAGTTTGAAGAATCTAATTATACTGATCGCGATGAATGTGAAAATAGCTCACATACCCATCACTTGCCGAGGCCATTCGTGGGACCATAAAATTTCCGTCGAGGACTGACCTTTTTTTGTGAAGGACTGTTCCCTCTTCGGTGAATGCAGGCTTTTCTGCAACATGAGTAGGATCCCCGCAGCAATCACAAGCGCAAGCTGGGCATTTCAATTCGTCATGTTGGCGGATGGTTAAGTTCTCCCTATGTTTGTAAAACTGGTACTCCCGGCTGGCTTTGTCGAAAAGTGTGATATCTATTATATCCTTCTGCAAGAGAATTAAATTTTTTACAAGCATGAAGTAAAAAAATAAAATAGCAACATAACATACTCTTTGATCGTTCACTGCCATTCGATTCAATGTAGCGATAAACTTTTTGTTTGATGCAACACAATACTGGTTGTCCAAATGGTACCAAAATTCAAGCAAAGACTCAGCGTAGAGGTAGCTAGAGCCAGAAGTAGCTCCTGGCCACCACTTAGACTGTACATATTGTTTTTCTTTAAGCTCTATAGAAATCCACATTTGTTGCAAACTAGTTTTGATGAATTCAAATCAAACCGCCCTGAAATAATATAAATTTTCATAAATATTACTAATTTAATCGACAGGGCACATAAAAACTATATTTAACTGAAAGGGTTATGACGCATTTCTCGTTTGACCCAGCTTCTAATGTCAGTGTTCCTGGATGCAAACAACTCTCGCAAATAGAAGGGATAAAACAAGGCCCTGGCATTCCTAAGAAACATATAAATCAGTTAGTCATTTTTATATGAATCAATTAAGTAAATTACCCCTGAAAGCTATTTCCAGAGTTCCATCGACGTACTCAGTGGGTAACAAAGCTTTAAAAAAAAATTTCTTTCTTGTAAAATGTTCTTTGATGGAATGGGTCTCGACTGTGGTGATTTTGATCACACTTAATGCAGAGTTCTTGTTTGCATGTCTTGCAGCAAATTGCATAGAGGTTGATGACATTGAAACACAAAGAACATACATCAAAAGCTGGAGATTCAAAACTTGTTCGAGCGTTTGAAAATTCCAGTCGTGATGAGTTCCACTGATCTTTCCGTACAGCTCGTCACTTATTCCCATCAGAAACTTGTGAAAATTCTTGTGACGAAGTTGCAATGTCTTCTGCTTCTTTAATCGTGGCTAACAAGTTGTTAACCTGCTCATCTGTTTCGACACAATCATAGTTTAAGCCCTTTTTGGGACCTATCAGGAGACACAGGATGATATCACATTTAGAATAGTATTAAAGAAATCTGTACTAAATTCTTGAAAGTTATCCTGTGGATCGTTGGACAAAAATGGCACAAATTCTCTTTCTAGATCGTTAACTTTCAGAACAAGATCTTCATTTTGCTCAGCACAATGAATAGGCCGATCTAAAATTAGAAAATACATTGTGTTAATATAAATAAGAAAAAAAAAGTTTAGAAGTGAAGAACCTGTTAATAAGAAATTGTCAGTCACACATTTGGGGTTTTGGGGCTGGCTAATTTTTCTTTTTTTGAACGTTTTTGTTTTCCTCTGCTGGCCATCATTTTATTCATCGCTACTGGGAACAGTTAAGATATTGTTTTTACATTTTTCACTTTTTTTATAACTTTCTCTAGCTAATCTATTTATTCTCTCCTCTTTACTCTCTAAAGTTTGTTCCATTTTTGAAACAAATAAAAACAAGACTAAAACAGGTTAAGGATGAACAGCAACTTTTATTCTCCTACGCCATGCCCCATTACCTATGCTTTGGCATGGGAAAAAGCTCGAAGACTATTACGGGCGTGCCAGGACATTGTAGATAGCCGTATCGGTCTGGTGCGCTAGCTGAGACCAGGTTGTGCAATCAATGAGGCCTCTTCACCTGTTGGCCATTAAATGAAATGTTGCAGCTGAAGTTCGATGATTTTGGTAATATGACGAATCTCCAAACTGTTGAAACAGATCGATTAAATAACAGTGATATTTCTCGATGGCTGCATTGGTTTGCTAAATACCACAGCGTTATATAAACCATTTCGTCTATTGGCAGAGGTTCTATATAGTGGTGTGGAAACTTTGCTGAATCCGGGAGCTTGTGACCTTGGCGAAATGAAACCAAAGCTGCAAAAGATTAACGCGACATACGAAAGTGACTTTGAAAATCCATATCTGTGAACTGTGGTATAATGTTGCGAATAAATCTGCGGAGAAAAAGATAATTGTTTTAGGTTAATTATTATCGGTATCATAGCAAAATAGACACAGACATGAAGCTATTTTTTCGAATTGGTATGTTTACTCTCTACTTCTACGTACCCTGATAATCGAATATGAGAAACCTGCATTGTACAATTTTTTCCAATAATTGTTAACACGTTTATTAGCAACATATTGTAAGAAACCTCAACGTCTTCATCGTCATCCGAATAAAATTCCTGAGTTTCCGATAATACTAAATCAAATACAGTTTTGCAATCTACTATAAGCACGTTGTGATCCATGACTAACTGACTCATTTTTATGCAGAGTTCTGGTCGACCTAATCTTTCGAAAATGAAAAGTCGGTTTTTCGCTTGGTTTCAAAAAAGGATGTAGGGTTAGGAAGCTTTCCAAATTTGTTTCCTTTTAATAAAAGGTACCCATCTCAAGAACAAGACCAACCAAAACAAATTATGTAAATATATGTTCGTTTTTTAGGTTTATGATATTTGTCTCCCGTTCCCCACAATGTTCTCTGTGAAACTCAGTTCTACGTCAAAACCTCTGACCATGGAAGATCCAAAAGATTTTGATTATATTGGCAATGCTATCCTGTATGGATTCATATTATACAAATGTATAGCTTTAGGGCTGATGGTACGCTTCTTTTTTAATTATTTTTTTCGTGTATGCACTGTACCTGTGTATTTTTTTAAATCCTTGTCACATTTATTTTATTCAATAAACCTATGTGGTTTCTGTTGATATTGATGACGTGCCTTTTGGCTGTTGGGCATCATCATGTTCCCTGCCAAAATCAAAACGAGCAGTCTAACATTGGGAGCATCCAACAATTAATCAACGCTTCACAAACCAATCAAGAACCACAACCTGCAAGAGATGATGTTGACACTGAAGCTAGAGCTGAATTTGCTCTGGACGTTACAAAGGCCGCTTGCTCGACTGCAACAGAAACGGCGTCCGAGGAAGAAGAAGTGATCGGCAATTGCTCAGTTGACAACGATGCAGTCGACACGGATAATGATATTTGATCAGGCAAACGATCTCAAGAACGAAAAAAAATTTACTACGTTGATTCTGTGCGGCTTTTGGAAATCATAAAAGACCGTTGGGAGGTATTAAGTGAGAAAAAAATAAGGAAAATAACTTCTGTACTGGATATAATGTTTTCAAAGAGCAACCGGCTTTGCCTGCTTTACGTGGGGCTAATTAAGAGCAAGCACCAACCAACTATAGAAAAATACCTGTTGATGTTAAACAGCTGAAAGATTATCTTGGTATTACAATGCAAATACTATTATCAGCCTTAAACTAACAAATTCTTTTCCTAGCCTTTGATTTTAAAATTCGGGGGATTTCTGTTTTGATGCAGATCAGTGAACTAACTCTTAAACGTAGAATCACGGTCTAACAGGAGAGGTAGACTAACGCCCTATCCCAGTGATCAGCCGGAAAAATCAAGGGACTTAGAAGCTTCCTCAAAATGCCGCTTGGATCGCGGGCGTAGCTTGGTACCAAGCTGTGTGTAAAGCGTCTGTCATTGCGGGGTGTTCTGTGGTTCTGTCTTACAGATCTTGTTGTGCGTTTTGAATTTTTAACTGATTTCACACCTTTAATGCCTTTAATTTTCATTTGTCTTGTATATCAAAATGGTACAGTGCTTTGTGACGGGTTGCTCTATAGGATTTCTCAGATGTAAAGAAAAAATTACAAAATTTCGTGCTCCCAGAGACGAAAAACAATTTATTCTATGGCAGAAAACTATTCCAAGAAGTGACAGAAAGCTGACCAAACAGGACTATGTGTGTGCAAAGCACTTCAAAGATAAAGATTTAACCAAAGAGAGAACCATTTTCAATGAGGTATTTCCTCCAATCGGTATTTCCAAGATTTGGAAGTTGGCAGCTGAAGCCATTCCTACGCTAAATCTATGTAATTGCAGTATGTCTATAATTTTGTATCTTAAATAATCATTCATCTGTTTCACTTTTTTAGGGGGTGACAACGATAAAGTAAAAAAGAAAATGAAGAAGAATAGTAAACGGAATGTTGATCCTGAAAAGTGGCAAAATGAGCTTGATTTTCCCAACAGTCCTGAGCCCATTAAAGAGCCAGACAGTCAAGAAACTCTGGAATCGAACATCACACCTGATTTGCAGCTGATGTTGAGATGCTGGATCCTCTAGAATATGTTGATGAGCCCATCGTAGAAGCAGTCAACAACCTTATTTGTGATCCCACAAGAGCAAAGCTTCCCGAACATTGGAAATGGTGTCTTACTGATGAAGATCTACAACAGGATGATCCCGTAGCTTACAGCAAGATAACTGCTGTTAGATTTGGCGTTTGTAACGACTTCACATTTCCCATCAAAATGATTACAGTTGTAGGTGGTGAAGTGTTTTACACTGTCAAGGGGGTTCAAGTCACACCACCTAATTTCCTGCCAAAATCATTCAGCACAGTAGAAGAACTCACTGACTTGTTGGCTCGCTTTGACTCAACCAATATTTGTGGTGGTTTCAAATTGGTTTGTAAGGGAGCACTAACACCCAGCATGAAAAAAGAGACAGTCAAGCAATTTGGTGAACGGAGATCGAAATTCTGCCCTCGACTTCTCCAGAAAGGCTCCACTTGCTATAGATGCGAACACCTGAATAAGTTAGTGGCTGGTAAATCACCGACCCCAAGTCCAATGGAGAGACTTCTTGACCGAAGCCAGAATCAACTTACAAAAATCGTCTGTTAAAGTGGCAATTACAACGTAAAGGAAAACTAATTAAGGTAGCAAACATAAGATATTTATTTGTAAGACCTTTTTTAATCGCATCTTGTTTTGTTTTTTTCAGGACTTAAGACAAGAAATCAAGGATTTAAGAAAAGACATGTCACGTGCGTGCGAGAGTGCCCTTCAAGATAAATTGTCTAGCCTTAATCCCAAGGTATTAAATCATTTCAATGAGACAGGCGATGAAACTGAATGTGGTTACTGTAACTGTTATGTAAGAGTTGTCTAAATTCCTACCCTACTTGTATTAATACCTCCCATTGACTTACACGACTACAGTTTTCCACCAAGAAGAATAACCAACGATGTGTGATCAGAACTTTCTCGAGTATTCTTACTAATTTTTAACAATTAATTGACATTAGCATCACTATTTTTCTTTCCACTGTGGTATTTATCTTTTTCCCGTGTATTTTTGTATGGCCTGATTATTCATACAAAGAATTGCATCTCATTTATGTCTTTTGTTTACAAGATTCTAATCTGTCTTATTTTTATCCATAGGAAGTTATGGTGATTAAGGCTATATTTAGAAAGGCTGAGCTAAAGAACTCAAGATGTATGCGGTATGATCCTGAATTTCTTTTAGAATGCGTGTTACTCCGCATCAAGAGCAAATCTACATATGATCATTTAAGAGCCAGCAACATTCTCCCTCTCCCTTGTCCAGAGACTATCCGTCGGCTATTAAGCTGCATGCCATGTAAATTTGGGCTTAATAGTTTTGCTTTATCGTCAAAGACGTTTCTATCTGGAAAGCCAAAGAGTATGTGTTACGGTAGTTTGGTGTGGGATGAAATGACCATAGCTGGTGATGTTTCTTTTGACCCAATGAAATTAGTTTTCGAGGGCTTTGTTGATTACGGAGAAGATGATGGGTTCAGTGAACCCATCACGTTAAAGAAACACGAGGGTGAATTAGCGGACCATGCACTAGTTTTGATTTTCAGGCCCTATCGATATTCGTGGATCCAGCCAATCGCCTGCTATGCGACCAAAGGAGCTTGTCCTGGTGGAGTGATCCACCAACTCATGGCCAGGGCAATAACCGTTCTTCATCAAAATGGTGCGATTGTGAAGTCAGTCGTTTGTGATGGGGCGCAAACAAATAAAACGGTAATGCGACTATGCGGCATCACGGGTAAATTCTCATCAATCCACAATACCTTCACTGATGGTAGAGAAAACGTACAAGATACCTGTCCGAGATCAGCTATGTCTGACATCGATGATGACGGAAACAACAACACAACTTCATTCGACCACCCCACACTTGATGAATCATCGATTTACTTCATGGTTGATGTCCCACACCTGCTAAAAACAATAAGAAACAACATTTTTACAGTGAAAACCGTCCAGGTATTTGACGTTATATTTGGATCTTTAATTTACCATTTTTTGCGATTCTCGTTAAGATATATTCAAAATCCTATCTGTTTTAGTTCAAAGGTAAAGTGGCGAAATTCAGTGACTTCGAATTGCTGTTTAAAACCAGCAGGATTGCAGGAACACCACTCAGTGGACTTCATAAGTTGAAAGAAACCCATCTTTACCCGACGTCGTTCCAAAAAACGAATGTGAGATTGGCCGCACAGGTTTTATCTAATTCAGTTGCAACTGCATTTCAGTATTTTCGTAAACAAGAAAATACCAAGGCATCTTTTGAGGGTAGGTTAAATAAAATAATTAGAATAACTGCAGCTTGACATGTAACAATAATTTATCTTGCAGATACCAATGGAACGGAGGAAATGGTCAGCCACATCAATGATGCTTTTGATGTAATGAATGGACGTTGCTATCAACAATCCATCCGTAGGACGTCATGGAAAAAAGACAGACAGGTATTGGACAAGCCTAATTAACTATATTGCTCCAGCTTTTGCGTATATTCCTAACTTTTAGTTAACTGGTATAATTTTGTTTATTAATCTGTTTCATAAATCTTGTTTATCATTTTGCATGACTAGAAATTGGAATCCTTGTTGGAGGCATTGTGGGAAACTGAACTTGCTTCCGATGCAGCAAATGTAAAGCCGTTCGCTTCACAGACGACATTGGAGGCGTTAAGAGTCACAGTGTTCAGTACCATCGAATTGACCGAGCACCTTTTTTCGAGCGAGATCAATTTTGAATTCGTGTTGACAGGAAAACTAAATCAGGATTGCATAGAGGTATGCTTACGTTAAAATTTAAATCGGATCACTGATAACTAACTTTAGATTTTCGTTAGCGATTTTTCAGAATCATTCGACAGGCTGGTGGTGGTACCGAGACGCCAACCGTACACTCCTTTCTGGCGCTTTTTCGCATGCTTTGCGTCTACTACCCTACCAAAACGACTATTGCCCATGCAAACGTTGAAGAGGAACGCATGTGGTTGTTAACGTCCTACAAGGACTGTATGCTGAATCGATTTAAAAAAGACAAGAAGGAAGAAAAGGCCAGAAAGCAAGCTCTTAAGGACAGACTTGCAAACGGAATGTCCGTGATCGACGGAACTGTGTTCAACATGTCCGCGTACAACAAATGCATTGATGATGTCGTTTACGATCTTGCTGGCTACGTCTTGCATTCGAGGCGCAATCTTATTGGATCTTGTGATGAATGTTGGAAATCGTTAATAACGGATGAATCCCTTCCCGAAAATTCTTCGTTTCCTAACAGGCTTATTGTTTTACGAGATAAAGGTGGCCTCAAAAAAGTAACACTTAACATGTTTTTTGTCATTTCCTCGATCGAGAAAATGCTGATGAATCATTTTAGTCAGGAAGGGAGCTACATCAGAGATTCATTTGAAAAGGTTATTGAAAAAGCATCCCATTTTACCATCTACTCAATCTGTTGCTCTGCCCACCAAAAATCCCTTGTCCTTAGTCTTGTATATGAATATATAGTCATTCGTTTTCGATTCCAAGCAAAGTGGAAGAAGAACGAGGAAGTGTCGAAGAAAAACAGTCAACGACATCAGTCAAAAAAATTTTCGAAAATGTGAATTATTCTAGTCGAAATCAAAATGCTGCCTCCGAATGTCTTTATTTACGACATTATTTTCTTTAATTGTCAAACATATTTCATAAATGTGATATTGTAACCTTTTACAAGTTTTTTACCTTTCAATAAAAACCCAGTTATAATTGCAAAGAAATTGGGAAATGTATTTCAAACGATATCATATGTTTCGAAATTCAATTGATCGTAGTTCGTATACCCGCCAAGTTTTGGAGAGTTGGTACCAAGCTACGCCCGCGATCCTAGCGGCAAATTAGGGAAGCTTGATTTCCTTGCCGATTTTTGAGTCCCTTGATTAGTCTGCTGCCATGGCGTTAGTCTACCTCTCCTGTTAGACCGTGGTAGAATCAAGTAACATGGTTTATCAAGAGAAAGCTACTCCAACATTTCTGATAATGATGTTGCAGACTTGGGTTTATTTTAAAATGTTACATGGTGTATTTTCATTCATGGGGAGTAGTGAGTAAATAAATGAGAGTATAAGCTTACACATAAAACACATTTGAAAGCAATACAATGACAGTGACCTTTACCAGATGAGAATATAATCGAATGAAAATTGCAAGACCTGATAAACCTTTTCAAATGAAAAGGATATACTCAATCAACAGAAAATACAGCTTTTTAACTTAATCTGCACTTGTGAATCACTTCAGCAGGAATGGGATACGATATCACTTGTTTAACATATACCAATTAAGATTGTTTAACTTGGACTTGGCACAGTTTTACCAGGATGAGGCATTGGATCACTTGTTTACAATAGAAAACAAATTGTATCTTAATTAGAAATTCAGTTGAATAAAGCACCGAGTAAAAGAGAAGATGACACAAATCACTTTTTAAAGGATTGTTGACTAGATCACTATTGCTTTTTAAACAAAAACATAGCACTGATTAATTAAATTGAACAAGTTATTAACTCGAAGAAGGGATAAATAACTTGTTTTGAACATTAAAAATAAGAAATTATTGGATATTTAAAAATCCGACTTGCGGTTAACCAACATTTGTTGACGCAAACTGTTTTGAATCACAGAGAAATGTGAGCTTAGGAAAAGGAAAACCCAAACTTGACTTGTTTTACAGCATAATACTAACCTCTTTGATTTCTTCAATTTTTTTATTAACGGTGAACGTGAGCACTGCAAAACCAGGGCAGGCCCTAATCGTTGGTTGCCATTTTTTTCATTCTCCTCTAGATGCAGAAAAATCACTTTTATCTGATAGTCATTCCAATTGGACAGAATTATTTTTGATCCGGTCGGATTTTATCCCGTTTCATAATTGAACTTTTCTTTAACTTCATTTCGGACCAATTCAATATTGCCATTATGTGGTCCGGTGTTAAAGGATGCCTGTTGAACAATGTCGCACATTCTGGATCTGATAAAATTTAAATTTGAACGAATAAAATTAGAACAATATATACTTCTTACAAAGATAATATTTATTAATTACCTTAGATGCTTTATACTGTGAGTCCAAACCAGCGAGATACGGGTATAAAGTGTAACCTGTTTTTTTAATGTCCATCAGTCGATTAAGGAATGGTAGTGTCCACCAGCGAAATAGGAAATTTTGTACCATTGCAAGCCCTTTAACAAAAAAAATTTGTTTACTGTAAATACTTAAAAGCTGGTGGGTTTGCATTACTATCAAAATAAAAAATACCGGAAACTTGGCCGGCAAGATACATTTCGATATTACACTCTTCTCGAGTGAAATGGTAGAGAGATGGTTCGACGGTGCCATCATTGAACAATGTTGATAATCTGCTGAGAACAAATTGTTCTACCAAAGTAGACATTACGTCTTTTAAGGGTCCTACTCCGACTCCTAATTCTGGTTTTTCGTTCGGTTTTCATTTTGCATCAAGAAAGTGACATCAATTAACTCTTTCAGTGTAAGTTAAATTCAGACGTTTTCATTTTAGCAATACAATCATGGACCAGATATTACCCTCATCTGATAACCACCAGAATTTTACCATTTTACAGTACAGTCCCTCGATGGCATTTAAATTTCTCGATTGCTGTAAGTAATTGAAAATTATTAGTAGCTAAATTTGGTTAGTTGTTCCCACTAGATAATTTGTTTCATTTATTTCAAATGTATGCACCTAAAAGAGCAGCAGTTGCACTTGAAACCACATCCATCGACGCCGTGATTTCCTCCCACAATGTAGGTAATGGAAGGCCAGGCTGTCACGATCTATTTTCTGCTGCCAAAATACAGTTTTTTCGACGATTTTCAGGCGATATGCCATGCATCGTTACTTGCACAACCGGAATGGAAACGTCCTTGCATCACGTGTAACCAACACGTTAGGGCCTCTAATCCACATGGAACAATAAAGGAATATTCCATGGGCCAGCTTACAGACCCACCAACAAATGCTTTGAAAATTACTGCATTGTAGTTTGTCCCAGGCTTTTTTGAGCGCACATGAAATTTAAAAAAAATTAATATTAGAAAAATGAGCTGTAACTAGTGTTAAGAAGAAAGATCTATAATAATAGATAAACCACTTAGAGTAGGTTTTTAACCTTTTTGTAAACATCAACTATTTCTTAAAATAACATAATTTTTTTTACAAGGCTGTAACAGGCAATAGCGAGATTATCTTTGTGAGTGTTATTGATGATGACGAACCCAGCACCAGCAGCAGTCATAAATCAATTGACAAGTCGAAGAAGTCTACTACATCGCATAATTGCAAAATTTGTTTCAAAGTAACTATTTTGTAATTATTACTTACAATTGTTTTTTTGGGGCTGATTTTAATTCATTTTAACTCATGGAAAATCAGCTAGTCAGAGAAGCCACCGCAATGTTCACAACCTCCTATTCACAATCTGACGTGCAAGATATTTTGCAAATTTTTTTTAAATTTTATGCTTAAATTTAAATTTGATTTAATGGTGAAACCCGTTTTTCACCTTCTGACGTGCAGTACAGTCATTTTTCCTTATTAAATTTAGTACCATTCTCTGAAAGGAGAAAAATTGCTTGAACGGTTTTCAGTAAAAGTTTCCACAGCCATTTTCCCCTACTTTCACTACCTCCCTACGTTTTTCCCTCTCGAGCGATTTGATTGAATAATTTCACATTTTCAACACCCTTTCCCCCCTCACACATTTTCACAAATGCAAATATTTTACAGAATTCACAAAGAGAAAGATAGCGGTTACTTAATGGAAGATATTTGATGTAAATGTAGAAAGACATACATAGAAAATTTCGTTTTAGCGAAAATGAACGAATAAATAAATTTCCAAATAAATTTTTCAACAGACACCGTGTCGGTTCTCTGGGTTGAATGGAAAATGCGGAGAAATTAAGTGTGGCTCCTACTGATTTGGAATTTGTGTGTTGATCCGGCTACAATGCCTGAAAGAGCATTCAGACTTTGACATAATCATATTTATTTCTCATGAGTTTTGCTAGAAACAAAACATATAAAAACGTCATTAATGGTGATTAAACGGCTTTCATCAATCCCTGATTTCCACTGATATCCGACCATCTTTGGCAAATTATGAATGATTGATTTTCCCTCTTCTAAATCCCGAATTGCTGGAAAGCTGCTAAAGTTGTTATTTTTGGCAAACCTAACAAGCCTGCCTATGATTTCTTAACAGTTTCCGCCCAATCAGTGTTGTTATTTCTCATAAGCTGAATATTACTAACTTAAAGAATTTTAAAAGTGTATATTCTCCGTTTTTTGGAGTAACGACATATAGGATATAAAAATACACAATGAGATAAAATAAAATACGGTGAATTGAATAGTATACAGGTTAAAGGAAACTATTTGAAAGTGTAAAAATGTGAGAGAACACCGAGATGCAAAGTGGAACAAGGGTTAGGCGGATGGAGTGTGCTCCGAATCGTCTTGACGTAGCTCGGATAGACTCAGGGGAAGAGTTGTTTCTTCCAGTGTTGTAATCGGAGCTGCAGGATAAAGGGTCTGGCCACGCGTGTGAAGTCTTGCGATGCAGAGCGAACCTTTGATGGCAAGGAGGCGAGTATCTCTCTTGGTGGAGTTCCACGACCGTGGGCTAATTCCAAGGGTGGACGTGATGACATAATTTGTCGTCAGCCACGATCCCAATGATCCGACGATGAACGGTAAGGTGGTGGCTAGCAGCGATTACTTCCTTAATTTTTCATCGTGTGCCGCCTGTAAGTTTTCCGGCTCGTCGAATGGGATTGTGACATAGTTGATAATGGGAGGTTCAATGAAGGTGATGAGACGATCTGTGCGTAGAAGGCTACCCTCGAAGCAGGAGTTAACACGCGCCTAGTGTCCAGCTTTGGCAAGGGCACTGTTAGACGATGGAGCACCACATCGTGTCTTGTGGTCATGCTCGTCTGGTTGTTTGGGCAGGAATTTAGGACGTGTAGGGTAGTCTCGAGTGGGCGTCTGCATCTACGGCAACTTTTGTCGTTGGGCTGGTATTCGGGGGCTTCATGAAGGGGAGCAGACCAAGTCTTGACTGGTGCATTAGTTCCCACTCGTCAAAGTTGAGTGGCGTCCGGCATGAGATAAGGCATAAGATCGGGACACTTGGTCTCGAGAAGGAGACCACGGGCGACTGCACCTTGGTGGGGTGCTGAGCAGAGATTGGTGGTGTGTCGGCTTCGGATGACTGTGCGGAGGCCTCTGACTGCTTTTACAGAGGTGAAGGAGACGTCGTCATCGACCAGTAAGGTTTTTGTGTTGTCACTGGATACGTAGATCCTGACTTTGAGTCTAGCTGAGAAACGTCTCGCCCATGACCAGGTGTAGGTTACTGTGCTGGCGAACCGAATGTCGTAGAGACCACCACATTGGGAGCCAGAGAGGTATTCTGATAGTAAGACAGCGGAAGGCTCAATTTTAAGGGCATTGGAGATGTTTTTCGAAGCCTGCACCCTGGCCAACAAACCGACGGTGCTATCATGAATGTCGAGGGAGGAGTCCAAATGTCTGCATCTTCAGAGAGACGAGAGGCGCCTAGGCCACCAACACGTTGGTCGGCGTACAGGAAATCGCCATGGAAGTTGTGTGGGACGTTGGCCAATAGACGGAGGAAGTCTGCGAAATTCTTGTCGAGGTCACACAGGAAAGATTTTTCTACTCGTCCGGTTGCAAGGTGATGTAAGATTGAGGGAAGAAGGTGACTGCGGAAAACTTCGAGCTTTTTTGATGGCGCGAGGTCTGAGTCAACAACTTTGCTGTCTGAGTCAACACAAGGCTGTCGGGTATAGATGAAACAGGACTGAAAAGGAGGATCCGATTAATCCAATTGGTACCCCAAGGTACGTTTCGTTGTTGCCTTCTCGTAGTGTCCTAATTGGCTATCCGTCTATCCGAAGGGAGGCTGACGTGTCAACTTTGCCTTTGGTGAAGGTTATGGCACTACACTTGGCTCCGTTGAATTGGAGACCCAAGGTGGAGGCGACGGAGCACATTTCTTCGATGGTGGTCTGGAGCTGGGCTGGGCGTTGCCAAATAACCAAGATGTCGTCGGCATATGAGGTAGCCTTTGCGGTGGTGCCGAGCATGGGAAATCCGATGTTGTTGGCGCACCTGAGAAGAGGTTCAGCCGCTAGGTGACATATGATGAAGCTCAGACCATCACCCTGCCGTACTCCGGACGTAGATTCGATCGGGACGAGGTCGTCGTTGACTACAAATTGAGATATGTTGTTCCTGTAGATGTTGGCCAATGTTGGCTGGAGCTCAATGGGTATTGGGAGGCTGTTTAACAGCTCCTCCAGAAAGATATATTTTAGAAAGCCAAATACGTTGGCGAGGTCAAGCCAACAGTTGGTGAGATCCTTGAGGAGATGCTTGGCTTTCCTATCTGATGGCAGTTTCCAGAAGCATGGAGTGCTTCTCCGTGGGCGCCAGGGAGGAAGCCTTTCTGTTCGGCTGAAAGCCATTCGTTGTTGCTGGCTACCGTGCAAAGTCAAGACGCGATGGTGGCCGAGAAGACCTTGTTGTTCGTGGGGAGGAGGGAGATTGGCTGAAAGTTTCTGAAATCTGCCGGACCCCCCTTTTTGAAGATTGGAATGGTCCTTGCTGACTTCCATCCCGTTGGGATGCCAAAGCGCCACACTGCCTTGTACAGTTTCTTTAGAAGTTTCCCCTCCGGATCGAGTTTGATGATGTCGCGGTACTGGATGCCATCGGCCCCGGGGGCTGTGTTGGTGGCCCTCTTGGGTTTCTGGGCGATCTCTTCCTTGGTTGGTGGAGAAGCCAGGACGGAGAGTTCTTCTGGAGACGGCTTTGCCCAGTCAAAACTGTCGCAGGCCTGGTGGGCTCTGCTCACTTCTCCTGCTGATGGTCTGAGGTGTGTGTAGGTGTGTCGCAGAAATTAGGTGGCGTCCTTGGTTGTCCCGTGTAAGCTTGGGATTTCTCGACGAGTACTTTTTTCACTGCCCGTCGGGGGTACCGATTGAAGAGTTTTTGCATCCTGCTGATCTGTGACCAGCGGGCACTGTTCGACCGTCGCTTGATGCGTTGTTGCTGGCGAGACTGGATCCGGCTCTTTTTTTGTGGGTCGTCACTAACTGGCCTGGGCTACCGAGTGGGGCGGTTGTTGGTTGTCTCGTCTTCCGATGTGGTCATCCTGTGGCAGTCAGCTGTATTTCCGTGGAAGTTTGATCCAGGTCGGCAAAGGACGAGCACGCGGATATTCGTGGTTCCCACTTGTTGAAGAACAGTAACGAGGGGGCTTTAGGTTGGTCGGTAGCTTGATCTTCTCCTCTCCCGTTTGATAGATAGTCTGTTGACGCTGCAGTCCCAGTTTCCAGGGAAGCTGAGAATTGTTGAATCGATGTATCCGACGGAGAGACAAGTATTTCTGGCAGGAGCGGTTTGATTTGGTACGGGGCGGATGCGATTGCTGATGGGATGTCTGTGACGCTCGTCGAACGAGTCGGATTTTAGGAGACTGTGGAGGAGACTTGGTCGTGCTCCTTGAATGAGTTTAGCGCCCTTTAGGTAAATGATGCAGGGGAGAAGCTAGCTGCGTCGGAATGGTCGGCTGGTGGCTACAGCTGAGTGGTCGCTGTCGTCGTCCTCAACTGGATGTCTGTGGTGGTGGTTCATAGCCATGCCCTCAACGAGGACCAGGCATTTCGAGCAGCACCAGAAACTACCAAGATGGATTCCGCATTCCGTTCTCCCTGACTGTTGTTCACACGTCGGTATGCGGGGACACCGGAAGATTGATGGGCGTGACAAGGAAATCGTATATCTAGTTCAAAAATTTTTCAGCCATCCAAATACAAAGATGAGTTTAATTAAGGTGGTTATTCTTCTCTGTTTAATTTGTGATTCACCCTTAATGAATACATCATTTATTATTTATCATGGGCTATAAACGCAGTCATTGGATGCAGTCGGCTTCGTCGTCCAGTCCTCCCTGGCCCGTTTGACTAGTTCTCAGACCTAAATTTTCAATTCCGTGTTGGAAATATTCGGCAAAGACATTGGAAAAAATATTCTTTATCTCTACACCTACTCTGACGGGGATGAGCCCAAAGTGTTGGCGGCCATCAAAGAGGCCAAACTTTCCTGCAAACTGGATGCCAATGGATTCCCATGTTACAAGAGCTTCAACAACTACGTCATCTACAAGTCACTGAAATGGCCACGCCACGGCTTGGTCTCCGTTGGAAAGAAGAGAGTAAAAAATTTGCTTCCTTTTTTGAAGAGCTGGCAAAAATGGAACCCAAATCGTTGCAGATGACAGTCCCAGAAAAGAGACAACTTTTCGGAATTTAACTGGATTGGACGAAGAGAGAAAACCCAGTAGACAGCAAGAAAACCGAAATTGCCAACGAATTAACAAAGCAGTATGGTTCTCAGAATGCAAATGTTTACATTAACTAAAAAATAATTATTATTTTTTAACAGAAATATGGAGATAAGACCATGGGAATCCAAGCACGATAGGACACATTTTATATGCTGGGCATCTATTCATTCGGTTGAATTCGATCTATTCTTTGGGTTGAATTCATTTTGGTGAGTGTAGAGGTGGCTGATTATAACGCCCACTACACCGGTCGTGGGGGTGACGTTCGCGTCCGGCTGAGTTCCAGCGCAGTTCCAGCTGCAAAGTGGACTTGCTGGGTCGCGGAGGGTAGAGCAGAATGACTTTGTCGCCTAGGAGTTGAGTCTCACAGGAGGGTTAGTTAAGTCTAGTTGATCGGGTTGTATCAGTTTAGGACACGCTTTTTCCCGGGGAAAGAAGGCAGCCTGCACGGTTCTAGAGATGTTGCAGCCGTATCTGCATTCGACCGAAAGTTGACTGATTTTCCATGGCTGGCCCGGAAACTTAAAGAATAGATTGAAAGCTTCTGCATCTTTTAATATTATATTAATCGTAAAATGCATAAACATGACCTTTTTTATTGTCTAGAGCAAATTTATTATTGTACGTTCGTAATGTGAAGAAAAACAAACCATTTTACAAGTTAATAACATTAAAAAAGTTTCAGTCCATACAAAATGGGAGTTGCGCGAATAATTAAAGATTGTGTGAATTCCAGGGGGAAACTTGGAAAAGGTAAAAGTGCAATGTTTTATCAATTTCCTTCGAAAAAGTGATATGCAAAAATGAGACTACATTTTCAAGAGTTATTGAAGTATATGACACTCTCAGAGTCACCAAATGCTTTACTGTGCACATAGCAAGGTATATGTTTAAGTAAGACAGACATACATGTATAAAAGACATTCCTTACAATTTGAGAGAATACACACTGCCAGATGTAAACTCATGAAAAGCTAAACGTCAAAGGCTAAAGAACATCACCTAGCAGACCTACACTCAGTGGAGCTAAACAGTATCTCATAGATCTAGCTGGAGGCTAGGTGGTAATCCAGGGAGAAGACGCATTTGGATTAAAAATCATCTTTAAAAAGAGTAGTGGTTTTAACAGAGAGCTAATGGCTATAGGAGATAAGTATTGTGTGCAGATAACATATTAAAGACAGTGATTATGCATGGGATTCACTGGGACTAAACGCTTGGATTATAAATCTGCTTTTCCATTCACAACGCCAGATAGTTGCCAGGTATGAAAAAAAATTAACTTGTAAAGAAATATAATCTTTTGTGGGGACCACTATTTTTTATAATTTGAATCAGTTGTTGTTACGCGCTTCACAAAATTAACCATCTGTTAAAATAAGCTATTCAGTAGTTTCAAACAACCAAAATGCGAGATATCAAACTTTGGAGGGAACACAATGGTTAGCTGATATTGTGAGTTCAATAGAACACTTATTAAGAATTTACGTACTCGGTGTTGTGTTATTGTGTGCTTGTATGCGCGACCGCGAGATGCCGCGTGGATTGCAGGCCAATCTAAGCAGTTATCTAAAATAATTGACAGTCTTCTTTCGGTTCAGCTCATACGCAGAAGCTCGTTTCTTGTCTCGCTGAATACATTGAGTTAATCCCCTGAATAATAACCTGGACTCAACAATCTAACACTCGGGTGACCAAATTGTAATTCCAAATTAGGTAGTAGATGATTACCTGACATTTCTCGTGTTTTTGAATGAACAGTGCCGGAAGTAAAGAGTCTCAGTTATTATTTTTCTCAATTTTTACCAACGACACAAGAAAATTGAAACTGGGAAGTGGTTTTGAAAACTGCTTAACTGCTGCGTGGAATGCAGCAATTAAATAATTTTTACAACTTTTGCTCACAAATATTTAATGTTATTCGTTGTTCTTTTAAAGCACAAAACGTAATCCATGTTATCCAGCACCATTCCTTCCCGTTATATTTATTAAGTTTACAAAATTTGTAAAAAAATAATACATCCTTAGCATTTTCAAAAACTCTTTTATTTTGAATTAATCATTTTGAATATCTAAAAATACTGTCGTATCATCCTACCATCCTACCATCCTCCTCCCTTCCAAGTCCCCTTCATTCGTCCCGTCAATCGACTCCTCTTCGCTTCCGTCTTCATCCGCATCCCCCGACTCTTCCGCATCCACGTCGTAAGCCAAGTTTTGTCTACACCGTCCAACTCAACTCTTTGACGATGCTCTATAAATTTCAAAAAAGGATGTATAAATGCTTCTATATTAAAATTCTATGAAATCTACTTATAATTGAGTCTTTAACTTCCTCAAGTTATTACCCACTAAAGGAGTAGATGTCTCATCTACACCAAATGGAGAAAATAATATTTCCTAACAGAGTTAACAGTTAAAATATTACGAAATTAAAAGTTCACTGAAAATTTTCTTACCTGACAATTGTCAGTGAAGTGGGGCATCTCTAGTGGAGTAATTGGGGATGACGGAGCATCAAGTTCAATTGAATTTATTCCTTAAAAAAATCAAGTTCTTATAATTAAAAAATATAACAAAACAGAATTAAAATTTACTTACTGGTAGTGTTTGAGGACGTCTTTCCATTTTTGGATGTGAATAATGAATGATTTATCTTTGAAATTCCTGACATAATATAACTAGAAAAGAGGTAGGGATGTTCAAAATTAATACAATTGGATGTGTATAAAGTTTGGTCATCTAGGTGTAAGATTAACAGACTGGACTTTACAGGCCAGTTTCTTCTGCTTCATCTGAACGTGAATTCTCGATTACCGGATGGCACTGTCTAGGACTAAAAAATATCATGTCGGATGAATTTCTAACTGAATAAGGAACATTATTTACATTTCTTCTCCAGTTTCCGAAGATGGAGAACCTTGCTGTTGTGATGGCTCAATCTGCAGATCGTCAACTGTTTGAGAAGATCCTGGATCCATGTTTGACCTATACAAAAAAAATTAATGGTAAGGTTTATCATGTTATCAACAAAATAGAGTCAAATAACATTATCTATCTTTCTTCTCCAGCTCTAGAACATTGCTCTTATGATGGTGGAAAACCAAAAAATGGTGAAGACAAAGGTGAAATAATGTGAGGGGGGACAAAAATAGGTGATGAAATAGGTGATATCAATGGTGGAGGGACGAAAATGAATGGAGTAGACTGAAGAAACAAGGTAGATGGCCGTTGAGAAGAAGAAGAATTGACTTTTTCCGTAGTTTTCTCTTCGCTAACAACGCTATTTTCAGAGGAGATGAAATTTGTGGCACCAGCCTCTGAAGGAAGCTCATTTTTGATATTTTGCAAAGTGCTATTTGAATATTTGAAAATGTAGCAACGCTTTATCTGCCTGTAGCCTTCTTTATCCTTCCCTGCATAGGAAATAAAATCTTCAACACAATTTAACAAACAATTTAATGAACAATTTTTCAAACAATTTAACACATTTAACGAAGGAAGAAAAAAAAGAAATGCAAAAAACTCACAAGTAACGCAGCGTTGGTGCTGCCATTTTCACTGCAACTTCTACTCTCTGGATGTGAATTTGCTGCAGCTCAGACAGTCCATGTCAGTTAAATGATGTTCGAAAAGTGTTTGGTCTGCAGTGAAATTGTTCTGTTTATATAGTTTGAATCAGCCTAGGTCGAGGGCGTGGTCTTCCTTCTGGACTTGGATTGTGACTTTGGCAACACTTGCAGCCGCCGAAAACCACCCTAGAGGATTATGACAATCTTACACGCGGCACCCTTTACAGCTGGAAGTCTAAACAAGGTGGAAGACCTTGGTGTTTCCTCCGTCGAAAGAGGAAGAGCGAGTCCGGTCGGAATGAGGAACTATATATTCTGTTCCTTTCCTGCAGCAAGTCATTCGATCTCTGAGTTCACCTGCCAAGTCGTATACTCTCTCTCTTAATCGCTTATTTCTTACAGTTTTTACAATGGCTTCGCTACTTGGTTGCATCAAGTGTCGCATAGAAATCCATGTCAAGCAGCAAAAAGTGGAATGTAATTCTTGTAAGAATAGATTCCAACGTGTTTTGTGTAGCTGAATTTTTACAAAGGACTGGAAGGAAAATTCTGTTTTGTTGATACTGCTTTTGTGTGCTTCGATTGTATTCCAGTTCCACAAACAGGCGGTTCTTTTTCACCTTTAACAGAAAACAGAGAACAAAAAAAGTTAGTTTTGATAAACATGAAACGTTTATTCCGATGTATACCAAGAATACACTGATTGTTTTAGATTGAGTAATGTATTTACTACATATGCATGGATAAATGCCCAGGTATACTCTGCTCAACATTCGTGGTCTTCTTCGTAGTTATTTTAATCGCTGTATTCATATGTGTCTTCTTATAGTACTTCTAACAATTCTTCCTCTTTCTCCACCTTCTCTATAAAACCTCCCAGGTCAATTTCAAAATCCTCACTGATATTTAGATTTAGAGCGTCCATGAATTGATTCACTCTTTTTTGCATGAGTTCACGGATTTGGGTGATCTCCTACCTATACAACAAACATTGAACGTCATATTTTTCGAAATTGATAGCAGAAAACAAAAAATGTATTAGCTCTGCTCTGATGTTTTTTCGTTGTACCTAGACGAGCCATATAGGAAAAAACTTGCTCCTGCTCTTCACCCAACATATTTGCCCCATCTTTCTTCCAGTGTTCAACCTATGAAAAAATTATTTAGAAACTGAATTTCTTTGGTCAACAGAAGTAAAATGTGTATACTCTACAAGCCCAGGAATGGTCTAGGTCATGGAAGCGTAAAAGGAAAGGAACTATGTCGTCAGTAATTTTCTTTTATATTCCGGATTGGAACCGGCAAACAGATTACCCATTTTAACGGAAAATGGCCAATATTTGCAAATGACATCGTTGCAAAAAAATTTAGTTCCTTTCTCGCAAGCTTTAACGTGTTGGAGATGTGTACAGAAGAAATTATGAGTAGTCCTTATCCGTAGGTTACAAAAAATTTTACGTACTCTTTTGCCACAGAAAAACGATATAACTTTCAAATAGCATCGGCATGCCGTGAGGCTGCACCAAAAATTGCAATTCTCGTGTCGTCGGAAAATTTATTTGTCCTTGAGATAGTGGAAATATTCAAATTCCTTCCGAGCATGGTTGAATGGCGTGATTGATAATATTAACCTATTCAGGAAGTAAAAAAGTTTCGAGAACGTCTGATATCTTTATTAACTCGGCATGTGAGGCCGCTCATCCTGTCGTTCTCCAAGAGATTTACTGTACAGTTTCAATGAATTTCCTTTCAAAGGTCCCAGGGATTTTGTGTCATCCAGTCCAGTTATCCTTGATGAAATAAGAATTGTTTGATAATGAGCTGGACCAATAGCCGGAACACAAATGATCTTCGTTGCTGGCAATCCGAGATGCGTTTCAGACCGAACACACAAATTGGTGAGTCTTATTGAAATCAAATTGGCCTTCCATGGTTTCAAATGCAGCATTTTAAGGGCCACAACTAAAAGCAGCATTGAATTTGCAGCCATACAAGACTTATTGATGGAAACTGTTCGAACGTAAAGAGGAATTGGAATGTCAAAAAATATAAACTAAAACTTGATACATATTTGAAACATTACAAAAACAGTGATTATTACCTATGACTGTAATGACTACTTCAGGGCTTACGAACTAAGTTAGCCGTAACACAACAAGCTGGTTGTCAAGGGATAAGTAACTACGACGATGACTGAAAAGCGTTCCATGATTTTCAAAGTCGCAATTTACACATAAATGCTCCCTGCATTTGTTGCAACGAGTAACATGCGCCGCTGATGAACTGCAGGAATCACAAAAAGGGCCTGTAAAACGCATTTTTCTTCAATTTTTTTTTAAAAGAAGACGTTGTTCTTGAAATTTTCTCTCTTTTGTCTCCATTCGTTTCTTCAAAATGGTCTCTGACTCTTGGTACTCTTCACTATTTCTTGAGTAATCTGACTTTTTTATGAAATTAGATTGATTAAGTTGAGCTTAAACTTCTTTTATGATCGCCAGAAGTTCTGAGTCATCACCTGAAAATAAAAATAACATTTTTGAATTTCACAAAAGTAGCGAGTACTTTTAATAGTTTTTTGTACTTATTGTGTCTTGTGAAGTATGGAACGGAGACAAGGAAAATCAAGCTAAAGACTGAAAATCATCTATTGATGTGGGCTGTTGGACAGCTTCAGCAGCCAAGTAACCTTGTATATATAAATAGTTAATAATGCAGCTTAAAACAATCGATGTGTACTTACTTGACTTTTTGGTGTTTTTTAAATATTTTGAACGTATACCTTCAAAAGATATTAACGTTTGTACTCCAGTGTCCCTTGATTCGATTTCAGAATGAAGACTTTCTTCATTATTTTGAGATTCGCTGTTCACTTGCTTTTTAGATTTGTTTGTAAAGTAATTCCTCATACACAACAGTTTGCCTCCTACTCTTTTTTCTTTCCATTTCAGATATTTGTTTTAACAAAATTATAATAAAAAACACGTAAACAATCAAAACGTCAAATAAGACGACGAAACTGTAACTGGAAAGCCACACGAGAAAGCAAAAGAAGGTAGTATTCCGTGATCCAATGTAAAATCATAATTGAAAAAGGGATGGCTTAAGCCAATGCTTTTGCTCAATTGAGAAGCCAAAGCGTTGACCTAGGCCATGGAGATCAAGTTGAAATTAAAATTTAAGAATGGTGAAGACCAAAATTTGAAGTTTGAAGTTATAAGTTTCCAGTGTAATTGTCCCAGCAAGCAAAAGAACACATTATAGGCCACTCTCTAAGATATTGGGAGATGAGGAAATTACGAAATTGGAAATGTTTTCGCAATACGAAACCATTTTTAACAACGCTTTGGCCTCATTGGCCTTTGACTCAATAATAACCAATTACTGTGAGTTATTCAGAACAATAATCAAATTAAATTTAAAAAACCGTTGATAAAACGTTGCCATAATAAATAATTTGATATTTATAAAATAGCACATACGATGACAAAGCTCCATCACGACCAGCTCTACCGCATTCCTGGTAATAGGCACCAATAGAATTTGAAGTGGTAAGGTAAAAAACCAAACGAACTTCTTGTACACAGAAATATAGTAAACCAAGAGTTGATAACCATATATTTTTTTAAATATAATTACTTTATTTATTAACTCCCATGCCAAAAGCCGTGGTCGCACACATAATCTTGAGTTAGACAATCGGTAACGTAAATTTAAAAAACAATCCTATAATTTGTTGTGATTTTTAACATTTATGAAAATAAAAGTAATTTTAAAAACAATACCTGGCACTTTCCAGACATTCAACTTTGTTTTATAAAAATTTTAGTGTCATGAGGGATACGATATGCCGACACGATAAAATGCCGCAGAAAACTCACATTTTACAAGGTGAACAGCAACGGCATCGCTCTTTGTGATGTTTCTCAACTCTGGCCAACAATTTTTCAATAGTTTTGGCGTTCGTAGACTTTGCTAACGAAACAAATTTGAGATTTGGTCTCACAAGAAACAACACAAGAACAGATTGTGTAATGACAACGACGACAACATCTTTGATTGCGTGTCGGGATTGGCGGTCACCACTGGTTTTGTCAATGACGCAAAAAAATATCAGTTTTCATCGCTTTCCACAGAGCCAAATGTGTTGTTATACTAAAAACATAAAGACAAGTGTGATTTAGTAATTGAAATGACAATACATTTTAATTACCCCCAAGAGCTTGCAAATATTTGACTTACTCCAAAATTAAAACTTCGAATGGTGATATGACGAAAGTTACCCCTTTTTTCCATCACACCTGGGATGAGAAAACCAGCCGACTTTCCATCACTAGTGGGCATAACTACCATGCAATCTCTTTTGGACATGGTAGATTCAATAATTTTCACTTGTTGAGGCTTCAAAACACTTCAAATAGATAATTTTTTAAATCGTTAATTTGAATACCAATTCATAATTACTATTTTGCTTCACCTAATTTCAAATAGTTGCATGGTGGTAGTCTGAGTAAGTGTTCCTTACGACATTTCAAACAAATTTTCTCCAGCTGAGAAAAATTCATCAACTGATAAATGATGATATTTGTCCAGTGAAATTCTATTTATAATAATTTTACAGTAAATAAATATAATTGTAAAAATCCTGTTAGTATAGATAAAGAAAAAGATATGTGAGAATTACATACCCGCTGTCGTTTTCTTCATATTTTCCTGCAATAGCATCAGGGCTGGCAACTTTCAAACTTTTCTTTTCGCGTACGAAACATTTAAAAGGTCAGTTGCAGGTTCATTTTTTACAAATTTTTGATCATCAATTGGAAAAATATGATATTATATCAATGCAGTTATTTAGCAGAGAGTATTCCTGTTATCAGAATAAACAATAATTATTGAAATAACTTAAAAACAAAAACCATCACAGCAATAAAAGAAAAGATACTTCGACTGTTATGCAATCACCAAGTTTCAAAGATTCCAACCATGAATAAATCGTCTCAAACAAATTCAAAGAGCAATAGATTGTACTAAGAGACAAAAAAATATTATTCAACTATTACGTTTCATTATTTCAACTACAAATTATAAATTTCAATAACTCACAAATAACATAAATTTAAATATACCTGAGATAAAACACGAAAATCGCATCTGGGACTGAATATGGCCAATCTCGACAAGAGTTGTCGCGCCTACTTTTTTATTAACTAAATCTTGCCACACTGAGAGCAGAAGTCAGCAAGCTGATTAAAAGAAACTGGTACACTAAAACTATAGAACCAAATTACGGAATGCATTAGTGATGTCTAGGACAAATAAAATGCAATTACCAACAATACTAATTGTAATTTTTTTTAGCTTATTGTCCGTTTTGCTGGGACAGTACATCAGTATCGAGGATATCATGTATCGCATGTTTAAACGGTTTGTCAAATGATGTAGATGGATTTTTTCATCCGCTTCTGCCGTGGCCAAAGTCAATTCATAGATTAGATTAGATTATTAGATTAGATTTATTTGTAACGCGCATTTTAAAGAATTGTCAAATGACGCAGAAATGTACAATCGACGAATACAACGGAAATAAATAATATGTCTTAGTTACAGTTTTTGGACAGAAGGTGACGAGTTACAAGAGAACGCAAAGTGTTCAAGTTCGGGGCTTGTCTGACAGGGTCGAGTAGACTATTCCAGAGAAGAGGGGCGGCGCATGAGAAAGCTCGTTTGTTGAATAGAATGAGACGAAAAGGTTTGCAACTGAGAAGATTTTTATCACCGGAGTGGAGTTCCCGACTTGGGGGATAGCAGGAAATGAGATCAGAAAGGTAGGGAGGGGCTGAGCCATTAAGGCAGCGAAAAGTGAGACAGGCAAATTTGACTTTAGCACGGTCAGCAATTTCAAGCCAGCGAAGAGATTGGCGGTGTATAGACACGTGTTCGCGTTTTCGAAGATTGAAAATCGTACGAACCGCTGCATTTTGGACACGATGAAGGCGCTTCAAGAGAGAAGATGGAAGATTAAGACAGAGAGAATTGCAGTAGTCGAGTCGAGAAAGAAATAAAGCATTCACAACACATTTGACCGAGGAAAAATCGAGAAACCTACGGATCTTGTTTATCCTGCTGAGATGAAAGTTGGCGGCTCTGCTGGTCTTCATGACTTGGGCTTCCATTGTCAGGTGAGTATCGATGACACCAAGGTTCCAAGCTGTTGTGGACGGCTGGACTAGCGACGATCCAATTTGAAGAGGGGTTGAATCGATGTGACGAGTTGTGGAGCCTTTACCGGGGTTGTATGTGTAGATTAGTGTGCTTTTAAGAATGTTGAGCTGGACGCGGTTGATAGTGAGCCAGGCGTCGGTTTTTTTCAAACCAGCAGTCAAGGCGGGTGCGACACTGAGACTGGGAAGAAAAATCCTCCTTAAGAGCGAAACGTGAGCGTGCTTGCTTGTCATCAGAAAACTGACTAATTTGCACGCCTTCGGTTGTAGTAGCCCCAGCAAAAGGTGTGACGTTCATGATGAACAGTGGACCAACGAGTACGGAGACTTGTGCTACGCCGAAAAAAAGATGAACGACAGCAGACGTATAGGCACCAACATGGACGGACTGCGTTCTGTTGCTGTATGATGAGAACCAGTTGACAGCGGTGCTTCTGTGGTAGTAACACTGTGATAGTTCGTGCAACCTCAATCCTCAATCAACACAGCAGACTAAAAAGCACAAAAAAGGGAGAAATTAGACTGTGAGTGATTTTCTAAAAGATTCTGACTTACGAGACTAACTGAGAGATTAATATCAATCAAAGCATTATTGAGACCTTGTTTAAAAGTGCTGTCTTTCTTCAAATTTGGAAGAATTCGCAGCCTTAAATGAAGTTTTACCAGGTTTACGCGGTAATTTGCAATATCAGTAGTCATTCTGGTTGATATTGTTGTCTTTCATTGAGCATGACAGTATCCAAAATCTATCAGTTTGAACTGATATCCACTCTCTGAGTCTTCTTTATTTACTAATACGTTAGCACTCTTCAAGTCACCGTGAAAAGCGTTGTTGGTGTGCAGATATTCAATATCTTGTAAGATTATAAATAGGACTTTCAACTCAACGTTTATGTCACTTACCGCCGTGTCTATTGATTGTCTCAGTAAATTTATATCATTTCTTGTTCGTCAATAGTGATTTGAAAATTGGACAGTTCCAACAAAAGACTACCACTTATTGCAAAGTGGTACATGTAAACAAACACTTATGCATTTTGAAACAAGGCTGGTTCCAGCTGAGAATTTCCTTTAAAAAATTGTTTGACTGCTATACTTCTCCCCTTCCTCAAATAAATTGTGAATCATCCACCACTTCCAATGGTTTTACTGGTAACACTGTATTCTGACAGTAAGACAAGTCTACTTTCTTGCAATACTATTTTGGAAAGTGGTGATTTCGAAGAAAATTGTTTAGGTAACTATTTTTTGTCGACATGAAAATTCATCTGAAAAGGTCATTAAAGAGTTTGGTCAGCAGATATACTGGTTTATGTGAGTGGGAGTAAAACTTGCTAGGGAATATTATAACAAATAATGCGTAAGATTAAACCAGTTAACACGTTGTTATAAAATCAAAGAGACAGTCAATTACAGAAAAAGAAAAAGATCGGCCGTCATTATTAGAAGATTTGGCAGAAAATATCATTACGCTGTTGACCACAACCAAAAAAAACAACACCATGTACACTATCTTGCATGGAACCTGGGACAGCCGCTATGTGGTTCTTACGAGTATCTTGCGTAGAACCCCTAGCGGCTGTTCAAGTTTCCGTGCCGGATACTGTACATGTTAAAGAACATTCAACGACACTTAATTACCATAACTGATGGGTTTTACACTTAACCTAGTATGACAAATATTCAAAAGACTGGAGGAGGAAACGCCCTTGTTGCTGTGGATAGGCCGTAAGACTCATTGAATTGCTTCACATGTTTGAAGAAATGTGGTACAACCAAGATTCTGGGTTGAAAGTCTACACTTTATCTTTCTTGAAAAACATGGATTGAAATGTCTTAAACTTTGCAAAGTCAAACATTAAGTGAATTTCAAAAAAATTCTGAAATCCTTAAAGACTAAAACGGCAACAGAACACATACCAGGTTGTATGCTTTTATCAGCATTTATATCAAATTGATGGCTAAGACTATTATAGATTTCCATCTGAAAAAATAACTAAAATCGTAGCTGAGAAATAAGAACAAATAACTGGACATCAGCCTATGTGGTAACATAAACGGCTCGAGGAGTTAAACAAAAAAGGCTACCTGCAAGACTTCCACCATCGCGTTTCTTCCGGGTAAAAATAAAAATACATGCATTTCGGAGTGGAGTCGACCCTTTCAGGATCATCTGTTGGTCTGGTATTCAAAAATGCAAACCTCCTTCAATACATCACCATCTATAAGGAAAATCCCCAACTGTTGCGTTTAAGTTTGCGTTGAGTTTGCTGAAAAAGGTAATTTTAAAATTATGCAACATTTTAAGATTTCAATAAAAAATGGTTTTCATTCATTGCTAACTATTTAGATTGAAACATTGTTCATGGAATTGGTTGTAAGCCGTGCCAAAAAACTGCCAC
This sequence comes from Daphnia pulex, assembly GCF_021134715.1. Lineage (NCBI taxonomy): Eukaryota > Metazoa > Arthropoda > Branchiopoda > Diplostraca > Daphniidae > Daphnia > Daphnia pulex. The sequence continues at coordinate 1,189,762 of NC_060024.1, read as the reverse complement.
GCAAAGAAAGTGAGGAAGAAGAGGTCTATCAACGATTCCCCATTTTGAAGTGGATGTTTGTATTGATGGTTTAGAGATATTCCAAAATTTGGAAAAACCAAGAACGACTGCTATTCTTGTTAGGGTTCTCTCTATTGTGCCATCATTTGCATCCATAATACAACCAACTGTTTTGGATTTTTCTAATCCATTTATAATCAGTTTCGAGCATGGCCAAGTAAAAGCAACCGCAAAAGAGCTTATAAAACTTACTATTCACGAATATAACGTCTGTGCCGCATAATATTGAAGCCGAAGGTCGTGAATTTACGGCCAGTTTGCGGGTTGTCATTGCAGCAACACAACCTTCAACCGAGAATGGACTATAGGCCGATCTCGTTGTCGTCTAGAACGGATCGTCTAGCGGGGAAATACGGATTATAGTCCGTTCTCGGCCGATCTCGCCATTCAACGCCTTTAAGTGTTTTTTCCACCAGGGGCTCAGTGAACGGACATAGATCCGTTCTAGTTTGTGTGTATCAAAAACTCAAAAGTGATTGTTAGAATTGAACTTAATGAGTGCAAAATGCCAAAAGAAAATTAAAAAAAGGAAATGAAACTGATAGAAATATATGTAAACTTGTAGTGCAACATTTAAGAAGGGAAAATAGAAAAGAAAAGTGTAAAAGACCAGAATCTTTTCATACTTCGAAGCGTGTGTACAACAAACTTGATCCTATAGATCCTGTAGTCCCCAAAAAGTCAGGAAATGGTAAACTTAAGTATGATTAAAAACTGAATTCGCCTTTACTTTTTATTCTCCTTTCGAATTACAGTATTCGAAGGATTATATGTCCCTAATTTGTCAACTGATCCAACTTCAACTGATACGGAAACAGGTGATCATCCAGGAATAACAAAATTTGAAGGCATAAGCTGTAGACCTACGTGCTAAAGCACACACCAATCAGAAAGGTTATTAATTTGTTATGTTTTTTGTGCTTCACAGAACCCTCTCAAGTACTTGAAACAATTTTAAAGGATGTTGAAGAAGAATGTCATTTCACAAAAATTGATAAAGAGAAAGATGAGTTTCTACACAAGGAAACGATTGAAGCTAAGCAACATGCAAAGCGCATGACTCAGATATCCAAAGATTGGGAAGACAACCTCAATATTACTCTGAAGGCATTCATTGAAAGTCATGCAACCGTACCATCTATCTGCTGGATTTGCAAGACAACGATTAATTACAACTATATTCGTTGTTCTAGTTGTGTCAAGGTCTATTGCAGCCCCTGTGATATTCATTTCCATACATCAACTTCTCTTCAAAACCGTGATTTGATGCAAAGTATGAATCTAGTAAAGTTGAAAGCAAAAGAGTTTTGGGATTCCTCAAATGATGTTGTTGTAGTTAGGGTGGGTACTTCTAATTCATACAACAAATATTTATAATGTTACATTTGAATAATGTAAATGTGAATACTATTGGATATATGTGCTAGTTCCCTTCTTTGTCCCGTTGGAATGCGATGGCTGTACTTTAAAGAATTCGTTAAACTTAGAACCTGCAAGTGAAGTTTCAATGATTGTTCGTACTACTGAAGGTGAACGGCAAAAATATATTATTATTAAATCAAATTATTCAGTTACTACTTCAAATTACAGGTCGATTTGATCTCAATGCTGCGTCATTTCGATGCCTTAATATAAATTGCAAATATCATAAAGAACCGGTTCTTGCTTCGATGCGAGACTACGTGTTAACTTGATTATGGCCAGGTTCCCCCACTAGAAGTTGCACTATATTTTCAAAGTCCGTTCTAATCAAATGGTTTCATTTGAAACACAAAACCCTTTCAACTGCTGCCATGAAATGTATAGAGGTGCTCAAGAAAATGTCGCTTGAATCAGGAAGAGTAGGTCCTATTGTTATACTATATGATATATTAAATAAAGTTTTTTTACTGATGAAATGTTTCTATTCAGAATGGTACAATCAACCCCGTAATGTTTAAAATGGTAAGTACCTACTTCTCGTACGTTCATCACAAGATTGAAGTTGACGTAAAAAAAATGAAAAAATGAAATGCAAATGCTGCGTGGGACCTTATTGTTTGTACTCCCATTTTGATGTAGTAATGAAGTTTTATCGATATCAGTCTGTCGGAAGGTTGAAGATCACTTAACAGAGAAAACACATTGTATCCAATATTAATTAAAACTTCATTTATCTTTTACAGTGGTTACGTGGACTCCCTGATGTACGGCAATGAAGCAATCGAATCTTATGAAGACATTCAAGCGCACATTGAAGTGATCAACTCATTCAAGCCTCAAGTAATTAAGTTATAATAAATATGGTACGTATGCTTATGCATATACACGTAACTCATGTTTACATTATTATGTAGAAAAGGGGACATGATTCTTGTGGGAATAGCACATACAAAGCCGGGCGAGAAAGTAGTTCTCGTTTTCCTACCCAGGACGAAACCGGGCTTGGGTCTGGCTGTTGCCGTCATTTAAATATTCTAGTCACCGGAAATTTGAAGACAGGCGAAAGCTATCGTTTTGTTTACCATTTCCATCACATTTTATGGGGACTCGGATATTTGTATTTATGTTATGATGTCATCTGCAATTATTCGACATTTGCTAAAGATGTTGCCAAACTATCAGTGGGACATCCGGATCATGATGATTTCGATTGAATGTGCACAGAAATGACGGGTTTCTTATCCGTACTTCATGGCAGAACACATGTTTGGGATTGTCAAGTAACTCAGTTGAATTGTCTGAATTTCTGTTTTCTTATCGTCTTTTAATTGTTATAGTTTTATGTTAGGTTCTTCACAACGGAAGGTGGAAAAATGGAGCAGCTGCGTCCTTGGGAGAAGAGCAGGAGCAAGTATTTGCTAAATTATCCCGATATGGCTCAGTGACTAAACATATGAGTTCAGCATGTAAGTAGTTTCTTAAGAACATCGACAATTACTTAATTAATAAAACCCTGAAATAAATTAAGCTCGCCGAGATCACCTGAACGAGGCAATATTTTACCATAACGAGGAGAAAGAACATGGTATGGCGAACTCCTTAGTAAAGAGACTTGCTAAAGTAATAAGGCCTATCCATTTCATTTACTTATTGATATATGTGTATTTCAATTTTTCTGATAATTTTTTATAACCAGGCAAACAATAAAGTGGATGAATATGCAAAAAAATTGCAAAACTTTTTAACATTAGGTAGTTTAAAAGAAAAAGACCTGCCAATCATCCTGAATCGATTGCAACAATCTGCTTTAGATAAGAAAAGTAAAATGAATTAGTGATTAATAAAGAATAAATAACCAAATAACAATTTTCAGATTTGACTACACCTATCGATACTATGGTGAAAAGTAACGTTGTTAATCTGAATACCCTGCTGCGCGAATCTGCATCCGATGAAAGCGTCGATAACTTGAAGAAAGTAGAAAAAAAATTGCCAGGTTCATTTAAAGCTGGATTGGAAGGTTACCGCATGACGGCAGCCTGGGCCCGAAAGCAAATGAATCACTATGGAGGTGAGATAAGTAAATGTCAAACTTTAGGTAAACAAACATTTACAACTATTCTTTCGCTTGATACTTATATTTTAGATTCTACCTCTGCAAGAGAAAAGTTTCGTTCCAAGATGGAACAAGTGAACATTAAAGCTTTCGCTCTAATAGATTTGATAAATGAAAAAAGTGATTATCAAATTACAAGAGAAATATATGCAGCCGGGATTTTCCCTTAGAACGAAACGAACAACAGTATGGCTAATCAATAGAATTATTTTACGTCTATAGCAAATAATATAAGAATTTTTTAAAAAATCTGTAAAAATAGTGAATTTGATGACAAGTTACAAACTCATTGACACCTGGATGCTCGGAAAACGCTGGGAAGAGCAGGTTATTCAAACGAAAAATGAAATGATTGCGTTCGTCCAGTATTTCAAAAAATTGCGTGCAAACCTAATGGACGATCTTGCTATTAAACAAACTGTTGTTCAAAGCTACCTTGAGGACTGTGTAGAAATATCAGAGAACGAGGTTTATAATTATTATTGTTTTTCAATATGTGTTACATTTCAATTCATAACACTTTTAAATAAATTTTCAGACTTTAGTGTATCCAGAAGCCATTCAGGAAACTCGTGCGTCTATCGTACTCTTAAGTGAAGAAATTGAAAGAGTAAAAATTATTTTGGCCTCTGCCGCTAATCGGTTTCAAGGGCATTTTGTTGCGTATGACGACGAAAATAGCGAAGAAGAACAAAATGAGGAAGATGAAGAATCTGTTGCAATTTTACCGATTGATAACGATTCTGAAATTGAGTATAATGATCAGTGTGATGAATAATAAACGTTGATGCCTGATTATAAATGGCGCCTAATAAATTGTATGTGTAGACCCATCATTTTTTGGTAATGTTTTTATTACCACAGTGGTAACATGCAGGTTCAAGCTGATTTTATTTAAATTGAGGGGTTACTAGCTAATCAAAAATAGTTTTAATCAGTGAACAAGATAGGAAATATAAAGGACAACAACATTTTGAAAATTGAGCAACTTTCTTTGGCTTATAAGGTACGAATAGGGGTAAAAACGCCAGCCGCAGAGCGCGCGGAAGAAAAATATATTTTGCCATTGATTACACATGCTTGTGTACATATTATGCTGATTCTGACTGCATATTTAGATTCAGCGTAAAAAGTTGAGTCTATGGTGTAATTTACATTCATTTTGGCGGTAGCCTGCGGGATTTGGTTTTTTGCGATCAAATTTTTCTCCGAAAAAAGTCCGCCCTGATAACGTATGCGAGATACTGCGCTTTTTCCCTTAAAAAAGGGTCGTAAACTATTAACTCCCGCAGGCTACCGCCGAAATGAATGAAAATTACACTCTCGTATTGCAAATCAGTTACTTTTGTCTTCTAACCATACCAAATCAAACCGACAATCTGCTTGGAATTAAATTCAAGATTTATTATGGAGCTAGTTTGATAACAGGCTCCGACAATGTATGAGCGATAGAGAGAGAGATAATTTTTTTTTTGCAATCAGGCAACGTTGCAAGATGTATAAAATGTAGAAAACTTACCGCCTTTCGCGACCTCTGGTTCCGCCGCGACCAATTCCGTTGGGATTCCTTGTGGCTTTCACAACTGGACTGCCTTGCGTAACGATAATCTAGCCAGTGCGGCTGCTACTCCCGTTATTTCGTCGTCGGATTCAGTACTTATCAACACCTGCAGCACTTTTTCTTCCTCAGAACTGGAGTCGGCGGTCACTGGAGCCGCTGTTGAAGAAGCAGGCTCGGAGAAGACTATTTTTTTCCTGATGTTGAAGCTAGAGTTGGAGTTGGAGCTACTGTCGAAGTAGTGGCTTCAGCTCCGGGTTTGTACCGGAAGTCGCCGTAAAACTTCGACTTTCTCGCTTCTGCCAGCTCTTCCGGTGCCAAATACCATCTACATCGCTTCTACATCTACATTGCCAAGTAGGCAGCGATGTGAATGAAATTATCAAGTGGAGCCGGGGATTTGAAAATTCGACGATCATGAACGTCTTCAAGAAGAGGATAGTTTTTTTTTCCAATTCTTTCAAAACGTAGTCCCTTCTGGCCCGTATCTGATGTTCTTCCACTTTTGAAAAAAAACCTGCTGGTACTAGGGACCTGTTGAAATTGGCCTTCCGCTTTCTTTGAGCTGACTCACGCTTTCCTTCCAGTGTTTTATTTTATTCATGGAGTAACTTTGGCAAGCATTCTCTTGTCCACGGTGGTATTTCTCCTGGTATACGGGCCTCATACGTCTCTCTTCTTGCTTTGGCGCGTCCTATTTTGATACAGGTGTGGAGTACCTTTTAGGCACTCCGCTATTCTGTGAATGTTTTTAAAGAGAAAAAGTTAAATTCTCAAAAATGTAAGCAATATAGGCGAATAGGCGAATATAGATTTTCTCATCCCGGAGATAAGTATTTCACTAAAGCCAATTTCCCCGTTTATTCAGTTTACGAATTTTTTTTTAAATTGCAACTTTGTGAAAGAATTGGCAATGTTTTTTTTAATAATCAAAAATTTATTCGCGCAATACTCGCGTATGTTTCAAAATGCAACGAATAAAACCAAATTTTTTTCAAATCAAACGGCTGAGTTTTCTTACGAGTAAACGTTTTCAAAAGTACATTCAGGGAATGTCATGTATTCTGGTCATGCAATTAATTGCTATGTATAAGTGTAAATCTAATGAGTTTTAAAATGGAGGTAAAATATTCAAGCGAATCAAGAACTGCCACACTCATCCTGTTCCGGTTATGTGTCTTAAGCCTTTACAAACAACACTGAACTAATGGTTCAGGTGGAATCTCCCATGATTCAAAACTATTGTGGTCGGTTTTCGTGGTTTCTGCCAAGCAATTTTTTTTTATTATTTCTTATGTTGCTTCGTCGTAGGAGACCTTTGTGAAAAGAAAGAGGTGTAAAATATTACCAAAATTAAAATAATTAAAATATTACTTGGTCTGCATTCAGTTACGATCACATCCATGGTCTCTTACTCTACAAACTTCACGTCAGGATGTTTTTTTTTTTTTTTAACACACCAACGTCCAGTCCCGTGGATACTCGCCGTTAATATGAAATTCTGTTCTTGGATACAGGAAACTCCTGAAGTCGGCGTCAAACCCAATGTTCTGCTACCATGTGAACCAGTTCCACCTTTACTCCACAAGACCTATTTGATTAGTAAAAACAAGATAAAAAGACCAACTGGCGACTACTGAACCACACGGAAGGCCAATCATTGGATAGTTGTCTTTAAATTTCCCTTCGTTAAACCACATGCCTGGCTAAAGAATATAACAACTCATCAGTCGTATAGCAAGAATATACCTACGAAAAAAGTTACTTTGTTCACTAATATCGGAACTGAGGAAATCACACAGTCATAGTTCGCCATAGTGAATGTGGTCTCATCAGCAGCACGTCAATCATTAATAAATGAAAAAGCCTCAGTCTGCTCTACTAGATGGCTATGGGCAACTACCCACACCCATTTCTTAATTGAGCAGCACACTTCAATAATCAATGATCATTACAATCAAATTTGCTTTATAGCCATTCGGATCGACAACTATTCACCGCATTTTACCGCGATAAAAAACAAAGGATTTCTCTTGTCCAAATATTTTAAATACCTCTAAGGCCGTTAATTCAATCTTGATAGGCCCCTGTTTCTTTGCAGCACTGGGTAAACTAAGCCTAAATGCCTGCTCATTTTGTAGCTATATCCCGCATGCAGAATGAAGCTGTTGTCGTGAATCGTGCTTCAACAGACAGTGTGGAAATTACTGCATATATTCAAAAATGAGATAAAGCGTATTTCTACAAATGGATTATACGAAGATTTGGAAATTTGAGATGAAGATTATTTCTGTTACCGATAAGGTCTAAGCAAAGAGGAACACACTCAGGTTCCCTTATTCGATGCAATTGAAGTGAAATTTTCTATGCCAACACCCAAAACCTACCTGCTGAAATCATCACCACACTTGATGATTGCCGGCTAAAGTTTCCAGCTGCTGTGATGGCCATAAGAGGACGGTTCTCGAATTCTTGCCACTTTCTCTTCCCATGGTTCCTTGAAATGAAATAAACAATTGCGTTTCTATTTTCGAGGTGAATAATGGGCTGTGGTGAACTCGTGCTAGAACATGATGCAGTTTCTGTGTTAACCAGGGACTGAATTAGCATATCATTGGTATGATCAACTTGAGTGAAGCTAAAATCCAAATCTGCTAATCAGGATGAGAATCAAACATCAATTGTTCACAGCTGAGACTGGTTGAATCAATGAGCAATGGGAAGACCTCACATAACAGTTACCATATTTTTTAAGCATTGAAAATGAGACTGCAGATTGGAGAGATAATCTTCAATAGAAGTTTAGGAGTACATTTTCTCACTCCAAAAACATTCGCTTCCATTTTAAATTCTAAAATTTATTAATATCAATTAAAATTACACAATAAATTAACCATTAAGTACGATTAAACCTATATAACTCAATGACATTTCATTTATAAAAATTCGCAAGCATTGGAAACCCAAACAACAATGGCGGAGAGTTGGTGGAAAAAGTGTATGGATATCAAAATGCACATCAGAGTGGCCAAATGCAAAAAAATACGCAGAGGGTTCGGTTTTATCCTTTTTTTAACTAAAAAAATTGATTCTCAGGTAAAACTGCGTAGTTTGAGTTTTTTCCAATGTGAAAGATTTCTTCGTGAATTTTGTTTTATTTTATTGGCAGGCGATGTTGTCACAAAATTTCCAGGTGGTTTCAAGTTAATTTAGCTAAATCTAAAAGAATACAACATGATTTTGTAGTGTAAAAATGTTAACTCGCATTCTCCTCACACGTAATTACTACGTTTTAAACATCTTTGAAATATTTTTAATGGTTCTAAAAGAAAAAAAAAGAAAATTTATGTTACAATCACGTGCCGAGAGTTTATATTCTCTTCAGACATCTGTGTTATATGGCCAATGGTGTTAACACAACATGTTTTTTTTTTCTACGAGAACAAGTAACAAGTAATAAACCGTAGTCATATTATTCCGTCACCTCAGATTTTGTTTACACGTTTTTTCTATGTCTTTTAATATATTTAACAATGATATTTATGTCATCTATAATATAAATACATCGTAAAAGAAACCACTAATTCTTTGTTCATATTAATTGATAATTTTTCTTGAATTCAAAAGCGGAAACGAGTAGAAAAAACTTTTTTTTTTCGAGAAAAGTTACGCATGACCAACAAAGTTAAGCGTTTTTTCTCAAACCTTTTCTTGCTTTCCTTTTTGTGTCATTAATCATTAGTCCTACTGTCCTAGTGTAAAGGTGTGACATGTAGGTAAAGTGAATATTTTTAGCTGTATAATTTTTATTTACAGCAGTATCTACTAAGGTACAGCTTGACTTAAAGAGGGCCAGTTGAATCAACAGTTACTTTGCTTACTAAATGTCACTCATCTCTGTAGCAACTTTGTTTCCAATGTATACTTTTTTTCTTTTTTCTTTATTATTGATTTATGAAAAATTGTCTGCTCGTCAATTTCAACCCTTTCTGCACCAATAATGGCTTCGGGAAGACCATAAAAAGAGCCCTATGCCCTGAACCCTGAGAGAGAGGCTGAAATGCTTGAAGTGGCTGCTTCTTTCGACCAGGCGGCAATCACAACGGAATCTTTTGTAATAGCAGAATCAGTTACGAAATTGAATTTCAGGGATGCTGCAGTGCAAATTAGAGCAGCATACACTCCAAACCAGCAGGAATAAATCCTTTTTCTATCCACTTACAGTAGCTACACAAAGTTTCCGCACAGCTGAGAGAAGCTTATGGGAAAACGGGTATTTTGAAAATTCGCCAAAAATCGAGTTTTCGTCGGACGAAAACGATTTTTGGACAGGGGGTTCTTAGACTTAAGGTTTATAGCATATATTTTTTGGGTATTTTTTCGTTCACGCGAACGTCCCTTTTAAATTGGAAGTAAAAGTTTCCGCACAATCGAGAGGGCCAATAGTAAATCGTACTACTTTGGCTCTCTTGTACTGGACGGAAAATAGGGCTAGGAGAGTTCTTTAGGGCTTAAAAAAAAAGAGCATCGTTAGCTCTATAACCTCATCTGCAATGTTGACCCCCATGCCATTTGAGAAATCACTTTAATTTCGATGTGAAAATGAAAAGTTTTCATTTCTAAGTTATTTTCCCTTTGTTCCCCCCTCCCGTAGTTGCCGGTTTTCCAAATACCAAGTCTAAAAAAAAGGTCCTAGAGATGGCCTGTCTTTTTTCTCCCCCTGCCCCTAATATTTAAAATCTCGGTATTTGGAAAAACCGGCAACTACGGGAGGGGGGGACAAAGGAAAACTAACTGAGAAATGAAAACTTTTCATTTTCACATCGAAATTAAAGTGATTTCTCAAATGGCATGGGGGTCAACATTGCAGATGAGGTTATAGAGCTAACGATGCTCTTTTTTTTAAGCCCTAAAGAACTCTCCTAGCTCTATTTTCCGTCCAGTACAAGAGAGCCAAAGTAGTACGATTTACTATTGGCCCTCTCGACTGTGCGGAAACTTTTACTTCCAATTTAAAAGGGACGTTCGCGTGAACGAAAAAATACCCAAAAAATATGTGCTATAAACCTTAAGTCTAAGAAGCCCCTGTCCAAAAATCGTTTTCGTCCGACGAAAACTCGATTTTTGGCGAATTTTCAAAATACCCGTTTTCCCATAAGCTTCTCTCAGCTGTGCGGAAACTTTGTGTAGCTACTGTAATTAGTTAATTTTTTTTAAGCAGGACCTACTAAGGTAAAATTAAACTTAAATAGAGATAGTTGAGTCAAAAAATGTGTTCTTGTTAAATGTTACTCACGTCTGTAACATCTCGGCGTGGCTTGGTTTTTTCACTTGTGCCCTGTTCCCTTGTGAACTTGTGCAAATATTGTTACGTAGTCTGAGAAAAGTAGGGATTTGTTTCTTTCGTTTTCTATGAAGTCTGATACCATGATGTTGAAGAGAATGGGACTTATTACTGCTCCTTGGGGTACTCCTTTTTCTATTAGTTCGTAGTGTGAAATTTGGTTTCCTACTCTTACGCGCATTTTGTGGTCGGTTTAGAAGTTTTTGATTCATGCTAGCATGCATCTTGTGATGCCCAGTTTGGCCATTTTATATAACAAGCCTTGCTTCCATTCTGAGTCGTATGCTTTCTCAATGTCTAGGAATACCACGACTGTAGGTTTTTTTATTCTAAATCCTATTTGGATGTCGGCTTCAAGCTACGCTATATGATTTTACTGCATCCTCTTCTTAATCCATCTTGTTTCCTATTAATTTTTCCTTTGGTTTCTAGGTACCGTTGCAGACAATTGGCTAGAATTCTTTCCATTACTATGCTTAAGCACGACGTGAGTGACACTGGCGATAGGATCTTTCTTTACCCAGTTTCAACAAGAGTATCACCATTGATTGTTTCAACTGTATGGGTACGTATGAGTGCTTAAGTAGTAGGTTAAGTAATTGAAGAAGGTGGATTTTGTTGGGCGTTGACAGGTTCTTTAGCATTTGATTGTGGAGGTCATGTCCTACTGCTTTACATTTTGATCTTGGTAGACCCCTTGCCACCTCCTCCATTGTTATGCAGCCATTAAGGGTAGTCAGTGCGTCTTCTTGAGGTTGTCAAGTGATGTTTCTTTCAAAATGGGGGTTTATCGGGATACTTGAAGGGTGCACTTATTTGCAAAAGTAGTCTAGGAAGGTTTCTGCTTTATCTTTTGGGGATTATGTTTCCATCATCTATTTTTTGTGTGACGTCAGGTGACATATGTTCACTCCTTTTCCAATCATGCATTTAGTGAACTGCAAAAATTTGGTTTGATCTTGTGGCCCAAGTTCTGAGATAAGTTGGCCCATTGTCTTCAAGATTCCTTTTTTTAGAGCTTCTGCTGCTTTTTCAATTTTTTTTTGTCCGTCGATAGTGGCGATTTCTTCCATCTGTTTTAGGCTTCACTTTCGTTTTTTATTAGCTGTTAACATGCTTTATTCCACCAGGTTCGTTTCAGTTCTGCTTTAGTGTTTGCTCTACTTCCTATTTTCTTAAAGCTGCTTTTATTTTTTTACCCGTTCTATTCTCTCTGTTCTTCCCCCATTTCCACCCACTCAAAGTTGTCTCCCCCTCATAAGCGCGTCTTTTTTTTTACTCTGTTTAACAGAGAAAGAGTCGCATGGGGTGGAAATGAGGAAGGAAGAAAGGAAAAAGATCTGGAAAAAAATAAAATCTGTTTTTATTCTTATGAATATACCGAATGTTTTATGTTCCTTTAGCCAGGGTTATTATTTTATTTCAGCTTTCTCTTCTCAAAAGGCAACCTCCGTATTAATCGAAGTAGCGTGACAATAAATTTGTCGAAGTCTTATTAAATGTACAAAAATCTGAATTCTATCCTCTTCCTTTTATTGGCCATTGTGTTCAAATTAGAGAAAGCAAGCAAGCAAGTTTAAACATAAACATATATAATAAACTGCATTTTCTTCTCACGATAGTATAATTTCGTAAGAATGCACAACCCTAAAAAGCAATTCAGTGTTGTAAAGCAAATAAATAGACGCAATCATAGTTAGCAGGCAAGTCCACGAGTAGAAATATTACTCAATGAATTGGTGAATTCCATGTGGCAGAACAGCTTTTTAAAATCAATTGTAAATACTCTTTTATTTCTCGTCTGGGACTTCTGTTGAAAAAATCCACGAATTCCATTGCTAATCAAACATAACAAATTTAAAATATGTGAATGGAAAAAAAAATCCAATAATGCATACCGACATGTTTGGTGCTGCTGGTGCTGGAGGTGGGACATTCAAAATGCAATTCACATTATCTCTTTTCTTTTTACATTCGAATTTGTTATACTTGAAAAAAATATTTTAGTTTACAACACATCATTTCATCATACGACACAAGCCTAAACTATGACAAACCCTTCACAAGTGAATCTCTTTTTTTTACTGAAGAACATCCCACAGGGAAAAAAACATTGCCAATATAAAACATCTATTTAACATTTGTTTTTTAATAAACTTAATTTGAAATAAAAAGTACAGGAGAAAATGTCCCAAATATCAAAATAAGGACAGTCTTGCCATTCGCTCAAATTTTTTTAGCTGTGCGCCGCAACCCCCTCCCCCCCAAACTAGTTTGAGGTGAGGGTTGAGGCAAAACTGGTTTTAGGTGTGTGGCGCACAACGTTTTACGCTCATTTAACCGCTTATTTTTCCATGGCATCTAGTGGTGAAAATTTACACATCTTGGTGAAATGACTTTGTATGAATAAAGGGTCGGGTGGAAATCAATATAAATCGAATCACTTTTTTACGCTGATTCTCATAGTATTTTTGTTTATTTTTTTAAATTTTAATTTCACCGTGTAATCTCTCTTCAAAGTTGAAATAATCTCCCCCACTTTAAGCGCACCCCACGCCATTTTTGGTGGGGGGGTCCTTAATTTGTAATGGATTTGCAGATTACCTTCATCGAAATCACCTTTTTCGTGTTTACTCTTTAGTCCCTTAGAGCAAAAGAGGGTAGGCAGCATCGTAGAGAGGGGGAGAACATGGTTGCGCTGAATAGCTGATATGTTTGAGCGGAAGATTGAGCGTTCACAGCTCAAACTTTTTCTGTGCAGCGCCCAAAATTTTGAGTGTGGGAGGTGTGCCTCACAAACGTCATTGTGCCGCTCGTGGCAAGACTGAAACACTTGCTGTAGACCTGGCCGGACTTTGCAAAACACTCCGTCTGTTTTTAGCGGCCCACCTTGTGCTCGAGCGTGAGCAGGAAGGCCACTCTCTAGACTTGAGAGACTTCCTTATGACACCTGTAGAAACGGCTTGACTTTTTGGTCCAACAGACACAGATGCGGTAGGTCTAGTCGTAAGCAATGAAGAGATCGGCGTCAAAACGTTGCGTTGCTTGTCGATGTGCCGGGCACAAAAACTACTAACGGGGCTAAATTAGACAGCGCGAGGGACTGGAAATCGAACGAAGTCCGTGTTCTGCTGATGACAGCCGCTGCGGGACCACTTGTGTGGCTGAAAGAGCTGTTTTTTCAATTTTTTCTTTTGTCCTTCGACAGTGGAGATTTTTTCCATCTGTTTTAGGCTTCGCGTGTGGAGCCGATGACAAACCGAACGGGAGGCAAACGTACAGATAAAAAATTCCTTTACAGAAAAATTGAAATATTTTTGGTGTTCCTCGACCATATCAGGGACTAAGAAATATGCGTCTTGCGAATGAAGTTTTACTATGGAATCATTACTACCGATTAAATATCTAAATTATCAAAACCCTCCATTTTAAAATGCTCATACGGGACAAAAAGATTTAAATTCCTTTAATTTAAAATAGGTCTGAATTTGCCCTTAGTCTTCTTAGGAACGATAAAAAGGTTTGTTGTCGGAGCAAAAACTATCGCCAAAGAGCTTTGACCTCAGTGTCACAAATAGCCGAATTTTCTTCATTCACTGGAATTTCAGAGGGCCATTTTTCTTGAAGGGAGGAAGGGGTGAATTTGATACCATAACTTGATTATATTATCTAAGACACACATTTACCATCCGTGACTGAACCAGAGCCATTACTTATGGTTGTGCGACTCAACGTTAAAGACTTTCATAAGCTTTTGGCGTCGTCTTGAATTCCTATCAAGTATCACTGCCACCTGGTGGGTTTGTACCAATACCACGTGTCATCCGCCACCGTTTACTGCCCATTTTAATTTCTAAGTTCTAACAATACGTTTTGGGAAACTATTGCTTTACTAATTAGTCTTTATAGATTTGGCTAACTTTCTTAATTGGTTTCCTCTCAATATTTTAAAAGCTAATTAAATTTAGGTAAAATTACATTTAAAAAAGATTTTGCCTTCGCTAGGATCGAACCTACAATCTTTGAATCTATTCCTCGCCGCTCTACTCGCCTCCTATTATTAATGAATGCATTTTGCTACAATCGTTTCGTAAGATTTTGATGCTTTCGCCATTTTCTGTAATAAGTGGAGACTATCGCCGCTAGTGGCGGGACCACTTGATAGGAATTCAAGGGGGGCGGAATAGAGTTTGAAGGAGGCATGTCCGTAGAGACTCTGACTGAACACCAAGCGTCTAGAAATAATGAAATAAAAATGTGTCGTCCACCGACAAAAGAAACACCAGAAACAGGTGAAGAAAAATCCAAGTAGGGGAGAGTGGGGTTATTTTGGACGCTATTTTTAGACTATAACTTCCAAATTAATCAACCGATTTAATTTATTTTCTTTTTTTATATTTTCTGTGCTTTTTTATATTTCCAGTAATTTTTGGGTAATTTTAGAAGAAACGGTTTACGCTGTACCGATTTTCAAAGTTTTTAAAAAATTAAGGGAAGAGCTTATGACATTGTGTGAATTGGGACACTGGAGTGGGTGATGTGGGACCGCATCAGTTTAGCCTTTTAAAACACCAGGGGAAATATTAAAAAATTAAAAACTATCCGCATTCAATCATTCTATAAGTTTGAAAAGGTTTCATCTGAATCCAGCTATTTAAAAAAAAGTTTTCGTATAGCAAAAGAAACTGCTTATTTAAGATATGGGAAAATTCGAGGGGGCTTGGTTTCAGGTAATCAAATCCTCAAATCGATTATCGATTAATAAGGGTGCCAAGAAATAGTGATGGCATGAAAATTAACCTTCATAAGCCCCGCCCACTGCTTTCCCATGTTGGAAATATCAGCTGTCCCAACCCACGCAACAGAACTGCCCTTTTTTAAAATGCTGTTGTGATTCCGTCCATAAATGACGTCACACGATTAGGGAGGGGGAGGGGGTAAGGCTACCGTGACGAAGTGTGACGAAGAGAGTAGGGGGGTTTCAAAAATGTGACGTCACACAATCGACACTAACGTCATCTCTTGGGAAAATACCAAGTTCATCAGACTTAGTTTCTCAAATCTTCAGTTTTCTCGAAGCTTCAATACCGAATAGTTTTTTAATACAAGCTGTATATTTTCTATGGTCTAGTCTACAAATAAAATTAAGTTCAAATTACTTTGTAACTACAAAGAAATTTAAACTTAATTTAAGCTCTTTTTGTTTTATTTTTTTTCGGAGGAGGGGGTCAGCTGTTGTGACGTCATTTTATAGGGGGAGGGGGCAGACATTTGTGATGAATAGTGACGATGGGGTCAAAAGTAGTTAAAAAAAGTGTGACGTCGTTTATGGACAGCCCCCAAAATTATGTGCAGAAAATTAACATTTTTTTGCAATCGATAGAGAAATGAAAAAAGAACATGTCAGTATGTTTAAAGTTTAAAATTTTTCTGTAGTTTCAGAATGAAACACTAAATGGCGGCAAAATTTTTAGCGAAGAAAAAGCCGTTTTTTTTTCTTAATAAAACCTAATTTTTTCAACCAAAACGACCCAAACTTTTGTCCTCATTAGAAAACATTCATTCCCATTTGAGGTAATTTTTTGATAATTAAAAATGATATTAACTATTTTTCCTCCCTCTCTCCCATTTGACCCGCGTCCCATATCACTCCACCCTTCCTACTTGTTTTTATGGTAAAAGCCTTGCTGTCTTCCTTTATGCTGCTTTGGTTGCTGCTTTCCCCATTCCAGTTGGCGCCACCCTTGCTGTGGTTATTACTGGAATTATTGATAGTGCAAGGACCGTCACCTCTTTGATCGCCTTTGATATGTGAATAATTACCCTTACGGCTAGAAGAATGACTGCCACAACGTCCATTTTTTACCATTTTGAAATTCATTTCCACTTCCTGTAATAATTCCGGTAATAAATTTTTCTCCAAAGAAATAGCGGTTTTCTCGGGAATAAAAACCATTAGATCAACCACCACGCTGGAAATTTCAGAGCCACATGGCGTATAGTGTTGAAGCGTCGCATCTGATTCATATGAGCAAACAAAAAAAAAATATGCACAACAAACGAGTGGCCGTTTGGGCAGGCTAACGAGCATTATTGAAATCCGTAATGGAATTCAACAAATAAATAAGTGGCTCAAAAACATATTTAATTTCTTGCTGCAGGTTCAAAAGGTTTTTCTACCGCAAATCTTTCAACTTGGGCTTCTCAGACGGGTAATCAAGTAGTAGTAAGACCTTCTTGTATGGACTCAATGCCATGCTACATCCATCTAAGAATCAAACCTATCCCCGATTTCTTCTTCATGTACACATTAGCAGACGTTCTGTCTGTTTCAACTGGAGCACGCTTTAGAGGCGGGAATCGCAATTTGGAACGAGAAACAGACTTGAGAAGGAGACCGAGATCTCTTTTGACTACGAGAAGTGCAACTGCCATCGTGGTGATGATGACTGGCTTCTTCATGCCAACGATAGGATACTACACTCGGCAAAAAAATTGGAATGGAAAGAGCTTGATCCCTTTGGTTACCAAAGAGACCACGTAAATCAAGTTCATCACGTTGTCGTTTGCCCAATTCACTAGAAGAAGCATCAGACATAGTGAATATACTTGAACAGAGCTGAAAATAGGAAACAGGATATGAGGAGTAGGTATCGCCTTCCTTGAGTTGGGCGACGTGGCCAGATTTCTTCTTTTTGTATTTTTTATTTAAATGAGCTGAATAAAGAAGGGTCTACACCGTCAAAGGTAGAGATCTAGTCATTTCCAGGCAAACCAGGTGGTAAAAAATTTGAATGAGCGAGGAAGAGGATAAAATGGATGATATAATGGATGATGTTACTTAATTTATTTGCTTGTCAGTATAGAATAGAGACCGGTTTAACAACACTTTCTTTAAATGACCTTTGATCAGCTTCATTTTTTCTTCGCAGTCAAACTTACCAAAGTTGAAAGGACTTCAAGGGCTACATTTCTGGAAATTTCTGAGTTTCCTTGAACTCCATCTTCGCAGTCCTTCCACTTACAATTTTGGTAGATTGGACTGCGAAGATTATTAGAAGGAAGTTTTTTATTTCATTTTTCTGTTCAATCGAAAAACGGAAACCAATTTTAGCCCGAGCAGAAAACAACACATTAATTTTCAACATTTTAGCTTCAATTGTTACCGTTGTCAAAAAGGAATGGAGCGATTTAAAATCGGAAACCAATATTTAGCCCGAGCAGAAAACAGCACATTAATTTTTAACTGTTCTTTTGACATACATGGGTTTTGGATGGGACTCGATGACTATTCTCGTTTCTCCAGATTGTGAAACATTAGCCTTGCATGGAGTCTTCTTTGGGTAGTTATGACGCCACATAACTGTTCCATATGTTCGACATTCCAAATGCATATTAGCCCTTTACAATTGTTTACATTCAAAGACAATTTGAATTCGAACAGTTGACGGAGAAATTCCCAGATTGGAAAAAATTGCTTACATTTCTGTAATTTTGCCGCATCGATAAATGGTGATTTGCTTAAATGATAATTTCCTGAATTCACATATTTTCGCAAGGAAGAAGTTATTCTGCTCTTCCTAACCACTTTTAAAACCTTATGTGTTATAAAGAAAGTATAAAATGAATGTAGGCTAATAAAATAAATGGTACAGCAGCTAGAAAAAAAATTTAAGTACAGATTTCTCAGTCGTTTTGTTGATGGGTCGTTTCACAATATTTTGGATGGCAGCTTCTTGGTAAACAAATAGTTAATAGTTCCGATCCCATTCCGTTACCAAGTGATACATACTGCCAAAATTGCCAATGGTCTCGTTGAACATGTCAAGTCAGATACAGCACGTTGAGATCGTTTTTCTTAACGTTAAAAACTCCTGCAGGAATTCTCTTCAGGAAACTACTTTTAACAACAACATTTTTAATTCCCATCAATTTAGAGTGGATGAGAGAAAATACGTTCTTTACTATCTTCGACAATAGACAAGCAAGCCGTTGTTAGATTCATTCCGTCTAATAGCAAAACTCTTCTGTACTTGAAAAGTCAACACATCATTACATTTAAAATTGAAACACAAAAAGGAGTAGAAAACTTTTCAAACAACAACCCAATTGAAAGAAAGAAAAAACAATGACTTTTCAGTATCATAAAAAGGAAATTTTACTGTAATGCTGTTCCGCTAGGAGGCAGCGTGTGGGATGCATTCGCAAATTAGACAGTGTACGCGTCATGCAACTGGACTATGATACCAAAAGAAATTAAATAAAAAAATTTTCGAAAATAAAAAATAAAATAATAATAATAATAATAATAATGTAATACATATTTAACGTGCACTTTTACAAATAATATGGACAAAGGCACGGCGATGACTTGAGGAAGAGGAAGCATATAAATTTCAGTTTTCGAAAGCAACGTTTGATATTCTTCGATTTGATATTTGGTACAACAAGCTCAGGACGGGAGGACAAACGACGAAGAGAACTGGGTGGCTCGTAGCGCGTGACAAGGGAAGTCAAATAGCTTGGTGCAGTACCATTTAGGCAATTAAACATAAGCAACGATATCTTGAAATAAATGCGTTGGCGGGCGGGAAGCCAATGAAGGGATTTAAGATACGGAGTGATGTGGTCACGTCTGTGGCAGCCAGTCGCGAGTCGAGCAGCCCAGTTTTGAACCTTTTGAAGCACACATAGCTTTGATTCAGGACAACCGACCAGAAGAGAGTTGTTGCAGTCAAGAGTAGAGAGAACGAATGCATGGAGTAGTTGAGCCAGGGCAGGTTTCGACAGAAATCTCTTCATCCGGGAAATACGGCTGAGGTGAAATAGAGCCTTCTTCCGGGTGGCCAAAATTTGGGCTTCCATAGATAGCTGAAAGTCAAGCCCAGCACCAAGGTAGTGGACCAAAGTAGACGGGAGAACTGGAGAAGAACCTACCATTAGCGGCATGCTAATATGCTTTACTCGTGATGAGTCGGAGAAAACGAGAAGACAGTCTGTCTTTGCTTCGTTCAGCTTCAGTTTGTTTGTCGTCATCCATTCCTTTGTCTCAGCAATGCACCGTGATAACGCAGCAAAAGCAACTTTCTGAGAGGAGCCTTCAGAGTTCAGCACAAAGCGAACCATGTGTTGGGTATCATCTGCATAGAAATGAACCGGGACGTCATGTTGATTGGCAATGTCGCAAACTGGTGCAGTATACAGGATGTAAAGAATAACAAAATGAGAAAGTAATAAAACGAAAACATTAAATTGTACCATTTTATACAAAAAGCTACATTGTAGCCTAGGCTTAAAACGACTGTGTACATTTTTATTCACACACTTTAACTTAATTTTGAAGCAGCCGAAAAAATGTCGTAATGGCTTAATGTTATATATCCGTGGAAATCTATTATCAATATAGAGTACATTACTTATGCTTCAAGCATGAGTACATAAGTAAAATATTTACAAATCCAATGAAAATAATGAAGAATATAAATATGCCAGAATCTGTTCACTATTGAAAAAAACTAATTGTGTATTGGTTAGCAAGCCCAATTACGATGCGAGAGGTTGGGCTGGATCCTTACTGGTATCATTCGTGATAATCCACGAATACTTAAATGAACACTCGGAGAAACACTTATGAAATTCTGTAAACCGATGTTTTATTGGTCAAAAGCGGTTTTTTTATATAGGATCTCGTAACTAACAATCTTGACACCCGTTCTTCTTATTTCCGTTGTCGCTACTTTTGGTCTGCTTTCACCGTTGCCTGGTTTTTCTATCCTTTTTGGAACTTGTGTGCCACATTTCCGACCAGCTGAAAGCCGATAACGCGATTACTCCGGACGCTGATCTGAAATATAACAGAGTTTAGCGGTGGGTCGGATTAACACAGAATGGGCCGTTTTAACTGTCACTTTGTGTACGACTCTGTCGTCACTCGGATGGACAGCCACAATCGAGCCCATTAATCACTCTCCCGCTTGTTATTCTCGTCCATTATTAGGACCTTTTCGACAACCAAATGAGGACGAACTGATTTTTCATATTTCTTGTGCTCGATGAGACTGGGAAGATACTCTCTCATCCATCGTCGCCAGAATTGGTCGAAGATAAACTTGACCTGCTTCCAGTGACACCTAGTTAGTCCGTCAAATGCTTATTCTCGATCAGGTGCGCGATGAAGATGCGGTCCACCAAGCATAAAATGATTCGGGGTCAGCGGCTCGGGTTCATTTGGGTCCGTTTGAACATGGGTGAGGGGTCGGCTGTTTCAGAGCGACGCCAATTTGGAAAACACGGTTCGCAATACTTCATCATTGACTGAGTGGGTCTCGAGAATGGCACGCAATGCTGCCTTTCTGGAGCCAATTAGCCACTCCTAAACTCAGTCGTAGTGCGAGCCGGTTGGTAGCGAGTATTGGTATTCAATTCCGCGGTCCACCATTTCTCCTGAGACGCGAATAGAGTTTAAATTTTTAATTCCTTCAGCGAGCTCCTTGCCGCCTGTCTTTATATTCGTTCCGTTATCTGAATATACGAAAGCTGGACTGCCGCGGAGGGAAATGAACCGGCGAAAGGCCATGATGAAGGAATTAGCATCCATTGAGTCAAGAACCTCCAGGTGCACCATAAGAGAAGAAAGGCTAGTGAGAAGAATGCCATATATTTTGAATGATCTCCTTCCAACTACAACTTGGAATGGTAAAAAAAAATCGAGACCGACATTTGTAAACACACGCAGAAAGGCCCTTCTTCGGTTCCATTTTCGTTGCTTTGGGCAGCGAATGTAAGCGTTTGCACTTTTTCTTCGTGTCCTACGGATGGCTCTGCGGCCTTGTGGGAGATAATATTGTTTGCGCAAGATGCTCAATATATGCTCAACGCCAGAGTGCCACACTATTTGGTGACAATCTTCTATGATTTACTTGGTCAGCGGGTGTTCTAGTGACATTATAATCAGTTTACGAGTACACGCCGGGAGTTCGGCGTGCTCTAACCTTCCGTCCAATTTCATTATTAAGCCACATTCTGGATTGATGTGCGGGCCAATATGCCGTAGTACTGAATCTCGAGGAATCTGGCTTCCGTCAAGGAGGGCCTTGCTTTCGCCCTCAAACACTTCACTTTGAGATACTTGTATGCACACACGAAGGGCCTTTGCAAGCTCTCCAACAAAGGAACTCGTCTCCACTTGCGAAGCCGGATCGTGTCGCACCAACTTGTTTCAGAAGGATTAGTTTAATAATGCTTTTAGTAAAATGAGCGGAGCCCCCCCCCCCCCTTATGGTTCAACGTGGAGACTGGAAAGTGGAAACCATCTCTCAATGCCAATGCCTTAATTCACTATTCACCTATAGTTTTGGCACCTCCCTTTTTTATTTTTCAACGTTGTAAGCAAAAATCAGACAGAATAAAAAGACAAATTAAAAAATTAATAAAGCTGAATTCGAGGTGAATTGTATTTTACCTAAATTGAATTTAACAAAACCCATTTGCGTGAATTTAATTCACTTCAGCTGAATAAAATCTGAATTTAATTTTTGGGCCAAAATGCGCGATTAGTTTTTTAAAAACAGATCAGTTAACAGGGAAATTTGCGCGATGAATCGGGTAATTAAATATTTCAGATCAAAGAATATTTTATAACCAATAAAATTATATTAAGATATTTGTGATAGCATGGAGAGATGAATGTACAAATATTATAATATTATGATGTACAAGAAGTTAAGAATAAAAAAAGAAACAGAAAAATACACTGCGGGAAACTGGTGGGAAATTGCTGACCGGCACAATGAATTTTATTCTGCTTTTGTGAAGAGAGATGGCGCCACGTACCAGACTTCGGCGCATTTGTCTACAAATGTTTTGTATGTCTAATGGATAATTATTTCACCCAAAGAAGAAATCTCATTTTAACAAATTCCAATTGCTTATATGATTTTAAATAGCATCAACAAAAGAAACGAAAGAACTATAACAGTTTGGATTCAGTGCTAGTTGCGTGGTCAATTTTCGTAGTGTAGTCCAGTGACGTTTCAGTAGCGAAGGGCGGGGCTAAAGATTGTCTTCTGCGTCGTTCGTTTTTCGTTTCGTTTTTACCCCACCGCTTGTCCGCCATCTTGGCACGAGCAAAACTTAACAGCAGATTGCTGGAAGAAACTGTGTGATTATTTCCTCTTTGGAGAGTGCTTCGACAAGAAACAACAATATGGCTATGTGTTAGATAAGATGCTGTGTTAATTAGTGCGGGGTAGGACCCTCTTAGCCCTACGTCGGGCTAGAATTTCAACAAATTTCTTGATCGGCTCAGCAGACTACCGGGCTCTTCAAGATGAGCACGACGAAGTTATCGTTTCGTGCCAGGGCTTTGGATGCCGCCAAGCCTATGGCCGTTTTCATGGCCCATGAACTGCCAGATTTACCGGATTTTACGATTATCAATCGTGCAGTCCCTCAAATGCCAACTGGCATGGAAAAGGAAGAAGAAACGGTAATTATTGCAATTGGCGTAATCGAAAAAAATTTCAGGAAAGATGGCGGAAAACGGAACTGCCGCCATATTGGATGCTTCCATAGGTTTGGCGCCAATTTCAACTGAACCGATTTTTGAAATTCGAAACCACTAATTATTTAAAATATTCCTGGTTGGGAAATCGAATGTGTTGGAAACTTTTGTTTACTTTTGCTTTAGTCTTCATGTTAACCTGTATGTAAACAGTGAATAAGTAGCACACCTCTAATTTATGTTTTGTCACAGGAACATCATCTGCAACGTGCCATTGTCACTGGCTTGATAATTCCCACTCCAGAAGTGTTCCAAGTTGATGAAGCAGGCTGCTACAGTAGATGTTATCCAGGAGAATGGAAAGTGCCAAGAAATCTTATTCATATGCAACGTATGTACACCATCCTAACTGATCATATTTTCCTGATAATGATGCTAATGTTTACATTTCTGACAGCATTTACAATGGAACAAGACATTCCAGACTACGACATGGATTCAGATGACGAAAAGTGGATTAATTCTCAAGCAGGAAAATTGGACATTACTCCTTTACAGGTATGATGAAGACCAGAAAATAAACAAATATATCCATTAATTTTTTTTTATCTGACCCTAATTTGATGTTCCATTTACAGTTTGAAGAAATGATGGATAGATTGGAAAAAAACTCTGGTCAAACTGTAGTTACCCTCAATGAGGCAAAATCATTATTGAAACAAGATAATGATTACATAATTGCAGTGTACGATTATTGGCTAAACAAACGTCTAAAGATGGCAAGTTTCTCTCTTTGTCTACTTTTCTTGAGAATGCCATTTTATTAAATATTTGTCTATATTTCACCTGACCGTTTAGCTCAATCCGTTGATTCCACAAGTGAAGACGGAAAAATTCGGTGGAACCGGTTCCAGTGGCAATCCGTATATCGCCTTTAGGCGCCGAACCGAAAAGATGCAAACCCGTAAACATCGGAAAAATGATGAGGCTTCCTACGAAAAAATGTTGAAGTTGAGGAGAGACCTGAGTCGTGCGTTGTCCCTTTTGGATATGATTAAGAAACGCGAAAAGTTCAAGCGAGAAGTAGTCCACTTCGGAATCGAAGTGTACGAGAAACGATATCAGCTCTCTGATTACTCTGGACATGTCATCAATGAATTAACCTCCCAAGTTAAGCAGCAGCCTCGTCCCAACTCGGCGCCATTGTCGACCATCCAGAGCTCCAACGTTTGGGCCAACGCCATTCCTCCTTTGACTGGAAACCTTCCGTCTATACAGAGTAACAGAGGACGATCTTACAAAGTGAGGAGTTGTAGAAAACAAATATTTCGTGGATAACAACTAAATCAGTTTTATACATTTTTAAGGATGAGCTGCTTATTCGAAAAGAACGCCGAAACTACCGGAAACGACGGCACAAGA
The DNA here is from genome assembly GCF_021134715.1 of Daphnia pulex. Lineage (NCBI taxonomy): Eukaryota > Metazoa > Arthropoda > Branchiopoda > Diplostraca > Daphniidae > Daphnia > Daphnia pulex. The sequence continues at coordinate 1,165,338 of NC_060024.1, read as the reverse complement.
CTTCGACGACTCGTGGGGGACTAGCATCAGTCGGAGTTCCCGCACCAACAGCGTCAACAATATCAGCATCGGTTGCGTCGTCCACTCGTGGAATGAGTTGTTTCAGTGATGGACCTTCTGCCAGTTCGGAAGATGAAGTAGAGAGCGCCGTCGTCGCCTCTCACAGTGATGCCGACGAAGCAGAATCTGATATTGAGAAACAAGGCCCGTTTACATTTCGGCGGAAACTACATTGCAATTACTTGGCTGTAAGTTTGGCATAATTTTGTTTCAATGTCCATTGGTTGAATTCCCAAATTTTAAAATTTTGTTTTCTGTCTGTGTTAATGTAGCCTACCCAAGTGTCGAGTCCGTATCCATGCTACGGCCCAGAAGACGGTGGTTTGGCTGACAAGCGATTCCGCTTTTGTTTAACTTCGCTCGCGACACCTCAGCCTCGTTGCATAGGGTTAACTCGAAGGCGAATGGGACGTGGAGGAAGGTTCGTACTTTTACCTGTGATGTTTCATTTGAAGAGTTGGAACCTAATTATTAACATTCATTTGTTTCTAGAGTGGTTCTTGATCGAACTTATTCCCCGTTGGAAGCTGCTTGGGGTAGTGTCGGCGATATGCCCAGTCCTCCAACTGCTTCTGAAGACTTGAAGGAAGACATTCGAACCAATTGGAGACATTTTAGACCAAGTTCACCTGCTGAGCAACAGATGGAGTCGAATTGTGTCGAACCCCCCAGTAGCAATGCTGTTGGTTCTGTTGATGTCAGTGCGGATGACAACATCGATCATTACCAAAGTGTCGATTCTCAGACTCTCGACAGTTTGTTTTTCGATGCGGGTCTTGATGGCTTCAGGGTGCCGCCAATTGAATACAGTCCGCCGTGTGTTACCAATTCAAATTTCAACGTCATTGGCGATTCGACGACACCTTCGGTTGGCAAAATGGATCTGGACTGGTGGAATTATTTCGATTCCGTCGAGCCAGAGGATGCCGCAAACGATACCAGTCCGCAGGAAGTGAACGGCCAGAAATCGTACACTTCGCTTCACATGAACGGAGTGGGATCACCTTCGACTGCGACCGATTCACCGTTCTGGAAAATTCCCAAGAGTGCTACCCTGCCTAACAACGATTGGTGAATATTAGACGATTTTTCGTAAATTTAAATCCTTATTTTTATTTAATAATTTTTTTTATTGCATCAACAGTTCCATGGTCAACCCGTGCTTGGGCGATTTACACACTGCTGAAGACAAGGACCAAAATAATCAAACGGTGGTTGATTTTCTCTTGATCGACTCTACGTTTGCTATGGAAGTCACGTGACTTGCATCTGATCCTGGCGGAAAATTCAATCCTGTTTCTCTCATCCCATTTCTTTTTTCTTTGTGTCATTGTAGATTGTTCACATCGCCAATGTTTATTATTCATTTTTTACTCAGGGATAGTCTTCAGTTACTTATCCGTATTCTCTATGAGAGTTCGCTTATGTAGAAAGCGTCATGTGTACATTTCTCATTCTAACAGTAACGTGCTCCATTTTTTTTTCTCTCTCGCGTAAATGTTCGTTTATTTAAAGGGCAACCGATCACGATCCGACTTGTAAAGCCAAGTTCGTGCAGGTTCGATGAGAAAGCAACAAAAAAAAAACAGGGCCTTTTCGGTGGCGGATCAACCAGCAAAGTTTGTCTCTCACCTCATTGGCATCGGATGGTGTGTGCGTGCGTGTGTGTAAGCCAGTAGGGATTTCGTCATTTTCTTTTTTGGCCGTGAATTTATCTTGTTTTTTTGCAGCCACTTTTCATTGCTTTCCGTGGAAGCATGTCGGCTTGCCAGCTGGTTCTCAGTGCGACCACGCTGGTGTCAAGTTTAACCGACCAACGCGTCAATTGGTCCTCATTTGTTTGTCGGCAATCGAGTTGAGACTTGATGAAATGTTCCATTTTAATTTGGAAAGAAACCCCCCTCCGTGCGAAATGCTGGAGCCTCTTGTAAAGTACAGCCTCGACAACAAGGCTGAGTGTGATAATTTGGCTCCAAGAAAAATTTTGCTTTTTTTCCGCAGTAAAAAAAAAATTTCTCCCACCCCCCAACCCCACACCTCCCCCTAATCTATCTCCGATTCGTTTTGTGTAAGCTGCAGCACCGTCGTCATCGAAATGGGCTTGAAAACAAACAAAAAAAAACAAGATGTTTCTGAAAAGCGAAAATTTTCGTGAATGTACAGTGTCGTTCGTGTGCGTGTAAATACATGTATTTTGTTGAAAAATCTGGTTGGATGTCTCGATTTATTCAAAATTGTCTCTTCTTCCCTGTCATTTGAGCAACTGCGTATTATTCGGGTTATCGCATTACTTGGTAATGATCAATACTCTCATTGCACACACCTGTGTACTGCTGTTCTAACTGTCACTCAACTCTTATCAATATATTTTTGTTGAATCGAGTTGGTATAGTTTTGATATCAGGTTTGGTTTTCTTCTTTCACTCTTATTATGCAGGATTTCTTATTAGCTGTGTGTGAGAAAATGGTGCGGTGATTAGGATGTCGAATATAACCATTTAGGGTTATCTGACGGAACAAAAAGGAAAGAAAGTCGACGAGCGAAAAATCGAAATGACGCTGATACCCAAGATAGTCATTGCTCACCGTTGAGATAGTAGACATTCCTGGCATTCTCGCCGAGTGTTTCTAGCATTCCAACCACATGGTTTGTTCTTTTTCATACATGCTGATTCCTATATCCTCCGTAACTTTTCGTCAAGGCCATTCGAGATCTTGGCGCCATCAGCTTGTTGCAAACGCATGCATTCAGAAGGCGTAACGGTCTGTAACCCAAGGTTGCCTGAGATTCCTCGATGGAATTTATTTTTATTTATTTTTCTCGTTTTTTTCTTCAGCTTTTTGCGTGCAAAGTCCCAACTGTCCGCACACTATATTCATTACTTGCACGTTTGTTTCATCACACAAATTTGATGTGGTTCCATCTTGCAGGGTTCGTTCAATTACTATTAAGTTTTAATTGAGACTATGTGTAGTAGTATGAGCAAGGAAGATGGAATAGAAACCGACGTATTAGTCAAATTAGTTTGTTATCGGCTCATCACCAAACAGCGATATGATACAGTTGATTTTCATTTGACAGTTTTATAATTTCCAAAAGTGGGCTGATTAAAAAAGGACTTGGAATTGATGATAATGTCACATCCGTATATAAGTTGTGAATTCTCAAAATGTTCAATTTAGAACAATCTAGTATAACTATTACTTTGTGGCTCCCCCCCCCCCCTCCTCCTCTCGCGTGTAATTTTAATTTGCGAGTATGACTTGCTACGGGGGGAATTCTTTTCTCCTTCCAACGCCTTTTAAGGTAATTCTCGCGACGCCAATTCCAGCATGCCAGCGCGGGGGGCTACTGCTGTAATACTGCCTGCCTGCCCTGCGATGCACCAGGAGAGGCAGAGGTGGCGCCGGATGCCAAACATTTTTTCACCTGGAGCTGTGTAACGCCGCATTCCTCGGCGACTGAGTCACGAATAATCTACGACAATTCAGAGAGCGTCCATTGCAGTCAATCGAAAGTCCCCTCCTCTTTCGGCTAACTGCAGCTAATGCAGCCAGCCGGCAGCAGTGCTGACTGCTATAGTGCTAGCTGAGAGAGCTTTCGCGCAGAAATGCGGAAGTGTGTGGTGCATTCAGAGGAAGGCATCAGCCTTTCAAGGTCGCATTCGTAAAGCCACTTGAACCCACGAGTAGTATAGGCGAGCGTGTATACTGTACACACAGCACAGGAGAGCTGCCATGTTGTTGGTCTTCTTATGATTCTCTCTCTCTGGATGCCATTTCGTCGCACCGTCCAATCAGCTGTAGGGCTAGCCCTCACATTCCTGAAATTCCTCGGGAAATCCCGTACCGGACTGGACTGCCTTGTTGAATATATGACAAGACGAATCCTTTAGCCAAGGACAGCAGCAGCGTTTATTTCTTGCATCTCGTCTCCACCATTCTTTGGCTATATCCTTGCTTCTTTCTATTTTCCTTTTTTTACCTTTTTTACTTTTTTTTTTTTTTTTTTGCACAACGTGCTTGTTCGAGATACTCTCTCACCTCACGTTGTTGTCTAATACAGGCATCAGAGTTGGCTCTTGTCTCAAATGCCGACTAGCATTCGACCGCGACGTTCTTTCCCAGTTTCGCTCAATCGCTTATTTCCCTCCAACTGGCTACTACTACTTGACTACTACTACTCTGTCTATAGCGGTGCGTACACATTATTCAATCTACAATTTCAAAAAACACATCACACCTCACCTGTATTTCTTTCAGACCTTTGATTTCTTAAACTTGCTGATGTTTTGTGTGACTCTTTTTGGTAACGCGATTGTTGTGCGCTTGTTGATTTGATGGCTCCCCGCTCAGTAAGTAAAGAATAACTATTCATTCCAGTCGATTGAAGTTTTCTTATTTAGGTATAATTATTAGAAGAACATTTCTTTTACCGACATCTTCGGGATTACACATGTCACGACAATCTGGATTAAGTAATCTGTGTTTGACTGCAAGGGGTGAAATGTAAATTCCACATCAACCAGTTCCGAGTGCGTGATTGGATTGGGGAAATTTTTAATTTGGAATTCAAACAGATACGTGCTGCGTAGCCTCTCCTAGGCTTTGTCTTGTGAACGACGGAATTATTATATTTTCGTCGGGAAAAACTGAAATTCTAGACAACGTCTCGGAGAGCGCTTCGCAGAGAGTATTGACTGTCAACATTCCAGAAGATTGACTAATCATGCGCTTCAATAATTCATTGTCGACCGGTTGAATTCAACATGTTGTCCCTTTAGAAATTAGTTTTGCTTATTATTTCGAAAACAAATATTGATGTATTCATTCCTGTGTATCGGCTAGTTGATATTATGCGAAGTATTTTTTTTTTCATAAATTAAAGTAGATTTGTTTCTTTTTAAAATGAAAAAATATTGTGCAGAGCATATTTATTTTGCTTTAAATATTTAGGCAGGTGTTACAAAATGGAATAATTTTTTCTATGTGAGTTGATCATTATTTGTGGGCATTTCCGTCCAGTTGGGTACAATATACGAGATTGTGATTTGTGACATGTTTAATAGTTTCCCATTCCATTAAAATATATATTTTTTTATAGTTGTGATTATTGATGCACTATTTTGAATAATAATTCGATAAAATTTATTTTAAAAAAATAAATCTAATCTAAAAATCTTAAAACCGTAGAAGTCAAAAGTATGAAAAGGACTGTGTTAATTCCAGTTAATTATTAAAAAGAAACTTAACATAGGCTACACTTCCTAAACAAAATTATTTTCTGTTTTAATAACAATCAAGTTAATAATGATATCTTTGTAGAACACAGAAAAGTTCTTGACGCTGGTAGGACAGAAATTTAGCGTTTCGTAATAACATTCAAGTTGTCACAAAACATCAACAAAAAGTTTGAATTCTTAATTTACGTGAACGCTAGCGTGAACGCGTTACAAAAAAAAAATGGACGGAGCTACACTCCATATTACAGCATTGTTCGCCAATGTTTTTTTTGGGCTGATAGTTGCAACAGAGCTATATAGAATCCCGGTGTAGCAACTGCTTATTGTTGACGCCCCTTTTCGAGTGTTCCCCCTAATATTGCGTAACGACAGAGTGGGACAAAAGGGGAAAAATACCGATATTTATTGGTATGACAGTCGTGGGTGGAATAATTGACAGTTAACATCATTCATATAATCATAGCTCATTTTTTGTAATGCTTGAAATATTTCGTTGAATCTTTCCGTAACTTGCAATTTTATGAAAAGTACCTTATTTGCATTGCGTTGCCTTTGTTGCCCATGGGAAATCCCCCCGAAAATAATGAAATTTAAAGTTGGCAAACGGAATGAAAACTGAAATTTTAAAAAGTGAGCTTTGATTATACAAACGACGATAACTGTCTAGGGTTGTGGAAAGTGAATTTGCCCATGTAAATCGGCAAGAAAAATAAAGAAATGTTTAACGATAGTATTGCATGCCCTCGTTATTTATTTTCATGACGGGGAGAGACTCTTAAATCAACTCCGATTTGGGAGTTGACTACCGGTCTATACCGCTATGGGGGTAATTCTTTTAGTTTACACCCCTCAGGAAAACTATGCTTACAGGAAACGCTTTTTCAATGACAGCTAACAAAAGTAGGCATGATTTTATGTATAATAGTCACCTTTTCCACCCGACCCCCTTCAACTTATCTGGTATCTACCTGTCACCCTCCGCTAGTGGTCGGTAGAGGCGCTGCTTTTCAACGGAAACCGCCGTTGCCGACAATTTTGCGGGCAGCGGTCGACAGAGGCGCTACCTAGTCGCGTCTATTGGAATCAAACGACAATCAAGATTTCGAGTGAGGGATGAGAGTCCAGCTCTCATTATTACAACCTGTTACAAACCGTTAGCTCTAAAGCCTAGCGATAAATGATTTAATAATCAAAATTTCAAAAAGGCATTAAATCTCTTGCATGACATATGGCGGAACTTCCCGTCGATTAATACATTAAAATAATAAGACAACTTCAACTTTACCCAATGAATGGGTGGAATTTTTTTATTCGTTTAACAACTGGCCATTACTTGATCGAGAATTTTTTTAGTGTTCAATTCCTTGACGCCTATTGAAATTAAACTAAAACAGTAAAACTTTACACTGGTTCGTCTACTGAAATTAGACTAAGCGTCAAAATTAAGTTTGGTGCTGACTGACAAGGAAGTTAATGAACGAAGGTATTGAACAGGTTGCCGCCCAACTATAAGTGCAGTTCGCGCAAATCGTTCCATGAGTTTGGCACATAGTGTAACATTTTTTTCTCTCTGTACAGAAAATTTAAATTAAAAACAAAAACAAAAAAAAAAAAAAAAAAAATCTTCTATAAAAATTTTGATAGAGGAAATGATCGATGTAATTCAATTCTGGAATTGGGCCAGTCAGTTGAAGATATGGTGCCACGTCTCATTGGCATTGCGTCGCAAACCACCAAAAGACGCTTTGGAGCCTGGCTTATTATAGTCTTTAGACTTCAGAGGCCTAGACCGTAGACTCCTGGTAGACTCGCGTAGACTCACTAAGACGGGAACAATTTTTAGATTTTTTGCGTGTCTTTGTGTCGCTGCATGATTTAGCTTTAAAATATTGATAGAATACGAGTTATTTTATTTCTAGCCCCCTTCACAGTTCACACGTCATTTGAGTCAGATGTCGGATAAATGCAACAATTGCATGTTTATTATTCAAAAACTAGATGGCAGTCAAAAGCTTTACTTGGAGGAAGGGTAGGCGAAAAGGCTTCACTTTTTAAATTCCTATCGTTTCGGCTTTGTAAAAATATAGCAGGCTTTGATTACAGACGACTGAAAGTGCAAGAACACGTGGAGTCGCGGACCGAACATCAAAAGTGGTCTCATCCAAACCACACAATTATCGAGTGTTAAACTGTTAACAAACCTTTATTAAAAAGTAAACGTCATAAATTTCTTGCAATGGCGGCTTTAAAAAGAAGCTTGTTAAATGACGAAGGCCAGATTCAAGTGAGATTTGTAACGAAACAGGAGAAGTAAGTCTTTCTACCGAGTCCATTTGTTGCTCAAAATATTCATTCTTTTTTCTGATGACAGATATGCTCTCCCAGAAGCTCCATTTTCAATCCCTTCTGGAATAAAAGCAGACTCACTAAGTGTTTTAGTCAACAATTTGCTAAGAGGTAAATGATTTAAAATTTTCAAAATCATTAATACTAATAATTTTGTTTTTTAGAAACACACGAATCAGGATGGGATGAGGTAGATTTTGATTTTCTAGTATGCGGAGAATTTGTAAGGCTTCCACTTATTGAACATCTAAAACTGAAAGACATTAATACTGAAGTCACAGTTGAAGTAGAATACCTTGAAAGATTCCCTGCTCCAGAACCTGAAGATAGTTTGAATCATGATGACTGGGTATCTGCTTCCCACTGTTTTAAAGACTGGTATTACACTCATATCTTTAGTTGTCTTAAAATGTGTATGTACAATGCTAGTTATTTCAGGATCCTGACAGGGTGTTATGATAATACCTTGCATATATGGAAGACTGATGGTACTCATAAGTCAACTATTCCAGGGCACTGTGGCCCCATCAAAGGAGTACGATGGATTGAAGTGACTGGCTCAACTGCTACTTTTGCAAGGTATTTTTAGTTTCTTTGAATTAGTGATAATCAGCTTTAAAAAAAAAAAATTATTGTTTTTTTTTTTAGTGTTTCTCATGATCAGACAGTTATGCTGTGGAAAATGAACCTTGAAACTTATGCAATTGAATGTGTGCATATTGGAAGAGGACATGAGCGCTCCATTGAATGTGTAGATGTTGATAAGAATTCATCCTTCCTTGCTACTGGTGGTTGGGATAATATGCTTAAAATTTGGTCTGCCAGTAAGTGTAACATATTCTAATTAATGTATTCAGGTGTCTGTTTAAATTTAATGAATTCTTCTTTTTTTAAGCATCTGATTCAAATTCAACAAACGAAATTGATGATGGTGAAAAGGAAAAAGGATGCTCTACTGGTTCTGGAAAATCACTCAGACGTGTAAGTGTTTTGTATGAAGTGTCGCAACATTTTATACCTTCAGTCAAGCTAGAACAGACTAATTTCAATCATTATTTAATACAGACACCATTGATGACTTTGCCTGGCCACAAGGAAGCTATATCTTCTGTTGTTTGGACTGAAAACAATGAAATCTTTAGTTCTTCCTGGGATCACACCATCAAATTGTGGGATGCTGAATTAGGAGGATTAAAATCCGAAATTGTTGGGAACAAATCCTTCTTCTGCATTTCTCGTTCTCCATTAAACCAAACTCTTATCACTGCTTCAGCTGATCGTCATATACGTTTGTATGATGCCCGATCTCAAGGTACATCTGTTGCGCTTTATACCATTTTAATAGGCTCATTAATGATTTCCAATTTTTTTTTTTGACAGAGGGGTCAATTGTGAAAGCCACATTCACTTCACACGTTGGATGGGTATCAACGGTTTGTTGGTCTACGACACATGAAAGATTATTCGTATCCGGTGGCCATGATAACATTTTAAAGTTGTGGGATAGTAGGAGGCAAGTATTTGATAATTAATTGCGTGTTAATTCAATGAGAAATAATTTTTCTTTTCAGTCCCAAGGCTCCGTTATACGACATGACGGGACATGAAGGCAAGATCCTGTGCGCTGACTGGTCAAATCCTTCGATAATAATAAGTGGTGCAACGGATAATACGTTAAAGATCTTTAAATCTGAAGTATAAATTAAAATTGCCACCAAGTTGAGATAAACAAATTTTTGGAAACTGGAATGAATTAGTCTATTTTGGCCGTTAGTTAACTTTAAAACGAAGTATAGACATGGTGTATAGAGTAGTCAGTAGTCCAGTGACGCGTACCGCCGACAAGGCAACGTCGTACTAGCTATAATATAGCCTCGAGTAATATTTTTTTCTTCTGTATTTTTCGAATGGACTAAGTCTAGTTTTAATCCTATACATTTTTTCCTACCCATTTTTTTAAGTGATACAAAATTAATTGGATTGCATATTAACCAGTCACAGCGCTTGATACATTCTGCTTCAGCTGGATAGGTGTGCACTTCCAAGTTTCAACGACGCAATCTACTAGCTGCAAGGGGGCAAGCTTAACAACGCGGTCTGGAGAATTGTGTAGTCATAGTTTTAGGTATTAGTTTTACCAGCAGAATTCGTATTCTCAGAGTCATGAGTCGTATGTTCGAGATTTCCAGCAAAAGGTATCAGCTAACCAAGTATTTTATCGATGAGTTCAACAGGAGCTTAAAAGCGGGAACATGGTGTTCAAGCTGACAAGTATCCAAGTATAGGGAGTAAGGGTGACGGAAGAAATAAAAAAGAAATGAACGAGTAAGACACATCCAGCTGCATGAATTCCACGAGTTTCACAATATTCCAACTGAAAATCAGGATTTAGATACGCTTCAAGGTAATAATGATTGTCATGTTAAGTATTGCCGTTTATTTTACCAATCATCGTGTTCAGATACAAATTGGAATGCCTTATTTAGTGCAGTTCCGTTGAGACCAGCACTCGCCGATTGCAAAATTGCCGAACAAATGCCAAATTATATTCTGATATAACTAAAACAGAAGTAAATCTGAAATTCAACTTCGGATTTCTTTCTCCCGTTTCACCGAGAAGATCCAAAAACACTTGGGGATGCTCGATGCGCTGGAAACCTATACCACAGCTACGAACTAAATAGTGTCCGGAATTACCGGAAGAGAGACTGCTGGATTGTGTGCGGCAGTTCAAGGAGCAACGGTCAGAGGCTAACCCTCTTTATGCCGCTGATTGGAAATCTTTTTGGAAAAGACATTGATCTCAAGGTACTCAATCGAAAGAATCTTTGTAAAATGACTTCATGCCAGATTGGATTAAGTACTGGAGAAATCGGATGAACGAACTTGACCTAGAAGAGGAAATCAAAACTCAGGAAACCACGCGGTTTAAACGCAACAAACACGAAAGCAATTCATATAACACGTTCACATACATTACTTTCCGTTCAGTTGGACTTTTAATCACCACTTTAAAAACCACTTTTTACGAAACCGACGAACTTAAAAATTATCACAATATAATTTGCAAATTAATAACTGGGAGCCGTGACTGAAACAATAACGAAGCACTAGAGGTACCACCAGTTGCCTTAACTTATCGGTTATCCATATCGATGAAACCTTTAGAATTATTTTTTTATATTATTGAGGCCTATAAAAACATAATGATTTAAGAAATAAGATAACTAGATAACAATACTAGTGACTAGTACTGTAACCTAACATATGTAATCTAACCTATGTAACCTAACACCAGAATAGTAAAATTTATCATAGTTTTGAAATTAAAATATGCACTATCCCAATTCAAGTATTTAATATTTATTAACTTCAACCTTAATCCTAGTAAAACCTCAAACTTTTCCTACGGTATTCCAACGTTCCACCAACTAGGTTGGGCTTACTGATCGCTGATTCTCCCTACAAAATCATTCTTAAAAATAAACGCTTCTTGCCTATTAAAGCTTCTGTTACGCTACATGTTGTTGAATCAGTATTCCAGTTTTAAAGTATGCACTCAACATAAGTGAAGTGCGTATCTTAGGATGTAGAAAAAAGACCAAACTAAAATGAAAAACTTAGTAAAAATGTATTGAAGACTGAGAACCCGATTGAGGGTATGCAGTTGGTGATAGGAGCCGGAGTTTACATTCTAATTAAGATACACGTAGAAAATTGGATGTGAATGAATCTCGAAGAATCACCATCAGTGTAAAATTAGCGAAAATGAAATAAAACCCTAATTGGTATTTTCAAACTTTTTCTCCTTTACTGCTATCGGCGCAAACCGGAACAGGGGAGCTTAATTCATGCGATGTAGATTTATCTTCTTCGGGTTCTGAAAATACATATAATTGGTAAGAAATCTGAGATAACCACGATTACGTGAACACTAACCTTTTATTTCATTCGCCATGGACAAAGCACTACCTTCACTAGAAGATTCACCACTAGACTTCAGTGTTGTCTCATTTTTCTTGTCCGAATCCTTTACAGTCTCTTTTGAAGTACCTTCCTTATTCTCGCCATTCACTTCTTTGTCCTCCTTTTCTTCCTTTTTGACCTCTGCAGCACCCTCAGCTGTTTCGGTTCTTGGTCTTTTGCGATTTGCTCCTTTAAATGATCTATATAGTAGAGAATAATGATTGAAAAAATGAAAAATTGCACGATTTATTAATGAATTCAGACCTTTGATCTCGGCGGGAATCCCCTTCATCTTCGGAATCACTGTATTCATTGTCTGGTGCAATCCTTTTATCTGATGCTCGTATAGATATACGTTCATCGGGATTAGATTTATCTTCTTCGTCGGAATCTTCGTTAATGGCATCCTCGGGAATTGCTGTCAGAATAATTTTGGATCAGTTAAACGCAATGCAATGAAATAATAAATACAATTGAAGAATTAAATTTAATGCAAGTACCTTGCATTTGGACTCCAGGAGCATGAGGTAACATGCGGAGGTTTTCGAAAAGACGAGTTCTAAGAAAAACATGTCACTCAACATATAATTCTTTGAATAAAACACTAAAAACTTACTTGATTTTATCTAAATATTCCGGAGTATTTTGATTTGCCATGTTAGACGGACTAATGTGCAATTTAAAATCGGGACCAAAATATTCAAAATAATCGTTGTAAGGGAGTTCATTTGCAATGTCATTTCCCAGTGCCACTGCGGTCTCGTAAGTCCAACAACGGGCAACATTTCGAATAGTGTAACCACCACCTCCAAGCAGCAGTAAAGGCAGATTATGTTTCTTAACAAAATCAACACATTTTGCGTGACCTAAAGACAACTTGATAATAACATGTATACTAAAAACAATAGTTCCGAACACATACCTTTCAAAGTAAGATTAAAGCATCCCAAACGATCACCAGACAAACTATCGGCACCGCATTGGAGAACCACTGCACTCGGCTGATAAGTTTCCATCACTTTTGACATGATAGGTACGAAGATTTGCTCATAGCTTTCATCATCTATTCCATCTCTCAGGGGGAAATTTACGGCATAATATTTTCCTTTGCCTGCACCAATGTCCTACAACAAAAGGATAAATAACAGTTTCTTATTCAAAATTTAGTTCAAAACTTCTTACTCTGAGATCTCCAGTTCCAGGAAAATATTCTCCATATTTGTGAAATGAAACAGTCATTACACGATCAGTAGTGTAAAAGGCTTCTTCCACTCCATCACCATGATGAATATCAATGTCAATATACAAAACACGTTGGTGGTATTTCAGAAGCTCTAAAATTGCCAACACTATGTCATTTACCTAAAATATGGAAAGAGATGAACATTAGTTAGTAAGTTATATCCAAAAACTGTTATTAAGTTATTCATTTACATAGCAGAATCCTGATGCCTCAGACTTTTTGGCATGATGTAATCCCCCAGCCCAGTTCACAGCTATCTCAGTTGCTTGCTTGTTGAGCTTCACAGCTCCAGCTACAGAACCTCCAGCAGATAATTGACAAAATTCGTAGAGCCCATCAAAAACAGGACAGTCTTCACCCACATTAACTAAAAAACAAACAAATAAATTAATTCACAATTTCAAATTGATCAAATTGTAAACACATCTTACATCTCTGCATCTGTTTATTGTATTCTGTCATATTGTCAGGTCTGATGCTTCGAAGAAATCGAATGTAATCATCACTGTGGAACTTGGTCATTTCTTCAGCTGTGGCTTTGTGTGGTCGCTAACAAAAAATAAATTCAATTAAACTGTGGCAATTATCATCTAGCTTCTTGAATTTTTACATAGATTTCCATTTTACGGTATAGCCCATAATTCAAGAGCAAGTTGTGGGTCATGCGTATGCGATGAGGTTTCATGGGATGTCCCTTCAATTTCAAAAATTTATTATTAATTACAGTTTCATTAACATAAATGTGTTCAATATTATTACCTGTCCATAATAAAAATTCCCGATGTCACCTAGGTTAATAAAAAAAGGAATTACAAATTTAAGAGTTAAAATGAAAAGTCACCATAAAAATGCCAACCCACCCACCAAGTAGGACGTCAATTATACCCCCGACAACCTCATCGACAAATTTGACATGAAAATCTTAATAAAATTTTGAAGCAATTCAAAAATAAAACCCAATTTAAATGATAATATAGCCACATATCTTTCTTTTTTAATACTATGTGCTCTTCAGTCTTCAAACATCTATAATTCTTTGTGATACTACTGTGCATAAATGACGTCCCACTTGCCAAATATTGTTACTTCCACATAAATTTTGTACATCAAAATGTCACAATAGATAGGTATATAAATTTAGCAAAAATCAAGTATCTTTGGGAATTTATAAAATAAATAGAATATGACCACTGAAATAATTAATTTAAAAAAGGACGCCGGCAGTCAAACACGCGACATGAAACGTTAATTATACATGATACAATTATTTTTCTAACTTACTGTCATAATAGTAGCAAACTCGCTTTCTGCTGTGACTTGGTTGAGTAGTCATTTTCGAAATTGAAAATCACAATTCTTTATTAAAATTATTTTTACTTTTCGACAGTTACACTGAAAAGAAAAGACACCAGCATCAATTGCTTTCGCTGCGTCGAATGCGAATGCTTACATTTACAGTGTTGCCAAATCTACAAACTAACTACGATAGCCCAAAGCCTCAAACGCGAATTTGAGGAAACATATTTGCCAGCTCTCAAAAAATCTCGAATCTCCTTCGATTCGAGTCGAGTCCTTACAAAACTATAAAAATGATGATAATAAGTGGAGGCAGAGTAATGGATAATTATCTGTTGCCCTGGTGGAGGAGTCAAGGTAAAGTATCACGTCAAACTAATTGCAAGAAGCAATTTTTCCATGAATGTTGTTGATAGGATTGAATATGTAATAATCAGTTTTCAGAAGTCGGAACCCTTCTGGGAAACATAATGTTTAATAAATATATTGGAATTTGATTTTTTTGGAAAACCCACACGAAACAAGTGATTTTCAAAATGAAAAAATTACGCAGTTATATTTTTTAAATCTTATATTATCAATTTCCAAATACGAAGGTATTTGAAATAAACATATTCTAGTAAATAATAAATTTAGAAATTAGGGATTAGGTTAGGGACTAAGGAGTATGGAACTAGAAACCAGAGCCATTAAGCTGGAGATCTAACGATCTATCAACTCCGTTAGACGTTTTCAGAGATAAGGAGATGGGCTCGCCGGAAGGAGCAGCGCAGTCGAATTCGTCTTCCGAGAAGGGGCAGGGGGAAAAATGTCGAAATCTTCGTTTTGGTTTCTTTTCTAAATAAGATTTGAAAAAGCCACCAGTCTTAGGTTGCGCCAAGCGGACAAAAAATAAAAATAAAAATTTTTGGCTGATGTAGGCTATTACAGATGTTATTCTTTCCTGGTCGGTCTGAAAAGAGCTGAATCTCTTTCCAGTCATCGATGGACGGGAAGATATAAAAAAATCTAGAAGAAGAAGAGAAAGAGGCAGATGACAGTTTACTTTTAGTCGCTAGAGCCTAGATGCCAGTTTCAACGCGCGCAGTTAAAATTGGTGAAATTCGACCGACCCACCATCTACTGTCGAAAAAGTAATCGAAGCCATCTATTGGCGAAATTGGAACTAATCCTCCCGTATGCCAAAAAACCTGTAGGGGAGACCGGACCCCTCTTGGACAGTCGCGGTTTTTCCCGCATATCTCCCGATCCCCTTAGGCAAAAGAATTTTTTTTTGGCTAAGGTCATTTTTTAGCCTTGCCTCCACCCCCTTGATTTTTTTAAAATGTGTAACTTTAAAATTTAAGAATTTACATTGATTTCCATTTTTCGGTGTTTTTTACCGAGCCGGGGTGAAATTAGACAGGGGCCTGTACCAAGTTAGACGGGGTTCGAAAAGGTGGAAATTAATGTCTTTAAATTATTTTAAAAACCTTGTATGATAGTTCTTCCAATAATAAATAATTTAAAAACATTTGTTTAAAAATTTTTTTACTCAAACAAACTTGGAGCAAGATCAATAATTCGGGCGAAAAATTTTGCAATAATTTATCGTGTTTTTTCTTCCTCCTATAACTCCCGTTCTACTCTCGGGAAATTAATTAAACTACACAGGATCTAGCATCATCACATCTAGAACAATGTGAAATCTAGAATTTTAAAGCAATTTTTACTATATTTTAAGACACTGTCCAACTTGGAACAGTGTCCAACATGGGTCCGGTCTCCCCTACAGAATCCCTACGGGAAATTCGTCTGTTTGGCTGCGTCCTGGTAAGTGTTGTCCCCCTATACCCTAACCACGGGCCTGCTGAGACCAACCACGCACCTACTTCTGTCATGCTTCTGCTCCCCCAAAAAACCCGTCGCCCCAGCATCATACGGGCCTCATGGGACTACGCGTTTCTTTATTTTATTGTTGCATGAAAGACATTTGTATTGATTCAAAGTCAATCCGCTTTTGAATCAATTCCTACATTTCAGCGGTCATTTCAAGTCGTTTCCCCACCCCTTCGAATCCAAAACCGATCCAAGGGGAGGGTTCCCCTCTAGTCTTTGTTCGAAATCCCCTTGCGGTGGTTTTTCTCGACAAGGGGAAACGGATTTTGAAGGGGTCGGTTTGCCAGATGATGCCCAATTATTATGACTTATTTAATTTAAGTTATTGTAGAAAAAGGACAGATATTTGACTTAAGAAAAACAAGAAAATTAAAATCGTATCACTAAGAAGTGTTCTAGTAGAAGTTAACACACGCCCAAACAAAGAAAAAAATCTTTCCGTTACAGCGTAAGATGCAATGCTATCATTAAATTTCCAAAACAAGTTTTTTATATTTTGGAAGTAATCAAGAAAAGATTGTATATTGGCTTAGCTTCAAGAAACCGAGTGAGCTCAACCTTCTTTTTGTTGGAAAATAGAATTCCCCTTGCTATTTTACATTAACCCAGAATAAATATCAGTAGGGTCATCAGGGGTTGTTGCCTTAGTAGAATCAGAGACGTCTAAATATGTTAGATGGATTTCAATCTTGCTGATGATTTGTTTCTTCAGTTTGGTATCTTTTTCGCTTGTCCCTAACCAAATCAATTTAAATTTTGGGTGTAGTGAGCCGACAACTGAAAATTCTCTTGCCTAAGAAAGATGTCAAATCTTTTTTTCAATCTTTCTAACAAGGCATCAACTAATGGGAGTGAAATACTAATAGGGGGATGGCTAGAGTTTTCATCTCGATTCTTGAGATTATTCAAACTATTCCCAATATCTACTATGGAAGGTAGTAGGTTTCCGGAAGTAACATCCTTCTCTCCCTGTAGAATGTCCAATCCAAATGCAATGGGCTGCATCACAGTAACATAATCATTAATGAATAAAGTAATCTGTAGCTGTCAGGCAGGGAACTTTCAAGTAGTCACAACTTTCAAGTCTTTTTTTTTCCATTTTTTGGCAATCTTATTTACGTGGCGAACAGCATCATACCATGCATTCCATCGTGTAGCATTGGGTATTATAAACAATACGCCTAAAGAAAAAATGAGATTCTCACAATTAAAATACAGCCTCGAGTCTCAATAAATCAATGTATTGTTGTACAAATCTATTCAGCCTCCAGTTCACACTCTCTATCATCACCTATATTTTTTGTATACCTAGTTGTGTTCATTTTTGTATACATATAAGCGCATTCAGTTAAGAGCTTGGCCGTATAAATCTCAGAATTGTCATGTGCGTGCCATAGTATTTGAAGCTTACGTTTCAGTATTTTGTATGTTTTTCTTTCTCTCCTTATTCCTTTCTTACATTATGCATCAGCTTTATTTCATTTTTTTTCAACCTGCAGTGCCGCACAGAATATAGAACTGCTGTAGTAGCAGTAGCATAAATGCTAATACATTTTATCACTTCTAGTCAAATCAGCAACTAGAGATTTAAAAAAGCTTCTTCTCCTTACTCACAATTCTATTCAAGTTTCACTAATTGTAGGAAAATCAAATCAATCAAATTGTAGCTAATTGAGTAAAATCATTACAGAATACGGTTCAAATCTGATTGGTTTGAAGGATCCAAGAAAACGGTGCCGAAACGGGAAGATTTAGATCCGAAACGGATACTATTGGAGTTAACAGGGGCCGAAACGGGCAAAATAAAAGTGCCGAAAAAAGTGCCGAAATGTCCGACATCAAAAAATTTTGGCATTATGAGAAATCTCTCGCTGTTCATTTACAGCAAACCAGAAGTCAGCGTGTAATTCCTATCTAAGAAAGAAAATAGACAAATTAATACGTTCTATTCTCTATACAAAAGTCACGAAAATTACTTTCTTCCGTCATATGCTTTACTTTATTTCCATATCGGGATACCGTACCATTACCTTGTTCCATCTCTTCTCCAATAGTTGCCCCAACACCTTCTCTGGCGTGACCAATATTCTGCATCTAACATGAATTGGTAAAATAATAAATTTTAAAAAGTAGAAATATTTACTTAGCAGTGCCAAACATGGCAAATCCTTGCCAACGGGGAAGAAATGATATCATTTTATCTGTCAAATGCTGTTACTTTTAAGTTTCCAATTTTCTTGGCCCAATTCCAGTATAAACAGAAAACATCGTAAAAAAATACGGTGTAACCTAATTTGTATAGTTCATTGTGCAAGAAATGAACATGACAGTAAGATTCACCGCAAAATATGTTTGCAGCCAGGAGCACAACGAAATGACGGCAAAAAGAAATGAGAAGACCAGTTTCTTTATCATTCTTCTTTTTCTTTGTTACTTCTTTGGCAGCATTAAAGAAACTACCATGGAGTTCTGTTAGTTCCCTATGCAACATAAGCTTATAGACCTCAGTGATTCAACAACAAGTGTCGTTTTATTTAAAAATTAGTAGCAATTATTATACCGGTCTATATTGAGCATCAATATTAGAAATATGATTGTCAACAATTCATTTTGGACAATCAATTTACCTCCCAAAAGAGTCTGCCCGTCTCTGTATTGATAGAAAATGTGGGTAAATTAATTTCACTTATCTCCTTAAACAGTAAAATTATATCCAACACGTACCCATCGCTGGCCGAAGCCAATCGTGGAAGTATAAAATTTCCATCTAGGACTGACTGCTTTTTGTGAAAGACTGTTCAATTTTCTGTGGCTAGCGGATTTTCTGCAACATGTAATGGGTCCCCACAGCAATCACAAGCGCAGGCTGGACATTTCAATTCATCTTGTTTGCGGATTGAAAAATTCTCATCGTGTTTGTGAAATTGGTACTCCCGACTGGCTTTGTCGAAAAGTGTGATGTCTATTACATCTTTCGATAAACAAAATGAGGAAAAAACAGTCTTATAAAAATGCGAAGTAGGAAAACAAACAAAAACAATTATACTTTTAGATCGTTCATCGCCATTCTATTCAGAGTGGCAATAAACATTTTGGTTGAAGCGCCACAATACTAGTTGTCTTAATGGTACCAAAATTCAAGTAATGACTCAACGTAGAGGTAGCTGGATCCGGAAGTAGCTCCTGGCCACCATCCAGACTGTACATATTGTTTTTCGGTTAATTCCACAGAGAATTTACATTGGATGTAAACTAACTTCGATGCATTCATATCAAAGCGACCTGAAACAATGTGACATTTAAATATTTAATCTGAATTGATGTTTACGACAGGAAACAGTTTTACCAGTAAGGGTAATCACGTAGTTTTCATTTGATCCTGCTTCTAGTGTCAATGTTCCTGATCGTGAACAACTTTCGCAAACAGAAGGGACAAAACAAGGCACAGGCATTCCTAAGACATATACAGTACCCACCAAACTATTAGGTACACCCCCCTATTTTCAGTGCATTCTTATGGCACTACGTGTCCTAGAAAAAATGCAATAACTCTTGAACCGTTTGGGCTAGATTTTTTTCCTTTTGACCCTGAGTAGATCTAATGATGATCTACATTTTTTCTGAACATGAAGTTGTCGTAGGATTAACCCTTACGGCGCTACGGTATCGTTCAGTTTATTAGGTACACCCGTTTTCCCCCCATATGCGCCGTGTTAAATACGGCGTTTTCAAAAATTTACAAAAAATACTAAAAATCAAGCTAAAATCTTTTTCTTTGTGCCAAAAGATGCAGAATTCTTCACTCTATACGAATATAAAGAATGATTTACAATAAAACCAACTCAGAGAACCCTTCCCTATACCCTAAAGTTTTCCATTTCAAAATTTGTACTTTTTACTACACACTTGCACTGTCGCCCCCATCGGCATTAGAAATTTCGACAAATTTTGAAGTGGAAAACTTTGAGGTATAGGGAAGGGTTCTCTTATATTATGCTATTCAGTCACTTTCCAATAAGCCATATCATTAAGGGAACGGGGAAGTCTGGTAACGTTAGAAGGAGAATGGATTTGCGCAATTAGATTATCTATTTTAGCAATATGTGTTGGGTTGCCGATGGGTATTTGTTGTTTTTGGAATCAAACCAAAGACTACATAATTGGCAAAAAAAAACCTAGATTGACAGCTTGCATTGCATCGTCAACACTTCCTTCCACAACATCAAATTCATAATTTTTTGTAAATGATGACCAACGAAAAACGTAACCATCAGGGGCGTCTGTTTTGAAGTTGAAAGCTGCATGCCAATTCGCTCTTTTTTAAGTTTTTTTTTCATTGTTTGTTCAAACGGAGAAACTTGATCATGACCTTTCATTTTTATTTATTTCGTTTTCCCCTTGTGTCACACCAAGAACACCCATGGGGGGGCAACCATGAGCACCCATTACATGCACAACATTTGGAACCATTGTGAGGAATATCAACTGACACCATCAGAAGATCAACAGTAGAGGCTATTTCTTGATCTCCATTCATCCATTTGAATCCTTGTCTTGCAATTATTTCCAGCTCAGTCATAATCTTTAGTAAAATGTAATTAAAACATCATAAAAAATCATGTCTTATTTCTCAAAATCATTATTTACCGTGATCAACACACTAGAAATAATACAGTGCGGTAACATCATTACCTTTTTATGAACAAATAAGGATTTTCGCTACCATACAAAACTGCACCAACAACTACATATTTTTGAGTAGTTTTCCTTGATTGAATGTGTAGTACAATATACCGTCTCATTTACATATTGAATATAGCATCACCACGTTTATCTCGATTAAAACGATGCAATAATAGTTGACTGCCTAGTTTATAACCCTTATATAGATTCTGAGTCGTGTGAGAGTGATTAACCATGTTTTTTACAAAAGAAACACGTGAGAACAATGTAAATATTCTCGATAATTATTTATACTTTGAGATCATGATGAGGTAGTTGATTGTCTATTGACAACAATAATGAAGTGTAAGTTTGGAAACATGGTGAGTGTTTCCGAGCTTCTAACACGGCGGCTTACGGCATAAAGTGTTCCCCTTTTTTCACGATCACTATTAAACAGGGTTTCGTTTCTTGAAGGTTTAAAATCTTCGAAAATGAGTGGAAGTTTCAAAAAATGAAAAAAAGGAGAAAATAACTTGCGAAAATCAACAGTAAAAACCTTTTCATTATTTGAAAGTTAAAAACCTTCAATTTTTAAATGTATAAAAACATTTTCGTTATTTGATAGTTAAAAACCTTCAATATTGAAACGTTTAAGTATATTTGACAATAACAGCTACAAAACAATTACAAATAAACATTCTGTTTTGTTTAAGTCAAACTCCTTGTAAATTCTCAAACTATATGAAAACACGTTTCACTGTTCACATATCAATACAAACATTTATTTCTGAAACCATGTCAACCCTAAAAAAAGGTATATTGATAGATGTAATACAAATACAAAGATATACAGAAAATTAAATTCACATTTATTGATTACCAGCAGCTCGAATATCCACAGCTTTTTTAATTAGTTCAGTACATGGGTTTTAGTTACAACGTAGAAATAATAATTATTTTTTGGTCTGGTAAAGCCAGCCCATTTGTTTGTCCATTCGTCTTTTCTTGTGTGTTGTTGCATGAGTTGTTGTTTTCCCAACCTGCTATACGATTCTGGACTCGTGGGTGAATGCTCTCCAACTCTACTAGATTGGGTTGACATTTGGCCGGACCGTATTATGGCTGGGCCAGTTTGACGATTGGGTGACGGTAAAGGCTTAAATTTTTCCCTGTCTCGTGTTTTTGTAGAGTGGCGGAAGGATGGGGCCTGTCCATTTTTGCAGCTCTCCTCGTTCGCGGGCCTCCTTTCGCTTTTGTTTTTTCTCTCACTAAAGTGGAGAGTGAGAGAGGAAAATATGAATAAGTGCTCAAAGTGAGAGAGAAAGTATGACTAAATGCTCAAGACGAGTTCAAGTTGGAATAACGAATTTTACTAGTTAAGTGAAATGATAGTTGAATTTGAGTGCATGTGTGTGTTTGTGAACCAAGCTCAGATTTTCTGACGCTTCAGTTTACGGGCAACAATAATTTACAAGTTCAATGAAAGTTCGAAGGACCATGTTCGGAATAGATAACGTGTAAAATAACAATACCAAATTCGAGGAGAATAATTCAAGATGATGACACAAGTTTGATGTTACGACCCGATTGTATTCTGTGACTGAGCTGTACAGAATATCAAACAGTGTATTATTACACTTATTATTTCAAATGATAAAAATGTTATTTTATAACAATAATAGTATTTTACAGCTGGCAGTTATAGCCGACTCAAAATTAATCCTCTCTAACTGTCCGGATATAAACTGCGGAGTTTTCAATTATTTGTTTGTCTTGTGGTGTTCTCAAACAAGGAAATCTGTCGTTCTAATAAGTCGATAAGGACACGTGTTTCGTTGGAAAAACAAAACAATTGTTGACTCTTGACCGGGGATAGACTTGAAAGGTTCATAACCCTCTTAACATCTACTGTACTTTCACTCCGCTTTATGTTGAAAAAAATCTTAATTTTTTAAATTTAAGAATGTCAAAATCAAGTTCTTGCCTGGTCGTCACTCCGTTGTCCCAGTCCAACACTCAACGTGCAAACTTTCTACTCAATTCTCTTCTTTTTTTGGCAAGACATTCAAGTTTATTGAGATGCAGTATCATAAACTGTTCTTCTAGTAATTGAAAGAAACTGGAGGAAGCTCGTTTCGTCTTGCATAATCACAGCTACCAAACCAATCTTGCTGTTTCAAGGTAGTTTATCGTTGTTAAGGGTCGGCACTGATGCCGTAACCAGGCGGTAGATCAAGGTTTTCTTGGCTCTTCTTATTTTTTACCCCACTCCCATACAGTATCCATAAAAAAAACATTGGGTGAGCAATTGATGCTAAATATTGAATGAAGCGACGATAATACGAGGAAAGGTCAACAAATCCTCTCAAATATTTGGCTTATGTTATTTTAAATTCTACAGCGGCCCTCACTTTAATCGGGACTGGCTGAATTCCCTTCCAAGCGACATCTGAGTCCCCCTAAAACATTTTTAGATAATAAGGCTATGGTTTGCTTCTAATAATACATTCAAAAATAATTTTTTTGCTCCTGACGCTCGTCAGAATTTGTACACTAAGATATCATCTAAATTTACAAATCAAATTTTCCACTTTTAATTGGCCAACATTGTCCATTAGACGTGAAAATGTAGCAGATATGTTCTACAGACCAAATAGAAGACGTAAAAACTCATACTAACCTAATCTTACATAAAATGGAAACGTCGATATCTTTAATTTTTAACGAAAGGGTCTTTTTACAGCAGGAAAGCAAATAATTAAAACAAGAACAAGGAATGTTTGTTATTGAAAAATATACTTGCTCCCGAATAAAACTTGCGGCTTTCAAACATCCACATCCTTTTGCCGTTTATCATAGAAACAACCTCATAAATACGGATATCAAATTTATCGTAGTTCGTAGACACACTTTTTACGGAAATTTCGCTATAAGAATCAGATAACGGAATTTTTGTAAAATTATGCTAAAAATAAAATATTTACGACAACGATAGGAATTCTGTGTGTTTCCTTATTGAACGATAAAAATTTTTTATGCAACTAGAAGAGTCGATATAATTTCGATACTTAAAAAAAATCTTTCCACCTACAGTTTCAATATTATTACATATTACCCTTTTTCCATCCAAATGTGAATAGAATAATATAAACCTTTCTTCTTTGTTTAAATCAATCAAAGGATTAGTTGGATAAAGTCATCCCAGTTTTCATTTAGAAAAATATTGATATTATGAAACTTAGTATTACAATTTTGAATTTTTATAGTACATATATAGGGCATAGTGGGGCCGGTAGTCCTAGGAACTGTTTTTCAAGATTCATTTTTGAAATTTTTAAAATAAAAGTTTTCGGGGCTTAAAAAAGTTTTAGACTTAAGTAATGTGTATCTTTATTCATAAAATCGTATGGACCGTTCGTGAAGTCTAAGAATGAATACTGAAAAAATTTTTGAGTATAGAAATCGTATCAATAAATTTTCTATTGGTGGGTAATATTGACTAATATAAAACCTGTCCGTCATAGCAAGAGTTAAAAACAAAATTTTTAAGTTTTTTTTATTATTTAAGAATGATTAGAAATTATACTAGAAAAACTAACAGAGGCATCATTGTTCCTAAAGCACACATTGTTGAAGCCATTCAATTAGTTATTGTAGAAAAAAAAGGTTTATCATGTCATATTAATTCCACTGCGTTCTCTCAACTGTTACAGGCTGAAAAGAGGCAAAGAGTTGAAAGAATCAACGATTCAATACTGTATTGCTGGTTGCAAAACCAGAATAGTATGCATTTCAATTTTTATCAAAACATTACTGTATTGTTAATTTGGGTCATGTGGCACTGGTGAAGATATATGGTGGCCAGAACATTACTATATCTATTCTTACATTTTGTTGGCCGGCTGTTTCATGCCAGTTATTTTTTTTTATAAAACAAGAAAATCCTTGAGAAGGGCATCTGACATATGGACTCTCTATTGAAGAGGTAAGAAAGTCTACTTTTTCTTTCACTGAACACCAGGGACTAAACAGCAGAATTCAAAAGAAATCTAGAAAGATTGCTGGTAATGACTGGCTCCACCGTTTTGTGAGGACACAACCAGATCTTGCAATATGCAAACCACAGGTTATACCGTTAGCAGGGTAACTAGCTTAAATCAACATAATGTCTCAAAATCTTATGCTAATGTGGAGATTGCCCTGGCCAGAGGAATTTCAAGAGATCGATTCCAAAATGTAGATGAATCGGGCTTCACCACCGTTCAACGATCTCCTGGGGTTATTGCAGAAAAAGCAGGAAACAAGTTGCTGCTATTACATCTGCCAAACGTCAAAAACTGGTTACAGTGTCTTTGGAAGCATATTTTCAATAGAAAAATGCATTCTTCCATAATATTTTCCCCAAAAGTAAGCTATAGTCGGTTTGCAACCAGATAGATTTTCATTATTGGCTTACAAATATTCATTTTATTATATTAAGGTGCATTTCAAATCAAGCTTCTTTAGTGTGTGATTCACTGTCCCGTACTGTGCCAGTGTTGACGGCCAGCGTCTCAGTGATTTACATTGAAGTGTCGCATTTAACGAGTGTACTGAACTGATTGCCCGTGACAATTGGTTCTGCTGTCTCTGCCAACAAATAGGGGTGGTGGATGACAGATGTCGACTTCTTAAATTTTCTGTGACATTTCATCAAGCATGTCAGATTTTCAGAAAAAAACACAAAGTTTTGTTGTTCTTGGTCAACCATGTTTCACTTCTATCAATTGAGACTCTTGACTCCAAATATAATGGAATAACAATAATAACGTCTTCAACCCAGTACTCACAAAAATTGCCCACATGACGGCGTGTCTTTGACCCTTTCAAGACATGTTAAATTTCTTATGCAACCAAATTAATGGGGGATCATCCAGGCGAAAATGTGCAGATCTCGAATATTGCAGAAATTGATAGAGCTTCATTTTCCTTGGCTACAATCCCAGAACCAAATTTAAGTTAATATTAATTCAGGCATACGAAATCTCCATTCTTAATGGAAACGATGGCCATCAAAACGAAATAAACGTCATTTTGCCAGTAATGTTAGAAACTTCGTGGTGTTCAAGTTTGTCATCTTCTTTTCTCTGGTCCGTTCATTTGCCTTATTTCTATCTTTTTCTGGTCTGGGTAGAGGATCTATAATCACTGCAGACATGAAAATGAAAATATGATGAACGACCTACATCAGGCATCCCTTTAAATAGAATATCTACAATTAGCCAATACCGGTGGTTCATCCACTCATGCAATAACGACAACTCTGATGGACTCATTATACCCCAACAAAAAACTTGAGACCTTACATCAGACATGGAAAAACAATGACGTGAAAACAATGAGTGTGTGACGGTGCGTTAAGGTGTTTGACGATGGGTGACATTAGACATGAACAGTCTTTTAACAAATAAATCATTGTTGTTCTCAAGAGATTGACATTAAAAACACATTACATAAGAAATTAGCTTATTAGTGTTGGCCAACTTTTTTAAAAACTCAAACACCAAAAAAGAATCTTTTCTCTCGATTCTTCCCAAACTTTAAAAATTTGGTTTTGTTTTTTGCTTGCAGAAATCTCTACACCTGTTTAAGTGTCTAGAGACTCACTATCACGCTCCAATTCTAATTCATCTACATTTAACTCTACTTGTCAGTGTTCACTGTTGATTCTTAGTGAATTTTGACAATTTTCTTTTTACTTGAGTCTTTTTAGGATTCATAGTGGGTTTTTCAAACTTTTAAAATGAAATCCAATCCCATCCAAAACGATGGCCATCAAAACAAAATACACTAAATTCCTTAAAATTAAAAGCTTAATGGCTTAACAAACCTCTATTGTAAGTGAGGCTTTAGATGCCCGTCCTGGGCGCTCTTTATCCCTTTCGGGCGGATACATAAAAATTCAATGGTCTTGCCCTTTGTTGGTCTCCATTCTATTTGGCCCGTTTCCGTCATGCGGTATGATACTCGAATCATGGCTATTTATATTACCCTTACAATATCAAGTGACATCACCAAGACTGCCCGAGCATGTGAATCAAGTCAAAAGGCACTCTGGAACAGACAAATTGGAAACTTAATTTTCAAATTGTTTTGACATATATATTACATATCTGGTTGACGAGGAATTTATGTCTTGGTAATAATTTTTATAATTTTACAAGTTGTTATTGAAATCAATTTTTTTATTTTCAATATTTTTCCCATTAGGAACAAACGCGGAATCAGTTTCCACATTTATGAGGCTACCATCCGCTGTGCTCTATACGGCGGAGAAACGGTACAGCCACTTCTGAATACTGCATTTAAGGAGATGAAAATTAAGGAGAAAAATGTTGAAGCAGATAAGTTAAGGATTAACATGAAGCAATTATTGTAATAAAGTAACTCGGCATAATAAAGAATAGTTATCATATAACATTAAGGGTAATATTATATAAACCAATTTGAGGTATGGAAAGATGTGTGTAAGAGATGAATGAGAACTATACGGAAGATAAAAACTATCAGACCGTATATAGATTGTGCGGAACACCTGACAGCGTAACCGGTTTATGCAACAGCCAGTCAAAACAGTAAGAGATAGTGTTAGAACTTAATACAACATTGAAATGAAAATAAACCATTGCAGCTTACGAAGTATCGGTATCGTCCAGGAACAAAAGCTTTGAAAAATTGGGAAATATCAAAAAGCACAATATCGGGCGTGATTGATTATTTGACGACGATTGCTTTACGTGATTCAGATATTTTGGTGAGAGCTACCGCAGTGCAGGTGACGATACGACGTGGGGCGGTAGTCGTGGTCGTTGGGTTGACTGTGGATCATTAAGTTGAATAAACCTGTTGCTTTGACAAAAAACCAAACGAGATTTCAACTGTCAGCTTACGCTCATAGTTGTTGGAAAATGTGAAACAATAATTAATCCGGATGTCTCATATTATTATTTTGTTTTTCATAAATAGACTACTACAGCTTACACGTCAGTCGCCGGAAACTTTTAGCCAGGACTGACGCCTACATGTTGATGTATAACAAATTGTTTGCGGATAAAACAATTCCTCTTTTCGTCCATTCAAATAAAGACATCATTCGGCTCGAAGCATCATGAAGTGCTGTTGAGTGAACGTCCCATGCTTCCAGCGTTAGCCAACTAGCTGCCAAAGGCAATCCTATTCCAGGTAAAAGCATTGTGGATTGCAGATTGCGGGTCTCCATTCCCATTAAGTGGCTCGACTTCCTAATTCATTTTCTTATTAAAGAAATTGTTTTAAATTTCAGGGCAATCAGGCTAACACTGAAGGTTGCAATTCATCCAACCTCGCGCATGTTCACGTGTGAAGTGTTCAAAAAGGTAACTATTCTATCCATCCTCTCTTACAGATTTTTCTCTAATATTTTTTTTTTAAATTTCAGTCCTTCATGACATCCGCTAGTTTAAAGAGCCATCAGGTTAGCCACTTCAGGAAGCCGAGGGGAGAGTCTAACAAAGAAAATGGATGTTTGTGCAAGCCGCCAACTGCTCATTTACCTACATGCACCTACAATACCCATACCTCGATAAACACACGTTTTCCTCGAGTGTTTGTTTTTGTCTTCTGCTGTGTCGTTTGTGACCCTTAACAAGCGATCTCCCACTCAACCGGACCGAAATACCCTCTTTTTGGTGGAGGTACTTTTCGGATCGTAATCCGGAAAAAGACTTTACAAATCCGGACTAGGTCTATTCTGTTCAGAATCGCAAGGCGATTCCAACGGAATTAAGTCCGGATTTTTATCTTTTCCTGTTCACGAGATAATCACGGTTGAAAATCGTGAAATATCACGAAAACCGAAAGTCTCCCCCTCCGACTACATCGCTTTTAGCCGTATATTCGGCTTCTACAAAAAAACTAATTAATACGAAATGTAGCCCTTTCATCCCTCTTTCAGAATCCAAAAGGATTTTTTGTAATTCTTTAAGATGTCCGAGATATCACGATTTTCGTGATACCCCCATTTCGACACATTTTTCAAGCATTTTATTTGGCGTTGCCGATTGCCGTATATGTGACTTCGCCCCCACTTCTTCGCTTTTTCCATTGTTTCCTATGTATCAAGTCCCATCTGTATCGATATACAAGGTCTTGATACATAGGAAACAGGGAAAAAGGGAAGGAGTGGACAGAAAAGGGGGAAAAAAGCACATATACGGCAATCGGCAACGCCGAATAAAATGCTTGAAAAATGTGTCGAAACCCCCCTTTCGACACAGGGGGTATCACGAAAATCGTGATATCTCGGACATCTTAAAGAATTACAAAAAATCCTTTTGGATTCTGAAAGAGGGATGAAAGGGCTACATTTTGTATTAATTTTTTTTTGTAGAAGCCGAATATACGGCTAAAAGCGATGTAGTCGGAGGGGGAGACTTTGGGTTTTCGTGATATTTCACGATTTTCAACCGTGATTATCTCGTGAACGGGAAAAGATAAAAATCCGGACTTAATTCCGTTGGAATCGCCTTGCGATTCTAAACAGAATAGACCTAGTCCGGATTTGTAAAGTCCTTTTCCGGATTACGATCCGAAAAGTACCTCCACCAAAAAGAGGGTATTTCGGTCCGGTTGAGTGGGAGATCGCTTGTTAAAAAGGATATTAAAGTGTTAGAGTCGGATATTGAGAAGAACGTAGAGGAAATTATACATCAGATTGAAAGACTCATGAAAGATGGGAACTAACTTTATGTTGTATGTAATAACACATTCTTAACCTTTCTAACTTACCTTTAGCAATAAAAATTCAGCAACCAAAGAACAGCAGTAAACAACAAACAGGCAAACAACTAAATAGGCAACTGAAGTAGGTGCACGACGAAATCAACATCATGAAGATCGGCTCTCTCGAGCCACCATTATTAGTGGCGAATATTTTTGGGTCATGTACGGGTATTTTTAAAAACAATCACACGCCCAACATGATTCTATAGGCAAAATAAAAAAATTTGAAAATATTGTGACGGCCCTTAATAAACTACAACACGACTTAATTTAATTTACTTTAAGTTAATTTACTAGAAAATCAAGCATCTGGTAATTTCCAAGTTCCAGTCGATCGCCAAGGGCGATTCCCCTCCCGTTTACAAAATTGCACCATCACTCGGTGCTGACCCTGCTCGACCTTTATTCGTCTCTTTCGGTCATTTCGTTTCAGTCATTGACCATCTCCTGTCGCCAGCAGTGAACTAGTTCGTGCAAGTGAAAATATTTTCCGTTCGCCGATTTCTCCATGGATTTTTGAGTGTCTTAGTTTGGTTTGTAACGGCTACATTTTGTCACAGTGTTCATCAGTTTCTGCTTTTTCTGGGATCGGAATTTTTTCTTTTACTGTCGTTTGTGTTCAACCCCTTGACTCGACCAATGATGATTTTGATCTCCGATCACTACTACAAAACTTTTCGACTGTTCACTTTTGTTCACGTGCTCAAATACTACACTGTGAACGAAACTATCGAATACGTTTTCGACATTTTTCCACCTTTGAACATTTACGCTGTGCCCCTGACTGTCGTCATTTCGATATGTTCAAATTTAATTACGGCAAGAATTCAGAATTTAGACAACCGTCGACTAAATGGATTTCCACCCAAGGTTTTTGATGATGGCGTGTGCGCAGTTTGTATGTTGCCCCACGTTGATCCATCGCGTCCCATCCCTTGCGGCCATACTTTCTGTTACGAATGTCTCATCAGGTGGTGTTGCATCAAAATCACTTGCCCCATTTGCAGCCAAGTATTCACCAGACTTCAGCGCACCTCAGGTGATGGTAAAACTCAGCACATTTTGACTGTCAACCAAGATTTTATTTTGGACCGTATTCCTGTCTTTGATTTTGATTTTGCCAGACCGGATTTGATGGTTGAACTTTCATCTATGTTTATGTCTCTGAGTTCACTTTTCGGTGTTATCCGTATGTACAGGGAATGGGCTGTTTGAATTCTTATCTAATGCATTTAATTCTCTTGTAAAATGTTTGTGTTTCAAACCCGGATACTTCTTTTTTTTCTGTTCCTGCTGTAATTATCGTTCTCATCCAAAGACACAGTAAAATCGTCTCCATCTTGACAATCTATCGCCACTGACGACAGCAAACTATGTTTATGGTCTAAGTTAAGCTTTGTCACTGTCTTCTGCTAGTACGAAAGAGAGGAAGTATCATTATTAACCACCTTAGATCTGGCAACATGTAAATGCAAATGTAACCATATTAAATAATTATACAACGGGCTATAAACAAATGATTTAGTTGCATATTATCATGAATTACCAGTATATAATACCATTATAGTAATGGTATGGAATTAAAAAATGGGATTGAAAACCACAATCCTTAATCCACAATGCTTTTCTGCTAGGTACGATTGCCGCTGGCCGCTGAAGGTTTAAGGGTGGCTCGAATCACTTTGGGACAAAGAGGGGATCTCTGTGCTTAATCACCGTAACTAGAGTAGGATATGAGCTGATGTTATAAGTTTGGCAACAAAGATAGAAGGGCAGAAGAAAGAAGATAACAGAGGGATGTATATGGAAATTGAAACATAATAAATAATAATTTTGTAATCATTGCAAAGAAAAACCTGCTTGGTTTCTTAGCAAGATAGGTAAATCGAGGCAAATAAGCATCTCCCTGCAGCAACACACTAGATCTCAATAAGGCCAGGGAGGGAATAGGGGTGCGTTAGGTGGAAAAAGGGGTGTGCTGGACGGAAAGAGGGGAGCGTTTAGAGAGAAAAAATCGAAACAATAAAAATCGATTCTTATCTTCTGAAATTATAGAAAATTTGTTTTAAAATTTTAGAATTTAAGTTACCCTTAATCCTTTCCCCCTATTCTATTTCTATCTCTTGGTCTATTTCGATAATCCTACAGTTCCTATAAGAAATATAGGTACGACCGGGAGAAACAAATTGGGAACAATGATTTTCAGATAGCTTCTATTGATGCAGTTTTCATTCGATCGCAATAAATTTTTTTTAAATTAGAGATAGGTATGGTGTATTTTTAAAAATATTATTTTCTGATCACGCGGCATATCATTTTCGTGAAGATGCCTAAAAAAGTTGCAGAAAATGGTTCATTCAAATCGTAAATAATTTTGCATAATTTCGTCAACAATTGTCAACTGTAGTTACCGACAAAATCCGCCACGCACACTACCGTAGCTTGCATAGAGAAGACAGGGAGGAGTATATATAGAGGAGAAAGCAGTCCTATCCCACGCTGTAACCCACAGCTGTCCGGGGAGTGCAAGCCGCCCGCCAGTTGGCAGCACAATTAGGTAGAGAGGAAGTTTTTAGCCGTTTCCCATAAGCAGCTTCTTTCAGGCTCTTCCCTAGCAAGACAGGTTTTCTTATATCGAAAAACGAAAGATACTGAGTTTTAGATCTCGTCACGCTGATAATTTTTAGCATAGAGTTAAGGGTGTGCAAATGACAACATGTCCTCTCCGACTTAAGACAAGGCTGTGTCTGAAACTTTTTCATGTAACAGACAAAGCCATGTCTTAAGTTTTCCTTATTTTTATTACATTGCCTCCTTATATTTGTTATACATTTATTTTATCCCTTTTCAATTCACAGCATAAACGTCCAAACGTTTATATTCCCTTTCATAATTTTCTACAAAATTTTCTGTTTTAATGGTATGGGTGACTTAAAAAATTTCAGACAAAGCCATGTCTTAAGTTTTCCTTCTTTTTATTACATTGCCTCCTTATATTTGTTATACATTTATTTTATCCCTTTTCAATTCACAGCATAAAATTTTCCAAACGTTAATATTCCCTTTCATAATTTTATAAAAAATTTTCTGTTTCAATGGTATGGGTTACATACAAAATTTCAGACACAGCCTTATCTTAAGTCGCAGAGCATATGTTGAGGGTTGCACATTTTGAGAATTTTTTTTCTTTTTAACTTAGCATTTCTTTAAAAAACTTAAACCTTAGCGTAAAGCAATTATCAAGTTTACTTCAAATCTAAGAATGTTTCATTTAACAAATACTTCAGACAAAGCAACGTCTTAAGATTTTATCTATTTTTACGAAAGCGCTATTACCATGTAATTTTGGGGATTATGCAAATTTTTACTAACTAAGAATTTTTTAATTAAATGCGATTCCTTATGAAGATTCGCATTTAGTTTGAAAAAATCTAAATTAACTTAAAATAGTACCGAAGTAGAAAAAATAATGTGGCTAAACAAGGAAAATCTTTGTTTTTTTGTAATTTAAGTTTTATTTAATAAAGAATAACACAACTTATTTCTTTTTTAGTAAAGCAATCTTTATTGTTGTTTTTTTTTAAGGCCAAAAAAGAAATTTAAAAAATTCAGACAAAGCATTTTCAGAAGAATTACCTTGTTGTTTCGATTCGTTCGTTCGGTTAACGGTTCTTTATGGGAACCCAAAACCGGCACTTTTTCATAATACAAATATTTTCAAAATATTTATATATAAATCAGAAAACAATTATATAAATAAAGATGTAAGATTAAAACTGGTAAAAAGTATTATAATAAAGAATTATGATTTTCACGAAATTTTGACTTGTCTGAGTCATGGCTACAAAAACATAGGTCAAAACAATAGTTATCCTTAATAAAGGTATACTTTAATGGGATGTGAACCATGATCCTCTTCATCATCAATCAGCGCTATAGATCTTATTGCAATTCAAAAGAGTATAGGATTAGTCAAGCATAAAACAATTTCTAGTTCGGCTATAGGCCACAGTGGTGCGCATTGGCGTAAGCTGCGTACGACATTTGGCTATGTCGCGTACTTTTGAATTGCAATAAGATCTATAACAACTACATTAGTTCTTGTATACCATGGGAAACTATTTTGAAACGGAATTGATTGTTGTGTGTCATTGTTTTTGGCGTGAAAATGTTTTTAATCGCGATATTTGGTCGTTACCAAACCTTGGCTTCATATACCCTTCCCCCACACGCAGATGATCACGAAAAACGATGTTGTTGTAAGTTGGGCTTGATCCACTTTCTTTTAGGTCACATAGCCAGAACTATAGCCATTATACCGACGGCAGTTTCCCTTAAACAACCTTTTCATAAATGCAATGTCCTCCGGCGGTAAATTTGGTTTTCACGCATAGCCTCCGGCGGTTTGCACGACAGAGGTTCACGCATGGCCTCCGGCGGTATATTTGCAGGATAGAGAAATCCCGTACACACCTTCACATGACCTTGACATGGAAAGTCTCTGTAAAAATCAAAACGAGGGAAGCTGTTGTGGAAAGTGGAATTTAGACCTAAGGTGGAAAAGTTGTAGTCACAACCGCCAGATGTCACCAGTCGTTAAGCAATTATTTTAGCAGTTTTTCATTTTTTACGGGAGTACTAATTAAGTAAATGTATTTTTTTTCTGGTCGCACCGCATATTTTTAGTCTAATTGTTAAGACGAAAAAGTCCGAAATCTGTCGTAAAACGCCCGAGTTATGGAGTGTTACAGACAGACAGACAGACAAAGTGACGTGGTTTTATTTTGCCCTTCAGGCTCGAAAAAAAAACGAGCAAGCGCTTAAATAACGCTACTTAATGCGCGTCGCTCTAAATTATTATTATTATTTTATTTAATGCGAAGAAAAACTACTGCGGCTGACTGCAGCGAATGGTCAGACGAGTAACGCGAGCCCGTCCGTTTTTTCAGTGCTTGTCGCTGGTCCGTCCGCTATTTAGCGCTGTCGCCCATCCGCTGTTTTCGGCGGCTCATTAATATAAGCGAAAAATAATCCATTCAAATGTTTTGCGCTAGATCTAGCGCTTTCTAAGCGCGCGTGGCGCTAGCGATTTGTTTGCGATAAACTTGCGCACGATGCGCTAAATATATATTTAGCGCAATTTATTTCATTGTATTATTTACGAAACGCGCAAGCGCTTCGTTAATTTAAATAAACGGTTGTGACAGGGAAAACGATTGCGGCGACTGGACGAGTAGCGGAGACACGTCCAAAATTTTCGCGCTTGCCTCGAGTCCGTTTATTAAATGGGATATTAAAATAGCGCCAAGCGGACGGATTTTATTGCAATTTTGATACACCAAACACTGTGGCGGGAAATTCAAAACTTGATTGGCTAAGAGACGATAACGTTTCGTGTGGGTGGGTGAATGTAGACGCCATTTACTCGTGTCATTCACTCGATGAGAGCAGCGCGATTCTAATCAATGCGGATTTGCCATCCGCACACACGCGCAATATACAACAGCCGCTGGCTCTAATAAAGTAATGGAAAACGGATCAACCGCATCCTAACATTTTGATGGAGGCCGGAAAACATTAAAAGAAAAAAAATGGCTTTGACATGCGACGATCGTAATAATAAAAATAAAAACAAAAGTCGTCGAATAACTGATGATGGACACGTATCGTGGATTCTGGTTTGTGGAACACTTTCTTTCTTCGTTAAAAAAGTTGGGAATATTTTCGGTATCACAGCGATCCAGATAGCAAATTAATTACTTATTCCTGCAAAAGTAATTCGAAATTTAGCGGTATCGTATTTGGCGTAATTATTTAAAACAAATATTTTTTTTTCCTATTTTAAATCGTGAAAACATTTAGAAGCGGAACAGTTTATACAAAGTTGAGATTTAGACGGACGAGCTGGCGACTTGGCACGTTCAATTCAGTTCGTCCGGACTGCTTTACGGTCCAGCGGATGGAAACGTCGGCGGGAGTGCTGTTATGTAATCCAGGAAACTTTATCGAACGTTTTTTTTCTCATTTATTTTTATTGGCGAAAGAAATCGTTCCCCATCG
Source organism: Daphnia pulex (assembly GCF_021134715.1). NCBI lineage: Eukaryota > Metazoa > Arthropoda > Branchiopoda > Diplostraca > Daphniidae > Daphnia > Daphnia pulex. Next base: position 1,129,782 of record NC_060024.1, on the reverse strand, counting down.
CTTTTGCACCATAAATTTGAAAAGGAAAATTCTTTTTCATCGGGTTGGCAGGGACATCTTCTGCATTTGAGTTCAATTTTTCAAAGAAATGTAGGTAAATGTTTGTATTCAAGCAGGAGAATGTTTTCGATTTTGCATTTTATAGTGACATCGAATATAGTAGAGACTATACGATGTGGTTTGTGGTGACCCAGCAGGTGACGTGCAGGCTACAAGCGCTCATTTTATAAGGAGTTATACTAGGAAATATTGTTCTGTTGGGTTATGCAGTTTAATCAAAATAAATTTTAGTTATTATACCCTGACAGATATAAAACGAGTGGACAGCAGATAAAGATTAAAGAGTAAAAAAAATAATATAGAATTCCCAAAAGAGTAAAGAATAGGGTTTACCGGCCGGATTACTTTTGTTTAGTCTGCACTCTCTTGTTGTGCGGAGAACGCGGATAACAGACTATTGTACTCGCTATTGTATTGATTTCTCAAATTGAAGTCTTGAACACTGTTTATATCAAGCTGTGCTTGTCGCTGAACATCCCCCACCAACATATTTAGTTTGTGTGGTGAAAAAGACACCGTCTGTTTGGGTCGCCTGCGGATTTGAAGGATCTTATCGTACTAGTCGGCCATGACAGTGGCGAAATGAAAAGAATCCCGTAGAAAAATGAAGAAGAGGATCATATTTGATTAGCGGTTACTACACCAAGTTCATTAGACTATCACCGGTGCTGGGAATAGTTATTCGGAGCCTTCGGCGATGGAACCGTAAGATATGACGGATAATGGGCGGAAACGGCATTCCATCTGGCCAGCTTTCTTTGTCAGAATTTTCATGTAGCTGTGAACGCCCTAAATGGCGTGGCACCACCCGCACTTGTTGCGGCGTGCCGGGATTAAAGGAGGCAATTTACATGCAAGCGCGAATATACGTAATGCGCATCGCGTAAGGAATCCGGCAGCTGGATCCATTTATTGTGAAAAAAATCTGATAGACCATAAAAACAATTTCGTCATGACATACAGTCCTAATCCTAAGCTCCCTTGCAAAATAAAAACGAAAAAACCATGCTGCTAATTACAAAAATCATGTATGTCAAGCTGAGCACTAGATCGCTACGTATTTAAAAAAAACGTCACTAGTCCCTACGTTGCCAGATCTTTGATTTTTAACATTTGGTACTTGTGTCGTTTGGAAATTAAGTCGTCGGGACATAAGTCGTCGGGAAATAAGTCGTTTGGAAATTAAAACGTCGGGACATAAGAGCATTGGATCTTTTAGCCACAATTACCGGAATTTAAAGCAATCGGTACGCATGTCGTTGGAATAATTCGACAATGGGACCTATGTCCATTTATGACAATTTGGAACCAGTGACGCATTTAAGCTAACGCCACTGGGACTTGCGTCCTGCTCCGCCTCCCCATGATAAAAGTTCATCTTCTCGTTCGTTATTGAGAAAACGGTTGGAGACGGGGGACCGTATCATTTTCATGTTTGACGGATTCGATGAAGTCAACGAAATGTGTCAAGATAAAGCGATTGAATTGATGAAGGCCATCACTAAAGACAACTCTATTCAATTTTATGTGACGAACAAGATGTTCGGAGAACTTCGGGAAAAACAAGATGTAGGTATTCGTTAATTAAAATAACAGTCAGATGTCAAATTAATGGATAATGACGAATGAAGAGGTCGAGCTTCATTTCATGGGTATCACACCACATGTCTTTTCGTGCAAAAAATTTGTAGTTCACGTCTCTCATTGTAATAAAAATCTCCGCTAAATGCAGCTGTTTCACGTAAATGGCGAACGACCCCACCCTATTCAGCGTAAAAAACACTAGCAACACGGACCAGAGCGCATTCAGCATTATGCATTATGCTTAATGCCTTGATTTTTATTACCATAGAGGCATCTGTGTGTGTGAATTTTCACGGGGATCACGTTAAGATAACCTCAGCAAGAAAATAAATAGATATGATTAAAATTGTTCCTAGTTCCTACCTTGCAGCCTGGGAAATACAGCCAGGCATCTCCAAGTCATCCAGCTGCAGAAAAGTTGAATACGCCATGCACGGGATAGAAGGGGAAGGGAAGGGGTCCTCGTGAATACACCCACACGAAGAGAAAAGAGTACAATGGTCGATGCGCGCAAGATTGTTTGCCGAATTGATTCCGCCCGCTGCCTTCATTCATATCTGGATGTAGTTACCGAATCTAATATTGACGCCGTGGAATGTCGCCCTCCCAATTTCACCCTTCAATACCCCCGTTCGCGCAACGTTTGGCCAGATAGATTGGATAAACGTGTTGTAGTTCACTCGTTTGTAATTGGATTCCAAGTCCCCGTCTTTCTCCTCTCTCTTTAACAAGCGATCCACGAATCAAGTAGACCAAAATCCCGGAGCGGCTTTCCAGATCTAAATCCGAAAACGCCCTTAAAAATATAAAAAAAATATAGTCATGTTCGTCTCTGCACGCCGGATTTACCTGCGTTTGCAGAAAGACGAAATTCCCGCCCGTTTCCGAGATATTAAGCGTTAAAGTGTGGGTTTTTTAATTTTGTCAGAAATGGGGGGTGCTTTTACATCGCTTTTCGGAAAAGCAAGGGAGCTAGAGTAAAAACTAATTTTATAGAAAGGTTTATTGCTATGTCAACCACCAAAATCCAAAAGGAATTTTCTTTCCGGATTTTATTGGTTGAGTTATGACTAATTTCCTGAGAGGCTCATTTTTCCCTTTTCCCTCTCTGTCAGGCAGCCATTTTTATTGTACTCTCCTCCGCGCCCCTTGCGGAAGCCAGCTTGGTTCCACTAAATATGAAGGCCGATATTACTTCTATGGGTCTAAAATGAAGGCCAACAGATAAAACCTTCTGCTTGCTTCCGCAAGGAGCGCGGCGGAGAGTACAAAAAAATGGCTGCCAGACAGAGAGGGAAAAGGGAAAATGAGCCTCTCAGTAAATTTGCCATATCTCAACCAATAAAATCCGGAAAGAAAATTCCTTTTGGATTTTGTTAGTTGAGATAGCAATAAACCTTTTTATACAAGTAGTTTTTTCTATAGCTCCTTCGCTTTTCAGAAAAGCGATGTAAAAGCACCCCCCATTTCTGACAAAATTCAAAAAACCCACACTTTAACGCTTAATATCTCGTAAACGGGCGGGAATTTCGTCTTTCTGAAAACGCAGGTAAATCCGGCGTGCAGAGACGAACATGACTATATTTTTTTTATATTTTTAAGGTCTTTTCCGGATTTAGATCTGGAAAGCCGCTCCGGGATTTTGGTCTACTTGATTCGTGGATCGCTTGTTAATACGAAAGGAAATCTACAAAGAGATTGCCTGACCTCACTTTGTTGATGAGCCCACTAGGAGGATCGTCAGTGGCATCTAGGCATCCCTATTTCTTCTGATTCAACACGGAAAGAATGGCAGAGAATCTACAAGGGGGCGAACGCGGACAAAGTCGGGACTAAGAAAAGCTTCACGAGAAAATGACGATGTCAAGTTGATGGAATGTGAGATTAGATGCACGAGTTTCGTTCGATTACAGACCCAGGGAACAGTCCTCCCCGTACGAAACTTTTAGCTAGTTCTGTACTAGAAATAGCTACGAAGTTAGGCGTATTCAGCTAGAAATTTTCAAGTCAAAATTTTTAAATTCCATTATGGGAATTTTAGGGTCGTTTTAGCTTGTTTTTCATAGCTAAAATTAGCTTAAAATCTTAGGTTAAAGGTGGCTTTAAACTTATAAGCTTGATATCTTAGATTATTGGTAGCTTGAAATTTATAAGCTTGAAATCTGAGGTTAAAGGTAGCTTGAAACTTATTAGCTTTATAAGAACTGAAAAAAATATATTTTCACACCAAATCTTTGTATTAAATTAAACCATTGGTTTAATCATTCTTTTCCATGTTACAAGTAAGCCTAAGACATCGATTAAAATACAACACACATACATTTTTACATTTAAAATAAAAATTTACAATCTCTATAAAATAAAAATCAATATTGACTGTAAGGTACTATTACGTGTTTTACCATAAAAAAACCCTTAGATTTGGTGCTGCTCAATGATTTGAGAGACTGATTTCTACGTTTTCTCTTCGCTGGAGGCGGAGTAGGAGGAATCACATCTTCGTCTTCGTCCTCTGATTCTGAAGAAAAAATTCCTTGCTGATCATCTTCATGATGAAGGCTGCTGTCAGCAGATTCATTGGACTTGTCTTCATTTCCCCCAGTGATCAACTGGAAATCTAACCTCTCCATGTCTTCGTATAAGATGTCCATGGTCTTCCTAATAACTGTGTAGCAGGTTAGAGTACGACATTGTAAATAATCCAAACCATTGGTACTACCTGTTGATGACTTTTCAACTGACAAGTTACGTGGTGGAGAGGTAGATTTATGGCCAGTGCCATGTTTCTGAGTTGCAGATGATTTTGGAGCTGATTTTTTGGCTACTGCCTTTTGGACACTGATAGGAGGCACCATGGCATCTCGTACTATCACCACCAGATCTCTGTCCTCTACACAACAAAAACTTTAAGAAAAAGAACACGTGCAGTAACATGAAGTTGTACTACCTGAGTACGAGATAACTTTACATGATCTCATGTCATGTTGAACTTGGGATCTAGATTTGGTAGTCGACTCAACTGGTAGGTTCCAACCAGGATTGCTGGGATAAATGCAAATAAATAGAAATTTAGAACAATAACAATAACTAATAAAAAGTATATGTGCTTACTTGATCCCAATAACTTTGTTTGTTCCAACAAAACCTTTTAATTGCTCGAGCTGATGATCGAAACTATGGTCATGGAAATCTTAGGTTGGGCTTATTGGCCCCCCGGATTCCGGGGGCCATACATACAAAGGTACATTTTTAAATTTATTTTTATTTATATAGCAATGTAGTCATTTATTTTTAAACATTTTAACTATAGAGAATGAAGAAGAGGAGAGAAAGGAAGGAGAAGGTGAAGATGAAGTTGAGGAGAGAAAGGAGAAAGGACAGAGAAAGTGAAGATGAAGCTGAGGAGAGAAAGGACGGAGAAGGTGAAGATGAAGCTGAGGAGAGAAAGGACGGAGAAGGTGAAGATGAAGAAGAGGAGAAAAAGGACGGAGAAGATGAAGATGAAGAAGAGGAAGGCGGGTGGAATCCTTCGATTGATGGGATTGACGGATCCCAAATCTGGTTTTCAGATGATGAGGCGGATTACAATGAGGAGGTTAACGAAGAGAATGATGATGAAGGGCACAGGCAGTGACTTCAAAAACAAAAGACTGCTGTGAGGCGCGATCCTTTTCCAGTGTCCCCCTAGCGGCAGGGGCCAATAGCATTTTTGGCTATTGGCCCCCGAAATCCGGGGGCCAATAGATTTTTCCGAAATCTTATGGCACTGCTATGGCCTCCAATGTGCCAATGCCCAATTCTCCACTTTTAGTAAAAGTGATAAGTATGTAGATCAGTGGGTCTGCCATTACAAATATATGTACGTACTGATATTAAATGTAAGAGAAAAGTCAGTGAAGAAACAGACAGCCATCTTTACTTAGACTTACACCACAGACTCAGTCTGTACTAACACTTCGAGCGCGAAAATTTAGTGCATAGCTGCCAAATTTCAATCGATTAAAAAATTAAGGCGTAGCTTCCAAATTTCGATCGATGATTTTTTTTCTTTGATTTGAGTTTATATTATTTTGAAACATGAGAATATTGATGATTTTCATTAATCTGTATTAATCAGTTTCAAGATAATTGACAAGAGGAGTAACAACAAAAGTTTCCGTAAGTTCATTATGAAATCCTATAACGCACTTTTTCATTATGTTACTTGGACGGCAAGTAGTTAATTCTGTGGAAAGCCCAATCAATTTTCTACTTCGACCGGGGAAATTTAAAAATGAAATATTATCGATGGGAGGCGAATATTTCACATCAGAAATTGTTCCCAGGACTCGCCCAACCAGGAGAATATTTCCATACTGGCGCCAATTTTTATGTTAAGCTTAATAAATTAAGACCATAAAATTAATCATTTCTTACCGAAAATATTTATGTAATAGAACATGCCATTTTAACCTTTTTTTATACGCGATTAATTTCGATCAAATTTAGCAAAACCCTAGATTAAAAATTCCATACTAGAATTAGCTGAAAAGTTGGGATAAATATATTAAGGGGGAAAAATTCGAGCTGATTTTAATGTAATAATTTCAAGCCTGCAGGTAAACGCCCTAGCTTGGAAAATAAAAGCTGATATCTGCTAAAAAAGTGGAGTGAAACTCTAGACTAAAACTTCCATACTGGAATTAGCTTACAGTTAACAAATATATTTAGGGGGGAAATTCAAGCTGGTTTTAAGGTAAAGTTTTTCAAGCAAGACAAGAAAAAACCCTAGCTTGGAAAATTTAAGCTGATATTCGCTACAAATAGTGGAATTACGTTAAGATGAAAAATTTTGAGGTAATTGCAGCATGATAGATGGTTGGATTTTTTAGCCTAGCACCGCGTGAGCTCTTATTAGCTAACAGTTTAAACTTTAAGCTAAAAGTTTCGTACGGGTCTGACTTTTTAGTCTCATTGATTTTTATGCAATAAGAAAAAAAAAAGAGGCGAGCAAAAACCAGCCTTATTTCTTTGAATTTTATCTTTTTTCTAGCTCTCCCTTTGGGATTGGGACCAATTTCAAATTCTATGCGAAAGGTCCACCTGTTCGACTGATCTTGTGTAATCGTTTATCGATTGATCGTCGTAAAAAAATCTCAGGATCATCACTTGGGTAATGATTTTTGTTACTTTTATTTTCATGTTACCTGCTAGATATTTTAATGATGCATGACTTGCACAAATGCAGTGTATTGCATGGAAATCTGAAATTATCTTGTTTATTTATATACATGGTTTACCCTACACGTTCTCATTTTCAACTTTTTCTTATATGCTGTGTCTGTAAATACATTTTTCGTGACCCATTTTTTATTTCTTATTTAGATAAACAGCATCCCTTCAAGAAAGCAAAGAATTTGAAAGCTTAGATTACACCAATCAAATTGAAAATCCTAATTCGAAAGTAATCCATCACTGGTCCTATAGAAGTGAATGTTGAGCGTACAGACCGGAGCTTTGATTTTTATGCCAGTAAAATTCCGCAAAAGAAACATTAGAGGCATTAGAACCTCTCTCTTCGACAGTGCAAGCCCGAATACGGAATACCACTGCTGTTCGGTGTTCTTTAACGTCAGCGGCCATCTGCCGGACGATAATGGGTTCCTGAACACAAACACAACACCCTAAAGGCTTTTTCTTAAAGCCGATTTTCTTCCCTTCCTCTTTTTAGGCCCCGCCCTAGTTATGCCACGGGTACTGGTTTATCGTCTAGTGGTAATGGTAGCGATACTAAATTACTTTTAAAAAGTCAGCAGTTTTTTTCTGAGTTTAATCCAAATTACCTTTCTTGGCTTTGCTTAAATGAAAATGATGCTATGCTGATAAAATTATTTATTTTTGCAATTTTGTATTGATATTTTCAGCACGACTTATAGGGCTGTTCGACATCTTTTTGGCATTTGTTGCCATCGTGGAAACGCAGCATTCCAGTCAAGATGATGTCTGCTACAATATCCCGTCCCGCCTTGTCTTACTTTGTCTGACATCATCTGACCTTCATCAATTGGTCAGACAAAGTCGGACAAGGCTTAATAATTTTACTTGAACGCTGATTAACGTGATCGACATCACTTTAGCTGGGAGACGGGTGAAACGTTAGAGTTGAAAATGTAGTTGCCGGTAATGGAGGCCGTCGATGTTGTGGATCAGCTTCATTCAACTCTCCTGTGCACAAGATAGTATACCTGACATTAATGACCTGCATAAAATTGCTTTGATTCAATTAAAGGCTTACCTTCACTCAACCGTTACTGATTACCATGGTTGTGTTGAGAATCACTGATGCGTAGCACATCCTCTGAGCAGTTCAATCCCAAAGATGACTCCTGAGTATCTGCAATGGCCCCGGTTAAGTTTCAATAGTAAAAACATTAATGGTGACTAAAATTTAAAAAAATTAATGAAAGAACACTACTAGAACGCTGATGAACGTGATCAAAATCACTATGCTAGGAGGACGGGTATTGTATCGAGATACATGTCCTTACAAATCTGCAAAGAAAAGTTTTGATTTTGAATTATTAAAGGATTCATTTCAAAGCAACCTTAAAAAATTTCCTCTTGAAACTCTATGATTTTGCTGACTGGGGTCAGAAGTATCGGCATCCGTCCTCGTAGCGGCCGAGCAACCAAAAGTTTTGCCTAAAAAAAAGAACGTTGACACTGTAGTCCATTGCCGGCTAAAATAACTACCTTCCAAAAATTCATAATAATAAATGCAACTTGAGAAGCTTCCTGCTTCTGTTTTCCCCGTTTGCATTGTATTTTTTACAAATAATCTATGTCATTCAGAATCAAAACTTAACTCGGAAAAATTGGTTATTGAGTGTTTTCAAAGGGGTACTGGTCAATTCAGCATAAAATAGGTTGCTGAATCGACATTTTCCCGCAATATATAATCGCCTTAGCAATTAGGAAAAAATTTCGTTTATGTTTGATTAGTAATAAATTTTAGCAATGTTTGGTTATACTCCCACAGTTCAATTAATTTTACATTTACTCAAGCCGTGACTTTTCGACAACGTTTTAAGATTTTGTCCCTACAAAGCAATTTATTTGCAAGTGGATAAATTAAGCTCCGAAAACAGTTTTGGGACCAGTTCATAAATATTTACTTTCGCCTCGTCCTTTCATTGATACGATTATGCCAACCTTCGGCGTTATTATTCGTTCTGACTTGTTTGTTAAAAACAACCCACTTAAAGGGAGGCCATACTCTTATTCCGGCAATCCAATTGACACGCAAATGCGAAAAAATTGCTCGACCAATTCATGTTCCTGCTTTTTACGATGAAGAAGGACATACTCCTGTTGAAACAATTCATTTATTTCTTTTTTTAAATAGCAAAACATTTCGGAGATTTTTTCATGACGAATAAGGTAAATTTTCCAATAGTCGCTTTCCGTCCGCCCAGACAGGAATATAAAACATCCAGGAATCTGTTTCAGATTTTTATGCTTTCGTATGAAACTATGCACGGAAAAAAGCTGTGTGAATTGTTTGTCAATGATTTTAAATACACCCAACGATATACCTCTTCACGGCAGATTTCAGTAAAGCAACTTTGTTCTGGTGTAATGAAAATGAGATGACGCTTGTACTCTACTAGAACCTCTCCCAGGTAAAAATCCTTAGGGAAGTTTTCATGTTCGATTTGTAAAAAAAGATCCTTCAGGTTTTTTTTGTGAATAATTTTGTCACAACCCTGGAAACAACTCTTTCTAAAACGGACCGCTCGATCGGTTCCTAGTTGGGTTTATCAGCGTCTCCACCAAAAGGGGTTCTACCATTTTCAAGAGGGCTCCCAAAAAATTTTTTAGGGCGTAGGTCTTAGCCCAGAAAGGCGGAGAGAATTCTGTTAACCTTATGATGCTGCTTCAGGTTATAAGTAGGTTTCCGCTTTTCGACAAAGTTTTTTCCAACCTGAGCGACGATTGCTGGACAGGAATTTATTTTGGGCCGGTAATATCATCGCCAGATGAACATTCCCCATTTTAGTGTTTTCTGTTTTCAAAGCCAACGTTCCGTATTATCGATGACCAATGGATGACATCTAAGTAGTAAAAACAGTATTATTGTATATACGTTCCATTATTTTAAAAGTTTATAGTTAATAACATTGCAATTATATTCAAGTTATATATATATTCTTATAGGCATCATCTCTACAATTGGAGTCATGTTTTTAATCCCATTCAATCAATTAGCAAGATGGTCACACCAGGGTTCTGGCTGATTTCAATAACCACTCACTATATAAATTATTAGTGTCATTATCTTAAGTTACCAATAAACTGCAGCCTTGTTCTTATCACAGAGAAATGCACATCCGAATTCTGTTTGGCTGTTCTCAATACAGAGACAGGAAAAAATCAGAAACCTGTTCGGCAGCTGTTCTCATCACAGGGACAGTGCATGCAGCGCATTTCAAGTTAGAATCTTGTTCTTTTTTCTCTTCATTAACACAATGCAGCCTTAAAAAATATGCAAACAAAAGTAATGTTATGCCAGTTATACTTTTTATGTGTAATTAAGTTTAACTTTCCAAAGTGGGGGTCATGTCATTAGTACCTCATTTTTTAAGAACCTTCGTCGCAAGTACCTTCATTTGGTAATACATGTCACTATTACCACAGTTTATATGTACCTTCACCTTAAGTACTTTTTTAAAAAAGTACTTTCGTCATTGATACCTTTTATTTTTTTGTCGCAGATACCTCAGAATTCACAACAAATACTGTAGTCATTGATACCTTTTTTTATTAAAAAAAAAAGCGGTTTCTAGTTTTGTTTTTCAATAGAATAAGCCGATTTGTTAATAAAGTTTAAAAATTTTGATATAATATACAGAATTTTTTATATAATGTACCAACTTTTTAAATATAACAAACCAAATTTTTTAATATAATATGACAATTTTTTATATAATATGAAGAATTTGTATTGTAATATAAAATTTTTTTACTATGATATACAAAATTTATAATGTAATGTACCGAATTTTTAATATAATATAGCCAATTTCTAATATAATATACCAAATTTCTAATATAATATACAAAATTTTTAATATAATACAAATTAAACTTTTTTAAATAATTTTTTCTTTCAACTTTCAAGTAAACAAGCAGAATTTTCAATGTAATATACAGAATTTCTTCTGACGAAAGATGTCGTGGCAATGGCATGTAGACACTAGAACGTATTACCACTAGAACTTTAAGAATCCGACACTAGAACGCGACACTAAAACGACAACATTTTTTACGCGTCACTAGAACGCGGCACTAGAACTTCAAGATTTCAGGGCCGACACTAGAACGGCAACATTTTTGAAAACGCGTCACTTGAACTCGACACTAGAAATTCATCATTTCGGGCCGACACTAGAACTAATGAACCCCGACACTAGAACGGCAGCAGGGCCGACACTAGAACGGCGACACTAGAATGGCAGCAAGGCCGACACTAGAACGGCGACACTAGAACGCGACGCTAGAACGGCAGTCATTTCAGGGCCGACACTAGAACGGCGATAATATTAACGGCGTCACTAGGAAAACTTCACCGGATATTGGATATTGCGATCGGTTGTTTTGATAAACAGGGGGAAATGAACACACCTTAACGAACTGAAATAGATACCGCCCACTAAATAAAAAAAAATAAAGCGTAAAGTCTAGATGAACAACAATTAAATTTTTGGCTGGAATCTCTCTATTAATGCATTCAACAGTGAAACAATAACGCAATTCCATCACAAAATTGCGCAAAATTGAATATAAATGTAAAGTGACCCACTGATTTAGCTAACACAATCAGCATTTCTTTGAAATGTACTTAAAGGGTTTTGTCCGTTAGGGTTGGCATATTTAAAAACATTTGACAAGTTCTAAAGCAAAAACATAGCCAAGTAAAATTGTTATGTTGTATACTCACGTTGAAGGTGTATACACGAAAACAAATAAGAAATCAGGAAAACGAACAACATAAACGACATCGCCAAATCAAAGATAGCCATATCTTTCCAGTGAAAAATTGAATTTAACACACTAATTAATTAATTAATTTTACACGAAATCGAAAATCTAGTTCCGTCTGTTCTGCATACATTGTATTTTGACATATCCATTCGACTTCATTCGAAACATTGTATACATTAATGCGATATGGAAAAATACGTATTTGTTGTAGAAATGATTAATAACTTTATCGGACGCGGTCGTCATCCGTACTTCGTCGGTGGTGGTTATATCCGACAACATCTTTTTAAAGTCCGCAATCTCAGCAGCGTGCACCGCTCTATCAACAACCAGCCAAATTTGAGGTAAGGGCTCAACACAGTGGTTGATGGTTCAATGCTGTTGGGTGACGTGTCCGGTTTACTAAATTTGCACACCCAATCCTTGACAAATAAATAATTTAATTTCAGTTAAGGTGTGCCAAAAAACAGCGCCAAATATAGAAAAGAAATTAGGTATACTTGTTGACTCATGTTGACTTCTGGCCAGGGTTTCAGTTTCTCCTCCGCAATAGAGTTCTTTACCTAACCCAGTCAAATCTACTTGCATGTCTTCCAATAGCCTTATATTCTTCTGTCCATAAACCATTGTCCATACCATCGAATTCATCCACTGTAACTTTCACATCAGTACCTGAGATAAAATGAAATTTGTTCAGTTCTAATTCTTTCATGGCCGCAAATAAGTACCAGTCTGTGAGGTGCTCTTCGCGCATCTCTAATTCTACGTCCATTTCCTTGGTCTTTATCCCCCCTCACTAGTCTGTAATCACGTTCGGATTAAAATCCTGTAATTTGTAATTTCCCTAAAAACAAATTATATTTAAGGAAATGCTAATTGTAAATCTCATCAGCGTACATGACTCAGTTTTAAAAGGAATTATTAAATCACAATTTGGAAATATATGCTTACTCAAGAAATTCCAAAAGTTGAGATGATGGCCAGCCATTAACTAATTCAAGGTATTGTGCCACGATTCCACAAAGTTATTCGTCCTACATACAGCACCATATACAGAAAGGGGCTCTACCCTTACTCTATTTATCCAAAAATCATCAACATATGCTAAAAATCGAGCAATTTTTACGCCGATGTCGGGTTCTAAGTTTTCCTCTAGTGCGTACAGCTCCATAGCCTGTATACATGAATTGCCATCTTAACAATAAGGAAATAAAATTTTCAGAGATATGCTTTTTTCCTTGCCTGAAAGCCAATTCGAATTAAGTGACCCGACAGAGGTGCCAACGCCATTACCATTTTAGCTAAAGTCTTCACTTCTTGATTTCTCCGATACTCTGTAATGAGGCCCATTGACCCCACTTTTCGCAGAATTGCCTTAATTAATCACATAAATTTAGATTTTTTATTGTAAGAAAAAATGTATGCGGAATAAAAAAAAATTATATAAGTTACTTGGCAAAAATGGAACCAACAGACCCACGACTATGGGCATTGGGAAAACGAACAGCCATAGCTTGCAATATTGCTAGCTCGTAATCTGAAATTAGAATTCTTGGTTGTGGATATCGTCCGTGAAATTCCAAGCATTTCTCTTTGTTCACATTTGTTGTCAATGCACATAAACTCTGCGTTGTTCTTGTCATTAATATTAATGACTCAGCAAACATCTAATTAAAGTCATAATAAATAGAAACAATTTTCAATAAATAAACAAATAAATATTCTTACAATTTCAGGTTCATGGGTGTGCTTCGCTGCTCCACTTGTATGATACCCTGTTCTGTCTCGTGTCAAATAAATTCGACAATTGTGTGAATTATAGCGGCAACACTTGAACCTTTTGAAATTTATCGATTCCGTAAGTTATTTGTTGTACATACTGATCGATAGAAAAATGGGATTTTCTTTAATCTTTACTAACCTCTCGGTGCCATTTGGCTGAGTTCCATTACGGTGCCAAATAAACGATCCTACCAAATCCATCAATACTCCCTGTTCGTCATTCCCATTTCGTCGAATGCCTTGCTGCACTACGTAGCGATCGTGATCCATAACAATAAAGATAAGGTATGGACCCAGATTCGAAAACTATGTGATGCGATTAAGCTATTAAACTATTAACTATTAACGATTAAACTTAGATACAAAGTATAAAGGCTACGGAAAGAAAAAAAAGGTACCTCCTTCGCGTGTTAAAAAAATGTCAGCTACTGCTTTGAAGGGGCCAAAAATGGTAAAATGTAACGATGATGAAAGATGTCATGTCGACGTCTGATTTCTCAGTTTTTGGTTAACGTTGTAGTAATGCAACTTCAAGTGAACGTGGATGACGCCTCACATTTTTTTAAACAATTAGAAGCTTTAACATTCTGTATATTCCAGGTGAAAGAAATGGGGTGGGAGGTTAGGAATAATCAACGAATGAATTATTACAGAAAGTACACGAAGGAAAATGTTAACATAGTTGTATCAGTTGAGTGCCAGATTTCTTAATACACGATCACAGTTCAACAATTACTTTTAGTGACTATTTGAAGAAAAGGAGAAAAATCGTACAATGGTTCAAGGAGTTTCAAAAGATTTTGTTAGTTAGGGGTACTAAAAACATTTCATTTTGAAACCATGTTGGTTTGATTGTATGTGATATGGTCCTTTTCTTGCAAAGATGCAGCGGCCATTAGAAGTTGAATAGGTGGGAGAAACAAATGATTCATTAAAATATCTCAATTTACTGACATAGTAAATTAATAATCATTGGCATCGAAGGCTGCACCCTCGTAACCCCACGCCCCAGCTACGCATACAGCTTTATGCATGTCCATGATCATAGGATCAATTGACTCGTCACAGACGTTACATTTAACAGTGAGTGGCGTTGGCAGAAAATAATCAAAATGATTATTGAACGGAACCAAAAAGATGTTCTTGCCGACATCCTAATAAATTTTTTTACCAAGTAGTGCACTTATAATTTACTTAAAAGAACATTTACATTAATCATACCTTAAATTCTTCTGAATTCGGACAAGAATTAGAAATAAGATGAATAGCCTTTGATTGAGTCCCCCCCCCCAATTCCTGATTTGAGGGTGCATACCGACAAGTATGCGTTCTCTACTCTAAAATTTTTTTCAAGGGGATTAAACATCCTACAGGTCGAAAAAGAAAAATTATGATAAATTATATTCCAATTATTGTCTTGTATTGTTTCTTACTTGATTAGAAACTTATAAATGTCTTCCCCATTTCCATCTGGAATATGAATATCAGTTTTCTTTCCCAGGTGGATCAGCGCCAACGGACCATATTCATTTGGCTGTGGCTTCTTCAAAAAATCAGGAACACCGCAAACAGTGATGGCGCACAATTTCCCAAGGCAAAGCATAGCTAAAAAAATTATAGTTGACAGTTAGTGAACAACAACAAAATAAAAAATTAAACATCTATCCTCACATTTTTTTTTAAATCCGGAATTCAAGTTCGGCCTTCGGAGAACTAAATGGGGAAGAGTCTTTAGTGGGTTCCAATTTCAAAGGCACATTTGTTTTTGCCTTCTTTGGTGGCGCTTTCTCATGATCACTGTCATCGCTGCTGCTGCTGGGCACATCAACAGCAGCACAGTTCGTGAAACCAGCACTTCTAGACTGCCTGGAATTCTTGAATATCTTGGCTGCCTCATTTTCCTTGTCTTTTTGGCAGGCATCCTCAATCTGGTTTTGTTGGTCAATAACCGCATTTCTTTGTTGTAAAAAGTCTGCTCGTTCTTGCCGAGCTACACGCAGTTGTCTTGTGTTGAAACGAGATCTGAATGTAGTTCTTGGAATCCAGTTGTTAAATCAAGGCAGTTTAAGTCACTTTCCAAAGACTCGTCAACAGACTTTCCGGGTTCAATTCTTGTCAGTTTTCTGCAAACACCACATGAAATATTTGCCCGACTTTGAATAAACATTTTCTGTGTGAATGGGAAAAAGAAAAGTGTTAGAATAAGAAAATTTATAAAAAAATAGCATTGAAAATAATACATACATTACAGCATTTCAGACAATGTAAATGTGAACAGCTCAATCGTTTTGGTATAACAGTGTCCACTTTGAATTGCGATTTGCAAACAGGGCACAGCGTGCTTATAAGTGCATTTTCTCTGCGGATCTCTTTATCTCTTTTCAAATCTTCGTAGTCCATTTTTATGAGAAACTAAACAGTAGAGATCTTTAGATTGTAATAATTTGAGGCAGGAGTGGGTGAATATCTTACGCGATGATTATGGTTGTTGAAGAAATCTTAAATAAACCACATGTGAAAATGTTAACTTTACAGCAGTCGAATGCCTTCCTTAAACTGTCTTGCCACGACATCTTTCGTCAGAAAAAATTCTGTATATGACATTGAAAATTCTGCTTGTTTACTTAAAGGTTGAAAGAAAAAATTATTTTAAAAAATTTTATTTGTATTATATTAAAAATTTTGTATATTTTTTAAGAAATTTGGTATAATAATAATAATAATGTATTGAATTTAATATAGCGCCCTTTACAAAAATTGTTCAAAGGCGCTGTGGGCTCAAGACTAGATACAGAAGAGTTCAATTTGAAAATGCAGTACTGAACAAGTGGGTTTTTAAAAGTAACCGAAATTGTCCAAGGGACTGAGCAGAGCGGATAGAGAGAGGGAGGGAATTCCATAGTCGAGGAGCAAACACCGAGAACGCACGGTTACCATATGATTTTAAGCGAGAAGCTGGAACATACAGTTGGTAGAGGGAGGCAGACCTAAGAGCACGAGGCGGGCAATATGGAATTATCAGTTCAGCCAGATAAGAAGGAGCAGAACCATGTAAACAACGATGAACCAGAACTGCGATCTTGAAATCGATGCGCTGACGAATCGGCAGCCAGTGAAGAGAGCGTAAGTGGGGGGTGATGCTCTCGAACTTCCTTGCCCCGGTGATCAGTCGCGCAGCAGAGTTCTGTACACGGCGTAGCCCGTCAAGACGAACGTCAGGAAGACCAGCAAGCAGGGAGTTGCCATAGTCAAGCTGAGAGATGACGAAAGCATGGACGAGCTGCTTGACTGCTAGGCGTGGCAAGAATTTCCTAATTCGAGCGATTCTGCGGAGATGGAAGTACGCCTTCTTACATGATGAACGAATGTGTGGGGCCATCGTAAGATGAGGATCAAAGATAACTCCCAGGTCACGAACACCATCGGAGATTGGGACGAGGGCGCCGCCAACGTCAAGTGAGGTGCCCTCAGGTGGATGTTTGGAGCTTGCCGAGGAAAGAAGAATAACATCCGTCTTCTCCTCGTTTAGTTTAAGAAAATTTTGCGATAGCCAACACTTAATCTCAGAAATGGCAGCAGATAGCGTTGAGTAGACCGCGTTTTGTTCATTTGCTCGAAATGACTGGTAGAGCTGGGCATCATCAGCATAGTAGTGATCAGACAGGTTGAAACTATTTGCGATCTCGTGTAAATGACTGATGTACAGTGTGAAGAGAACCGGTCCAAGAACGGATCCCTGTGGTACACCGTATGGAAGAGGGACAGGTGAAGAACACACACCTTTAATGCAAACAGACTGCAACCTGCCTGAAAGGTACGATTCAAACCAACACAGCGGAACACCAGTTACTCCAAATTGAGTGGAGAGGCGATTCAAGAGGATCTCGTGATCAATGAGGTCGAAGGCGGCACTTTGGTCGAGAAGCACCAAGATGACGGAATCGCCATGATCAATAGATGAAAGAATGTCGTTGAGAACCTTGAGAAGGGCAGTCTCGGTCGAGTGAAAGGAGCGATAGGCAGACTGCACTGGCACATAGAGAGACTGAGTATCCAGGTGTTCAATGAGCTGCTTGGCCACCACACGCTCGAGAAGCTTCGAAATAAACGAAGGGGCAGAAACTGGGCGATAATTGCCCAGAACATCAGGATCAAGCCCAAGTTTCTTCAGCAGAGGAGAGATGAAAGCCAGTTTCATCTCAGCAGGGAAGATGCCCAGCTCAAGGGAACGATTGATTAGGGCAGCAATTGGAGGAGCAAGCAAATCAGCCGCGGCCTTGACGAGAAATGACGGCACGGGGTCACGCAATGAAGATTTACATGGGCACGACTTGATGAGAACCAGGATCTCACAGGCTTAAACACCGAGAAAGAGTTGCCCCGATAAGGTGCAAAGTCACGTACCACATTGCAGGCCAAAACTTCCAGCGCGACGCGAATGTTGTTCACCTTTTCGGTGAAGAACGCGCTGAAACGTTCCGCCAGTTCTGGAAGTGAGTCATGGTTGGGCAGGGCCAACTGGGGCTTCTTGATCAGAAAAGAATCAACGACTTTGAAGAGGGACTTCTTCTCTAGATTTTCATTGATTCTAGAGACCAAAAAGGTAGATTTAGCCTCATGAATCAACTTGTTTCGCGACAGACAGGCATCGTTGAACATTTCATAGTGCACGTGGAGACCTGTCCTACGCCATAGTCTCTCCAAGCGTTTCAGTCTCCTCCTAGCAGCCAAAATCTCCTCCGAGCACCAAGGATTATCAGGACGAACGGCGAAAGATCTGTAGACCATCGGGGCGTGTGCATCAAGGACAGTAGCAAGACCAGTATTATACTGCAGAAGTAAGCCCTCAAGATCGTCAGATGGTGCTTGAAACAGTGGAAGATCGAGAATGTCAGCGGTGAAGCTATCCATGTCAATCGACTTCAGCTTCCTGAATGACACAGGTTTAAACGGGCGACATGGTCGGTGGGCTCTCACCACCCAATGGACCACAGAGTGGTCACTCAGCGGGTCAGACGTGTAGCAGTCTGCAACAGAATCATCTGACGAAAGAGAGAGCACCAGGTCAAGAGTGTGGCCGCTGGCGTGAGTAGAGCCGGAAACGTGCTGAAGCAGGTCGAACGACTCGATAAGGCACAAGAATTTAGCAGCCGCAGGATTTAATGGATCATCAACGTGAATATTGAAGTCACCCACGATCAGGATACGCCCTGGGTAGGTGGACAGGATTTCAAGAAGGGTGGAGAATTCTTCAATAAATAATCCAGAGTTGGAGGCAGGAGGGCGGTATACAACCACAATCGTAATAAGAGACGAGTTAACAGTAAGAGCTACTGCCAGGTACTCGAAGGTATATTATATTAAAAATTCGGTATATTATATTAAAAATTCGGTACATTACATTAAAAATGTTGTATATCATACTAAAAAATTTGTTATATTACATTAAAAATTCTTCATATTATATAAAAAATTTGTCATATTATATAAAAAAATTTGGTTTGTTATATTAAAAAAGTTGGTACATTATATAAAAAATTCTGTTTATTATATCAAAACTTTTAAACTTTATCAACAAATGATATATTCTATTGAAAAATAGACAAGTTAATCACGAAACAAGATTGGCACAAACTGCCTAAATAATGATAAAAAATATAATCTTTATAATAATGCGATAAATGAAAAGTAATAACAGTAGAGGTACTTATGTTCGTGCTAACTTTTCAAATTAAAAGTACTTGTGACGAAAGGCACTTATGGTCTAAAATGAAAAGTATTTATGCCGGAAGGTACTTTTGTCATAAAGTACATATGACGAAAGGTACTTATGACTAAATGTACTCGTGGCAATTTATTTTTTTAAGGTACTTGTGACGAAGGTTCTTAAAAAAATAGGTACTAGTGACATGTACTCCCAAAGTGCATTTCCAGTTAAACAACTGAGGTGAACGGGACTTCTGCATCCCACACAAGAAACAAATTTCACGGTTCTTTTGCCAAGATTTGTTTTATTGGATTGATTTGCAAATCATGGATTAATAAATAAAAGTCCATCCTTACATTTTTTTATTCCACAGATGACGAAGAAGATCCTCTAATTGTTCTTTAATCATGTTAAATTTGAATCTTAACTGCTTGAAGTTAACACTGCCCTAGAAAACGAAATAAATTGAAATTGAGAAATCATGGCATTCATTATTTTATCATCGCAAAATTAACAAATCATTTTGCAATGTCATTAAAAAGTCAAAAACTAAAGTAATGAATACAAGTAAACTTCTTTTTTCTTGCAATCCAAGTTTGAAGTTTCAATTTTTTTTTTTAATTTACTACATCTGGTTTCAGAAAGTGGAGATCCTCCAGACCAAATTTAACGTCGACAAGACCTCGACATGATTCTGACAGAGGTCAATTTTAACACGACAGCTTCAAAATTACTCCGACAAAACTCGATTTTCCCCCGACTTAGAGGAAAGGAAAATAGAATTAGAGAATGGAAAAGCGCAAAATAAATCTAAAAGGGGGGAAATGTGTGCTTTTTACTGTATATGGGGTGTGTCACTTATTGTTGCCACTTTGTCAATGTCAATCATCTTTCGTGTCATTCACCCACTAGGACCTGTCGTCATTGTGTCTGAATCTGAAACTGCTGCTGATTTATAAATGGTTAATATTCCAGCTGGATTTACGAAGGTCAGGAAACTTCCATGAGATCAAGATGGAGCTACTCAATACGTGACACCAGACGACATGATTTATCTCAAACATGCAAGTACAGTTTTCATTAACTGTGTACTCTATATACCTTAATAATTTAACTATTCCTTAGGAATCATGTTTGTTACCTCCATTGTCGTTTGAAATAGTCCCAAGAATGTCCAAATCGAATGACGATGAGAAACGAAGTATGCATAATTAATTATTACCCTCATAACCATGGTCAAGAAACTGCTGTTGAACGTGGCAATTTGAGTGAAATTTTTTGAGAATTTCATCGCACAAGGTAAAAAAAAGTATTTTGGTATGATTTGTACTTTTTTAAAACATGCTTTAAATTGTCACAGTTAAGCTGACGTGCCAGCTTCGTTCAATAACGCCATAAAAAAAAAATTAAAAATTCAAGGAGAAAAAATGGACCCTCTTGGCCGAAAACGGTACTCAATATTGAAAATATTTTTACCAGATTCGCCGAATATGGGCAAGAAAGATTTTTAACGAAGATTTTATAATATTTGTTAAAGCAATTTTTTTAAATTTATGTAGAAAAACACACAAAGAGAAACGATTCTTTAGTAAAATCGTTGATAAAGTGGTGGGTGGGGTTGTAATGTACGGCGTCATATTTCTTTCCTTATTTTCTTTCCTCTTGATTTTGACTCTTTTGGGTAATTCCACCACTATAGCGTCAGACGAAACTTTTTGATCTGCCCCTGAGTTGTTCAACCAAGCGTATAAAATTCACGTTAATTGTACCCAGTATGAAGCTGATCTTGCAACTCAACCTCAACCTATTCAAGAAGGAGTTTCGGCTTTTTTCACATACTACTGGGACTATGACTTGATAGTATGATTGACTTGATGTATTTATTTCTTAAGTCATACCAGAAACCTTTTCTGTTTATCGCAATTCAAAGCGTACCAACAATTCCATTGAATTTTTGAATCGTTTTTTAACCGAAAGGTCATAGTGGCTCACACTAACTATTGAAGTTGGAGGCACCGATTTCCCAGGGCTTCTGCCCACTTGGGTGGAACCACCAGTAAGGCCCAATCCTCCACCGGTCAGAAGAAGAGAAGAAGCAGAACCGTTGGCCAGGCAGCTAGTTCCAGAACACCTATAATTTCGAACTCCACTGGATTACTTGTTGCCAGTTGCTCTACAGTATTATTCGCTGGAACAACAACAAAAAGACGTAGCTCGCCCACGGGGTGAACCATTGTACTACCCACGTCGAACGTTCATCTAATTTGGAGGGGGAATCTGCAGCCTATACCATTGGAAGTTGAAATTGTTTGTTTCAAAGAACGTGAAAATTAAGGTTTTGTATTGACAGGTCATCAAGATCACCATGGCATCTGAGTCCGCATGATGCAATCGGCACGACAAGATCATTGATCTGGAATTGACTGGTGCTAGAGCAATCATCCAGTCCCTTCAGTTGAATCATTCTTCGTATGACCATGACACTGCAAATGCATCCCATGGCTTGCAGTGCTGGAAAAAAAGCTATGGATCTTCGTTGTAGCTCCGTATGTAGCTTATGGTTATTTTATAGGTAGACCAATTGTTGAATACATCTTCTTAAACTCGTTACCATCTAGGTGAACCTCTGCAGCCAAGCCACCTCACGTGTATGTTCCCGTCTTCCGCCTCTGGTCAAGTTTTCGGATCTACACAAAATTTTATATCTATGGAAGGGATGACGCAATTTCTCGAAGAATACCAACGGCACTGTTTAACTGGTAAAATGGATTATCCACGACTGTTAATTGAGAAGAGGATGAAAATTTTGTCTCTTCTCGTCATCCGGAGAATCTGTCGTGATGCCTACAGATAGCTGTACATTGAAAGTTTGTTCCCCGTTGCGGTGGACTTGAAAAAAGCAACAATCATTCAAGACTTCCAGCGGTTCATTTATGTATGCCTGGTGATAATGGAAGAAGTTGTGGGCTACGAAACGCTTTCAGACTTTCAGACTACTTAATATTTTCTCAACAACACTTGTCAACGTGGCACCATTTTTTTCTAGCATGGTGGAAACAAACAGAAAGCGTAGAAGAACTCCTAGTGTCTTACTTCAATTTCTTCCATTCTCCAAGTCCACTAAATTCATGTGTATATTTTCAAAATTTTTCCCAAATGCGGAAGACAATTCGGCCTACACATTCGAAAAAATTCAGTCTGATTCTGACGATGATGACCAATGGAATGTGGAGGACATTTCTAATTTTTCAGAACTTGTTTTGTGGGTTTTTTATGTTCTGGTTTCCATTTCCCCTCTGTTTACGAACCATCAGAAGCATCTTTTGAAAAATAATTACTCTAATTTCATCCGATTGTGGTTTTCTAACCGCACAACTAGCGTTCTTCATGTGGCAGTTCTTGATCCATTTAACCTAGAGAACATCAAGCTGATCCTCGAGTGAGAGACACGGTTGGCGTACAAAAAGTGAACAAGTCCAAAGGCAACAACTAAAAGTGAACAAGTCCGAGGGCAACAACTAACTCAAATTGAATGACAGGCTTGTTTTGATGAACAAAGAAGAATTAAGAATCTTAAAGAAATTCGCCAAAAAGTATTTTGGTTTGTACTTGAAATTGAATGACATTATTATTTTAATTTAAGATAATCATATTAATTGCCGAATTTTAGGGATTGAGTTTTGGAAATGAAACACATCTCCAACAGCCGACCACACGATCTAGCCGTAAAGTTACTTTTCCGGTCCATTTACGCCATTGTAAAAAAACTCATTGTTTGATTTCGAATTGAATGTTGAGTATCACGAGTAGTAACACGAGACATAGTAGCACGAGACGTAGTAACACGAGATGTTGTAGCACGTGACGCCGATTGACCGTTGACAATTTCGTCTGCTGTCTGTCATCCAACGCCCACAACGATTTCCGATTCATTCGTGGCTTTCGCCACCATTTTTTTTGCGCGAAAAGTATCTGTAACGCCTTGAGCTACCACGTTTGGTAAAGGAAAACATTTATTTAAATCTTGTTTTAGAAAATTGCTAAGCATTTCTATAATATACTAGTTATTACTTATAAAAAAGAAAATATTTGATAAGTAATAACTAGTATATTATAGAAATAAAAAACTGGCACTGTCCAAAAGAGGAGTGGATCACTGGGATCTTCACAGTGATCCAAGGCTATCATCCGGTCAAGAAGCAGCATGGCGTGCAAAGTGGAATTAGTTAATTTGTGCAGCAGCGACGACGTTGACGATACCGTTTTACCAACCATCAGTTACAAGGAATATTTAAGTTCCAAAAAAATCAATCCTTTGGTGATTGATGAGGTAAAAATTTAGTTAATTGCCAGACCAGCCGGACATTCGCTCGCTGCATCACATTCCCGACCATTTATTCATTCCCTTCTCCGCCGTTTTGTTGGTGTAAACTTTTTCGACATACCACGTAAAGGATTTACAATTAAAACTGTTGTGTAGAGCATGGCGATCGGTGATGCTGATAAAAGAAAGTGAAATATTTCAAATTAATTAAAAGTGAATCTCGCCAAATTCCCGCGTTCTTCTTCTAATGGCTGATAATGTGTCTCGCTGTTGCATTTCTGGGTTGATTTGCTTTTTGCCCGAACATAACCTAAGTTTCACGACGCATTGTTTTCTGATTGACGTATTCATATTTTAAAATGTAACTTTCTTTCGTTTATCTTTCTTCATCCGTTGTTATATTTAGAAAAGCATTGCAGTGCAGCAGCTTCTCTAATGGATCAATCTAACCCCCCAGTTTAAAATCCTGAAAAAAATATTTTGGTTTCTATATAATATGTTTTGACGTGCGTATTGAAGAAATCACCAAAAATGAAATGGGAAGAATGAAGCATATACTTTTTGCTTGGGACATTTGTTTTTCCTATAGCTGGACTTCGGTTGACATTGTGAGGCCGTTATCGGCCATTTCTTTTTTATGTTCTTCAGATGTCTGGGGAAATCTCTATGGATGACAGTGACCAATTGTTTTTGGCCAGAGAGAAAAAAAAACGTATTTACTCATGATTTGTAATTGTTGAAGGTCATGTAGAGTTGGTGAAATAATCATTGTGAATTGGAACTGGTTAGCATAGATTCTGAAAAATATTTGAAAACATTTGGAGAGGAGAAAAGTACCCTGAAATAGTCTGATAATCTCTCTGTTGTGTTATCATCGTAGCCAGAAGGTGAATTTCCTAAACTCCTAGTGAAAAACGAAAACGAGACACCATTATCTCCTTCCTTTTAGTATTTTATTTTTTCTCGTGGTTTGACTGACCGTCATTTTGATCCATCCGGCACAACCATGCGATCTTGAAATTGAAGTTGGATGTGTCTGAGCAATATACGATGCGTATTTGCTCTTCCAACCAGTCAATACCAACTGCCTCCTTCATCGAGAGAGCTACAGGGGCGACGTTGCCAAGTCTCAACAATCTTAGCTATGGGTGTGCCCAGGCGGTTTCAGATCGAATTAGTTTTGGTCACATGATCTCTAATAACCAATGGTATTGCTGAAATTTAAATCGAAAGCAAAATCACCTCAGTATTAAAATAGTTTCAGCATTGCCAAACTGTTATATAGAGATCTTAGAACAAATTCTTTGGTTAAAAAGCATACAACAGAAATATTTTCCAATTAATAAAGACGGGTTAGTCTATAAAGGCGTCAATAAATAGTGGTGGAATGAATAGGAAATGAGTTCGACTGATCAACTCTTACTTAGAGCAAGTTTTTTCCAAAATAAAAATTACAAGTGTTTTCACTGATAATGTTAAAGAATAAGAAATTTTTCCAAAATGTGTCGATTTAAATTTAGAAAATTAATAATTTAAACGGAAACTATAGATTTAAATTTAAAAAATTAATTAAAATAGCAAACAAGAAATTCTCGAGTTATAGTAGGCTACGCTCTTCTTTCACTTCCCATTAGCCTTACAGTATGTTTCAAAATCAAATAGCATGACAAGATATATCGTGCGAAACACATCGGATTTCAATGTCGATGCGATATTTTTTATGCATAAAATTCTGCAACCTTTAGGGTTTGAACCCATGACTACAAGCTCTTCTGCCTATTATACATTGCACTAACCACTAAGTTATGAATAGATTAACTTAAGCATAGTAAATTGAAAAGACATCATCAAGTATGAACATCATGGTTAATGAAAGAATAGCATCTTTTCTTCCATTTCTGGCGACAATTTGGATCTCCTCGGAGAAATTAATTCTCCAGCCGCTAAAAAATTTGCCTTTTTAGGAATTAAAGTCGCGGGAAAACCATTAATTTTATATGATTGGGGAAAAGTTTTGGAATATGCTGTGGTCAGCTTTGGAATGCCACAACTGCAAAGGATCATCCTTTCGGTTCAGATATGCCATTTGTTTGCACTCAGAAAAAGATTTAAACCATGAGCTCTCCCGTTGGTCGTTGGTCGACTTGCGTTGGCATGTAGTTCATTAACCTTAGCGTCATGTTCACCCTACAACAAATCAAGACTGATAGACGTACCTCTTTAGCTCTTTGACGTGCCTCTTTCTCTTGAGTCACCCAAGAGAGAAGAATGGTGGGTTTCCTCTCCACCCAGGAAGGATCAGAATGATACATGTTCTATAATCTGGAAAAAAAATATCAATAGAATTATGTTTTTGCTCTATTTTGGTATTTGGTAATCATTTACCTAGGGTCCAAGAAAGACACAACAGAAAAAATTGCCACTTTGGAGCTCTCCTATCGAGATCTTCTTCTTCTATATTATGGAATCGGGTTCGTAATCTACGAAACAAACGAAGCTTTAAAATCGACGAAGCTGTGAATGTTCGGCCATTTTCTGCTTCCCCCGCTGGATTCTTACTTAGAAACGCAGTCACCATTTTCATTAGTGGAAGAACCTTGAAAACAAATCAAGATGTAAGCATTCATTTTAAAATACTAACTAATTTTAATGTTGATATGACTCTGGAAATTCATGGGTATTTTTTAGACAAAAGTTCTCACGAATTTACTCAGAGGGAGCAAATATTTTAATAAAATCCGTCATCAAATCCCACTAATTTGAACTGAACATCAGATTGGGTTTAAGGAGTTCACCAAGGATAGCGTTTATTTGGAACTTTAAGTCCAACATGCTATTGATCATAAGGGATTGGGTGTTCCATCGGGTTTATTTAATTTTTTTGTTTACTCCAAACAGTGCTTATTAAATGTACACACAACCAGATTAATCATGTGAAAAAAGTAATGACATCGGGAACCGTTTAAGTGTATAATAAAAAAGACTTTCAGACAGGTCATCTTTGATGGCCAATTGCAACGTATGGGCTGCACAGGAAACTCATTGCCATAGAATTTAATTATAAAAATATGAATATGTGTTTGTTTTTTTCTTTTGAAATGGTTTTACGTATCATTTATAAAAAGAAAGAGCACTGCTTTTGGCCTTTCTATCGAAACCAAATTTTTCTTTCCGGATGTTTTCATTGTGCTTGATCGGTCGTAGTTGATTTAGAAAATCCTCATTTTAGAGCTTTCCTTTTGAAGAAAAATTGCCGTGTAGGCTGCAATGAACAATGGTTGGGTTAGAAATTCAACAGAAGGCCCAGCTTTTGGAAAATTAAGTCAATTTACAGCCCTGTCATTTGAAGAAGCGTTTTCACGCTAAATTCGATTTTTAGGTAGAGATTAAGGACTCATATAATCTTCACTCTCGCACTTGCGCTTATCGAACATTTTTTTTTCATTTTCCATATTTTTCTTTTCTTTGTTGGATTTTTAAGAAATTTAATTCACTTCTTAGCCATAAATGTAATAAAATGTAAAAATAATAACTTCAGACAACATTTTATGGGGGCATTATTTTTCTAACGACGATTGAAGTATTGCACTAATTTTATTGTAATAGTGATTTTAGGCATCAGAAATACTTCAACGACTTTGGAAGCTTCAGTCAAAAAGGTATTGTAATTTCATGTCAAAATTGTTCTTGGTGGATTTTTTGGTTTTGATCTTGTTCTTTCTTTGATGTTGGTCCTGGAAATCTGGGAGGAGATACAGGTGAATTGTGAATTTCCATTTCTTCTTATTTTCCGGGATTTTCACCACCAGCCTTGAGAATAATAATGAAATTAAAAAATTGAATTTAATTGAAATTATTCAAGAACAATGACTTAATATATACCAATCTGTTGAGTTAAATGTGAATCATAAACTAAATTTTGATATGAATTTTTATTTTAAGATGGAGTACTTTTGGTTTTTAGACAATTTTACATGCAAAAGGAGTCAGTTTATTCCTCATGTATGTCTATTATTATATGGGCGAAGTAGCTCAAACCCAATAGTTTTTTTTCGCCTCTTTGCGATTAAAAAAGCTCCTATCCAAAAATATTTTTCACGATAATGGTGTAGAGTGGCATACTATTTAATTTGTTCTGTGAATAGTACAAGTGCTATTTTTATGCTAAATCATATTTGACCCGTAATTTATCATCTATTTTCAATGTCTTTAGCTGAGAAATATTTATTGAATCAAGGTTCATTGGCCACTTTGGTCGGGGCAACATGCAACAGCGGTGTCCACGAAATCTGTCTCCAAGTAAATTTTTTTCAATGTAAAACGGTGAAAAAAAAAGATTGTTCCAGTGGGAAATTACTTCAAAAGCTGGTACAAAATTTTGTGTTACGCAGAAAGAAGGCGTGTTGGCTGTATGGGTTAGGTTGGTTACTCTAGCCTGAACAACAAACTTTTCCAACGTGGGCTGGTAAACGATTCGGAATCTAAAAGGACAGTTACACGCAAACTGATTTTGATTAGGCCGCTAGTGGTGAACAGGAAATTGGGGCTCAAAAATGTTTAAAAATAACAGTTTCATTTTTAAATTCCGATTTATCATTAAGATGTTATTATCTGGGTTTTGGGTTCACAGAAAAAGGTCTGGTTACTAGGATAGGATTACTCGAGAGATGAAGAGTGAACGACCACGGCTCGTTGTCGTGGTGATTCGAGAGGAAGAAAGGGGATGAATGGCAGTGCGGGGTACGGTGGCTGAGGCGACGGTCGAGGAAGGAGAGAGGCGAGTCAAATTAAGTTCGAAAGGATGCCACGAATATAAAATATAATGGTTTTTAAGCTGCAAATATACCATTACTTGAATAGATTACTTTAACTTAAAATTATTAATTTATATCGAAACTTACTGCATGCTGAAAATGAAAACAAAGAGGGAAAAAATTCACTGTTTCCAGTTCTTGGAGAAACGATAAAACTTCATCCCAACTATCAAAAGTCTTTTCTGGCTTAAGATCGACAAATTACACGGTCGCAGAGAATATGGATCTGTATGATTCAAGAGACAGAGGTGGATTTACTTTTTTGGTTGATTTTTCTGAAAATACGGAAAAAAGGTGGAAGCCGCCTAAATATAAATTCCCCCAGATTTGACCCCTATTGGTTGCAATGAAGCTAAAACAAACGAGGCGTAATGAAACAAGAACCTAGGGAATTAACCATTCTTTGCTTCCTTCCTTGTCGCTTGCTGAACGTCTTCCCCTACTTCTTAAGATCCTAGTTTTTTCAAGAAAGAGAAACAGGCAGGTTGTTATAAAAATTGTTTTTCAACTCAAAAAGTTGAAAGTAGGTGATGGTGGGATAGCGAAATATTTCATCATTGACATCCATATCGTGGCTTCTAACTATGATGGAGGACGAAAAAAAATCAAACAAACAGCAAAATGAACAACGTAAGTCAATTTTCAGAAAAAAATTCTTAAATTTCCATAACAAAGGTTTTCTTTTTTGGATTGCTTTTGGTGCTTTTGATTTTTAGGTTTTTCCATTGCTGAAATGTTATTAGCATAGTTGCTTATTGCAGGCGAAAGGAATTTGATTAAAATATAGTCGACTAATTTCCTGTTATTGATCGGAAAGTCAGAAGTAGGACCTTCCCCACAAGACATTGTATCAAACTTCAGGAGGTGTGGCTTGATAAATTCAACCAGATCTTTTACGATATGTGTTGCCCCGTGTATCAAAGGAACAACTTTTCGTAGAAATTTATCGATGGTGACGAGCCGGGAAACAAAACCCCAACTCAGGTATAACAATTCTCCTCTATCTAAATTGTTTAAGGATTTAGAATGAAGTCTAGAAGCAAAAGGTCAAAACAGTTATTACCTGTTTAGAGAACCAATTTAAAAAGTCACTCTTCTGCTGATTGGTTTAATGGCAGTGCGGGGTACGGTGGCTGAGGTGACGGTCGAGGAAGGAGAGAGGCGAGTCAAATTAGGTTTGAAAGGATGCCACGAATATACCCCTCCCCCGTACCTTGGGGAGGGGGGAAGGTGGTTCACACTTCGAATCCTTCAGTAAATTAGCTGTTGTCTCCTTGTTGATTTTAATTGGACAGTTGCTATGAATTGACAAATGACTTGCTGACTAAGCGATCCTACGCAATGCTCACCTGTATTAGTTAAACGATACTTCATGTGTAACCTATTGTTTACAATCTTTTATTTCTTAGGTGGTACGTATTATGTGACTGGGCTGTACAGTAATTCAAAGTGACTGGACTGTATGCTGCAACAGCCGGAATTGGCGAAGGAATTGGCAAAAACTTGGACGGCGGAATAGCCTGAATTATTGACAAAGAAGCAAACAATGCCATTATCGCCTCTTGCGACGTAACAGTCAAATTTTTAGTGTTGCATTCTGAAACAGATGAAATTTTGATGGTTCAACCAATGGTCTGTCACGAAGCTGCCCTGTGGCAAGTTCTTCTTCATTATTTGTTGCATCTTTATAATCTTGTTCTGTTTTAAGTTTAATGCGACTCCTTTTGAAATACAGTAATCACATTGACAGACGAAAAGGGTATCGTAATCGTATGAATTCTGTCATGGAATATTTTTCATTATTTCAATATGCTATTCGTTGTAATGGGGTATCGTTTTTCTTTTTTTTTAAGTTTGTAATCAATTTGAGAATTTCTCCCACTTCTCCACCGAGACTTTCGTAAAATCGAAGGGCCTTCTATCGTTGCAGGATAGAGAAACTAGAGTTCAGTGAACATCGTTTTGGATTACGCATCAGCATGTAGACTAACGTGGAAAGTTTCACTCTTTGAGCAGTTTTCAAAACCACTTTAAAGTTTCCATTTTCTTGTGCCGTTAGTACGGGTGGAGAAAAAAAACTGAGACTCTTTACTTTAAACAGCGTTGATTACCTTATTTGGAATCAAAATTGAATCACCCGAGTACGTATATTGTTAAAAAAATGTTCTACTGTATTTACAATATCGTCTAACCATTTTTTCCTCCAAAGTTTAATACCTCGCATTTTGGTCGTTAGAAACTACTGAATAGCTTAATTTGATAGATGGTCCATTTTCCAAAGCGAACATTATCTAACTGCGACTGATTCAAATAGTTAAATTAAAAATAGGGGTCTCCCCAAAAGAATATTGCTTTAGAAGTTAATAACCTAACAACTACCTGGCGTTGTGAATGGAATAGCAGATTTATAATTCAAGCATTTAGTACCAGTGAATCCCCTTGTATAATCGCTTAAAATGTTAACTGCACACGCAAGACTTATATCCCCTATAGCCTTTAGCGCTCTTTTAAAGCCACAATTCTAGGTAAAGCTGTCGACCTATTTTGTTCGCATCACTTCTTCGAAGGAAATTCATGAAACATTAAGCTTTTACCTTTTCTAGTTTTCCCTCTGGAATTCCCGTCTTGCGTGTGCAGTTAGAGGAGAATTGTTATACCTGAGTTGGGGTTTTGTTTCCCGGCTCGTCACCATCGATAAATTTCTACGAAAAGTTGTTCCTTTGATACACGGGGCAACACATATCGTAAAAGATCTGGTTGAATTTATCAAGCCACACCTCCTGAAGTTTGATACAATGTCTTGTGGGGAAGGTCCTACTTCTGACTTTCCGATCAATAACAGGAAATTAGTCGACTATATTTTAATCAAATTCCTTTCGCCTGCAATAAGCAACTATGCTAATAACATTTCAGCAATGGAAAAACCTAAAAATCAAAAGCACCAAAAGCAATCCAAAAAAGAAAACCTTTGTTATGGAAATTTAAGAATTTTTTTCTGAAAATTGACTTACGTTGTTCATTTTGCTGTTTGTTGATTTTTTTTCGTCCTCCATCATAGTTAGAAGCCACGATATGGATGTCAATGATGAAATATTTCGCTATCCCACCATCACCTACTTTCAACTTTTTGAGTTGAAAAACAATTTTTATAACAACCTGCCTGTTTCTCTTTCTTGAAAAAACTAGGATCTTAAGAAGTAGGGGAAGACGTTCAGCAAGCGACAAGGAAGGAAGCAAAGAATGGTTAATTCCCTAGGTTCTTGTTTCATTACGCCTCGTTTGTTTTAGCTTCATTGCAACCAATAGGGGTCAAATCTGGGGGAATTTATATTTAGGCGGCTTCCACCTTTTTTCCGTATTTTCAGAAAAATCAACCAAAAAAGTAAATCCACCTCTGTCTCTTGAATCATACAGATCCATATTCTCTGCGACCGTGTAATTTGTCGATCTTAAGCCAGAAAAGACTTTTGATAGTTGGGATGAAGTTTTATCGTTTCTCCAAGAACTGGAAACAGTGAATTTTTTCCCTCTTTGTTTTCATTTTCAGCATGCAGTAAGTTTCGATATAAATTAATAATTTTAAGTTAAAGTAATCTATTCAAGTAATGGTATATTTGCAGCTTAAAAACCATTATATTTTATATTCGTGGCATCCTTTCGAACTTAATTTGACTCGCCTCTCTCCTTCCTCGACCGTCGCCTCAGCCACCGTACCCCGCACTGCCATTCATCCCCTTTCTTCCTCTCGAATCACCACGACAACGAGCCGTGGTCGTTCACTCTTCATCTCTCGAGTAATCCTATCCTAGTAACCAGACCTTTTTCTGTGAACCCAAAACCCAGATAATAACATCTTAATGATAAATCGGAATTTAAAAATGAAACTGTTATTTTTAAACATTTTTGAGCCCCAATTTCCTGTTCACCACTAGCGGCCTAATCAAAATCAGTTTGCGTGTAACTGTCCTTTTAGATTCGAATCGTTTACCAGCCCACGTTGGAAAAGTTTGTTGTTCAGGCTAGAGGAACCAACCTAACCCATACAGCCAACACGCCTTCTTTCTGCGTAACACAAAAATTTTTACCAGCTTTTGAAGTAATTTCCCACTGGCACAATCTTTTTTTTTACCGTTTTACATTGAAAAACAATTACTTGGAGACAGATTTCGTGGACACCGCTGTTGTAGGTTGCCCAGACAAAAGTGGCCAATGAATCTTGATTCAATAAATATTTATTGGCTAAAGACATCGAAAATAGATGATAAATTACGGGTCAGATACCATTTAGCATAAAAATAGCACTTGTACTATTCACAGAACAAATTAAATAGTATGCCACTCTACACCATTATCGTGGAAAATATTTTTGGATAGGAGCTTTTTTTATCGCAAAAAGACGAAAAAAACTATTGGGTTTGAGCTTCTATCGCCAATATAATAATAGACATACATGAGGAATACCCTGACTGCTTTTGCAGGTAAAATTGTCTTGGATCAATCAAGAGCATTGAACCAAAAGTACCCTATCTTAAAATAAAAATTCATATAAAAATTGAGTTTATGATTAAAATTTAACTCAACAGATTATTATATATTGAGTCATTGTTCATGAATAATTTAAATTTCATTATCATTCTCAAGGCAGGTGGTGAAAATTTCGAAAAATAAGAAGAAATGGAAATTCACAATTCACCTGTATCTCCTCCCAGATTTCCAGGACCAACATCAAAGAAAGAACAAGATCAAAACCAAAAAATCCACCAAGAACAATTTTGACATGAAATTACAATAACTTTTTGACTGAAGCTTCCAAAGTCGTTGAAGTATTTCTGATGCCTAAAATCACTATTACAATAAAATTAGTGCAATACTTCAATCGTCGTTAGAAAAATAATGCCCCCATAAAATGTTGTCTGAAGTTATTATTTTTACATTTTATTACATTTATGGCTAAGAAGTGAATTAAATTTCTTAAAAATCCAACAAAGAAAAGAAAAATATGGAAAATGAAAAAAAAATGTTCGATAAGCGCAAGTGCGAGAGTGAAGATTACATGAGTCCTTAATCTCTACCTAAAAATCGAATTTAGCGTGAAAACGCTTCTTCAAATGACAGGGCTGTAAATTGACTTAATTTTCCAAAAGCTGGGCCTTCTGTTGAATTTCTAACCCAACCATTGTTCATTGCAGCCTACACGGCAATTTTTCTTCAAAAGGAAAGCTCTAAAATGAGGATTTTCTAAATCAACTACGACCGATCAAGCACAATGAAAACATCCGGAAAGAAAAATTTGGTTTCGATAGAAAGGCCAAAAGCAGTGCTCTTTCTTTTTATAAATGATACGTAAAACCATTTCAAAAGAAAAAAACAAACACATATTCATATTTTTATAATTAAATTCTATGGCAATGAGTTTCCTGTGCAGCCCATACGTTGCAATTGGCCATCAAAGATGCCCTGTCTGAAAGTCTTTTTTATTATACCCTTAAACAGTTCCCGATGTCATTACTTTTTTCACATGATTAATCTGGTTGTGTGTACATTTAATAAGCACTGTTTGGAGTAAACAAAAAAATTAAATAAACCCGATGGAACACCCAATCCCTTATGATCAATAGCATGTTGGACTTAAAGTTCCAAATAAACGCTATCCTTGGTGAACTCCTTAAACCCAATCTGATGCTCAGTTCAAATTAGTGGGATTTGATGACGGATTTTATTAAAATATTTGCTCCCTCTGAGTAAATTCGTGAGAACTTTTGTCTAAAAAATACCCATGAATTTCCAGAGTCATATCAACATTAAAATTAGTTAGTATTTTAAAATGAATGCTTACATCTTGATTTGTTTTCAAGGTTCTTCCACTAATGAAAATGGTGACTGCGTTTCTAAGTAAGAATCCAGCGGGGGAAGCAGAAAATGGCCGAACATTCACAGCTTCGTCGATTTTAAAGCTTCGTTTGTTTCGTAGATTACGAACCCGATTCCATAATATAGAAGAAGAAGATCTCGATAGGAGAGCTCCAAAGTGGCAATTTTTTCTGTTGTGTCTTTCTTGGACCCTAGGTAAATGATTACCAAATACCAAAATAGAGCAAAAACATAATTCTATTGATATTTTTTTCCAGATTTAAGAACATGTATCATTCTGATCCTTCCTGGGTGGAGAGGAAACCCACCATTCTTCTCTCTTGGGTGACTCAAGAGAAAGAGGCACGTCAAAGAGCTAAAGAGGTACGTCTATCAGTCTTGATTTGTTGTAGGGTGAACATGACGCTAAGGTTAATGAACTACATGCCAACGCAAGTCGACCAACGACCAACGGGAGAGCTCATGGTTTAAATCTTTTTCTGAGTGCAAACAAATGGCATATCTGAACCGAAAGGATGATCCTTTGCAGTTGTGGCATTCCAAAGCTGACCACAGCATATTCCAAAACTTTTCCCCAATCATATAAAATTAATGGTTTTCCCGCGACTTTAATTCCTAAAAAGGCAAATTTTTTAGCGGCTGGAGAATTAATTTCTCCGAGGAGATCCAAATTGTCGCCAGAAATGGAAGAAAAGATGCTATTCTTTCATTAACCATGATGTTCATACTTGATGATGTCTTTTCATTTTACTATGCTTAAGTTAATCTATTCATAACTGATTGGTTAGTGCAATGGCAGAAGAGCTTGTAGGCATGGGTTCAAACCCTAAAGGTTGCAGAATTTTATGCATAAAAAATATCGCATCGACATTGAAATCTGATGTGTTTCGCGTGATACATCTTGTATCAAGATGTGGCGCAAATATATCGGTAACCGCCATCACTAGGACGGAACCGTGTCTACAGCTAGCAAGAGGAAGGAAGAAATTGTGCGGCATGTGTTTACAAAGGGCACGGACCCATGGAGTAAGAATAAAGGAGGACACACTACCTGGCAACTGTTCTTACTTCT
This sequence comes from Daphnia pulex, assembly GCF_021134715.1. NCBI lineage: Eukaryota > Metazoa > Arthropoda > Branchiopoda > Diplostraca > Daphniidae > Daphnia > Daphnia pulex. The sequence continues at coordinate 1,094,545 of NC_060024.1, read as the reverse complement.
CTAATACTACTTCGGGAGCGTCCAGATGGTATTCTATCGTATTAGCTTTTGATCAGCTGATTTTTTAAGTTCTTGTACAGCTCGAATTAGTTTACAATTAACGTCATTGCCATTTTCAGAATTTATCACTTGTGAATGAGTATTGAAAAAATACATTTTTTGTTAATTAACGGACTTTTCGTTTATGTAGTTTTTCTTTAAGAGAAAGAATAAAGGTTTCCTACGGAATGGTTTATGAATTTTAACATATGACTGTCAATTAAATTTATGTTTAGTACACAAGTGCTATTTGGTTTTGAAACATACTGTAAGGCTAATGGGAAGTGAAAGAAGAGTGTAGCCTACTATAACTCGAGAATTTCTTGTTTGCTATTTAATTAATTGTTTTAATTTAAATCTATAGTTTCCGTTTAAATTGTTAATTTTCTAAATTAAAATCGACACATTTTGGAAAAATTTCTTATTCTTTAACATTATCAGTGAAAACACTTGTAATTTTTATTTTGTAAAAAACTTGCTCTAAGTAAGAGTCGATCCGTCGAACTCATTTCCTATTCATTCCACCACTATTTATTGACGCCTTTATAGACTAACCCGTCTTTATTAATTGGAAAATATTTCTGTTGTATGCTTTCTAACCAAAGAATTTGTTCTAAGAGATCTATATAACAGTTTGGCAATGCTGAAACTATTTTAATACTGAGGTGATTTTGCTTTCGAATTAAATTTCAGCAATACCATTGGTTATTAGAGATCACGTGACCAAAACTGATTCGATCTGAAACCGCCTGGGCACACCCAAAGCTAAGATTGTTGTGACTTGGCAACGTCGCCCCTGTTGCTCTCTCGATGAAGAAGGCAGTTGGTATTGACTGGTTGGAAGAGCAAATTCGCATCGTAAAAATGTTTTCAATGTTTTTCAATAATGTTTTCAAATATTTTGCAGAATCTATGCAAACCAGTTCCAATTCACAATGATTATTTCACCAACTCTACATGATCTTCAACAATTACAAATCATGAGTAAATACGTTTTTTTTTCTCTCTGGCCAAAAACAATAGGTCACTGTCATCCATAGAGATTTTCCCAGACATCTGGAGAACATAAAAAAGAAATGGCCGATAACGGCCTCACAATTTCAACCGAAGTCCAGTTATAGGAAAAAAAAAATCCACCAAAAACTAACCCTCCAAAAGGGGGGTTAGCATTGATCCATTAGAGAAGCTTCTGCACGGCAATGCTTTTCTAAATAACGGATGAAGAAAAATAAACGAAAGAAAGTTACATTTTAAAATATGAATACGTCAATCAGAAAACAATGCGTAGTGCAACTTAGGTTATGTTCGGGAAAAAAGCAAATCAGTTCAGTTTAGTTTAGTTACAGCAAAAGCCGCTTCAGCCTTAAAAAATTACAAATATCAATGTTACAATTCCTGACACCGGCCAATTACGTTTTTTTTCTAAAGAGTACCTGAAAGCAGAAAGTTGGGTCTTAATCATGAATTGGAGCAAATGGGAAACACATGAAGAGCGTAATTTCATGTAAAAAATGTATCCGTCTTGAAGTGATGGTTGTGGAGAATTTTTTGAAGACTTTGTGAGACTTTCAAGGTTTCTTTCTATTCTTGTTCCTGGAACTCGTCCCCATCATCGTCGTCTTAAATTGCAATCTGAGAAAAGTCCATTCTCAATCCCGCTAGCATATCCTAGTCCAGAAATCGTCCTCCTCTTTTCGATTGATGAGATATCTATCTCCACCATTTAATATTTTTCACCAACAATACTTTCAACTGCTGGGCGTGACGGGATTGATTCGCCATCAAAGTTTTCTGTTTATTAACTAGCTCATCTTACATCTTCAAACTCTTCCCAGCCAGGAATATGGAACGTGTTGACCGAAAAGAGACCGCGAATTGGAACCTTATGTTTGAGCTTGATTAATCTATCGAAATTTATATTTAGCATTGAATTATACATTTTGAAATAGAGAAAAATTCTTACTAAATGAATAGGAAATTACCCACCATTCCATTCTAGAAACAAGAACCAATCAAAATGAACAATAATTGATGCGTGATTAAGATGCTTTTGTTACCTGAATTCATTCCCTGAATCGAGGACTTTTCAAAATAGTGGAGGGAATGTTGTGTTCGGCCATGGAATATATTATTAATTGAACGTTGAGTTCCAGCTGCCGTGATCTCATTGCTTTATCTGTTCCATACTCCTTGATAGATTGTTGCTTAGTGTCATTCTTAATCTTCTGCTGGGCTTCGTATGCTTTCCATGGCTGGGAAGCAGTTGTAAGTATGTTCAGCCGTAAAAATTTTGGCATTCTCTTGCGATTCATATACAGCAAACCCGCAGCCAGCGTGTCACTCTTAGCTAAGAAAGAAAATACGAAAATTAATACGTTCTATTCTCTATACAAAAGACATGAAAATTACTTTCTTCCGTCATATGCTTTACTTTATTCCCATACCGGGATACCGTAGCATTCACTTGTTCCATCTCTTCTCCAATAGTTTCCCCAACACCTTCTCTGGCGTAGCCAATATTCTGCACCTAACATAAATTGGTAAAATAATAAATTTGATAAAGTAGAAAACTAGTAAATATTTACATAGCAGTGCCAAACATGACCAATTCCGTGACAACGGGGAAGAAATGATATCATTTTATATGTCAAATGCTGGTACTTTTCACGAAACTCATCATTTAAGGTTCCAATTTTCTTGGCCAATTTCCAGTATAAACAGACAACATTGTAACAAAATACTGTGTAACCAAATTTGTATAGTTCATTGTGCAACAAATGAACACGATGGTAAGATTCATCGCAAAATATGTGCAGCCAGGAGCACAACCAAATGACGGGAACAAGAAATGAGAAGACCAATTTATTTATAATTCTTCTTTTTCTTTGTTATTTCTTTTTGCAGCATTAAAGAAACTGCCTCCACATGGAGTTGTGTTAGTTCCCTATGCAACATAAACTTATAGATCTCAGTGATTCAACGAAAAAGTGTCGTTTTATTCAAAATTTAGTAGCAATTATTGTAACGGTCTATATTGAGCATCAATATTTGAAATATGATTGTCAACTTTTTCTTTTTGGACAATCAATTTACCTCCCAAAAGAGTTGCCTGTCTCTGTATGTATAGAAATGTGGGTAATTTAATTTCACTTATCTCATTAAACAGTAAAATTATATGTAGCACGTACCCATCGCTGGCCGAGGCTTATCGTGGAAGCATGAAATTTCCATCTAGGACTGACCTCTTTTTGTGAAGGACTTTTCCATCTTCTGTGGCTAACGGTTTTTTACAACATGTGATGGGTCCCCACAGCAATCACATGCGCAGGCTGGACATTTCAATTCATCCTGTTTGCGGATTGAAAAATTCTCATGGTGTTTGTGAAATTGGTACTCCCGACTGGCTTTGTCGAAAAGTATGTTGTCTATTACATCTTTCTATAAACAAAATGAGGAAAAAAGTCTTTTAAAAATGCGAAGTAGGAAAATATAGAAAAAAAATTATACTCTTATTCATCCTCGTTCATCGCCATTCTATTCAGAGTGGCAATAAATTTTTTGGTTGACGCGCCAAAATACTGGTTGTCCCAATGGTACCAAAATTCAAGTAATGACTCAGCGTAGAGGTAGCTAGATCCGAGAGTAGCTCCTGGCCACCATCCAGACTGTACATATTGTTTTTCGGCTTTAAATATTTAATCTGAATTGACGTTTACGACAGGAAACAGTTTTACCATTAAGGGTAATCACGTATTTTTCATTTGATCCTGCTTCTAGTGTCAATGTTCCTGATCGTGAACAACTCTCGCAAACAAAAGGGACACAACAAGTCACTGGCATTCCTAAGACATATAGAAATGAGTGTTATTGTTTAAATGTTTTCAACTTTTCACAATTAAACTGATAAATTCATTAAACTACCTCTGATATTTATTTTCAGGAGAGCATCGACATATTCATTGGGTTGTAAGGTTTTCGAAAAAAGTTTTCCTTTTAAAAAGATTCTCTCATGGAATGCGTCTCGACTATGGTTATTTTCATCACACCTGGCGCAGAGTTCTTTTTTGCAAGTCTTGCAGCACACAACATAGTGATGCATGCCAGTGAAACAGGAAGAACAGCATTCAAAAGCAGGGGACTCAAAACTTGTTCTAGTGTTTAAACATTCGAAACGAGAAGAGTTCCGCTGGTTTTTGCGAATGGCTCTTTGCTTTTTCCAATCAGAAACTGTTTTCAATACTTATGAAGAATTTTTGGTAGGAAGTAGTAATTTTTTCTGCTTCTTCAATCATGGACAACAAGTTATAACCTGCTCATCTGTTTCAACACAGTCGTAGTTAACAGAACCATAATTTACATATTCATCGTATCCTTTTGATACGATGATTAAATGGCATGGCACTTGGCGATATAATACCAATTGAAAAATTTATCGCTTAATACAACGCACCCTACGTGTACGTGAAACCGGTTCAAAATACGGTGCAAAAAACATCTAGTTCAAAATCAGCATTTACATTTCAGGGGTTGTTTTTAAATAGCTTACAAAAGGACTTAAGGGCCCATAAGGGCCCATAGGACAATAAGGCCAAAGTGGCTTTATTTGCGTAAGGACCTCTAAAAATAAAAATAAAAGTCTTCAAAAAATCAGAGGTGTTGTCACTACCTCTACCTATCTAAACACCTCATTTCAAAGCGTTTGGTCAAAAACTGTTGCACTGAGAGGACAGCAAAAACAGCGTATTTGCATAAGGTCCAGGTAGGTACTGTAGAATTGAAATCAAGACACCAATTGCAGAATTCACAAATCTCGTGCATGATAGCTATTTCTTCAACAATCGTCCTGGAATAATCTCTAAAATAAGACAGCAGCACGCTGATGTTGCGGTGGAATTCAGTGATTAATTCTCATAAAAAATAGCGTCAATTCGCTCGTTTCTCGATGGTGCGGCGGAATCAAAGGAAGTCAGATCATGCCGATCTAGTTGCATCTTTCCTCTCACTACATGGTGAGCAATTTCATTTGGATCGTCTTGTGCCGGTGTCTGTGAAGTCAGTGACGGAGATTATCCTTGCCTCTCCGGCAAAGTCATGCTGTCTCGACCCACTACCGACTCCTTTGTTGAAGAAGTTTTTGAGTGTGTTGGCAGTTCCAATAACTAGGATTGGGAATGCCTTGTTTGCGTCTGGTCTGGTTCCTGATTCGTTGAAACATGCCATGATAACTCCACTCATTAAGAAATCATCACTGGATCCGCAGGACTTCTCGAACTACCGTCCGGTATCTGGTCTTCTATTTCTCTCAAAATTAATTGGAAGGGTTGTGCTGAGGCAATTAACTTCCCACATCGAGGAATTCCAGCTTTTACCTCCTAGTCAGTCGGCCTATCGAGTCAACTATTCAACTGAGACCGCTCTCCTGGCCATCCAAAATGATTTGCTGTCGGCGGCTGATGCTGGCATGGGCAGCGCACTCTTGCTTCTGGATCTCAGTGCCGCGTTTGACACTGTTGATCATCAGCGACTATTGAAGAGACTAGCCTCTACTTTTGGTGTAAGTGGTTCTGCTCTGGGTTGGTTTCAGTCCTATCTATCGGGGCGGACACAATCAGTCAAAGCTCTGGGTGACACATCGCCACCCACTCCGTTCTCTTTTGGTGTTCCTTAAGGATCTGTGCTTGACCCGTCTCTTTTTTCCATCTACACCAGCCCTGTTCTAGCCATCGCTTCGATATATGGAGTCAGTATTAAGAAGTTTTCTGACGATACCCAAGAGTACGTTCATTTCAAAATGGATCCCCACAGTCAGTCTGTGGCTTTTGTCTCACTTGCTGACTGTGCTGCTGACACCGAGGATTGGTTTAACGACAACCACGTGAAGTTGAACCTGGAAAAAAAGCCTCTTACTCTACATTATCCCTCAACGTCATTCTTCTGAGCTTGTGACACCTTCATTGGTGGTTGGCGATGCTACTCTCCCTCCCTCAGTTCAAGCACACAACCTTGGCGATATATTCGATAGTGCACTCTCCATGGTTCCTCATGTCAATAGTGTGTGTAAATGTGCTTTTTTTCACCTTACTCTCATTGGTAGAATTAGAAAATATCTTGATGTAAGGTCTGCGAAGTCGCTTGTACATGCCCTTGTTCTGAGCAGAATTGACTATGCCAATTCACTTCTATTTGGTGTACCCAAGTCTCTTTTGGGGAAACTTCAACGGGTCAAGAATGTGGCCGCTAGGCTGATTGTTGGTGTTGGCAAGTACGAGCGTATATCTGACCATCTAAAGCTCTTGCAATGGCTACCGGTTGAGGAGCGAGTTTTATTTAGAACCGCACTCATGACCTTTCGATGCCTAAACAACACAGCCCCTCCTTATTTGTCTAGCCATGTCAAACTCTACGAACCCAAACGTAATTTAAGATTCATTCACTCTCGTACTATTGTTGCCCCATCTTTTAAACTAGGAAAATACGGAGGGAGATCTTTTACTTGTGCTTCCCCATCTGTTTGGAATGTACTACCTCTCTCTGTAAGGTCTGAGACTGACCGACAACAGTTCAAACTGAAACTAAAGACACATCTTTTTGCTATTGCGTATGTTTGATGACCCCAACCAAAACATTGTGACCCAAATGTAAGCGTCATTAGATCGTTAAGTTTGTATAATGCGCTATATAAATTAAACAATACAATACAATACAATAAGTCGAAGGTAAAATCGTTAAAAGTTCTGGTTTCCGGTTATACTCTCATCGACTCATTTAAATTCTTGAAACAGATTTGACCCTTTTTAAAAAACATAATTATTTTACTCGCAACTGCTCTCCATCTACGTTTCAAATTGAATTAGATACCAAAAGAGGATGATGTATTGGCCACCAAAGTCCAGCACCTTTTGGAGCGTAAATTTGAATTATATGCTGTTAATTCAAGTAAAAATAACATTAATAATCATTGCATTACTTTGAAGCAACATCAAAATCAAATTGCGCGGCTTCTAAACTTGTGTCTTTCAGAATTTTGGATACAGAAATCTCTTTGGAATTCCCGTTTTTGATTTCCTCTTCTATTTCAATTCCTCACTCCATACAGACCATAACATCATCTATCTCCATATATTTTTGAAGCTCCATTTCAGAGTCGATATCCATGTCACAGTCAACATTCAACTCTTCTGGGATAATCACAGAATCACCTGTCGAAGTTTTAGACTTTAAAAGAGAAGTAAAAAAAATTACGTGTAGTATTTTGGGATTGCAATGAGTACTGGTACGAGATGCTGAGGGTCAATAAACGCGAAGTCGACCAATCAAGGGGGTGACCAAGTCATGGATATTAGATAAGGCAGTAGGGGGAGTTGGCATAGTTGGCGCAATTTTTTCTTCTGCCACCAATTTTGTTTTAAATAAACATTTGAAACTCCTGATTATCTTAAAAAAAGAGGGAAAAATTAGCTGTGTGGGTCGTATTTTTAATTTACAGAAACTCCTCTTTATTGAACCGAAAAGTAGATGTGAAATCATGGAATGCTGGTTGGTTTGTCAACACGCGTATTTCCTGCAGTCAAGTGTATTTGTCGATTCGGCACCAAATGTAATGCATAAATTATAAATAGGCAATTTTATGAATACCTCACACAAAAGGGCCACTCTATATCATGGGGAATTAAAGGGGGTAATGCAAGATCATTCATTGATTGACATAAATGGTCTCCATTAGCATTAGTGTTATCTTTAGTAGCAATGTCCTTTCTTTAGATATAAGTCTCTATTTGTGTTTGATTCTTAATCCTTTCTGCATAGCAGACAGAGACGATCAAAATTTTTTTGTTTAGACATAAAAAACAAGAAACGGTAACACATTTTGTCAGGAGCACCAAAAAGACATAAGAAAAACATGCCAGCTCCACATCTAAGACTTGCCTTTATGATGATGCCTCTAGTCCGTCGGCAACTGATTCTAATGACGAGGAAATTATGTCTCATCCACTCCTAATAGCAGCAGCATCGAATGGCGACTCGACGCCTACCTGCAGAGATTATAGTGCCAGCGTTTAAGTCAATTTTGAGAAGCGTGTCAACACTGAAAATGTTGTGAAAGGAGCTATCTTGGACGCAGCCGTCTCACTTACAAATATTGTTAGCGATATTTATATGCAAGTTTTGTGCGACATCTTGAATAAAGTTATAAAAAAGTGCTATTTGAAATTCATAGTGCGTTGTGCTTAAGTATTATTAATCTTACACATTTACCGAAACTAGTGCCGTCGAAGGAGGAAATTATTAAAAGTATCGTTCAACGAAAACTAGTACCTTTGTAGTAAAATTTTGACAACCATTTTCTCTAACTGAACAGTTTGTTGGATCGAGTTGAACAATGTAAGCAATTACGCTAGAAGGAACAATTCTGTTCACGTTGAAAGCTTCAGTAAAGCTTTTCCCCTATTGTCGTGGATTATGTTTGCAATAAATTGAATCCTTAAAAATCGTTCTTGGTTTGTGGTATGCAGTATGTAAAGGTTCTTGCTGTTTAAGCATATTCAACTTATTTTTTGTTATTATTTTGGATTTTTGGATTTACTACTTCTCCCAGAAGAATAAATCGGCCACACTTCTCCACAAATCCTGAATCTCATATTCCGAGTTTTCGTTTCGGATCAGTTATGCGACATTATCCAGTGGAGAGGAATCGTTGAGCGCAAAAAAGTAAAAGAAATTTGCATCAATAAATTGCACAATCTGTTTGCCGAAATTGTGGAAGAGTTCAATGTTACAGTGAACTGCATTTTCAGAGTATTTCAAATGAAGAAAAAAACGCAAATAATTTAAATAATTCAAAATTCACTACTAGTGTTTTTGTTTTTAATTCACAACCACCGCAAATATTTGAAATTGAATGTGAATAATTACCGTCAACGAAACCATCATGCATTTCTGTCGGTCGTTACCTTAAGGATATCGTAGAGCAGATAATGTTGGCTCACAGGACGAAAAAGCAAGTGAAGGCTGTCTTGAAGGTGAAGTGTCAGAATCCTTCAGACACGAAAGATGCATATGTCATTGTGACATTATTGCTTTTAAACCTACACGGGGATAGTAGTTTGAATACATTCTTTGAAAGAACCCCAGCTCATTTTCCCGTCTAGTTTTTAATTTGTGTTTAAGTATAAAATTCCGATTAATTTTGTGTACAAACAATCTCCCCACCCCGAAAAGGCATCAAAGATAAGATAATCTATATCTATAGTAAGAGGTTGTTTTAAATCTTATTGCTTTAAGGCTTCTGAAGTGACGTTGTAAATCCAGTTATAATCTTAAATGCAGAACTTTACTAGTTTTTGAATTTATTTAATGTATTTTAATTTCAATTATACCAATCAATTCACAGCAGTTTGGCAGTCATCCTGGCGTGTATTATTCTGTATATATACATTGCTGGTTCATCTAGCACAGCGGTAGTTACCGATTTCATTTTAATTCTCTCATGATGTACTCTATAATAATGGTGTTCCCCTTGCAGGGAACGTGTACACGTCTACCAGCCAATTTACCGCAGTCTGGAAGTGATGCTGGCGATAATAATAATTCTTGGCTTATTCCTGAACAAATACCACGTGAGACTTTGGCAGCTCGTAGACCATGTGGACCACAGCTGGTCGCTCCTGGCTCAGGTGATGTTCGAAGACCGATGTTCGTTGCTGGTTTATCTGAGATAGCGGTATTTTCCAATTATATTTTAATTTTCTCGTGATGTACTTCTAAATAATAGTGTTCATCTTGCAGGAAACGTCTACACGTTTTGTGGTATCCCAAAAAGATTTTGAGATTCTTCGTGCCCTGAAGCAAGTTAACGCTACCATGAAGGATATGGATCGTAAGATTTTAGCAATCGACAAGAAGGTTGTCAATCATACAGGAAATGTTGAAGCTGATGACGTGGAAAATTTACCAGCCAATTTTCTTGTTTCCAACGTTACTGAATTCATTAATCTTGAAAAATTACTTCAAGAAGACCAATCTAAAGGACGCATTGTGGTAATAGTTTACCTGAAGTTGCACATTACAAAATATTGAAATGTTTTTCTTTTGTAGGCTCAGTTGGTGAATTCTTGTGGTGGTCAGTCAGAATCAGATGCGATTTGTCGTTCTTGGATTAAAATAACTTCAGCTGAGTGTCGCGCAGCCTGTAATTGGAAGGGTGTGAAAAGAGGGAATCACCAAAAACATGGACTCGAATTATCATCGGTCACGGATGCAATTTTCAGTAAGCGTTGTTATACACTTTTTCGCATTTTTATATTCATTTTGTTTATCGTTACAGAGTGAATCAAAATGAACGCTACCTACAAAAATCTCACAGATGCGTTGTTCGAATTTGAGACTAAAAAACTGTTCATTCGTGCTCCTGAAAAAGTTCGCAATAAGAGAAAGTGCTCAGCAAGCACCCCTGGACGTCCAACTGATGATGTGGATTGAATAATGTCGAAGTTGATGTGTGAAGGACAATCATGCCTTTGCCCACGTTCTCCAATTCAATTTAAACATTGTTAAATCAAGAATTACTACTTCTCATGGATTATTTGTAATCTAAAACCAAGAGTAAAGACATACTTCTATGTCCAGAGAACAAACCATGTCAAGTTTGCGGTTGCGGTGGGCCGTGCCGTTCCGAAACCCCTAGTTTAACTTTATTAGTTTCACGTGTATCGGTGCTTGAACAATTAAGTTTTTAACCGGATTTAATCAGCGTATGGATTTGTTATTTCTAAAGCAATTTTGGTATCAATAGTACATACACATTTAATGCTCCGTGTGCACCAATATTGAAGCATATAATTTACATCCGAATATCCTAAAAATGAAATCGTTATTTTTTAATCCCAATCTGTATATACCTGGTATGTAAAATGGTACATACCCTTTGGATACAAAGGGTATGTACCGTTTGATTCAATGTACATTCCATTCATATAGGAATCCGATGTACATTAACGTACATTTATGGCCAATTTATCCCTATGATCATAGTTCTTCTTACTACATACATACAACGTACGCAGCCCACATCAAACGGAGGGGTAAATTGGATTTTTATTCTATGTAAACAGAACGTAAAAAATTTACGTCGCACATCCATTTAGGTATGTTCATTTTATATTCATTTAATGTAGGTGTGCTAGTAGGGTTATCACACATTTTCCACATAGTTTCCTAGTCTAAAACAATAAACCCATTTGCTGTTATTGGAGATTCACTTATATTTAAATTCTTATTTCTCAATTCCCCTCGAATATTCTACCGCCGTAGGCATGGTTTAAAAGAAGGAGATCTCCAATGATAAGTTCACGAGAAAATTGGGATATTTTCATTTTATTTATTGTAAGCCTCTCCCATTGCCCTGTCCATAATCGTACTCATCAAAAGAGACAGTGGAATTCTCTTTATCCCTACCATCAATCGCCACTGACCACGGCAAACTATGTATGGCCCAAGTGAAACTTTGACTGTCTTCTGCTAGCATGAAAGAGAGGAATTATAATAAGATCTGTGTTGCCAAAAAATGTAATATTTGAAAAGAGGGCAATAATCTGATTTAGTTGCAGACTATCATGGATTGATTAATAATGGATTAATTAATAATGGGCAACGAACGGCCTTCATCATCCCCACGACAGTTTTACTATGCAACTGCGACAGAATTAGAAGGACATAAGAAAGATTGGGTTTCCTACAAGGTAAGTAAATCAACCAATTTTATGAGGCAACACACTAGCCCTGAATATAATCATGGCAGGAAGAGAGAGTGCTTTGGGTGGGAAAAGGTATGTGCTGGGAGGAAAGAGGGGAGCATTTAGAGATGAATATATCGAAATCTATAAAAACCGATTCTTATCTTTTGAAATGATAGAAATATAGTTTCAAAATTTAAGAAGTTGAGCAACCCTTAATCTTATTTACCCTTTCCTATGCCTTTGCCTACAACAAATAAAAGTACAGTACTGAAACATGTAGGAACACACGTTATTTAGTTAAGTTATTTATTAAAGTGATTTAGCACAATTTAGACCACCATTGTCAACTGTAGTCACCGACAAAAAGTATTGACGAGTCACTGTTGGAAGAAGAAGAAGAACAGTATTAAAAAAATTATTATGGAATTTTTTAAAATTTGTTTAAAGTTTTTAAGTTTGTAGCGGCAGTTCTACAGACCAAATAGAAGACGTAAAAACTCATCCTAACCTAACCTAACATAAAATGGAAGCCTCGATATCTTTAATTTTTAAAGAAAGGGTCTTTTTACAGCAGCTCCCTGGAAAGCAAATCATAAAAAGAAGAACAAGGAATGTTTGTTATTGTAAAATATACTTGCTCCCAAATAAAACTTGCGGCTTTCAAACATTCACAGCCTTTTGCCGTTCATCATATCAAGGACCTCAAAAATACTGATTTCAAATTCATCTTAGTTCGTCGACACACTTTACGGAAATTTCGCTAAAAGAATCAGATCACGGAATTTTTGTTAAATTATACTTAAATAAAGTCCTTACGATAACGATAGGAATTCTGTCTTTTATATGCGATAAAGGCAAAAAAATTCATGCAATTAGAATAGTCGATATAATTTCGATACTCCAAAAAAATCTTTCCACCTACAGTCTCTATATTACCTTATATTACCCTTTTTCCATCCAAATGTGAATAGAATAATTAAAACCTTTTTTCTTGTTTTAAATCAATCAAAGGATTAGTTGGATAAATAATACCAGTTTTCATTTAGAAAAATATTTATATTTTAAATTAGTATTAAAATTTTGAATTGTTATAGTACGTATATATGGGATAGTGGGGCCGGTAGTCCCGGGGACTATTTTTCACGATTCATTTTTGAAATTTTTAAAATTGAATTTTTCGGGGCTTAAAAAATTTTAAGACTTCAGTAATGCGTATCTTTATTTATAAAATCGTATGGACCGTTCATGAAGTCTACGAATGAATACTGAAATAATTTTTGGGTATGGAAATCGTATTGCCCAATTTTCTATTGGTGCGTAATATCCCTTGTCTATAAAAAGGAATGGGGGGAAGGGGGAGGAGCTTGTTTGTGTGTCTGTTTGTTTGTGTCCGGATGAGTGCGCGCTGTGATTAGTCCACAGGCGACTACCTGCGAAAGGGTCGCCATCGCCCGGGGCTACGACTGACCTCGCTCGGCGACTTGAACAAAATGCCGCCTAAAAGCTCCAACAAAGGAGATTGCTCGCGGGCAAGGGATCCACGGGCAAGGGGGAACGGCACGAGCAAGGGAATCAGCACGGGCAGGGGAATTTGCATAACGGGCCTATTTACACTAGCCCAACTAAAGACCAGCCCTGGACGGGCATAAAGTTACTAGTTGACTAATATAAAACCTTTCCGTCCTACCAAGAGTAAAAACCAAAATTTTTCAATTGTTTTTATTATTTAAGAATGATTAGAAATTATACTGAAAAACTTACAGAGGCATCTTTTCTAAAGCACACACTGTTGAAGCCAATCAATTAGTTAGTGTAGAAAAAAGAAAGGTTTATCATGTTTCCAAACTCATACTATTTCCACTGCGTTCTCTTAACTGTTATAGGCTGAAAAGAGGCAAAGAGTTGAACGATTCAATGTTTCACAATTATATTGCTGGTTACAAAAGCAAAATATTTTGCATTTCAATTTTTATCAAAACATTACTGTATATTGGTAATTTGGGTCATATGGCACTGGTGAGGAGATATGGTGGCCAGACCATTATTGTATCTATCCTTACATTTTGTTGGCTGGCTGTTTCATGCCAGGTCTTTTTTTTTCAAAACAAGAAAATCCTTGAGAAGAGCATCTGACAAACATATGGACTCTCTATTAAAGAGGTAAGAAAGTCTGCTTTCTCTTTCACTGAACACCCCAGCTGGCACAGGTCACTGCTCGGAAGTGACCATGAAACGACCTCTTTTGGCTTGGTAACTACCCGAAGTAGAACCAGGTCGTCTCCTTTTAACTAGCTATTGTACATGCCTGGTCATAACCAATTGAAATTATTTGCCAAATTCCTCGAAAATTTTTTTGTCTGATATGGGACTTGGACTCTTATCCTTTATATTTAAAGTTCCGCACTCTACCAACTGAGCTAACCGAGCTTTTGAAAAGACGAATTATTGGGGATAACTAAAGAACATACTTTTTTTAACAACGGGACACTACGAATCATTCACGGTCTGGTGCCCAAATGATAGCATTCTAGCGATGTATTTACAAAACAGTCTGGTCTCTGCTGGCGCGCCAGAACACCGTGGTAATCTTAAAAGGCCTGGCGCAAATTTTGATGGATAATTTTATTTTGAATTTCGAGTGGAAACAAAATTTTCTAGCGTAAAATTGACTATTTGTGGTAAATTGTTGTGAAATTTAGGTAGTGAAAAGGTAGTGACCTGGTAAAATCAGCAGCTAACTGCGTTACATCTTTTTGTGGTACCTTGTTGGGAAAACGAGGCAGTGAAAACGTAGTGACCAGGTAATGACACTCAGCAGCGAAAAGGATGGTAGCGACATGATGGCCAAATAGCGTTATGGTCGCGACCCAGCCAACGATGTGCCAGCTGGTACCAGGGACTAAACAGCAGAATCTCAAAGAAAACTAGAAAGATTGCTGGTATTGACTGCCTAAATGGTTTTGTGCGGAGACAACCAGATCTGGAAATACGCAAACCACAGGTTATACCCTTTGCAGGGTAACTAGCTTTAATCAACATAATGTCTCAAAATTTTATGCTATTGTTGAGATTGCCCTCACCAGAGGAATTTCAAGAGACCGATTCTAAAATGTAGATGAATCGGGCTTCACCACCGTTCAACTATCTCTTAGGATTATTGCAGAAAAATCAGAAACAAGTTGCTGCAATTACATCTGCCAAACGTGAAACACTGGTTACAGTGTCTTTGGAAGCATATTTCCAATAGAGAAATGCATTCCTCCATATTCCCCACCCCAAAGTAAGCTACAGTCAGTTTGCAACCAAATAGATTTTTCATTATTGGCTTACAAATATTTCATTTCATTTTATTGAGGTGCATTTCAAATTTTGCTTTTTTTGTGATGCTTGGTTCTGCTGTCTCTGCCAACAAATAGGGGTGGATGACAGATGTCGACTTCGTAAATTTTCTGTGACATTTCATCAAGCATGTCAAACCTTCAGAAAGAACATGAAGTTTTGTTGTTCTTGGACAACCATGTTTCACATCTATATTGAGGCTCTTGACTCCAAATATAATGGAATAACAATAATAACGTCTTCACCCCAGTACTCACAAAAATTGCAGCCTCTTGACAACAGTGTCCTTTACCCTTTCAAGATATATTAAATTACTTTTGCCACCAAATTGATGTGGGATCATCCAGGCGAAAATGTGCAGATCTCTAATATTGCAGTAATTGTTGGAGCTTTATTTCCCTTGGCTACGATTCCCAGAAACATATTTAAGTTAATGTTAATTCAGGCATACGAAATTCCTTGCATTCTTAATGGAAACGATGGCCATCAAAACGAAATACGCGTCATTTTGCCAGTAATGTTGGAAGCTTCGTAGGGTTACATAGGTTCGTGGGGTTCAAGTTGGTCTTCTTTTTTTTCTTGTCCGTTCATTGTCTTATGTCTTTATTTCTGCTCTGGCTAGAGCATCTGTAGTCACTGCAGACATAAAAATGAAAATATGATGAACGACCTACATCAGGCATCCCTTTAATTAGAATATCTACAATTAGCCAATACCAGGGGTTCATCCACTAGTTAACGACAGCTCTGATGGACTTAGTCTGCATTGAATGCCATTACCTCAGTAAAAAACTTGAGACCTTACATCAGACATGGAAAAACAATGACAGTGTATGACGGTGGGTTAAGGTGTTGACAATGGGTGACATTAGACATGAAAAACCATTTAACAAATAAATCATTGTTGTTCACAAGAGATTGACATTAAAAATACATTACTTTGGGGATGTGGTGGTGTAGTGGATTAGAGCGTCAACGCTTTGTAAATAGGCAATGAGGCTCTGGTTTCGAAACCCAGCTGAACCCGTCAAAAACCTGTAGCAGTCGCGCCGTGGAGAAAGGCAGCACGCATAACACAGGGATCCTTGATTGCTTTCAAGGATATGACGTTAAACATACGGTGATGTGTTTCAACACATCTTCCAAATTGGAAACGAAACAGCGTCATTAGATCGGGATTAAGTTCCCAGCGATAGTGCGCTATATAAATTGAATACATACATACATACATACTCAAGAAATTAGTTTATTAGTGTTGGCCAACTTTTAAAAAAACTCACACAACAAAAAATAATCGTTTATCTCGACTCTTCCCAAATTTTCAGGATTTTTGTTTTGTATTTGGCTCGCAGCAATCTCTACACTTGTGCAAGGGTCTAGAGACTCACTATCACGCCCGAATTCTAATTCATCTACATTTCGCTCTACTTGTCAGTGTTCAGTGTTGATTCTTAGTGAAGTTTGGCAATTTACTTTTTAATTGTGTTTTTTAAGGTTCCATAGTGGGTTTTTCAAATTTTTTAATTGAAATCCGATCATCACAGTGTTCGTGTGAATAACGTTTTCCTTTGGTGTCCCAAAAAAATCGAAACGGTCTTTCTTCCTGAACTTGTGTCAAAAGGTCAGACTTCTAAGCTGTGGGTCGATAGCCACTTTTGAAACCAGAAAACCAAAAACTATGTAAAGAAAATTACGTGATGTTGTGGATTATCAAAGACAAATCAAAGGCAAATGGTTGAAAAACCTACTATATGCAGATACAGTTATGGAGTGTTCTGTGTTTTTTTCAATCTCAATGTACAGTATCTTTCATATAAATCCGAATGCTTCCGTCACTTTTTTTATTTTTTAAAAATATTTTTGTATTTTATGCTTAATTTTAAAACATGAACTTTGTAAAGTAATCAATTCTACACATTATGTAAAATTTTGGAAGTTTAAAAAAAAATTAACATTAAATTAGGCTATTTGAAAAAAAATCGTTTTCGGATTTTTTTGAAAGATACTGTACTTATCTTTTGGAAAAAGTGTTGTGGGTGTAGAATCAAAATTACACGATATCATTCAGTGCCCTTCAATGATATTACATTTGAAATCCAAACTTCAAAACAGACCAAATCAGCCTAATTCTATACAAATATCTCTTCGTTGTTGGAAGACGTACTGGTAGTAAAGCAATGGACACGGGACACCGTTTCCGAGGTGAATACTTGTACTACAAATTTTGAATTCCCCCCATTGTTCTTTTTGATGTTGAAGCGTCATCTCACTTCAATAATTTATATATTAAGCAACTTTAGGGAACTGGTACTACTTCGTAAACAATTTAAGTCGGTGACCTTATGCATTAACAGTTTAGTCTTTTGAGTCTCTTTCTTTGAGTCTTTTGCAAAATTTTCTAGACATGACGCGCTTCTTTCCGAGTTAATATACTAGAACAGATTACTTTTGATATAAGTTTGTGTTTGGGCTCACCTTAGCATATTCACCATTTAACGAGGGTGATCGATAGTAGGACCGTTTATTATAATGAAGAAAACACTGAGATGTGATGCAAGATCCTTAGATGCCCGTCCTGGGCACTCTTTATCCCTTTCGGGCGGATACATCAACATTCAATTGTTTTGCACTTTGTTTGGGCTCTATTCTTTTTTGCCCGTTTCCGTCACGTGGTATGATACTCGAATCATGGCTATTTATCTCGCCCTTACAATAGCAAGTGAGATCACCAAGACTGCCCGAGCATGTGAATCACGTCAGAAGGCACTCTGGAACAGACAAATTGAAAAATTAAGTTTCCAATTATTTCGACATATATATTACATATGTGGTTGACGAGGAATTTATGTCTTTGTAATAATTTTTATAATTTTACAAGTTTTTATTGAAATTAATTTTTTTAATTTCAATATTTTTTCCCATTTGGAACTTCAAACGCGGAAACCGTTTCCACATTTATGAGGCTACCATCCGCTGTGCTCTATACGGCGGAGAAGTGGTACAGACACTTCTGAATACTGCATTTAAGGTGATTCAAATTAAGGAGAAAAAACCAAACGAGATTTGAACTGTCAGCTTACGCTCATAGATGTTGGAAAATGTAAAACGATAATTAATCCGAATGTCTCCTATTATTATTTTTTCCATAAATAAACTACTACAGCTTAATTACACGTAAGTCGCCGGAAACTTTTAGCCAGGACTGACGCCTACATGTTGATGTACGAGAAATTGTTTGCGGATAAAAAAAATTCCACTTTTTCGTTCATTCAAATAAAGACATCATTCGGCTCGAAGCATCATGGAGTGCTGTGGAGTGGAAAGTCCTATGCCTCCAGCGTTAGCCACTTGATCAGAATCCTCTTCCATCCCGTGTTTTTGAAGAGTAAGTCTGTGTGGGTATTTTCAGTTTCGAGGGAAACCATTTCCTTAGTTATGCCAATCGTTTATTTGGTTGTTGATTAATCCACGTCAAATTTAATCGTAGTTAATGCAATAATTACGTCACACAGTTTCTCACTCGATATTTCGTTGATTTGTGCGTGCTGGGGAAGATTCAATCGGTTGGTTGATTACAGTTTTCTTCGCCGAGATACTCCTGTTTCTAAATAAATGGACCATCCGATAATATATTTCAACAGGGACTTATTAAATAGCAGAATTTACAGCGAGTTTCAATGGTTTTAATCGTTTAGACGCTCATACTCGTCCCTTGCCTCTATGCCATTAGACAAAGCAGTCCAGATTGAAGACCTTTTTGCCAAATGATTGGAAAGGTGTTGTGTGGTGTCGTCTTCTTAATCACAATCGCCGTAATTGTCATGTATAAAAGGTGGTTGTGTTTTCTCAGCATCGACTATTCGTAGCCGGTGAATGAACATCGTAAAGCGATGAACATTCGTAAAGCGATGAAACTGCAGCCGGGGTTGCTAACTATCCACCTCAACAGGCAATCACCCTTCAATCCCCGTTTTTTTTAAATCCAGCAATGGACTGCAGTTGTCGACATGTCCAGCTTCTGGAACATCACACAGTTTTCTCATAGTGCAAATTCTGTAATAAACAAGCCTCAATTGAACGAAGCTCTCTCAGATAACAATTTTACGTTTATCACGGTTTATCAATTTACCAAAAGTAACTTTTTTAAAATATAAACGCTTCAGAAATCAGTAAACAGTTGTCTTACCCGCATAGCAGATTTGGAATTAAATTTGAAGGAAAAGGATCTGCAGGATCTGGGATTACAAAAAAAAGGATGCTGAAAATTATCTACAATTACCAAGAACTAGCAAACCGTCTATTTTTAAGGTTGAATCAAAATCAGATGATGAAAGAACCCTTAATAAATAAATTTTTATTAATTTTCACATCCGTTCTTGTTATTTTGTGATTGACATCATGATGGCAGGAGAGGAGAGAAGGCTTTCAAGTTTTTTCATCATCACATGCCCCATATAAAAGTTTATCCACCTAAGTATGTTGTTGTTCGACTTCTTTTACATCTTTAGGTATACATTCTGGGTCACTTCCTCACCAGTTTCAATTTACCAATCCAGAAAATCCTATAAGAGTAGATCATGTCTTGGAATTAGCTTTGCTTTTAGCTGATTTATTATACCTTTGATCTTTGAAACTTGAATAACAATTTCTTTGTCAGTAAGTTTGTCTTTTTTTTTATCGCCATAAGTGGTAATAGACGGGGGGTTTAACAGATTTATTTGTTAGAGAATCTGCTTTTCCTTTTTCGCCAGCAATTTTTTCTTCCTTTTTTTTCTTGCTTTTTCTGACATTTTTCCTACCAGCAGAATGGTGTTGACAGAAATAGAGTTGTCGCTGTTCCCCACCAGACGACACTAGTGGTATAGGGAAACGAGAGAGAAAAAGTTGCGCACTACTCGTGCGACACATCGCACTTGTGCAATCAGACACGGGTTGTACTAACGCGTATCATTATTATATTATTGGGTTAAAGTCTATTTTAGCCGACCAAAACCTTACTTAATTCTACTTTATTTTTACTTTATTATACTTAATTTTTTCCTTAATTCTCAATTATGACTACACACTCACTTAATTTACACTTTACTTCACTTCACTTCACTTTACTTTACTTCACTTTACTTAAATACGAGAAATTTCACGTACAACCTCTCTTTTCCCTACCGTGTAGCAGACTGGCATCCTGTCAATATTATTAAAACACTGTTGCCAAAAATTCATAATTAATACATAATAGTGAAATATTATTTATTTTATTTATTTTCACATCGAAGCAATGTCGGTTAGCACTGTGGTATAGCACTGGATTACAAATTCATGGCACAGTGGTTCAAATCCGAGATCAGGTGAAATATATAAATTAAATTTTTTTTTATTTTAAAGTAAGGGTCAATCAAGATTTACTTTACTTTTTATTTTAACGTTATATTATTTTATCCTACTTTATTATGAAGTTCATTGTGCCATATAAATACAGCTTTATTCAAATTATTACAGTTCACTTTATTATGATATAACTGTAAATGTTATTAAAACATTTTGCGTATCGAGGAAGTGTCGATTAGCGCTGTGGCATAGCACTAGAATTCTAACATAATGGTTGGTGGTTCAAATCCACGATCGATGAAAGTAGCATCAAATCATTATAAACTTTACTGTATTAATAACAACTTGTAAGTGGCAATCAAGTTGTTACTTTATATTACTATACTTTATTATTCATATAAAGGTCATGGAACTTTACTATATTATATCATGATGAAGATACTTTACTTTACTTTACTTTATTATGATTTTGACGTTTCATGTATACTTATAAGATAAAGTAAAGTATAGTAGGTTAGGTTAGGTTAGGTTAGGTTAGGTTAGGTTATAATAAGTATAATATGGCTGAAAAATTTCGATGTTTGTTGGCTGTTTTCGTTAACAAATCATTTAGCGTAAAAAGCGTAAGTTGAAATGGTGGGCTTTTGGGGGACAATTTGGATAAAAATAAAAAAAAGGGGGGGTTGGGGGGGTCTCCCCCCCACAAAAAAACATTCTTACTGCGATTCATTGCCAAACACTGCACATTGATAAAAAATTTACTTTCATATTTAAGTTTATCATGTGTTGCGTGGAAAACTTATCAAATAAAATTTTAATATTCAAAGTATAAGTATGGCTCAAATTGTGATGCATGCAACGTCTGAGAATTTCCGTAGCAGACGACACCTGAATTAGTTTGATTAATGACGGTGGTAGTGCAACATCTCAGGAATTAGATGGGCGTATTTTGACTAGACTTTTTGTAGCTAATAACGACTCAGAAGTGTATCACAGATTGTTCGTGAAACCAAAAACTCGCCATCTTAACTGCAGAATTTGGGATTTGCTTTTACGAAGAAATCATGTTGATTCCTTAATAAGGGACATAGAGTTGTGCTGTTAAGTTCGTTTTGTATTGCGGCAATTGGATTACCTTTAAGTAAATAAAGTAAGTGGTATTTTTACTTTACCTATCTAATTCACTTTGCTTTACTTAATCTAGATAAGTAACTAAGCGGGAATAAGCCCGAGCATACCGTAAAAATATAGTTGTTTTTGGTTATAGTATAGTAAAGTATAATGAAGTATGGTTTGATGCTTTATTATACTTTATTATACCCACCCAAAACCCCTGTATTTCCTCGCTACGCTCGGGCTCATTCCCGCTTAGTTACTTTTCTAGATTAAGTAAAGTAAAGTGAATTAGATAAGTAAAGTAAAGTAAGAAGTTGGTCGGGTAAAATAGACTTTTACCTATTATTGAAATTTATGATATTTGTTATTTAAATGAATTAATGTGTATAATAATTTAAATATAATTTTCAAAAATTTCCATAACACAAAGTAATTAAATAAACAATAGACATCGATAAACATACATTTGCCTTGAGTGTTTGTTTTTGCCGTCTGCTGTGTCGTCTGTGACCCTTAAAATGGATATTAAAGTGTTAGAGTCGGATTTTGAGAAGGACTTAGGGGAATTAAAAAATAACATTGAAAAACTATTGAAAGATGGTAAGTAACTTTATTGTTGTATGTAATAACTCATTTTTAACCTTTCTAACTTATCTTTAGCCAAACACATTCAGCAACTGAAGAACAGCAGCTACACACAATCAAGCCAACGGCTAAATAGGCAACTGAAGAACCTCAGACTATGTGCTAGGAAATTGAAGAAAAATACTCCAGAGGTAGGTTTTTGTAATTTAAACTTTTATTGTGTCATACTCTAGTGATGGCCATGGTGCACAGTTCTTTCTGTGTAATCATGAAAGTCGAGCCACCCACCAACCCTCAGCTGCTAACGGCAATCAAACCCCAGGTAAAAGCATTGTGGATTGCATATGTCGGGTTTTCATTCCCATTAAGTGGCTCGACTTCCTAATTCATTTTCTTCTCAAAGAAATTGTTTGAAATTTCAGGGGAATCAGGCTGGGATAACACTGAAGGTTGCAATTCATCCAACCTCGCGCATGTTCAAGTGTGAAGTTCGCAAAAAGGTAACTATTCTATTTATCCTCTCTTACAGATTTCTCTCTAATAATTTTTTTTTGTAATTTCAGTCCTTCATGAATCTGTTAGTTTAAGGAGCCATCGGATTAGCCACTTCAGGAAGCCGAGGGGAAAGTCTAACAAAGAAAATGGATGTTTGTGCCAGCCGCCAACTGCTCATTTACCTACATGCACCCACAATACCCATACCTCGATAAACATACATTTTCTCCTTGAGTGTTTGTTTTTGCCGTCTGCTGTGTCCTCCGTGACCCTTAAAATAGATATTAAAGTGTTAGAGTCAGATTTTGAGAAGAACTTAGAGGAAATTGAAAATCAGATTGAAAGACTCATGAAAGATGGTAAGAAACTTTATGTTGTATGTAATAACACATTCTTAATATTTTTAACTTACCTTTAGCAATAAAAATTCATCAAAAAAAGAAAAGCAGTAAACAACAATCAAGCAAACAACTAAATAGGCAACTGAAGTAGGTGCACGACGAAATCAACATCATGAAAGATCGGCTCTCTCGAGCCACCATTATTAGTGGCGAATATCAATCATTTTTACACCCTGCATACCAAAAATTTCTGAGTTTGCATCGGGAGCTCGTCAAAATTAGGATATCCCTCGTAGCCACACAAGAACTCTGTGAAGCCATGGTCGCGAAGCCGAGTGACACGGAGCATTTCTGTGTTGATTTGCTTTTTGCCCGAACGTAACCTAAGTTGCACTAAGCATTGTTTTCTCATTGACGTATTCATTTTTTAAAATGTAACTTTCTTTCGCTTATAACTTTCTACTTTAACTAACTTTCTTCATCCATTATTGTATTTAGAAAAGCATTTTAAGTACAGCTTCTTTAATCGATAAAATGCAAACACCCCGGTTTACAATCCTACAAAAAATATATTTTGGTTTCTATATAATATGTATTAACGTGCGTATTGAAGAAATCACCAGTAATGAAATTACTTTTTGCTATGGACATTTGTTTGTCCTATAACTGGACTTCAGTTGACATTTTGAGGCCGTTGTCAGCCATTTCTTTTTTATGTTCTCCAGACGTCTGGGAAAATCTCAATGGATGACAGTGGCCTATTGTTTTTTTGGCCAGAGAGCAAAAAAAAACGTATTTACTCACAATTTGTTATTGTTGAAGGCCATGTAGAGTTGGTGAAATAATCAATGTGAATTGGAATTGGTTTGCATAGATTCTGCAAAATATTTGAAAACATTTGGAGAGGAGAAAAGTAACCTGGAATAGTCTGACAATCTCTTTTTTATGTAATCGTCGTAGCCAGAAGGTGAATTTCCAGAACTCCTAGTGAAAAACGACATTCTTTTTGTATTTTATTTTTTCTCGTGTCTTTGACCTGCCGTCGTTTCGATCCATCCGTCACAACTCTGCGATCTTTGAATTTAATTTGGATGTGTCTGAGCAAAATACGATGTGTATTTTCTCTTCCAACCAGTCATTATTAACTTCCTCCCTCATCGAGAGAGGTTTAGGGGTGACGTTGCCAAGTCACAACAATCTTAGCTATGGGTGTGCCAAGGCGGTTTCCGATCGAATTAGTTTTGGTCACGTGATCTCTAAAAACCAAAAGCGTTGCTGAAATTTAAATCGAAAGCCTCAGTATTAAAAAAGTTTCAGCATTGCCAAACTGTTATATAGAGATCTTTGAACAAATTCATTGGTTAGAAACAATACAACAGAAATATTTGCCAATTAATAAAGACGGGTTAGTCAATAAAGGCGTCACTCAATAGTGGTGGAATGAATAGGAAATGAAATCGAGTGATCGACTCTTACCTAAAGCAAGTTTTTTCCAAAATAAAAATTACAAGTGTTTTCACTGATAATGTTAAAAAATAAGAAATTTTTCCAAAATATGTCGATTTTAATTTAGAAAATTAATAATTGAAACAGAAACTATAGTTTTTAATTTCAAAAATTAATTAAAATAGTAAACAAGAAATTCTCGAGTTATAGTTCGCTCATCTTTATCTTCCCAATAGCCTTACAGTACATTTCAAAATCAAATTTTACTTGGGTACTGAACAAAAATATGATTGGTCATATTAATGTTAAAACTCATAAATCATTCCGTAGGAAACATTTATTCTAAATCTTAAAGTAAACCTACATTAAAAAAAAGTAGTATAATAAAAAAATTGTCTTTTTTCAATACTGATTCAAAAGTGATAAATTCTGAAAATGGCAATGACGTAAATTGAAACTAAATCGAGCTGTACAAGAACTTAAAAAGCAGCTGATCGAAAACTAATTCGATAGAATACCACCTGGACGCTCTTGAAGTAGTATTAGAGAAGTGAGCACGGTTGCCAGGTAGTTGTCCTCCTTTATTCTTACTTCATTGGTACGTGCCCTTTGTAAACACATACCGCACAATTTCTTCTTTCCTCTTGCTAGCTGTAGACAAGGTTTCGTCCTGGTGATGGTGGTTACCAATATATTTGCGCCATATCGTGATACAAGATATATCGCGTGAAACACATCGGATTTTGATGTCGATGCAATATTTTTTATGCATAAAATTCTGAAACCTTTAGGGTTTGAACCTCTGCCTACAAGCTATTCTGCTTATAATACATAGCTCTAACCACACAGTTATGAATAGATTAACTTAAATATAGTGAAATGAAAAGACATCATCAAGTATGAACATCATGATTTCTGAAGGAATAGCAGCTTTTCTTCCATTTCTAACGACAATTTTGATCACTTCGGAGAAATTAATTCTCCAGCCGCTGAAAAAGCTGCCTCTTGAGGAATTGAAGTCGCGGGAATACCATTTAAAAAAATTATTTGGGTTAGGTTTTTGAATATGCTGTGGTCAGCTTTGGAATGCCACCACTGCAAAGGATCATCCTTTCGGTCCAGATAGGCCATTTATTTGCACTCAGAACAAGATTGAAACCATAAGCTCCCCCGTTGGTCGTTGGTCGACTTGCGTTGGCATTTAGTTCATTGACCTTAGCGTCATGTTCACCCCAACAATAAATAAAGACTGCTAGAGGGTTCTCTTCGACCTACCTTTTCCTCTTGAGTAAAAAAAAAAAGAAGAATGATGGGTTTCCTCTCCACCCAGGAAGGATCAGAATGATACGGGTTCTTCAAAATTATCAATAGAATTATGTTTTTGCTCTATTTTGGTATTTGGAAATCATGTACCTAGGGTCCAAGAAATTAACAACAGAAAAAAATGCCACTTTGGAGCTCTCCTATCGGAATCTTCTTCTTCCATATAATGGAATCGGGTTCGTAAGCTACGAAACAAACGACGCTAAAAAATGGACCAAAATGTGAATGTTGGGCCATTTTCTGTTCTCCCCGCTAGATTCTTACTAAGAAAAGCAGTCACCATTTTCATTAGTGGAAGAACCTTGAAAACAAATCGAGATAAAAGCATTAATTTTAAGAGTTAATCTAATTTTAATGTTTATATTACTCTGGCAATTGATTGGTATTTTTGAGACGAAAGTTCTCTCGAAATTTACTCACAAAGAGCTAATATTTTAACGAAATCTTTCACGAAATCCCACTTATCTGTGCTAAACATCAGATTGGGTTTAATGAGTTCACCGAGAATAGCGTTTATTTGGAACTTTAAGTCCAACATGCTATTGATCATAAGGGATTGAGTGTTCCATCGGGTTTATTTAATTTTTTTATTTATAGTGCTTATTTAATGTACACACAACAAGATGACTCGTGTGAAAAAAGTAATGAAATTGGGGAACTGTTTAAGGATATAATAAAAAAAGACGGACAGGGTATCTCTGATGGCCAATTGCAACGTATGGGTTCCCATTGCATTAGACTTCAATTATAAAAATATGAATTTTGTTTTTTTTTCTTTTGAAATGGTTTTACGGTTCATTTATTTAAAAAAAAAACTGCTTTTTGCCTTTCTACCGGGACCAAATTTTCTTTCCGGATGTTTTGATTGTGGTTGATCGGTCGTAGTTGATTAAAAAAATTCTCTTTTTAGAGCTTTCATTTTGAAGAAGATTGCAAAGTAGGCTCCAATAGACAATGGTTGGGTCGGAGATTCAGCAGAAGACCCAGCTTTTGGAAAATCAAGTCAATTTCCAGCCCTGTCATTGGAAGAAGCGTTTTCTCAATAAATTCGGTTTTTAGGAAGGGATTCATGACTCATAAAATCTTCACTCTCGCACTTGCGCTTATCGAACATTTTTTTTTCATTTCCCAGATTTTAGTTTTCTTTGTTGGATTTTAAAGAAAATTTAATTTGGTTCGTAACCAGAAATTTAATAAAACTTCAGAAAACATTTTTGGGGGCATTATCTTTCTAACGACAATTGAAGTATTGCATTAATTTTATTGCAATAGCGATTCTAGGCATCGAAAATACTTAAGGACTTTGGAAGCTTCAGTCAAAAAGGCATTGTAATTACTTGTAAAAATTTTTCTTGATGAATTTTTTTTATCTTATACTTTCTTTAATGATGTTGGTCCCGGAAATCTAGGAGGCAATACAGGTGAATGGTGAATTTCCATTTATTCTTATTCTTTGTGATTTTCATCACCAAACTTGAGAATGACAATGAAATTGTAATTATTCATTAGCAATGACTCAAGTCAAATTTTATAAGAGAATCTCCAGAATGTGAAGTAAGCATGTTGCTCGAAGGAAAAATAATGTGTTGAGTTAAATGTTAATCATAAACTCAATTTTGATTTGAATTTTTATTTTAAGACGGAGTAGTTTTTATTCGTTGCTTTTGATTGATTCCAGACAATTTTTTCATGCAAAAGGAGTCAGTGTATTCCTCAGATTTTCCAAAAGAGGGCTGTATTATCGACGGACGACGAACATTATTGTACCTTTCTTGAATTTATTGTTGTTGCATATAAATCGGAAGCGGATAATATCGACGAGGTACAGAATTACGGTGGTAGACGCTTTTTGTGATGAAAGAAGTAGACTATTATTGTCCTTTCATATCTGAAAAAGAAGACTAAAATATTAGATTGCTTACAATAGCATAAAAAAAATTATTGAATATTATGCTATTGCTGTGCAATCTGATCAATTGTATTATTTCCCAGAGCAACTATAGATTATCGATACAATATTGCCCAAATTTCTGTTCATGTTGAACCAATTTAGGAAAAAAAAACTTTTAAGATAAGTCTAAAATGTTAGATAAAATTCAAATGAAAAATTATTTTTTTTATAAATTTTAGCCATACCTATCAGAAAGTCTTGCTTTTCAGGTGAAGTTGTGGTTTTAACAGCTCTTTTAAAGCTATCATAAAACTCGAGCGATGAAGAGTGAACGACCATTGATCGTTGTCGTGGTAATGCGAGAGGAAGAAAGGGGATGAATGGCAGTGTGGGGTACGGCGATGGAGGCGACGGAGGTGACGGAGGCGACGGTAAAGGAAGGAAAGCGGCGAGTCGGATAAGGTTCAAGAGGATGCCACGCATAACAAATATAATGGTTTTTAAGCTGCAAATATACCATTACTTGAATAGATTACTTTAACTTAAAATGATTAATTTATATCGAAACTTACAGCTTCGTGAAAATGAAAACAAAGTGGGGAAAAATACTCGGTTTCCAGTTCTTGGAGAAACGATAAAACTTCACCCCAACTATCAAAAGTCTTTTCTGGCTTAAGATTTGCAAGAACCATTCATTCGCAAAATTACACAGTCGCAGAAAATATAAATTTGTATTATTCAAGAGACAGAGGTGGATTTACTTTTTTCGTTGATTTTTCTGAAAATACGGAAGAAAAGGTGGAAGCCGCCTAAAGATAAATTCCCCCAGATTTGACCCCTTTTGGTTTTAATGAAGCTAAAACAAACGAGGCGTAATGAAACAAGAACCTTGAGAATTTACCATCCTTTGCTTCCTTCCTTGTCGCTTGCTGGCCTTCTTCTCCTACTTCTCAAGATCATAGTTTTTTCCAGGAAAAGAAACATGCAGATGGTTATAATAATTGTCTTTCAACTCAACAGTTGAAAGTAGGTGATGGTGTGATTGCAAAATATTTCATCATTGACATCCATATCGTGGCTTCTAACTGTGATGAAGGACGAAATAAAATAAAACAAACAGCAAAACGAACAACGTAAGTCAATTTTCAAAAAAAAATTCTTTATTTCCATAATAAAAGTTTTCCTTTTTGGAATGCTTTTGGTGCTTTTGATTTTTAGGTTTTTCCATTGCTGAAATGTAATTAGCATAGTTAGTTATTGCAGGCAAAAGTAATTTGATTAAAACATAGTCGACTAATTTCCTGTTATTGATCGGAATGTCAGGAGTAGGACCTTCCCCACAAGACATTGTATGAAACTTCAGAAGATGTGGCTTGATAAATTCAACCAAATCTTTTACGATGTGTGTTGCCCCGTGTATAAAAGGAACAACTTTTCTTAGAAATTTATCGATGGTGACGAGCCAGGAAGCAAAACTCAAACTCAGGTATAACAATTCTCCTCTATGTAAATTGTATAAAGATTTAGAATGAAGTCTAGAAGCAAAAGGTCAAAAAAGTTATTACATGTTTCGAAAACCATGTTAAAGAATCAATCTTTTGCTGATTGGTTTTATTGATTGTTTCCAGTTTTCCAATGCAATTTCGTCATTTCTTTCGTTCATAGAAACATCTTACTATACATACCCCTACTCGCGATACAGCTGCCGTTCTCGTTTGTTTGAATGGGTAATCTAGTAAACAAAGTAAGGAATTGTAAATTGAGGTGTGAGTAAGGATTTTTTCGGTCTCACCCTGGGACTTTAGAGTTAGCTCATCAAGAAGAATTCTCAAATTTATTGACATCATTTAAAGTCCGTACCTTTGGGGAGGGGTGGGGGGTTCATTCTTCAATTCCTCCAGTAAATTAGCCGTTGTCTCCTTGTTGATTTTAATTGGACAGTTGCTATGAATTGACAAATGACTTGCTGACTAAGCGATCCTACGCAATGCTCACCTGTATTAGTTAAACGATAGTCATACTTCATGTGTAACCTATTATTTACAATATTTCTTTTCTTAGGTGGTACGTATGTGACTCGGCTGTACAGTAATTTGAAGTGGCTTGACTGTATGGTGCAACAGCTGTAATTGGCGAAGGAATTGACAAAAACTTTGCGGCGGAATAGCCTGAATTATTGGCAAAGAACACACCACCCACCACTTGCGATCTAAAGTGAAGTTTACGGAGCTTAGCGAAAGGAGCAGCGCAGTCGAATTCGTTTGCTAGAGAGAAGGAGGAGAAAAGGTCTAATGCTGAATTTTATCTCCAAGCAAAAGTTATGTGATTGGGAAAATAATTAACTGCTTAAAATTTTGTTATTTCAAAATACTACATTGAAAATAGTTTCAGGGTTTTGGTTTAATTAATATTAGAACTTATTTCTTTCTTGTCTGCACCCTTCCCTTGCAACTTTGCCAACACTCATGACAACAAAGAACTTTACATGCCAAATGCATTCTTAGTCAATCACGCCAAAGTTGGCAAACCACATATACTGGAGATTTAAAAAGATCAGTAATTCCATACCAAAACCTCTGGTTTCGATTTTTATGTGATTGCTAAATGCGATTATGCGTTCAACTACTGTCAAGCTACTGTTTTGATGAAAGTTGATTGTTCGTAGGTAAGGATTTAGAAAATCCTCTTTTTAGAGCTTTTCCTTTTGAAGAAACTTGCCGTGTAGGCTTCATAGACAATGGTTGAGTCGAAGATTAAACAGAAAGTCCAGCTTTTGAAAAATAAAGTCCTGTCCTTTTTTCATCAAAATTGTTCTTGATGGATTAATTTTGTTTTTATCTTGTTCTTTGATCTTGATCCAGGAAATCGAAGAACTGAAATATTAGATTGCTTGTTTTTATTTTAATATTATACTATTTCTCTGCAATCTGATCAATTGCATTATTTCCCAGAGTAACTAGAGATGATCGATACAATGTTGCCCACATTTCTGTTCATGTTGAACCAATTTAGGAAAAAAAACATCTAAGATATGTGTCTTACAAGTACATTACATGCATATTGGGAAGATGGTCATC
This sequence comes from Daphnia pulex, assembly GCF_021134715.1. NCBI lineage: Eukaryota > Metazoa > Arthropoda > Branchiopoda > Diplostraca > Daphniidae > Daphnia > Daphnia pulex. Next base: position 1,063,833 of record NC_060024.1, on the reverse strand, counting down.
GCAGTGGACTATACCATCACCGGTAACAAAATAAAGTTAACTTTCATCATGATAAGGAAACGTAGTATGGTGAAGCTTTGAATTTTTGAGCCGACTGACGAATTGACGAGAACTGGCCTTTTTCCTCCTGCTGCTTCCCAGTAGCCTCGCCAGTAGCCTACTGGCAAAAAATTGTTTTCTTGCTCAAATGCACGATGATCTTAAACTTCAAAGTAGCAGGAGTAAAAAAAGTCCAACTGTAAAGAATCAAGTGAAAGATGGAACCAATGACGCTTTCCCATTCTTTGTTACCCTGCCTGAAAGTATACTTTTAGATTTATGTACTGAAGGCTATAGTATTTGAAAAACATAAAATGTTAAAAATTAAAATTGGATAGGAAACCTAAGGCTACAAGTAGTTAGCGATATCAGAGTGAGACATAGATAGCACCATCGTAGATAAAATATATTTTTTTAATTTGACATTTCAGGCCCATGTTTTGCGACATTCAGGCCCTGGGCCTGAATGGAACGGGCCTGAATGTCGTACATCCTTTGTAAAGCTACCATAAATCTCCTAGCGGTAGTTAGATTTATAATTCACTTTTTAAAACGATTAAACACTGATTTAAAAATATGGAAATGACACAGACTATGTTTGGCATTAATAAAGTTGTCTTTTGCGCTGCCTTTTTGGCGCAATCCGTTACTATAACTTTAGTCTTAACATCGTCGTTGTACTAGAAAAATATATCAAATAACTTTTTTAAATTTAATGTATGCGTTACATGTCGATTGGTGTCGTACATGTTCTGGTGTGTACATGTCTTAGTGAAGTAGCTCAAACCCAATAGTTTTTTCTGTCGTCTCTTTGCGAGCAAAAAACTAGCTCCTATCCAAAATTATCTTTCACGATAATGGTGTAGAGCAGCATGCTATTTAATTGGTTCTGTGAAGTGCTAATTTTTTTGCTAAATCGTATTTACCCTGTAATTTGTGTCTTCTATATTCAATGCCTTTACCCGATACATATTTATTGAATTCAAGGTTTACTTCATGGGCCACTTTGGTTGGGGCAACATACATTCTAACAGCTGTGTCCACGAAATTCGTCGTTATTTAATTAAAGTTATTTAATTTGCTGAAAAATGTAAAATGGTGAGCAAAAGAATTTTGCCGGTGGGAAATTACTTCAAAATGTGGTACAAAATGTTGTGTTTCGTAGAAAGAAGGTTTTGTCTATAAGTGTTAAGTAATGGTCCCTCTAGCAGGAACAAGAAACTTTTCCAACGTGGGCTGGTAATCGATTGACGGAATATAAAAGGAAAGTTACACACAAACTGATTTTGATTCAGCCGCGAGTGGTGGACAGGAAATTGGTGGTCTAAAATGTTTACAAATATAGCTTTCTACTGAAGGTGGAATATCTGTTTGCACAACCGCAGATTGTTGGTCTGCTAGAGGAAAATCATATCTTGGCGTAACTTGCCATTGGCTTGATTGTCTCACACTCGAAAGAAGAAGTGTGTGTCTGGCTATTCATCGTATCTTTTGAAAACACACAGCTACGATTTGTCGGCTAGACAATTATAATAGATTCATGGAGAATTTGGATTACAGGATCAAACTATTCTAACATTGACAGACTCCGGCTCCAATTTTCTTAAAGCGTTTAGATTATTTGATGGTAATCCAGCACAGACAGTGGTACCTACTGAAGACAGTGACTGTGACACTCGGGATGAAAATGATGATGATGTGGTAATTAAAATTGCTTGTATTTTTTTCCATATCATTCTTATTATTGAATATTCGTTCTACCAGCCGATGTCGAATGGCATTTGATGTCTTTTGAAGAAGAGGATGAGCGTTATAGGCTACCGTGGCATTTCAAATGTTCAGCACATTTACTAAATCTATTTGCCTCGAAAGGATTCAGCCTTAAAAGATAAGAAATTTAAAGAAGCGTATAATTCGGCTTTAGGCAAGCTCCAGGATTTGGTCAACAAACAAAGTTGTTCTTCATTACAAAGTGATAAAATTAAGGAGTTGCTTGGTAATTAATTAGTTTGTTTTTTTCTCCTTCGAACCAATTAAAACCTTTCATTTTCTTTAGTCGTTTTGTTTATAGTACCAATGCTACACGATGGAATGCATTGTATGATGCTGTTCACCATGTAAATAAAATTGCCAAAGAAAAAAATGGAAAAAAAAACTTTAAAGTTGTGTGTGACTACTTGAAAGTTCCCAGCCTGACAGCTACAGAATACTTCATTAATGAATAATTAACTGTGATGCAGCCCATTGAAATTGGATTGGACATTCTACAGGGAGAGAAGGACGTTACTTCCGGAAATCTACTATCTTCTATAGTAGTTATTAGGAATAGTTTGAATAATCTAAAGAATCGAGATGAAAACTCTACCCATCCCTCTCTTAATATGTTACTCCCATTAGTTGATGCCCTGTTAGAATTCTTGCAAAAAAGATTTGACATCTTTTTTAGGCAAGAGCATTTTCAGTTGGCGGCTGCACTGCATCCAAAATTTTAATTGAATTGGTTAGGGACTAGCGAAAAAGATACCAGACTGAAGAAACAAATCATCAGCAAGATTGAAATCAATCTAAGATATTTAGACGTCTCTGATTCTACTAAGCCAACACCCCCCCCCCCCCCAAAGTCCAATATGTTTGTCCTTTCTCTTCAATAATCTAAATTCAATAAGTAATAAATTTTTTCTCAAAGTATCGAAATTCTATCGACTATTCTATTGCCGATGAAATTTTTTTCCCTTTATCGTTCGATTAACGAACATGAAAAAAACCAAGAATCGGTATCGATATCGAACATATTTTATTTGTATTATCGTTCCCAACCCTGGCAAATAACAGTTTCATGTTTAAATTCCAATTTCTCATCAAGATGTTATGATCTGGGTTTCGGGATCACAGAGAAAGGGTTGATTACTAGGAAAGGATTACTCAAGAGCTGTAGAGTGAACGATCACGGATCGTTGTCTTTTTTATATGAGAGGAAGACAGGGGGTGAATGGCAGTGCGGACCACGCCGGCGAGGGCGACGGACGAGGAAGGGGAGCTGGAGGGAGTAGGAGAGACAAGTCGGATTCGGTTCGAGAGGTTGCCGCGCACATAAAAGATAATGATTTTTAGGCTGCACAATATTCCATTACTGGAATACATTGCTTCAACTTCAACTTATTAATTTATTTTGAAACTTTTAGATTTTTTGTATGAAGCAACTGTTTGTTTTTGTAAAAAAAAACGAATTGGGGGTAATAATTCACTGTTTCCAGTTCTTGGAGGAACGATAAAAATTATTCCCAACTATCAAAAGTCTTTTCTGGCTTTACCAAAAGACATTGTAACACATTTCAGGAGGTGTGGTCTGATAAATTAAACCAGATCTTTTACGATGTGTGATGCCCCGCGTATCAAAGAAACAACTTTTCGCTGAAATTTCTTGATGGTGACGAGCGGGTAACCAAAACTCCAACTCGGGTAAAACAATTCTCCTCTATCTAAATGGTTTTAAGATTAGAATTTAAACTAGGAGCAAAAGCTAATGACAGTTATTACCTGTTTCAAAAACGAATTTTAAAAAATAATTCTTCTGCTGACTGGTTTCATTGATTGTTTCTAGTTTTTCAATGCATTTTCGTCATTTCTGTCGTTCATAGAGACATCTTACTATAAATCCCCCCACTCGCACGACAGCTGCCGTTCTCGTTTCTTTGAATGGGTAATCTAGTAAACAAAGTTATGAATTGTAAATTGAGGTGTTAGTAAGGATTTTATAGGGGTCTCACCTGGGACTTATTTAGGGTTAGCTCATAAAGAATGCCTAGTGTAGAATTCTCCAATTTATTAACATAATTTAAAGTTTGTACGTTTGGGGGGATTTACCACTTGTCGACTCCTTCATTAAATTAGCCGTTGTCTCGTTGTAGATTTGAATTGGGACGTTGCTAGGAATTGGCAAATGACTTGCCTACCTGCTGTAGAAACCTTTCTGTTTCACAAAGCCATTCTACTTTATGCTCACCTGTATAAGTTAAACGATAGTCATATTTCATGTGTCCCCTATCGTTTACAATCTTTCTTTTCTTAGGTGGTACGTATATGAATCGGTTGTACAGTAATTTGAACATGCTGGACTGTATTCTGCAACAGCCGGAATCGTTGAAAGAGGAAAAACGTTGCTAGGGGAATAACCGGAATTGGCGACGGAGAAAACATGGCCATTTCCACCTCTTGCGACGGAAAAGTCGAATTCTTAGTGTTGTATCCTGAAACAATTGGAATTTCCGATAGTTCAATCAACAGGCTGTCACGAAGTTACCCTGCTGCAAGTTCTTCTTAATTATTTGTCCCATCTTTATCATCTCGTTCTGCTTAATAAGTTGAATGTGCTTCTTTTGAAATACAGTAAGCACATTGACAGAAGGAAACGCCGCAGTCGTATGAATTATTCTTTCGCAATTTGCTATTCGTTGTAATGGGCTATTGTCTTATTTTAAGTTTACAATAAATTTGAGAAATTTTCCCCATTCTACGCCGAGACTGTCGTAAAACCGAAAGGCCTTTTCGTTGCAGGACAGAGAAACTAGAGTTTAGTGAAAATCGTTTTGGATTATTTGAATCAGCATTTAGTCTACCGTGGAAAGGTTCACTCTTTGAGCAGTTTTAAAAACCATTTCACTGTTTCCATTTCTTGTGCCCTTAGTAGATGTGGAGAGAAAAAAATACTGAGACTCTTTTTACTTTCTGCAAAGTTGATTCAAAAAATTTAAACTACACGAATAATGTAAGGTCTTAATTTGGAATGAAAATTAACTCACCCGAGTACGCAAATTGTTGAAAAGTTTTCTACTGTACTCGTAATATCATCATTGTGTTATTCCCTCCAAAGTTTGATATCTCGCATTTTGTCGTTTGAAACTACCGAATAGTTTAATTTGACAGATGGTCAATTTTGTGAATTGAGTAACTGCGCCTGATTCAAATTATTAAAAATTGTGGTCTCCCCACTAGAATATTGCCTTAGAACTTAATTGTTTTAAGTATCTGGCGTTGTGAATGGAATAGCAGATTTATAATCCTAGCGTTTTTAGTCTCAGTGAATCCCCTTGTATAATCGCTTTCTTTAAAATGTTAACTGCACACGCAAGACTTATATTCCCTTTAGCCTTTAGCTCTCTTTTAAAGCCACAACTCTTGGTAAAACTGTCGACCCATTTTGTTCCCATCACTTCTTCGAAGGAAATTAATGATACATTACGCTTTTACCTTTTCTAGGTTTCCCCCTGGAATTCCCACAATCTTTAATTCTACACGCAACACCCATTTCGTATAGACTGAGACTTTTGTTAAGGTTTGGAACTTGAATGGCTCCGTTTTTCACGCACACGTGACATATATTTGCCCCGAGCAATAAAAACTGGTACGCTTATGCATTTTACGTATAATATACTATTTAAAAATGCAGAAGCTTTCAATCTATTCCTTTAGTTAGTAAGTTTTAGCAAATGAGAATCAATGATCATCATCATCCAATGAAATTACTACTATAAAAAAAACAAGCCTTACAAGTGTGTGTAAAAGAGAAAATCGATACACCACTAGAGGTAGATTTTTAACCTTTCTGGTATACATTAACTATTTCTTACATTAACATTACAATTTTTGAAATCAGGTTCGATCAACAAGTAGAAAAAATATCTTCGTGATCAGCCAGCACCCGCAGCAGTCATGTTGTTATATCAGCTGATAACTCGAAGAAGTCTTGCTATATTTCTTTTTAAAAAACAATTTTTTTAATTATTATAGTCCTCCTCATACTTTTTTTTTTGGGGGGGGGGGTGGGAGTGGGTGTCTCATTTTAACAAGCGATCTCCCACTCAACGTGACCGAAATACCCCCTTTTTCCGGAGGTCCTTTTCGGATCGTAATCCAGAAAGGGACTCTAAAAATCATGACTAGGTCTATTCTTCTCAGAATCTATGGCGATTCCAATGGAATAAAGTCCGTATTTTTATTTTTTTTGTTCCCGAGATAATCGGGATTTAAAATCGTGAAATATCACGAAAACCCAAAGTCTCCTCCTCCGATTACATTGCTTTCAGCCGTATATTCGGCTCTTACAAAAAAATAATTAATGCAAAATGTAGCCCTATCATCCCTCTTCCAAAATTCAAAAGGATTTTTTTTAATTCGTTGAGATGTTTGAAATATCACGATTTTCATGATACCCTATTTCGATCCATTTTTCATGCATTTTACTCGGCGATGCCGATTGCCGTATATGTGCTTTTCGCCCCCTTTTCTGTCAACTCCTTCGCTTTTTCCATTTTTTCCTATGTATCAGGTCGCATTTGTATCGATATACAAGTCTAGATACATAGGAAACAGTGACGCTTATACGCTTGCATGAATTTTTTGTTAACGTCCCTACCGTATTTACAAAAATATCGCCATTTCTTGCCCCAAGGGAAGAAAGAAAAGAAGAGAGGAAGGAAGAAACTCAGAGGAGACAAAGGGGTGCGCGGGGTTCCATTTCCTCGGGGCAGGATATAGTCTTTGAAAACAAAATGCCTTTTTCTTAGCAATTCATAATAAATAGACTACAATTATTATCCAGGGGAAATAAAAATTAAAAGATTACCTGATAACCAAGGAATGTAGTTATCCAATCAAGAATAACTAAAGACGACTGAAATGGGAAACATAAAACTAATAATGACACCGGCGAAACCAGAGGGGGGGGGGGCGGGTAGGTGAGTCGGATAAGGCGTCGCTTGGTGATCGTGGACATCGGAGACCTGAGTTCGACTCGCCTGGTGAGCATAGTTGCTCCCATACCCTGGCACTACCACTACACATACAATACAGATCTCTTCCTACACAGCTGGCACTAGCTTAGCTCTAGTAAAACGTACACAATGATGGTACTTCCATCCCCCCCCCCTTGGGGCTTCTTCCACACAACACAAGACTTACACTGCTCATGCCATCGCCCAAAAATAAAAAAAGACAAATCTCTCGTCGGTGCAAGAAGGTCATTTAGTTGAAGACCAGATGTCTGCTAAACATAGCAGACGCACCTAATCCTACCAATACCAATACCAATACCGGCCAAACCAGAGCCATTAACTATGGTTACCCGACTCAACGTTAAAGGCTTCCATTAGCTTTTGGCGTCGTCTTGAATTCCTGACGACAATCACTGCCACCTGGTTGGTGTGTAACAACACTACGTGCCAGGCGCAACCTTACTACCATTTGAAAATTCTAAGTTCTAACAACACTGATACCTTTTGGGAAATTATTACTTTACTAATTAGTCTTTATAGGTTTGGTTTACTATCTTAATTGGTTTCCTTTCAATATTTTGCAAGCTAATTAAATTTAGGTAGCTTACATAAAAAAAAGACTTTACCTTCGCTTGGACCGAACCAATTGTCCTTGCTTCCGTACCTCGCCGCACTAGCTGGACTACTTCCTATTGAAAACGAACGTATTTTTCTGCAATGGGTTTGTAAGATTTTGAAACGATGGCTCAGCTTTCGCCGTTTTCTGTAATAAGTTGAGACTATCGCCGCTAGTGGCGTGACCATCTCGTCAGGAATTCGAGGGGGCGGAATAGAGTTTGGTGGAGGCATGTCCGTAGAGGATCCATCAAGACGACGCCGTCTCCGAAAGAATCTTCCGCCATAAGAGATGGAGAACCATAGTAAATGACTCTGGCAAAACTCTATAAGCCGCCATGCAAGAACAATTACCAAGTTCATGTCCGAAATTTTTTTCCGTTTAAATAAAACTGGCAACTGATATTAGCCTATCTATTCGCTCATATTAGGTAACATGTCGAATAGGTCCCATTGTCAAATTATTACATGTGTGCCAAAAGTAAATGTAACCGATTGTTTTAAATTCCAGTAATTGTGGCTAAAAGATCCAAAGCTCTTATGTCCCGACGAATTATGTCCCGACGACTTAGCCTAATTTCCAAACGACACAAGTAGCAAATATTAAAAATGATGCGTACGGCTATCGAATACTAGCATCGTAATAGGCGGTAATAGGATACCGAAATAGGATTCTTTTCATTTCGCCATTGTCATGGCCGACCGGTACGAAGATCCTTAACATCCGAAGGTGACCCGTTATAATGGCGACGCTGTTCTTGATCAATTCACGTCGCAGCTGAAACTCTCTGTAATTCCCTCCAACAAAATAAGTCTGTATTACCACGCGTTGCTGGATTACATATAATAAAAATAATCTAAAACCGATTGACATTCACGCAGTACAAGCTATTTGAAGAAAACCAATTTAAATTCTGTCGCTAAGCTGAAGGGATGCCAAATTTGAGAATAAATAGCTTGGGACAAATGACGAATGGACATTAATGCCATTTATCATTATGGGCATGGGTATGGAGAGGTGGTTCCCAATGACAGTGTTAAATTTCCCATTAGGGGATTCGACGGGAAGGTACTTTTTTACAAGCGAATTTGTATGGAGCTGATAGGGAGGTTGTAGTGAGTCAGCGCCATCTAGGCTCTTGCGACATATGGGCATTCCACTACAACCTTTTAGTAAAATGAGCGGACGACCCCTTACAGGAAATTTAACACTGTCATTGACTCATTGGGAACCACCTCTCCATACCCATGTTATGAGACATAATTGGGTAAAAGTCTAGTTTAACTACCTGGTTTTTACTTTATAGTACTGTACTATATGCTAAGTATAGTAAAGTATCTAAGCGGGAATGAGCTCGAATGCAACGAGGATAAACAAGGTATTTGGGTGGGTAAAGTAAAATACAATAAACTATAGTGTAATAAACAATTCTTTACTTTACTTTACCAACCCAAAATCCCCGTATTTTAGCACGTTTTGCTAGTTCTCTGCTTCGCTAATCCATTGTTTTTTAACTCCATTATTTAAAAATTGAAATTAGACTTATAAACGACTTAATTACTGTTATTGACTCATTTTTTACGATTTTATAGCTTTATAAGTACATAAGCAAAGTGCAATCGGACTTAGAAAATTTTCAAACCGTTTATAGCTCATAGTTCACCCAATTGTCCACCAGGCAGCGCTGATCATAGCCGACCACTGGCTTCAGCCGAGACAGCCGATTCCAATTTCCAACCATAAGTTCCCCCACCATACTAATACCATGGTGTATTAGTATGGTGGGGGAACTTTGGTTGGAATCGGCTATCTCGAATGAAGCCAGTTTCCGGACAAGAGGCGGAGCTTAGTGCAAAAGTCGAAATTCTTAACAGCCAATTGCAGGGCTGGTCGGCTATTGTCAGTGCCCTCTATGAACCAAAATACATATCTTTTGTAAAATAATTCGTCTGTAAAAGAGTATATATATTTAACTTTTTTGAGTGCAGATATTAACCGGTTGACGCAGTGGTTAGAGTAATGAGCCACGACTTTTGAGGAATAAGGTTCGCTTCCTTTATTCATCATTTTTTTTTCATATTTTTTTTCTATTAATTTTAAAATAATTAAAGCTCAAAAAATAATACTTAATTATTGTTATTGACTCATTTTTTACGATTTTATAGCTTTATAAGTACATAAGCAAAGTGCAATACTGCAATCGGACTTAGAAAATTTTCAAACCGTTTATAGCTCATAGTTCACCCAATTGTCCACCAGGCAGCGCTGATCATAGCCGACCACTGGCTTCAGCCGAGATAGCCGATTCCAACCATAAGTCCCCCCACCATACTAATACACCATGCTAATACACCATCATAGATAAAGAAGACTGGTTTCGCATGTCCTATCCTTTTAGCCCTATCCCTACTGACCCCGAGTTTCTGTTTTGCTTGTCCTGCCCCTAGCGGATAAACTGCTGTACTGCACCGTGGCTAGCAAGGGTGTTGCAGACGAAAGTTGTTTTCCTTCTGTCTTGGTAAAATTCTTTGCTGGCGTTTAAAAGTTCTAGGTAATTTTTTCATCCAAATTTTTACTTAAAAGTCATTTTGTATTAAATTTTGACGTTTGCCAATTGCAAAAGCAGAGAAATCAATTGAATGATTGCAATGGAATAGATGTAAGCAGAGTGTAGAGAACAAAACGTACACTAGAGGGCAGGACAAGCAAAACAGAATCGGGAAAATCGGAGGAAGGGTAGCAAGAATTCTGGCGACAGTTGGCCATGTTAATTTTCTTATGGACAGCATCAACCAGTGGTCTTTGTCATGGTTGTAGATATAATGGTTCCCACTGTCTGTGTTATAAGGTCCCATAAGAAAAAAATTGAAAGTTCTCCGTCAATGATCTTTCCTCAGGGCATGGTTACTACGAAAGTGCTGCCATCTGCCCACACAATCTCTAACTGAATGGCTTACTGCAGAAACGAAGAATTCACGTTTTAATGGCGGAAATGCAGATTAATGTAAAATGACACGCAAACCATGTTTCGTTTTGGTTAGATCTATTGTCACGACATATGTCGTGGCGCGACGGTCAAAACTGTCTATTGTCACGACATCTGTCGTGGCAATAAAGAGAAAATTGTCTATTGCCACGATACGCCTATACTTCCTCTCTGATCTCTCATATCGTGACAATAACACGAATTTTGTCTATTGCCACGACATGCGTTTTCGTACTAAGTTCCACAGAAGATGTTTAGGAAAACTACTAAATAGGGTAAAACTACATGTGCATAATTCCCGCATCAATTTTCTTGTCAATTATCCCGTGAAACTCAACCTTTGTTGTAATCTCCAAATAAAAAATTACCCTCTCGACGGAGAATCGAACGCCATGCTATCGCATGGTGGCATTCATCGCTGACCATTCGGCTACCACTGCTGAAATGTTATTGTAAAAAACTTGACATACATAACCTAACCTAACCTAACCTAACCTAACCTAACCTAACCTAACCTAACCTAACCTAACCTAACCTAACCTAACCTAACATGCGTGAATGTCGAATTTTAAAAAAATATATGTCGTGGCAATAGACAAATTTCGTGTTATTGCCACGATATGAGAGATCAGAGAGGAAGTATAGCCGTATCGTGGCGTGTCGTGGCAATAGACAATTTTCTCTTTATTGCCACGACAGATGTCGTGACAATAGACAGTTTTGACCGTCGCGCCACGACATCATGTCGTGGCAATAGATTTAACCTTTCGTTTTTAATTGTAAATCTTCTTATAACAAAGAAATTGAAAGTCTTGCGTTTTTCCATCCACCGAAGTTGTGTCTAAATTCCTGGCAGGAAATTATTAAAAAGCCAGGACTCACTTGCCAGTCCAGAATTTGCAGTATTCATTTTGAAGAGAACGACATACTTAAAGGGAGAGAAATTCAAGGCGTGTTTTACAGTTATCCGAAATGGAAATTAAAATCAGGTGCTCGGCCCAGTAAATTGCTAGGTATTCTCAAATTTTAATTATCCATGACAATGTTAAGTTATACTAATACTGCTAATTCTGTATGTTTCTAACAGGAAATGATGTCAGCGTACTCGAAAGACCTGCTGCAAAGAAGTATGTTCACAGTGATAGGTTTAAGTCACCATATCGAAATATAACAGCAAAGTCTAAAGCTGCTAATCCTAAGCTGCAGTTGGACAATCAATCATTTTTGTCGAATAACAACACCAATGTATTGATCCCATCACATGCAAAGAAGTCAACGTCAAATAGCATAGGTAAATTAAAAACTAAGTGTAATAAGATATTTTTTAAAAACATGACATGTTATGTTACAGCTATACACCAACTTGACGCTGAAAAAGGAAAAGTAAATGATATGGAAGCAGCTGAACCTGTGGCATTACCATGTGTAACAACAGAAGACATGTTCCAGGAACCTACTACTGAAACACTCCTACACATTCCACCTGAAAAAGAACTACAATCTGAATCTGAATCTCAATTGAGAGTAGAATTTGAACCAAATGATATGGAAGTGGATGAACTGATTGGAGCACCGGGTGAAATGACAGAAGAAATGTTACAAGAAAATTCAGAACAAACAGCACGGGAGACAGAAATGGAAGGATACCTTGACCCAGCTACATACACTGATGTTATTGCGAGAGTCAAACTACCTTCCTCTTCGTGGATGTGGCAAGAAGATAAGGTTAACAAAACCCTCGTGTGTTTCAGTCATTCATTTTCTCCAGATCGCAAAATTGTAATAAAAACAATCTCAGTTGTCTCCATGAATAAGGTGGAATTGTTCCTCAATGGAAAACAAATATTTCCCCGTAATGTTAAGACTAATTTCAATGTAATTGAAGATTTATCTAACATTATTGGTGCCGTGGAAGTAAGCAATGTGTGTGATGGAATTGTTGAACTATCACTAGCGAATGTTTGTGTGACGTCCCGATGTAGCGCTGTGAAAGACGGAAAAATCATACGATCTAACCGGTGCACAGGACTTACTGAAAACAATGTTTGTTTGAATTGCAAATTCCTTAAGAAATATCTGATGACTCGCAAGAAACAATTAGGTTGTAAGGCTGAGAGGACAGGAATTCAAAAGAAAAACCAACAGCAAAAGAGAAATTTAGCAATGAGAAGAATTCTCCAACAAGGAAAAGTAATTATTTTTTTGTTATTCATAAATTAACATACGATTACTATTAATATATTTTCTATTTGTAATTTTAGTTGGTCTCTGGAATTGTGTCAAATTTAGAAAAAGAAAAGCAGACTTTGACTATTACAAACCAAAAATTGATTAAGGAACAGAAAAAGAATAACTTTGACGAAAAACTAAAGTGCCTGAGTCCTACGGTAACAATGAAATACTAATTTAATTACCTCATGACTAGACTATATGTATGCTTCCCTATTTGACCAATGTTTTCCAATTATTTCGATAGAGATATCATTCCTTATTCCAACCCTCACATTTGTGAAATCCAACTTATTCGCAAGACTATTCAAAAATAATATTCCAGACGATTGACAATGACATTCCATACTTACTAAAGACCATATCATATATCAGTTTATTAATAGATTTTTCAAATCTCTATCAGGAACAGTTAATCGTGAAAACTATGATGGACAAAGCTAAAGCAAAACCGGGAAAAGATAACTGTAAGAAAGGAATGCGTTACGACCCTTTATTTTTGATGCATTGTCTTCAAATTCGACTTAAAAGCAGCAAGACATATAGACATTTGAAAGCAAATGGAATTTTACCACTTCCGAGTCTTGAAAGCATAAGGAAGTTATTAAGCTCCACTGACTGCCGTTAATACACATTACAAGTTATAAATTGAACCAATGAAATCTATTGTTATCATCTGAAATTAATCTTAATTAGAAAATCGTCAATCAATCTGTTTAACGGATGCGCAAAGTACGCATAGCTCTGATTTGTTTACGAGGGACTTAGAAAATTTCTGTGTTGTTTCAGTGTAAGCTTCCACCCTTCCAACACCAGGTCGCGGGGCTGTCGCAGTAACCAAAGATCACAAAAAAATCAGCTGCCTTATGGGACCTTATAACACAGACAGTGGGAACCATTATATCAACAACCATGGTCTTTGTCTATGACACCATGCTGGTGCTTGCGTACCGCACCTGCTTTGTTGAAATCTGGCAAACGGCAAGTCCACTCCCTTTTCTTTTGTGGTTGTCTTGTGAGTTGTGACAGATAACATTAACATTTCCTTGTGTGCTGACTATGTTGAAATTTGTTTAATTTTGTGATACAAGTCATCACATTCACATTTCGTCGCGATGATTCTTCTGGAAATAAATAACAAAATTGTTGAAGATACCCTTACAGTTAAAATAAAAAATTCGCTTGCCGGGTAAATAATTTATATACATTTGTTTTTGAATTGCTACGAAACATATTATTCCTAATTTGTATAGAAATAAACCGGATTCCGTAAATGTAGTCATTGCTGATTTCGATGGGGTTCTTTTTCATATTGCCAACCCTGATTCTGATAAATCCAAAGTTCGAGTAAGTTATTAGAAAGAAAACCTTATAAATGAAATGTTGCAGGATTAATTAATTGTTATTTTTATAGGTTAGCATTTCACTGAAATTCTATAAAGACCTTCAGGAACATGGTGCTGATGAGTTACTAAAAAGAGAATATGGGAACCTACTATGTCAAGCTGAAGATGGTATGTGTAATATCCTATTGGTGAAAAGGTTTTATTTATCTTCTTTGTTTATTTATCCTTTTTTTTTTTTGAAGGGTACAATATTTCCCTTGTTTTGGATTTGGATAACATACCTGGCAATTGGGAAGAAATAGTAAAAAAAATTGGACTGCTGAAAAGAAATTGCTTTGCATCTGTTTTTGAGAAGTATTTTGAATTTCAGGAAAAGGGTAAAAAAATAATGAGCAAAAGCAATACTCTGAAATTCTATAATTTTTCTTTTCTAATAAGGTGAAGAAGGGCACAAGAGAGCAGTTATCAATTATCGTGATGAAGAGACATTGTACATAGAAGCTAAGGCAGACAGAGTAACAGTAGTGTTCAGCACTGTATTCCGTGATGAGGATGATATTGTGTTAGGTAAAGTTTTCTTACAAGAACTTCGCGAAGGTCGCCGAGCTTCTCACACTGCCCCACAAGTTCTTTTTTCTCACCGAGAACCTCCTCTGGAACTTCAAAGTACAAATGCTAAAATTGGTGACAATATTGGATACATTACATTTGGTATGAAATCATTTCTATTTTTACACATGGATTTCTGTAAAATTTATGTCATAATTCTTTTTAGTCTTGTTTCCACGGCATACGAACAAAAACGTCCGCGAAAATACCATTAATTTGATTCATCTCTTCCGTGACTATTTGCACTACCACATCAAATGTAGCAAAGCCTACATTCATTCACGCATGAGAGCCAAAACTTCTGATTTTTTGAAAGTATTAAACCGAGCTCGACCTGAACCAAAAACGGTGGAAAAGAAAACGATCACCGGCCGTACTTTCATTCGTACTCCATGATGTTTAAATGCACATTTTCCCTGTTTACCTAATTAGGATTTCTTCATTGATTAAATTGTAACGCTTAGTTTCACATTTTTCAATAATACACTAGCTTCTCATTAATGACAGACCACATTTATTTCTTGTAACTGCTTACAAAAACGGTTCAATATTCAACTCCAAAGCTGAACATGGAAGATTTAAATCAAAGGATGTCACAACATCAGGATGTAAGACTCCGACGATTCCGACAACAGTGCCAGCAAAAATGATTTGGGCGCATCGTCCGGGGAAAAAAGTTGCATCTGTAAATTTTATAGCTTTAGAAGAAGGTAATCAAAATATTGATGCAGTATATGAAATGAACCTTCGCATGGTTTCAGGAAGTATCCCTTGCTGCCACTCTGATCCAGTGGAACTTCCAACAATTGCATTAAGCGATCTAGTAAACCATGAACTAATTCAAATCCAGGCGACTTATTGTAATAAACGGCGCACAGATTGCGGCAATTACGAGCTCCAACATCTCGCTGACTGTCTTTCACTACCACATCGGATACTTCAAATAGCTTGAAGAACAGAAACCATATGTTTTACAACTTTTATAACTTATCTTATTAAATAAATAGGTTTTACCTTCATGGGCAAAGGCATTTTCCTATTGGCAGCGATAGTTTTGAGCAAACCTGAAAGTAAGGTCGTGCGTGCTACTTGGAACTCCAAAGTTTTCGGATTGGAAACATGAACTGCAGGAACGGAGTTCAGAGGTTTCCTCAGCTTTTCGCTTATGTCTTCCTTCGAGCACAACGAAAATGTGAGAGCCTCTGTGAAACCGGCTTGAGCAAGCTGGTCTCTCAACTGATCTGACAGCTTATTTAGGGGAAACTGTGAAGCTATGGTGTTAGTTTTCGGTAGAGTTTTGGTTATGTTATTGTATCCAAAAGCAATCGCCACATCTTCATAGACATCACACGCATGAATGATATCATGACGAGTGGGGGGTATTTCAACCTGCCAGGGAATATTTTTACATGAATTTTCAAAATCCTATAATTTAACCATTACATTTTTTTTACCGAAATGGAACCAGTTCCTTCCACGGTGGCAGTTAAACACATTCGGGTGAGTAAATTTGCGATTTCGTCAGCTTTTTCGTTGATACCCACCATTGTATTGATCTTGTCAACACTGATTTTCTCATGTCGATTTTTTAAAATCGGATAGTTGTTGATTTTTCCTTCTGGAGTCTCTACTTCGCATATCTCCACAGTAAACTGATCCCCGCAGTACCTAGAAAACATACAGACCAAAGTGTCCAAAACGATGCTAGCCTAAAAGAAGACATTTAAACAATTAAAGAAGCAATTTAAAAAATTGCATTTTCATAAAGGCAATTTACCTTGGTTAGGTCTGTAGCAGTGCATTCAATGAAAACATTTTTCGTATCTAAGGTAATTTTTGAATGTTCACCATTGATAATAGGTGGCATAGAAAGAACTACTCCATTACTGTCCTTGATAACAGGATAGACTGAACTATCGCGTATAATTGGTAAATAGTGGCGAAGATGGCTATCAGTCTGAATTAGTAAAAAATGATTATCTTTAATTTTTAAAAGCATAAAATGACACAATTGATAGATAGATTACTGAATACAAGTCCATTAACTGAGAAGCAGTAAACTCTTTACTCTGGCTCAATGGCTTGAACTTAATTGAATCAGGTGGAAGTGCTTCATAGAAAAATGGACCATGGACTGTATCCAAATCATGAGTTCCAATTGCAACAAGACTACGTTTCCTGCACAAGTTTTGATGTAGTTTATCCTGAAGATCTATGAAGCTACTGAAAGTGTTTTGGTCAAAGTGGATGTTTCTAAGAACTGCTGCAACAGCATGTGGTCTTATTGATGCAGTCTGTAATAAAAAATAGTATTGAATTGAAATAATAATTATGACAAATTTCTTATGACGACTCACCGAAGGCTTGATAATTAATCTTTGAGGAACTGTCACTGGTGGAACAACTTTAAAAGCTGGAAATTGCTTTCTAATTGAAATAATAAAAAGTGGTATTTGTTGATTTAATGATAAGTTTGTTTTGTTTATGAATTTATCTTACTCTCCCAAAAATACTTGAAGACCTTGCACAAGACCTTCTAAACACAATAAGTCATATCTATTGGCAGGAATATCAATCTTGTAAATGATTTCTTCTGATGCACCAGCTGATCGTTCTGTTCCTTGTTCTTTCAAAATGATGAGTTTATCACTCGTCTGAAATAATAAAAATAGATACGAGTAACTTGCATAGGGAGAACACATTAAGTTTCATATCAAATACAATTCATATTGTTTTGTTTGTTGGTTTTTTAGGGGGGAGGGGTACTTACAACTTCATCAAGTTCGATGCCAAATTTGAAACAAAGTTCATCAAACTGTTCTTCCGCTAAATATAGAAATAACATTATATTAACTAAGTTAAATTGAAGTTTAACTGAAAGAACTTATAGCAAATACGTGATCTCAACTCACTGTAAGATCTTCCAAGGGCTTTGAACAGTAAATCTCTATTGATACTTATGGTAGGCATGGTGTTGTTCTGGAAAAGTTGCAGAAGATGATAAAGAAATTAACAGCAGGACTGCAATATCAGTGATCAAACTTGCCAATTGCCACCCAGTTGCCACCTGGTTTTTTGGACAAGCTGGAGGATGGAATCGAAAAACTTTGCAACTCTGGTTTCAATGAGCTGGCGACTGCCGAGTGCAGACTAGATTGCCGGATTGCCCGTCAGTGTTAAAACCCCCATCTGGTGACGGCTTTTGGTAGCCTTTTTGAATCCAAATGAAATGCTATGTACAGTATGGAGTAGTTGGACATCCTGCGTTGTGCATTTTCCGCAAATGCGAAAATCTCATTTGTGTCCAACTCGGTCTGTGTCGCCTACAGCGTCTTATGGGAAAACCAACTTCTCCTCGGTAAAAAAATTGTTTTCTTATCTATGACTCTGATTTTCCCCCTTTTCTTCCTAACAGTTAATACTTTATTCATTTCTCTATTACCTAATTTTTATTTCTATCCCCAATTCAATCTGGTTAATTTTTAATTAATTTTTGTTTGTGACTGGTTTTTTTGTTCGTCTCCTGTAGCAGACGTTTCTAGACGTTTCTAGACAGAATCGACCACGCTACGAACGAAATTCTTCTGCTACAGGAGACAACAAAAAAACCAGTCACAAACAAAAATTAATTAAAAATTAACCAGATGGAATTGGGGATAGAAATAAAAATTAGGTAATAGAGAAATGAATAAAGTATTCACTGTTAGGAAGAAAAGGGGGGAAATCAAAGTTATAGGTAAGAAAACAACTGTTTTAACGGGAAGAAGTTGGTTTTCCCATAAGACGCTGTAGGCGACACAGACCGAGTTGGACACAAATGAGATTTTCGAATTTGCGGAGAATGCGCAACGCAGGATGTCCAACTACTCCATCCTGCAAAAAAATCCGAACAGCGATTTTTTTCCAAACAGCCACCTATCAATATTGCGGGGAACTGTTTTTGGCTTTTAACCCAAATTTGGGTGGAAAGAAAGAAAACGAAAGATTTTAGTCTGTAGTTTTACTCTAGTTTAAAATGGTAAAATTTTGTTGCAACAGGGAAATAGGGAATTGAACAGGGAATTTTTTTATGTATTTATTTATTTGTTTGAATTCCCATTTATTGGTTAAAAATGAATTAAACGCGTTGTTTACGTTTTTTGAGGAAAGAATGGGGAGAAGAGGGAGAATGGGACGAATGGGAGGGAGGAGGGCGTACGAAAAAAAAGGGGACCCATGTTTCTTCTTCTCAAAATAAATATAAAATTTGGGTGAATAGTGTAGGCAAATGTTTTTATGTGAGCAGATTTTACTTAATCCGTCAAACTTGGGTTCAATTGCACAATTAGTGGGGAAAAAATTTGCGCATTTTTCCCGTGTTTTTTTATTCCTTGAATATCTCAGGAAATAATCATAAGATTTTTATGAAACTTATAACAGTTAATGCTTACACTACAAAAAATAAAGTGTAGAAAAATTTGATTTTAAAATGATTTTTACTATTTTTACCGACCCTGTCTAACGTGGTACAGTGTCCGAAATATGGGTCCGGTCCTTGGCTGAAAGTTTGTTTTCCCAATACAAAGTTGGTTTTTTGAATCAGTGTGTAATTTTTTTTCCATTTTTTTTCTGTCAGTTAATTGCTACGTATCTTGGTTAGTATGTGTAGCAATTTGTGTCTCCAGATCACATTCCATGTATTTAAAAAAATGTGTTCCCCTGTTGTTTAATTTTTTCGTTAACGAATCAACAGAGAATTGGCCCGAGGAAAGAAGGGGGGAAAGGGAAAGTATGGGCCACTCTTTTTTTCATATTACTTTCCTCTTCTCCCCTCTATTCCCTCGGGCCAATTCTCTTGATGGAACGCTGCATGATGATAGCATGCAATCAACTTCATTTTTAGTTGGTCTACACCTATTCCCACCAACCTAACCTCCATTGATTGATTACATTTACAGATAGCAATGAAAACTGTTAAAGTGATTAATGACTACAATTTAATTTGGACAATGAAACTTTAGCTGAGATTGATTGAACTCCGCTAAGATTGCAAAAACACCTTGACATCAGCCATCCGAATTGAGTGACACATTGTCATCAAGGACGTCCAAGAAAATGCTGACTGACTTACCGAGAAAAACTATTGCAATTATCGTAACTCAGCACGGAAAACTTTTCATTTATTGTTTATCTTCGTTTGTATAAAATTTGCTTGTAGGAATGCCAGTATTTGTGTCAACGGTAAAACGGTAGTAATGTGAGACATGTCGAAGAACAAGTCGACCCCCTGCAGCAAAAGTGGCCAGTTACAGTCTCTCCATTGGCGGCTGCTCTGGCAATAGATAAACATCGGCCGATTCCGATTTTCAACGTAAAGTAATTTGCGGTTCTTAAGCTTTTCTTAGTACCAGGATAATGCAAGCTACACTTCAGCAAGATTTTTTTCGTTTTGCGTATGTACTGTGCTTCAAGGTGTACAAGAGGATCACTTTTTGATTTTTGACGTAGCCAGTGCAATTGTTTCAGTTGAAAAGGTTAGTGCATACATGTTGCAGTCGGCAAAAAAAATAAACTGGGTTCTTTTCTGCAGGATGATTCAGAGATGGATGATGGTATCGTTGAGGGCATACAACGGTTGTCGTTTTGGTGACAGAGCCTAAATTAATACAAAAATTGATTCCACGGTGGTTTTATTTATAGGTAAATGAGGATTGTTATATCTGTATTTTTATTCCTTCCATTCTTGAAGCAGCTTTCTCTATGTTTCCAATCGCGCATTTGTTTTAATGTTTTAATGGACGTACAATGTAAGAGCGCTGCCCAGTGTATTGCCGATTCAGATTTTTACAGTTTTACAAATATAACAAATGGGTTATTATCATTGGGTTGATGAGTTACAATATTAAAATGGAAGCTGGGCCTGTCAGGCGGTGCGGGGACCTAACACTGGTTCATGCTAACCCCACTGGAGATCTCGTGAGCCCTTTGGATGTGCCTTTCCAGCTTGGTTGTACCTTCAAGGCCGACTGACGGCCACTGGCATAGCCACAGACACACGAGTCCCAGCGAGCTGCTATCCCCAGTGTCCCGACGTAGATTAACTTGTTTGTAGAGGTAAGATGGGTGGGATGCTAGGGCTTCTAATAGGCTGTATAAAAAGAGAGACGAGAGAGAAGAGGGCAGGATCGGCTCTCTCAACTACTTGCCTGGCAAGTGCTTGTATTGACGCGCATATTGACAAGCAGTTGGATGGATAAGAGGTGCAGTAACTATACAGTGGGTACCGAAAGTATCCGTACGGCTGAGAGCATCAGTAGAGAAAACGGGTTTTTCAAAACACTCCCATTAATAGAATTATCGGTGGAATTCAATAAATGTTTTTCTAAGGTTAATATTAGGGTGGGGTTTTATGTGATTTTTTGGGGGAAATTTTCAACAACGCGACATGTGGTTTTTATCGCGTTGCGTAAGTATCCGTACGGCCGAGAGGCCTAGTAGGGAATGGGCTTACTTTGGAGTCCTGTTTTTCGGTAACTACGTAATATTATAGTGTGGGAAAGTTCTTAAAAAAGAGCTGCATTAGCTCTATGTGTGGTCATAAGATCACATTTTTAAAGTTTCATTTATAGTAATGAAATTGAATATGAAAACACAAATTATAAGTTTTCCGAATTTTTCCCTTGATTCCCCCTCACCAGTGTTGCTATATCCCAAAATCTCTTTCTTCCCTTGGACGGAAGAGGAAGAAAGAGAAAGGGTAAATATTTTGGTTAAACTTCTATTAAACATCTACCATTAAAATTACTCATCATAACATATCATTTTTATTGATTGTAGACAATCCATTCATGAACATATTGGCATACCTTGAATTGGCTGGAGCTTTCTTTCGGGGTGGTAAAATTTACCACGCTGACTACTACACTGTGGTTGGACGGAGGCAGCACGTGAAGGTGAAGCAATTTTTCTAGCTTTAGCCGGCTCTCCACCGGCTAATGATAGTCGTGAAGTTGAAGGAATTTCTCGTCCACAGCAGGTTGCAGGCCCTTCGAATGTGGCTACAGTTGAAAAGATTTTCTATTGACTAGAATTATTTATTTTCTTGTTTTCTTCCGTCAAAAAGATTAAAGGCAAATACAAAAATAAAAAAGTCAGCTATAGACAGAAAATTAACTTTCGGGATTTTTTTTCATCCGTTTTAGAATAAGTATGAGTTTGACATTTCATTTTGTTTAAAAAAAACAATGTTAAATTACCAAGAAATCTTTTGCAATAAGTTGCAAATAAAAATGCTAGTAACGGTAGGTTAAATTATCATTATGCTACCGATTTGACTGCAGTTCCATATAAGGGTCTGTTCAGGCTTGCCGTAGTAACAAAAATAAAGTTATTGCTTCTTCAAGTTTTGTATGATTTATTTTGAGTATTGCCATTTCATCGTTGGAACTATAATTTTACTGCAAACCAGAATGAAAGACATTTCGTATCGCTGATGAAAACGTCGAAAGAGGACGATTTCTATTTATCATTGCTGTTGTGTTGTCGGAAATTTATATATGCAAAAAATATCAAAAAGAAAAGGCGGCTTTTCACACCGTCTTACACACGCTCGAAAAAATGTAATACTTTGACATTACATATCAATGAATAGGAGAGTGAAAGAAATACAAGATAAGCTGATTCTATCATGACCAGGCTTCTGTATTGACAAGGATTTGCATGGAATACATACACAATTGTCATACAAGTACAATGCTATGTGTGATGCGCAATATTGCCCGAGTGCCTGCACTCGCTTGCCGTAGTAACAAAAAAGAATTTATTGCTTCTTCAAGTTTTACATGATTTACGATGAGTATTGCCATTTCATTGTTGGGAATATAATTCTACTGCAAACCAGAATGAAAGACATTTCGTATCGCTGATGAAAACGTCGAAAGAGGACGATTCCTTTTTATCATTGATGTTGTGTCGTCGGAAATTTATACATGCAAAAAATATCAAAAAGAAAAAATGGCTTTTCACTCCTACTTACACACGGTCGAAAAAGTGTAAAAATTTTACATTACATATTAATGAATAAGAGTTAACGCTATGGTCTGTGACTGCTGTTTAGCTACTGCAACTTCTTGTGCTGATGGTTTTTTTTCGTTTTCGCCCACTGAGACACAACTGAAGTCACTCACCACGGGATTACGCCCAGGCACACAAAATTTAAGTTAATTGGGTTTTATTTATATATTTAATAATGTTTATTTATATATTTCCATGAAAGAGGAGAGCGCGTCAGCTATCGTTCCCATCCAATCTGTCCGGCATTTTCGCTGGTCAATTGGAGTTTCTGTTTTTTAGTTGGCCGTCTCTTCTTGTCAACCAGGCTTATCACCCGCCTTGGTTTGTGTCTTCCAGCCTTCCGATCTCTTGATTATCTCCCGTATCCAGGTTTTCCAGCTTCATCATGCCGCGCAAGTTTAATGTCCCGGAAAAGAAGATTGAGGATAAAATAAAAATATCAAGAATTCAGTTCACAAATAGGGTTGAAGCGGAAAGAGAAGCAGCAATCGCGTATTTCGCCAACGCCGACGCCGTCGCTGCCGTCAAAGCCGTTGCCATAGACGCCGCTGCCGTCGAAATAGTTGACGTTCCTGTTGACGAGCCCGCTGCCGTTGCTATTGTCGTAGATATCGAAGAAAAAAAACCAAAGGCCACGTCTTCCGGATTTCGTGCCGCCTCCAACTTTTAGGCGTTTCCACTGCCCTTACGACCGGTCGCCCTCGCCCATAGATGATCCACCTACACCACCAGGCCATCCGGAATCTGAAGAAGACGACTTCATCCCCAACCTTTCTGACTGTGAGGTACGCAGTGAGGTGGGCACCTTCTCGGAAGACGATTCCCCTGAACCAACACCACTACTTGTGCCACCGTCACCACCTCGGAAATTGGTGCGAGTCAGAAACATAAAATCCAACAAGACACGCTGCGTTGGTCTAAAAGAAATTTCCGTCCAGAACCTCAAGACCTTATCGTCCGTCGAAACTAATTGGCTAATCAATTTATTACCCAATAACCTTGCACCGAGATTCAATTCTAGTGATATAGGCCATTTTTTTAATTTTAACCAATTTCTTTATTTTTGTGTTTCACTTGGGTAATAATGATATCGCCCCTCTTCATTACACGATTGCCGTTGCTCTTTAAACTTACAAATTTTTAAATTATTATTTTTTTTTATTTTTCAGATTTCATTAAGATGTCGAACGAATATTTGAGAGAAGTTTTAAAAAATAAACTTGAACATATTTTGAGTCGTATTAATCACACTATTTTTTCTGGATTAATGAAAGGTTATTTCTTTTGTTATTTGTTTTTAAATGGGTAGATTTCTCATACCTTTTTCATTTTTGTAGAAAGACATCAAGTAAAGGGAAAAGCTATGGATTCCAATGAAACTGAAAGTGCTCTACAAGAAATTGAACATCTAAAAACTGTGCTTGGTCAACAAGGAAATCCAACACCATCTTGTCAGGACACAATATTCCCACAAAAACCTTCACTGGAATAAATTTTGGAATGGCATGAATTCAAGCACAAGCGTGAATACAAACATTGCAGAAAGGTGTGTCATCCTATGAAGGCTTCGAAGGAGCTTGGTAAAAAGGATTTTTTAAAATAATTTTTTTTGTGTTATTTTCTCGTCATTTTGTCGTTGTAACGTGCTTCTAATTAAGATTACATATATAGAAATCTTGGCTTGTTTTTCCTTTTTCCCAGACATGGATGGAACGCCATTATATTTCTACTGCCCAAGTGGATGTCAAAGAAATTTGATACATATCAACATCATCAGAGCTCTTGAAATGATAGATGAAGAGAAATTTCATTGTGTTAATCCAGTTCCTCCAGAGGAACAATGGACTGAGCGAACATATATGCTTGTTCTGGCAAGACTCAGCTCGTCTGGACTTATCAAAGATGCACAGATGAAACGAACTGAAGAATGCATTGCAAGCAATTTAAGGTGCATTAATTGAATTAACTACAATTAACAAACTGTTAATACATTTTTTAAAAATTCGATTGATAATTTTTAGCTCATTCTTGGGTCCATCGTTGATTTTTTCATCTTTGGTTACGGCATTTTCAACAGCTGCCAACTCGTTAACAAACATGGTGCACGATGCAAAAGGTAATGATGGTGGAAAGCTGAGAATATCTTATGCTGTACTCCTTTCAATTGCTCGGACAGTTGTTCGCACTGCCTCAACCAATTTTGTTATTCGTATGAATCATCCTGATGCGCTGCATTGCTTCCCCATTTATTTGGTAAGTTCCTTCTAATGATTTACTTATATGAATGCCTGATAGTCTAGAATCCTATACCACTTTGCTTACTTCATTCGTATATTTCCTCTTGATAAAGTCGGAAGTTCGGAATTCCGCTGTAAGTGTTTAACGTCACAAAAATTATCATTAGTCTTTTTAATTTTGGAATGATGCACAATTAATTTAAATTTATAATCGAAGGTTATCAACCCATGGTTTTGGACGAGGAAGGAATAATTTATTGTCCCATCCTTTGGAACCCATCGCCGAGGAGTCCGTATTTGATACCCAGGAAAAGGATTGCGTTATTGCTCTATGTATGATTTTTTAAATGTTAATCTTCTATTGCAAAATTTATTATTATGGATGTAGAACTTATGTTAACTAAAATACCACAGGTTAAATTTCAAATAGGATCCATAATCAATATGAATTTGTTTTTCGGATTGCCTGACCCAGGACTGCCCTACCCAGTACAAATTTCTTTGCTTAGCAACTTGGGCGTAAGTGAAAACGGTATCTTTCTGATGCACTCCCTCCATTGGAGCAATGAATCCCTGGTTACATTAATTGAAGAACTGGGTGAAGACAATCAAATTGTTATTTGTGACTTGGAGAAGAAAAAAAAGATTACTAATCGGATAGATGCAGATCATGCAGTAGTTAATTCTACATATACATTCACTGCGTTCAGTTATATAAATTAAATTCACAATTTTTTCCAAATTGAAAAAAAGGTATTCAATATCTTTCTTTGCAGATAAACATGCAGATTTCGCCATTTTGCAGTTATCAAACTTGCTCATAATTTTTTAACTATCGGATGTGAATTTTTGGCGTTGGATTTCTGCAGAAAAAATTGGATTGGTGTCAGGAAAAGTAAATATATTCAATTAGTTTCGTTGGAAGGAAAAATCCATGTATATGGGCACTTTAATTCATTTTCTTAAAAATGTATAATCATTTTTCAAATTTTAACAGAACGTATTGGTTTGGGACAATCATTCGCAAGTCAAAAAAGTGTTTGAGCTTCCTTCAAGAATAATAAACTTTGAAATCACTAATTTGGAAATGAATAAAACAAACAGTTGGATCATAATCTGTGTATCACAAAAGATTGAAAGAGAAATGAAGGATTTAATCTGTCTGTATTCCATAAAACGTGACATATGTGAATTTCATTTGGTAAATATTCAAAATCTTAAAAATTAAAAATTAAATTTGATTGAGTATCCAAATTTAGGTACATGTAGTAACGATAGGTTAAATGCTCATTATTCTACCGATTTGACTGCAGTTCCGTATAAGGCTCTGTTCAGGCTTGCCGTAGTAACAAAAAAGAAGTTATTGCTTCTTCAAGTTTTCCATGATTTATTTTGAGTATTGCCATTTCATCGTTGGAACTATAATTCTACTGGAAACCAGAATGAAAGACATTTCGTATCGCTGATGAAAACATCGAAAGAGGACCATTTCTATTTATCATTGCTGTTGTGTTGTCGGAAATTTATATATGCAAAAAATATCAAAAAGAAAAGGCGGCTTTTCACACCGTCTTACACACGCTCGAAAAAGTGTAATACTTTGACATTACATATCAATGAATAGGAGAGTGAAAGAAATACAAGATAAGCTGATTCTATCATGACCAGGCTTCTGTATTGACAAGGATTTGCATGGAATACATACACAATTGTCATACAAGTACAATGCTATGTGTGATATGCAATATTGCCCGAGTGCCTGCACTTGTATGTAAAAAACCAAAGAAAGAAGAATACACCGAAAAGATAAGATAAGATGAAACGAAAAAGAAGAGCTAATGAAGGTCTCAGACTTGCCTGGAAAAGACGTCAAAAGAGAGAGAGAGAGAGAGAAGTGAGGATAAACAGTAGCATACTAGACAGTTCCAGAACTAGTAGTCAAGGGCAGAAGCAGGTGTCTAGTGCTGCCGTCTAGAATTGGTGAACATCATGTTTGCCTATTTCTCACAAATTTGCCTTTTTTCAAGTTTTTCAAAGTTATCAGCTAAGAGTTGTAATGTAAAATTCTTTTAATTAGCTTCTCCCTATCCTTTTCCGCAAATTGTGTTTGAATTCTCTGAATTATTTCAACATTAATGACACTGCCGTTTTAAATTTCCCGAATACCTTCGCATGTTTAGGACTTTATCTGTTTAATATTACCACTTCGTTTGTTAATTTCCGCCATACCTGAGCGAAATTGCCGATTGTAATCTTTTGTAGAAAGTATCCAAGAAAACTTACGGTAGTTATTGTAGCGGCAAAACGGAGTGGAGAATGTGGTCATAGCGCTGGACTCCTCATTCAGCTCCACCTGGTGGTAACTCTTTAGGGCGTCTATCAAGGTGAAGAATGTCATCCCCGTCGGAATAGTCCGGACCGCCTGGAAGGGTGTCGTGTAATCAAAAGTGGGCCGGATGATGCAGTGGTTAAGCGACGTCGTATATGCGGATTCAGCAATATCCTTTTGGAACGATCACGATAAGGTTGGCTTTGACACCTTGCTGATGATGCCTTGGTTCTCCAGCGAATCCAGCTCCTGTTTCCACTTCGGCATGAGAGGTAAATCAATGGAACGGGACTCATAGACGGCAGAAGGGACTGCGTCTTCTTTAAGTTGAAAATGGCATGGGGGACCTCGCACTGCCCTGCACACACCATAAAAAATCAGTGGGCATTCCGCTGTTAACTTACGTAACGCAGGCATCACGTCACTCATCGGGGCAGTTGCGGTCAACGACGGCGGTGTAACTACTGCTAACACGCAGGCGTGAGGGTATTGAGACGGAAGCATACCGAACTTCTTCTGCTATGCCTTATAGCACAGGCTGCTGAAGGTCCCGGAGGACGTGGATAGTTGTGGCGACGCAGTTAATGGATCCGGTGGACCATGTCAATGAAGCTGGGAAGTACCCATTAAAGATATCGCCGACCCAGTGGCCGTGGTGGCATGTGGTCCTCCATCGACCAACCGAACGTGTTTGAAGTGGTTCCAGATCATGGTGGCAGGAATGGCGTCTATAGAAGCGTTGGAGTCCGGAAGCACGCGGATGAAAACGGTAGGGGTGTTGCAATCCGGAGAAATTGTAAAGCTGGACCATGTCGTCTGGAACGATGGACTGGATAGTGATGCTGCCGGCCGTATCTGGTTTAGATACCGAACCGCTGCTTTGCGTTCACACGGCTTAGAAGTGGCCTGTTTTTTGGCCACCCTGACAATCTTTGCCGAAAGCGGGGCAATCTTACTTAGCTTAGCAAGAGGCAGATCCACTGTTCAAAAATCGATACGGCTATCCGTGCGGATGCCAACCAGCTGCTGGTCTGCCACGCTTCTTATGACGGTGCTGAAGGGCTTGTTTGCCTGAGGATATTTTTGCGGCGGCGTCTTGAGCTGATGGACGGGGACAGCGCCTCCCTATTTCATAGTGGACGACTGAACCAGTCTTTGTTCTATGCTGATTGATCTTGTGTTTTCAGTTCAGCTACTCGGCAGTTTTCCATTGTCATATGTGATTTTAAAAAGATGAAGAAGTCGTTCACTTTCGTTGATTGATTGCCAATTCTATACAGAAGAGACAAGACATGAATGTCGACAGTGTCACACCAGTTCAGTTCTGCATTTACATGATAGTGCAATGTCGATTAAGATCTTGATGATTGTGATGTAAGTGTATTAGACCAGTTTACAATTTCTTGGTAAAAACGGTTCGCAGGGCTTGATTTTCGAAGTCGCTTGACAGGATCTTTTGATTTCTTTTACTTGGAATACAGTGCCTTGGCCTCGAAAAATTTAATAGTGCTTCCAACTCTGAATAGTTTGCTTTTTTTCCAGTAAGTCTTTACTTCCTTAACGCTCTTCTTTTCACTTTCTCTATGAAGCGAGCCTAACACAGCTAGGGTATGTTTGCAACCACCTGCAGAGGCCACACAGTCATGACAAAGGGCAGATTTTATTTCTGAATTTTCCAAGTCTACTTCAGCTTGGACTCTATAACTTTTACTGCGAACACTTTGTTCCGGGCAGCATGCTGCAACAATAGTGCAAAACTTTTCCGTCCTTTTTACTTGTTCATAGCTAATCGCTGAATTTCCATAGGACTCGCGTCCATTTCTTGTTGCTTTGACACAACAGATCTCAGGGGAAATGAAATTAGAATATTTTTTTATGTAATCAGTAAACATATGTATATCGACGACAGGAATATTATTTGAATCAGCTTTAATAAAGCCGTCCAAGAGACGGTTAGACATCTTGTATTCTATTGGTCGTTTGAAAAGAAATAGTGATGCGGGCTAAAAAAGTTTTGAGGCTGACGCACTCTATTGGTTTCGCGGATCACGTGATCCATTTCTATTGGTTGTTCATGAACCACGGAAGAAGCCACCTCCTCCGTTTTTGAGGAAAGTCCCGTGATCGAAACTTTAAAGCTAAATAACTTCTAAAATAATTTTTTCCGAGACACAAATTAAAGTTGAAATTTTTTTAATTTTTTTTCTCTTAATTTTAGTAGTTAGTAAGTCATTTTTTAAAATTTCATCGGTCCTGACCCTATTAGTATACTTTTAAAAATTAATACATTAATTGATATTCATTGAAGATCAATTATTTGCCAAAAACTGTAAGTTCTAATAACCTCCAGCAGACGAAGGAGAGCACCATAAGAGGCTACTGATGGAGCTGGTTGGAAATGGGAAACTGGGGGCTAATGGCTGGTACGATTGGGCCGTAGGAGGAACAATGCTCCTATGTCAGTATGACCAGAAGAAAACATTGGAATCGTCTGGTGATGGGATTGGGTAGACGGGTTATTTTCATTTAGATATTTCCTGCCTATAATTTTTTTGTTTTTGATTTGTTTCTTTTCATCTCCTTTGATTTAAAAAAAGTGTAGTGCTTTTATTTGATATTATTGGATTTTATTGGATAGTAAATAGTTCAATCTCTCCCCAGCCTTTGTTACAGCCGTACTGCTGTGCTCGTGCCTGATTAGTCTGACTCTACACGTTCTTTTTCTGGTCAAAGTGCATTTTGTAATTACCTTAGTTGAGCCTTTGAGTGAATTTTTGTCAACTGACCAAATTCTTCTAAGAGTTGTTCAGAGGATATGGGATTGATTGCCCTTTTGTACGAATCCCAGAGATTGGATAGTTGGTACTGAATCGATTTTGCGTTCTTGTTTATCTTTTTTAATACTTGTTTCTCTGAAAGAAGTTTAGCAGTTAATGCTAATTTGGTAGCTTATTCTTTAGTGAGGGATAGAAATTTTACAATGCTGTAAGTATTTGCAGAACCTTGAAAATAAAAATTTCTTTTAGTCTTTGATATTTTACATCTTAAAATTTCAACTAACTGACAACGTCTTTTAAATTATTGCACGCGCTTTCAACTTTGATATTAGTTCTTGTATTAACGAATTGTATTAACATTTGCCATGAAGAAGAAGGCCAGAAGGGGGTACTTTTGATGCATGTGTTTTCAATATAGCAGCAGACATGACGAACTAGGGCATCAGTGGCATTTTTTTTAATGTGTTTGAATCGTCTTTTCGATTTCATTGAGTGGTACAAGATAGAGATTAGAAGTTCTCGGCATATTTTTCGAATGTCTTTGTCTCTTTGATAGAGTGGACCCAAACCAATTTGCTTCCTATAGAATGATTAGTTTAGATGAAATGAACACCCAAGTTCCAAACTTTCTTCTCCCATCCTAATTTATAATGTAAATAGTTATTTACCAAAATCAAAATGAAGATTGGTCTATTGGATTTTTGGAAACTGAGCCATTTTCTATCTCTGAACGGCTAGCTCGTAAGTTACGTCCTATGGGCTGGTTACTTGTTGGATCCGCGGTGAAAGCAGCCATCATTTCCTTCTCCACAACTGCCCTGCACCTCATAGGGGATTAACGACTCCTTGTTTTTTAGACTTTCGTTTTTGTCTTTCTTTCAATTGTTTCCAAATAATCGATTATCTCGGGTATTACCTAATTTTTACTTCGTCGTCTAACTCAATCTGGCGTGTACAGTCACGGTGTGAAGTAACAGCTTCCCTTGGCTCCGGTTCACTTACCAAAATAGTTGTAGTAGCTGCTCCCTCAAGATTTTCCATATCGGCTGGCCCAACAAGTCCCTCGGGTGTAGCCTACTCTGGGTTATTGTAGTAACAGCTCCTAATTCTTCAGCGTGGGCGTAATCGGTTAAATCAACAACAGGGTCTTCTTGAACTGACACAGGCCAAGATGACGAAAGAGTAAAATGAAATGGCCGCATTTCCAATGTATATTAATGGATCTGTGACAGAACTCTCACACTCTTCTGATAGCTAGAATGAAACATATCTTTCAGAGTATTCCCCATTGAACGAAAAAGCTCCATACTTTCCTGAAACATTTGTTCCCTCGTTACTGGTTTAGGGGCTCTATGTTTTTTACGGATTTATATTATTTTGTTTAGTTGCTTCCCATGAAATCAAATGTGAAATTAGTATAAAATTAACACCACCAGTGCAGTAGAAAAATGTACCTTAGTGCACTGGCGGACCAACAGTGCAATAGAACTGATCTACCTAAATGATACTTTTTTGCTTGAAAAATGACCAATTGGTTTAAAATTGATTGGTTTAAATTCTTTGTATCTCGTCTTTTCGAATAGGAATATTTGTTCCCTTTCTTCTGTATAAGCCTCATTATTAGAAACGATTCATAAACTTTTTCGAATGAAAGGAGTTAATCGTATAGGACTTTTAATCGCTTCTGCGAGGTTAACGAAATCCTGGGATCAGAAATAAAGTATTACTTGTTTGCTCAGCCTGTTTACTTGTTTTACTTATTATTCCTTTTATCTTACGCAAATGAAAAAAAATTCCTCGATTCAACTCCTGGGTTTGGTGAAGATGTCAAAATCAGTAGCAACTCAATGACGGCACAGCTTTTACACTCTAGACAAGAAAAATAATTTTAGATACACTCTTCTTCTCCTCTTCTCTTCATTTTATCAAATGTGATCTCGTCATATTCGTTATTCGACAGCAAATGATAAAACTTCGTGATATTCGTTACTGAGGGAAACTGTTCGGAAGGAATAGTGTGTCAAGCCTTACCTTACCGAATTTAGATGTAAAAGAATGAAGATGATGACACAAGTATAGAGATTGTGACGCTGATCTGTATTACGACTGACTTGTTAGATAGATGATTTTAGACAGAGAGGCCCGACGCCCTCCAGAATATTACATTGACACCAGGGAGGGAAAGGGCACAAAGAATTAGCACAATCAAGCGGGTGACAAGGGGCCACCTATCGGGGGCCCCGAAGATCATATTCCCGTAAATAGGCCGTAATCCTGGTGGTTCGGCCGGATATCCCGCTTCCCCGCTTGTTATTTGCAATCGTCGACCTTTGAATGTCAATTCGAACAGCGAATTTATAGCTCTTGAAGATCCAGTGCCGGTTCTATTGAGTTCAAGTAGTATTTTCACATATTCTACATAGGAAACCATGTCTAATAAATAAATAAGAAGGAATTGAGATTTAAATACCATCAGTTTATTAAGCATTGACTGGAGTACCTTCACTCTCTGAAGTAGATGCAACTTGGTGTAGGACAGTATCCAAATAAGAAATTGCCTTGCCAACTACTTGTATTCCTCCAATTTTGCTTATTTGATTGCCAGAAGCACTTCGAACTCGATATAAAATGCGCGTATCTTATTAGCTATCACTTTCTATATGTAAAATAAAGGTTTCATTAAGTTAAAAAATAACTTCTGAACTACAAGCCTGACGGAATCTACACAAGGGCACAATAAGACTTCTTCTATTGGCCCGGCAATCCTACGCCAAATCAAAGAAATTGGTTCTTTGGTCATAGCTTCAATTAAACTGAATTTTTATGTTTTGTCAACTTCCTTTGATGTGCTTGGGGTTGGACTATTAGAAGTATTGGAGTCATTAAATGGTTGACCGATAAGTTCAGCAAATTCGCAGCATTCATATCTTGTTCATTTTCTTCGTTTAGTTGTTCTTGAGGAACTGTGACCCCATTTTTTAAATATAGTTTTTAAAATGTTATTAAATAAAAATAATACAAAGGAATATGAACTATTAAAAGAATGATATCAACAATAGGAGTTAGTATCATCGCCAGTTTCTGGTGAAATTTTTAAAGTTAATTCTAGTTTCCTTCTTTGGCCAATTTGACATTTAAAGAAAGAAAGATGTTTAATTGAGAAGTTTTCCCCAACTGAGGTCCATCTACCCTGAAACATTGTGCTTATTTCCTGTGCAAAATCACAAAAGCCATCATATTTGACGAAATACAGTATTTTCTTTCGATTTCTATTTCAGCTTGCTTGCTAAATTTTCTACATCCCCAATATCTTCACGAGACTTGAAAGTTAGTTCGTACTCAGCCTTTGTTCGTTTGGCAAAAGTTACTTCCAGCATCACTGTTTTATTATCTTTTTCACACATTTCTACACTTTAATAAGACATTTTAAAAGCGTGGTCGTGTTCGGCGTAGTAAGAAAATCAAAATTTGTTACTTTTCTATTTTTTGAGGGGGCTAAACAGCAAACACAAAGTTTTTACATGGGATTCTTCGGAATTTTTTATATTTAACGTTTATCGGAATTTACATCTCCGGTATTTTCCTTTTTTGAATAAAATTTTTGATATTTTTTCTCTTCGGTTTTTAGTATCAATTTCATGCACGGTTTACTAAAAATCTTACAATAGAGCAATGATTCTGGCCAGTCGCCTGGATGCATGAATATATTCACGCATCGTTAGCCACACTTGAGGGCATGAAGTGATAGCAATCAGTTGAGGTGGCCTGACCACCCTTGGTCAGTTGAGGTGCATGTCATGGTTGACATGCAGCGGTCACGAAAACAATCTCGACCCGCAGAAAATCTCTTGCAATGGAAAATAAAGTGCTTCGTGGTCTCTTCTGATTGACCACATGCGCATGCCGGGGAGTTTAAAGATTTAAAGTGGTGTTGGTGAAAGTTTAGGAGGGAGTGATTGGTAACAATTCGGCTTAGCTCACAGGACAGATGTTGTTTTGCTATTGAGGCAGAAGAGGTCACGGATGGAAAAAAACTTTTTCGTTGAGCAGCCACCTGTAGAAGAGGCTATTCCACAGCTTCAGTGTGAGTGTTCTTTTTGAAGATTTTATTGTCTGCTTAGTTGGTGGTGGTTGTTGTATGTGAGTTCCTATTCCTTGGCAAGTTAGCCGGCAGAACTCCTCAGCTATCTGTAATCCCATTGGGGTCTTGGAGTTGATGCAAGCAATGAGCTCAAGATTCTTGGTCACTGAGAGAGTGCTAAGATTTGCCAGCTGCAGTTCATAGAGAAACTTACCAGGATATAAAAAGTAGAAGTAGGAGTGAGATTCGGTGACTAGCTCCGATTTAGTGAAATAGAAAAATCAGTTTTTATGCATCAGAGACTCGTGTATGGAGCACTGCACGGCTTGTGTAGAGTTATCTGTGCTCGGAGTGACTTACTTGAAAATATTTGCCGGAACCTGCCGAGGTTGTCGTTATCAAACAAAAGCTTATCGACTCTCACATTTTTTGGCCGTGGAGTAGATCCGCAAAACGCCCGCATCGTCTTGGCAGAGTAGTATTTCATTTGCTTCGACCGTAATGGCGGAGCCCAGCATCCATGAGGGAACAATAAAGGAGGTGAGGCGCGATGCACTCTCCACGTTAGCCAGCGAGTCTAGGTTGGGCACTCGCTTCGTAAACCAGATGACAGTCGAAGGGGAAAAATTTCCTAACGGATTTGAGCGATATCTTGTTAAGGTGATTTAAAAAACGCGCAGGTCAAGTGTTATGGTGTTAGACAGAATTAGACAGAAGCGCCTCTTTCGATGCTGTTTTTAAAGAATTCGTTACAGCTATGGTGAGATAACGCTGGAAAGCCCTCAGTTGCTCTACCCCCTTTTTCGACTGCAGATAGGAAGCCCATACTCAGTATTCATTCCGTAAAAAAAATGACGGGCTCAATAGTGGTTGAGACTAAAATTTTCAGTCGGCTTTTATCAATGCCCCAGGTGGCACTAAGGTAGTTTTTTTAGAGCAAAGGCCGATCACTTTGCATCAATTATTTTGCTTAAGACATGAGACATGAGAAATTTGGTCTCACTCGATTGGCAGATTCACGCTTCGTTGACGAGCAGATGGTGATCGACAAAGTCGTTAGGCGATGGGCGCTTTGAGAAAAACATGAGGATTGTCTTCTCAAAATTTAAATTCTCTACACTAGTCCTAGATTTCTATTTGCAATTTTTGGAGTCCTTGTGGGAGGTGACGACCGTGAGATCGTCAGCGTATGCAATATGTGGAACGAAAAAAGGAAAGAAACCCTCATAATGTCATCAGTAAGCAAATTCCAGAGAAACGGAGAAAGAACCCCAACCTGAGGACAGCCTAAATTTATGTTTTCAGACAGGGTCACGCCGTTGCGCGAAAAAATTGCTGTCCTATTCGAGAGGAAGCTGCGAAAAATGCAGAATAAGTAATGAGAGTAGCCACGCTTTATGAGTGCGGCAATAATTTTTGGTTGCCAGGCCATGCCACATGCGCTTTAAATGTCTAAGAAAGCGCAGGCTGTCACTTGTTTGCCCCGAAAACCAATTTCAATAAAAGAGACAAGGGAATGGGGTGCAGATTCGGTGGACCTTTCGTCAGTGAAACCATGCTAGTTGGAGCTGATCCATTGGTCGTTTTTTGCATTCCACGTCAGCCAGTTGAGTTTGACTCTTTCAAGAGTTTTGGCGAGATTGCTGACTAAATTGATTGGGCGGAAGGAGTTCAAACATTTAAAGGAAGGCTTTATTTTGCTTGCCAATCACGGTGACTTTGCAGACCTTCCACGACTCAGGAAAGAAAGCGAGGAGAAAACATGAATTTACGACATAGATTAGATGTAGCTTTATTACAGGGAAGCACGCTTTGATGAGCTTTAATGAGAGTCCATCATACTCCTTGGCCGACTCCGCATTCAGTGAATCTACATTGGCCGTGAGTTCCCATTCCGTCCCAATTGGCGGATGTGATGGGTCTGGTGCGGAGGTGAATCTGCCAGGAAAAAATGTTTAGCACAGTTCTTTGGGTAACAGGCTTCATATCCGTCCACCGAGAGAGTCTGCGGAAATGATAAACAAGCTGATTTCCCAGAAAGTACCTTAAGGGCTTCAAAGATTTCTTTTCCGTCGGGTTTAGAGCTGCGGAGATTGTCACGTGTCGCCCTTTTTGCTCTACGCAGTGCGCGCTGGTAAGTCACTTTCAGCTGCGCGTAGGCCATTCTGCTGGTGACCGCCTTCTGTATGGCCAACAGCTTGAATGCTTTTAAGATTCGTTTTGAGAAATAGAGATTGCAGCACCTTGGACCACCAAGGCATCTTTTGTGCAAATATCTGTGTTTCTTCTGACCTAGGTAGTTTAGAATTCCGGGGCAGAGACCGATATGAGAACGGATAGGTCGGGGATCAGCGACGCGAGTAAGTTAGGACGACTTCATACCTGCATCTATTTTAAGTTTACAAAGGGAAAGATATAGTCGTGAGATGTCGGGGTCACTGGGACCCGAAGCAGATTTGATGACCGGCGGGCGCTTTACAGATCGTAGCACCTCAAAATAAAAATCCTGGTTGTCGGAGAAGGAGGGAAGGTACAGTTCAAACCATTCGCCACCGAGATCTTTGCCTTCCGTAAACGTTAAGTCTACTAGTTTTTTTGACAAAATTTATGTCTGAGAGACTTCTGTTAGGCATGTTGAGTTTACAATCTGAAATGATGCCTTCCAGCTTGCGCCCCTTTGCGTGTGTGACCTGGCTGCTCCACAGGGGGTTTCTGGCGTTCGAATCTACTGCCATAATGACATGTTTGGATATTAGTCCAAGGATGTCAGCAGAAAAAAAAGTGGCAACGATCTCAATAGACGGCCGAAAATAGGCGGATATAAAGCGAAAAGGGCCTATGTCGACGCATGCAATGAGGTTGCTCGGGACAAGCGAATTTTTTGGTTTGCATGGATGATGCCAGGGACAGCTTTACTAGTATTGCTGCTCTATACCAGCGCGACTCATTTAAGGTATGTAAGGATCGTTAGCCAGGTTGGTTGTCAGCAACTACTGGTTTTTTGAAGCTCAGATCGCACGGTTCTTGAACGAGGATTACATCAAGAGCGTTTTCACAAATTAGTGGTGCAAGAGTCGCTGCTGCTGTCTTCGAGTGGCGTAGGTTTGTCTGGAGACATTTTAAAATTGTGAGTGGTGCAAGCGGGCTACCGGAGTTAAGGAATGCGTCTGTCATCATTGTCGATTGAGGGATACGCGATACCTAACAACTGCTTTTATCTGCACTGGACAGGCCTTGTCACCGGAGTGATGTGACCTGTAGCAGTTGGCACATTTTTTGTCAGCGGAAGTGCATTTTTCGTTCAGTGAGGGCCACTGCACTTACCACATCGTGGCTCCTTGGCTCTTCAGTTTGCCTGAACGTGGCCGTATTGCCATGGCAGATGAAATATCTCCTCACCTTTCTGTTGAGATCTACCTCAACAAGGTTGGGCCTGGTGTTAAAAACATTCACTCCTCCAAGGAAGAGCAGATTGTCCCTCGTTTCACGGCAAGTCAGGCAAAATTTTACATGACCTAGGTCGTAACCTGGTTTGGAGTACACTTTCACTTAGGAGTGTACTTTGCCGTTTAGGTCTTCATTTCTGTACATTAGTTCGTCTTTTAGAGAAGGCGTAAAGTTAAGACTAACAAATAAGGCCACAGCTGGGTACAGGGTGTTTGATTTACTTTCTGGCCGGCCGTGCTTCTTTCCTTGTATGACTGTATGGCGTTGTTGGCAAACTCCAGCTTGATGGTCACGATGTCCTTGTCTAATTTTCTGATCTCCCCTGAAGGTTCAAGAATGTGCTGTTTTGTTGGTGTAAAAAGGCCAGGATGTGTTCCCGCTTCTTTATCAGGTCTTCTTAAGTGATGCAGTCCGGGTTGACCAGATCTGGGTAATGACACTATCTCATCAAACTCTGTTGTGACGCCGTCTTGGCCCCTTTTGGCTTTTTTGCTAGCTATATCTACCTCAGGATCTGTCGTGGCTTCTTTTTCCCTTCACTTTTGCTCCAGCTGGAGTGAAGAAGATTTCATTGTTCTTTTTGGATCGGTTTTTCTGGTAGCAGGCAGAGTTGCAGTACTTTTGGCCTGGGTTGCTTGGCATGTAGACTTTGGCCAACACATTGCGATGTTGGTTGAGTATCCGAGGATAACGACACCTCACCGTTTGGCTCATCTACGTTGCTGGTTGTCATGGTGTTAGGAGTGGAGCAGTTCTTTTTTCCAACTGGTTGTTTTTTATCTGTCTTTGACATCTTGGAGCAGTGGAGCGTGGAGAAGTGGTGGTGGAACCATCGTCGTCGTCCACGAACATTCTAGAGTGATTACTAACTTCACGAGATCAAAATATACGCAAGCGTTGCTAATTCAGCCAGTCGAATTATTGGACACCGTGGAAGACTGTATAGGGGATTCAGGCTGCACGCGTAGTTCACTTTAAGTAATATAAAAAAGTTGGGTTTTGAGAGGAGATAAAAACACGTACGTCAGACTGAGAAGCAGACGAAAATCTCAATGATTATGTTACCTCTGGAAGTATTGAAAACGATCAGTGTCTTTCCAGCATTAATCATATATAACTGAGATATTGGAAAGAAACCAGTTTTCAATATTTTGATATATCGGTCTGTTTGCAACTTCTATCATGTATAACTGAAATGTTGGCGGGATCAGTTTGATGGGATGGAAACTTTCCAATATTTAACTAATAGAAATTATACTAATTATTTGAATTTATTCGATATCAATATTTTTATAATAAAAATTCATTGTACTGTAAATTTGTATCTCACTAATAGTGAGTCACTATGTATGTACAAACACTTTGTATGAAAATCTGACCACTGTTTTGTTATGTTTAAAAGGTCTAAAAACGTTAATTGTAGAGAATAACAAAAAATCGGCATTTATTGGAGTCAAAAATTCTTTTTCTTTGTAAATAACCCCATTATACGATGACTTCAATATACTCTCTTAAAACGGTAGTCGTGAAAAAGGCGACAATATTTTGTCGATTGCATTTATACGATACAGAGTCGTGAAAAGACGATAAATTTTTAGCCATCAACAATACACTTTTTGTTGTTTTTCCGACAATATGAGCCCGGCAGAAGTACTCTCTAAGAAAAATGTTCCCACTCTTCCCACACGGCGCAATCCCACCACGAAAAAAGGGAAATGATTGTATTTTTTTTACTTCTTTCTTCTAACATTTCAACATCTTTCTTTCTTTTCCTAATGCTATATTCCACTATTCGTTAATAGAACTCGGTAGTTATTAACAGCCTTCAGTAACGTTTCCATTATCCTGCAACTGGATTAAAACTATCATCTTAATTTTCCCTTTCTAATACTACCATGTCCTTTTCGTCGGAAGAAGTAAGCTGATTGACCTCGAAAATTTCACTTTATTTAAGAAATATTAAAATATATTGTTTCAGTTGTATCCAGTTCCTCTCATTTTACAAATCATGTGCGAGGGTCAATCAAGAACCTTAATCAATTCATTGCTTGATGGACCCTCGTACAGTGATTTGATGCTGTTGAAGGAAAATGTGACCTCTTGGTTATTGCTTAACAATAGGACAGAGTATGTTAAACTATTTACGCACTTTTTTTCATTCCCTGACTTTGAGTGTAACTTATTTTTCACTTCTCCAGGTATTATCTTATCCCTCTAAAGCGGAATAACTGAAAATTTGTGTGTCTGTATGCCAAATTTTTCCCGTTAACGACGATTGATTCGCGGTCTTGGGCAAAGCTATTCATGGGATACTCTGAACTTCAAAGATCCAAAAATTGTATATGAGATGTCAATAAATGGTTACCCGTTTCCGATTTTTTTAAAATTTTAAATGATTTAGTGGGCGTTTACAGCTGCAGAGAGGGAGCTGCAAATGGAAAACCTTTTTTTACTCTGTTCTGGAACACTAGTCTTTTCTAATAAGAAAATACTAAATGCTAATTTTAAATTTGGTTTCTTCGACAATGCAGTGCCACCGATTACACTAAACCCATTTTAACAAGTAAGAGGTGGACAAATTTTATATTTCAATCTTACATGAATATAATTATGGGACGCCTTGATACCGTCTAACGGGTGGTAGTCTAACAAATTGTTGAGATTATTTATTAATCTACACAATAGAAAATGGCAGCAGTACAACTTACACGTGACAAGTTATAAGTGACACACAGTGATAGTATACTTAGAGAGGTACAGCAGCAATACAGACGTGGTGTCAGTGTGAGAGTGAGTGAGATCGGGGCTTTGCAGACGACTATATGCTAGATGTCAAGGAAGGGAAGAGAGGATTGGGTTATGCAACACATGGGGTTCAGCAACCGTGATCTCGGGGTTGTAATATTAAATTCAACACAAATCTTTAATTTTCAAAATTTCGCGGTGAAATGGAACCCTTCTCTGTATGCAGTAGCTGAAACTATGATAATCGAAATGTAGGGTTTTGAAAACCGATACAACAAAAAGGGGCTCATGTTTTGAAGGACAAAAAAAAATAGAGATTTTCCCGAATACAAGGTCACCGTTATTACTTCGATCCATTATGAGAAACACCCCCTTCCTATACTCGGGTCCATTTATGACCTTGTCCAAAACAGGGATCCGTTGCTCGCTGTAAACGAGATCAGAAAACAAAATTTCGTCATAGTCGTAGAGATCCAAGTCTATTTGCTGATAATTTATTGCACCGTAAGTAAAAGACAATGACTGGAAGTCATTATGTAGTAGATGATGTAAGGCAGTTGATTGTCTACGGTATACTAACGTTTTTGCAGGGTTTTTAAAGTTATTCATGATACGAGAGGGGATTTTTATTGAGCCGTTCAACCTTTTATAGTTGAAAACCCAATAAGTTTTCGGTGGTCCATTCTTTCTCACCACCGTTTGGAAATGAATAAGAAAGTGATATTTTGGTTTAATGTTAACGTTTGGAAACAGCGCCTTGAATCTTGACAAAAATTCTACATAAATATCCTCAAATTGCAAAAGAGTTGATTCATAGATTCCAGATGAAAAAATGATATCTATTATTTCTTGAAAAAGAATAAATAGCTTCCAATAATTGTTATCGACTTCAATTAAATCTGAAAACACAAGGGGTAGGAAACGAAGGAAACACCACGTTTCAGTTGCCCCAGGCTTGGGAGAAAGTCCCTCTCCCGGCCTTTTCAACTTGTTCAAACAGCAAGGTTTTTTTTATCCACTCTAAAAAAGGCGGAAAAGAAAATAATGCGCTAATTTACTTGTTCTAAATTTACAACGTCATCGTCATTTAGTCTAAATAAAACGCAGCCGATGACGTCAGTAGCGATTCCCTGTAGTATTGTATGAAAACAATCATTTGTCCAATTTTGCACAAACTTCCAATGTTTCAATTTGTTAAGTTCACATGTGTTTTTAACACCCCGATGGTGTCATCCGATAGGAAGGTCTGATAGTTTCAATATGTCCCTATGATACTCATCTTATGTTCTCAATTCAAATTGACTTTCTCGGAAAAATAATTGGAACTCTTCTTTAGTTCCATAGCAGAATGGAAAAACACAGTCAGCCGTGAAGCAGGTAATTAAGCCAAAGGCTTTGTTAATTCCTAAGTTATCCCCCGTAAACTGTAAGAAAAACGCAAATATTAGTTTAAAGCCTAACCCCGGAATGTTAATCAATATTCCCTCTTCCTCTAGTAATTGGCAAATCAAGAGAGATTAAATGTCAATAAGAAAAAGTTTCGTTAGCTCAGTATTTATCTTGGAAATGACATTTTTACGATATTTTCT
Organism: Daphnia pulex; assembly: GCF_021134715.1. Classification (NCBI taxonomy): domain Eukaryota; kingdom Metazoa; phylum Arthropoda; class Branchiopoda; order Diplostraca; family Daphniidae; genus Daphnia; species Daphnia pulex. The sequence goes on along the minus strand of NC_060024.1, from coordinate 1,021,981 downwards.
ACCTTAACTAAATTCAATTTCGAAAAAAAAATTATTTTTGCACTATTTCTCTCACCCGTCTCATTATATTGTTTTATATATTATATCTAATATCTGGGCCATACTGGGTCACCGAGCCAATGGCCTTTTATAAAAATAAATAAATATATAACAAAAACAAATATATAAAAACGGAATTTTATTGTATTACTCATTCGCCGACTATTTCCGTCGAGTCAAGACTGACATAACCAACAGTCGCATGATAAATAAAATGATTATTTAAAATATAATCAAGCCATACATATATTGATGCTGTTTATGGATGTTGGGGCTGCTACAGTATAATGAGGAAACGGGGTTCTGGTAGGCAAATAAAATTAACCCCTGCAAATGAGAAATATATTTTTCTTGTCTTAACAAAAAAAGTCATCCACGACAGTTCAGGAGATAACCGGTAATTTTTGATCAATTGGCCTATTTCTAACTATTTTGACATATAAAATAAAGTTAATTAAGTAAAATTTGGCAAAATACCTAACACGTCGGCTTGTGAATATTAGGAGGCTCACAGTTACAGTCCCTTGTTATACATCACAGGTCTTGCTATACGATATCCACGCAATCGCTTGGATGATGAAAGGCTTGGAAAAATCGAGATACGTGAGGACAGGAGCGAAGCACAAATTTCTGTAATGCAATCGAAGTACGTCTTTTCCTCAATTCCCCATTTGAACCGCACTTTACTTTTTGAAAGTTGTTTTAGTGCTTCTTCTTGTCGGAGAATCACCCAATAAATCTTCCATAATAGTTAGCAAGTCCTAGGAAGGATCTTAATACATCAAGGTTTTTGGGTATCACAGATGATTCCCTGATGCATCTAAAACCCTATTGCATTAGCTCAGATACTTAATCAGGAGTATTCACTATTTTCAGAATGAAACTCTTGCCTAAATCACGATCTTTTAATTTGTGTTGGTTCGATATGAGAGTGAGAGTACATCCAACACTGTTTGATTAAAGATCTTTATGTAATATCATTTTAGAAGGAATGATTAGGAAGTTGGTTAATGCGAGTAAAAACTATATTCATATTTTAAAATAAATCCAGGTTTTCCTGAGGTGAAAGCATTTGGGAAAGAATATCCTCAAACTCCGTATCCGCACGCATTCGTGTGGATGATGAAAGGCGTAGAAAAATCGGGATACGTGAGGTCAGGAACAGAGCACAATATTTCTTTATCGAAGCACGTCTGCTCCTCAATTCCCCATTTCCACGTCACTTTACTTTTTGTGGGTGAGTTTGCTGGGTGAGTGATTCTTCTTGTTGGAGAATGGATCAATAAATCTTCAATAATAATTAGCAAATCCTATAGGAAGGATCTTAATTCATCGAGGTTTTTGGGAATTGAATAGTTCTTGACAGCTTGTAGCTTTTTTGGGTCAGTTTTAATGGCTTCGTGGGAAATGATATGTCCTAAGTATTCACCTGCATTCCTTAAGAAACGACATTTTTGGATTTGAATTTTCATACCCGCCTCGTTGAGTAGCTTTAAGACTTGTTCGAGGTGAAGATAATAAGAGGTTATATTGTTACTAACACGATAATGCCAAAATCCGATAAAGAAGTCTAAAGTTGTAAAATATTTGTTTCGTGAAGGAGATGGAAATTACTCTCGATCTGAGGTAATGGATATCTTATTTGGATATTTTAAATAAATTTCCATTTTTAAGATTTTTTCATTATTATTGCTCAAAGGGCGATTGACAGAGACCCCTCTAGAATTGGTTTCTCAATTGACCGAAAAGAGAGCTAAGATTCTCATATTTATATCTTAGGGGACGTTCATAAATCACGTCGTACGCGTAGACCCCCCCCTCCTTCTAGAAAATACGTCACAATAAATAAGACCCCTTCAAAACTAAAAAATTCTCTCTCTAAATTTATTTGAAATATGAACTGTCAGCTTCATGAATCAATTTACGATTGTTTTACAAAGCACGACAATAATAAAATTAGTTATTTTCAACTTTTTCGTCGTTCTCCCATGGGCAATTCAAATTTTGTTTTAAAGAATAAACTGGCAGTTTTTCTATTTTTCATCTACTGTGGGTTGGGGCATTTCAATCAAACCTAATCTTAATTTTTATCTTCATCCATCCACTCAACACTTTCTTCGGTCAGATAATTCGCAATTATAAAAAGACTTTCACGCAGCCTTTTGGCAACAACTCGCACCGGTTGAATCCTCGTAACAATTTAAATTGGTTTCTTTTGTTGCTGACAAAAATGAGACTTTAACATAACTAGAGAGGCAAAATACAAATGGCAAGTTTTGCATACTGTCATTAAGGAAGGATTGAATTGAAGGACTGTATAAATCATAAGGAAATGAATTTCAGGGAACGTTAGCCGACCTAGAGAGTGTTTCTTTAACATTCAAACATTTTAACACGAAAAGAGTAGTTAATTTATGAGATGAACCGCCAGAACAACAATCAGGAAATTTTAGTCCTCCGCTGGTTTACGAAATCAGAATGGGAGGGGGAAGAAATCTAGTTTTGATGACATTGCAATCTCAAGCCCATTTTATATGATTTCGATGCCCGCATAAACTGAAGGAATGTGCTTGTGCTGGACTGCGACGACCCAGTCGTGATCGGTAAAAGTCACTCTATACTCACAGTCCATTAAAATTGGGCTTTGCCTATTCGCCGTTCGTCAGTCCGATTGCCACTCGACAATTGTCATCTCTACTAAAAAAACTCATCCCTTCCAAGAATGGATCCAATCTCTTCCAAAAAGTTTTTGGTAGCTGATGCAAAAAAAACCATCTACGTGCTTCTGATGGTGGTCGTTGTTGCGCACGAATTAGCTTGACACGAACGATTGAACTATGCTGTTTACTTTTTAACGAAGAGCTCCTTTTCGGCATGAGGTGTAAATAAAGTCCACTGCAACTCAGGTGGAACCAATCTTTCTTTAGTTGATCGTGGAGGTCATTCAGAGTTAATATGCTTCGCTACACCTACGACTGTCTCTTTTCATGAGCAGCAGAGTTGTAAATAGTCAAATTCATTATTGTTTTAAGAAGCTCTGGCTGAGATTCTTCAAGCCTTGGCCTACCAGGTTTCAATTTAACTGTCAATTTTTCACGAAGATCTGACTGTTTGTCTAGAGTAGCTTCAATTTTGGCTTTTTTCCTGGCTAAAATAATTACAAAAGAGAAAAAATATTATGAGAAGATGTCAGCAATTAAATAGAGTTTAGTACATCAATTAATAAACATCGATTTTTTTTTACTTTTCTTTTTCAGCTTTTTTTTCTAAGTGTCGCTATTAATTCAGCTTTTTTCTATAATTCCTCATCTTGAGATTTACTTGTAAGCCCATATTTTTGGTGCCCAATCAATCCCATCAGATCAAAATTTAAGATATTTATCTTTGATTCTAATTAATTTTGAACAGTAGCAACTGCAACTCTTGTTGTAGAACTTTGTAATTAATATTTCCAGTACTAGGCACAACCATCTTCAGCATTAATTCTTGTTTGCCACCAGATTCAGGCTCGCGAAACTTTTCTGAATTCACCGAGATTTCGAAAACCGAGAACTGTGAATTATCTTTTTCTTTGCATGATTGTTTTCCCCAAAATTAAATGAGTTGACCTTTCTTTTTCAAGGCTATCTGATTAAGGTCTTTTAACCAGTTATAGTCTGTTCTTAAAAATCTATGTAGTTCTTTAGATCGTTCCACCTTTACATAACTTCAGATTGACAACCTTGTTTGGTTAAAGAAGGATATGTCTTTCTATATAGAGAATAGAAAGGCTTCATGCTCCATCGGCAATGGCAACGGCAATTCAGATAAATTTGCACTCCTGCATCAACAGCAAATTTCTAGTGATTTGAATATTAAAACTAGTGATAAATCCAATTTTGGCATCATTAAGGATTGTCACGTGAATAATTTGCCATCTGGCCTTACTTGTTATCGTTACCTCGAGAAAACTTGTCTTCATTTTAAATCAAAAGGGAAAAATTTTCATTCAAAATTTTCAAATTAAAAACAAATTGATGCAAAAATAACCAATTATTAATTTCGTCTTGTCACCACTAACAACGCAGCCAATCAAATTTGTCTTCGTGATTGTCTTGCAATGTCACGAAAGGCATGTCTTGGTCGGACGATGAGATGAACCGTCACATCAATGAGCTTGAAATGTAAGGAGCACTTAATGCCTTTTCGTGCTCTAGGCGCAACTGTACTATCGAGTTGAGATTAGACAACACGACCACGGTAGCGTATGTGAATAAAGAAAGAGGGAATCGATAGGCATCTCTAAATAATTTTGCGCTAGATATTGCTCGGAGTTGAAAGGCGAGGAATATTGTTTATGAGAATTCCGCAGAGGAGTAGACTGGAGTGATTGGAGGTTACGTCCGGAGGTTTTTCAGGCTCTATCGATGTATACTAACGATGGGAACGATGGGCCCCTATCTGAAGATACATTATGGGTGGCAGTTAATGAAAAAATTCTTGGACGTCACGAGACGCGTGCTTATAATTTGGATGATGAGGGTGCAATATAATTTTCTGATGACGACGATGTAGTAAAATCTTTAGAGGACGAAGGTGTAATAGAATCTTTGAGTGGCGACGGTGCAACAGAATTTACAGATGACAATAATTTTCAAGATATGAACGTTGCATCTCCATCCAATCCATCACCTAGCAAATCCTTTAAGCCACTGTATAGTGTTGCTCAAAGAATGCAAGTGGATGATCAATAAGAAAGACAAATTAGATAAACCAATAATTCGTGATTTTCTTCTTCGTAGTGTGATCGCAAGACAATCACGAAGACATTATATTCACAGCAGTGTTTATAGTGAATTGAAAAAATTTTACACAACTAATGAGTAAATATTAATAGCAATTACATTTTACTTCTATCTTTAGTACTAATATTCCATCGTTCATTTTAGGATGCCGACTCTGGGAACTAATGTCCAAGTAACTATGCCACCCATTGGGTCAAGTGGAAGTGGTCTTGCGCGTAACAAGGACATAATTCATCCATTAAAGGATGAAAATAAAATTAAGTACATACCGATTGCTGGTATTTTATATCAGTCACGCAGTATAATTTGTTCAACGATGGATTCCGTAACGTTGGTGGCGTCCAAGATGTGTTCCATTTCATGCAAACCTTTAATTTTGGTAAATTTTTTTTTTAAATTTTAAAAATTTCATTTCCAACAGTAATTTTAAATTTCATATTTCAGATTGAATTTTTGAACGATTTTGAGAAGTTTTCTGGGTGAAGGTATCAGTTTTCTGGACGAGTCAAAGACATAGCTAATTTGCAGTCACTTCAATGTAGCTCTATCTATTTAGATGAAAACAAAATTAAAAACGGTAAAAAAGTCTATGATGAACTTTACATCGTCCTTTACAACGTCAATTCTTTCTCAATTAGTAATTTTGGTAAAATGAATTTTAAAAATTTTAAAAATTTCATTTTCCAGCAATAATTCTAAATTTTATTTTTTGGATTGAACTTTGAACAATTGTGAGAAGTTTCGATAGCAAAAGCAAGCATACACTTTTTCCTTTATGCCTCGAGACTGTTTCTGGAGAAATAAGCAGTCATTCTGACTGGTTCCGATATGATGAAAATCTTCAATGAGAAAAGCAGGTATTAATGTAATGATTATAAATTAAGAAAAAGATTATAATTACAAGTTGATGGAAACGATGTGATACCATTTTTATAGAATTTCCCATAGACTGATGAACTTCGCCTAAATTTCTATGCAAGATTATTTGTTCTTGGATTGGATGTTGAAACAAACAATTTAAACATGCATTCATGCATTCAAAATAGAATATAAATTCTTGACACAGAAGATAATAAAAATTGAATACTTTTTTCTTTAATACAAAATTAATTCGGTGTCTTTCTTCTAATGTGGTTCGAAGATTCAAAGAGACAAATACATGTTCCTTATATCAATAAAACGGTGAACGTGCCAGGTGACACGTAGAATTGTAGAAATGAACTCATTGAAACCCATGTGTTACTTACGTAAACAGATTGCAATTCAAATAGAAGAGGCACTGCCAGTGGTTACACGGAATAATTGCGTTGTATTTAGCTGTTCCATAAGCTGAAATGTATGCATATCAAATTATAGTTGTAGCACATTTGGGTGTCATTTTTACTAGCGAGTTTTCAAGAAAAATGTTATTTTGTCCTGAAAAGTTTTTAGTCGCTGAAACTAGTCTACATCGTTTGGTAAAAATAATTTCGTGGTTAAAAATTAAATTTGCAATTTTCAATCGGCTCCACGTTTAACTAATATACATAGTTGAAAATTATGTTTGTAAATTTATATACTATGAATTGTCTTAGTGAGACACACTTAAATATAAACTTAGACATCCTCAACCCCTGTTATTGTTCCCCCTTCTCTTCTAGCTCGGCCAAGGTTATCCTCTTAGGGGATAACCTCTTCTCACTTTTTTGTTGAATTTCAAGGCCAAAAAATACGGTTAAACCTTGAAGGCATAATTTCAATGTTTAATGTTTTTTTAACCAATAAAAGCCTAGTTTCATTAATTAATTAAAACCGGGCAAAATTTTGGTCAGAAAATGGAGAATCTTGCAGCAAGTACCCTCCACGCCGATATGCCCAAATATTCAGTATGAATAGGAAAAGGGAAACAAGAAAAAATACGTCAATCAATTTGCATGACCCCCTTGAACCAAATCCATGTTTCTAAACTAATTTACTGTGTTTTATAACATCAAGTGTGTGCAGACGACTGACTGTATTCGGGCTCAGCATCTGGGGGGTCTACTTTGATCGGGTGACCTCTAGTGGTCAGATCTACAACATCTCCCCCTTCTTAGTTAACAAGTTAATACACACTGTTGGCAGCGTTCGCACGCCGCAAGGTACCCGAAGGGATTGGGGTGTAAATATAAGTCCACAATTTTAATTCAATTTTTACCGATTTCAATTTCACCGATAAAAATTAAATATACGACCAATATGCTCATCCTCTTTTCCTTCCAGCTCTTTCTCTTTTCCTTCCAGCTCTTCTTCTTTGTCTTTTTCTCCATCACTTTCACTTTCAAATATTTCTTCAAACCATTCCTTGAGTTGTACCGGTAAGAAGTCATCTGATGAAGTTAGTAACTGATTGCAAGACAAAGAAAATTTAATTGATGATCGTTTTGGACTTATGTGATAAACATACCTCAATGACAGTGTCTTGATAGGCATCTGCTTGCAAAGGAGTTTGGAAACCCCAAACTTTGACACCCTTTAACCTGAGTATAGTTTTGCCCTTGACGAGAACTTGTTTGTAGTTTCCAAGCTGGCCAAGAATACATTGTACCTTATAAATGAAAACCTGTAAAACAATTAATTAATAGGTACATAAAAGAATAGCAACACAATTCAGAATACTTACACGCTTCCCTTCCAGCCCATCGCAAAGGACCATCTGTTGATTTACCTGAGGTACCGGGCAAGGAACAGTCTACGAAGAGGCCCAATGGCCCATGTCTGAAATGAATTAAATTACATATTACAAAAATAAAACATACTACTTTGAATTATTCTAGTATATGCCTACTATCTTCACCATAAGAATAATGGTTTCAATTTGATTGATGTGATGACGTCTTATGTACACTCGTCTTACACATCCCGCTCTCATGTTGCTCTCCGCAGCATATATAATTCCACTAGGGATATCTTACTATTCAGTCTACTCTTAGCTAACACATTGTACTGGTCGTCTCTCTACCACTCCTTAATTCCATTCATAAATTTATACTTATTCATTCAACTAATCATTCAATCGGTTAGCATCATTACAATTGAAGGTTTTCAACTTCCAATCCAGTGCAGGGAAATTTGGAGCCAGATCGTTATCGCTGACAGCTTCACACTACATAATTGTATCAGTTAAAAAAAAGAAGTTAAAAATAGAAAGATAATAAGGAAAACTTTACCTTCGTGTATTTCTCAAAATTAATTTGGTATTTATCAGGCCTAATCCGTGAATACCGTTGTTCTGATTCGAGAACCTTGAAATTTGAGACGTCATACACTTTGTTGATTACTAAGCGTTGTAGCCATAAATCTAAATTTTCTCGACAAATTGTAGCGCAAATTTGCCCCCTACCACCAAGAAAAACCAGCGAAAGAAAACTGATTTTTTTAGACGACACAGAGCCATGATTGCACACAATTAACGAGCTTGGATAGTCGAACTCTTTCAAGTTGAATATTTTATTGATTGACAAATTTACGCTTGGAAAAGTTTACGGGAATAGACAAAGACTCTTTAAACGCCTGTTTGGTCGGGGAAGGACAAGCAATGACTTTACCGACATATTTTCGTTTTCTTTCTAAGTTAGAGTTACTGACAACAAACATGATTTTCTTTTAGTTCAAATCCAAAAGAAATTTAACAAATAAGAAGAGGGGGGGTGACTCAATTCAATATGTCTAAGAAGAATGAGGCCTACCCTGTTTTCCGTCTTAAATAGACGGAAGTTTTACTTTTGGTCAGTCGAAAGGTTCAGAAAAAAATGACCTTGCTGTTTACTTACCACATAGCAAAAACCATCGCATAATTAAGGAAAAAGAGAAGAAAAATATGCCAATGAATAAACCAAAAGATACATATTCGTATTTTTGTATCCCTTCTCAACCTCTCTTGGGTAAATCGGAGTTAAGTTAAACAAAACCAAACCTATTTGGTTCAAATCTTGATTCTGTTTCTTTTACGATATCTAAGAATTTAATTCCGTTATTGCAAGTATGGAACCTCAATAGCTTAAATAACCAACACAGTGCGCTTAACATTAAAGAATTACATCAATAATAGCTCAAAAAATTTAAAAAAAATCATTAAAAGAAACCTAGAGTCTGATCAAAATATTTTTTAATTGTTTTATTTCAATTGACTAATGGAATGAATCCAAGCAATGGTTGATTTTTCGATTCTTCACAGCCGGGACATTTCTTTCGTCACATTTTTGCGTGGCATATACTTACGGAAGTCTTCTTCTAACTTCATCAGAAGGAAAAGTCCTTCTAATGTGGGTACTCTAGACAAAATCACATAAATACATCCTGATTGTCCGCTTCGATGAATGGAAGAAAACGATCCAAGTATCACTGAATTAAAGTCTCTCCTTGAATTTTATAGCATGTATGCATAAGGGACGACACACAAGGCAGCTGTGTAACTCTGACTTTAAAACTTTGATTTGATTTGATTTGATTTGATTTATAACGCGCATTATCCAAATTAAGTTCTAATGACGCGGAAAGTACAGTCAGGGTAAAAAGTCAAAGAAAAAGCATAAGACACATCAATCGAAAAGGTGTTTGAATAAAAGAGAGCGAAACTTGGGGAATGTGGTGGCATTACGAACAGCAAGAGGGAGTCGGTTCCAGATGGATGGAGCGACCTTTGCAAAAGATCGATCACCAAGATTAACATGGCGAGTGCGAGGAACGCGAAGTAGAGAAGATGAAGATGAGCGTAGGCTGCGTGAGTTTTCTAGAGGAATGATTAGACGAGACAGGTAAGAAGGTGCAGAGCCATGTAAACAGCGATAGGTCAGGGTGGCAATACGAAAAGTGATTCTGTCGTTAACACAGAGCCAATTAAGGGAGCGCAGATGGGAACGAATGCTGTCTCTCTTCCTCACACGAAGAATGAGACGAGCGGAAGCGTTTATCACGCGCTGCAGCTTAGAGAGCAAAGTGCTAGGAAGACCAACGAAGAGAGAACAGGCGCGGAAACTTTTACCGGACGACCCAAGCTTGCACGTAACGTTGCACTTGATTGGTATAACTGGAAAGCAACCGGTCGGCAAACTTGCAAACTGGGAAATGTCTTTTTGTTATTTTGAGCTGGGCGGGAGTACTTTAAGATTACGCATTTCACTTCGTCTGCATGAACTGAATGAACTTCATTTCCGTCTTCAAAGGAAATATTCTAATGTTAGCACTTGGAACCAATGCAAAGTCATTAAAAGTTTCGATGGTCCAGTTTGCTATTCCTTTGGTGACGTCCATATTCGTGTTGACCATATACGACGCACCGACTACGCACAATAAATCTTTAACAGTTTTCATTTTTGTTGCAGCACATCGAACTGCGTAGTCAATTTGTTCTGGCTGAATAGACTGGTGCTGTTCGTGCCACTTTTGACCGAATAAAAATTAAGCCTTGATTGCGCCATTCTAATTGCGATGGCTGGATTGAAAGGGAAAATGACAGAAATTGGGACTCGCAGTAACAAATTTCGTTAGTTCTCGTTAAATTGTCTGGCACTGCCGCAATCGTACCTGCCGTTGGCTGATTTTGGATGTGATCAGAGTGAGATTCGAGATAGCGACTATTGATGTCTTCGATGTCTTGTTTTGTCGGTTGGTTTATTCTCCGTCGCTGTTGGGATTCCGTCAATGAAGTATCTGTTTTTTGGTGGTTTTCTAGCAGCTCTTTTGTGTCCGTTGTTAATTTTAACCATTTGTCACTTCCGCGCATCGATGACAGAGCGTTTTTATTGCTAGCATTTTCTGGCGAGTTGGCGGAGTGAAAAGACTGCTTCCAACCGGTGGTATCTGATAAAAGTCTCCACTGTATATCATATGAACTCCACCATAAGGTTTGCCTGGCCTGCCTTTCAGCTTTTGAAGTTAAGTATCGATAAGATCGTATCACTTTCACCATTCAAAATTGGTCGATGAACATCAAACCAATATCTGACCAAGTAGCCATCATAGCTGGCGTCGGGTCTGAAGGTTTAATTGATTTTTGTAATCCTAAAGCAGAATGAATAGTGGATCCTCCAATCAAAACTGCCGCCACTACCGATACTGCAGTAATTACTGTCAAAGCTGTTGCTAGCCAATGACGAGAGAAGTCGAAAAACCATTGGATTACACGCGATATTCCTGTAGTCCCTGATCCTCCCAAGTACATAATCAGCTGACTATCTTTTAGCAAAAGAATGTTGAGATGTTCTGTTATTGCAGTCGTCAAGTTTCTGCTGCTGGTAGTATGGAGTTGGCCTTTGTAACATGTTGTAGAAGCGCGGCACATGTCAACAGGAACGCTTGGTGTTGTTTGGCATTCAGAGGCCAATGTTGAGATTGTTCATTAAGTGTCAGGAAATTTGATTCCAATATTATTGGCCTTGTTCCATCACATGTTGTTACAGTATGGGTGGCCTCCCATGTATCCCCAGTCTTTTTTACATATCTCAAGGTTGTCCCATGACCCCCAACACATCCCAGACTAAACCAGGACGTCTTAAAGATGTTCGACTAGACCTACCCCGGGACACATACACCACGGTCAAAAAAGAACATCTTAAAGACGTCTAGTCAGGACTACCTTAGGCCAACGGAATTCGAGTACGGAAAAATGACGCGTCTTTTGGATGTCTTGCCAGGTCTACTGTAGGAAAAGGCGAATGGAAGACTACAACAATATTTATTAAGGATGTCCACGAAAAGACGAACTCGGTACGTAGCAATGGTACTAAAATAAGATGCCCATATGACGTCTGAGATCATACTATCTCGAGACCACTGTACAAGTAGAAAACAGGACCAGAAGAAGATGTCTCCCAGGATGTCTTTAAGGCGTCTCGACAAGGCGAACTTTAGCCAATTTTTCCTGTGTGTTTCAAGCGATTTCAAGACTAAAATATGGATTCCTACGGTCAACTTAAAGATGGCTTCTGGATACGCCATAAACGAATATATCAAGTGGTCTTCAAGATGGCTTGAAGATGTTCCGGACACAGTCGAAGTTACACCGGTAATTTTGAAATCGATATCGTGGCTGAAATACTTCTGAATGTCAAATTAAACTTTTTTTTTCAAAATAAACAAAAGAACAACTGAAAACTTGTTGTTTTTTCAACGGTTAAACTACAAATGATTCCAGTGAGGCTGAACTAGGCAACCTAACTGCCTTACACAAAATGTCTCCAATGTTCCAACATTGAAAGTTAACAGAAAGTGAGGAAACAAAACAAATTCTTGGATTACAAACGAACAACAGAGATAGGAGTTAGTTTTCAATGCATCATGTTGGTTTTCAAATTTTTTTCCAATTACAACATTGTTATAAGGGCACTTAACTATGTCGTAAATCACAAAAACGGACATGTCTTTAAGAAACCTACAGTTGTCGGCTTCTTCATTAGATTTCAAGTAACAAACTTTAGGAATTTTTACTGATCTGAATTGTATACCATGAATGTTTTCCAAGATGGGCTAACTGTTGTATCTATCAAGAAATTCTATTTCGTTGCAGACGTCAATATTTCGGGTGACAAAACTTTGATTTTGGACTTCTTCTAATAGACGTTTAACAAGCTGTTGAAAAGACACCATCTTTTGCAACACACAACGGGACGGGATTAACAAACAATTGTTCAATATGCATTATCAACAGAGTATCCAAAATTCCCTTAGCAATGACAAATGGTAATATTTACCGGGTAATATACAGTCATGCTTGAAAGTTTCTGGAGCAGACAAATTGCTCTATATGTTTGTATTTTAAATCGACGGAAGGTATTCCGAAAAGCACACCTTTTCCCCTTTTTATATTTCTTTTGCGCTTCTTCATTCTCTTCTTCCCGTCCTTTCTCTCTTTCAACTTTCTCACCACAATCAACAAAAATTAGAGGTATAGTGTGCTTCGTCAGCTATACCTTTCGTCAAGTTTACTTAAAATTACATAGAGCAATTTGCCTGCTCCAGAAACTTTCAAGCATGAATGTAGTTTTTAGTGTTACCGCTGTTCTTGGTGTTTTCACTAGAGTTCTTGTCGATAGAGGAAGAGAAGAGTGGTACGCATGCAGAATTTTCAATAGCTGATCACACTTGGAAAAATAAATGTGATAATCCTATTCAATTCCTATTTTCAATTTTCCACGTTTCTAACTGTGTCCTGAGTGCAAGTTCACCAGCTGAAACATCTTGCAGACTTGGAACGTCAACATCTGATTCTTCTGCAGAAATGGATGGCGAGTTTTCAAGATCACTACCACTACTGTCTGGTACATCCTGATCAGAATAGTCATCCGATGAGAACATCGGCTTCTTTTTTTTAAGCAAAGGTATTTATATAATATCCCCGTAAATATGTACTTAAGATAATGTTTTTTTCACCTCCAATGTAGATAACTGTTGAACTCGTGTTTCTGCTTGTGTGTCTGGGGCAATACCAATAACTTCAATAAAATCAAGCTGAGAGGAATCCTAAGAACGTTCGACATCTGATTCAGACACTTCATTTGAATAATTGTCACGTTCACATCTAAATTGCAAGTATGGTGCATTTTCCTGATTTTGCCTCCTTTTCGTTCTATCTGTCATTCCTCTCTGCGGTTGTTAAAAAAATTAAAGCGTAATTTAATTACAATTACAATAGAATTTCCATTATCATATACACGTACCTATAGTAATAGTTTCAATTAACAAACGCACGTCAATAACAAACGAATTATCAATATATTGGTAAAAGAATACAAGACTTGATAATTCTACTACTGTCAGACGACATTTTTAAGATTATGGACGACAGGATGGGGAAAAAAAACAAGTGACGCAACAAAAGTGAGTCTCGATTCCCTAACCATTAAAAGAAATACGCCCCTTTTTCCAGACTAGTCAAATTTGAAATAGTAACTGGTGTTTAATCTTTCTGTGATCTAAAAAGCATTTCCTCTGTGCAATTTATCGTTTATATTTATATTTTCCGACTGCTGACGATAAAATGATTACCTTCTTTATCGTCAAATTACAAGAAGGAAGTGGAGGTAACGAATCATACCTAGCACTTGGTATAATGACTCATTGTGTTCTTTGCCATCAAAGAATATTCTCGAGTTGGCTGAGAACTGTGAGATGTTGAAAATGGCATGGGAACGGTATGAATGCAAATTTCTGTCGAGTCACGGTAATTTTTGTTAGTCATGTTGCAACTGTATTCTACTAATACATTTATTTATTTTTATAAGATACATTTCAAGAAGCCTTGAACAGAAAAGATGAGTGTTATACTTCGGATTCAGCAGGAGTATATTTTAGTGGCTCGAGGCATAATTTGAGATCGGAAGGATCAAAAAGAATACAAACTCAACGACAAAGAAACCAGCAGGTTAAGCTTTTCTTACCCGCCTCCAACATCGTTTCTAACGAGAGAGTTGTCGATGAAATCGATACAATTGATACTGGTATTGGACATGTTCCTATAAAACCAAAAACAACAAGTAAGAAAAAATCCTCGTTACAAACTACTATTCACGAAGATTTGGATTCCGGTATGGAAGAGAGTAACATATCCCAAATTATCAATGCTGGTCCGGTAACCCAGCAATCAACAACCACACACCGTTTTCGTTCAATTTCTGGTAATCTATGTTTGATTTTATTCGTTAATGTCTCGTTTTCAATATTGGTTTTTTATGAGTTTTAGAGCCAAGCAAAACACTATCACTTGGTGGTACGCGTACAGTAGGTTGCGGAAAAACGTGTGAAGGCTTTCTATAAAGTACGCAGCTTGTAGAAATACCAACACGACGCCAGATGTCTCACGTAGGAGAACTAAGGTGTATTCTATTTTCCTCAAAGGAAATTGCGGATTCCTAATTTTGCATTTCAGCCTTAAACACTGTCTTCTGTTTATAGTGTGTTGTTTTTTCTACCTCCCAGATTGTGAATTCCAGTTATGTGCTTCTTATTAATTGCTGAATGGAAAACTGCTTGATGGCAGTAGGCCTATTGTTTAAAGCAACAAAAGAAAACAAAGGAGAAAAATGGAGAACCGGAATGTGTGTATCAATTGTTAAATGTGGCTGAAATGCCAAGTCTTCGACACAGTGTGAGGGACTCTACTCCCAATTAAGTTAATATTCTGATTTTTAATCAAAAGAATCTTCAACATTAACTAAGTTTTAACTTACAGGAAGTCACAATTGTTACTTGCAGACATCATGTTAGTGAAAGTCAACCTAACATGCCAGACCAAGTAACGATTGTTGGAAATGGAACTCTTGTTGGCGGTGTCGGACCGTTCAACTTCCAAGAATGAGAATTTAGAGATGACACCTTTTTTGTGTTGTTGCTAGTAGATCCTTATATTTCACACTGATCTATATACATCATTTAGGGATTTCAATAGCTAGTTTTGGGTTGAGTATAGGGTAGGGAACAATAGATTGAGTGGGAAGAGTGGGTAAAATTGGGGCCCTCTGTTGAGGTCCCTACAAATTACACATAATTAACAATAGTAAAGTGTCGATCACTGTTGGGAGTCATTATATTCCCAACATTCTCCCCGGCAGAGCCCGTTCAATTGGCTCGACATCCTGATCGACTTGATTATCCGTTGGATGGGAGAGCTGTGATGAATTGAGAATTTGAGTGAACATGGATGGCCTGGATTACGAGGAGCTGTTTCGTCAACTGGCTCCGGATTCAGTCAATCGTCCATTCCATTTGTTTCCGAGTGAGATTTTGCTGACTCTCTTTGGAAGTTTGCCACCAGGATCCCATACCGATTGGTGTGCGCTAGGATTTTCTTTGATGGCTTTTAACACAAGAATAGTTTTTAGTTGGAGTGAAACGTGTTTATTAGGTACCTGGGTTAACCATTTTGAGAACAACGACTGGTCGATGAAATCTTCTTCTTTGATTGGTGACCTTGTGATGCGTTGAGGAGCTGGTTTTACTGGCTCCAAGCGTTTCCGTTTCAGTAAATGTTGATGGGTAGCGAATTCCGGAAAGATGGATGCTTGACTGCACGGTGATCTAAACTTCGGAATTATTTCTTGGTTACTTGCTGCGCTTTTTGAGTTGACAAAAGCAGCGTCTTGTTGAGGATCTTCTTTCAATGCTTCCAGCGATGCAGCTGGCCTTCCCGGGGGAAAAAAAAGAACGGAATCAGCCTCTTCTTTTGAGTCGGCTGGCGTAATCCTAATGCATGAATCTTTAGTTATTAGACAATGGATTGTGCAAGGAGCTTCTGCTTGGTAAGTTGGAGCTTCTTGCTGAATAAGAGATTGAGGAGCTTCTGCCGGATTGGCTGGAGCTTTTTCAGAGATGAGAAAACAAGGAGCTTCTGCTGGTGTAGCTGGAGCTTCTTGAATAATGAGAGAACAAGGAGCTTCTGCTTGATATGCTGGAGCTTCTTGCTGATTGAGTGTACAGGCAGTTTTTTGGTTGCGAGAGGAGCTCGAGAGAATTTTGGGCTCCACTGCTTCCATACCATCTTCAATGGATACGACCGGAACATCTGAGATTGATAGTCCTTTCTTTGGTCGTTGTTGGACACTGGTACTTCCAGCCTCCTCTTCCATTGGGATTTTTTCTGCTCCCTCCAGTTCTGCTGTGTATTCTGATTTCAAAACAAAAGAATTATTTTCTTCGATTTCATCCCCTTCAAACCTTTTGTTGTCTGGATATCCTTCTGGCCCATCCGGAAACTCCGAGAGTGAGTCGCCTTTTTTCGGTGGGTGGGGGAGACTGGTCGTTCCAGTCTCCATTCCTTCCTTCTGGATATTTTCTTTTGACTGGTAAGAAGGGAAGTTTGAAACACAACAGCTTTCTGTCGCAAGCGACGACTTAACTGGTTGAATTGGGTCTGGAATATACGCTGCTGCAAACTGAGATGTGGTGAGGTTTAAATCGGATGGTTCTATTTTAAATTGAAGGTTTCGCAGAGCTGCGACATCCTTCAGATCAATCACTGGTTGTAGTGAGTTCAGATTTTGAAAGGCGGCTGGCAATCGGTTGACAGCTCCTGGAGTGAATACGGGCACTGAATAGATGGCTGTTATTTTCTGAATGACTATGTCACGAATTAGTTGATCTTGATTGACTGTTGGGTTTGCTGCCTGGTTTGCCATCAGTTGTTTGGTTTCGAGAACTATTTTCTCGCATTTCACTCTGCGGGCTTCGAGTTCGTTGCGCCATTTTACTTCTTCAGCTTCGTTTTTGATTCTTTGTTCTTCCTCACGTTTTTTCACTTCTTCAGCATTTGACCATTCCCGCCGTCTCGTCTTGACTATTATTCTGGCGGCTCTAACCTCGTCTGCTGTTTGTTCCATGGTGTTGACGTCTGCTTCGAACGTTGCTTCGTCTATATAATCTTCTTCTTCTAGGATCCTGATTGAGAATATCTCATAAGTCTTGTGGAATCCATTTAGCTTTTTTTCTAGTTTTTCGGCTTCGCTGAATGCTTCCGACGTCATAACGGTTGTTTCGTACGCTTCAGCGAGGTTGATAATGCGGGTGAGATGCCTTTTGATTATAGTTCTTGCGAATTTCGGAGCCATTCTTGATACAACTGGCTCCACAAGAGCTGTTGAGTACGAGAAGAAGGAGATAATTAAAAAAAAATTTTGATTGAGTTGATTAGCCTTTTTTGTTGTTCTGCTCGGTCTTCGGAGATTCGTGGTGCCGAATTATATCCTGCTTTCTTTTCCACTTTATTTGAATTTCTTTATGTGAAGGTATCTGCAAGAACTAATTGATTTATGGAGCTAGGGTAATTTCCAAGCTCCGCACAATTGTACAAACGGCATAATAACAATTTAAAAAAAGGAAATGAAAGAGTTTTTTGACGCAAGATGGCGTCTTTTAATTCCCAATTTTTTGTTTGTACTCAGAGGGCGCGTTATGCCTCCTTTGAAAGAGGGAAGGATTTTTCTTTGCGCAATGAAGAAAAAAAAAAAGCAAGAGCGTAAGAATGAGTGCGAGATTTGTTTTGAAAATGGCGGAAGGCCTTTGAAAAAATAGAGAGAGAGAGATTTTTAGTTTTTTCACCCTAAGGCTCACACGAGGCGAACACGTTGAAGGGGTAGGGAGGGTTCCCGCTTTTTCTAGTTTTAAAGGGGAAGAGAAGCAAGCCCAATTGAGAGAAAAATTTTCTTCTTTTTTTACTCAGAGGAAGCGTTGTGTCTTCTGAGACAGAGAGATATTCACGCACCAGTATTGAAATTAAATAATACAAGTGCAAACAATTATGAGAGAGAGATTTGTTTCGGGAAATGGCAGAAGGCCATAGCAAAGATATCGAGAAACTATTAAAGTCTTTTCACCCTGAGGCTCACACGAGGCGAACTCGTTGAAAGGGTAGAGAAAATCCCGCGTTTTTCCCAATCTAAGAGGTAGGGAAGCAAGCCCCCCAAAAAATTCTTGAAAGGGAAGAGATTCCCGTGTTATCCCAGTTTAAAGGAACGGGAAGTCAACCCAAATCAGCTGAGATTCGTTTGACAATGACAATGCCGTGGGGCTTATCAATAGAGAGAGAGAGGGAATATCGCCTAGGGCTCACACGAGGTGAACACGTTGAAGAGGTAGAGAGCTCAATTAATGAACGAGAGAATAGAGAGAATAATCAACTTAGGCGATGATAGTTTGCGTGAAAAAAAAATTCACCCCTCAAAATTTTGACTAAGAAAATGTGTTTTAAATTTTACGAAATTTCTGAAAGATTTCAGCTTTAATTCAAGAGAGAGCAAATTTAATTTACTGACTGAAGGGGGTCTATTTACTTACTAGACCCCGAGAATAATTAAGTTAAATTCAGAGAAAGAGATAAGAATACTGATAAGTGATTGATCAGCCATCATAAAAAAATTTTACGAGAGGTGACGACGATGACAATCAAAGGAAAAAGAACGAGAGAAAATTTTGAGTGTGATAGGATAAACTTAACACTGGTTGGAGAAAACAAATGTTCGAAGGACCATGTTGGAAATGGAACTCTTGTTGGCGGTGTCGGACCGTTCAACTTCCAAGAATGAGAATTTAGAGATGACACCTTTTTTGTGTTGTTGCTAGTAGATCCTTATATTTCACACTGATCTATATACATCATTTAGGGATTTCAATAGCTAGTTTTGGGTTGAGTATAGGGTAGGGAACAATAGATTGAGTGGGAAGAGTGGGTAAAATTGGGGCCCTCTGTTGAGGTCCCTACAAATTACACATAATTAACAATAGTAAAGTGTCGATCACTGTTGGGAGTCATTATATTCCCAACAACGATACTTCATAATTTTAGAAAAAGTGCCCATTAACAAAGTTTGTTTCCCATTTTTATTTGGTAGTCATGGATGTGTAAATGGCTAACGGCTAGTGGAATGGACATGTCCAGGCTGGGCATGCCATTTATATAATAGAAATGGGCTATTACTATTCTTAATATTATTATTATTCTTACTATTCAATTTAGGATAAGATCGTGTTTTCTGTCCAAGCTCAAGACGGAGACGTTTCAGTGAACGCAATCGATTACTCGTTAGTCGGTAGGTCTGTTTCCCTAATTATTTCTACGAATACCAGTGATCAACTTTCTGTCAGATCCTAGAGGCAGTTTCTTGATTAATCCAACGACCAGTGAAGTGAAAATAGCCAAACTGATTGACCGTGACGTCGAAGACTTTGACTTCTACTTTTATCTAAGCATTACAGCAACCTGCTTGGTTGATGTAATTATATTAAATAAGATTTCGTGGGTCGGCTGTCACAAATGGACATCCTAGTCTTTGATCCTGATCTGGTAAATACTTCACTCTCATTTAACAATGGCCGAAAAATTTAATTGTTTGACTTCAACTTGTTATTAAACACAGAAAGACTCTGGCTCTTATGTCATGTCGATCGAAGGTTTGCCCCGAATTGAGTCCTAGCACAGGCCTTAATAATAATGGAACCTTTTCCCTAAGGATAGCATCTTCTGGTTTGTTAGACTACGAGGATGGCAATAAACGCAACGTCACCTTTACGGTATGTAAAGCCAACATTAATCTGCAAATTTAAACATCACTTCAATTTTTATTATTAGGTTGTAGCAAAGGAATCGTTTTTCATTCAATTTTGAATTCACCCCCTTACGTCAAACCCCGAGGTAGAGTTTCCCGAGGTAGAGTTAGCCATATGCTCGGGTGGGGGAGAATTTTTTGTTGGTTTTATGTATTTGTATCAGACGTATTCTTGCGTGCGTATCCGCCGCATATACTCGGCGTAGCTTGCATAGCGAAGATCATTTCATACTCTAATCACGAGGTCTTTCTGTTTCATTAAGTAGTAGAGACACCAGCTCCGATTCTCACCTTCATGGATAGCAAGCCACGAATATATCTGCACCCGAATCGAGCGACACCCACATGGATCGTCATCCGCAGAAGAACTTTATAATGAAGTGTAGCGGACAAAGAAAAAAGAACACAATTGAAAAAAAAAATTATATGTTTCAAGGTGTCATTTCTGTATTTCAGTACCACAATACATTTCTTTTTAAAATTGAACAAAATGTTTGAATTGTTAAAAGGTTTCTTCTGTCTCGGTCATGTCTCCTCCGGAAGCGACAATAGAGTTCAATTTAGCTTTAAGCTGATTTATAACTCCTTTCCAGAAGAGAGGCTGACCACTCAAGCGCTCACATGTGGCTAGACTTCGGAGGCCACTTCAGTTGCTGGAACGATGCCGTCCGTTCCAGTTACTTGAAGTCGTTAAATAAATGGATTAAGCAAGCAGTACGAGACCGGCTATTATCCATTAAACTAATGGGACCCACTCCCAAACGGGCGGCTGCTTTTGGAATCAGCTCTTCCTCCAGCAGCTCCAGGAATTGGTTTTCCGATAAATTTTGAATTTGCGCAATGGATCCAGCACCCTCCGATGAAAACCAAGCCAAAACACAGACGATAGCACTGGTTTTATTTGAAGATATGAACGGCTGTGTGCCACCAAAGACAAAACCAGCTGAGTGTTTACTAAATAATAAAAGAAAATTAAATTTTTTCAGGGTAATTTCTGGGTAAAAATAACACAAATGAAACATTTAAAGAATGATAACGCAGATCTCACCTGAAAGTAGCAATATCTGCAAAAATAACGTTTTCCCAAGAATTCCCAGAATTTTCAGTAGCAAACTGCATGTGCTTTTCTACCTCCCAGCTACTTAAGAATGAAGAAATCTTGTCAGAATGAAAATCGCTGAACAACTGCGGGAGATTTATAGTTATTTCCAGAATTATGTCTATGTTTAAGGATGGGTGCGGAAAATGTTTTCCTCGAAGACGCTGCAGGATCAAGAATCCTTTTTTTTATATATATCTGACCATGACCGTGGTCAACAGGGGGAAGGTTAAGATACAGCCTTTTTGGAGAAAAACTAGCTAAGGCCCGTCTTATTTCCTATGATTCCTAAAACAAAACCAAGGTTAACGTATTTTGTATCAGCAAAAATTCGTTTATTAGGGTGGGGATATGTAGCTTTCATAATGCTAGCGGCTAGCCATTATTGGAAACAGAACGTTTATGTATTTAGTTTCATTTTAGCGCTGAAAGCGGAATCATGTTCCAACGTCCCGCCGGTGGCAACCTTTCGTTAGAGCAAAAGGCTTCGATAGAGATTAGGTGAATACTGAGAATTCCCTACGAGTTGCCATTTAACTTCAGCGGTCGAATCTGCTTATTGAAATTCAATCGGGTATCGCGTTCGGTTCTTCCAGCTTCGTTTTCCAGTAGGCTAGCCAGTTCCCCCCTAAATTTCTGACAAGAAATAAGTCATTAAATTAGTTGAAGTATTCTCGAATAAATGTTAATCGTGCAAAAAGACCTGGCGCTATCTGTCTTTCTATAGGAGAGCAAATCTTTGGCCTCTTCAAACGTGGGTCGCGTTTCGCAGTGATCCGTCTGGGTTTCCGGCACCGTATCTTCTTCCGAGAATAGTTATATCCGGTTTCCAACGACAGAGAAGCTCTGCCTACTTTTCATTTCTCCTATAATAAAACAATAGATTATTAACTAACTTTTAATGATAAGGCAGACTGTGTGAATGTCATCGGTAATTTCATCCATTCATCTTTGAGGTAATCCAGTGATGCAAGTCAATTCCTCTCCAAAACATCATGAATCTGAGAATGGTTCCTTGGTGGCCCATTTCGCTGGCCGTGTCATGCCGTAACTGGACATGCCCATTTCACAAGCTATTGATCATTTACACACCCATTTAATGACCTAATACAATTGAAAAGAAAAAAAACTGTTATTGGCAACTTTTTCTGAAATTGTGAAGTATCGTTACATGGTCTGGCATGTTATGCTGAGTTCTACTAACATGACAGCTGCAACTAGCAATTGTGGCTCGCTGTAATTGAAAACTGAGTTAATATTGCTAATTCTCTTAAGAAAGACTAAGAAAATTACCTTTATTCGGAGAAGAGTCCTTCACACTATGTACACTACTTAAACACTTCTGTTCTCGATCTTCCTCGTTACTTTCTTTTGTTTTTTTATACAATACTGCCATCAAGCAATTTTCCATACAATGTATATAAAGCACAAAACCGAAATAAAAATTAAATTGTTCAGAATCCGGAACAGGAATACACAAACACAATACACAAACAGTCAAGACGACATTTTCTCGTTTAAGTCTTAAATGCATAATAAAATCAGACTTAATCCTCCCAGGTGAGACATCTGGCTGCTTTTTAGTATTTTGACAAGCAGCATCACTCATAAAAAGCCTTCATACGTTTTTTTTTTGCAACCTACTGTTACATCACAGCAGCCAGGGACGAGCGATTCAGGCGAGACTTTTCGTGCCCAAAATGGTGAGGACTTTAGCATGATACAGTCACAAGCACTAATGGCAATGCCTTCGACCTCCCAAGAGACAACTAACCCTCAATTAAAGCGCAAAACCCCGATTGATGGGTTAGAATTCTTCGCATATTTCATAAACACATAAATTATATATTAATGGATTATTAAACTTCAGGTTCACCTAAGAAAATAGAATATAGATACTCTTTGAAAAAAAAAGTTCTGAAAAATTTTGCGAGTGAGAAATTTGAAATGTTTGCTTGTCGAAATCTTTATTATGAATTTTTTGATATTTTTATTACAGACCAAAATCAATATTTACGAGTGATGGTGAGAGAATTATCTGACATTAGAGCAGAGCAACGAGATTTGCGTCGGCTTATTATTGCAAAGAAATCTGAAGTGCGGAACAATAACAGCGAAGGAAATCGCCATCAAGTCTTTCAGAGACACGTCAGCCTTCCGTTAAACACAAAAGAAGACTTCCTACATTTTGAGAAGGAACTGATACAACCGGAAGTTAACAACAATCTTGAAAGTTCCAAAAAATGTGGTAAAAGAGCTATGGGTTTCCACCACACCGATTTTTGATGTGGTGTACCCTTCGTAAATGAGTCATCTGTTTCCAAATCATACTTTCAATTAAGGTGGAAATGCTACGTCCATTCTTTGAAAAGAACGTAGAAGACACAATCAGAAGAATATGGTGGTAGGTAATGACGAAAGAATTGATGAAAGCTTATAGGTGGAGCGGAACCCCTAATAGCGGGAAGGAAAAGGGTCCGGCAGTAAAAGTTTCAAGATTGCTCTCAGCTGTTATTGAAAGAGTGAATTTGGGAACTTTAGTAAAACTTCTATCCCAAGTATAGAACAAACTTCAAAAATGTTTTAAGGAAAGCCGTCGATGGGCTGAAACACAATGCAGTAGCTCTGCACAAGTATGGCACCTAAAATTTCATTTCACTATTTATTTAATTGACTGTGAATAGGCCGCAAGGCCCAGCAATGTGTTGGTGTTAATGTACAGTATCTTCCATAAAAATCCGACTACCCTTTTTAAAAAAAATGCCACCTATCGGTTCGCGGCATGATGACATGATGTAACCAGACAGTTAGGGTATAGGGTAATATTCTAGAAACGAAAAAGAGGCTTAATTTCCATGACAACGAGACAGCCTTTAAGGCATTTAACTCTGAAGCACTTAGCCTTGATAAAGGAGAGGCTGGGTCACGTTGCCGCAAGCCATCCAAAACAATTTTTCATTTTGCCTGGTTTTTTCGCTGAACATAAGTTTGATGTAAATTATGCTCTCTCAGGAAGTGATGTCGAACAGGGGCTGAAGAGTTACGCCTTTCTAAATCGTCGACGTCATTAATTTCGCTGTCATCCATGTCAAATAGATAAATTTTATGGTCGTCGCTTATTAGTTCTCTTGACTTTTCCAGTTTACAAATTTCCTGAGTCGTGGTGAATTCCCACATATTTATTGCTTCGGATGTTCGTGATCTGTTGACATAGTCATGTGTACCGGCCATAATAATTCCTTGTGTTAATTGACACATTTAGATCGAATCCATTCAAATAGGCTAGTGCCTGTGTTAGGAGTGTTAGGATGTATTATGTGACAATTCAAAAAATTTTCCTCCTGCTAAAAAAGCTGCTAACGGCGCCCCAACAGTTTCGCCATTTGTTGCAGCTCTTGCACCGGAAAGAAGTCTTCCGAGACCAATTTAATAATCTGAACGTAATTGTGATGGTAGATCCGAGGAGTTGTACATTGATGTGTCCACTTCTTCTAGAAAGATTCTGGATTGCTGAGCAGCCTGAGCCTGTTGTTTTTTTACGTTCACCTTGGCCTCATACGCGTTATACGGCCTCACAGTCTAACTTAGAGTGATTTGGTGGAAATTGGTGCTGTCGTGCTGATAACTATGCCTAGTTATTATATAACCGAAGATCTTGCTGATAGAGTTGATCGTTGAATCTCCCAGCCTACATGCAGCAACCTAGACGAGAACAATCTGATCAGTATTTTCATCAGCAATTAATCATTATGAACTAAATCACCAGCTCATGTTTTTACTTTGCAGTGATGGTATATTAGGCTTGGTGGAATTGTGATAACTAGGCATAATAACTAGCCTAGAAAAAAACTACAGACAGTAAATTTATAAAGGATTGGATTGTTGGTTGTATCCTAACCTATGAGAACAATGTCAGAATAAAGGAATGAAATAATTGGTTTTCAATAATCATATGGGCAATTACATCATTTACAATTGAGACTATACTACTTTGATCAGTATAAAAAAGGCTTCACGACGAATGATATTTATTTCAAGTAATTATTGTTTATTTTATATTTAAGCATTTATGATTCCAGTAACGTTTTTTTTATTCCTGTCAACACAATCACATGTCTCTGTGTTATCGTCTGCTGTAACAGCTATTGAAATTCTGTGAAAAAGTAACAGGAACTCCGTCTGATGTAGCCACAGCCATCTATGAAGTATTGTGGAACTGCAAAAAGCCATCTGTGTAGTGTAATGATAACTGAGGGTGCCCACATGTAAACCAACTGTAACTTTGACCAGAAACCCTTCGGGTAATTTACACAGAAACGAACATAATCATATGTAACGGTCATATGCTATCATTTAACACCCACAGGGCTGAATTGCGGAAACCGAACAACTCAAACCACCTAACTTGCAACAAACAAATAACATGAAAGGAATGAGAAATGTGACACAAATCAGCTGAATGACGTAGCATAATAGAATACACACTACCATACATGGAGAGGAACGATTGGTTTTAGGACTTTAAGTACGGAAAACCAGATCGACTTGATCCTGGCTGACGATCAACTGTGTCCATGGGAATCACCTGTTGCTGGGATGACGGTAGCGGTGCGGTTGTCGGATTGGATGGTCGACCACGACGATTTCGCACCGTTGTAGGACTTGTTTAAGTTGATTCTGTCAATTGTGGTATTGCTGGGATGACGACAGGATGCTCCGGGTGGGCCGGTCCAGGTAGAGACGGCTGCCACGATAATTTTGGAAGGACAGGACTGACAGGGACCGAACTAGCTGCGCCAAATACGATGTTTATTGAGTCTTCGATGTTTATTGTGACGTTCTAACTGAGGGGTAGAACTCGGACCTATCACTAGAAAAATAGACGATGATGGGAAATAACTTGATGACCTTGTTTGTTCCTGAATGGCTGTATTTCAACTGCTCTCAGCTTACCGCTATCAGGGCGGTGTTGCAATATTTGGGAGTGTTACATTTCTCTTCACTTTAGATAAAAGACACGAAATACATGTTGACATGATATGGGGTGGTTATCTGAATTTCAGGATTGTTTAAGTGGACCACGGGTCTACTATTACATAGGGAATAACGTTTGACAGTGTGCGAGTTGGGATAGCAACGTTGAATGCGACACAAAATCTAAATTTGTTAGTTGTTGTAGTCTTGCTTTTTTTCTTTGTATGCCTTTTTCACGTAGTGAAGAGGATCCGGGCGTTTCCTGGGCCGTGATTGGCGACGCTCTGGTGCAACCGAATTCTGTGGTGAGTCATCATCTTCGTCGGATGGTAGAGGGGGGATTTTTTCGGCATCGAAGAGTTCCCTTTCATGTGGTGATGGAAGGAACACTTCCGCTTCCGGTCACCCGTTGAAGTCGTCTCCGCCCTAGGGTACCGACCGCTCAGCTACATTTACATAGAATAGTTCAGATGCAGCATTCGGGGGAGGAGGATTGGAAGATGGAAATACGGTCGGCGGTGGGGCTCCAGCAACATCGCTTTCCAAAGATCCGGGATCTCCACCAATGAAAGGCTTAAAGAAAGAAGAATTTCTGTGATTGACTTTTTTGTTGATGCTGTGATCATGCTGCCAGTTTTTAGCTATGATTAGTGGTTCGGGAAAGAATACTGGGGCCATTTTAAGTTCCCTTTTTAAAAGGAGTTTAGCTGGAGAGAAACCCGTAACGGTGTTTGGTGTGGCTCGGTAGCTTAAGAGAAAGTGGTCCAGGCTATCTTTCTAATTCTTTCCTTCCACGCCGGTGGTTTGAACCATTTTGGTGATGGGCTGCATGATCCTTTCAACTTCTCCGTTGGCTGGAGCCCAAACCGGGGTTACTTTTCGCAGACGAATTCCCATTTTCTTCATATTCTTTGCAAATTCTAAACTGTAAAATCGTTCGCTCCGTTGTCAACGCGAATGATATCTGGGATTCCGTGTTGAGAGAAGATACGCTCGAGACATCCGATTGTACTTTTGGCCGACATGGATTTCACATGGTGTACTTCTGGAAAACGGGAGTAATTGTCAAAGACGACGAATACCTCTTAACCTGTTGGGAAAGAGTAAAAATCCATGCTGAGATTGACCTACGGGCCCGACGGCATTAGAGACATAACTTTTGGTTCCTTTTTTGAGAGGCGGCGCATGCCTGACACGAAAGACACCTCAGGATCGCCATTTCTACAGCTTTGTTGATGGTTGGAAACCAGATTTTGCTTCTAATCAGCTCCTTTGTTTTGACACTCCTTGATGGCCTTGATGGGCAAATTGAATTTTGCCTGCAGTGCTCGGGGAATGCACAACTTCTTATTATTTTTTTTCCCCCGTCAGTAATTACCGCTAGCTTCCCACGACATTTAAAATACGCCAATGTCTTCAAATTTGTCCAGTTTGAGACGTCACCTTGATTACTGCTTGAATTTCTGGATCTTGCAGATGCTTCTTGGACTTCGGGGATGGTCATCGATTTCGGGATGAGGGACGCTGTGATGAAGTTCATGTGTTTTTCTGCCGTTCTAGTTGCAATCGCGTCATGAGTGACGGCGATCGGATGGCACGACAGGTAGTCATCTGGGTTTGTTGCGCCCGAAATATGCTTGAATGTCGCGTTGTATGGAGCTAGTTTGAGGCTCCATCTTTCTAATCTTGTGTTGCGATGCAACATGCCATTGAAGATGGAGATTAACGGTTTGTTATCACTGAGCACCGTCACAGGTTTTACAAAAATATAAATATGAAAGTATTGGCAACCCCAGAGTACCCCGAGCGCTTCTCGTTCGAGTTGGGAGTACCGTTGTTCCGTGACACTTAGCGACTTGCTTGCAAACACGATGATGCGGAAATCGTCGTCTCCATAACGTTGATTCAATATTGCGGCTAATAAAATCAGGCTTGCATCGACAATGATTTCGGACAGGATATATGTGTTGAAGTACGCCAGGACTGGCTCGTTGACCAATAGTTCTTTATGGAGTTGACGGATGCCTCACATTCAGCCGTCCATTGGAATGTTGCGTATTTTTTTGTTATTCTCGTAGAGATGCTACTCCGGCAAAACCGGGTATGAATTGCCACACGTAATTTGCCATGCCATTAAAGCTTCTCACTTCGTCGCACGATTCAGGAGTGTTGAGGGAGATCACTGCCACTATTTTCTCGGGATCTGCTTGAATGCCCTCCCGTGAGAAAATGAATCCATAGAACTTGATTTCAGTCTGCCGGAAACGACACTTTGCTTCGTTTAAAGTGATTTTCACTTAGCTTTAGGGCAACTTTAGCTTTGATGGCACTGCGTTTTGGTGGCGTGTTTCTCTGTGCTGTTTCTCCAAACAAGGATATCGTCATTGACGTTGATGGCATTATCTAAACCAGTTAGGGTCTGACGAATGACATTTTGGAACACTTACGCTGCTGAATTTACGCCGAAGAAAAGACGTTTGTACCACCAGAGTCCTACGTAAGTAGAGATAGTTGTGATGAATCGGCTTTCTTCGTACAGTTCCAGTCGATGGTAGCCGTGAGTCAGGTCATCACATCACCGCTCCATCTAGGTCAGATAAAATGTCATAAAGCGTGGGTGTGACATGACGCTCCCTTTCAATGGCTTTGTTAACCTCTGCCATGTCGACACAAATTCTTATTTTGGTGTTGTCGTGCGGCTTCGTTGTGACTACGGTAGGAGAGACCCCCGGTGCTGGACCGTCAACTGGCTCAATGATGTGTATTTCAACTTAGTGTTTGAGTTCCTTTTCGACGGGAACTTGGAGATGGGGGGGGATTCGACAACGAGTGTTGAATACCGGCTTGACGGATCTGTCGATGTGGAGTTTGACTGAAAAATCTTTCAGCTTTCCAATTCCATTGAACAACCTGGGTAACTTTGCTTTTACTTTGAGAGTACTGCTAGTTTCTTTTCGGACTGACATTGCGTTGGTCATTTGCATCAAGCCCAGTTTGGAGGCCATTTTTCCGCTTAATAGATTTGCACCGTCCCCTGTACAGATTTATGCCGTTCCTGCAACAGTGTGACTATTGTGTGAGGTTTGAACCTGTAGACTCTACAGGTTCAAATCTCACACAATGTATTAAGAACCACTGCCCCTTAAAAGCGATCTACACTGCAGAGAACTTTTAAGGGACAGTGGTTCTTTTCCGTTGTAGGTGTATATCTTGACGGATGTTGCCGCCAACTTGGGTTTTCCTAGGCGGCGGTAGGCTGTTCGGTCTAGGAGAGTCACTGTGGAACCGGAATCCGCGATGACTGGAATAATGATTTTGTTCACGGCTACTTCGTACCGGGTGTTTTGAAGACCCTTTGTCGTGATTTGAAAGGTGTCTTCATCCTCCGATTCGATTCGGAATTTTTGACGATAGTTACGTTTGTTCGTTCCTTTTGTTTTGCAGGGTGGTAGGATTTTTACTGCTGTTTTAAGATGCTGCTACTGGATTGTCCAATTCTCTTTCTTCGAGGCCAACGACAGAACTGCTCAAAATGATGGATAGTTAGGCAGTTGCTGCACTGATGAAAGTGGCAGGACATATTGATAGTCGTTGGTGGAACTGGCCGCCACAGAAGGAGCAATTTTTTCGGACCATGGGTTGCTTTGGCTGGTTCACCTCGTTGTGTTGATCATTTTGGCCTCGCCAATTCGGTTGATCTCGAGTTGGTTTGTTGCGCCGCATCAATAGGGCTGTTTGAACAGTTTCTATTTCCATTTTGTTTGCCTGAGTGGCTGCTGCTTCTAGGGCTCTTGCCTTGTTCAGTACACCGTCTAGTGTCATAGCTGGCTTTTCCAATATTTTTCGTCTGAGCTCGGTTGAGATGCAACCTATTGGCAATTGGGTCTTGATTTCTCTGTTCTTGTCTGTGAAGCCACAGTTTTTTGCTGACTGTTGGAGTTGCGTGTGAAATGCATAAAAAGACTCACCTTCTAGCTGTCTTGACTGTCGAAACGTGAAAATTTCAAAATCCGTGTTCACTCTGGGTGTGAAGTGGTCACTAAGAGCACGCCTTGCTGCTTCGTAGATGGTTTCGTTTACTGCAGCCGCAGTCGCCGTGGCAGGTGTTTTTACACGATGTTTGAGTCGAGAGTTTCGAAGCTTTCAAACACGCGTTCATCACCGTGGTGAGGAATCAGGGCTTTTCGTCGAGCATCATCAGTGATGTTTAGGGCCGCAAGGAAGTTGTCGAAGCCGTTTCCCCATTTGGCCAAACGAGGTCCCACTGAAGATTAATCTTCGTTCATGTCGAACGGCGGAAATGATGGTAACGAGGACGCCATGATGAACACCACCTTGCGAGACGCAGAAACGCACAGAGAAGATCAGCTGTACTTAGCGTTGTTTTCACTCACGGCACAGAGAATGTTTAAGAGTTAAATGCACACAGTTAGGGTTCTATAAGTCTCGTCGCCAATGTGACGTCCTAACTCAGGGGTGGAACTCGGACCTAGCACTGGAATAAAAAGATGATGAGGGGAGATAACTTGATGACCTTGTTTGTTCCTGGATGGCTGTATTTCAACTGCCCTCTGCTAACCGCTATCGGGGTGACGTTGCCATATTTGGGAGTGTTACAGTTTATATCACGGCAAGTGCGACGAAAAACAAGACCGTCATCCAAACGAACGATATAAGAGTCTGGTGTTGCAAAGACGGACTCGATGGTTCTAGGCAGCCACAACCCGGTGATGAGTACCCTAACGTGCTGTCCGATCATTAGGGCTGAGCCACGGACATCAGAGCGGCCTCCATGTTGAAAACATGCCATCGCCTGTCGACGCTGTTGTTGAGTTATGACAAAAGCCGCTGGAACATGCTGTGGAGTGAGTCGATCTGGGAAAAACAGAAGATTTCCGCGCAGATGCCGGCCTTGCAAAAGAACTGCTGGGGATCATTCGACACCGAAGTGGACCGGATGGCTGATAAAGACCCCAAAAATGTTTTGTCAGATTCAAACATTTTGAGGATTGTACGCTTTACCGTCTGGATATGACGTTCCACTAGACCATTGGATTGCGCAAGTGGGGCTGGACGTCAGAGCCTGGATGTTGTGTCAGTCACAGAAAACGCGAAAATCCGCACAGTCAAACTGAGTGCCATTATCTTACAATATTATTTCCGGGGTCCCGAAGTCGCAGAACACGCGCTCGACCTCCGCAATGGTGTAAGAGGACGTCAGCGAGCGGAGGGGCGCACAAGTCGGCCATTTACTGTAGGTATCAATGACGAGAAGGTAGTTGATGCCTTCGAACGTGAATATGTCTCCTGACACTCGCTGGAATGCGTGGAATGGTAACGGTACTGGGCGAAGCGGCTCTGCCGGATTTCGATGGCGATGCGTTGGCATGTCACGCAACTATCAACCATATTTCTAATTTGATCATCACAGCCAGGCCAATACACGGCTGACTTGGCCTTCAAGACCCGTTGCAGCTCACCAAAGTGCCCATCATGAATCCCTTCCATGACGTCACGACGGAGAGAGACTAGGACCACTCGTCACTATGATATCACCGTACATAAGCAGTCCGTCCACTTCGGAAAGAGCATGGTGTACACCCCAGAATGGTTTTGCAGCAACTGGAAAGCAGGATTTTTGTTCAGGCCAACATTTGGAAAGGAGCACTTTGATGAGAAGAAACGTGGGATCCGCACGCGTTGCAGCAGCGAATTTTTCTCTTGTAGATGCCTTTGGTATAACTAGGTCAAGCACCACGTGTACTTTTTCTTCACAGCCTTGAGTGACGTCATCGTTCATCGTTAAAACAGGGTGGGCTATGGTGTCCTGTTGAGTGTGTCAGCAATGAACAGATCTTCGCCCGGTTTTTACACCAGGTTGAAGTCAAACTGTTGTAGCTGGAGGCGCACCTACTGGATTCTAGGTGAACAAGATGCAATTGATTTCTCAAATAGGCCAGCCAACGGCTTGTGGTCTGTTTTGACAATTACTGCTTGCCCTAACACGACTGCTTGAACCTTAGCAGTTCAAACAGGATCGCTAAAATCTCCTTTTAAATTTGGAAGTAGCGTTTTTAGCGTCCGTGAGAGATGTCGATGAATACGCAATTGGCTGCCCACTTTGAAGCAGAACAGCTCCAATACTAATGGGGTTTGCTTCAACCGACACGACGACCGGCTGCGAGTGATCAAAGAGACGTAAAACAGGCAGAGAAACTAGGGCGCTTTTTTATGTGGCAAATGCCAATTTTTGAGGCTCCCATCAGATCCACAAAGCATCTGCTTTCAGTAAATCACGAAGTGGTCTGGTAAGTCCTGCGAGATCCCGACAGAATTTGTCAAGATAGGTGACCATACCAAGAATTCGGACAAGGTCTGGAGGAGTGGCGGGATCCGGCATTTCAAGTATTGCAATGAGTACCTTGTCCTGTGACGTGGCTATTAAGCCATGGAAGTTCCTGGAGAAAGAACCGACAATTATTTAACTGAAGTTTTAAGTTTTGAAGACGGCAACGTAAAAATACCAGTCTGAGATATGCATGAAGCTCCTCTTGTGTTTCTCCAGTGACGAGGAAGTCGTCAAAGTAAATGAAAACACCGGGCAGATCGCTGAACAGGTCGCACGCGGTTTGAAGGTATTTTGGGGCTAATTTCAATCCAAACGGTAGGCGGAGGTACTGGTATCGGCCCCTTGGGGGTTGTCATTGTACAGATTTATGATTCTGCATGGGATAAGGGTATTTAGTCGAAATCTGAGTTAGCATCAAGGCTACAAAAATATCGTGCCTTACTGAGTTTTTCGAAGATTTGTTCGATGGTGGGCACTGAGAAGCGTTGTCTCTGGACTTCGTTTTTCAATTCCGACGGGTCCAGACAAATACGCACGTCACCGTCTGGCTTACCCACCACCATCATTCGACTGACCCACTCAGTGGTTCTTGAACGGGTATGATGATGCCAGCTCACCCACCATGTTCTTCAATATGCGATCCTCTTGGCGGAATGGTAGGCGGCAGGCAGCACATATGACTGGATCAACACTACTAGCGCCAGATAACTGATACATTTAATATCGTTTTCTACTGGTAATTTACCTAGGCCAGTAAATACGTCCATGAACTCCACTAATACGAGGGAGTTGAGCAGTGGGAGGTGACTGAATGGCGTCGACTCGTCGGATGATATTAAGTTGATCAAAAGATGGCAGGCCAAGGATAGGTGGTTGTCCGAGCTCGTCAACAACAACGAAACCAATAACAAATGCAGTGTACCACGACGCACTAATTTAGCGTTGTGGAGTCCTAGAACTTTGTGTAGCCCGTCTTGGGCGCCATAGTTGCGAAAAATAGGAATCGAACGAAGAAGTTGACGTTGTTTGCGGAGAAAGAACTGTTGTGGTGAGAAAAGCGTATTTCAAATCTCTGCCATTTGGAAACGCCTAACTTAACGTCAAGCGCGATTAATGATACTGCTACCTGGAAGAAACAACGCAGTGCCTTACGTCAGCAGATAACCATGACAATGCGGTACCTAGGCAAACTAGTTACTGACGGAGGTTTCAGAGGATCCACTTCCAGTTTAATGAAGCACTTCGAGACTCTACTGGCCACAGCAGCTAAAATCCAAACCAATCTGTCGACGGACCAAACCAATCAGTAAGAAAACGACCGCCAAGACGAGTTTCATCTAAAGTGCATTGAGCTAGCTTGAGACGCGTTGGAGAGAGGTCAACAACATTTGAACTCAAGATAAGGCGAACTTCCTTCTGAGACTGCAGGCGATCGGGCACCATCTATTTCAGCATCCGAGTTAAATTGTCAAGAAGAGGAACGCAAGTTAGCCCAACAAAGATGCAGCCACTGTACAAGCAGACGAAGCCCGTCATCAAGCCAACGAAACGTCCAACCGAGCAGATCAGGCCCGACGTAAAGCCGCAGCAGCACAGCAAGCCTTAGTCCTCTCACCTGCGTGTATGTGTCGTGTTACGGTTCGATAACTGCCCCTACCTGATGGCAAAACCGCCAAGCGTGTTTTGAATTTCCAAATGTAGAGACCCGTAGTGGGCCTACCCACGGGTCGTCAAAATCATTGTCTATCTGCAGGTCGGCGCGTTTTGGTATACCCTCAGGCAATAGACGCTCGAGCTAATATATTGATCAATGTTTCTCTTCAATTGATCTTGTTTATTAGATAGACGAAAATTACTATTCATTGTGAGACTTGCGAGTGTGTCCAATAATTGTTAGCTCAAAGTTTACGATAAGAAAAATGGTTGATGCCAACGAAAGCGATGCTAATTTAAAGAAAGCGTGGTATCTAAAATACTTTTAAAAAGTTTTTAAAGATGTTACAGACATTAAGACAGGAGAGATTGTACGAGTTGAGTATTGTGAATTTGTTCTCCCAAAGTCTAATGCTGACTCTTATCCATATAAAGCTGCCTACATTTTCATTCCGAAACATGGGGCAGAAAATTACATACAACATTTAATTAATAAACATGGAATCGTTAAAGCACCAGTCAGCTGCTAAAGTAGCAAGGTAATGTTGGTTTTAAGTTCACATATCAGGCCATGATTTTTATACAAACTACTTTAGGTGTTAAATTTTGAAAATTTGAAAACGGTGTGTGCCAGACACGTTGTTTTGTAGAATTTGCAGTTGTTCACGTCGAAAGTCAAAGTTTTCTTGACATTGTTGGGTTACTTAACCCAGCTGTGGTAAAGATGATGGTAAAGGCCAATGCCATTGCTAACCATGTAATTAAAACGTAGGGTACGTGGCTGTTAAATAAGATGTGAGAAACGCTATGTATGATCCCGGCGTGCCCGTGATAAATTTCACATGCGACGTTTGGACTTTCCCTAACAATTTTGGGATATTTGCTGTAATTTGCCATTGGATCGATAAAAAATCTGATTTGAATGTGAGTATATCTATTCATTTGAACTTCCTTATTAGTGAACTAAAGGTATTTTGGTTTGGTCGTGATAGGATGTTGTTATTTGAGTAGCTGAAATCGATGGCAAGCGTTCTGACGAAAATCTAGCTGGCTATTTAATGGAAATCATCAACGCTTACGGTATTGGAGACAAGCTTTTCTGCATAACTGCAGACAATATTTCTAGTAATAGAACGTTAGCTAGAGCACTCCAGAATGCTTTACTACAATTAAACGCTGCAGAACAAATGCTTTGCTGTATTGGTCACGGCATGGAGACTCTGGCTACCTTTTCCACTGGCTACCGATGGGGGCGACACCTGCTACCCCGACAGTGGCTACCTATATAAAGTGACACCAGCTACCCACAGATGGCGACACTGGCTACCCTGTTTGATTTGTTTGAAATTATAAAATAAGAAACTGTAAAGTGTTGCGAGAAAGAATACAACATTTGATCTAAAACGGAAAACTGTTTCCAGCTATACATTGTATGATTCTTCTTCGTGGTAATGGTAATTTTTTCATTGAACAGTGAAATGAATATAGAGGGATACGAAGCATGAACAAGCAGCACAGAAGCAATACAACTATTTAGCCGAATAAAAATCCGAAAGAAATCACACCACAGCTTCGTTATTGGCTGATCAATGCTGGCTGATAAGAAACGCAAATTTATTTGAGTCATTTACATAACAGCCATGGCGACAGATTCTTTATTGGCCTCAACGGTCCCGGAAAAATAAATTTGTTAGGAAAATAAGTTTGTATGATATTCAGGAATGACGAGCGAAGTTGAGAGTGTACCAATGAACCTATTATGTGACTAGGAAGATATTTGTTGAATTTCGGTTCATGTCATCGAGGGCTCTTGTTAAGTTAAAATTATATGAGCCAAACACTTGTTGTATACAAGTAAAAAAGGACTTAGGAATAAACTAGAAAACTTTCTAACTTAAAAACTTCCTAGAATTGTTGGGTGGTGGTGGCCTTGCAAAAAAACAGAAAACTAGGCTCTTCAACGCCGAGAATCACCTCAGAATTCCCAGAAGGATTGTATAAGGGGTTGCGCACCATTCCGGCGAGTTCAAAACAGAGCTGTTACGGCGGCAGCTGATCACCACCGGTAAGATCACACGAAGGTTCTGTATTGGCTCTCAGAAACTGGTGGCTCTCAGAAACTGGCAACAGGCACGGAAACGGATATATAAGACGGATATATAAGCAGAATGGATGAATCGAAAGTCAGTTCAGTGTCTTTTCCAGTCTTACCCAAGCATCTTCTACCATCACTGCTGCCAAAGAGAAGAACGACGATGAATGCAGAGCAGTTTGAGGAGGACGATCATCCCCAGGTTGAAAAGGTTAAAGCTACTCGCAGTAATGGCAACTGCTATTAAAAAATTTAATGAATTTACATTTGAACTAACTTGATAATCAATACAATGATTTTGCAAAGGTTGTCCGACGAAGTCTTCATCTGCATAAACCAGAAGAGGACGAAAGGGAACTGCAATGCTCGAATCTGCAAGGATACAGAGACCGAGTACAGTATAATTTAGCTCTTGAAAAGCTCTTGTCTTCGTCCCCATCGGTAGCCAGTGGAAAAGGTAGCCAGTGTCCGATTCCCTTGGTCACATCGTTAATCTAGTAGCAAAAGCCGGTATGAAAGTTCTAGGCCATATCTTCCGATCGGAGCCAAGCTTACATTGATGGACGATGAGGTGAAGAATGTGAAAACATGTTTTATTCATATTTTTATTTATTTTTTCACTAAAAATAGGTTGATGATTTAGACCAGAACGTTTTCTCTTCAAATCCTGGGTCCGTGGTAACGCTATTTTGCAACGTGTCAATTTGGATTCGGAGCTCGCCCCAGCGAACACAATCTTTTTTACGTCACGTAACGCTAGCTAATGTCATTCTAGATGTTGAAACGCGCTGGAACTCGTCATACAACATGTTATTAGTTCGGATAAAACGACTGAGAATACCTCTAACTACCTTCTTGGCTTCCGAAAAACTCACAGATTCGTGATTGAGGATTTAGATTGGGACCAGTTAGAGCGTATTATTTTTCTGATAAAACCCCTTGATGACATGACAAATTATCTCTCTAAATCGCGCTTTCCCTCTATCAGAAATGTTATACATTCATATGTAGCTTGCATAGAGGAGATAAAGGAAGTAGCTTCTTCAAATCCAGCTTTTTTTAGTGCTCGGGTGGCAATTGAATCAAAGCTTGATTTCTATTATCAGGCTGCATTAAAAAAGCCGGTTTATGACACATCTACTATGTTAGATCCCCGCTTTAAACACAGTTATTTCAAGGGTAGGAAAGATAGTACTTCGATAAAAAACAATTTTTGAAAGATGCGGAACCATACTCTAAATTCTCAGAGAAAAGTTCGGAAAACGAACAGACAACTTCTTCAAATGCAACGTGGATGAATCGCATGTTTAAGAAAAATAAACAATCGTCGTTAGATGAGTAAATAAAATAATATTTAGCCGACACCATTTCTTCAGAAAAAACTGACCCTATTAAATTTTGGTCAGCCCCATCTCAAAAAGATCGTTTCCCTTGTTTCAGAATGATGGAAAAAAATTATTTCAGTTTCCCGTCAACAAGTACACCATCAAAACGTTGTTTTCTGTTGTACGTTTGATTTTGCACCACACTCGTGGTTCATTATCTTCTGAAAAGTTAATTGCTTTCATGTGTCTCAACAATTAGTTAAAAAACGGATACATTTTCAGCCAATAAAAAATTGTCCAGGCTTTTGGTTTTAATTCTCACTTTTTTACTTTTTGAAAGAGCGCGCGAGTTTTCTATTTTTACCCAACTATTTTGAATAGAAACCGCTACCATTTGCAGAGGAAGGGTTAGCATTTTAAAAAATTACGGGCCACGCAGATAAGCAGTATTTGGGCGTTGTAACCCAACCTGTTTTTTTCTGGGTAGTATGAAATATCTGCCGTGTGATATAAGAACCCAACCCATTATTGTTTTAATATTCCAACATAGCCCGCATGTTACCCGTAAAGCCGTAAACAGGTGAGAGGACTAGCTAACCTTGAAAAGAACTAGATGTCGATGACGATCATGCTAGTGCAGTCACGCACGATTCTCAGCGCCTTTCTCAACTTGGACAAGATTGGAGACAGAACCAACGCCGGCCTAATGCTTCGACTTCACAAAAAGCAGCTCCTGACGAAACCGTTATGCCACCGGCCAGCTGAAACCATACGTCACAGCGAGTTCCCGTTCTTCGGTAAAGACAGAGTTAGAGATTTATTCCGGAAAGTCCCTCGACTGGTTTGAATGGATAGACTTGTACAGAGTTCTTGTGCACGATTCCTGAAAATCCGCTGGAGAAAAATTGGCTATTCTTAAACGTGAAAGGCGAATGCCTCGACCTGGTCCAAGGTATCGTAGGTGGCGAGTCAGTATACATCGAAGCCTTAGTCCGTCTCAAATAGAGCTGTGGCAGACGGGATTTTATGCGAGCTGCTACTCAACAGGCCATCGAGAAAGTGGAACTGAAAAATGACCTGGCCATTTTCAAACCTTTTGCCGATCGGATTAGGACTCATCTGTTCGATTTCAGCCGTACTGGAGAATCCAAAGCCCAGCTTTGATTGATAAGATTAGCATGAGACTCCAGCCACCAGATCGTCTTGGGTGGAACCGCGGACGACGATGAGGATTGGAAACCAGAAATCTCAACGCCTTTGGCTCCTGGCTTTGTGAGAGAGCGGCAGAGTACCAAAATGCATACAGCATTGCAACCGAGCAGACTACTTCTTCCGTACTCAAGAAACATCGGTCTCATGCACGCAGACACCGAGCTCTAATTGACTGCTAAGTAGCCTTACATGTTACAGGTCTGAAATGATATATTCTTCTATTCATTTACGTATATATACCCGCGAGAAAAAAAGTTCGAAAGCAAGTGGCAGCAGCTTGTCTCTCGACGACGCGAAATAATGTGCGGTACGCCGTTAGTCTCTCACGACGGTGGCGTAAGAAAAAAAATGCTTCTTTCTGTCATCGCGTCTCCCTTGATATAATCTCTGGTGACACTCTAAACACACGCCGCAGCGAACGTAAGACACGGGGGATTGGGCAATTAGACTAAGAAACATTCGAGATTAGGACGATGATGTGAAAATGAGCTTCGACCCTGCGTCTGTCGATCAGATAATTTATTATTCCGCAAAAGAAACTCGAGAGATTCCATCGGCACTGAAGTCATCGTTAATGTCTTGGCCACATTGTATCATGGCAAGCGCTAAGGTAAATAGATGAGCGCAATGTTAATCTTATTTCTATATCCACTTTTTTATGTAGCGCCGTAACGGGCGCCAGTTATTTGTCACGATCCGCTGCAGCCTGTTTTCCAGAAGGCCCATCATTCTTGGCAAGAAAAGAGAAGCATTCCAGTCCAGTTTTTCCATCCAGCCACTGTCATCACGTGACCGTTTTTCCCCCTTTTTCACTGCGCGAGCCCCCTCAGACTCAAATAACAGACAACAATAATAAATAACTTTTTCTAATTTTTCTAGATTGAGTGGACGAAGGCTTGTGTACACAAACTGCACAAACTGTTGGTGGGCCTCTTCTTGAAATCATTTTTGAAATATGAAACAACTGCTGGAACGAAATCAGAGATAGAACCTTTCGGAAAAGGAGGAATGGGGGGATGGGAGGAGTTATTCAATACCTTAGGACGTGCCGTCAACATAATTCAAACATTACGCTCCAACTGTATACAGCTCTAGGGACACAATAAATCGTCAAATTATTCAAATAGTTGAAATACTCTATCATGGCTTCCGGCCAAAATATGTTTACCCCATTTAATTTTAATTTTTCGTTTCAATTATGTAAAACCTTATACGAGATAGTAATCCATCATCAACAATGCCTCATTTAAAGTGCTTTAACACTGTAACTGCTGTATTACTTTTATCAACTTTCAAGCAAAATATTTTACGAGAAAATCCATCCACTGCACCGACAAATGTGAACCTCCATCTACGGAAATATAAAAGGATTTGAGATAATTTAACGTCTTATTACGCAATTATTTATGAAGTGTTCGGTTTTAAACATATGCTACCTAATAAGTTTAAATGTGTATCAATGTGTACCATTGACAAAGGAGCTCGAACTTTATACTGTCTTCTATGAAGCCGCCTATTTTTCACACCCTCAAGGCCTCTTATCATCAAAATAGCTTGTCTGAGCCTCCAACGTTGAACTTGAATTTGGAGACTGTGCTGAAGATGACTGTTCAAAAACTCAAGTCCTAAAATCACAGTAACAGTTAAAATTATTTGCATTGTTTTGTTAGGATTAGGATAGTAATTACCAATATTGGGATACTTCAAAAGTTCTTTACGAATCACTGTAGGAAGGAAATCTTCACTTATTTCCGAATACTCTCTCTTTTAGTAATGCCATATTCTTCAATTCTGTGGTAAGTTGTTTTACGATCAACATTAAACCAGGCAGCAATTTGGGTAATCGTAAAACCATCTTCTAAAAAGAATTTAAAAAAACTGCTGAAAAAAATTTACTTTGACATTTTGGACTCACCAATTAAACTTTTTGTCTCGGAATCTTCTTTTTGTTAACTGGAGCTCTACGTAAGTCTATGATGTGGATAACTCTTGGGACTTTGAACGACTCCCTCTGTTTCTTGTGTCACAATGGAGGGTTTTGTTTTAGTTCTTGTCCTTTTACGATTTGGTGATTCGGATTCTATGTTGATAATAAAATTATAGATTATCGATAATCCAAATTGTACATGCAAAATTACCTTTGTTTGTAGAAGAGTGATCTTGGTGTTGGTAGAGCGACTCTTTCCCATCAAGTCTTTCACGGTATCCAAACATGACGTGTTTCAAAATACTATTGAAGATGAATAAGGCAGTTTTCTGAGCAGGCTTCTTTAAAAATCTCTGCCTTTTCCAGAACAGTAAGATAAACCGCCATAACAAAACGAACGAAGGGAAACCATGACATGAATGTTCTTATGATCAGGTGGTGCTAATAAGCAGGAATGGCCTTACGTCTAATACACCAATAACAATATAATAAGAGAAATATAATGATTAGAGCTGTTTAAATAAATAAAAACTCTGATCATTATTTCAGTTATTGAAAGTGATATTTTAAGCCATCGAAAATAAATGATAATTATTTGCAGCGCTTCAAGAACATTGAAGTAGAAAAACAAATTTCGCCTCTCGAAACGGCGTTCCGTAATTTTTCAATGTCCAAGTCTAAATTTTCCATTTTTCAGCGCACATCAGCTATCTAAAAATGGAAATTCAGTGCAACATTGACTCGTGTATTTGTCATAAAATATGTAAGAACTGAACCAGTCATACGATCTACTATAGTTAATGGAATCTTTCAAATAACAGTGCCAGTTCAAGGTAAGAATTTGTCATTGAAATTACAATCAAGTTATTATTTTTAATGCATATATGTTATGTAGGGGATTTAATGCGTATAAAGGGTTGTTAACCTCTACTCAACAGCACAGGGGGAACTTTAGCTTACATAACGCTATACTGAAAGTTTATTATTCTACTATTGGATGTTTCGTTCGATGAAGAAAAACGGGTGGGCAAGGTGTCTTCAACTGTTACCTGACATTCAACAGAAGTGGCAAAAGCAAGTTAAGTATATAATTTAATTGTGATTTTTATTTAACTTTTCTCTTTTCAGTTATTGTAGCTGATTCGTGGGGGGGGGGGGGGGGGCTCCGAAAACAAATGCCTGAAACGAGGCCTACCTAGAGTTAGGATCACGCCTTTATGAAGCTAGTATTATTCCAGACGTGAATGGCGTTCTGTTACATATGCTTCAAATAGAGACCTAAAGCAATTAGTTTTTTTCCATTTTGAACAGTATGATCTTTCTTTTGAATTTTAAATACCCTGGTGTAATTTATCATTATTAGGCTGACTTTAAAAATGAACACATGACAAGTCTAGAATGTTTGGCGATAATGATTTTTTATTTTTAATGGCAGATGGCAGCAGAGATAAGGAGATGGGACACCTGATAAAGAATGCCGTCATGTCGCTTTTGTCGCGCCATCTAGCGGCTAATGCCCTCCCTTCATCATTAGCTGCCGAATTTCCAGCAATTCTGACCCCGGCTGATTTGAAATTTCAATGGAAACCCTCAACTCATTGGAGGACTTGAATAGAGCAAGTTGTCAATCCCCCTCCAGCATAAAAAATAAAGCACGTCACCATAAAAAATATTAACTACTGTTTTTTGCTCATAGATATTGATATTTTTGTAAGGTAATAATGATCAAGAAGGAAGAGAGCGTGACGTAATTTATGGACGTCCCCTTATAAAGTTCGTCAAGGTTTGTTTTATCTGAACGAAATCTTGGCATTTCAAAAATCCATGTTTTTTCTTTCTTTTTCATACTTTTCCCCGTTATTTTGCTTACACAGCCTTCGTTACTTCCCCTATTATCCCTATTCTTATTCCCTATCACCTATTACCTTAGCGGTCACCTCCCCTTCGTTACTCCCTTCTTTTCAGTGTGTCCACTCCAACTTGGCCTCCGATGAACGTTCAATTCATCTTGAACATGCCATCGTCAGCCGAAGGCCATACACCGCACTCCCTGATTGGCCAGTCATCATCACGTGACAAACCCCCTTTCCCTACGTGTTTTCCTTTCCGTCACCATTTTGATTTTGCAGTCG
Organism: Daphnia pulex; assembly: GCF_021134715.1. NCBI lineage: Eukaryota > Metazoa > Arthropoda > Branchiopoda > Diplostraca > Daphniidae > Daphnia > Daphnia pulex. Next base: position 979,345 of record NC_060024.1, on the reverse strand, counting down.
TCGGTGTGTATTCAGAAAGTAAACAAAAGTCTAGTTATCTACGTACTTTCCCTGGAAGATTAGGTTTTTATTTTAATGTCTGAACGCGTCTGAACGCGCTGTTTTATTTTAAATGTGTCTGAAGAGAGCACGAAAAAATCTGCTGTCCAACGAAAAGGATAATACTGTGTTTATCAGAAACTTAACGTATGTTTTACTTGAATTACCCATTTTTACTTGCAGTATTTATAACGTGAGTGTTCTTCTTTCAACAGGGCAATCATTCGAAGAAAAGGCGAATACATTCAGACAAACGCTCAACAAGATCCATGAGGATTAGTGGAATAAATGACTAGGTATTCTTTGTTATACTGTTTAAGCTTCAATTGAATCGTAAAATTTTTTTTCTTTAACAGGGCAGGTGGCTGACTGAAGATAGTAATGGCCAACAGCCCAAGTCATTATATTTATAAAAATACCAAACTCAAGTGAACCAACCTTTCACACCTTTGTGTTAGGGTCCGAAGCAGAGCTCTGCCCTCCTTGCCACAGAGCAAGGGCAATCATTTAGAAGAAAATTCAAGGGGGAATTTGAAGAAACTGAAGGGTTCTGGTGAAGCCAGGGAAATGGTGAAAGATTAAGCACGAACAATTCTTTACCAGGTATGGCTCATATGGTTGTTAGCAGACTTCCATTCATCGTTAATTTTATTATACACTCTTCATGGTTCATCATTCATTTTTGTATTGTTGTCAATGCAGCGGAATCTGTAGGCCTATCCTCCAGTTCAATGTCCAGCAATCCTGCTGGCTTAATCAATGCCACTCATCAAGCTGATGTTCATTCCATTCCATCCACAGTTTGCACAACCAGCAGGAGTAATGCTCCAAGTCCGTGGATGCAATCAACAACAAATCCTGCTGTGGAGAAAACTGCGAATGCCGGTCGTAAACTGGCCGAGAGCAGACGTACAAGAGACTCAAGCACGAAAAATTCTTTACCAGGTATGGCTCATGTGGTATTTAGCAGACTTCCATTCACCATTAATTTTATTATTCACTCTTCGTTTTGAGTTATTCCTTTTTGTATTGTAGTCAATGCAGCGGGATCTGTATGCCTATCCACCAGTTCAACGGATGGCAGTTGTATGCCAAGCAATCCTGCATTCTTCATCAATGCCACTCATCAAGCTGATGTTTGTTCCATTTCATCCACAGTTCGCACTGCGAGCAGGACTAATGCTCCAGGTCCGTCGATCCAATCAACAACCAATCCTGCTGTGGAGAAAAGTGTGAATGCCGGCCTTAAACGGGCCGAGAGGACACGTACAAGAGACACTGCCATAGCTTTACCAACTGCCCCAACTCTACCCACTGCCCGTTCAAACATTGACATCGAGCAAGTTGGTGTTCAATTTCAATGTCAAAAGGACCAAATCATCAGTACCCCTGAAGGAAATTTTTTGAAGTACCCCTGAAGGTAATGTAGTAGCGGAAGAAGTTCCACAATTTCTAGACGATGAAGAGGATGATGATGAAATACAAGAGGATGATGATGAAATAGAAGAGGAGGAGAATGAAATGCAAGAGGAGGAAGCTGAAGGATTAATTACTCAATATTATTCTCAACCTAAGAATGTGTGTGCATTTGCGTTTTTATTTAATAAACAGAAGTTTGCAATTAAATCTTAGTTATCACACCGAATCACTTGGGCATTATACAAGGTTAGCATACAGTTAACGGTAAAAAAGCTTGCGTACTAATAAAATATAAAACCTGAAAATGTAGGTAAGCGTTTCGTTTTGTCGATAGAGCGACGTAACTAAATTTTAAAAAAGCGCTGAAAACGAGAAAATTTAAATTATGAAAATTTAATATTTAATAACCATTTTTTATTCTTCCAAGAAATACAAAATTTACACATTGAAATCTTGGTTTTGGGGCAATTGGTTGGTCAGCAATGCTGGATCAATGGTTTAACATGAGTAGCTCGTGTAGTTTCTGGCGGCAATTTCGGCTAGAGTGGCTTTGACGACTTCTTGAAGAGGGACTGGAGAAAATATCTCGTCGTAGTCTATTCCATATTTTTGGCGTGAACCTATAGCAACTAGTCTACCTTTGTATCGTTTCGTTACTCCTTCATAAGCAGTTTTTATTTTTCCGATCCACTTATAATTGATAGTTGTACATCCTTGTGGGAGTGGAACTACTCCCCAAATGCCATTTTCGATAAGGATATAAAGTTGTATTCTTCTTGAAAAGCTTGCATCCATTTTTCTGGACAATATGCCTAGAGCGCTTGCTTGTAACTCTGGAGCTCATTGACTTCGGTGAATAGGGCTGAAGCGTTTTTGGCTGGAAACTCATCGATAAGGTCAAGTTGGCCACTGTGAATACCTAAACTTCTTCTGTATTCATTGCATCTTGTGTTGTACCGTGGAATGTGGTTGGATCTGCGGTTAGACCTTGCAATTGTGCTGGATTCTTCTGCTGGTTGTGGAGTTTGGTCTGCCTACCTACCTGCTATCAAGACTTCCTTGTGTTATTTCGTAAGGCCACTGTCGTTTTCGAAAATAACCATGTAACATGACGACCTCAATTTTAGAGCGACTTCGTTGGATTTCGACATACTGCTGAAATGCCAGGCGAGGTTGGACTCATCCATAGGCAAAGGAGTGAACGATGTGTAGAAGGTGTTCTATAAAGCCCACCAGTAGATGTAACCTGTCTTTCCAGTGCTTGCCTTTCTTTAAAGTTTGTAGCTCAAAGGGAAACCAAGGCGGTAAAACATGCTTTCGAGTTGGCAGGAAGAGCGATTTATGACGTATCGGATTTTCGGCGGAAAAACGTCCACTCCATCTTGGGCGAGAATTGAATGCAGTTGATCGAGAATTGGGACGTTTTTACCGTATTCGAGCACAAGAACCTATTTGAAGAGTCAATCATCGACAAATTATTAAAGAGCGGGAGATTGCTCAAGGTGCTGATCAGCCTGGATGTCGGGGCAAAGAAGAAGAGCGGCGAAAGTGGAAGAGATCCGCGTCAGACGGCTCACCTGTACCAACATCAGTAGCAGCCACGAGGCGGGGCTCAGAGTAGTGGCTACCGGGGGCGTTCCTACACTGAGAATTTTGGTGGTGGTGGCGGAGCGTCTCGTTTTGATAACGGAGCCGGGCCGTCTCATCAGCAAGTCAATGTTGGGCCGGGCCATATATCATCGGCAGTTCGATAGCAGTGGTGACTGAAACAACGCCAATCATGGGTTCGTAGTTGATTGTATTTATGATTTATCGCTTAAACCTTTTGCAGTTAGTTAGAAGTTCATTGGTGGTTGAATCAAGCATTTTTCGAAGGCCCAGGAATTAATTTCAGCTGATCCACATGGATCCTCAACGTAGTTAGGAACGGGTTGGAGTTAGACTTTGAGGCGGCACCCGTGATGGCTAATTTCCCATGTCACGTGCACAGGAATGCCGATCAGTTATCAATAGGGAATGAGGAAGTTGCGACAGAAAGGGGCAGCAGTCAGGGCCAGCAATATCGGCTTTGTAAGTTCTAGGTTTATTTTTAAGAAAGCATCGGGGGGATTTAGAATGATCATTTATTTAAAGAAACTCAACAGTTTTTTTAGTTTACAGACATTTTAAAATGGAGGGATTTCCTACCCTTAAGCATTTGATTAGGGAAAGGGATTGGATGGTGAAGGAAGCCTATCTAATGGTCAAGATAAATGAGAATTTTCACGAATTTTTATTTGACAGTTTTATGGGCAGGAGAAGTTTCTCAGTTCGCATATCTCTGTTTTGGTCTTGCGTCTGCACCGTGGGCGTTTACATATCTTTTATCCATTAGTAGCTCTTTTGAGAACCTATTTCCTATTACTATTTGAGGATCTATTTGGATGACCTTATGATTGTGAATCAATGCGAGTTGTAAATTTTGGACCAATACATGAACTTCACATCGTACTCTACAACGTCAATTCTTTCTCATTGTTACCTACAAGAGAAAAAATGGTTCTTCTTCAGAAAGAAAAAGAAAACCAAAATAAAATTGATGATTTGAATAAACTTATAAAAATTCAGCAGTCTAGAATTGATGTGAGACAAACACAGGCAAAAAAATGTGTTTTAAATTTGCAAATCACTACATTAAATATAACACGAAAAATTTGAAAATAAAGACTGTTGTTGAGCTTGTGGAGCTCTTCATTTCAGAGTTTACAGCGTCTTATATGGTCTAAGGTGTTATTAAAATCGATAATATCAGTTCTTTGGTGTGAGGATTTGTACAGATTCACAAAGCTTCCTCTTGTAATCGTTAGAGTCGGCAAGTTTCCTCTGGTACAATTTGTCAGAGCCTGCAAAATTTCCTCTGTTATTCTATTCTCAGTGCCACCAAGTTACCTCTGTTTTTCAACTCGCAAATTCACCAAGTTTCCTCTGATTTTCCTTACACCCTGTTTTACAGTGTAGAATTAGTGGAGTTATGAACTTACTTCGGTTGGTTTTTCTTCAATTCCTAGCACAATTTGGTCTTGGTTTTGCGCAGTTTGAGCATGACCCCAACTTCCACTGAGGGAAGTTTATTCCATTAAACTTTGCATGTCAGCGCGATTGTTGGAAATCCCGTGTCCATGATAATGTAGATGATGTGAGTTCACATGCGTTGTTCTTGGCGAATAACCTGTTGGTTTTTGTGCAAATAAATGTGGTCAGTAATGCAGGATCAATCGTTTAACATGAGTAGCTCCTTTATTAGCATGAACACCAAACGTGATATGTAACACAAGGGAAAGTGAACAAACGGGAGGGAGAAAGTCGATGCTAAACAGCATCTCAGTGGTGCTGGGTTCGTGGGAAGAAATTTCACAAGAACTAACAAATTTAAACATTGAAATCATATCAACAAGATCAATCATATCAACTAAAATTTTCGTCAAAATCCGTGACTTGGTCAACATATCGATTGGTCGACTTTGCATGGATTGACGGGGTCAATTATATGATATAGAGACGACGACGAAGTAATAGCAAATGCAGCGATTGAATCTTGTCTCCGTCATCGCAGGTATTATAAAGAAGCCTAAGTTGTGTTTGCAATTTGGAACGAGCATTTATCGGAATTTTCTCGATCAATGCTAGCTCAACGACCCAGACCCAAAGAATTCAATGTGGTAGAACCAACATTTTTGATTAGATCCATTGGCTACATGCCTCTTTTACATTCACTCAGAGGCCAAAACTCATGGTTTATTTTTCACGTTATGAGACTTCATGCTTCAGTCAAACAGATTGGTTGCAGCTACCGTTTAAGTATTGGGAGTTGATGACTGATTATCCTGAAATAAGGGATTTTGTTCGTATTAGATTTCGACAGTTAGAATTCGCAACACGCAAAACGCGGAATAAAATTGATTCCCGATTTCAAATACAATTTCTAAACCGAGAAACAACATGTTTTTTTTATACCAAGATGACTTGGCTGGACAGGTATAGAGTGCAAATGTTGCCCAGGGCCCCCTCTGTAAAAGTTTTAAAAAAATGTAAATTATAAACAATGTGATTTATTGGAGAAGCTTCTCGTTCATCCAAAATATGAAAACGCATACAATATATCAATGTAATCTTAATGGCCAGTGAATTTACTAAGAACAAATTCATATAATGACACCGCGTGATATTTTTTTGGTTTTTCACCTTGGCCAGAAGTTGAGATACAGTGGCGGTCCAGTCATTGGGCCACCTGGTGCAGTGGTCCCATGATCGGGTGGCTCTATAACCGAGCACCCGATCACAGAGCCACCACGGGGTGAAAGAAAGAAACACATACAACTTACGGTCCCCTATACTATAAATCGATGGCCGTTTAATACTGAAGTAAATTGCCGATAACGAGTATTTAAGCAATATATTTTGATAGTCTCTTCTATAACATTAAAAGAGAAATCATCTGAGACGGGGAGAGAAAATTACGGGGAGGGACTAAGAGTAAGATCATCTTTTTTGTTTGGTGTGGATTCTGACATATCAACATCTTACGACGGCCGACGGGATTTCTCATTTCACGAAACCAATTGTAAACAGAATCTTCGAGATCAGCATTGAGAGATCTATTGGCCAAAACTTTGGCTGTGGGTTGGAAAACTTTTTCCTAATTTAAACGTCCAATTTTCTTTCAAGATTTCCTGATTCTGTTTACTTGTGAATGAAAACGACCATTATTTCAGCAACACACCTCTCACTTTTATTTTCATTGAAAATGTTTATTACCCTTACCATTCCATTATGGAACAATTGAAAATTTCATGTAACGTAGTTAGCATATGCATTCTCAAAGTTAGTTCCCGCCAGAAGAGCTATTCATCAAATTTCCCATAGGTCCTTCTTGGTGGCGCTGACCTGGTGCAGCCTTTTACCTGGCCCGATAACCGGGTTGGCCCGATGAGCGGGTGGCCCGATGAGTGGACCGCCGTTTGGGTATTGCACATATTTAGGCAACTTCCTTAAATACGGTTGCTTGCGTTGTATGGGAATGAAAACAGCATCGTATGAGTCTTTCATCCTTTGGCCCCGAAGCGTTTTCAAAAGAATAGTCATCCAAGACCTTCAAATGATTGTTTACAGAATTTTTTTCTGAATTTTGTAAAGGATGAATCCGGCAAATCACCCGGATTTTGCCCTTCTAATCGGCAATAATGTTCAACAAGACGATGAATTCCGATCATACTACGGCTTACAGTAATTCCAATATTGTTATTTTAAATGTGGAGATTGATAGGGAATGTTACTCTTTTATTGAAGTCCATCACATTCAATTATATAAATAAAAAATCAAGACAGCATTTAAGTATCATCCCTAAACCTCGCAAGAGGTTTTGATATTTCTTTAATACATATTCTAGGAAAAAATTCTAAGGGGTATGGTGAGGCAACCTGAGTTCCACACTTAGATATAGATCCCAAGATTTAAACTAATGTAGTTGTAGATGTAATAATGAAATAAATGTAGTTTGGCAGCAAATGCAAAACATTAAATTCCAGTCAAATTGTAGGTGTACATCAATATAAAAATTTCAATTTTTATCGATTTCTGTAGAATATACGAAAGATATAAAATTACTAGTAATACTCGTGAAAATTTGAATTTGCACATTAGTAAAAGGAATATTCCTCATTTCCTCCTTTCAAAAATTCCCTTGTTTCACACTCTTTGGTTTTGGTGACATCGTGCAATATAATTTGAATTTCAATAAGTGCCGCATGAACCATGGACCTATTTCATATTTCAAAGTGAAATTAATGGCGAAATAAAGTAATTTTTTTAGATCCAGCAAAACTGAAATGAAGAAATACATCACATTGTGTCGATACCTCAATGCTGCATGTCCTGGCGTTGAAGCCCAAGAAACTCAAAAATTCCGAATAAGTAATATCCAAATACAATTAAAGAAATTCGAAACCACTACCCTGCAGGCGTTGACAAAGAAGAGTTAAGGCTTTATCCTAAGCCCTGAAGACGTTATGACTTCCTCTTAAAATTCTTATCTTTTTTTATGTAATTTGCAAAACGATGTTTCGAAGGCACTGTCTACCACGTTAGACGTGATGACACCAAAAAATATTCGTGAGGGGACCAATTGTTGTAGATTCTTGTACACCGTTTGGACGTCTCGTGGTAAAGTTGTGTGGTCCCGCGGTAAAGTTTTTTTTTATTAATGCTTCAATAAACTGTAAACCAACTCTGCCATTAAAATTTTTTAAATTACCGTCAAAGTTCATCTTCACCATCAATAGAAAATAACCACTCTAATTAAGCAGCGCTTCTGAAAAAAAATTAAAAGGTTCATTAGTAAAGGAAATGAAAGGGAATCAAATAAGGGATTAATTTCTCAAGGGCATGAAGCAATTGTTTTGTATTTTTTGTAGAAAGGATTGTTTTTAAGATTTTAGATAATTATGGCATAGCAAGTTTTACTTAACAGATGACTATGGGGGACATTGGGCACTATACTCACCAAATGCAAAAATCTATTACTCACACAAATGTGACCACAAGTAAGCCACCACACCCAGCGTAATGGAAAGAAGGTCAATATCGAAGACAAAGGCTTCACAGTCAATTGACTTTAGCCTTCTAAACCACGGAAATATTGACAAAAGTGGTGACTAATGAGAACTGTGGCGTAGCAATATATGCCCGGGCAGCATATATTCTGTACTGGTCAGTATACATCCGATGTCCATGAAACTTTGTTTTTTTTTAATTTTCGATTTTAAGAAAATAAGTATGGAACAGGGATGGTTAATGTTAGGAATTTGAATGTTTAGAATATCAGGTGTAATCCTGTCTATGGACACATTTAAAAAACAATAAGCCGTTTACGGAATACAGATATTGAGAAAATCTCGATCCAATTTAAATTGCTGCTTTTGATTGGCATCAACATTGGGTCATCAGCATCTAAACTTCATCTTCTTTCATTAACAATCCATAGTAGAAAGCCGAATGAAAATGGATATTAAGCCGAAATAAGATAATTTATCTGTTTTTAAATTGTTCTGCCGCAGCCGATATAACAATGAACCAAACTTAAGAAAAAATTTATTTGGTAAACACTGGCTTTCCAATTTTCCTCCTATATTGAACTAGCCAACCACTATCACTAGGTGACAACTAAGTCAAACGTAGTTTACGGCCGATCAAGGCAATGAGATTATAATCAAACAAGTCAAAAATTTAGCTCGTATTGATTACCCAATATACAAGCTGTTCAAACTTTATACTGTGTAAACAAATACGGAATTCTGAGATTAACATTGCATTGTTTCAAGTTTGGAAAATAGAGGTAAAAATCATAAAGTATACAGTTTCGGCATTGGATAACATATACAATGTACTTTAGGAAATGTTTTTGTCATCTCACAATGCAGTGAACGAATACTATTTAAAAATTGACTTTGGCATAATATAGGAAATCAAACTGGGAAATATGTCCCACCATAAAATAAGTATCGGATTTTCAATATACATTGAATCAACCAGGAAAATAAACCGAAAAAAATCAACAGGCATTAGCATGGGATATTGCCTGTCCAACGTACTGCTAACAATCGTAATCGCAGTCTAAACCAAGGGCAAAGTGGGATTTAAAAAAGGCACGAAAGAAACAAATTGGAAAATTCGGGGTTGTAAAATCGAACAAATGTGTTTGACATAGAATAAAAATAACTGAATGAGATAATGGTGCTTTTAGTTTCAAATGAGTTGTTTCTTTGGCTTAAGTAGGAGTTGTAACGACTCATTTTGCAATATGAAATATATTGAATTTATGCTGTTATCCTATATAGTAAAACTGGTGATATTAAACCAATGCTTTACTGTCAGTAGTCAAATTTCAACATTACGTAGACATAGGGCCAAGCTTAGAATTCATCCACAAGATTGCAAGTCCTGGATTGGCAAACCAACCGTACACAGACACCGAGTTTCTGAGCTGAGATAATTGATCAATTACGAGAATGGAACAGCATGTAGCCAAGCTGGCCAATTCCATAGTAAAAAATTTAAAATAAAACCCCGAAATTATAATAAATATAACCAATATTCTACCAACGCTGTATTTGTGTTCAAAATGAAGTATTCAAATAACTAGATTACTTAAGCATAGGACTAAATTTGGAAAATTATACCAACCATTACTAGTCGTCAATCGAAAAACCGATATTTCACAAGTCATAGCTTTTCTTATTTATTTCAATAAATAAACGACGAGACTGCAGCAGCATAGAACCAAGCTAGAATTCCATTCCAAAAATACTAGTGTTAAATCTAAGCCTTACAGATCCCCTTAGGTTGACCCCAACAAACTCAATCTGATTTTACTTAACTTTTCTCTTTACTTTACTATCTTACTTTATATAACTTTACTGAATGCCAAGCTATATAACACATTGAACCAAGCTGGGCAATTTTATGAGAGAGTGTTCCATATGTGCCTTTCAAATGAAGGTAACGTAAATGTATTTCCGGCAATGAGAATTAGATTTACAGCTAAAAAAAGGCTGAATTAGACATAGTACAATAATATTATTGTTAATTTAATCCAAGTGTCCCATCATCATCTATTTTCGGATATGCCTTAGAAAAGCACAGCTCTTTCATTCGACGCAATTCCGCTTCGGCAACGCATTTCAGAATCTTCTAATCACCTTTCAAAATGTATGCACAAATAAGTTTAGCCTACGTTGAAACAGTAAAAATTTTAAACGCACATACTTCTTATAGGGAAAACTCGCCCTTAAAATGCACGAACTACTTATCCGTGTCGTTGTAATCCTACATCTCATAAACTATACTGGGATCAGAGTCCCAGAGAATCTTTGTCTTTTTTTTCTCACGAATATTATGACGTAATAGGTGATAGTAAAAAATCTTATTAAAATCCAAAGACTGAGGAAGTCCATCACTGATTGCCATTCCCTTTTGAAAAGCCAAAAGTGCAGAGCTAATTTATTCAACGTTGTTCCGATCAATGATAAAGGCAACAAATGAACTTTTAGTTATTTACAGAATATCTCATTCATTCCGAACCACAAGTTGTTTGGATTTGTTTGGAAATCTTCTTTGCCTAGCCATAGATATCTTGGATCTTCTCTAAAGACTGAATATCCATTTTGTAATAGCAATGACTTATAATTTGTTTAGCAAGACATAACTTTTGATTCTTTCAATTTAGACATTGGGAGTGTGCTCATCAAAAACCAAATTGAAGGAATGAAATGTTGAACTATAGCATATGGCTATCCCAAATGATGTTTCAGGTTCAAAAGGGAGTGCACGTATTTAACCTCACCCCAGATGGGTGAGGCATTCCATGAAGTATGAACAAATGACCATTTATGTTTTAATGAAATATCCAAAGATACATCAAGTACAGGTTTAAATATAAGAAAAGTTAAACATGAATTCTGTATGAATAGAGTTACGACGTTTACAGCCATAGATAAAGTATACATTTAAAAGACGTTTCCACATTTAATTTTAATTGTAATAATTTTGGTTGCGCCCTTACCTTTTTTTCTAGGAGCAAAAGTGCTACTTTTAGCACATGTTGTCTCATAGTAGACATTATTTTATATTTTAAATATCCTCTTCGTAATACGTAGAGGACGCTACTCTTTACGTTGCAAAAATGCTACTTAATACTGCTTAACTGAATGCTACCAGGAAAGAAACCCCCGTTGGATCGAGTGATGTGTAGCAAGTGATGCATCTATTTTGAACAGTTTACAAACTATCAGTGCAAAAATTGTGATTAATTTGAGACGGTTAGTGAGTTGTGATGTTATCTTATAAATTTTAACAGCACGTCGAAATATGTTGTAAAATTACTTGACTTTTCTCGTAAAACACCAGAGCTAGATGTTTTGTGTCTCCGCCCTGGCTGAACTTCTATCAAAAGGTAAGTATTTGTCAATAGCGAATTTCCCATACTGCTTGGCAAAAGCAATATAATATATCAAAAGATCTGAAGTTCTTATGCTCAATTTCGTCTCATTAATTGAAGGTTCCACTTCATTTTGTCTTGAAGGCAAGCGTGAAATAACAACCAATATGAGGTTCTTTACATATAATAAATTTAACTAGGTAAGACTTCTTCGTTTGAATTCGTTGAAGTCGGGACGAGTCAGCCTTCTGTTGCATCTGTGGCTAAAGAAAATGAACAAATCAGGCTGATTGTTAAAGAGCCTACGCAAAAACTAAATCAAGATATTATTGGACCAATTAATCAGGAAGGAGTTGCGAAACTTCAACTGGTCTATAGATTTTCTCTTATTCAATGTTATCATTCTGTAAGGAAACACATGTTTTCATTTGCACAGGACAATTTGTTTCCTGTGGCTGACATCCTTAAAGAAGGAAGGATTGGGGGAAGGGGGATACAGGCGAAGAAATTATTGTCCGTCTCAAAGCAGTAGATTTTTTGAATAAATGATGCTCAGAAAAGGATCTGTTCTATCTCATTTGGACATTAGGAACCTAGTTGATGAAAAACAATGAAAGGTACGCTTTTATTTCAAACAGTATTTAAAAATATTCTTATAGAAATAGAAATATCATTTTATAGGCGAGAAAAATTTACCAATTGCGAAGACATTCTACAAATGGCCAAGTCAATCGTTTATTTCTTCCCGTCAGCTGGGAGCTTTAAGGCCAAAACATCATGGGTGAGCCGACAAATACAGTAATCTTACGCCTTAAATGAGAGTGTGTTGACACGCAGCTCATTTTCTCGGTTAAAAAAGTGGGAGAGAAAAGAAGTGTATTGTGTGACACGGCAACTCTGTGAGGGCCGGAAAAAAGGGGAATTATACAATTTTGTTTTTACAACTTAAAATTCAACTAAGAAAATATAAGTAAAAATTAATGAAAATCAGAGCTAAATTAAAGTTAACTCAGTTCCATTTTTTATTAATTCGCGTTTTTCTAGCCCTAGCCGTTCAACCACAAAAGAAGGCCAAAGTGGCCTTATTTGCATAAGGGTCCTCTCGACTTTCCAAAAACTTTTACAACGAACCAAAAGCTCCTCTAAAAATGAAAAAAAAAATTCTAACAAAATCAAAGGTGTTCTCACTACCTATAGCTATCTACAAACCAAATTTCAAAACTGGTTGAAAAATATAGCACTGAGAGGACTGCAAAAAATGTGTTTTTGCATAAGGTTCTCTCGCGCTTCCAAAGACTTTCGGTAGTACTGTAGATAGGCAATTAGTTCGAGTACCGTACACTTGGGGCGCTAATGATGGTGTTTATCATGCCGGTGTTGATATTGGAACTATTCTAGTATTCTATCAGCTGGAAAACATTGGCGAGCCCGGTAAACTGAGGTTTTGGGGGTTTTTTTTACAGGTTCGTGTTTTATGTTCCCGCAAATTAAAAATTTGCAATTTTTGTTTGACGTTTAGTTGTGCAGTACTGCAGTGCCAATGTGCCATACATAACAGGCTACGGTAATTTTTTTTTAACTTCCAGCCTCAAAATCTATGATTTTGTTTACATTTAGAAGTTGCCATCTTTTAATGGTAACTTTTCATAAAATGGAGTCAAAAGGCAATAATAACTGTAACAATAAATAACATTTACTGATTTACATTTGTAAAATAACATGCAAGCGATTTTTTCCACCAGATCGCACTACGGTGGCCGCCGACTAAGCCACTGCTGCCAAATTCACTAATCCACCAATTTATTTGGCAACGCTGTATAACGTACGCTTCTTGTCGGAACGTCATTGAAGTTTGGTGGTTAGTCGGTGAAGTAGAATACATCCGCTAAGGTAAGATATTGTCATTGTTGAATTGACTTGATGGAAAATAATATGTTAAAAGTAAATTGGCGATTTGCATAACTTAAGCGATTTTTCAATTTTCACAGGTTTCTATAAATTTGGATTACGACATGGGTGTTCAAGTGGAAACCATTTCACCTGGGGATGGTAAGACTAAATTTACCCATGCACATTTGTTGTATAGGCGTTTTATGTTAAAGTTCGTGAAGCATTTTTATGTGTTGTTATTTGTTATGTCTCCATTTAACTAATGTTATAACGTTTTTTCTTTGCTCTACTTTACTTCATTTCTCAAAGGGTCAACATTCCCCAAGACTGGCCAGACTGTAGTTGTACACTACACAGGTATTGTCACTGTGTTTGAAGGTTTGTCAATAGTTATTTTTCATCTTCAAATTAGGTACACTTCAGGATGGAAGCAAGTTTGATTCTTCTAGAGACCGTGGATCCCCATTCAAATTCAGAATTGGAAAAGGTGAAGTCATCAAAGGATGGGACCAGGGAGTTGCACAGGTTAGTAGCCAAAAATTGAAGTAATTCTGTAATCACTTTCTAACAACAAATTATCTTGACAGATGAGTGTTGGGCAAAGAGCTCGTTTGATTTGCTCTCCAGATTATGGTATGAATTATTAATTTTTTTTAGGTACTCATGAATTCAAAACTTTTTTCTTAGCTTATGGTTCCCGAGGACACCCAGGAATTATCCCACCCAATGCTACACTGATCTTTGATGTGGAGCTTCTAAGAGTTGAGCCATAAACTCATTTTAAATATTGTGTGATTTTTAGCCTAATTCAGTTTGCATCTATCAATTTGATAGTTTGCTGATTTTAAATGTGTGAAGGCTTAATCTAGACACAATACAATTGAAAATCCTTGAATGTAATAACATGTACTGATTTTTTCACAAATTAACTTATTGGTCTTCCACATAAATCAAACTGTTGGTTATTTTGATTATCATCGATTTCAACAGATTCAGCACTGGAATCACTATCACTTGTCTCATAGCAACCAATTCCAGGGAGAATTGCAATACATTTCAAGTCATTATTAGGTGACAATACAACTGCAACTGGAGTTTCTAGAATGATTAGAAAAAAGGGGGAGCATGACATTATAGTTCTTTGCAGTAATGAATAATATTTAAAACATTTACTAACCTGTTCTAGACTTTTTTGAACTGTCTGCTATTTCTGAATTACTAGTTGTGTTCTTCCTTTTTACAACACAGGCATTCAATTTACTTTTTTGACTTTCTTTTGACACACCAATTGATGGGAGTAGGGACTGTCCAGATTTCGTTGGCTGCACGATTGACGCAATTGATTTTACTTCTGTTCTAAGCCTTTCTTCATTTTCTTTAGCAACAGCTTTCCTGTACTCTTCTAATTCATCTCTTTCCTCTTGAAGAATCCTTGATTCTTCAGCCAATTTTGTCTGATCAACAAAATCTAAAAACCCTGCTTCATCATCATCTAAGCCTCTGACCAAGTTTTCTATACAATAATAAAAAGCATAGTATTATGCTGCTTTTTAATAATATTAAGTGCTGTTAAAAGCTATGATGATGTTATACTTAGTTTGTGAGCTTCATCCCAGTCAGCTTGTTTTTTGTCCTTTTGTTCTTTAAGCCTTTAAAATTGAAACACAAATGAATTATTTTTAAATTGAAAAATATTTTCTAAGTTCTGATTTCTGCTTTATTTTAATAAAAGTAACTATTTAGTCTACAGACCTGTCAAACAGGGATCGTGAGTCATACTCTTCCTCAGGAGCCTCTGTTTTTATTCAAAAGAAAAACATGAAATAGTTACATATTATATGAAAGTGGTGGTGTAATGCTGGTATAAATTTTTTAGACTAAGAAAATCAGATCGTAGCTTTTCAAGCCATATTGGTTACCAATCAAAAGCATAAATATTTTGCAAAATTCCAATAGTATAGTAAATTTGTAAATAGTAAATAATGGCATTTACCACTAGGATCTTCCGGCTTTCTAACCTTTTCCCATTCTTCCTGTCGGAGCCTATTTACACAAATCAATAACTGATGAGAACACATTCAAGATTCTAAGCAAAACAGTATTAAAAACAAGCACAAATATTTCTATCTACCTCCTTTTCTCTTCAAGCTTACTCTCGGAAATAAAACCACTACTCATTTTCAATAGTTGGATTGTGCTACCAAATCAAAAATTATTTTTAACAAGATGAAAATGTTTAATACCACTACCAGTCTACCACTGTACCAGAGCCATGCCAGAGCAGAGAAACAGTCAGGCCTAAATTGCACTCCGGACTCCGGAGTACTCTAGCGGCTCTAGTGTCAAATGGCGCTTTTGCACTCCGGATCTGCTCCGAATCTACAGCATGGATATAGTAATAGCAATATGTGTTTGAATATAATTTGAATTCTGATTTCATATTTACAGTTTAGGCTCTTTATTAAAACTCGTAGTCAAAGTTCAAAATACAATCCACTTCAAACATTCAAATAAATTTAATAAATTTGCTTGTAACCGAGAATGTTTAGTTGTTTACAGCTGTAAAAAAAAACATCAAAAGGTCCGGTAAGAATTAAAAGGAAAAAAAAGCACATTGGCTTTTGGGCTCTAGATCTTCCCTGTAATCCCTGATAATTGATCGTCCTTTCAACTGATCTACCGGTCAAGAAATGACATTTAGCGTTACAACGTGGATTAGCAAACCTTTCCTTTCAAGTTACCATCACTTAGTTAACAGCGGTGTTTGCAAAATATTTATATCTGACATCATTTTTTAGAAATCATTCGTGATTGTATCACTATAAAATCTCTCGTATGTTTATGCATGCCTTTCTCCACAATAAATGTAATGTGTTTTAAGTAAGCTAGAATAAATGAAATTTGAACAAAAATTTCCACTATTACGTATTAGCTTAAAATTGACAACATTTTATACATTTAAAATCTTGATAAACATTATTAAATATTATTTTCCGTCAGTTTGACCTACCGTCCTTAGGAATTTGAACGTGTGGAGTTTACCCAGATAGGACAATAATTCATCTCAACGCCGTGACTGCAGGTTGAATTGACACCCCAATTGACGAATATCATAACGAGACCACTTAGAGACATAATTATTCCGAAAAACGCCATCAGTAGAGCAGGAAGTTTACGCCAAGATTTCCACGGGCTGGGCTCCAGACGTAAGTAACAGATTGCTGGAAGAATGTACGCTAACGGGATAGCGGCAAACACTCCCTAAATAAATGAAAGGAAAATTCAATTCAATTTTCGATTAAAAAAAATAAATAAAAATGTTTTACACATTTTACTCTTACATTGAATTCCAAGACTATGCTAAGACAGTCGGTAGAAAAAGAAATCAAACACGTTGCGATAACAAGTGAAAACGTCACAATGATTTTAGGCAGAAAATTATTCGTGCCGGTGAAAGATCCATCTTCGTTGGTCTTCCGTTCCAGTAAGGTGCTCATTATCAAATCACGTGCGACGAAACATTCAATAGGTGCTGTAAGCAGAATCGTCAGGCAAAACATAATTCGGGCAGCGTTCATCAAGTGGTCTCCGCGACAATAATTTTCCAGCAAATCGCCTAAATTCAAATTAAATTTTCAACCATTAAATATAAAACGTACGAATAAAATATTGGAAGATTAAATCGGCTGTGCTAGTATATGCTATCCCTTCAAACGACAGCTGGCTATACCTTGTACGAAGCCAGTGAAGGTGGCGTAACCGAACAAAGCAAAAAATATTTCAATCAAAGCCGAGGTAAAAACTGATGCGTGTGTGAGTCGAGCCCAACGAGACTCTGTTGGTTGTTTCAGCGAGCCGTACAAGAGGAAAGTCGAATGGTGGCACATGTAGGCGAATGAAGCGATGGCAACGGCTTGCGTAATGCCGGGTTTGGCAAGAACCCAGGCATCGCTTGATTGTGGTCTGTGAATGAAACAAATCGGTATTAAGCTAAATCGTAGATTTGTGAAGTCATTTTTACTCATGGAGAACTTACACGAAGGGTCCGAGCGTGAACAAACGAAATATGATGGAGAAGAGGACAAATCCGGTGACAATCAAAGAGAGGAGCGAAACCCTTGCAAATTTAGCCATGCCATCACAAAGAGATAGCGGAAGCGAAAATAACAATGTCCTGTGAATATTTTTCAAACAACAATTGAATAAATTGCAATATCTTTCTATTGAAGCACCTTTAGTGAAAAACACCTATAGTCCAGGCGCTTTTAGAATCAACTAAAGGGTCTAAAGAATAAATGAAATTTTATTTTTGCTTACGTGAGTGAGATAATTAGCTCCCTGCGCCCAAAAATACTGCCACTTTCCAATCCAACGTAATATATAATCACTTTCGTTATCGTATCTCCTACAATAACGTTGTAGCTGACCATAGCTGAGATTAAAAATTAAAATTAAAATTGAAAACGTAATTTCGATGGGCTGCATTAACAAACAACGCCCCAGCCATGTATATTACCAATGAAAGGATAAACAAATTGCAAGATGGAGAGTACTGTGTACCCGACTTTTCCAAATGCAGCGTTCATTACTCCTTGATATGACTGAGTGCCCGATATGCGGCTGGCTTTAATTAGGATAATTAGTGAGTAATCGGTAACCTGCAACGATAATTTGATATTTAACATTGCAATTATATCAATACATGCTATAATACTAATATTTCTTATGGCGTTTTTTTTTTTAATTAATTTTGAGAACATGTTTTATATTAAAAAAAGGTAAACTTAGTGAATATCGTTTTTATTTAAAAATACTTTACCACTCCTAAGCCAAGAATGAGGATCAGTCCTAGATGCGAAGAATATACAAGGTGTTTTTATAGCACAGTAGTTATAATATATACAATTACACGTACGATATTCAGATTTAGGTTAGCTTAGGTATGGTTGAGAAACAATTATTATTTATTGAAACAAGTGTGCTCTATTGGAACTTACCCATAAGAATTCCTGCTTGATTTAGCTGAATTTAAAAAAAATATATAATAATAATATATTGACGAAAATTTTTATTAAGTAATTATTCGTTATGTAAATTCATATTCAATTTACCGCGTACGCCATTCCTAAAAAAGCACAAAATATGTCGATCAAATGAAATATACGTAAAAAAAAAGGATAAAATGTTTTTTAAGTGTGATTACCAATAATTCCACTGCCAACTATTGAATTTACATAATTGAACGAAGCCGCTAAAATCGAAAGAAAATTGCGAAATTTATTTATTTGATATCAATGAATCATTTTCTAATTTTAAAATGTCATTAGTTATGTGCTGGTGTCATTGCTTACCTGGTAAACTGCTACCGTCTTTTTTCGTTTCTTCCTCTTCCTATACAAAGAAATCAAATTAATAATTTTCATCTGAGTTTTTCTATAACAAATTATGATAATAACATTCTTACCGCATTTTCAAACTGGTTTTCAGGTGACAATATGCGTTTCCTCTCTTCGTCAAACGTCGAATCACTAGCCTCCATGATGTGTGTACTAACTTGTTGAATTGACGTTCAAGAGTGTCGAAACGTCAACGAGCCTGTGACACAAGGAAAATTGAACCAAATTAAGCACATTCTCTACCTCTAACTGGTGAATTAAATGAACTGTAATACTCAAGATATTTAAATTCTGTTTTAAAATGTTAGTACTTACTAGTACGATCAATCGCAAGAGAACTGCTTTTTAGATGAGATCCCACTTGTTCCACTGCGATAGAATCTCACACTGCTTGAACGTTCCTTATGGCTGTACGTAGAAAACTAGCGTATGCGCACGCAACTGGCGACCGGAAGTGGGGAGTGTGATGAAGGTGGAACCCAGTGCAAATCGATAACTCAAGGGGATCACGGTATGGTAATCTCCGTCTGCCGTCTACGAAGCCTCAAATACATGCGCAACTACAAAAAAAGCAAAGGATGTGATTGGGTACTTGAGTACTTTTTTCACGACAAGAAAATTTGAGAGGTTTCTGTTACGAAATCAGCAGCTCAAATATTTATCTCCAGACAGTCAAACACCCAAAAACCGCCCAAAACTGTCAGACATCGTGCGGAATTGCAGCGAAAGGATCGTTATTTTTAACACCCATTTATTAATATCCGTTTAAACAATTGAACATCAAGCCGTTGTTTGAGAAGAAGCAGCCAAGGCTCCCGGACGATTCATGCCCCACGAGAGGTAATCCGACTTGGTGGCAGCCGTATATTCGTCCACCAGACTTTGAATGACGTCCCGCGAGTCGTCCATTTCGTCCAGACTGTCTTGAAACATAGCTTCCTTGCGGAACTGATCAAGGAAAGCTTCTCGCTTCCTCAATTTATCGAACTGCTGTAGCGTCCGTGCAAAGAGCTGACGGGTCAACAGGAGAAAGTATTAGTGACGAGAAAGAAATGTTTGCAGATGAAGCAAAGTAGTCTAAATCTATTTACAGTCGAAATGCTGGTGTGGTTGGCTAACATGAGTCCGGATACGCGATGCGATGTCGTGACGTATGGCGATTTGCGTGAAAGAGCCACTTGGATAGAAGCCGGACCCCAAGGGATGAACTGAGCGAGCTTTCGTTCACGAATTCTCTGGAGGGATTTGTGTATCTGCGTTGGGTCTACTTCTCCCTATATAGCCATTAATTAAAAAACAAAAAATATATATGTCAGAATGATCTGATTTTGGAAAAAGAAAATGGGTTTACCTGAATTATGTTTAGAATCGAAGTATAACAATGCGAGCCATTGCGGTCGGGCGTTGTGGAGACCATCATGTTTTGAGGCTGCAGTAAACGTCTCATGACGTCCAAAACTGTCGTTTTTCGTACAGATGTTTCCTGTTGAACAACAGTTTAAAACCACCCGAATCTTGCATCGTTCATTCATCAAATCGTTTCACCTCATGATCATTCGTGAGCGGAGTGTAGCCTGTCATTAGGAAATGAAGCCGAGGTGTGGGAATGAGCGGAGCGACCAAGCCTATGAGGTCGTTATTCATATAGCTGGGATATCGCAGTGTGGCTGTAGACGCTGACATGATGGTTGACACTAGAGAGTTTATCTGTGTAAACGATGGCGTTTCGATATGAAGTCGATCTGTGGCGATGCGATTCAGAGCTGTGTTGTCCAGAACTACGACGCAGTCGGCGTTCAGAGTTAATCGCTTTAGAGTCAATAATGAATTGTAAGGTTGAACGACAACATCGCTATTCAACGACAACAAGGACATTCAAGTTAGCCGGTTAAAGGTATTACATTTTTTTGTTATTCTTGTTTACCTGGATTCAGCTAGATTTGGAAAAACGCTATACGTTTGTACTAATTTTTTGGGGTAGCGTTCCGATATTCTTTCTAGCATGTAAGAACCCAATCCAGAACCGGTTCCTCCAGCAATGGAATGACAAAGTGTGAAAGCCTGTCGATCGAAAAAAGTCATTTACTAAATCCAAGGATGAAAGCGACGAGCCAAAAATCTGATAGTTTTATTTTTATTACCTCGAGATTTTCACTACCTTCTGCCTCTCTGTCAATAATGTCAAATATTTCATCAAAAAGTCGTTCACCGTGGCTGTATCCAGAACCCCAATTGTTTCCTGCTCCTCCACCATGTTTGGATAAGTAGATATTTTCTGGATTGTACAACTTTAAATAAATACAATATTCATCAAATTGGAATACTTCTTTGTAGCACAAAAGCATTTGAAATTCATACTTTGGCATATGGAGAATTCATTATTGTGTTTATGACACGTGGCTCCAAATCAAGCAGGACAGCTCGAGGAATGTAATGCTCATCATCAGCCTGAAACAAATGAAAGAAAATAAAATACAGACAATCCATATGACAGAAAAAAACAGAAACAAGGTATGAACTTATTTCCACTTTATTCATATTGGACCTTTATAAAAGCCATAAAATCATTTGATGAAATGACAAATACAAGACCTGATAGAAGAAAACATCTTTTCGATCAACTCCTTCTGTTGCAAAATCTTCTAGTACTCCTTCAGAACTGATTCCGTGTTCGGCACAGAGCTTCTTCCAGAACTCGAAACCAACTGTAAATTCAACACATTTTAAACCATCAGACTGTGAAAAATGCAACTACAAGCTGTCAAAATAAAGTAAATGATTTCAATCTTTGACTTAAGATTTGCTGAATAAACAGTGATATACCAACAGCCAAAATAACAATAATTTTTTAGTCAAGTGATGGCAATCTTTCATACTTTGATTTCCACATTGTCCGAGTTGTAAAGTAATGACTTCACTAGGCATTATGTCGTTAAAGAATTATAATATCCTAGTTTTTCTTGGAATCAACAGTAAGTTGATTTTCTTTTTAAACGGACAACAAAACAATCGACCAATAATGTTGAGCTAGAGCCAGTTTAGGCGGTTAACAGAATATAAATTTGGTCTAGTGGGACCAAGTGGAAAAAATAGTTTCCTAGCGGTTCGCAGCAAGTCATCAAATATTATTTTGATATTTAAAAATTTACTTTTTACATGGGTTTCAATTTATAAAATAAACTTATTCACAAACTTTTTTTTTTAAATTTCAGTTTCTTAAACAAAACATGGCAAATCCCAAATCTTTGTGACTATTTTTTAAATATATTTCAGAATTGGCCGCTACGTGCCTCTCGAATAGCCCAACCGTTTTCACACACAAAAAAAACGCTATTTTCGTGAAAAACAATTGGCCTTTTCGACCAGGTCAGAGTTGCGTACAATTATAACAATCTCACGCTTTAGCCTTCGGTTAAAGAATTCTCTACAAACTCCAATCACGTGATTACTTGCGCACCAATTTGTCCTCGACTACTAGGCTATGTCTCAGTGAGTTAAAGACGGGCTCCCATTGGTTAAAAAATAGCGTATCCCTACTTCGTTTAGGATTTGGATTTTTTGGTTACAATTATTTTTGAATCGGCTCGTTATTTGAAACCCTACCTGCTGGTTCGATTTCTAGATGCCGTGGCTATAAATTCAACCTTTATTTATTATTTATCTGTTGGATTGTGTTCGTCAAAAATGGGCAAGTCGTTCATCGTGGGTGCGGGTGCTAAAGTGCGAGACTTAAGTTCGGGGTCCCGGGTCCCCGCACCGGGCAGATATTTCCCCCAAAATGACAGGAGCATCTTGTTTTTTATTAGGTTTTAAATCAAATCTAACCTATCCTCTGAATAATTAATTTAACGTTCCAACTTACTGACGAGCGTTGTAGTGTAAGATTCTCCACTCAACTATATATCCTAACGTTAAGTTATTCATAGGCCTGTCATGGGCGAAAATTTGGCGGGGTTCAGATATTTTCGGTGATATATTTAGGTAACAACCATTTCAAACTGAAAACCACCCACCGTTAT
The DNA here is from genome assembly GCF_021134715.1 of Daphnia pulex. NCBI lineage: Eukaryota > Metazoa > Arthropoda > Branchiopoda > Diplostraca > Daphniidae > Daphnia > Daphnia pulex. Next base: position 956,611 of record NC_060024.1, on the reverse strand, counting down.
TATTGCAACCAACAACTCATCTTTCCAGTCAGAACCAATACAGAAATCTCGGTGGTAGTCGACACTCAGCGTGTCGATTGTTTTACGCAGCGAAATTGCGCATTCGCTCTGAAAACAGGGTGCGAAAATTTGTGAGACATCTCGAAAACCAATTCAAAAAGATCCGTAAATAAAATGCTTATTACTATACAGTAGAACCGAATGATGTTTATTTTTAAAAAAAAAAGAAAAAGAAATAATTAATAAAATAATTCACGATTGATGATTCATGGATGCGAGCTCGGCCAAAAAGTAAGTTAACGTCAATTCAAAGATGGCGCACTGACAGTTATTTGGTTTTTGTTTTGTTTTTCAGCAGGGAAAAAAGAAAAAGTCAAGCACCAAATAAAACAACACTCGTGGCTGCGGAGAGGTAGTTAATGTCGAAAACGGTTTCTCTATTCTCGACTGCGGGGAGACGAAGTGTTACGACCGTGTCTGTTTTTTTTTTTTTTTTTCTTCTTTTTTCTTCTTTTTCCCCTTTAGTTTTATTCCGGCAGTCTTTCTTATTTATTTTTTTCCGAAATACATTTCGAAAAAAAAGAGACGGAAAAAAAAAAATAAATCGTACGCCCATCTGAGCTTAGGAATGCATCCGTTATACGAGAAAAAAGCGACGCTCGCGGCGGCGCCGTCTCCGCTCCGAAACTGAAAGAAAAAAGACGGAAAAGAAAGAAAGAAAAAGAATCATAATCCGCAGCTATCCAGCCCGAGCCTATATAATACAACCTATAGCTAGCTCTCCCGATGGTTGAACGCGATATCCAAAAGCCCCTTTTCCCGCGATCTAAGCGATATATTGCGATGCCTCCCGTCGCGTTCGTTTTGTATATTTGATGAGCACGGCGTTCACGGCCAACTATATATGCGCAGAGGAACATATATATATATCTATACATATAAGAGAAGACGACTTATGGGGATAGAGACAGTGTGCGTATATTTATTTCTCCCGCCAGATGAATCAAATCGAAACGGGAAGCTTGCACATATTTCGTGTCTTTTACACAACATAAGTCGATTGTGTCAATGAAATATTGATAAAAGGCAAAAAGAAAAGAAAAAACGCTCACGGCGTTGTAATAAATAGTAACTTGAATTTCCATTCAATCAATCGGATAGAACCTGCATGCAGCAGTGTGCGTTCCCTTTTGTTTTATTATACTAGTTCTGCTCTGAATTTTGGTTTTAGCGCAGAGGAAGGCAGCATCATTTCATTCCCCTTGTAAGGGGACATCCAAGAAATGAATACCATCAATCAACGTCACTCGTCTGTTCTAAATAATCGAAGACGGTTTAATCGTTCGTAATGAGAAATGGGTACACGGTACAAAAAAAATAGGTATCTCGCATAGCAAATGTTATTGTTGTGTTAAGTATATGCCATATGGCGCTGTTTTCTATATGCGTTGTATAGTATCTTCTGAAGTTTCTTACAAAACAATAACAATTAAGAATTACCATTTGAAAAACGTGTCGCCCGTTTCTGTGAATGGATTGGCATAAATCCACCGATAATCGTGAACCTATGTTCTATAGGTTAGACCTATGATGGTTTATATGGCACGTTTTTAGTGCCATATGTAGCACCTCAACCCAGTACCTCAACCCTCAACCCTCAACCTCAACCCTCAATCTCAACCTCAACCCGGCACCTAGCTATTTTCCGGCGCTATTTTTTCAAGCTATTTTGTCAAGCTATGCTGACATCTAGCGGAGGGAGAATTAAGCGACCCAATGGAATGTGTATAGAGCGGCGTTTCTCACTCTCTCAGAGACGCCAGCGTCAGCAACGGATCAACGGGATAATCACGCTAATGTATTTTTTATTTAGCGCGTAAATAAGCAAAAATTGCCTGGCGTAAGCGTAAATTGAACGTAAAATTAAATATTCAACAAATCAAACCGATATTTAGCGGGATTAATCGTCATTACCGATAATATACGGGCGCTGCCGCTAGCGTCTTGTGCCCCCATGAGAGGCCTTACTTATAATTGCCTTATTTATAATTCCGCTAACGATTTTCTTTGTTGAATATTATATTTTGCGTTCAATTTACGCTTACGCCAGGCAATTTTTGCTTTTTTGGTGAACATGACGTGCTAGATTAAAAGATTCATTAGAGTGATTATTATTCGATATTCCCGTTGGCGCTGACGTCCATGAGAAAGGGAGAAACGCCGCTCTATGATGGCGCTCGATGACGGCGTTTTCAACGACTTCTGTTTAAACTCGGTAATAATAATTGGCATTATATTTTTATTAGAAATGAACATTATTCTCTACTTTTCTAACCGTGGAATGACGTGCGAATAAATGAACAATTGTGAGCACTTTAGATATCGCTAAGGGTGTATTAGATCTAAGATAGTCGTCCCGATTGAGTGGGATGTTTGATTGATATTGAGGTCGATAATTCAAGTTAAATTTAACTAGCGCCGTGATGAGCGAAGTAACCCAATGCACTGTTGAAGTAGCATTTGGGTTCTCTTCTATGTCCATCGGTAAGAGATCAGAATAGTGGATTGGGTTTGTCGCACTATCTTTCTCGAAAACGATAATGAAACAAAGAAGTAATTGAACTATCAAGACTGGTTACTAGTATAGTGTACTGGTAAAATCGCAATCCGTTAGCTTATTAAATTTCCAACATGTATAGTATAAAGGGAAAATTTGTTTATATATCTAACATGCCATACTATAGAAGTAAACAGTTCATTATCTGAAATTGTCACTTTCAGACTTATAAAATTGAAAAAATCCGAACAAAACGGAAAACGGTAAAATTCGGACGGTATTCAATTTCATTCATTTGATACGCCTGTTCGCAGTCTAGACGGGACAACGTGTGTCCGTTTTATGTCGAGTCCTTTACTTTTGGTTACAAAAATAACACACGGAGAGGCTTCCGTGTGTTTGAGATAATGAACAGTGTACTTCTATAATATGGCATGTAAGATAGATAAATAAACTTTCCCTTTATAATATGTGTGTTGAATTTATAATAAGATAACGGATTGCGATTATACCTATACACTCTACTAGTAACCAGCCAATATAGTTCAATTACTTCTTTGTTTTATTATCGTTTTCGAGAAAATAGTGTGACGAACCCCAATTCTCAACTATCTGATCTCTTACCGACATCGAGGAGAATATCAATGCTACTTGAATAATGCATTGGCTGACTTCACTCATTGACTTCACTCATTGACTCATTGAACTTCAAATATCGACCTCAATATCAATCAAACATCCCACTCAATCGGGATTACTATCTTGGATGTAATACACCCTTAGCGATATCTAAAGTGCTCACAATTGTTCATTTATTCGCACGTCATTCCACGGTTAGAAAAGTAGAGAATAATGTTCATTTCTAATAAATTTGAAAATATAATGCCAATTATTATTGCCGAGTTTAAACAGAAGTCGTTGAATATGGCAAGTTTTTAGTGCCATTTCTCGTCCCCCCACCCAGCTATTAAGCATCACCTAACCTGGTAAACCAGCTATGTTATTCGTCCCCCCGCTATCACCCTCGACTATATTTCAGCCTAATTTTTACAGCCCTTATGACCAGCTTTTGCTGCCATTGGTACTATATATGGTAATAACGTTTTTAGAAACTAAATGCCTCGCACTTGACTGGACTTTACCAGACACTTGACATGGGGGATTCATTAGTCAATTTGCTGACGGCATATTATTTCCATCTTCGCAAAGAAAATGCAAAGTAAAACAAGATTGATTCAATGTTATTTATTTATTCCTATATTAGCCTACTTATTTTAAATAGACACTGTACTGGAAATCGGCTATTTTTTTTATCTTATCCAATTTTCCATATTTTGCATTCAACATAAAACGCAATTACAAATGCAAATCAGAAAACATTTATAATAGGGATTTGCATACTTTTTATTAAAAAATAATTTGAACTGTTGCGCAGATTTATTTAAATAAAAAATCAACTGTGGCTGTTATTTATTACAATGCGTTCCCACACTTTGTCAAAATGGCCCTCGCCTTGCCATCTCTAGCGCACAGTTGCGCCTGTTGCAGCTCGCTGTTACAACAACTGGGAATTCCGTTGAATTCAAGCTTAATTGATCTCTTGTAACCCATTCCAAGATTCACAGTAGATTCAACTACACTTTTTTTTTTATTATGCATTTCCATCTTTTTATTATGCACAGAAGGGGTGAAATACCAAGTGAATAAATTTCAACTGGAGCACCAAGGTTCTCATAGCGATAGATCCGAGAAATGTGGGAGAATCGGGGTGAATATTGGGGTGCAGCTGCATTTATAACAGAATTTACATATTCACAGCAACTATATAGGCATAGCAGGGAGGGGGGGGGCCAACATACAGTGGCGAATTTAAGGAGGACTCGCTTACTATAGTAGGCCCATGAAGTAAACGACTCTTCATGTTAAACATTCAAGACTTTTTGTTCTCTGTAGCCTCAGAAAACCACCGGGCCATAAATAAACGCTAGAGATATATTCGATTGTACACTTTTTTTCTCCGTCATTCAATGGTGGGCCTAACGATTTTTGCATACTAAGGTAGTAATATTATGAAGGAGGAAAGGGGGAGTTAAAATGGTTATAATGTTGGAAAATGATATGCTGAGCGAGAGTATCTTGATTTCTTTTTCAGTTACATTATTTTTTAATTTTATTAAAAAGGAAATCCGTCCGATAAGAGAACTGACGGTTGCGACGAACTCAATTAGCAAGCTAAACTTTTGTTTTGATTAATCAGCTGATAAAATCGTGCTGTTGGTGGACACCATCACACAAAAATCGGGCTTGCACGTCCCCATAAATCTTCAATCGGTCTTTTCACCACGCAGAACCTGTTTGACAGTTCAGTCAACTGTAATCATTCTGACTGGACAGCAATTTAATTATGCGCAAAATATACTGATGTTTTTTTTTACTGATTTTTTCATCATTTCAATTTTCTTTATCATTTTGAAAAAGCCAATGGGTTTATTTCATCGCGAATGATTTCTGTTGGCACAGTCCCTTGCATTCAACTCTCTCCCGATTGATTCTATTTGCCAGGACCATTGCATCCAACTTGTTGGTCAGTTCATTTTCCCTTCATTCTTCTAATATTTAGATATTTCAGCTATATATATATACAGTGTAACGTATGTAGCAGTTGTCGTTTCTGCCTTGGTTTCTGCATAGATAGCTCAAAATCTCGTTTCTTTTTATCATTTTTTTCTCCCTATATAACTAAACCTCCTTCGTCTTTCCTTATTTTCTTCTTCTTTATTTATTTATTTTTATTTTGTATTTTTATTTTCTTTCTCTAGATACTTCTTATATGGTCATCCACATATTTTTCCTCTGGCTTTCCTTTTTTTTTATATATATAGTATATACGCGTGTATATATATATTTTTTCTGTTCAAAATCTGTTTTCTTCAAACCTGAGAGAATCTCTCGGTAATCAGACACACACACACACACACAGCCAAACGCAAAAAAGGCAAAACTTCTAAAAAGGAGTTTAGGATACTTTCTTTTCTTTTTTTTCTTTTTTTTTCTTCTTCTTTTTCTTCTTCTTTTATCCTCTCGCGGTCGCCTTAAAGCTACAGATGGAACATTTTGATTGGTGGCTGGCCTTTCGGCGGGACTGGAGCGTTCAACACTTTTTTTCTTCTTCTTCTTCTTCTTCGTTCTTCCCCTCCGTCCTATCCTATTCAATACGTTCCAGAACTCAGTTGCTCAGCTATATTCAAATATATAACGATCAGGACCTTGAAAAACGAAAAACCTTTTTTTTCTTTCTTTCTTTTTTTCATGTCAAAGACCCGACGAGAAAAACGAAGAATTTCTTTTATTTTATACATTTGCTTTTTTTTTTATTTTTGCAAATGCCAAGTGGAAATTTAAAATTTTGTGAAAAATTAGATTTTTTTTTTGTTTTCAGAATTGGAGAACAAAAAATTTTTGAAAAAAAAAAAAAAAAAAAAAAAAAATGAAAAATAAGTCAAGAAAAAAACTTTTTTAGATTTATCTTAGCACATGTCAGCTTCCGGGCACTTGCCAATTTCTTTTAAAGAATTTCTTCAACCGCCCAACCCACACAATTAAGTTTTTCAACAAAGCTCGGAGAGAGTAGCTATAGCCTATAGTAGGATATATGCATGTTCTCGCAAGTTGACGGAATGAAGCAATCAAGGAAGCGGACCATTCTGAGTCATCAGACTAGATTTAATTTCAAAACTGAATTCATTATTTCTTGTTTAACAAATTTTTCTAAATCTCCACGACTTGTTCTAAATTTTCGATTTTTATATTCAAATCAATTAAAATTGATATTAAAATCAAACAGTTGAAATGCTCTTAGGGACGAATGAATAAATAGCCTTACTGTATAGTATAAGGTATACAGGCCTATAGATAGGCTGAGGAGAGGCGGAAAAGAACTTTATTTTTTCTCACGCGTGATCGGCCGTTGGATGTAGCTATTGAAACGACGAGGGAATTTCAATGATCAATGCAGTTAGTGCCGTGTTCTAGTACAGCCAGGATGACAATAAGCATGCAAAAGAGCTTTCTGCTTTTCCATCCTACAACATATAACCATCAGCAGCAGCAGCAGCAGCAACGACGACCGACCCAGCAGCGCTCGATGAACTGAGAAGGAAAAAACCGTTAAGCCAGAATAAGAAGAAGAAATATGCAAATGGTCGCGTAATAATAGAAAAAAAAGGGTTGCAAAGAGACGCTGCTGGAGAAGAGAGAAGGATGGGGCACCCAGTTTGAATATAACGTGACGTATGGCGTAGAGAAGTACTACTACGGAGCAAAGGGAAAAAAAAAAGAAAAAAAATGATCAGGTAAGTTGCATATTTAAAATATTCGATGCCGTATGTATATAATATGATGTTTCCCCTTTGCGTTCTGGGCGCCATTGTCGTGTCATCGATGTTAGTTAAAGCCTTTTTTGTCGGTCTTCCCTCATCTATTCGTATAGTATATATACATCCTCCACCTTCTATTTTTTTTTTCTCTTCTTCTCATTCTTTTTTCCCCCCACCACTATAGATGTGTACACTCTCTTATCCGAGGATATGCAAACGACCGTATGCAAAGGAGCGCGAGTTGAGGGCGCCACAATGGAAACCTTTTCTTGCCGTTTACAAGAGTTATATACCACCAGACTGTATTTTTTTTTTTGTATCCTCTCTCTCACTCACTCTTCCTTTTTTTTCTTCTCTTCCTCCTTCCTTCTTTCATAGATTTCCACTAGTGACGGTTGGGTGTGCTGTGCTGCTGAGGCTCTGTGGGCTGGTGAAAAGAGAAAAATGAGAATCCCACGTTATTTATAGGAATTTATGCGTGTAACGTTATGTACGCGTACCACAAGGCATCTGCATCGAGAGTTGAGGCCTCTATAGTTCTCTCTTGGCATTTGCATATAGTAACGATTGAACGATTTCCCATATCGTCGCTTCAAACTGTGTAGTATGGCCATTTCAATATATGCCTAGACATGTACCGCTACATGTAATACACGTAGACTCGTATTATATAGTATTCCCCAACTGATGTAGGCTAATTAAAATGATGTTCGTTAGTTTCAATCGTCACCAACTGCTGGCAATGTGTAATATTAGTCGGATCGGTTCTTTTTAATTTCGTATACTGATTATAGAAACCAACTGCATTATTTCTTTTGACGTCTATTGTGTGTATTATTACTATCTGCTGTTGGACTGTTGGGGCTGCCTTATTCCTTGTGAAAATAAACTTTTCTGCTGAGCACTGGCCGATGAGATTCTCGGAATACAAGGGCTCACAAATGAGGCGCTATAGTCAATCGCTTCCCAGAATTCCGCAGCATCCTCCCTTTACATCACCTTTTCGTCGTACAAGTCTAAGCTTTCAAAAAAAAAAGAAGCTAAATACTACTCAGTTATAAAGCACGTGAATACTTTTTTGTCAGACTTTTGTCTCTTTGGAATGGTGCTGCCGGCTTTCCGTCGTAATCGTAGCCGGTTGCGCAATTTTGCGCTGGGGGATGAATACATTATACCCAAAGATCGCTGGACGTTTAATCCAAAATCTTTTTTCACAGATTAATGCAGTAAAAAAAAAATAAAGAAATTATTATTTTATTTTTAAATGTCCGAGTCCGATGTTGTCATCGACATTCGAATAAAAAAAATTTGGACACGAATTTATGGTTTTGATTGAATCATAAAAAAATACTGTATCAAAAACTAGGATTTTGAATTTCCCGCTAATGATGTGCTTTTGTTTTGTTAGCATTTCATTGTCCTTATGACACGCGTAATAGTGAAAAGTGATTTGCATAAGCTATGTGGACACACTATGAAGCCGCTGGCGTGAAGTGTGTGATTGTTGATTGACCCCAAGTGGATTTCAATGGAGCAACATGGGGGCTGCTGTCTATACGTAATACAACGGACGGTGGATGTGTGGGGGCATACATATAAGAGTGGCCGTTTTTCTATGGGCTATGGTCTCCAATTGTTTGCCATCCCCATCATTGGTGTACTGCCCCTTGTCCCCCTCGGTCGACTTTGAGGGGGTTCCGGGGGAGGGGGGGGATAATATCATCGGCTCATATAAAGGACAGCGGCTGACTCCGGTTATCTATAGGGTGGACTGGTGGGGGCACCGACAGCACGTGCCCTATCCCAATTGGAATCGATCGCCCATTATTCTCTGGCTCATATCTCCATTCAGGCTTTGAAAAACTGGTGCGCGCAGCCGCATCAGACGATGAAGGCTACTCTTCTCTATAGTTAATAATGGGTGACCGGCTGGCTTGCGCTGGCCATTCAATGGCGCCGAAACCGGTCCGTCTAGCTCCCCATTGATTTGCCACCAACCACGTGTTGTTATTGTTAATTCAAAGCCTGTTGAGCGGCTTTGCGGCCGAAACCCCTTTGACGAGTCTAATGTATACACAAATGCCCATTGGACACGCTCTTTTCTCGTCAGCTCTGATAAATAGCCTACTATACTATGACTTCATCGTCAATTGTACACAGGTGTGAATGGCTAACAACAAACTGTACAACACGTACTTGCTGTCGTATTGCACGCGGAATTCTATAATCCTCAAAGTTTAGAACTGCCCAACGTCACGGAAAGAATCGAATTGATAGTCGTCACTCGACGCATTTGTATATTCAAGGTTAAAAGATGTAACACAAAGATTGATGTCTTTGAAATCTAAGAGGATTATTAGCTGGCAGTGCAGAAAAACTGAAATGATATACTTTCAACTGAAAAAAGCTTGAAGTAGGAAAAAAAAGTAGAAAAAAAGATCCGTTCTGACCGCGTGTAATAGCGCCAAGTTCAAATATCCTTAACTCAGCTTTTTTTTCCTTTTTTAAATTAAACTCACCAACCGCGGGTGAAATCTGAATTGCTCGTTTCTGAGATTCAGTCGATAAAATGGCCGCGGTGTAGTCGGTTACAACAACAGATGAATGGCGAAAAAAAAAAAACTTGGACTTTTGGCTCATTATTATATTCTAATAATCAACATTTCTGTGGAACAGTATTATTATCAGCATTAGCGCATCTGCTATAGTCACCCGAGGAGTTGCCGATTCTTTTCCCCGTGGTTCACTCGTCGGGAAAATAAAGCTTGAGAAAATCAAGGAAAATTCGTGGAAATTCGGAAAAATTTGGAAACTAGGAAAAATGAAAAAATAGTAAGGGGAAATGGGGAAAAAGGGGAATTGGTAAAAATAGGGTAAAAAATATTTCCCATTTTTCCCGTGGTTCACTTACAAAAAAAAAAGTCGGACCCGTTTTTTAATTATTTTTTTAAAATTTGCTTTTTGAAATTTATTCCTTACTTTTCCATGTGCTTTTAATTTGGGTATATAAAACTGGCCCAATCACAATTCAGTATTACAGATTGTAATACAGAATGGAGCTAAAGGAAAGAACAAAATGGGAAATCACGAATAAATTATGCGGACCATCACATCGCGTTATTGTTGGGGCGCCCTGACAGCTAACGGAAAGTTGAAGCAACCCAATCCTTTCATGTATAGTTTTCCCCGAAAAAAGAAGTCGCCCGTAGATTTATGGCTGTCGGTCAATTTATTGAGACCATTTGAATTTTTGGAAATCTCAAAAAATTCACTCGAAAGATTGAAATCTGCAAGGATCGACATTTTCTTCAAAAAAAGGCGATTGGAATTGCGATAACTTTTGAAAATGCAAATATATAATAAGCCATACTCTATAGAAAAGGGTGGCGCGTTGACAATGATCGGGCACAATTTCTTCCTTCCTCATTGGCGCGAGAGACCGTGCTGAGGAATGTTCTAACTTTGCCGTTGCATCGGCTAGCTGTAATGACGCACACACACCTCCAGCCAGCCACAGTTCGTTGACCTTGTCAAAGATATAATATTGTTGATCTGACTTTTTTTCTTCTTCTTCATTTTTCTTCTGATTATTATTACAGAGTTGTTGCTGCTGCTTCACATATCCGTGTAAAAACAAAAGGATACGGTTCACCGAGTTTCAGCAAAATGTGATCCATCTCTCTCGGGAAAACGGCGTGCAAACTCTCTGTGGGTAACCCGAGACCGAATTACTTAAAAGAAATGATCTTCCAAAATCCGAACTGATGGGAGGAATATATCAGTTGTAGAACATGTAGAATCTCTAACGATAATGTGTGTCGCAACAGACCTTCACACACAATAGAGAACCAGCGACAGATTTATTGGCCCAGCGAGGGCGCCATTTTCAATTTCAAACGGCCAAAAGTCAAAAATTGTCGAAGCCAAAAAAATAAAATGAAATAAAAAAATCTGAGTGACAATTTCAACGGTCTCTGAAACTTATATATTTCTTTTCTGGAATATCTCATCTCTTGCCTTATTCACTGGAGCTCATATCTGGTGGGCAGCGTTCCAGCTAGCATGTGTTTTTTCTTTTTTCTTTTCTTTTTTCTAAGGATTCAGAATGGATATATCCATCCCTGGAAGGCGGCAGTATATATATCGGCGTCATGCCGATTTCTATCAAAAGATTAAGGTTCTTCTTCTATACATTTATTTTTTTTCTTTTTACCTGCATCCAGCAGTTCGTTGTTTTGCATGGGCACCTCAAGCGCATCGTCGACACGCGTGACAAGTCCGCCATCTTTTTTTTTGGGATTTGATTGTTTCAGTTTTTGGTCTTTTTTCTTGTCTTTTCGGTGACTGGGAGACGAAACAAAACCAAACAACCCAACACAAAAAAAGGGGTATATACAACCCAGTTATGCGCAGAGCCCCCAAAAGTTTGAAGTTTTTTTGGCTCTGGCTGATATTAGAGAGAAGTGCATCGGTTGAAATAACTTGGCGTCCATGCCCCATTCCCATGGATATTTGGTCTCGGCATTTTCTATTTCAATCGCCTCCACCCCCACCACCACCGCCACGACGACGGCGACGCATTCTCCTTAAAAAAAAGGGGCGCATTTCTCCTCTACTCTACTCACGTCTCCTCTGTGTGTGTGCTCGTGTAAATCACGGGCACTAATCATGGCCCGCTTATGACATTTCCAAGCAGGACACATCACCAACAGCAGCAGCAGCACCCGAAGCGGCCAAAGGGCCGGGTTTAGTCTTGCTGTATGCTACTGCTATATAGCGTCTAGTAATCTCGACATTGTCCGTCTGACTCAAAATGTCCCCCGCCTCCCAAGCAGTTGGCCGCCCCCCATCTGCTGGAGACCAAAGAAAAATAAAAAAACAATTTCTTTCTTTCTTTCTCTTTTAAATTCTGTGCCGAACCTGTAGATATTGGATGAATTGTTCTACTGTTATTTCTTTCATTAGACTTTTGATAGAGATTTATCGCAATGAGAATTGCCATGTCCTTTTTCTTTTCAATCTAAAAATAATAAAACATGCTCTGAGATTATTATGTGTAAAGGGTTAAATGGTCCTTTAAAATATTGTTTTATACATTTTTTTTGTCATTTCTGGCGAAGAAATTTGAGCGTGGGAATAAGTAGATCAATTGGCTTACTCAACACCGATTCCTACATAATTAAAGTGCACAATTTTTTTTTCCAGCCAGAAAAATTGATCGATGCTAAATGCTGTCTCTAACGACATTTTGATTGGACCGGGGGAGAATAAGCGACTAAAATGTTGTTTTGTATGGCAACCCAATCTATCAAAGGATATCGGATACAACCGGAACTTGCAATTATAACTGGAAGGGAAAAAAGAATTCCTCCCATTTCAAAAGTCGTGCCATTATAACATGAAGAAACAATAGCAGCAGTAGACCCAAATTAATATTAATATCGGCCAGCAATTACACCAGTAGCCTCAATCTGCATAATTCTCAGCGAATATAAAGCAGTCGACCATTAAACTAAAAGAAAAAGAAAAAGAAGAAAAAGAAAATTGTAACAAAATAAATGACTTTTGGAAAACAAGAAAACCGTTAGCGAAAATTTCGCTTCAGACAGATCGAAAGGCCGTCTCTTAGCTAAGCCAAAAAGTGGAGGAATCTTCGTTTCGTTATTTTCGTTGTTTTCGTTCTTTATTTTTCTTTTATTCTGAAAAACAAAAAAAAAATATTGTGAAGACGAACATGGCGAGAAAAGTCAGCAGAAACCGTTGCCAAAACACGCGGTGAACTGTCGTTAAAATGTGGGTGCGGTTATACACCGAGTTCGTCCTCATTCGAATCTCAGAGTTTTTTTCTTCCTTCGTTACATTTTCCAGAGGATTCTTATGCACGCTCCGTTACGCACATTTCTTGTCAAAAATAACAAAAAAAAAATAAAACAAAAAACAAAAAAAAAAAGGGAAAAAAACTCGTCAACTATTTCAAAAGTTGCACATTCTTAATGGTACAAAATGCTAACTATATACGCCGGGTTGAACTGTCATTATTATTCCACGGAAAAGTCGGGAATATTTAGTACACCGACTATTTTTTTGTCTTTCTTTTCATTTCCATGGAAGATGTGGTCCTTTTCTTTGTTGGTTTTCGGGAGCGACAGCAGCCGAAAAAATAAATAAAATGGAACGTTTCCGTGTTTGTGCAGCATCTCTTCTGCCCTGTGCATTGTACGTCTGTGTCACTCTTGGCCCGACGCCTTTTACGCGATCGCACAAAAGGATTTTGGGCACGTGACGACACTTTGTTGTGCCTTGCCCTTGCTGTGCTGCTGCTCTGTGGTTTCGTTTTGGCCGGTCTTTTGTTTTCCATCAAATATGCAAACAAGTGCAGACCGTAGAAATTGTTTCGTGAGGACCCACACGCTGAGACAAGATTTCAACACGTCTCATTTGCATACGCGCATATAGTACTGTGTTAATGGGACTAATGGTGTTTTTTTCCGTATTATTTAATAGCAGAATTGAGATTTAGTTTGATAAAAAAAAATTATATATGTATAGTCCTGTTTATTTGAATTTTCAATGAAAAGATTATTAGTTTTGATTTTAAAAATCAGCCAGCAACAAAACAATCGACAGATTATGTCAAAGTGAGAAACCTAATCGTAACATGATTATTTTTCCCTAATTGGATTGAAGCCTCATGCCTAATTGCCTATACGCATCCATGTAGTAGCTACATATTCAAAACAAAACAAAGAACTTTTGTGTCATTACAAGCCCCCCACAAAAAAAGATAAGATACAGGTGAAAACATAACGGGTGATGCTGGTATTCAAATTGACAACTTTCGGATAAAAAAAAGAAGGGCGTCTGACGTCGGCAGTGTTGTTGCTACTATCGTCGAGTTAGGTCGAACGATGGTTATTTCCAAATCGTTAAAGGCTGCTAACCTGATTGTACATAGTCACACACGCTGTTGACTACATATACCCTATAGCTGCGCTTTCACAACACTGAAAACAAAAAAGATTTCTTTGATTCGTTAATAACAACCGTCTCCCAGCAGCAGCTTAAAGAGAAACAACAACAACACGGACAAGATCATTTTTTGAAATGGCTACTGCTGCTGTCCCAACGACGACGAGGAGAATTTGAGGGCTCGTCAGTAGCAGCACCGGGCCAAGAGTTGTGAACGCGCTTTATCTCTTGCCGGAAAAAAAGAAAGAAAAAACACGACGAGTGTGTCACTGGGGATTCTTTATCTTAAACGATGTATCGTGTCAGATGGACCGTGGTCAGTCGCTCCATCTCCAAATGGTAACTCTTTAAGTGACCGTCTGCTCGATACATTAACTGATGTTGCATTTGTAAAAAGATTTGCCAGCATCTCTTCTCTCTCTGTCCGTTCCCCTTCGCTAGTCTGCTATATACGTATGTTGACGGGAATTTTTCCCGAACAAATTTCAAACAAACGAGAAACATAGTTTTCAAGGAGCGACGGGCTGTGCTGTGGCCTTTTATAGATCTCGTCGTCGTCAATATCCCGCAATGTAGAAATAGACAATTGATTTCCAACATGTCAACGGTCTATGCCAAAAAGTTGAAAGTTTCAGCCGTTGTTTGAAACGAGCGCCACACGAGTGTAGTAGATTGATAGTCCCCTTCAAGAAAATTCCCTTCCACATTTTTTTTTTAACGTTTTGTTACGTACGAAATAAAAAACTAAAAATGAAATCCAAAAGGGGTGATGTGTGCTCCAGAACTGACATGAGGAAGAAGGAAGGGCTAAAGGGTCGCCAAGAATAAGGGCTGGGTCATATCTTTTCCTCCTATATTTTCCTATATACTATTATAGCTAGAGACCGGGGGCCTATTGTCGCACGGCCAATGTACTTTGTCGGATCGGCTGGGGGGGTTGATGGGGTGGTTTCACCCAATACTCTTCTTCACATCGGCCTTTACACAGTTCACAACCTCTTATTCAGCTCTCAGCCGGTCTAAAGGACGGACTCGATTGCGTCTCGAAATCTTACGCAGTACATTCCGGACATCCGTCCATCTCACTACAGTTCTCCATCGACGCGCTCAGCTCAAAATTCGAAATCATTTTTTCGAATTTGATTGGACTCTTTGAAGTTCTTCGTTTGGAGGGTTTTCCATTGAAGAATTTGGGGTGCTGGGCTGCGGCGGTGGCGTGCAGCGCAGTGACGATCACAAACTGTGTGTCTGCGGCCGGCAGGTTTTATTTTTTCGACCCAAAACGCACGGAAAAGTCTCACTCGCTATCCAGACGCGCACGCTCACGCACGCTGCTGTGCTCTTTTCTCTCTTCTTTTTTCTCTCCTTTTTCTCTCCTTTTTCCCCCCTCTCTTGTTTTATTTTTCCTTCTCCTTTTTTCAAAAACAACTAAATGGTGAGACCGTGATATTATTATTCGTGTGGCCGCTGCTGCTTGTATTCTTTCCGTTCGGTTCGGTTCGTTCGTTCGTTCTCTGTGGTGCGTTGACAGTCGACAAAAACTCCGGTCGTCACACCGGCCAAGTGAATTTGTGTGAAAAATCTATTCGACATATGAAATAAATTGAAAAAATCAAATAAAGTGTACAAGTGTTAACACAAAAAAGTGCTCGGATTTCGTTTTTTTTTTCTTCAACGGGTCCTCGTTGAAATATTTCTGAAGAAAAAGAAAAAATTCAACAAAAAATAAGAAGAGAGAAATAAAAACAGGACCAACCGCATCGTTAAACGATCATTTCCATATCCTCCAGGTATACACATTCATTTCCATTTAGATAGACCGATAGTTCTCGTTTAAGAAATCCGGGTCAAATGCCATCCTTTTGTATATATGCCTCCTCTCATTCCGAGTATATATTATTGTTGTGTGCTGTGCTGTGCAGCTGTGCTGTGTGTGGATCGAAATGTATCGGGAAACGTGCTGGCGCCAAATCTTGGCCTCATGATTGAAATGTGCGTCTGAGAAAATCACAAAAGAAAATCAGAAAAAAAGAAAGAAAAGAAAAAATAATCCTCACGCTCTCTGGACATTCGAATGGGCTAATTGGTTCGGGTTTCAACCGGCGGCCTTGAATGATTGAGCGTGAAATTTCCAACAGATCTAACTCTTAATTGACGTAGAAATCATTTTAAAATAATCGGAAAAAATAGATTTAATACGACGCCCGGCCATAAAAAGTCAGTATAGTGATTCTGAATATTCAACAAATGTTTGACACAGTTGTGTATTCGTGGTGGAGGGCGGGCAGTAGTTTTCCGTATTATTGTCGAGCAAAAGTTGAAATGGCAAAACGAAGATGATGGATGAGGCCGCCTCTCATTTTTTGGTGGGTTATGTTGTTGCCTGTTAGAACGGCGTCTTCTCAGTTTCGCTCCGATTGAATTTCGTATAACTTTTTTGTTTTGTTTTTGAAACGTCGAAAAATGAATTCGTTGTTACAGCAGCAGCAGCAGCCCCGCGTGAGTAACCCACCACAGTCAGTGAAAGTGACTCATGGTGTTGAAGTAATTGATACGTAATCGCCTTCAGGAAAAACGAGTCACCGTTAGATACAAAACTGCACAGCATATCATCAGCAAAGTATATAACGAAGAACCGATTTTGACTTTTCCACTTTTCGTTTTTTTTCTTCTTCTCCTTCGGTGGCAAAATTTGCTGGGCAATTGGAGAGATAAATGAGGAAGTCATAACTTGCGTTTCACCACGGCTTTTTTTTCCATCTCTACTTCAAAAAGTCCTGATTTCTCTTATCTCCGTTGATTACAACAATAATCGAGTGAACAAAAATTGGTCTTTCCATGTTAGTGTAGCTGCACAGTGTGTTTAGTCTCTCTTATTTTTTTTCCCTCAATAATAAATAAATCACCGTTTTCAATTCGAGTTATCCGAAGGAAGCATCCAATTTAGACGCCCTGTGTCTCTCTCCCTTGCAGCTATTTTTTTTTCAAACTTCCTTTGCCAGAGTTCTCGTTTTTATCTCTTTTTTTGTTTTCTGTTGGTTTTTTTTTTCGTACTAAAACTCTTGACGGTTTTGTTGTACGAGAGATTGACAGCCCAGATTTCGTCTAGTCGTAACACCGTAGAAATCCGTTTTTATGGGGACATTCTCGGTCGACTGTGAATTGTTTTAACTCGCCGAAAAAACAACAACAACAACAAAACAACTGCCTAAATTTCATCCTCATGTCCACCGTATTCACACCGGGGGGAAATCAAAGCAATTTTCATTTTTGGGTATTCGATGGACATCTGTTGTGTGTCTGTTCCAGATCGAAGTTTGAAAAAAACATTTGAAAAAAGAGTGTCAATGACGCATTAGATATACGTTTCAGTTATTGTATAGGAGATTATATAGCCCAACCTGGAGGAGAGGTACAAAAAAGAGCAAATGAATGATAAAGATGGATATGTGGCTGGACGTCATCCATCACCACAGTCCGAGGGGAGTAATATTATCAGAAAAATAAGGCGACGTTACCATTTTTTTTGCGTGAATCCCAAACACGCAGCATCAATCTGGCGTGCAATTGGTCCGATTTTCAGAAAAAAACCAGATCGTTTTTTGGGGGTTTTTTTTTGAAGAGTTAAAATGGTCATTTAAAAAAATATCAGGTTCTAATCGCGGGAATAATCTTTTGTTTCGGTCATCTTTATTTTTTTTCTGTGTTGTTGTTGTTATTCTTTTTTTTTTTGAAAATTTATTCATGTCTACAGAGTGCGTGTATGTATGAATGTGTGTTAAATATGGCGATGGCCTTAAGCCGTATACGCGCCAGGTGCGAGACGCGACTTATTTAGACAAAACGTTCCCCCAATCTTCTTCTTTTTCTTCTTTTTCTTCTTCTTCTATTCTGGTTTTTTAATTTTTTTTTTCGTGTCTCCTCCCGCGGCCATGTACTCTCTTTAAATATATATATATGCTGCATATTTATATTTATACGTAAGAAATATATATCTCTCTTTTTTTCTTCTTCTTCTTCTTCTTTCCCTCAAAGCCTCTGGAAATGTTATTATTGTGTATCATCACTTGGCGCTCTGCTGGCCAGCGCTAGCTGTTTAACTACTTGGAGTTCCAGTCCTACAGAATTTTTTCCTTGTTATTTATTTATTTTATTTATTTTATTTTTGACATTTTTCCTTATCATTTCTGATGTAATAAAATAACACTTGGCAGCTGGATTAGCTGTTCAATCTATACACAGCAACCCTTTGCGCGATGACGTCAGCAATGTCGGTCGTATTGTTGTGCTAAATATCTCTCTTCCTTTTTCTCCCGTTTATAGAATTTTTCTTTCATTTTTTCCCTTTTTTTTTTTCGAAAAAATCAGCATCCATCAATTTTTTCATTTTTAATATTTTTTTCAAATTTTCTGGTTATTTCTATAAGGCCCTTTTGTGTGCGTCCGTGTGTTTTGTATGTTTTCCTGGAATGTCAAGGCTATGCGTTTGGGCTGTGTGTTGGGAGCTCTCCGTTGATTCTGGCCTTATATCTCGCTGGTTAGTTGTAATTCAATCAGAGCCGTCTATAACCTGAAACCTCAGCTGTTGCCTGTTGGCTTTCACCCTTTCTCTCTGTGCTGAACTTCACTCCTCTTTCTCTGCTGGCCGTTTCTTTTCTCCAGCTTTTTTTTTCTTCTTTTTCTTCTTCTATCCGGACTCTCTTTTTGATCCAAAAACTTGCGCGTTCCAGTATATAGGACTATTCTATAACAAAACAAAAAAACACAAGCGCCTTGTGTCTCGAATCAAATCGCTTCGTTTTATATATAACCGGGAATTCGGGGCAAATTCAATCCAGACTGCATGGGACTCTCGTCTAAGCTTTCACATTTTTAATTTTTAATGATAAAATTTTATTTTTGTTTTTGTTTTTTACTCGCAATAGTGTAGAAATCAGCTAGGGAGAGCGGCCACCCCGTTGGCTTCCAAAATTTAGGCTAAGATTTTTGAAATTTTATTTTCCTTTCGCCATTCGTTTTTCTTCATTTAGTTTTTGCTCTGGACGAAAAAGTTAACGATGTCCAGCCAATTATCATTGAAGACAAAAATGGCAAATGAATAATATTTGGGTCCGTTGAAATTTTCTTGACTATGGCGTGATGCATAGATAATTGACGGGCAGGTATTACATCGAGTTGTTGCGCATAATTGGTGTCACGTCGCTGATGTCCAAAGGTCGATGACTTTGAGACTATTGTATCATCAATAGGGATCAAGATCCCCCCTCCTTTTTTCTTTTGCTGGCCGCTTATCATCTCGGCATTGGTTATATTTGCGTGAGACGGCGCTCCCGATCGATTTCCCATGGCGATCAACTTTCTCCAATCATATAATTCCCCTTTGGAAAATATTTTTTAAACGAGGAAATTCCCCTTTAATGGCTCTCCAACCATATTGATTATTCCGCTTTTATTTTTCATGTCTCCCGCTCTCGTTTATGCCATTGATTGATGGATTGACTAATAATTGAGTTCATTATGTTTTTCGTTTGAAATAGGTGATGGGGGTCAGGTGATTCAAAGTGACAAAAGGTCTGCTGAACAGAAGAAGGTGCCAAGGTGTTGCGATTGATAGCCGATTCATTCATTCATTCATTCAAGCATTCAACCGAGGCGGATGCAAATATGTCTACCAGCTGCACTTCGGCGGCATTGGCGGCGACGACGTCGGGGTCCAGCGGTCTGGCACGCAACACCACCGGCGGCACTTGCGCCGCCAGCCTCTACGCCTCCATTGATCTTCATTCAGGTAAACGCCGACGCTACAGCAGCATCCAGTGATGGATGTCGTGTTAGTTTAAACAGTCATTTTTGTTTCCATATCTTTTGACTTTTATTTGAAATCTCGCAAGTGATGATATAATTTGGCGTACGAATTATTTGAATTTTAATTTTGGAAATCTTTTGAAATCTTTTGGGGATAGACGATGCGGATTTGCGGAGTGGGGAGGAAGTGAGCTGCGAGGAGGATAAGACGATAGAAGAGACCAAGGAGTCGCCGAGTCAGCCGAGCTGCTCGATGATGACGCCAGTGTTACATCATGGAATGATGATGTCAGCCATGACGGCAGCGACTTCATCGTCGTCGTCGTCCACTTCGCGACGCAACAAGCGCAAAAACTTCCAGCCGCGCAACATCAGACCCAACGAGGAGGAGCAGGAGAATAACGACACAAACAACAGCAGAGAAACAACAACCAACAACAACCCGGCCGCTGATGCTGACGGATCAGATGATCGTGACGAGTTGGCAATGCCGTCCGACGGGCCGGCCGCTTGTTGTTCCATTTCCGAATCCAAGATAAGCACCATCTCTTCCGGCCACCGGGAGCGGACGAGAAAAAGCAACAAGAAATCAAGGGACGCCTACAGCAGCAGCGGCTGTGACGTTGCCGATCAATCGAATCACGTCGCCGCAACGGAGAGTCGCATCAGTCGAGTCACCAGCGACGACGATGAAGACGAGTGCAGCAGCAGCAGCAGCAGCAGCAGCCGGAGCAGTCATAGTCACAACGGCCTCATCCGCCGGAACAGCAGCAGCAGCAGCAGTCAGGCCAGCAGCCACAACCGGAGCAACACGGCCGTCGATCTGAGATTGCGTCCAGCCTTCAACACGGAAGAAGAAGAAGAAGAAGACGAGGAGGAAGAAGAAGAAGATGATGAAGTGAACAATCAAATGTCCGACGTGTCCAGCCTGGAAATGAAGACGTGGATGCTCTTCTGGCAGCAGCAGTCTCAGTCGTGCAACAGCAACGACGGAAAACCGTCCTTTCTTCTCCCGCCTTCCGTGTCGCATCGGCAGCGGCCGTCCGATCAGCAGGCCGACTCGGCCGCCAGTGAGACCACCCAGCACGCCGGGAGACGGGAAGTGTCCAGCAATTATGCGGAAACGACAATGCGGGACCTACTCGGAATTTACGGACTCCAACGCGGTGCTCCCGTCCCAGCAGTCGACTCTCCTTCAGGTTAGTTGACATTAAAATTTCTTTTATTTTTTCGGCGGGAAAATCAAAGCGACAAAGTTTGAAAAAAAAAATGGAAAGATTCGGTGGGAAGATTTGAATGTCAGAAGTAGGTCAGCGTCAACATTTCAATTCATATGGTCTAGTTTGGTATGCTCCATCCCTATGGCAAAACAAGCCATCTTCGAATTTAGCCCTTTAGGATCGAAGTGGCTATGTTAACTAAAAACAATTTGATTTACCTTAATTTTCGAAGAATTCGGAAGAATTCCCGGAGAGGGAAATCTTTGTGTCTATCCAACGCAAATTTATTCCAACGAATTTGCGCCATCAAATCTGAGCCAAACATCTGGCATTGTTTATCACGTATTCATCATCCCCCTTTCTATTTTTTATTCATGACTCGACTATTGTTTATTAGATTAGAGGAATCGAAATCATTCGGTCAATTGCTGAGCCGATTGTCTATTTTTCATTCGGTTCGAGACTTCGAGTACAATCTGCTAAATTTTGAAATAGTTTTCTCGAAGATCTATATATTTTTTTCGGCTGCATACCTTTGGATCCGTTCACGTACGTTGAACTGGCACACAACAGCGAACCGAAAGACCGTTCAAGTTTTTGGTTTTGGTTTTGGTTTTCTCCCGAGGATGCTGAGACGAAAAATAAGATTTCTTTTCTTGGATATAGTCAAAAAAATTTTAATGGTTTCCATCTTGAATTCTTTCCCCGAGGGTGTTACGATGTTTATTGCTTTGGCTCTGGGCTTCTGCCGTGAACGGGATGAGGCAGAAAAAGTACAGAGAAAAAATAGAAAATAAAATAAAATAAAAACTTTTTCTTTTTTTCCAAAAAATAAAATACAAAGTGGCTCGGGATTCCTTAAAAAATAATAATAATAATAATCCGCCCTGAGCGTTCGTCGTCGCGATTTTTACCGGAAAAAAAGGGGCAATCAAGGAAAGAAAAAAAAGGAAAGAGAAAAAAGGAATATGCGCTCTGTGTGCAATCACGATCAATCTTGTTTTTCCTTTTGAGAAATATTTGGAAAAGAAAACAATAGTTGAATGAACATGGCGTTTTTTTTCTCTTAACAGCAGCGCATTCCAGTATATTAGATATATTATACATTTTCTGGGAAGGTCAAACGCTGGCAGCCATTTTGACGGCCGCCTATATATACTACTACTACACTATCCTCGGTGGAAAAAACTCTCACAAAAAAGGGTTAATTCCATATCTTTTGGTGTGTGCTGTGTGGCGCTCGCTCGACCACAGAGCTTGTTGCTTGTGTGTTGTGTGTATTCTTTTCTTGGATGATTAAAGACTTTGTTGTCGCCTTGAACCACAGAACCTGTTTCTTTCATTTTTCTTTTTTCCCTTTTTTTCGGATTAGAAAAGAAAAATGAAAGAATCTGTGGAGAAACGGAAATTTATATTTTTTAAGGAAAGGCAATAAAAAAATATTTATTATTATTGTCATTATTAGTTATTACAAAGAGCGGGAGTTAAAAAAAAAACTAAACAAAAAAAAACAAAAAAACAACTGCAGCTTCGGATAAATATATATAAGAAATGCGCCAGCGGCACTCACGCTGACCTCTCGGGGCTCTCCGTTATCTGCAACATTAATTCCAGAAAGAGAAAAGGAAAAAAAAATAAAAATAAGGAGGGAGGGGAAAAAATGCGAGAAATATTTTACAAGAAAAAGAAGAAAAAAAAAAGATAGACAGAACATTTGAGAAAAATATAAGGATGGAGAAGAGAAATACGAGATGGCCATTGTTTTCTCTCTATGCCCTTTTTTTTTCTTCTTCTTCTTCCCCCCACCATTCAATAGATTCTTTTCATCCTTCGTCGTTTTCTTCTTTTTTTTCTTTCCCGAAATCAAAAATAGAAAATCATCTATTCTACGAAAGATAAACAGTATCTTCAAACGTTTTCTATTTTTTATTTCAGAAAAGAAAGAAAAAAAAAGAGCCAAGACCCTTGGCTGTGTGTGTGTGAGTAAAAGCCATTTGGAGTTAACGAACGAATCTCTCTCTCTCCCGACTCCCGGTCCCGCGCGTATACATAGTTCCGTAGTCCTTTTGAGCCCGTAGGAGCATTAGCATTATAAGGAAAAAAACGACTGCAGGCACTGTCTGATCCACTTTTTCATCCGTCCTCGTTTATTGCTTTTTATATTTTTTTCTTCTTCCAGCAGCGATTAGACTTGAGGGGGGAAAAGCAACTCGTCTTTCATTCTCTCATCCATTTCTTCTTCTTTTTTGGTCCCCTCAATTTTGTGTGTGTGCCTGTACACTATGTTGTTAGGTAATTTCACCCACCAAAACCTTGTAGGACACTGTAGAGTATCTCATCTGGGGTCGGCTCTTGTCGTCGTCGTGGATCAACTGCAGTTTTCAATTTCTTTTTTTTTTTCTCTCTTTTTTTCAAGTTTTTCCCCCTAATTTTCTTTCATGGCGCAGCTCCTGCGGCTATTTCACCGCAATCAAGCTCAACAATAATCAGATGATTCTCGAGACTAGAAGAAATTCCGATTAGAACCTTCTCTTTTTTGGCCCTGTTGCTGGATGATGGCCACAGCAGAGCAGCGGGGGATATAATTAGAGCAATTTAGATTGAACGCATTTAACTCGATTGTGAAAAAAAAGGGTTGTTGTGGGAAACCATCATTTAATGCTCAGCGTACACACAGCATTCAAAGATACTATGATCCTCGGAGGCTGGATGAGATTCAACTTTCTGATGGAACGATTCGGCATTTTTATTAACTTTTTTCTTCGAAATCTGCGGTTTGAAATTGTGGGAAATTAGCGGTAAAAAGATATCGAATAATTCCGACGATACTACTACATCTCTCTCGTTAATATCACTTGAGAAAACCATTTTCTTTTGTCGTTTATTATAACTTGAAAGACGGACTAATAGCGAGATCCCTAATTTTGTCCTTTCATCGAAATGGGAAAGAAAAAAAAATGCGCTTTGATGTTTTCAAACAGAAAAGAGCCTGTCTCATGTTTGATGCTCTAATTCTTTTATTATTATTTTTTTAATTTTATATCAAGTAACCGAAATCGTTGGATGCTATGCCTACCAGCAGGGCATATTGTCATTGGGGTAATTTCCAATTTGTTCGGCATTCTTTATCTCGAAATTGAGGGATGATTTCGGGCCTCAAGAAATGGAACCATCAATTTTTGAAACCGGTTGTACACCGCGCAGTTGAGAAATAGAGATCCATTATAGTAGCCGGTTTACTGGGTGGGACGACACAGCGTAGTCATTAAAGGACGTTTTGTCGAACTCTCGCGGTTGTCCTTAGCGCGTGATTGTACATGGCGTGTTTGAACATAATATGAGACATCGATTTTTTCTACACTACAGTTTACATGGGAATGCGAAACTTTCTATAAGCTCGACGGTTTATAACGAGCTGATCATTGACAATCGTGCAATACCGCGTGATTTTTTGCTGATTCAACGTTTTTTGTTTTTGTTTTTGTTTGGTCTTGCTTGAAAGTAATATTAGGGTCGAGCCGAAGAAAACGGCGAAACAAAATAAATAAAATAAAGAAGGGCGCCTATTATATTCCACGAAGAGAGAAAGAATTCGGTTTCCTCGGAAATGGTTGTTTCTCTCTGTTTTTCCGAAAACAAAGTGTAACATTAGAAACAGAGCTGCAGGGAAAAACCGAAAACAAACAAGCCTTTTTTCCTTTTTGTCAGCAGTTCATTTATTTTGGCCAGCCGCCAAACAACTCGAGAGTCGAGTCGCCCCCAAACTTTCCAATGGATCGAGTCCGGTCCGCCCATGGCACTGTAATTTCAACGGCCTGTAAAAATGTTTTTTAATAGAATTCCAACTTATGTGGAATAGTTAATAACATACAAGTCCTGTTAGCTTTGCCTCAAAAAATAATAAATAAATAAAAACAAGAACAGAAAGGAGCGCATGGACTTTTGAGAGTAAAACTCGGACAGAAAAACGTCGTTATATCGGTCCGTCCGTCACCCTTAGCGTTATATTATACTTGATAAATCGGCAAGAGTACGGTTGACTACGCTGGTGGTTTCAATGAAAAAAAAAAAAAAATAAAAAAAAAAAAAACATTTTGAGATTTTTATTTTTTGTTAGTTTATTTTTTTTCTGTTTCTTTTTGATGGATTACATACATTGACGTAACCATTTTTTATGCCGTGTTCCGAATCGGATGGAGTGGCCTGTCCGTCCTCCGCCACTTTTGCTTCCCTTTTTTATATGGAAAGAAAGGAAGAAAAAACAGAACCGAACAGAACTCGTTGCTGTCAATACAAGAGAGAGAGAGGAGCGCAGACCATCAACTAAAGGGAGAGTCTCAAGAGGGGGGAGACCTAATCACACACGCTAAACGACCATGATGGATTGCGTAAGGGAGGGGGGGGGAGAGACACAGGAGCGACAAAGAGAAGAAGAAGAAGAAAAAAAATAGTACCTGACGTTAAAGGAAGTTTTTCGTTGCTGTGGAAAGCGTTAACACAGGGACGGTTCATTAGCTACTTGTATAAAATAATGTAACGTCGCTGCTGTCTCTCTTTTTTTTGTTGATGATTTTCAATCGAAAACGCTATCATCGATCAATCTCCTCCGTTTTCGTGTCTAAAAAGGATGAGTTTTTTCTTTGGTGTTATCAGGGAAATTTCGCTACGTGTCACTTTTCCCACGTTCATCTGGTAGAGAGTCTCACTCTATCAAAAGTATGTCAAAGAACTGATCAAATAAGTTATCGCCTCATCGGATCTTGTACACCTCGAATTTCCCCTTTTCGACGTTATAAAGTCGAATCGAACAAGAAGTAGACGAAAAGAAAAAAAAACTCGGTGGATAATATTCAATTGGCGGTTTACAGTTGACTCTATACTCTATAGGCAATAAGAATTGTGTGAATGTCGTTACAGGACACTATTCGAACGTGCGCGCCGGTTCGCCTCCCGTCGGCTCCTGTCGCCGGGCAGCAGGAGCGGAAGGGCAGGTCAGGACGGTCGACTCGGTTCAGGTCGGCACTTTGAGAACCTCGTCGACACCGTCCGTCCAGCAGCCACCCACTCCACCGCACACGCCTAAAACGACTGGCAACAACAACTCGACGACAACCGGTCAAACTGCTCCCATGCCACTCGGTCTGTATATTTGATTTTATCTGGCCATCTATTTTACTAGTGGCGTCTCTTGTTTTGACATCAATCAAGCGCTAACCAGTCGCCATTGTTTTTTCCCATTGGCCGTCCCCCCATTCGTCATCATGCAGGCAGAACCAGCGATTTGAACGGAGCCAACGAGCCTTCGCTGGCGGCCCTGCAAACGCACATGCACTCCATATTGAGTCACGCCAAATCGTCGACCTCCAGGCAATCCAGGGGCTCTGACGATTCTCCCAATGCCGATCATCGTCACATGTCGGCCAGTCAACAGGTAAAGTCACAATAATCCCGCGATCCATTAAAAAAAAAAGATTTCATTGTAATGGTTGATTGTGTGGTGTCGAGTAGATGGGAGGACCGTACCCGTTCAAAGCGGCCGCTTTCGCCAGTCTCGATCTCCACGTCCAAGTGGCCAACGACGTCTCTTCTTCGTCAGCCAAAGGCATTTACAACCAACAGGAACTCCAGCAACTGGCAGCAACTATCGCAGGTCAGTTGCCATTCTTTTCCTCAAAATCATTTCGATCAATTTCTGAATGACGGAGGAGGGAAAAATATTTGGAGCAAAGTGATACAATTATGCGAGTACAACTACATGTGTAACAGAAAATCGATTGCGTAGTAGCGGTCAATCGGGACACGCCTCTCAGTGGGTCGAATCGCCTCTATTAGAACATTGAGAGATGTTATTATTACCTATGCAGGTTGTTATATCATTCCTTCAATGAAAACAAACCTAGCCGCCGGTATATGCAATCATAAAGGGAATCAGGCTATACACTCGTCGTCTTAATTTATTTCTACGAAACTTGCAAACAAAGCCGTCCATTTTTCCTTTCGAAACTACAAGGGCACCCACCGATGGAAACTAACGGAAATGTCACCAAAAGGATATCGTATATAAAACGTACTTCACGCAGAACTGGGGGGAAGAAAAAATTGTTTCGTGGGATATTTGGTGAAAAAAGAAGAAAACGACGAAAATCGGATTGAAATGGTTTCCTCTTCTTGGGAAAAGGACGTTGGATTTTTGTGAAATGTCTGAAAAACCGGATGAAACGTTAAATGACACAATAGACCCATATGGCACCCCTTTTTTAACCCCATTCACCCTTCAATTGGGAGGGGGGAAAAAGTGAAAAGAAGGAAAGGGAGGGCCGCCAAAACATCGCAACGAGATTTTTATATTAGAAAAAAAATAAATTTACGGAAAACCCTGGAAAAGAAATATCTCAAATGCTGGAAGAATCGAGTGAGATGCACTTAAGCCTTTAGCTTTCCCCTTTCCTGTGTAGCCTAGACTTCAAAAGCGTGTTTTTTGTCCCCCTTTTCTTATTTCAATCCACCCCTAGACCTCTGAACTGAATGACTGAGATTTTTTTTCTCTTCTTCTTCTTCTTCCAAAAAATCGCAGCATGATGCAACATAGGCAGAACAGCATAGGGGGAGAAAATCCTCTTTTTCATTATTTTTTTTTTCGAGACGAAAAATAAATAAAACATATTTTATTATATATATATATATATAGGATAGGAACCCTCTTTTATTTTTCCCGCGCGCACCCCCACCACCCTCTATCCCATTCAGTTCCCTATCTGCTGTAATAATAGTATTTTTTTCTTTTTTTTTTCATTTCAAAAATATACTCGGGTGAAATTCTCCATTTTTCCGATAAAAGAAACACAGTCGAGGTTGTTTGTGGCCGGGCCATTGTGTACAAAGTTTTTTTTTTCACTTTTCCTATTATTATCTACAAAAAAAAAGAAAAAAGAATAAAGGGTGGAAGTTTATTTTTTTTTTTTTACTTCCATTTTTCATTTTAAAAAATCTTGTCTATAGATAGATTTTCTCTCCTTTCAGCCCAACCCTTTTTGGGGTCCTTTTTACGAGTTTATACGGGAAAACGCCGTTGACTGTTGATGTTGCCCTGAATGAAAAATGCCATTCAGACACAAAATTCTTTTTTTTTTTCCTTGCCCAAACGATAACGACTTAGACATGTGCGCAACGACAGTCTACATTATTTGCCCCTATAGGGCATTTCACAAATCAGGATTATGATTCCGTGTGGGGTCGTCGCGTCCAGTTTTCAATTGAATTGAATATAGCCTACTTTTGAGCTGTTTATGATCCCCGGGCAGCAGCCGGTAGAGTTGTCATGTCACACAAGATGGAACGGCTCACGTCACAATGAAAAAGGCTCAAGGCGCTGCAAATCTCGGCTATGCCCAAATAAAGAAATTCTATCGTGATTTTAAAATTAAAAAAAATAAAAAAAAAAATAGTTTGGACTTTTTTATTCGGGCTGTAAAAAAAACTAGAGATAAAGAAGCGCCGATATTCTTGGGGGAAATGAAAATTTAATTTCCTTCAGAATTTCCTTATATTGTTGCCAGCTCGAGTTAGCGTTGGCTTCCTACCGTAGGCATCTTTCACCTCAAAACACACAGGTACATGTGAAGAAGTGATTCCGTTGCTGGTCTACAATAATACCCTAATAGATTCGATCGAAGCTCATCCCCCTTCCCCCCTTACTTCTATCTATCTCTCCACGCCCGCCCTTTTCTCCCAGCAGATCCATCGATGACAAAAGGAGCGGTTCTTTCTCTCTGTTAGTCCATTTAAATGGATTTCGAGTAAAAAAAAAACAAAATTGTTCACCCGGTGAAAGCCCAGCCAAGAGTTTCCCCACTTTCGGATGCGATGCTGAAGAGAAAAACTCGAATTTTGTCCTCTTTTTCATTGGAGAATGCTGCGCCGCGCCGATCTATTGAAAGGATCCATCATTCATCGGATGACGTATCGGATCATCTTCAAAAACCCCTCGCTCGTCTTTGACCATCAAATTTCTCACCCCTTTTATTCTAGTTGAGTTTTTTGTGTGTTGCTTCGTATAAAACCCACAAAAAAGTGGGAGAAAAATCCTGTTTCGGTTTATTCGATTTTCTGTCGGAAAGTAAAAAAAATTATCAGTTACATCCCCCTCCACGTGAAAGATGAGAAAAAAGTAGTACGCTATATATTCAGCAGTGACGTCACATCATGACAAATAGTGCAGGTGTCAACCAGTTTTGGGGTGAAGCTCATCGGTGACACTTCATTTTTTTTGACGTCGTAAAGCTCAGACGCGAATCAGTCGAGAAAAAAGTCCAGAAAATCACGGTAAAGAGGGAGATGATGATGATGGAAAAAAGGGGGACGTCGAATGTATTAGAATCGGGTTCTCCCTCTCCGTCTTTTTGAGCGCTGCTATTGTTGATATAGGATAGGGTGCTGGGGGACTGATCATATCCTAAGTTATATTATAAGAGATGGTTCTCATCGCTGTGTGTATATACAACAGTTTCAAGGAAGATCGCCCCGTAGGAGGGGGCCAGCAACCCAAAAAAAAGACGTGGAATCTCCTATTATCCACACAATAAATAAATGTGTAAACGTAGAGAGAAAAAAAAATAAAAAAATAGTGAAAAAACCCCAAAGAGAAACCCAAAAAAAATTCACCCCTTTCCAGATGAAAATTACAAATAACATCTGGCTCTTCCGTTGCTCTCATCCCATACCTCCATATTCTTCCAGTGCGGTAAGAGAGACACACCCTCCCTCCCTGGGAAACACATATGAGGCGTGAAAGGCTTAAATCCGCATCCCCTCAATTGAATTGGCTGCTGGTATATAATATCCTATACGTACCTTATGTCGTTAGAACAATTTTGAAGGGTAGCAAAAAAAGGGGGGAAAAATTTAACGGATTTCACGCGATCCTGGAACATCTCGTGGGATCCTGCCAGCATCTTTTTTTTCCCTTTTTCCGATTAACCCGGCCCTCTTCTTCCTGTTGTTGTCCTCTTATTTTTCCTCCCAAAAAACTGTATATCCGATCAAAGGGTTCACTTGAGTGTAAGGCGACCCTCTCATCTCATCTCTACCAGTTCTTCCTCCTTCTTCTTCTTCTTCTTTTTTACCAGTTTTTTCCCTTTTTTCCCCTGAAAATGGGGGAAACATTTCCAACGGGTCTCATCTATTGTGTCTCGTCACAATTTCAAGACTTGTCCTTAGAGGCCATACGCAATATAGATGCGCTTTTTCTTCCGCTATCCGAAAAAGGAATAAGACGATCGAGATAAAACCAGGGGGGAAAAACCAAATTTCGAAAAAAGGGGAAAAAACGCCAAAAAGACGTAAGAGGCCGACCGACAACCGATCTCAAAGAGAACATCATCATTTCTTCACTCCAAAAAAAGCTTTGAATTACGTAACGGAAATTTTTTTTTTAAATTCTTTTTCTCAATTGGATTTGTCAAATTAAACGGTCAATTCTTTATCTGTTGTATATTTCTGGGCTGTGCCCTCTATATAATGTTATTTGTTATTTTTTTTTTTTTAAATCAGAGGAGCGACAGAGCGCCAAAGGAGCCGGTGGGAACGGAGGAGGCGGCAGCGGCGGAGCCGGGAGCAGCGGAAGCGGCAGCGGCAAAAGCAGCGCGCCCATCGACTACAGCCGCTACGTCAAGCGCTTCGGCAGTGCGGCAGAGTGCGGCAGTCCCTACTGCAAAGATCTCAACTACAGGTTCGTATATTTAATAATATTCGAAATTGGAGGTGCGCAAAATCAATCGCCTTGAATGGGATCGATCGGCATATATTTGGCGATATGTTTTGGAATTGGTAATATATCTATACCCAATTCTATTTATATATTACTGACCGATCCAAAAGGGTGATATGCAAATGGCCTGCGGGGCGTGTCACCATTTTTGGACGCAAACATTCCCCAGTCCGCGGGACATGACAGTGCTGCTCTTCTCGTGTAGCACGAAAAAATAAATAAAAACTAAAATAAAACAACGTCCGAACGCGACGGGTCAACATTCCTGGAACAAGAGAATTTGACAGACGGGACAGACTAGAGAGAGAGAGAAAGAAGAAAAGATGGTCTTTTATTATTTTTTTATTTTTCTATTTCTCTCTCTCCGCCCTTGTTCTTCCCTTTGACTCTTTGAGTTAGTTGAATTCTTTTTCGTTTCTATACGTTTGTGTGTGTTGATCCACAAATACATTGGGAGAGAGGAGAGATTTCGAGGATGGAGTAAATGTCAGATAACGGCATTTCATCGTTGCGAAAACCAAATATGCCAAAAGTTGTTTGAATATTCGCCAGAATATCTCGAGAAGAGACGCGCGTGACACGAGAGATATTCTCTTCTACGTATGCTGCTGGCGTATTGATTCCTTGATTGTTATTTCAGATGCCGCAATCTTAGATCCACACTTTGATTGACATCGACTTATCACATCTTTTCCTTTGATTGGCGTTGGTTTCTTTTGTTTCTTATGTTTTGTTTTGTTTTGTTTTGTTTTGTTTTTTTACCCTAAAATTCCCTTTCAATTTCTTTGAAGTGAAAATCTTAGTTGATTACAAATTATATCTCAATCAATTCTATCAGGGAACACTTCCACTGCCTGGACTGCCACCCGCGGGTGTTTGTCAAGAAGGAGGAGATGATCCGCCACTTCAAGTGGCACAAGAAGCGCGACGAGTCGCTCCAGCATGGATTCATGCGCTACTCGCCCGGCGACGACTGCAACGACCGCTACCGCGGATGCCCCCACAACCGCAAGCAGACCCACTACCACTGCGTCATGGTAAATATCAAACAGCAGCCGAAAAATTGGGTCCAGCATTTTGTTTTTTTTTTCCTTCTCTTTTTGGGAAAATAATTTCAATTGACGATTAAAAATGCGATTCAATTCAATTGTGTCGACAGAATAACTGCGACAAGGTGTACATTAGCACGTCGGACGTCCAGATGCACGCCAACTACCACCGCAAAGACTCGGCCATCATCCAGGAAGGATTCCAGCGCTTCCGGGCCACCGAGGACTGCGCCACCGCCCACTGCGCCTTCAACGGCCAGCGCACCACCCACTTCCACTGCCGGCGGCCGCCTTGTAACTACACCTTCAAGAACAAAGCCGACATGGGTATTGATAACAGTCACAACATCATTTTGACTTGATTCAATTTAATTTTTCGAACCAACTGAAAAGTGTCTGAATCCGAAATTGAATTGTTGATGACATTTACTTCCATTTTCTTTTATGACACCCAAAAGAGAAACACAAGAGTTACCACGTCAAAGACGAGCAGCTGGCCCGCGACGGCTTCAAAAAGTTCATGAAGAACGAGGCCTGCCAACTGGACAGCTGCCGCTTCTCGCGCGTCTGCAATCACATCCACTGCATCCGCGATGGATGCACCTACGTCCTCCACTCCAGCGGACAGCTCTACTCCCACAAACGCAAGCACGAGCGCCGAGACGCCGAACTGGCCTACCGTAAGTCTTTTTTTTTTAAATATTTTCTTGTCAAATTAAATGCAAATTTTCAATTTCAAATTGACAGAAGATGGCGCTTCAACCAGTAACAACAACCTGGCGGCCATCAACAACACGGACTCAACGGGCAGCAACAGTCCCAACATCAATCCCTTGACGACCTTTTCGCCGTTAAATTCCGGGCTGGCCGGACTGCCATTGGGCGGCCCGGACGAGGCCCAGCAGCGGAGTCCGATGGGCTTGTCGGCCGGCGATCTGTCGCGGCTGATCAGCGACCCGTCGTTGGCGGCCTTCCTCTACGGTCGCATGCCGTCGCTGCTCAACCAACTGGAGATGGCCCACCTCCAGCACCGGCAGCGGGCCGAGCTGGAGCAGCGACTGCTGGCCAGCGCCGCCGAGGCCCAACAGTTGAAAAACAGCTTGGCGGCCAGCGCTCGCAGCCCGTCGCCCGTCATGAGCGAGGAAGACGCTTTCCGGCTCTGCCTGGCCAAAATCGACAGCGGCAAACCCTGCCAGCCGGACTGCCAAATCTATCCGCACGAACACTACCACTGCCGGTCGGACGGATGCGCCTTATCCTTCAAGTAAAACAATCCTATGACGCACTATAGCAGACGAATCTGATTTAAATCTTACTTCAATGTCGAACGATTTAGGTCGACTGAGGCGGCCAAGGAGCACTGGCGCAATCACGAGCAGCAGGAGCAAATCACCGACAATTATTACATCAGCGTCGAAGTCAACGAGCAGCCCAATCCTTGCCCGTCCAGCTGCCCGTATCAGACCAAGCAGAGGCACTACCACTGCTGCTGGGTATGAAGATTGAAGACCTTTGATTTGAATTTAATTGAAACAATTTGGGAAAATAATGATTCGAACGCGTTTGAATGACAGGACGGCTGCGCCGAGATCATCCTGTCGACGGACAAAGCCTTCCGGCGGCTGGATCACTACAAGATGCACGAGTACTCGAGACGCGGGCAGCAACCAGCAGCGCCGCCGCCGGCCCCGTCACCTGTCATCCCTCCGAATCTGTCCGGCCTGGCTCATCAATCGTCAGCATTTGCCGGCGGTCACGGCAGCAGCAAAGAAATCACTTTCACGACGGGCAGTCCGTCTTCCACCAGCTTCTCGTTGGACAGCATGTTCCGGCGGAAGCGAGGACGCCCTCCCAAGAACAGGGTCATCGAAGTCTGGAACGAATCCGTAAGAAATCGCCATTGATTTCATCCATTGATTTTTAATGAAATTAACATTTGGCTTCATTTTTTTTAGTCGCCGATGAATTCCGGATCAGGTCAGCCGGACACGCCGCAAGCCATTTTCACCAGTTTCAAATTGCCAAAGCCGACGACGCCGCCTCTAGTGCCTTATTCGCCGCTCGGTTCGGGACTGTACGGGCCGCCACCTTACGCTCTGACGGGTCCGTCTCACTCGGCCTCGTCCAGCCGGTCCAACAGCAGCGACTGGAAGAGCCAGCGGACGCTGTCGCCCAGCCCGGAGCGTCCGGAAGGCAAACACACCCGGAAGGGGATCTTCGGCGTCGACAGATGCGCCCAGAAGTTGAACGTTTCACCGTCGTCAATGGCGACGGCCTCGCCAGCGCCGCTCCGCTCGCCGGAATCGCCAACCAAGTCCATGACGGTGGTCAAAGCTGCCGGCACTTTTTACCCGTCGCCCGCCTTCCCCTCCAAGAGCGACGGCGCCCGTCTCAATCCGCCTCTTCCGTGCCAACCGGCGGCCCTGCCGGCCTCGTCTTCCTCCAACCAGCGGCCGGTTTCTTCACCGACGCCGCTGGCGGTGATGCAGAGCTCCTCCTTGTCCAGTTCCTCTTTGTCGCCTTCGTCTTCGTCGTCTTCCGTCTCGCCGTCGCCTTTCGCCTCGTCGTCGCCCAACCCGGCGGTTTCCGTTCCGGCCTCTTCCGCCAACACCACCGCCCCGATGCTGGCCATCGCCTCCGAGAAGCCCATGGCCTACGGGCCGGACCAGTCGTGCGGTAGGCCGTTTTGCAAACTCAAGCGCAGAGAACACTACCACTGCGTCGTCTGCAACCAGGTACAGAATCAAAATTCGAATGATTGTTTTCGTGAATTCAAAATTGATAATTCAATTAATTATTGTGTCCAGGCTTTTTCTGAAATTGAAAAATTGAAGCCGCACATGTTGAAGCACTGCACGGGAGCGCTGAGTCCCACGTTGAGTCAATGGGCCGGCAACGGCGGACACGGTTCCACCGGGCAACTCGAAACGGACATCGCGGCGACGGCGGCGGCCGCGGTGGCCGCTTCCGGCGCCGACCGCAATATCAAGACTGAAGTCGTCAAAGACTTGAGCTCAAACAAGAAAGAAGAAGCGTCGCGATTGGCCCAGTTCGGCGATTCGGCCGCATTGGCAGCCTCTTCGCTATCGCATCCGGATGCCAATTTGTGCGACTTGGCATCCAGGTCATCGGCAGCCCTGCACGCGCTCAGCTTCATGTCGCCTTTGGGCGGCCACTACGGTCTCATGCCGACTAACCAGCTCAATAGCAGTCCGTCGTCTTTCCTTCCGTCCGGAATCCATCCACCCATTTACACTGGATCAGGTACTAATAGCGTCTATTGCCTCTAGTTTGACGTCGACAATCAAATAACGACCATTTCGTCTGTGTTAAAGGTTTACTGTTGAATCCGAATCCGGTGGGCGCGTTTGGAAGGGCGGCCAGTCCTGGTAAAGCGGCGGGTGGCTCGATCCAGGGCAATAAAAGGCCGTCGTCGTCTCCGGTCGACCACCTGATGCTCAGTCCGGAAGCGAAAAAGATGCGCTTCCAGAGCAGCATGCGACTCCTCAAAGACGAACCCGTTCCCGATGGTTACGTCCGTTTCAGGTAATATTTATTATTGATTGTTCATTCATTATTTTTCATCTGTTGGCCGTCATCCAACTCATTCACGGATTAAATCAAAGATAACTCATTTTGATTTCAATTTCAATTTCAATTAAAATTTGCAGATTCAACGAAGATTGCCAATACTCACAGTGCGGTTATCGGGAACACCAGACCCACTTCCACTGTATGCGCCCTGATTGCGGTTACAGTTTCTGCGACAAGACTCGATTCGTACAAGTAAATTCATTCAAATTTGAACATTTTTAAATTTCTGGATAGTATTTCATTGATTTGTTTCTACCACGACAGCATACTGCCCGCCACGAAAGACTGGACACGCTGATGGGAGGTGATTTCCAGCAGTATCGCGCTAACGTAGCCTGCGGCCGTCCCGGTTGTCTCTACACCGCCAGTCTCGGTATATTTTCGTTATCATTTTCTAAATTTTAATTTGGCGAATTTGTCAAAAATTCAAATTTGGCGCGTAATAGGTACGGTGCAGAATAAAGCGTCGCACTTCCACTGTCTCAAGTGCGACTTTGTGTGCACGGACACGAACAAAGTGGTGGCCCACCGGCGGCAGCACCAGAAAACCGACTCGATCCTGGCCGCCGGATTCGAGAAGTTCACGCCGTCGCAGAACTGCCGCGTCGACGGCTGCCCGCACTCCAACAAGCAGACACACTACCACTGCCTCAAGTGCTGCTTCGCCGTTCTCGGCCTGGCCCAAATGTCCGCTCACAAGTACCGCCACCTCGAGTCGACGACCGCCTCGTGAGTGGTTTGCACTTGCAGTTGCTGTTGCTGTTGCTGTGCTCACCATTCGGATTGGCAATTTGATATGCCATCTGATATTCGTCGATCCGGCCTCGGCTGCTGCTGCTGCTGCGGTTTCTTTCAGTCGAAATGATTTTGGTCGACGAAACAATTGCCAAACGGTATCCTAAACAGTATCTAATATTTTTAAGGTTCCCTCGATATGACGTAAGAGAGCATTTCCACAGTATAGACCAGACATATTGTACGTGTCACGAAGAATGCCATTTTTCAAAGTTTACGTAAATTTCTAGTTTATATCGTCTCTTAATTTGATTGACGCCATCACCGCGCGTCGCTTGTCATCCAATTTTTGTATCCAATTTCAAATCTCATTCGGGATTCGCTCCAAAAAACACAAAACCACTCGAATATTTTTAAGTCTCTTTTTTTTCTGTTTGTTTGTTGGTTTTTTTTTTTTAAGTTTCGCCAGAAACAAAAGCAAAAGCAAAAAAAACCGTTTATAAAATATTATCCCATAAGTATCTGGTCGTGGACATTGAATGGCGATAAAAGACTCGCAGCTAAATATAACGGCTGTATACCTTAAATTGTAACCCGCTTCAATGGCGAAAATTGGAAACAGGAGGGAAATAGCGAACACACAAAAAAGAATTGCGAGAAAAGAGCCTGTTGATAGAACAAACAAAGTTGTCGATGACGATAAATGTGCGGAATGTGATTCCCCCCTCCAGTCGTGGTTTATATTAGACGCGATCCGGCTTTTTCTTTCTTTTCGATTTCTATATATCTACTTTGAAAATTTGCCTCTGAAATACGCTTCTTTTAAACAAGCTATAGGGAAGAACAAAACTGTGACGGGACGGACAGTTCAACAAATTGCGGTGAAACCGTTC
The DNA here is from genome assembly GCF_021134715.1 of Daphnia pulex. NCBI lineage: Eukaryota > Metazoa > Arthropoda > Branchiopoda > Diplostraca > Daphniidae > Daphnia > Daphnia pulex. The sequence continues at coordinate 919,647 of NC_060024.1, read as the reverse complement.
GATAGATCACCAAGCTTTTTTATTTACATAGATGCTGTGGGTGGACTCGAAAATGATGAAATGTAGATCAAAATAGTCTTTCATGAGTTATATTATATAACTCATCGGCAAGTTAAATGGTATATATACCACCGCCAAACTGGATTTTTTATCTTTTTTTTATTTTCAGACTAATATTTTTTGGCCACATCAATGTCCACACATTTTTTTAAAATTCTGATACAACATATTTATTTATTTTTCATTATTTTTCAACAATTTTCCTAAGAAAAGGGATATTCATACTCAAGTGCCATAATGACGTAGACACAAGAAACGATAAGATCTTAACTAGCCAATTTTTATAAAGTTGAAATGTGCCAGTAAATGCGCAATGGTACCCGCTCCCCCCTCTTCAGCACGCAGTTATTTTTGAAAAAAAAATTCAGTAATCGATTATTATTTCCCTTGTTTTTTTTTTTCGCCAAATGAATGTGCCTGATTGTAGCTAAAATGATATGTTCGACTTTGCGGAAAGTTGTGATCCTTTTTTTTAATTGAATGTGAATCGAGAAAAAAAACAGGTTGATCTGTGCCATCATGATACGTAGACCAGGCTCACTCTATATAAATCGTAAATTGTCAAACACACACGTAAACAAACAAAAATGCCCGGTGTCTTAAAAAAACAAAAAACAAAACAAAAAAAACTGGAATATCTATTTTGTCTAGTTCTCATCAGTTCAAACGTAAACGTCTCGAAAGATCTATTTTGAAAATACGTGTCTTTTTTTTCTCCTCTGTTTTGTTTCGTTATTATTAATTGCCAAAAAGAAATAGGCCGCCACGCGCGCCTCTCTGATTTGATATATTCGTGTATGTATTTTCAAGTGCTTGTATACCAATCGCTTACAAGTTGATGAATGATGATCGCTGTAGTGTTGCGTGTAACGTGTATTTATCGGGGAAAAAACAAAAACAATTCCCGATAAGCTAAAAAGAGAAAATTTGACGCCATTTCAGAATGGGCTTAAAAATTGGGTCCCAAGAATAGTGAAAAAACATAAGAAAATCATTGGGCATCACTGTATATCCTTTATTACAACAGTATCCCGGGACCAGACAAATCGACTACCGTCGTGCCGTTTAACCCCCCCCCCCCAATCCCTTATTGGAAACGTGTAAAACCATAATTGTCCTCAGCAGTAAATGATATATATAGTTAAGTTGTGCGTGCCTTGAAAAAAGAAAAACAGAAATCGATTGCCTCGCACAAGTTGGATATTGCCACAGCAATTGGTGTTCTCCTTTTACCCACCTTTTACTCCTTGCCGGAATATAGCCACGTTTCTGCGAATTGGTTGTTTGTTTTTGTTTTTTTGTTTTTTTTTGTTAAAAAAGAAAGAAAAAGACGCGAAAAGACCATTGTTTTTTTCTTCCTTTGAGATGTGTCGCTCGCTACGTAAACATTGCCTACTGTCCGAAGCTGAGCGTCGTCGTGAAAGTGCTTTTTGCGCGCACGTATTTTCATGTCAAAGCGAAATACACGGCTTGAGCATTTGTCTCATTCATTATATAACTATTGCAGCTTGAACTGTTTGCTTGTCTTAAAACACGTTACTTTTTGTCACTTTCTTGTTCTTTGAGCGGGAAAAGAATCAAAAATTCAAAATTCACTACGATGTTACGATGAAATTTAAAATCATTGATTTACAATACACACACTAGTTAGTTAAGCCAATCAGTTTTACTTGGTTTATCACAAGATATTTTATGAAGTTTTTATCAAGCTCTTTAAATTAAAAAAAAAAAATTACTTTGACAATGAGTTTGATCATTTGCGATTACAGAAATAACGTAGTTGCAATGTTTTATGCGTAGCCTTTTTGTCCGAGAAACCCATCGCTTAAAATTAATTTCTCACTATTTTTTTTCAAAATCCTACCAGAGTTATCCTACGTGGCTGATTACTTTTTCGAGGGTTTTCTTTCTCATTGTTGGCTAGTAACACACTAACATGGCAACATGACTCGGACAAACTTTTTGCATTGACGATAGGTGACACTACTTTAGTACAGGATGCGCCCGATAGAGATCACTAGTTTAGAAGCCAGCAAAAGCATACGCAATTTCTCCTCTGAAACAATACACTGGCATTCAAAAGTCGAATTACTTTCAAGTTACCGCGTTGCGCGTTCCAATTGTAATTCATTGAAAGTTTGAGACGCCGGTACAGACAAACGTCATCATTATCATCACAATCATGGACATCTCTAAATTAAAAGTAACCCGCTTAACTTTATATTTGAGTGAAACTTGTCAATATTTCCAACTTAGAATCCTGATTGAGTTTGTCAAATCAAATGTCTATTATGTTTTTGAACTAGTGATAGGCCTACTGTGTGCATTTCATCTTGACTGTTGTTTTCATGCTAGGTTGTGGACCTTAAAAAAGAGTTAAAAACACGAGGCCTCAGCACCATTGGCACTAAAAATGAATTGATGGAAAGACTGCAAGATGCTGTGCAAGGTAAACTTTTATCATTTTGATTATTAAACTGTTTCCATGTTTATGTTCAAGCTTTTTTCCGTGGATGTTAAGATGACGATACTGGAGATAATGGCGCCTTAGACAATGATGACCTTTTGGATGAGGAGGCAGTTTTAGCAGTAAGAACATTGGTTTTATACAATGTGATAAACTTATGCAATTTTATTTTTGGTATAGGATGAAGAAGCTATTTTAGAGGAAGGAAATGCAAATTTGATCGCCCAAGAAGATGATGCAGTTCTTTTAACACCTACTGCATTGAGTGCCCCCAAAGTTACAGTTGAAAAGTTAGTTACTCTGTTTGTTTGGAAAATAATTGCCTCAAGATTAATGATGAAATGAATAATATTTCAGGACTGTTCAGGACTCGAAGAATGAAATAGTTTCTCCCCATAAAAAAATCATCTTGAACAGAAAGGTGGTAACTCCTCCATCAGATTCTGGCACAGTTTCACAGGAAAATGACGACCACCTTAAATATGATGCCAATAAAGGTGATGAATCTGACTCAAAGGAAGAAAAGAAGGTGATTAAACTTGGTTCCTTATCTGCCGAAGAAAGAGCCAAACTAAGAGCACAGAAATTTGGTGTTCCTATTCCCGATTCTGTGAAGAAAGCTGTTCGAGCAGAAAGATTTGGCGGTACAAATAGCACAGAATCAAACACATCAAAACCTCAGGTATTTTCGATTGATCAGCTCATCGTTCTTCGTGTTTTCATGTAGTGAATTTTTATTTAAGGTTCCTGATAATGACAAACTTCTGAAAAGGCAAGCTCGCTTTGGCGTCGTTTCTAATTCTAATTCCGAAGTTGATGAGAAGAAACAGAAGCGAGCAGAGAGATTCGGAACTACGAGCACTGCGGTCGGCAGTTCTGACGAACAGAAGCGCAAACGTGCTGAACGTTTCGGACTTGCCTGAAATGTTCGTTTTAAAGTTTATTAATTGACGTACAGTTAAATGAAACAAAGACTTGGTTCGATCACAAAATTTTTAGTTTTTTAAAATTAAATGTGACCTGATTTCTTATCCCGATAAAAAAAAAAATACTAATTTGGTGTATACTTGAAACACATTTTCTCATGGGTCCGAGTTAGGTTGGTCGGCGGAGTTGTTTTGTTTCTAGTTTGTAATTGAAATAACCTGATATGTTGGTGCGCAATTTCACTTGATTTTATAAAGAAAAGAGCAGCATGAAACAAAGAGATGAAATTTAGTGAGGGAGTTCTAGGCTAGTGGCAAGTCGAAGGGAGTAGCGGTTTAGGTTAATGTAGAAAATTCAAGTTGGAAGGGAAATAATCGTGCAAAGGTAATAAGCAACCCGCCACTAATAAAGTGTGGGTTCAAAACCCTCACTATGTAGTGTAGGACGCTTTTTTAGAAATCTGGAAAGAGACAGCATGGTCCTATACCATGAGGGACAGGAACAGTAAGTAAGTCCCCTGTACTACAAAAGCATATTACAACTCAAATGCTGCAATAATAGGCTATAATATTTTTTTCTCTACGCGATTTTACTAGATATTCGGGAAAAGAAACGTTCGCATCGCATTAGGCCTACTTTGCCTTTTGAAGGGGCGAAAAACCAACAAACCGCAACAAACTATTTGATGCAAAACGTAGAGGGTAGAGTGTAGGTAAATTAGCCCAATCTTAACTTGGTGTAGACACCATTTATTTGACACTCTATATATGACGCAAACAATGAACAAAGTAAACAGAATAGGGACTTCTTAATGTTTATTTTTCGAGCGACTGCTTCTCATCACATCAGAATTTATTCGACTCGAGAATATATAAAAGTCTCATCAGGGTTATAGCACCTGCAAAAACAACCGCAGTCGTCATTGATTCCCCCTGTCTGTTGACTTCTTCCAGATACAGCATTGCGAATATTTTCACATTGTCAGATTGTAGATTTCATTCAAGGATTTGCTGCCCTGCTGCCGGGTCTACGGAATTGCTTACTCTCCCCCCACGATTTTCTGAAACAAAGGGGTTAGTAGGGACAGAGCCATTAAGGGGGAGCTCAGTCAGTTCCATAAGAAAATTTAACCTGGAGCCGCGAGTCGGTTTTTCCGAGCTCCCCTCTATTCCCATCCTCCATTCCTCCTACTTATGAATAGCTACGAGAAATACCTGCCATCTAGCGCTAAAGATGTGAAGAGATGGAAAGGGACGAACGAACGTCTGTAAAACAGTATATCTTCTTAACATTTTCAACATTTGTAGCAATCGGTTGACGAAGTCAACATGGTCTCCGCGGTGGAACCCGACCCTTCGTTGAGAGTGCGTTCCAGCTTTTCTCCCTATCTCTAGCGTTGTAACGCATGGACTACTCTAATTAGGGACGGGACTCTTCGGCGTTTCCTATGTCGGCCATGTACATTTTTTTGTGGGAGAATCAGAATCAGAATTAAAAAACTACCATAGAATTACCATATGTTCCTATACCTAACATTTATTTTTATAGAGATATTTCCAATCTCTTAACGGAAAATTTGAAATAGGGCAAAACACCGGTGCCATCTAGGAACCAAACCTCCTAAGCTCTTGTTAGTTTGCAAGCAGATGCCCATGCATGCATACCGAGAGAAAGAGAGACCACTCTCTTATCTCTAGTCCTCTGACATAGCTGCCTAACTATCTTTTACCTTGTAGCGTATATTCTTAAGAGCTTAGGGTGTTTGGTTGCTAGATGGCACCGGTGTTTTGTCCTTTTATCCCTACTCCTGAAAGTAAATTTATAATATCTTAATGATTAGTTTATTTCACTAAGATTTATATCCATAGTTGGAATCAGGGAAAAAAATTGAATTTAATGATATTTTTTATTAATGTTTTCATGAAAATACCCCACCCGACTAGCTATAACAAGGCAGGATAGCGAAGAATCCCGTCCTTAATTAGAGTAGTCCATGTGTAACGCCGAACCATCGGTGCCACCGACCCTATGCCGCCTAACGGCCAAAGAGTGAAAAACAACAAAAACAATCACGTTTGTTGATAGGTTAAATCTATTGCCACGAAATCCTTTTCGTGACGCGACAGGCCCGATTCACTATTGCCACGAAATCAGAAAATATAGTTACGTGTAAAATCAGATCACTTTGTCTATTGCCACGAAAGCCTACTAGTCCTCTGTTTTCGTGACGATTTTTCGTCTGAAATGATGGAGCACAAGAGGCAAAAGTCAAATGAAAATAAACGGCAGATAGATGGCGTACAAGTGGCAAAAGTCAAATTAATTGTGCCTGAGGCTTGTAACTATGACGCGCCGTTTGTCTCACTTCCCCTGGCTGACTTTGAAATACCGTGGCGCCACGTAGTGAACGTATGTGTAACTAACGGTATGGGGATGCTCCAACACCAGCCACCGTGTAGTGTAGTGTATGGCGTAGTGTAGTGTGGTGTAGTGTAGTGAAACCGGTTTTTTTAATATTTTCAGACTCCTGATATAGACATACAGTACCTACCAGAAGTTTGGAAACGCCTTAGAGAAGCTTATCTAGAAAGCTGGTTTTCGTGGCGTTCCCAAAAATCCAATTTTTCACGGGGGACAACCAAATTTTTTTTTGAAGTAGCCATAATGGTCGGCTACTTCCTGAATTTTTTTCAGATTTTTATATCTAGGGGGAGGGCATCTACAAATGGATCTAAAAGTTTGGAGACATGCTGTAGGGGCTTATTATAAATCGGCTACTTTGACGGTCTCTAAATAGGGGACAACAACGACGCGAAAAGTTGTGAAAAGAAGAGCTTCGTAAGCTCTACAACACGCGTCATGGTTTGAATTTTTCAAAACACATGTAGTATAACTAATTTTTAATTCAAAACGGGATTTATTATTTTATCCCTTTATTCCCCTATTTTCCAACCAAACAGTGTTGCCGCTTTTTCCCTATTGTCGTGTTATCCGAGGGAGGGAAATAAAGCCTGAATTTATTCAAGTGCGGCACTTGAATAAATTCAGGCTATATTTCCTGAATAAATTCAGGCTATATTCAAGTGCCGCACTTGAATAAATTCAGGCTACATTGGAACCTTAAAATAAAAATTTGTACGAAACGATGGCAAGTAACACACCGTTTACGTATTTACCTCCCATGCTGCTCGAGTCGGTGGATCCTCATCTCCTCCTTTCCGGAAGCCTCAATCTTAAATTTGACCCTGCAATTTTCCCCTTCGGTGAGAATCCCACATACTACCTAAATTTGAACCTTTATTACTATTTTCTTACACACCAAAAGGTAAAATTGATTACCTCATCACCTTCCCGTTTGGCCCCTAACAGGTTGGCAACAGCTGTGGCCATATTGATGTTGGTGTTGATTGTTGGGATGATGGGGGGTGATGGGTTGGGGATCCAGGACCCAGAGGTAGTGCTTTCATCAAAAGGAAAATAGGTAATCGTCTTCCCCTTGTTTCTTAACACAACACAGAACCTACACAGGAAAGTCTTACGAACTTTGGAAAAGATCAACTAAAGTTTGGGGTGAAAATATTCAATGAAAAAATAAAGAATAATTTGAATTAGTAGGATAATATCGAACGCTATCAGAATTGTTTCCCACGCATTTTTATTCTTGACGCAATGAATTAAAACCTATTGCAATTCACGTGGAAACTAGGAAGTAAAACTGGATGAAACTGAATGAAACAGCCTAAGCTAGCTCACAACAGAGGCAGGAAGATAAATGGTTACTGTTATAATGTAAAGCCAGACGAATCAATAGCCCCTCCCTTTTTTTCCGTCTCTCCCTCCGGTTTTATCACTTTTTTTTCTGTGTATTATGATTTCAACACCAGTTGTCTATTTTTTTAGACTTACAAAGAAGCGATCTCGTAATTCCTGTTGAATTGACCCCAATTAGACTGTGAACATAAATGGAATATAACTTTAGAAATGGAATAGAAATTTTAGACTTTTACACCAAACGCATTCCCCGACTACGATCTTCAAAATCTGTTATCTACTAATCTTTAATGATAAGTGCTACACTATAATGGGTAGGCCTAATCCCTACAATTCGGAAATTAATCAAACGCCCATTTGCCATCTTTCCATAAACTTTGGAGAAAGGTGAAGGTGATGCAATTCCTTGTTTACATTAATGATTTTTTCAGATTTATAGAACAAGAAGAAAACGACCTTAAGTGAATTAAGATGTAGAAACATCCAATTCCCACGGCGTTGCCAATGACAAGTTGGCCGATAAAAAACAAAATTGCTGTAATTGTCTTCAATCGAGCGACGTTGCGTGGACTTAGCGACTCTGCCTTCTCAGCCGATTGGCCAAAATCGGTGCCATCAACGGCGCACAGGATAGGAAATTGTCTGTTGCCGAAAATTTTTTCCACCAACCTGAAATGAAAACCAAAATATTTGTAAGGATTCAAATAATTTAGGGAATATATAATTATATATTACTAGGAACAGCGATTGCTTAAATATCTAAACGGACGAATAAAGCAGTTATTCGAATACTGGCAAAAACACTTTAAGGGATGACAACAGTCATCTGCGTGAAAGCCTTCTCTTTGTGTGACGCATTCAAGCAACATGTAAATGCAGTGTGCCCACTTGCTTGGTAGTCGAAATCTCCAAACAGTTGCCAGATTTTCGGAAAAATCACCATTCGCCAAAGTCAAAATCACCAAAAAATCACCACAAATTTTTTTTTTAATTTTTAATGCAAAAAAACGTTTTAAACGGTTGAAAAGCGTTAATTCTTGTTTATGTATCAATTAAAACACACTCAAATTAAAGTTACAGGTTAAACATTGGTTGTAAGTGTTAAAAACAATTTCTAAATTTGGTATTCTGTGTTAACGAATGAGGGAAAACGGCGCACTATTCATGGAGAATTGGTGCGTTCGATTTAACATTTTTGGCTAAAATGACAAGTTCTTTTGGAAATTGGATTTTTGAAGCTGACTTTTCTTCATTCAACATCCAAAATTTTGCTTTGAGAATTGCATCAGTAGTAGGAGTCTCCTGCCGATTTTGCTTATCATCCTTGACTTCCTTCAAATGACTAAATACCGTCTCGGCTGATGCGTTACTAAATGGCAAACATAACAAGAGGTACATGCACTCAGTTAGAATAGGAAAAACGGGTTCACCGCAAGGATTTAGAGTAGAGAGAACTGCTTTCCAATAATCGTCAACTTTCATATTATACAACGCATAGGGATCTGTGACGCCAAAGTGAGATAAGGGCAGACTTGCGTGTTTCCTCCATTCGCTGTAAGCCAAATTAGGATCACAAGATTCCTTCAATTGTGGGAAACGTTTGAACACTTCAGCAAGTGAGGCAGGATTCAACTTTCGGGCATTCTTCGGTTGTACTAGACTAGAAAATTCGTAGAATTCGTCCTTCAGGTAAAAACGCTTAGTGACTTCTGAATAACCAGTTTGGTAAAACTTTCTGAATGATTTCAGAAGTAGATTGAATGGCTGAAAATTCTGCTCAAAGGAAACGTTGCATGTCATCTTATAATTTAGCTTGTACGCTGCCTCGTTAGCAGGAGTTCGTGACTCTTTAGGAAAAGCCTTGTCTGCAGATTTCAAGCCGTCTTCTTGTGCCTTAATTTCAGCTTCTTTTATTTCTTGGGAAAAATAAACAGTGTTCTTAAACGCCGATTTCGGCTTCGATTTCAACTCAAACATGGTTTCAGTAGCCTGTAACCCTAAAGAATCAAAAGATTTTAGGAAACACTAATAGGATCAAGTATTACCAAAACAATTTAAGGCACTGCTTTGCCGTAATCAACTCTACTAACCTAGGTAGATTTGTTCCAAAGGGACATACTCATGGCAGTCTAAATGATCAAGACTGGATAGACAAGACATGTGTTCTTCAACGTATTCCGTGTTCATATAGCTCTTAGCCAATGAAACGAGTAGAGACTCAATCGCAGGTTTTATCACATGAATGAGAGGCTTGTTGGACTGGAATAATTCATTCAGTTCAGTAAAAAGAGAAAGTCCTGCCGATTTGAAAAAAAAATTAAATATGCTGACTAGTAATGTTCAAATAACTGAGGAAATTTGTTTTTGTTTTACCTTGTATGAAAAACTCAAGAAGAATTTTAGTAAAAGGATCTTGCAAAAGAAACAAAATTCTGTTGTTAGTGACTGTGGGGTTTTCAGCAACCTCAGAAATGAAATTTAAAATTAAAGCGTCATATTGTTGGAGAATGCGGACAGCGCAGTTTTTAAAAGTGAGCCAACGCGTTTCTCCGGGCTTGAGAATTTCCAACTCATCAAGTTTGAGAAATATAAGACACTCCTTTAATTGATCTCGCCTGTCACGACTATTGCTGAAGTGGGCAGGAATAGCATGGAGAAGTTCAATCAGTTCTGGAAGCAAGGCCTTATAGGAGTGCTTTGCACATAAATGAAAGTTGTGACAAGTACATTTGACTGTTGCGAGCTTGGGGAAACGGTCTCTCAGCAATGTTGAGACTGATTTGATTCTTCCAAAATTCACATTGCATGTATCAGCTGAAAACCCAACAAATCGTGCGGAAGGAATTCCGTGTTTTTCCAGCCTTGAAAGAATACAGTTAGTCAATCCATCTGCAGTCCCATCAGAAACATCCACTAGATCGAAAACATCGAATTGCAGCTTTCCTTTTTCAAGGCACCAGTGGCAAACTACAAAAACCATTTTAGTTTTGATAGACACGTCCGTGGTTTCATCGAATATAATGGAAAAATATTTGTTCTTCAGTTTACTTGCTGTTTGTTGTGTACAAAATTTTCCGAATCCTAAATAGTTTAATAGTATAGAAAGAAATTATCAATTAGTTTTCATAGTAATACCAATTACGTATAACGTATTCTACCAACCTTCTCTTATCAAGTTACCTGCTTTTGTATATCCTAATGTGGCTTTCTTGAATATGGGATCATTTCCTTCTGTCTGCATCACTTCAAGCATTCCTTGAGCAGAACACACTGATTGACTATTTTTACATATATGAGCCAAAATTCGTAGTTCAAGATTAGTGATACGATCCCTAAGTGGAGATGCAAAATTGGCTAAACGATCCTGTTGCTTAAGCAACTCTGGGAGCTTTTCCATATTCCGTTTGTGTTGGGTACTGTCAACATGTTTTACTAAATCTCCCTTATGATTGGTATAAAACAACGCACAAGCTCTACAAAATGCTTGATTCTTTCCAGTCTGTGGATTGAGTTTCAGCGTTAGCCACTTAGCAAATTTTGGATGCTTATTCTCATTTAGCCAATCTGGATTAAACTGTCTTGGTTTTTTTGAGGATGACTTAGAGATATAACATAACCAATTACAAAGTTTTTACAATTACACACCGATTCAAATTAATTAGTCTAACTATATTCTCCATTACTTGAGTTTTCTTTCGCTTAGCCTGGCCCTGGCTTGACGAAACTTCCTCGACTTCGCCAGAGGACTCAGAGCTCATTTTGAATTAGTTGTAAACATTAAAAAACCATATATACTTATATAGACTAGCACTAGCACAGTAGCACCACTAGCAATGTTGACATTGGTTAGTTGTGTGACCTAACCAGATTAAACAACTTGAGGGATCAAAAGAAACCATTTTATGATGGAGTCTCGATGGAAACATGCCGATGTACTTAGTATATCCAATGTACTAGAAAGATTTTGGCTCGTATGTATGTAAGTTAAGCCGATTGCAATAGTTCTGGAAACGCAGAAACTGTTTGCCAGATGTATTTGACAAAAATGGCCAAAACTTGCAAAATGTTCCAGTTCCTCTTTTCCCATACCGGGAATTGAACCCGGGCCTCCTGGGTGAGAGCCAGGTATCCTAACCACTAGACAATATGGGATTAAATCGCTTGAAAAATACATATTTCAAATCAATACAACATAATACAATTGTTGTCCTGGTATAAACAGCCTAGGGCAAGGAACTGTTGAATAAGTTAGAAGAGTTTAAATCCCACATCTGTAATGCAAAGGAATTTAGCTAGATCTGATGAGGTCAGGATGGCCGAGCGCTCTAAGGCACCAGACTCAAGAAAATACATATTAAAAAAAAATACATATTCAAACGCAATACAAAGTAATACAATTGTTGACCTGGTATAAATCACATAGGGCAAGGAACTCTTGAATGAGTTAGAAGAGTTTTAATGTCACATCTGTTGGGCAAAGGAATTTAGGTATATTTGATGTGGTCAGGATGGCCGAGCGGTCTAAGGCGCCAGACTCAAGGACATAATCCTTGCTTCAATAAAAGAAGTTGCAGTATTCTGGTCTTCAATGAAGGCGTGGGTTCAAATTCCCATTCCTGACAAACATATAATTATCTGAATACACATGATCATCGCATTGCAACATAATTAAAGAGGTTGCTTTGATATAGTGATAGAGAATGCTTAATGTACCACGATACAAGGTCACCAAGTGGTAATACTGGTAGATATTCTGTAATTTAAAAAGATGTGACAATACGCAAATCATGACGCTAACTCACGTCAAGCGATGGTGGTATAGTGGTTAGCATAGTTGCCTTCCAAGCAATTGACCCGAGTTCGATTCTCGGCCATCGCAGTTTTATCAATCTTGCTATTTCTTAGCAGACTAGTCAAGCTACAAAATTAAAGTCAATTTACACAAATGTTACTCTTTAGGTAAAATATAGTTGTTCATTTCTTTTTCTTTCACACATGAATAATTGACATAGATGTAATTTCTTATTCCTTGGCGATATTTCTTGCAAAGATACCATTTTATGATAGAGTCTCGATGGAAACATGCCGATGTACTTAGTATATCCAATGTACTAGAAAGATTTTGGCTCGTATGTATGTAAGTTAAGCCGATTGCAATAGTTCTGGAAACGCAGAAACTGTTTGCCAGATGTATTTGACAAAAATGGCCAAAACTTGCAAAATGTTCCAGTTCCTCTTTTCCCATACCGGGAATTGAACCCGGGCCTCCTGGGTGAGAGCCAGGTATCCTAACCACTAGACAATATGGGATTAAATCGCTTGAAAAATACATATTTCAAATCAATACAACATAATACAATTGTTGTCCTGGTATAAACAGCCTAGGGCAAGGAACTGTTGAATAAGTTAGAAGAGTTTAAATCCCACATCTGTAATGCAAAGGAATTTAGCTAGATCTGATGAGGTCAGGATGGCCGAGCGCTCTAAGGCACCAGACTCAAGAAAATACATATTAAAAAAAAAATACATATTCAAACGCAATACAAAGTAATACAATTGTTGACCTGGTATAAATCACATAGGGCAAGGAACTCTTGAATGAGTTAGAAGAGTTTTAATGTCACATCTGTTGGGCAAAGGAATTTAGGTATATTTGATGTGGTCAGGATGGCCGAGCGGTCTAAGGCGCCAGACTCAAGGACATAATCCTTGCTTCAATAAAAGAAGTTGCAGTATTCTGGTCTTCAATGAAGGCGTGGGTTCAAATTCCCATTCCTGACAAACATATAATTATCTGAATACACATGATCATCGCATTGCAACATAATTAAAGAGGTTGCTTTGATATAGTGATAGAGAATGCTTAATGTACCACGATACAAGGTCACCAAGTGGTAATACTGGTAGATATTCTGTAATTTAAAAAGATGTGACAATACGCAAATCATGACGCTAACTCACGTCAAGCGAAGGTGGTATAGTGGTTAGCATAGTTGCCTTCCAAGCAATTGACCCGAGTTCGATTCTCGGCCATCGCAGTTTTATCAATCTTGCTATTTCTTAGCAGACTAGTCAAGCTACAAAATTAAAGTCAATTTACACAAATGTTACTCTTTAGGTAAAATATAGTTGTTCATTTCTTTTTCTTTCACACATGAATAATTGACATAGATGTAATTTCTTATTCCTTGGCGATATTTCTTGCAAAGATACCATTTTATGATAGAGTCTCGATGGAAACATGCCGATGTACTTAGTATATCCAATGTACTAGAAAGATTTTGGCTCGTATGTATGTAAGTTAAGCCGATTGCAATAGTTCTGGAAACGCAGAAACTGTTTGCCAGATGTATTTGACAAAAATGGCCAAAACTTGCAAAATGTTCCAGTTCCTCTTTTCCCATACCGGGAATTGAACCCGGGCCTCCTGGGTGAGAGCCAGGTATCCTAACCACTAGACAATATGGGATTAAATCGCTTGAAAAATACATATTTCAAATCAATACAACATAATACAATTGTTGTCCTGGTATAAACAGCCTAGGGCAAGGAACTGTTGAATAAGTTAGAAGAGTTTAAATCCCACATCTGTAATGCAAAGGAATTTAGCTAGATCTGATGAGGTCAGGATGGCCGAGCGCTCTAAGGCACCAGACTCAAGAAAATACATATTAAAAAAAAATACATATTCAAACGCAATACAAAGTAATACAATTGTTGACCTGGTATAAATCACATAGGGCAAGGAACTCTTGAATGAGTTAGAAGAGTTTTAATGTCACATCTGTTGGGCAAAGGAATTTAGGTATATTTGATGTGGTCAGGATGGCCGAGCGGTCTAAGGCGCCAGACTCAAGGACATAATCCTTGCTTCAATAAAAGAAGTTGCAGTATTCTGGTCTTCAATGAAGGCGTGGGTTCTAATTCCCATTCCTGACAAACATATAATTATCTGAATACACATGATCATCGCATTGCAACATAATTAAAGAGGTTGCTTTGATATAGTGATAGAGAATGCTTAATGTACCACGATACAAGGTCACCAAGTGGTAATACTGGTAGATATTCTGTAATTTAAAAAGATGTGACAATACGCAAATCATGACGCTAACTCACGTCAAGCGATGGTGGTATAGTGGTTAGCATAGTTGCCTTCCAAGCAATTGACCCGAGTTCGATTCTCGGCCATCGCAGTTTTATCAATCTTGCTATTTCTTAGCAGACTAGTCAAGCTACAAAATTAAAGTCAATTTACACAAATGTTACTCTTTAGGTAAAATATAGTTGTTCATTTCTTTTTCTTTCACACATGAATAATTGACATAGATGTAATTTCTTATTCCTTGGCGCTATTTCTTGCAAAGATACTATTTTATGATAGAGTCTCGATGGAAACATGCCGATGTACTTAGTATATCCAATGTACTAGAAAGATTTTGGCTCGTATGTATGTAAGTTAAGCCGATTGCAATAGTTCTGGAAACGCAGAAACTGTTTGCCAGATGTATTTGACAAAAATGGCCAAAACTTGCAAAAATTTCCAGTTCCTCTTTTCCCATACCGGGAATTGAACCCGGGCCTCCTGGGTGAGAGCCAGGTATCCTAACCACTAGACAATATGGGATTAAGTCGCTTGAAAAATACATATTCCAAATCAATACAACATAATACAATTGTTGTCCTGGTATAAACAGCCTAGGGCAAGGAACTCTTGAATAAGTTAGAAGAGTTTAAATCCCACATCTGTAATGCAAAGGAATTTAGCTAGATCTGATGATGTCAGGATGGCCGAGCGCTCTAAGGCACCAGACTCAAGAAAATACATATTAAAAAAAAATACATATTCAAACGCAATACAACGTAATACAATTGTTGACCTGGTATAAATCGCCTAGGGCAAGGAACTCTTGAATGAGTTAGAAGAGTTTTAATGCCACATCTGTTGGGCAAAGGAATTTAGATACACCTAGTGTGGTCAGGATGGCCGAGCGGTCTAAGCCGCCAGACTCAGGGACATAATCCTTGCTTTAATAAAAGAAGTTGCAGTATTCTGATCTTCTATGAAGGCGTGGGTTCAAATCCCATTCCTGACAAACATATAATTATCTGAATAAACATGATCATCGCATTGCAACATAATTAGAGAGGTTGCTTTGATATAGTGATAGAGAATGCTTAATGTACCACGATACAAGGTAACCAAGTGGTAATACTGGTCGATGTTCTGTAATTTTAAAAGATGCGGCAATACGGAAATCATGACGCTAACTCACGTCAAGCGATGGTGGTATAGTGGTAAGCATAGTTGCCTTCCAAGCAATTGACCCGAGTTCGATTCTCGGCCATCGCAGTTTAGCAATCTTGCTATTTCTTAGCAGACTAGTCAACCTACGGAATTGAAGTCAATATACACAAATGTTACTCTTTAGGTAAAATACAGTTGTTCATTTCTTTTTCGTTCACACATCAATAATTGACATAGATGTAATTTCTTATTCCTTGGCGATATTTCTTGCAAACAAACCATTTTATGATGGAGTCTCGATGGAAACATGCCGATGTACTTAGTATATCCAATGTACTAGAAAGATTTTGGCTCGTATGTATGTAAGTTAAGCCGATTGCAATAGTTCTGGAAACGCAGAAACTGTTTGCCAGATGTATTTGACAAAAATGGCCAAAACTTGCAAAATTTTCCAGTTCCTCTTTTCCCATACCGGGAATTGAACCCGGGCCTCCTGGGTGAGAGCCAGGTATCCTAACCACTAGACAATATGGGATTAAATCGCTTAAAAATACATATTCCAAATCAATACAACATAATACAATTGTTGTCCTGGTATAAACAGCCTAGGGCAAGGAACTCTTGGATAAGTTAGAAGAGTTTAAATCCCACATCTGTAATGCAAAGGAATTTAGCTAGATCTGATGAGGTCAGGATGGCCGAGCGCTCTAAGGTACCAGACTCAAGAAAATACATATTAAAAAAAAATACATATTCAAACGCAATACAACGTAATACAATTGTTGACCTGGTATAAATCGCCTATGGCAAGGAACTCTTGAATGAGTTAGAAGAGTTTTAATGTCACATCTGTTGGGCAAAGGAATTTAGGTACACCTGATGTGGTCAGGATGGCCGAGCGGTCTAAGGCGCCAGACTCAAGGACATAATCCTTGCTTCAATAAAAGAAGTTGCAGTATTCTGGTCTTCAATGAAGGCGTGGGTTCAAATCCCACTCCTGACAAACATATAATTATCTGAATACACATGATCATCGCATTGCAACATAATTAGAGAGGTTGCTTTGATATAGTGATAGAGAATGCTTTATGTACCACGATACAAGGTCACCAAGTGGTAATACTGGTCGATGTTCTGTAATTTAAAAAGATGTGACAATACGGAAATCATGACGCTAACTCACGTCAAGCGATGGTGGTATAGTGGTTAGCATAGTTGCCTTCCAAAGCAATTGACCCGAGTTCGATTCTCGGCCATCGCAGTTTAGCAATCTTGCTATTTCTTAGCAGACTAGTCAACCTACGGAATTGAAGTCAATTTACACAAATGTTACTCTTTAGGTAAAATATAGTTGTTCATTTCTTTTTCGTTCACACATGAATAATTGACATAGATGTAATTTCTTATTCCTTGGCGATATTTCTTGCAAAGAAACCATTTTATGATGGAGTCTCGATGGAAACATGCCGATGTACTTAGTATATCCAATGTACTAGAAAGATTTTGGCTCGTATGTATGTAAGTTAAGCCGATTGCAATAGTTCTGGAAACGCAGAAACTGTTTGCCAGATGTATTTGACAAAAATGGCCAAAACTTGCAAAATTTTCCAGTTCCTCTTTTCCCATACCGGGAATTGAACCCGGGCATCCTGGGTGAGAGCCAGGTATCCTAACCACTAGACAATATGGGATTAAATCGCTTAAAAATACATATTCCAAATCAATACAACATAATACAATTGTTGTCCTGGTATAAACAGCCTAGGGCAAGGAACTCTTGGATAAGTTAGAAGAGTTTAAATCCCACATCTGTAATGCAAAGGAATTTAGCTAGATCTGATGAGGTCAGGATGGCCGAGCGCTCTAAGGCACCAGACTCAAGAAAATACATATTCAAAAAAAATACATATTCAAACGCAATACAACGTAATACAATTGTTGACCTGGTATAAATCGCCTATGGCAAGGAACTCTTGGATGAGTTAGAAGAGTTTTAATGTCACATCTCTTGGGCGAAGGAATTTAGGTACACCTGATTTGGTCAGGATGGCCGAGCGGTCTAAGGCGCCAGACTCAAGGACATAATCCTCGCTTCTAAAAAGGAGTTGCAGTATTCTGGCCTTCAATGAAGGCGTGGGTTCAAATCCCACTCCTGACAAACATATAAATATCTGAATACACATGATCATCGCATTGCATCATAATTAGTAAATTGCTCGAGGTCGCGAAGCGACCGAAGAGCAGTTATGATTGTATGTATAATAAAGCGAGACCTTAACTTATAGTGTTGACACTTGTATTTAGCCCTTTCAACGCAAACAAAAAACAAAAGAATAACGATATGGTCCGCCTCAGGACCTCAACGCCCCCTTTATCCTCAGACCTTTAAGGCTCGGGAAATCTTCTCAGGGCCGCTGATCCGAAAGAGTAGGCCAACTCTTCACCTTTTATGCTGGTTACTGCCAAATCCTCTTCCTCTGAAAGGAATGAAGAAAAACAACGATTAATAAAGTTAGGAGCGGGTTGGGGGGGTACCTTAACCTAAGTTAAGGTCTCGCTTTATTATACATACAATCATAACTGCTCTTCGGTCGCTTCGCGACCTCGAGCAATTTACTAATTGCATGTAAATCGCTCGACCTTAACTTATAGCCCGTACGGTATGGTGAGCTAGGTAGAAGCTTAGCGCAAGCTTCGGAGCGCAGGCTCCCATAATAGTGTAAGCTTCCAGGAGGCAAGTTAGATTTGCTCCGATGCAATGTAAGGGATTTTAACCGAGATGCCAGCTTAGCTATTGAAAAATAGCGTCTAGCTTGATTTGCGTAACTATAATTTTTGCTTACGTCCAGTAAGCTAGCCTATAGTATAAATTCAATTCGTAAAGCTTAATATATTGGCACGATCGTTTTCCAAATCAAGTTGTAGCTTGTATTAATCTAGCCTGTAAATAACTAAATTAAAAATACATTGATTTTAATTAAACTCAAGATTTGTAGACACAATGAATTGTATTGTCACTCTAGATTGTTCCGTGGCTTTAAAAACAGAATCAAGGGGCCAAATTGAGACATTAAGGGAAAATTCACACAAGTGTGAAAAACGAGTGGGAAATAAACGTACATTTAAGAAACTTGGCTTCAAAAACCGATTGAAGGGCAGCAAATTAGGGCAGTAAGGTAAAATTCACACAAGTGTGAACAACTAGTGGGAAATAGGGTTAAACGTACGTTTAAGACCAATAAAAACATTTCGCACGGCATTAGAGGAATTAAAATACGTGACAATCAATCAATTGGATAGAATAAAATTGAACTCGAGCACAAAATGGCAGGACAGTGGGAACGTAAAATGTACGCGAATTAACTTAGGCTGAGTCATTTTCTTCTATTTGCTGGTTGTTATCAAGCAATCCATTGTTATTAGCTTCACCACCAAATATGTCATCTTCAACGTTTTGCTGCTGCCCTTTTAAATTCTTCTTCTTTGTTTTTGAGTGGCTATTCACAAGCTTTGCGGTTATGGCGGCCTTAATTTGTTCCTTGGAAAGATCATTGTTGTGCCATGTCTTCCATCTCGGAAGAATGAAATCTAAGAAAAGTGAAATTTAATTAAGTGTTTAAACAAAAAGCTATTCAATAGAATAACGACAATAACTAATAAAAAAAGATCTTACTGGTCATAGCATCTATGGTAGAGACCGGGAACGGCTTCTTTGGCTTACTGTTCGGGATTGAACGGCATGCACGACCACTGAGAGAGTATTCAGCTTGCTCTTGGGGCAGGATAAAATAATCAATTAAAGTTCCCACCATTGCATTGAGCGAATCCTTCGATTGACCTTCTCTCCCGTAACAAATTGCATCACGCAGAGCATTGTACTCGATCATTATGTTACCATCGAATGGAACCTATACAAATATTGGTCAAAATAAGTTTTAAAAATAACAAAATAAGCCATCAGCGGCCATCAATTACCATCCGCTTAGCAGCAGACTGAGAAGGACTCGCAGCTGGTGTAGGAGGTAATGCTTCCGGTCGTCTATTCAAGTTAGAAACAGCGTCAGTAAGATGGAGGAGAATATCTTTCATTTCTAAGAAGAAAAAAAAACATATTATTAAAGACTTTATTAGGATTTAACTTTCTCAATTCCATACGTTGTGCTAACTCTCGTGGCTCTTCGTACCACGAGCGTAGAACTTCCAAAGTATCAGTCAGTTCATCATTTTCGTCTTCCTTTTTCTTTAAATCTCTTTTAAGTCGAGTGATGGTGTCTTCAAGTTGCCTATTTGTGGACTTCAGTTCATCAATTTCCTTTAAAATAAAATTATGAAGAAATGTAATAAAAGTCTCCTTTTGACACACTAAAGAGAAATGTTTACCTCAACAAGTTGTTCTTCTGCAGGGTTGGGTTTGCTTTTCTTAGCTACTGCTGAAAATGATGCTCCCTGTGTTGTGTCGCCTTCAGGATACACAAGACTCCTTCTTGCCTTCTGTTTTGTGCCACGTAGCTCATTTGTATTCTTCTTTGCTGAAGATTTATCAAGAATGAGCTGTTGTCTGAGTTCAAGCAGGTTTTCTTGGTTACCTGTAAGGATCGACAAAGAATAAATATTTGTCATAATTTCAATAAGCTGTAGTTATACTTACTCGATATAGCCACAGCAACTCCAGGTCTGTGATCACAATCAACAAAATTGTTTTTCTCATAAACTCTTTCGCAGATTGCTGAATTGAAATCTTTGGGCCACCTATAGAGCACACAATTAATAAAGAACCAAAATTAGAACATTAAATGAAACGAGCATTTAAGATTTCACTCGTCAACATTTGCCAACATTTGCCAAACCAGGTTTATATGATATTACATGAATAGAATAGCATTAGGCTAAATGCTACAATAAAGTTACATCAAAAGTTGAACAAAGTCATACACAAAAAATTCAAAACATTTTACCTGATCACTAGTTTGGTTCTTTCTCTAACCCATATTTCTTGTACTGTTGTAATCACGTCTTTTTTTTCATCGTCTGTCAGAATTGGACTCTTAACTGAACTAATTGTCCCTATACCAGGTTCACCAATGGTAAAATCAAAAAGAACAAACATATTTTAGGCCAGTTAAAATATGTTTTCGTTATTAGAAAGAATTCGTGTCGATTCCTAGCAAGATTGAAAACGTGACGGCTTAACAAGACAGCTAACAGTTTTGGAGGGAAAAAGCCGATCAGGAACAGGGCTGCCAGAACTAATTTTACAAATAACCTCAAATGGTTAAAAAAAACTGTTTTATCATATATAAAAAAGAGACTAATAACTTTAAAAAAAATAAACAAAAAAAAAATGAAATTTAGATAATTATTATCATAATTTTGCAGCGCTACTTTAACAAAATCATTTTAACAGATTTAATGCGATTTTTTAAGTTTAATCGTCTGCTGTAGTACTGCTGTCAAAAATTCAAACTACGATCATTTTTATTTATTTTGAAGTGTAACATTAAAATGGCAGGGAATGGTAGTTTTGGGTCATCGAAGTGGACTAAGAAAAGAAGAAACAAGCGATTAGCTACTGAAGATGTTGACAACATTTTGAAAGAGGCAGAAGCGAAAAAAATTAGGCCCACCGATAATCTTGTGAAAAATATGCCCTCTCTGCTGTTGTTGGAAGTGAATTATTCTAAAGATATAGCTCAGGTACAAACTAAATTCGTTTTTTTTTTAATTTGGGTAATGAGACATTATAATATAGTTAAGCTTATTAACATTTATCTGTTAGGAAAAGGATAACAGCCCTTGTGATTCAAGCTCGCAATCAAATATCATTGATTGTTGTGATTCACCCATTACCTTGAGCGAACAAACTAATGCATGTGGAATTAATATTCCACACATTTCAGAACACACGTATCAGGAACTGGAATTTAACAATTTTGAAGATTTTTTTAGTGATATCGAGGAAGAGGTAGGCATACTATTTATTGAACATGGTTTATTGGATTCATAGGCAGCATACATTTTTGTGTTACAGGACGAAGTATATGAAGCCCACCCATCAGTTTACTTGCCTCTACTCTGTGTTGCAAACTATTTAAGGCATCATCTTACTAAAAGTGCCCTAGAAGATCACCTTTTCAATGTGAGGTTAGCGTCCCACTCCAATGTGAAAGAGTTGAGCAGCCAACATAACTTGTTAAGAAAATATTCCCATTTGAGGAGTGAAGTTACGAAAATTTTTGTTTGCCCCTCGAAAAAATGTCCTTCCGTATTGACTATGAAGCAAGATAATCCTGAAGAGATACAACTACGACAGCCTTGTGGTCACAAATTTATCAAAAGTGTGCATCGACCATGTTTCATTTTGCGAATGCCAATCGAGAAGCAATTGGTGTATTTTATCGAGCACCACGGCATTAAACTAAAAGAAATGGATTCAAACTACCGAGGAGATTTACATTCTGGCGAATGCTACAAAAAGTTGAGAGACAAAGGTTTCATTGACGACCTGACCATCACCGTGATCTGGAATACGGATGGAGCTCAGCCTTATAAGATGAGCAAAAACGGAATTTGGCCTTTCATGGCCACGATAAATGAAGCACCATACAAACTTCGAAGAAATTACGTAATTTTGCTGGCATTGTGGTTTGGCAACAAAAAACCACCTTTGCATGCATTTTTGGACTGGATAGTAAAAGAGTGGGCTAGACTGGAAAATGACGGGATAAATGTAAAAGGAATCCATTACAAAATCCGTGTTTTGGTTATTACTACTGACACGATGGCCCGTCCACTTATACGCAACACTACGCAGTTCAACGGACAGTTCGGATGCGATTTCTGTTTACATCCAGGTATCGATTGAAACCAGTAACGTTCATGTTTTTCAAGATCAATAATAATTGTGTTTTACAGGTGAACAAATTAAAAAGGGAAGAGGTTCAACTCGCATTTATTTAGAAAAGCCAGAACCTTTTGAATTGAGAAGTATGGAACAACATAAGGAAGACTTGAATATTGCCAAGGCGACCCGAAAACCTTCCCACGGTGTCTGTGGCCCAACACCTTTAGCCGACTTACCCGGGTTCGATTTTATCAAGGCTTTTGTCCCGGAATATATGCACTCCTGTTGCCAAGGAGTTTTTAAACTAATGATTAAGCTATGGACTTTTCAAAAATATTCCAAGGAACCTTGGTCTGTCAGGGGAAAGTTGGAAGTGCTAAACTCCCGGCTGTTGAACACAAAACCACCTTATGAAATCACCCGGGTTATGATAGCATTAGATGATTTGAGCAATTGGAAAGCTTCTATGTTTAGAGCCTTTGTTCTTTTTTATGTTGATGTCTTAGAAGATGTACTCCCCAAAGAATTTTTTGATCATTTCGTAAATCTTAGCTACGGGATGTTTGTTCTTTTGCAAGAAAAGGTATCCGTATCAGACGTAGAGAAAATTAAAGTTCTTTTTAGGCATTTTGTGATTGATTTTGAAAAACTTTATGGCGCCACTCATGTAGGAATCAACGTTCATTTTCTCATTCATCTTTCGCAAAGCGTGCTTGATTGGGGATGCTTGTGGACTACATCGACGTTTATTCCTGAGTGGTTTAATGGGGTGTTGATGTCTTTGTCGAATGGGACTCAAGCGATTGCGGATCAGATGGCAACAAATTATTTGTTGAAACTTACTGTTCGTGACGAGGCCGTGACGCTGTTACAAAAATATATCTTGCCTCCCCATGTAACAAGACAACTCTGCGAATTACTCCGCTTGCCAAAGGAGACGCCACGAGGATTTTCAAAAGGGACATTTTCAAATAACGATAAAGTTGAACTTCTCGGCCATTCATCCGTACGGAATGTTACTCAAAATGAAAAAAACGCTCTTTGTAGTTTGCTCGCATCGAATTCCGATTTCCGCTCCCCTTCATTCCAAAATGCAAAATTTTTTTCTCGAATCAAATTGATTTCATCGGGGTCAATTTTCACTACAACCAGCTACAAAAGATCTCCCAAACGGATAAATTATTGTGCTCTGACAAATGATGGGGAATTCTTGTTCATTGAAAATTTTGTCTGTCTGCCCCATGAGTCGAAAGGGGATCATATATTTATTCTGGGAAATGTGTTGGGGGTTCAAAGTAAAGTTCATTTCCTTCCGAAACCGATTGATGGTATTACATTTTCTATAATTCCCGGTATGATGACAAAATTAGTGGGGAAAGGAGAGCTGGTAGCTTTCAACGCGCTTGATATCAAATCAAAATGTGTCGTTGCCAGCGAGCACAATTTGACAGAGTCGTATGTTGTAACTGCTCTCCCTAATAACTTAGAAACTGATTGATCAATAAAGTCTGTAACTGGATAATTAACTAAACCGCAAATCAATAAAAAGAAACAAAACTGTAGACTATTGAATGAGTATATAATCAAATTATTACTTTTATAGGTAATGTTGAGCCAAATATATAATTAAGAACGACCAATTTAAACTATTACCAGACAAGTAAAAAGTATGCTAGTCACTGTTGAACTAGCTTGAAGTATAGTTTTAAATATATTTTACCTAAAATACACCATACTTTCAATTATCAAGCATCCGCCTACCTTACAAAAAGACAAGCAAATAATGCCAACTTATACTTAGTTCTGGATTGCTTGCCGCTCGCTTTGCTTTAAGTTTTAAAAATCAAGTTTTGTACTTCGAAGCATTGCAAGTATGGGCGTTGCTAGAGTTCCGTCTCCCTTTTTTATCAGAATCGAGTTAAACTTTCCGCAAGGTTTTTTCATACTTGTGAAGCTTTAACCTAGTACCGCGCAACCTTGTTACAAGTTTATTTTTTTGGACAAGCTAACCGTCGCGTACGGGAGTGACTTCAAAGCACGTTAACCAGCCAAACCACTGGCACCACCTAGCACTTGGCTAGCCACGCTTTCTTTCTCGATTGGCCGACTGTAATGCTTGGCGAATACGCTTTCGGACGACCAGTTGCCCGAACGCAAAATTGTTTCGATTGATAAACCCGTCGCCACCGCCTTAGATGCGGCCGCCCCACGGGTGGAATGCGCTGAATAAATTGACGTGTCAATTCCTGCGTCGCCCAGAAAATCTTTGATCCATCTGGCCACCGTTGAAGCGCCGATCGGGGCGTGGGGGGATTTAATGCTTAACATAAGATTAGAGTTAGAATCATTCCTGAACTTGCGTGTTTCTTTACAATAATAATCAAGACACGAGACTGGACAGACGTTTGACAAAACCGTGAGCTTTTTTAAGGAGAAGATCGCTCCTGCTGAGCTAGGTGTCTGCGACTTTCTGAGCTTTGACAAGGCGAACTTCACTGCCGGCCCTGAGAAAACCATAGACGAAAAATCAATAGATGCGATCTCCGAGACCCTAAACAAGGAAGTGAGAGCCAACAAAATTACTAATTTCTTAGATAAAACTGCTAGGCTCAACCCGCTATCGGGGCCTAGCGACTCGATATAATCCAAAACTGTATCTGTGCTCCAAAACCCAGTATACTTTGGTTTGGGAGGGGAAGAATTAAAAATTCCTTGCATCAGTTTGACAACCAGAGGGTGTTTACCTACATCCCAGCCCTCTATCTTTTCCAGCGTACCGGACAACATTGACCGATACACATTTATTGACCTGTACGCTTTACCTTCTTCGAAAAGATCCGATAAAAATTTCAAAATCAAATTTAGAGTAGGAGACAAGGGATTTTCACTCCTCTTAGAGCACCAATGGAACCAAACGTTCCAGGCACTTTTGTAAGTAGCTGATGTGGTTTCGCGATTGCTGGCCAGGAGTAATTGCACCACTCCCTCCGAAAGGCCTCGGTTTTCATATCGTCGCCTGATAAGATCCATGCGGCCAACAGGAGGGACCCTCGCACTAGGAGTGGGTGGCTGGTGCCCGTCGCGTCCAGCAACAGGTCCTCGCTCGGTATCAAAATGCGGGCCGGCCGACAGGACAGCTCCAAAATCGTTGGCCACCACGGCTGAGACGGCCACACTGGGGTTATCATCAGCACGTCCGCTCTGTCCCTCCTGATCTTGATCAAGCATCGGTGGATCAGATTGAACGGGGGAAACGCGTATCCTTTCAGATTCTTCCAATTCCGAGTGAAAGCGTCCAACGCCACCGATTCCGGCTGGGGTTTCCAGCTCATAAACCGCGCCACTTGCCGGTTCCAATGGGATGCAAATAAATCCACTTCCGGTGCCCACAGTTCCGACAGCTGGGAAAAGATGGACGTCTTGAGCTTCCAGTCGCTGGACTCCCGTTTCCATCTGGATTGCAGATCTGCGAGAGAATTCAATATTCCAGGGAGATGAACTGCGTGGACCGAAATTTTTCTACTCTCGCACCAACACATAATGTCCGCCGCTATATCGTTAAGACTTTTCGAACGCGTCCCTCCGGCTTTGTTTACATAACAAACGGCCGTGGAGTTATCCATCATTAAACGAATAGAAATTCCCTCCAATTGACTAGTGAAGGCTTTGAGAGAGTATAATGCCGCAAGAAGCTCTAATTCATTGATATGCCTCAGCCTATCTGCTTCCGTCCAAGGGCCCCTTGTCGAGACCCCATTAAGCACGCTACCCCACCCTGAGTTTGATGCATCCGAATAGATGGTCAGATCGGGATCCACCGCCAACATTGGCTTTCCGTTACATTTAATCAAATTAGCAACCCACCAGGACAAATTAATTTTAGAGCCGTTGTCTAATAAAACCAAAGAATTTAAATTATTTTCGAACCGGACGCAACCATCAATATAGAGCCTCTGCAACTCTCTATAATGGGACTGGGCAAAAGGAACGGCCTTGATCGCCCAAGCAAAAAGACCGAGGACTTTAGCAATCTCCCGTAAAGGTGCGGAACTTTTCGAAAACAAATTTTGACACAGACGAATGATTTCGTCAACTTTTTCCGCGCGTAAGGAAAGTGACAGGTTACGCGAGTCTACAATTAACCCCAGGAATTCGATTACTTGGTGGGGGGTGCCGATAGATTTCTCTACATTTATCACAAAACCACATTTTTCTAAAAGCTCCGTGGCAACCAAAAATTCCCGCTCCGCCTCCTTTTTGCAAGAATTTAATAGCAAAATGTCGTCTAAATAGATGACAAGACGAAAACCTTGGGACCGTAGGAAGGTCACAATAGGTTTAAGAATTTTAGTAAATAAAAAGGGGGCGGATGTCAGACCGAAGGCTAGCGTTTTGAATTGGAAAAGTTGCCCCCCCCCCCACCTGATTTGAATAAATTTTCTGTCCTCTTGGTGAAGAGGCACGGTAAGATATGCGTCCTTCAGATCAATTTTTGTAAAAAAATCGTCGGGGCGAATGATCTCTTGTAAAGAACTAACCCCTTCCATCTTAAAATGAGGGGAACAGACAAATTTATTTAAAGCTTTCAAGTTTACTATCGGCCTAAACCCACCCGATTTTTTGGGAATAATAAACACCCCACTGACAAAACATTGTTCCGATTCTTCAACCGGCTCAATAGCTTCTTTTCTTACAAGATCCTGAATTTCTTGATTACAGAGCGCCCATTGACTCTCCCCCATTTCCATGTTGCTTTGGTTACGAGCTTGAAACGGGCTCGCCAAAAACTCTAACTTTACACCCTGACTGATGCTTTGTAAGACCCAGGGATCACTCGACAAACATTTCCAGGAATCAACAAAATGTCTTAATCTACCTCCCACAATGGGCGGAGAATCTAAGGAATAATTAGGTACTAAAGATAAATTTTCCGACCTGATTGAGTGGTTTCCTCTGCTCCTGTTAAAGGTGCCGGATGAGCCGCCGTTATAGCCGTTGCTATAGCCTCCTTGACCGAAATTTCCTCCACGATGAGATCTTGATGAGGTGCCACGATAACCGCTGCTGCCCGCTCTAGGCCTTGATGACGAGCTATGGCTGCTACTAATGCTTCTAAGAGTTTGGTCGTCTGTTGCCTCCTTCACCATGTTCTTGATGAAGTGTCGACCAAAAAGCGAAGCGCACTCCCGCGGCTTGAAACGGTGGGGCTCCTTCAACAAGGAGAGAAATTTCGGATCCGAAACTTTCAGCAAATTTTCCCGTCGGCTGGTAGTCACATTGTGAAACGTGTGGCCCCAGAGACGCAGGGCCGTATCTGCTGCTTCTGCCAATGGAGAATCTCTCAAATCTGCGGATTCCGCAATTTTTTCTCTCAGGAATAAAAGCGGACGCGCTACATCCAAAATTTTGTACTGTTCAGCTTTCAGGGACCTTTCCGTAGCCTCCGCCTTGGACATCTCTGGAGTTTTAATGTCTTTGAAGCGGCGAGAAAAAGAAGAGTCTACCTGGGGACAAACTAAATCAAAACCAGAGTTAGGGAAACTCGGAATGAAACTATCACGAAGATTTCTGGCTTCCGGCGCGCTTAAAGAGGTTGTCATCCAGTTCCTGAAGACCTTCATTCTCTTCCTGGCCACCGTGAATTTGAACTGCTTCGATTCTTGACCCGGCGGCTGAACTGGCTGCCTATCTCCTGGCTGCTCATCTCCTGGCTGCTGCCCATCTGCCGGTTGTCCATCTCTTGGCTGATTTTGTTGAGCTCGCCGTTCTTCTGACTGCTCTCTCCTTAAACGATCTTCTTCCACGATTCGCTCCAACCTTTCTCTAGACCGTTCCCTCCGTTCACGCTCCAACCTCTCCTGTTCTGCCTCGTCTGGAGCTCGAGATCCGCGACGTGGGCTGCGAGAACGATCCGGCCGATCTTGGGCTGGACGACGCTCCCGTCTTGAACGACGAGAACGGCGAGAGGCTGAAGAATCACTTTCCGAAGATGACGAAGTTGAACTATCTGACGGCATGACCGTTTTGCGTAAGAGCCGAAAAGCGTCTGTGGATAAAGGGGGCGTTGAGGTCCTGAGGCGGACCATATCGTTATTCTTTTGTTTTTTGTTTGCCTTGAAAGGGCTAAATACAAGTGTCAACACTATAAGTTAAGGTCGAGCGATTTACATGCAATTAGAGAGGTTGCTTTGATATAGTGATAGAGAATGCTTAATGTACCACGATACAAGGTCACCAAGTGGTAATACTGGTCGATGTTCTGTAATTTAAAAAGATGTGACAATACGGAAATCATGACGCTAACTTACGTCAAGCGATGGTGATATAGTGGTTAGCATAGTTGTCTTCCAAACAATTGATCCGAGTTCGATTCTCGGCCAACGCAGTTTAGCAATCTTGCTATTTCTTAGCAGACTAGTCAACCTACGAAATTGAAGTCAATTTACACAAATGTTACTCTTTAGGTAAAATATAGTTGTTCATTTCTTTTTCGTTCACACACATGAATAATTGACATAGATGTAATTCCTTTTTCCTTGGCGATATTTCTTGCAAAGAAACCATTTTATGATGGAGTCTCGATGGAAAAATGCCGATGTACTTAGTTTATCCAATGTACTAGAAAGATTTTGGCTCGTATGTATGTAAGTTAAGCCGATTGCAATAGTTCTGGAAACGCAGAAACTGTTTGCCAGATGTATTTGACAAAAATGGCCGAAACTTGCAACATTTTCCAGTTCCTCTTTTCCCATACCGGGAATTGAACCCGGGCCTCCTGGGTGAGAGCCAGGTATCCTAACCACTAGACAATATGGGATTAAATCGCTTGAAAAATACATATTCCAAAACAATACAACATAATACAATTGTTGTCCTGGTATAAACAGCCTAGGGCAAGGAACTCTTGGTTAAGTTAGAAGAGTTTAAATCCCACATCTGTAATGCAAAGGAATTTAGCTAGATCCGATGAGGTCAGGATGGCCGAGCGCTCTAAGGTACCAGACTCAAGAAAATACATATTCAAAAAAAATACATATTCAAACGCAATACAACGTAATACAATTGTTGACCTGGTATAAATCGCCTATGGCAAGGAACTCTTGAATGAGTTAGAAGAGTTTTAATGTCACATCTGTTGGGCAAAGGAATTTAGGTACACCTGATGTGGTCAGGATGGCCGAGCGGTCTAAGGCGCCAGACTCAAGGACATAAACCTTGCTTCAATAAAAGAAGTTGCAGTATCCTGGTCTTCAATGAAGGCGTGGGTTCAAATCCCACTCCTGACAAACATATAAATATCTGAATACACATGATCATCGCATTGCAACATAATTAGAGAGGTTGTTTTGATATAGTGATAGAGAATGCTTAATGTACCACGATACAAGGTCACCAAGTGGTAATACTGGTCGATGTTCTGTAATTTAAAAAGATGTGACAATACGGAAATCATGACGCTAACTTACGTCAAGCGATGGTGGTATAGTGGTTAGCATAGTTGCCTCCCAAGCAATTGACCCGAGTTCGATTCTCGGCCATCGCAGTTTAGCAATCTTGCTATTTCTTAGCAGACTAGTCAGCCTACGGAATTGAAATCAATATACACAAATGTTACTCTTTAGGTAAAATATAGTTGTTCATTTCTTTTTCGTTCACACATGAATAATTGACATAGATGTAATTTCTTATTCCTTGGCGACATTTCTTGCAAAGAAACCATTTTATGATGGAGTCTCGATGGAAACATGCCGATGTACTTAGTATATCCAATGTACTAGAAAGATTTTGGCTCGTATGTATGTAAGTTAAGCCGATTGCAATAGTTCTGGAAACGCAGAAACTGTTTGCCAGATGTATTTGACAAAAATGGCCAAAACTTGCAAAATTTTCCAGTTCCTCTTTTCCCATACCGGGAATTGAACCCGGGCATCCTGGGTGAGAGCCAGGTATCCTAACCACTAGACAATATGGGATTAAATCGCTTGAAAAATACATATTCAAAATCAATACAACATAATACAATTGTTGTCCTGGTATAAACAGCCTAGGGCAAGGAACTCTTGGATAAGTTAGAAGAGTTTAAATCCCACATCTGTAATGCAAAGAAATTTAGCTAGATCTGATGAGGTCAGGATGGCCGAGCGCTCTAAGGCACCAGACTCAAGAAAATACATATTCAAAAAAAAATACATATTCAAACGCAATACAACGTAATACAATTGTTGACCTGGTATAAATCGCCTATGGCAAGGAACTCTTGAATGAGTTAGAAGAGTTTTAATGTCACATCTGTTGGGCAAAGGAATTTAGGTACACCTGATGTGGTCAGGATGGCCGAGCGGTCTAAGGCGCCAGACTCAAGGACATAAACCTTGCTTCAATAAAAGAAGTTGCAGTATTCTGGTCTTCAATGAAGGCGTGGGTTCAAATCCCACTCCTGACAAACATATAAATATCTGAATACACATGATCATCGCATTGCAACATAATTAGAGAGGTTGTTTTGATATAGTGATAGAGAATGCTTAATGTACCACGATACAAGGTCACCATGTGGTAATACTGGTCGATGTTCTGTAATTTAAAAAGATGTGACAATACGGAAATCATGACGCTAACTTACGTCAAGCGATGGTGGTATAGTGGTTAGCATAGTTGCCTTCCAAGCAATTGACCCGAGTTCGATTCTCGGCCATCGCAGTTTAGCAATCTTGCTATTTCTTAGCAGACTAGTCAGCCTACGGAATTGAAGTCAATATACACAAATGTTACTCTTTAGGTAAAATATAGTTGTTCATTTCTTTTTCGTTCACACATGAATAATTGACATAGATGTAATTTCTTATTCCTTGGCGATATTTCTTGCAAAGAAACCATTTTATGATGGAGTCTCGATGGAAACATGCCGATGTACTTAGTATATCCAATGTACTAGAAAGATTTTGGCTCGTATGTATGTAAGTTAAGCCGATTGCAATAGTTCTGGAAACGCAGAAACTGTTTGCCAGATGTATTTGACAAAAATGGCCAAAACTTGCAAAATTTTCCAGTTCCTCTTTTCCCATACCGGGAATTGAACCCGGGCCTCCTGGGTGAGAGCCAGGTATCCTAACCAGTAGACAATATGGGAGTAAATCTCTTGAAAAATACATATTCCAAATCAATACAACATAATACAATTGTTGTCCTGGTATAAACAGCCTAGGGCAAGGAACTCTTGGATAAGTTAGAAGAGTTTAAATCCCACATCTGTAATGCAAAGGAATTTAGCTAGATCTGATGAGGTCAGGATGGCCGAGCGCTCTAAGGCACCAGACTCAAGAAAATACATATTCAAAAAAATTACATATTCAAACGCAATACAACGTAATACAATTGTTGACCTGGTATAAATCGCCTATGGCAAGGAACTCTTGAATGAGTTAGAAGAGTTTTAATGTCACATCTGTGTGGCAAAGGAATTTAGGTACACCTGATGTGGTCAGGATGGCCGAGCGGTCTAAGGACTAGACTCAAGGACATAAACATTGCTTCAATAAAAGAAGTTGCAGTATTCTGGTCTTCAATGAAGGCGTGGGTTCAAATCCCACTCCTGACAAACATATAAATATCTGAATACACATGATCATCGCATTGCAACATAATTAGAGAGGTTGTTTTGATATAGTGATAGAGAATGCTTAATGTACCACGATACAAGGTCACCAAGTGGTAATACTGGTCGATGTTCTGTAATTTAAAAAGATGTGACAATACGGAAATCATGACGCTAACTTACGTCAAGCGATGGTGGTATAGTGGTTAGCATAGTTGCCTTCCAAGCAATTGACCCGAGTTCGATTCTCGGCCATCGCAGTATAGCAATCTTGCTATTTCTTAGCAGACTAGTCAACCTACGGAATTGAAGTCAATATACACAAATGTTACTCTTTAGGTAAAATATAGTTGTTCATTTCTTTTTCGTTCACACATGAATAATTGACATAGATGTAATTTCTTATTCTTTGGCGATATTTCTTGCAAAGAAACCATTTTATGATGGAGTCTCGATGGAAACATGCCGATGTACTTAGTATATCCAATGTACTAGAAAGATTTTGGCTCGTATGTATGTAAGTTAAGCCGATTGCAATAGTTCTGGAAACGCAGAAACTGTTTGCCAGATGTATTTGACAAAAATGGCCAAAACTTGCAAAATTTTCCAGTTCCTCTTTTCCCATACCGGGAATTGAACCCGGGCCTCCTGGGTGAGAGCCAGGTATCCTAACCAGTAGACAATATCGGAGTAAATCGCAATCGCGAAAAATACATATTCCAAATCAATTCAACATAATACAATTGTTGTCCTGGTATAAACAGCCTAGGGCAAGGAACTCTTGGATAAGTTAGAAGAGTTTAAATCCCACATCTGTAATGCAAAGGAATTTAGCTAGATCTGATGAGGTCAGGATGGCCGAGCGCTCTAAGGCACCAGACTCAAGAAAATACATATTCAAAAAAATACATATTCAAACGCAATACAACGTAATACAATTGTTGACCTGGTATAAATCGCCTATGGCAAGGAACTCTTGAATGAGTTAGAAGAGTTTTAATGTCACATCTGTTGGGCAAAGGAATTTAGGTACACCTGATGTGGTCAGGATGGCCGAGCGGTCTAAGGCGCCAGACTCAAGGACATAAACCTTGCTTCAATAAAAGAAGTTGCAGTATTCTGGTCTTCAATGAAGGCGTGGGTTCAAATCCCACTCCTGACAAACATATAAATATCTGAATACACATGATCATCGCATTGCAACATAATTAGAGAGGTTGTTTTGATATAGTGATAGAGAATGCTTAATGTACCACGATACAAGGTCACCAAGTGGTAATACTGGTCGATGTTCTGTAATTTAAAAAGATGTGACAATACGGAAATCATGACGCTAACTTACGTCAAGCGATGGTGGTATAGTGGTTAGCATAGTTGCCTTCCAAGCAATTGACCCGAGTTCGATTCTCGGCCATCGCAGTTTAGCAATCTTGCTATTTCTTAGCAGACTAGTCAACCTACGGAATTGAAGTCAATATACACAAATGTTACTCTTTAGGAAAAATATAGTTGTTCATTTCTTTTTCGTTCACACATGAATAATTGACATAGATGTAATTTCTTATTCCTTGGTGATATTTCTTGCAAAGAAACCATTTTATGATGGAGTCTCGATGGAAACATGCCGATGTACTTAGTATATCCAATGTACTAGAAAGATTTTGGCTCGTATGTATGTAAGTTAAGCCGATTGCAATAGTTCTGGAAACGCAGAAACTGTTTGCCAGATGTATTTGACAAAAATGGCCAAAACTTGCAAAATTTTCCAGTTCCTCTTTTCCCATACCGGGAATTGAACCCGGGCCTCCTGGGTGAGAGCCAGGTATCCTAACCACTAGACAATATGGGATTAAATCGCTTGAAAAATACATATTCCAAATCAATACAACATAATACAATTGTTGTCCTGGTATAAACAGCCTAGGGCAAGGAACTCTTGGATAAGTTAGAAGAGTTTAAATCCCACATCTGTAATGCAAAGGAATTTAGCTAGATCTGATGAGGTCAGGATGGCCGAGCGCTCTAAGGCACCAGACTCAAGAAAATACATATTCAAAAAAATTACATATTCAAACGCAATACAACGTAATACAATTGTTGACCTGGTATAAATCGCCTATGGCAAGGAACTCTTGAATGAGTTAGAAGAGTTTTAATGTCACATCTGTGTGGCAAAGGAATTTAGGTACACCTGATGTGGTCAGGATGGCCGAGCGGTCTAAGGACTAGACTCAAGGACATAAACATTGCTTTAATAAAAGAAGTTGCAGTATTCTGGTCTTCAATGAAGGCGTGGGTTCAAATCCCACTCCTGACAAACATATAAATATCTGAATACACATGATCATCGCATTGCAACATAATTAGAGAGGTTGTTTTGATATAGTGATAGAGAATGCTTAATGTACCACGATACAAGGTCACCAAGTGGTAATACTGGTCGATGTTCTGTAATTTAAAAAGATGTGACAATACGGAAATCATGACGCTAACTTACGTCAAGCGATGGTGGTATAGTGGTTAGCATAGTTGCCTTCCAAGCAATTGACCCGAGTTCGATTCTCGGCCATCGCAGTATAGCAATCTTGCTATTTCTTAGCAGACTAGTCAACCTACGGAATTGAAGTCAATATACACAAATGTTACTCTTTAGGTAAAATATAGTTGTTCATTTCTTTTTCGTTCACACATGAATAATTGACATAGATGTAATTTCTTATTCTTTGGCGATATTTCTTGCAAAGAAACCATTTTATGATGGAGTCTCGATGGAAACATGCCGATGTACTTAGTATATCCAATGTACTAGAAAGATTTTGGCTCGTATGTATGTAAGTTAAGCCGATTGCAATAGTTCTGGAAACGCAGAAACTGTTTGCCAGATGTATTTGACAAAAATGGCCAAAACTTGCAAAATTTTCCAGTTCCTCTTTTCCCATACCGGGAATTGAACCCGGGCCTCCTGGGTGAGAGCCAGGTATCCTAACCAGTAGACAATATCGGAGTAAATCGCAATCGCGAAAAATACATATTCCAAATCAATTCAACATAATACAATTGTTGTCCTGGTATAAACAGCCTAGGGCAAGGAACTCTTGGATAAGTTAGAAGAGTTTAAATCCCACATCTGTAATGCAAAGGAATTTAGCTAGATCTGATGAGGTCAGGATGGCCGAGCGCTCTAAGGCACCAGACTCAAGAAAATACATATTCAAAAAAATACATATTCAAACGCAATACAACGTAATACAATTGTTGACCTGGTATAAATCGCCTATGGCAAGGAACTCTTGAATGAGTTAGAAGAGTTTTAATGTCACATCTGTTGGGCAAAGGAATTTAGGTACACCTGATGTGGTCAGGATGGCCGAGCGGTCTAAGGCGCCAGACTCAAGGACATAAACCTTGCTTCAATAAAAGAAGTTGCAGTATTCTGGTCTTCAATGAAGGCGTGGGTTCAAATCCCACTCCTGACAAACATATAAATATCTGAATACACATGATCATCGCATTGCAACATAATTAGAGAGGTTGTTTTGATATAGTGATAGAGAATGCTTAATGTACCACGATACAAGGTCACCAAGTGGTAATACTGGTCGATGTTCTGTAATTTAAAAAGATGTGACAATACGGAAATCATGACGCTAACTTACGTCAAGCGATGGTGGTATAGTGGTTAGCATAGTTGCCTTCCAAGCAATTGACCCGAGTTCGATTCTCGGCCATCGCAGTTTAGCAATCTTGCTATTTCTTAGCAGACTAGTCAACCTACGGAATTGAAGTCAATATACACAAATGTTACTCTTTAGGAAAAATATAGTTGTTCATTTCTTTTTCGTTCACACATGAATAATTGACATAGATGTAATTTCTTATTCCTTGGTGATATTTCTTGCAAAGAAACCATTTTATGATGGAGTCTCGATGGAAACATGCCGATGTACTTAGTATATCCAATGTACTAGAAAGATTTTGGCTCGTATGTATGTAAGTTAAGCCGATTGCAATAGTTCTGGAAACGCAGAAACTGTTTGCCAGATGTATTTGACAAAAATGGCCAAAACTTGCAAAATTTTCCAGTTCCTCTTTTCCCATACCGGGAATTGAACCCGGGCCTCCTGGGTGAGAGCCAGGTATCCTAACCACTAGACAATATGGGATTAAATCGCTTGAAAAATACATATTCCAAATCAATACAACATAATACAATTGTTGTCCTGGTATAAACAGCCTAGGGCAAGGAACTCTTGGATAAGTTAGAAGAGTTTAAATCCCACATCTGTAATGCAAAGGAATTTAGCTAGATCTGATGAGGTCAGGATGGCCGAGCGCTCTAAGGCACCAGACTCAAGAAAATACATATTCAAAAAAATTACATATTCAAACGCAATACAACGTAATACAATTGTTGACCTGGTATAAATCGCCTATGGCAAGGAACTCTTGAATGAGTTAGAAGAGTTTTAATGTCACATCTGTTGGGCAAAGGAATTTAGGTACACCTGATGTGGTCAGGATGGCCGAGCGGTCTAAGGCGCCAGACTCAAGGACATAAACCTTGCTTCAATAAAAGAAGTTGCAGTATTCTGGTCTTCAATGAAGGCGTGGGTTCAAAACCCACTCCTGACAAACATATAAATATCTGAATACACATGATCATCGCATTGCAACATAATTAGAGAGGTTGTTTTGATATAGTGATAGAGAATGCTTTATGTACCACGATACAAGGTCACCAAGTGGTAATACTGGTCGATGTTCTGTAATTTAAAAAGATGTGACAATACGGAAATCATGACGCTAACTTACGTCAAGCGATGGTGGTATAGTGGTTAGCATAGTTGCCTTCCAAGCAATTGACCCGAGTTCGATTCTCGGCCATCGCAGTTTAGCAATCTTGCTATTTCTTAGCAGACTAGCCAACCTACGGAATTGAAGTCAATATACACAAATGTTACTCTTTAGGTAAAATATAGTTGTTCATTTCTTTTTCGTTCACACATGAATAATTGACATAGATGTAATTTCTTATTCCTTGGCGATATTTCTTGCAAAGAAACCATTTTATGATGGAGTCTCGATGGAAACATGCCGATGTACTTAGTATATCCAATGTACTAGAAAGATTTTGGCTCGTATGTATGTAAGTTAAGCCGATTGCAATAGTTCTGGAAACGCAGAAACTGTTTGCCAGATGTATTTGACAAAAATGGCCAAAACTTGCAAAATTTTCCAGTTCCTCTTTTCCCATACCGGGAATTGAACCCGGGCCTCCTGGGTGAGAGCCAGGTATCCTAACCAGTAGACAATATGGGAGTAAATCGCTTGAAAAATACATATTCCAAATCAATACAACATAATACAATTGTTGTCCTGGTATAAACAGCCTAGGGCAAGGAACTCTTGGATAAGTTAGAAGAGTTTAAATCCCACATCTGTAATGCAAAGGAATTTAGCTAGATCTGATGAGGTCAGGATGGCCGAGCGCTCGAAGGCACCAGACTCAAGAAAATACATATTCAAAAAAATTACATATTCAAACGCAATACAACGTAATACAATTGTTGACCTGGTATAAATCGCCTATGGCAAGGAACTCTTGAATGAGTTAGAAGAGTTTTAATGTCACATCTGTTGGGCAAAGGAATTCAGGTACAGCTGATGTGGTCAGGACGGCCGAGCGGTCTAAGGCGCCAGACTCAAGGACATAAACCTTGCTTCAATAAAAGAAGTTGCAGTGTTCTGGTCTTCAATGAAGGCGTGGGTTCAAATCCCACTCCTGACAAACATATAAATATCTGAATACACATGATCATCGCATTGCAACATAATTAGAGAGGTTGTTTTGATATAGTGATAGAGAATGCTTTATGTACCACGATACAAGGTCACCAAGTGGTAATACTGGTCGATGTTCTGTAATTTAAAAAGATGTGACAATACGGAAATCATGACGCTAACTTACGTCAAGCGATGGTGGTATAGTGGTTAGCATAGTTGCCTTCCAAGCAATTGACCCGAGTTCGATTCTCGGCCATCGCAGTTTAGCAATCTTGCTATTTCTTAGCAGACTAGTCAACCTACGGAATTGAAGTCAATATACACAAATGTTACTCTTTAGGTAAAATATAGTTGTTCATTTCTTTTTCGTTCACACATGAATAATTGACATAGATGTAATTTCTTATTCCTTGGCGATATCTCTTGCAAAGAAACCATTTTATGATGGAGTCTCGATGGAAACATGCCGATGTACTTAGTATATCCAATGTACTAGAAAGATTTTGGCTCGTATGTATGTAAGTTAAGCCGATTGCAATAGTTCTGGAAACGCAGAAACTGTTTGCCAGATGTATTTGACAAAAATGGCCAAAACTTGCAAAATTTTCCAGTTCCTCTTTTCCCATACCGGGAATTGAACCCGGGCCTCCTGGGTGAGAGCCAGGTATCCTAACCACTAGACAATATGGGATTAAATCGCTTGAAAAATACATATTCCAAATCAATACAACATAATACAATTGTTGTCCTGGTATAAACAGCCTAGGGCAAGGAACTCTTGGATAAGTTAGAAGAGTTTAAATCCCACATCTGTAATACAAAGGAATTTAGCTAGATCTGATGAGGTCAGGATGGCCGAGCGCTCTAAGGCACCAGACTCAAGAAAATACATATTCAAAAAAAAATACATATTCAAACGCAATACAACGTAATACAATTGTTGACCTGGTAAAAATCGCCTAAGGCAAGGAACTCTTGAATGAGTTAGAAGAGTTTTAATGTCACATCTGTTGGGCAAAGGAATTTAGGTACACCTGATGTGGTCAGGATGGCCGAGCGGTCTAAGGCGCCAGACTCAAGGATATAATCCTTGCTTCAATAAAAGAAGTTGCAGTATTCTGGTCTTCAATGAAGGCGTGGGTTCAAATCCCACTCCTGACAAACATATAAATATCTGAAAACATATGATCATCGCATTGCAACATAATTAGAGAGGTTGCTTTGATATAGTGATAGAGAATGCTTAATGTACCACGATACAAGGTCACCAAGTGGTAATACTGGTCGATGTTCTGTAATTTAAAAAGATGTGACAATACGGAAATCATGACGCTAACTCCCGTCAAGCGATGGTGGTATAGTGGTTAGCATAGTTGCCTTCCAAGTAATTGACCCGAGTTCGATTCTCGGCCATCGCAGTTTAGCAATCTTGCTATTTCTTAGCAGACTAGTCAACCTACGGAATTGAAGTCAATTTACACAAATGTTACTCTTTAGGTAAAATATAGTTGTTCATTTCTTTTTCGTTCACACATGAATAATTGACATAGATGTAATTTCTTATTCTTTGGCGATATTTCTTGCAAAGAAACCATTTTATGATGGAGTCTCGATGGAAACATGCCGATGTACTTAGTATATCCAATGTACTAGAAAGATTTTGGCTCGTATGTATGTAAGTTAAGCCGATTGCAATAGTTCTGGAAACGCAGAAACTGTTTGCCAGATGTATTTGACAAAAATGGCCAAAACTTGCAAAATTTTCTAGTTCCTCTTTTCCCATACCGGGAATTGAACCCGGGCCTCCTGGGTGAGAGCCAGGTATCCTAACCAGTAGACAATATGGGAGTAAATCGCTTGAAAAATACATATTCCAAATCAATACAACATAATACAATTGTTGTCCTGGTATAAACAGCCTAGGGCAAGGAACTCTTGGATAAGTTAGAAGAGTTTAAATCCCACATCTGTAATGCAAAGGAATTTAGCTAGATCTGATGAGGTCAGGATGGCCGAGCGCTCTAAGGCACCAGACTCAAGAAAATACATATTCAAAAAAATTACATATTCAAACGCAATACAACGTAATACAATTGTTGACCTGGTATAAATAGCCTATGGCAAGGAACTCTTGAATGAGTTAGAAGAGTTTTAATGTCACATCTGTTGGGCAAAGGAATTTAGGTACACCTGATGTGGTCAGGATGGCCAAGCGGTCTAAGGCGCCAGACTCAAGGACATAAACCTTGCTTCAATAAAAGAAGTTGCAGTATTCTGGTCTTCAATGAAGGCGTGGGTTCAAATCCCACTCCTGACAAACATATAAATTTCTGAATACACATGATCATCGCATTGCAACATAATTAGAGAGGTTGTTTTGATATAGTGATAGAGAATGCTTAATGTACCACGATACAAGGTCACCAAGTGGTAATACTGGTCGATGTACTGTAATTTAAAATGATGTGACGATACGGAAATCATGACGCTAACTCACGTCAAGCGATGGTGGTATAGTGGTTAGCATAGTTGCCTTCCAAGCAGTTGACCCGAGTTCGATTCTCGGCCATCGCAGTTTAGCATTCTTGCTATTTCTTAGCAGACTAGTCAACCTACGGAATTGAAGTCAATATACACAAATGTTACTCTTTAGGTAAAATATAGTTGTTCATTTCTTTTTCGTTCACACATGAATAATTGACATAGATGTAATTTCTTATTCCTTGGCGATATTTCTTGCAAAGAAACCATTTTATGATGGAGTCTCGATGGAAACATGCCGATGTACTTAGTATATCCAATGTACTAGAAAGATTTTGGCTCGTATGTATGTAAGTTAAGCCGATTGCAATAGTTCTGGAAACGCAGAAACTGTTTGCCAGATGTATTTGACAAAAATGGCCAAAACTTGCAAAATTTTCCAGTTCCTCTTTTCCCATACCGGGAATTGAACCCGGGCCTCCTGGGTGAGAGCCAGATATCCTAACCACTAGACAATATGGGATTGAATCGCTTGAAAAATACATATTCCAAATCAATACAACATAATACAATTGTTGTCCTGGTATAAACAGCCTAGGGCAAGGAACTCTTGGATAAGTTATAAGAGTTTAAATCCCACATCTGTAATGCAAAGGAATTTAGCTAGATCTGATGAGGTCAGGATGGCCGAGCGCTCTAAGGCACCAGACTCAAGAAAATACATATTCAAAAAAAATACATATTCAAACGCAATACAACGTAATACAATTGTTGACCTGGTAAAAATCGCCTAAGGCAAGGAACTCTTGAATGAGTTAGAAGAGTTTTAATGTCACATCTGTTGGGCAAAGGAATTTAGGTACACCTGATGTGGTCAGGATGGCCGAGCGGTCTAAGGCGCCAGACTCAAGGACATAATCCTTGCTTCAATAAAAGAAGTTGCAGTATTCTGGTCTTCAATGAAGGCGTGGGTTCAAATCCCACTCCTGAAAAACATATAAATATCTGAAAACACATGATCATCGCATTGCAACATAATTAGAGAGGTTGCTTTGATATAGTGATAGAGAATGCTTAATGTACCACGATACAAGGTCACCAAGTGGTAATACTGGTCGATGTTCTGTAATTTAAAAAGATGTGACAATACGGAAATCATGACGCTAACTCCCGTCAAGCGATGGTGGTATAGTGGTTAGCATAGTTGCCTTCCAAGCAATTGACCCGAGTTCGATTCTCGGCCATCGCAGTTTAGCAATCTTGCTATTTCTTAGCAGACTAGTCAACCTACGGAATTGAAGTCAATTTACACAAATGTTACTCTTTAGGTAAAATATAGTTGTTCATTTCTTTTTCGTTCACACATGAATAATTGACATAGATGTAATTTCTTATTCTTTGGCGATATTTCTTGCAAAGAAACCATTTTATGATGGAGTCTCGATGGAAACATGCCGATGTACTTAGTATATCCAATGTACTAGAAAGATTTTGGCTCGTATGTATGTAAGTTAAGCCGATTGCAATAGTTCTGGAAACGCAGAAACTGTTTGCCAGATGTATTTGACAAAAATGGCAAAAACTTGCAAAATTTTCCACTTCCTCTTTTCCCATACCGGGAATTGAACCCGGGCCTACTGGGTGAGAGCCAGGTATCCTAACCACTAGACAATATGGGATTAAATCGCTTGAAAAATACATATTCCAAATCAATACAACATAATACAATTGTTGTCCTGGTATAAACAGCCTAGGGCAAGGAACTCTTGGATAAGTTAGAAGAGTTTAAATCCCACATCTGTAATGCAAAGGAATTTAGCTAGATCTGATGAGGTCAGGATGGCCGAGCGCTCTAAGGCACCAGACTCAAGAAAATACATATTCAAAAAAAATACATATTCAAACGCAATACAACGTAATACAATTGTTGACCTGGTAAAAATCGCCTAAGGCAAGGAACTCTTGAATGAGTTAGAAGAGTTTTAATGTCACATCTGTTGGGCAAAGGAATTTAGGTACACCTGATGTGGTCAGGATGGCCGGGCGGTCTAAGGCGCCAGACTCAAGGACATAATCCTTGCTTCAATAAAAGAAGTTGCAGTATTCTGGTCTTCAATGAAGGCGTGGGTTCAAATCCCACTCCTGACAAACATATAAATATCTGAAAACACATGATCATCGCATTGCAACATAATTAGAGAGGTTGCTTTGATATAGTGATAGAGAATGCTTAATGTACCACGATACAAGGTCACCAAGTGGTAATACTGGTCGATGTTCTGTAATTTAAAAAGATGTGACAATACGGAAATCATGACGCTAACTTCCGTCAAGCGATGGTGGTATAGTGGTTAGCATAGTTGCCTTCCAAGCAATTGACCCGAGTTCGATTCTCGGCCATCGCAGTTTAGCAATCTTGCTATTTCTTAGCAGACTAGTCAACCTACGGAATTGAAGTCAATATACACAAATGTTACTCTTTAGGTAAAATATAGTTGTTCATTTCTTTTTCGTTCACACATGAATAATTGACATAGATGTAATTTCTTATTCCTTGGCGATATTTCTTGCAAAGAAACCATTTTATGATGGAGTCTCGATGGAAACATGCCGATGTACTTAGTATATCCAATGTACTAGAAAGATTTTGGCTCGTATGTATGTAAGTTAAGCCGATTGCAATAGTTCTGGAAACGCAGAAACTGTTTGCCAGATGTATTTGACAAAAATGGCCAAAACTTGCAAAATTTTCCACTTCCTCTTTTCCCATACCGGGAATTTAACCCGGGCCTCCTGGGTGAGAGCCAGGTATCCTAACCACTAGACAATATGGGATTAAATCGCTTGAAAAATACATATTCCAAATCAATACAACATAATACAATTGTTGTCCTGGTAAAAACAGCCTAGGGCAAGGAACTCTTGGATAAGTTAGAAGAGTTTAAATCCCACATCTGTAATGCAAAGGAATTTAGCTAGATCTGATGAGGTCAGGATGGCCGAGCGCTCTAAGGCACCAGACTCAAGAAAATACATATTCAAAAAAAATACATATTCAAACGCAATACAACGTAATACAATTGTTGACCTGGTAAAAATCGCCTAAGGCAAGGAACTCTTGAATGAGTTAGAAGAGTTTTAATGTCACATCTGTTGGGCAAAGGAATTTAGGTACACCTGATGTGGTCAGGATGGCCGAGCGGTCTAAGGCGCCAGACTCAAGGACATAATCCTTGCTTCAATAAAAGAAGTTGCAGTATTCTGGTCTTCAATGAAGGCGTGGGTTCAAATCCCACTCCTGACAAACATATAAATATCTGAAAACACATGATCATCGCATTGCAACATAATTAGAGAGGTTGCTTTGATATAGTGATAGAGAATGCTTAATGTACCACGATACAAGGTCACCAAGTGGTAATACTGGTCGATGTTCTGTAATTTAAAAAGATGTGACAATACGGAAATCATGACGCTAACTCCCGTCAAGCGATGGTGGTATAGTGGTTAGCATAGTTGCCTTCCAAGCAATTGACCCGAGTTCGATTCTCGGCCATCGCAGTTTAGCAATCTTGCTATTTCTTAGCAGACTAGTCAACCTACGGAATTGAAGTCAATATACACAAATGTTACTCTTTAGGTAAAATATAGTTGTTCATTTCTTTTTCGTTCACACATGAATAATTGACATAGATGTAATTTCTTATTCCTTGGCGATATTTCTTGCAAAGAAACCATTTTATGATGGAGTCTCGATGGAAACATGCCGATGTACTTAGTATATCCAATGTACTAGAAAGATTTTGGCTCGTATGTATGTAAGTTAAGCCGATTGCAATAGTTCTGGAAACGCAGAAACTGTTTGCCAGATGTATTTGACAAAAATGGCCAAAACTTGCAAAATTTTCCACTTCCTCTTTTCCCATACCGGGAATTGAACCCGGGCCTCCTGGGTGAGAGCCAGGTATCCTAACCACTAGACAATATGGGATTAAATCGCTTGAAAAATACATATTCCAAATCAATACAACATAATACAATTGTTGTCCTGGTAAAAACAGCCTAGGGCAAGGAACTCTTGGATAAGTTAGAAGAGTTTAAATCCCACATCTGTAATGCAAAGGAATTTAGCTAGATCTGATGAGGTCAGGATGGCCGAGCGCTCTAAGGCACCAGACTCAAGAAAATACATATTCAAAAAAAATACATATTCAAACGCAATACAACGTAATACAATTGTTGACCTGGTAAAAATCGCCTAAGGCAAGGAACTCTTGAATGAGTTAGAAGAGTTTTAATGTCACATCTGTTGGGCAAAGGAATTTAGGTACACCTGATGTGGTCAGGATGGCCGAGCGGTCTAAGGCGCCAGACTCAAGGACATAATCTTTGCTTCA
Organism: Daphnia pulex; assembly: GCF_021134715.1. Taxonomy (NCBI): domain Eukaryota; kingdom Metazoa; phylum Arthropoda; class Branchiopoda; order Diplostraca; family Daphniidae; genus Daphnia; species Daphnia pulex. Next base: position 875,076 of record NC_060024.1, on the reverse strand, counting down.
ATAAAAGAAGTTGCAGTATTCTGGTCTTCAATGAAGGCGTGGGTTCAAATCCCACTCCTGACAAACATATAAATATCTGAAAACACATGATCATCGCATTGCAACATAATTAGAGAGGTTGCTTTGATATAGTGATAGAGAATGCTTAATGTACCACGATACAAGGTCACCAAGTGGTAATACTGGTCGATGTTCTGTAATTTAAAAAGATGTGACAATACGGAAATCATGACGCTAACTTACGTCAAGCGATGGTGGTATAGTGGTTAGCATAGTTGCCTTCCAAGCAATTGACCCGAGTTCGATTCTCGGCCATCGCAGTTTAGCAATCTTGCTATTTCTTAGCAGACTAGTCAACCTACGGAATTGAAGTCAATTTACACAAATGTTATTCTTTAGGTAAAATATAGTTGTTCATTTCTTTTTCGTTCACACATGAATAATTGACATAGATGTAATTTCTTATTCTTTGGCGATATTTCTTGCAAAGAAACCATTTTATGATAGAGTCGCGATGGAAACATGCCGATGTACTTAGTATATCCAATGTACTAGAAAGATTTTGGCTCGTATGTATGTAAGTTAAGCCGATTGCAATAATTCTGGAAACGCAGAAACTGTTTGCCAGATGTATTTGACAAAAATGGCCAAAACTTGCAAAATTTTCCACTTCCTCTTTTCCCATACCGGGAATTGAACCCGGGCCTCCTGGGTGAGAGCCAGGTATCCTAACCACTAGACAATATGGGATTAAATCGCTTGAAAAATACATATTCCAAATCAATACAACATAATACAATTGTTGTCCTGGTATAAACAGCCTAGGGCAAGGAACTCTTGGATAAGTTAGAAGAGTTTAAATTCCACATCTGTAATGCAAAGAAATTTAGCTAGATCTGATGAGGTCAGGATGGCCGAGCGCTCTAAGGCACCAGACTCAAGAAAATACATATTCAAAAAAAAATACATATTCAAACGCAATACAACGTAATACAATTGTTGACCTGGTATAAATCGCCTATGGCAAGGAACTTTTGAATGAGTTAGAAGAGTTTTAATGTCGCATCTGTTGGGCAAAGGAATTTAGGTACACCTGATGTGGTCAGGATGGCCGAGCGGTCTAAGGCGCCAGACTCAAGGACATAATCCTTGCTTCAATAAAAGAAGTTGTAGTGTTCTGGTCTTCAATGAAGGCGTGGGTTCAAATCCCACTCCTGACAAACATATAAATATCTGAATACACATGATCATCGCATTGCAACATAATTAGAGAGGTTGTTTTGATATAGTGATAGAGAATGCTTAATGTACCACGATACAAGGTCACCAAGTGGTAATACTGGTCGATGTTCTGTAATTTAAAAAGATGTGACAATACGGAAATCATGACGCTAACTCCCGTCAAGCGATGGTGGTATAGTGGTTAGCATAGTTGCCTTCCAAGCAATTGACCCGAGTTCGATTATCGGCCATCGCAGTTTAGCAATCTTGCTATTTCTTAGCAGACTAGTCAACCTACGGAATTGAAGTCAATATACACAAATGTTACTCTTTAGGTAAAATATAGTTGTTCATTTCTTTTTCGTTCACACATGAATAATTGACATAGATGTAATTTCTTATTCCTTGGCGATATTTCTTGCAAAGAAACCATTTTATGATGGAGTCTCGATGGAAACATGCCGATGTACTTAGTATATCCAATGTACTAGAAAGATTTTGGCTCGTATGTATGTAAGTTAAGCCGATAGCAATAGTTCTGGAAACGCAGAAACTGTTTGCCAGATGTATTTGACAAAAATGGCCAAAACTTGCAAAATTTTCCAGTTCCTCTTTTCCCATACCGGGAATTGAACCCGGGCCTCCTGGGTGAGAGCCAGGTATCCTAACCACTAGACAATATGGGATTAAATCGCTTGAAAAATACATATTCCAAATCAATACAACATAATACAATTGTTGTCCTGGTATAAACAGCCTAGGGCAAGGAACTCTTGGATAAGTTAGAAGAGTTTAAATCCCACATCTGTAATGCAAAGGAATTTAGCTAGATCTGATGAGGTCAGGATGGCCGAGCGCTCTAAGGCACCAGACTCAAGAAAATACATATTCAAAAAAAATACATATTCAAACGCAATACAACGTAATACAATTGTTGACCTGGTAAAAATCGCCTAAGGCAAGGAACTCTTGAATGAGTTAGAAGAGTTTTAATGTCACATCTGTTGGGCAAAGGAATTTAGGTACACCTGATGTGGTCAGGATGGCCGAGCGGTCTAAGGCGCCAGACTCAAGGACATAATCCTTGCTTCAATAAAAGAAGTTGCAGTATTCTGGTCTTCAATGAAGGCGTGGGTTCAAATCCCACTCCTGACAAACATATAAATATCTGAAAACACATGATCATCGCATTGCAACATAATTAGAGAGGTTGCTTTGATATAGTGATAGAGAATGCTTAATGTACCACGATACAAGGTCACCAAGTGGTAATACTGGTCGATGTTCTGTAATTTAAAAAGATGTGACAATACGGAAATCATGACGCTAACTTACGTCAAGCGATGGTGGTATAGTGGTTAGCATAGTTGCCTCCCAAGCAATTGACCCGAGTTCGATTCTCGGCCATCGCAGTTTAGCAATCTTGCTATTTCTTAGCAGACTAGTCAACCTACGGAATTGAAGTCAATGTACACAAATGTTACTCTTTAGGTAAAATATAGTTGTTCATTTCTTTTTCGTTCACACATGAATAATTGACATAGATGTAATTTCTTATTCTTTGGCGATATTTCTTGCAAAGAAACCATTTTATGATGGAGTCTCGATGGAAACATGCCGATGTACTTAGTATATCCAATGTACTAGAAAGATTTTGGCTCGTATGTATGTAAGTTAAGCCGATTGCAATAGTTCTGGAAACGCAGAAACTGTTTGCCAGATGTATTTGACAAAAATGGCCAAAACTTGCAAAATTTTCCACTTCCTCTTTTCCCATACCGGGAATTGAACCCGGGCCTCCTGGGTGAGAGCCAGGTATCCTAACCACTAGACAATATGGGATTAAATCGCTTGAAAAATACATATTCCAAATCAATACAACATAATACAATTGTTGTCCTGGTATAAACAGCCTAGGGCAAGGAACTCTTGGATAAGTTAGAAGAGTTTAAATCCCACATCTGTAATGCAAAGGAATTTAGCTAGATCTGATGAGGTCAGGATGGCCGAGCGCTCTAAGGCACCAGACTCAAGAAAATACATATTCAAAAAAAATACATATTCAAACGCAATACAACGTAATACAATTGTTGACCTGGTAAAAATCGCCTAAGGCAAGGAACTCTTGAATGAGTTAGAAGAGTTTTAATGTCACATCTGTTGGGCAAAGGAATTTAGGTACACCTGATGTGGTCAGGATGGCCGAGCGGTCTAAGGCGCCAGACTCAAGGACATAATCCTTGCTTCAATAAAAGAAGTTGCAGTATTCTGGTCTTCAATGAAGGCGTGGGTTCAAATCCCACTCCTGACAAACATATAAATATCTGAAAAACACATGATCATCGCATTGCAACATAATTAGAGAGGTTGCTTTGATATAGTGATAGAGAATGCTTAATGTACCACGATACAAGGTCACCAAGTGGTAATACTGGTCGATGTTCTGTAATTTAAAAAGATGTGACAATACGGAAATCATGACGCTGACTTACGTCAAACGATGGTGGTATAGTGGTTAGCATAGTTGCCTTCCAAGCAATTGACCCGAGTTCGATTCTCGGCCATCGCAGTTTAGCAATCTTGCTATTTCTTAGCAGACTAGTCAACCTACGGAATTGAAGTCAATTTACACAAATGTTACTCTTTAGGTAAAATATAGTTGTTCATTTCTTTTTCGTTCACACATGAATAATTGACATAGATGTAATTTCTTATTCTTTGGCGATATTTCTTGCAAAGAAACCATTTTATGATGGAGTCTCGATGGAAACATGCCGATGTACTTAGTATATCCAATGTACTAGAAAGATTTTGGCTCGTATGTATGTAAGTTAAGCCGATTGCAATAGTTCTGGAAACGCAGAAACTGTTTGCCAGATGTATTTGACAAAAATGGCCAAAACTTGCAAAATATTCCAGTTCCTCTTTTCCCATACCGGGAATTGAACCCGGGCCTCCTGGGTGAGAGCCAGGTATCCTAACCACTAGACAATATGGGATTAAATCGCTTGAAAAATACATATTCCAAATCAATACAACATAATACAATTGTTGTCCTGGTATAAACAGCCTAGGGCAAGGAACTCTTGGATAAGTTAGAAGAGTTTAAATTCCACATCTGTAATGCAAAGAAATTTAGCTAGATCTGATGAGGTCAGGATGGCCGAGCGCTCTAAGGCACCAGACTCAAGAAAATACATATTCAAAAAAAATACATATTCAAACGCAATACAACGTAATACAATTGTTGACCTGGTATAAATCGCCTATGGCAAGGAACTTTTGAATGAGTTAGAAGAGTTTTAATGTCGCATCTGTTGGGAAAAGGAATTTAGGTACACCTGATGTGGTCAGGATGGCCGAGCGGTCTAAGGCGCCAGACTCAAGGACATAATCCTTGCTTCAATAAAAGAAGTTGCAGTGTTCTGGTCTTCAATGAAGGCGTGGGTTCAAATCCCACTCCTGACAAACATATAAATATCTGAATACACATGATCATCCCATTGCAACATAATTAGAGAGGTTGTTTTGATATAGTGATAGAGAATGCTTAATGTACCACGATACAAGGTCACCAAGTGGTAATACTGGTCGATGTTCTGTAATTTAAAAAGATGTGACAATACGGAAATCATGACGCTAACTCCCGTCAAGCGATGGTGGTATAGTGGTTAGCATAGTTGCCTTCCAAGCAATTGACCCGAGTTCGATTCTCGGCCATCGCAGTTAAGCAATCTTGCTATTTCTTAGCAGACTAGTCAACCTACGGAATTGAAGTCAATATACACAAATGTTACTCTTTAGGTAAAATATAGTTGTTCATTTCTTTTTCGTTCACACATGAATAATTGACATAGATGTAATTTCTTATTCCTTGGCGATATTTCTTGCAAAGAAACCATTTTATGATGGAGTCTCGATGGAAACATGCCGATGTACTTAGTATATCCAATGTACTAGAAAGATTTTGGCTCGTATGTATGTAAGTTAAGCCGATTGCAATAGTTCTGGAAACGCAGAAACTGTTTGCCAGATGTATTTGACAAAAATGGCCAAAACTTGCAAAATTTTCCAGTTCCTCTTTTCCCATACCGGGAATTGAACCCGGGCCTCCTGGGTGAGAGCCAGGTATCCTAACCACTAGACAATATGGGATTAAATCGCTTGAAAAATACATATTCCAAATCAATACAACATAATACAATTGTTTTCCTGGTATAAACAGCCTAGGGCAAGGAACTCTTGGATAAGTTAGAAGAGTTTAAATCCCACATCTGTAATGCAAAGGAATTTAGCTAGATCTGATGAGGTCAGGATGGCCGAGCGCTCTAAGGCGCCAGACTCAAGAAAATACATATTCAAAAAAAATACATATTCAAACGCAATACAACGTAATACAATTGTTGACCTGGTAAAAATCGCCTAAGGCAAGGAACTCTTGAATGAGTTAGAAGAGTTTTAATGTCACATCTGTTGGGCAAAGGAATTTAGATACACCTGATGTGGTCAGGATGGCCGAGCGGTCTAAGGCGCCAGACTCAAGGACATAATCCTTGCTTCAATAAAAGAAGTTGCAGTATTCTGGTCTTCAATGAAGGCGTGGGTTCAAATCCCACTCCTGACAAACATATAAATATCTGAAAACACATGATCATCGCATTGCAACATAATTAGAGAGGTTGCTTTGATATAGTGATAGAGAATGCTTAATGTACCACGATACAAGGTCACCAAGTGGTAATACTGGTCGATGTTCTGTAATTTAAAAAGATGTGACAATACGGAAATCATGACGCTAACTCCCGTCAAGCGATGGTGGTATAGTGGTTGGCATAGTTGCCTTCCAAGCAATTGACCCGAGTTCGATTCTCGGCCATCGCAGTTTAGCAATCTTGCTATTTCTTAGCAGACTAGTCAACCTACGGAATTGAAGTCAATATACACAAATGTTACTCTTTAGGTAAAATATAGTTGTTCATTTCTTTTTCGTTCACACATGAATAATTGACATAGATGTAATTTCTTATTCCTTGGCGATATTTCTTGCAAAGAAACCATTTTATGATGGAGTCTCGATGGAAACATGCCGATGTACTTAGTATATCCAATGTACTAGAAAGATTTTGGCTCGTATGTATGTAAGTTAAGCCGATTGCAATAGTTCTGGAAACGCAGAAACTGTTTGCCAGATGTATTTAACAAAAATGGCCAAAACTTGCAAAATTTTCCAGTTCCTCTTTTCCCATACCGGGAATTGAACCCGGGCCTCCTGGGTGAGAGCCAGGTATCCTAACCACTAGACAATATGGGATTAAATCGCTTGAAAAATACATATTCCAAATCAATACAACATAATACAATTGTTGTCCTGGTATAAACAGCCTAGGGCAAGGAACTCTTGGATAAGTTAGAAGAGTTTAAATCCCACATCTGTAATGCAAAGGAATTTAGCTAGATCTGATGAGGTCAGGATGGCCGAGCGCTCTAAGGCACCAGACTCAAGAAAATACATATTCAAAAAAAATACATATTCAAACGCAATACAACGTAATACAATTGTTGACCTGGTAAAAATCGCCTAAGGCAAGGAACTCTTGAATGAGTTAGAAGAGTTTTAATGTCACCTCTGTTGGGCAAAGGAATTTAGGTACACCTGATGTGGTCAGGATGGCCGAGCGGTCTAAGGCGCCAGACTCAAGGACATAATCCTTGCTTCAATAAAAGAAGTTGCAGTATTCTGGTCTTCAATGAAGGCGTGGGTTCAAATCCCACTCCTGACAAACATATAAATATCTGAAAACACATGATCATCGCATTGCAACATAATTAGAGAGGTTGCTTTGATATAGTGATAGAGAATGCTTAATGTACCACGATACAAGGTCACCAAGTGGTAATACTGGTCGATGTTCTGTAATTTAAAAAGATGTGACAATACGGAAATCATGACGCTAACTCCCGTCAAGCGATGGTGGTATAGTGGTTGGCATAGTTGCCTTCCAAGCAATTGACCCGAGTTCGATTCTCGGCCATCGCAGTTTAGCAATCTTGCTATTTCTTAGCAGACTAGTCAACCTACGGAATTGAAGTCAATATACACAAATGTTACTCTTTAGGTAAAATATAGTTGTTCATTTCTTTTTCGTTCACACATGAAAAATTGACATAGATGTAATTTCTTATTCCTTGGCGATATTTCTTGCAAAGAAACCATTTTATGATGGAGTCTCGATGGAAACATGCCGATGTACTTAGTATATCCAATGTACTAGAAAGATTTTGGCTCGTATGTATGTAAGTTAAGCCGATTGCAATAGTTCTGGAAACGCAGAAACTGTTTGCCAGATGTATTTAACAAAAATGGCCAAAACTTGCAAAATTTTCCAGTTCCTCTTTTCCCATACCGGGAATTGAACCCGGGCCTCCTGGGTGAGAGCCAGGTATCCTAACCACTAGACAATATGGGATTAAATCGCTTGAAAAATACATATTCCAAATCAATACAACATAATACAATTGTTGTCCTGGTATAAACAGCCTAGGGCAAGGAACTCTTGGATAAGTTAGAAGAGTTTAAATCCCACATCTGTAATGCAAAGGAATTTAGCTAGATCTGATGAGGTCAGGATGGCCGAGCGCTCTAAGGCACCAGACTCAAGAAAATACATATTCAAAAAAAATACATATTCAAACGCAATACAACGTAATACAATTGTTGACCTGGTAAAAATCGCCTAAGGCAAGGAACTCTTGAATGAGTTAGAAGAGTTTTAATGTCACATCTGTTGGGCAAAGGAATTTAGGTACACCTGATGTGGTCAGGATGGCCGAGCGGTCTAAGGCGCCAGACTCAAGGACATAATCCTTGCTTCAATAAAAGAAGTTGCAGTATTCTGGTCTTCAATGAAGGCGTGGGTTCAAATCCCACTCCTGACAAACATATAAATATCTGAAAACACATGATCATCGCATTGCAACATAATTAGAGAGGTTGCTTTGATATAGTGATAGAGAATGCTTAATGTACCACGATACAAGGTCACCAAGTGGTAATACTGGTCGATGTTCTGTAATTTAAAAAGATGTGACAATACGGAAATCATGACGCTAACTTACGTCAAGCGATGGTGGTATAGTGGTTAGCATAGTTGCCTTCCAAGCAATTGACCCGAGTTCGATTCTCGGCCATCGCAGTTTAGCAATCTTGCTATTTCTTAGCAGACTAGTCAACCTACGGAATTGAAGTCAATTTACACAAATGTTACTCTTTAGGTAAAATATAGTTGTTCATTTCTTTTTCGTTCACACATGAATAATTGACATAGATGTAATTTCTTATTCTTTGGCGATATTTCTTGCAAAGAAACCATTTTATGATGGAGTCTCGATGGAAACATGCCGATGTACTTAGTATATCCAATGTACTAGAAAGATTTTGGCTCGTATGTATGTAAGTTAAGCCGATTGCAATAGTTCTGGAAACGCAGAAACTGTTTGCCAGATGTATTTGACAAAAATGGCCAAAACTTGCAAAATTTTCCAGTTCCTCTTTTCCCATACCGGGAATTGAACCCGGGCCTCCTGGGTGAGAGCCAGGTATCCTAACCACTAGACAATATGGGATTAAATCGCTTGAAAAATACATATTCCAAATCAATACAACATAATACAATTGTTGTCCTGGTATAAACAGCCTAGGGCAAGGAACTCTTGGATAAGTTAGAAGAGTTTAAATCCCACATCTGTAATGCAAAGGAATTTAGCTAGATCTGATGAGGTCAGGATGGCCGAGCGCTCTAAGGCACCAGACTCAAGAAAATACATATTCAAAAAAAATACATATTCAAACGCAATACAACGTAATACAATTGTTGACCTGGTAAAAATCGCCTAAGGCAAGGAACTCTTGAATGAGTTAGAAGAGTTTTAATGTCACATCTGTTGGGCAAAGGAATTTAGGTACACCTGATGTGGTCAGGATGGCCGAGCGGTCTAAGGCGCCAGACTCAAGGACATAATCCTTGCTTCAATAAAAGAAGTTGCAGTATTCTGGTCTTCAATGAAGGCGTGGGTTCAAATCCCACTCCTGACAAACATATAAATATCTGAAAACACATGATCATCGCATTGCAACATAATTAGAGAGGTTGCTTTGATATAGTGATAGAGAATGCTTAATGTACCACGATACAAGGTCACCAAGTGGTAATACTGGTCGATGTTCTGTAATTTAAAAAGATGTGACAATACGGAAATCATGACGCTAATTTACGTCAAGCGATGGTGGTATAGTGGTTAGCATAGTTGCCTTCCAAGCAATTGACCCGAGTTCGATTCTCGGCCATCGCAGTTTAGCAATCTTGCTATTTCTTAGCAGACTAGTCAGCCTACGGAATTGAAGTCAATTTACACAAATGTTACTCTTTAGGTAAAATATAGTTGTTCATTTCTTTTTCGTTCACACATGAATAATTGACATAGATGTAATTTCTTATTCTTTGGCGATATTTCTTGCAAAGAAACCATTTTATGATGGAGTCTCGATGGAAACATGCCGATGTACTTAGTATATCCAATGTACTAGAAAGATTTTGGCTCGTATGTATGTAAGTTAAGCCGATTGCAATAGTTCTGGAAACGCAGAAACTGTTTGCCAGATGTATTTGACAAAAATGGCCAAAACTTGCAAAATTTTCCAGTTCCTCTTTTCCCATACCGGGAATTGAAACCGGGCCTCCTGGGTGAGAGCCAGGTATCCTAACCACTAGACAATATGGGATTAAATCGCTTGAAAAATACATATTCCAAATCAATACAACATAATACAATTGTTTTCCTGGTATAAACAGCCTAGGGCAAGGAACTCTTGGATAAGTTAGAAGAGTTTAAATCCCACATCTGTAATGCAAAGGAATTTAGCTAGATCTGATGAGGTCAGGATGGCCGAGCGCTCTAAGGCACCAGACTCAAGAAAATACATATTCAAAAAAAATACATATTCAAACGCAATACAACGTAATACAATTGTTGACCTGGTAAACATCGCCTAAGGCAAGGAACTCTTGAATGAGTTAGAAGAGTTTTAATGTCACATCTGTTGGGCAAAGGAATTTAGATACACCTGATGTGGTCAGGATGGCCGAGCGGTCTAAGGCGCCAGACTCAAGGACATAATCCTTGCTTCAATAAAAGAAGTTGCAGTATTCTGGTCTTCAATGAAGGCGTGGGTTCAAATCCCACTCCTGACAAACATATAAATATCTGAAAACACATGATCATCGCATTGCAACATAATTAGAGAGGTTGCTTTGATATAGTGATAGAGAATGCTTAATGTACCACGATACAAGGTCACCAAGTGGTAATACTGGTCGATGTTCTGTAATTTAAAAAGATGTGACAATACGGAAATCATGACGCTAACTCCCGTCAAGCGATGGTGGTATAGTGGTTGGCATAGTTGCCTTCCAAGCAATTGACCCGAGTTCGATTCTCGGCCATCGCAGTTTAGCAATCTTGCTATTTCTTAGCAGACTAGTCAACCTACGGAATTGAAGTCAATTTACACAAATGTTACTCTTTAGGTAAAATATAGTTGTTCATTTCTTTTTCGTTCACACATGAATAATTGACATAGATGTAATTTCTTATTCTTTGGCGATATTTCTTGCAAAGAAACCATTTTATGATGGAGTCTCGATGGAAACATGCCGATGTACTTAGTATATCCAATGTACTAGAAAGATTTTGGCTCGTATGTATGTAAGTTAAGCCGATTGCAATAGTTCTGGAAACGCAGAAACTGTTTGCCAGATGTATTTGACAAAAATGGCCAAAACTTGCAAAATTTTCCAGTTCCTCTTTTCCCATACCGGGAATTGAACCCGGGCCTCCTGGGTGAGAGCCAGGTATCCTAACCACTAGACAATATGGGATTAAATCGCTTGAAAAATACATATTCCAAATCAATACAACATAATACAATTGTTTTCCTGGTATAAACAGCCTAGGGCAAGGAACTCTTGGATAAGTTAGAAGAGTTTAAATCCCACATCTGTAATGCAAAGGAATTTAGCTAGATCTGATGAGGTCAGGATGGCCGAGCGCTCTAAGGCACCAGACTCAAGAAAATACATATTCAAAAAAAATACATATTCAAACGCAATACAACGTAATACAATTGTTGACCTGGTAAACATCGCCTAAGGCAAGGAACTCTTGAATGAGTTAGAAGAGTTTTAATGTCACATCTGTTGGGCAAAGGAATTTAGATACACCTGATGTGGTCAGGATGGCCGAGCGGTCTAAGGCGCCAGACTCAAGGACATAATCCTTGCTTCAATAAAAGAAGTTGCAGTATTCTGGTCTTCAATGAAGGCGTGGGTTCAAATCCCACTCCTGACAAACATATAAATATCTGAAAACACATGATCATCGCATTGCAACATAATTAGAGAGGTTGCTTTGATATAGTGATAGAGAATGCTTAATGTACCACGATACAAGGTCACCAAGTGGTAATACTGGTCGATGTTCTGTAATTTAAAAAGATGTGACAATACGGAAATCATGACGCTAACTCCCGTCAAGCGATGGTGGTATAGTGGTTGGCATAGTTGCCTTCCAAGCAATTGACCCGAGTTCGATTCTCGGCCATCGCAGTTTAGCAATCTTGCTATTTCTTAGCAGACTAGTCAACCTACGGAATTGAAGTCAATATACACAAATGTTACTCTTTAGGTAAAATATAGTTGTTCATTTCTTTTTCTTTCACACATGAATAATTGACATAGATGTAATTTCTTATTCCTTGGCGATATCTCTTGCAAAGAAACCATTTTATGATGGAGTCTCGATGGAAACATGCCGATGTACTTAGTAAATCCAATGTACTAGAAAGATTTTGGCTCGTATGTATGTAAGTTAAGCCGATTGCAATAGTTCTGGAAACGCAGAAACTGTTTGCCAGATGTATTTGACAAAAATGGCCAAAACTTGCAAAATTTTCCACTTCCTCTTTTCCCATACCGGGAATTGAACCCGGGCCTCCTGGGTGAGAGCCAGGTATCCTAACCACTAGACAATATGGGATTAAATCGCTTGAAAAATACATATTCCAAATCAATACAACATAATACAATTGTTGTCCTGGTATAAACAGCCTAGGGCAAGGAACTCTTGGATAAGTTAGAAGAGTTTAAATCCCACATCTGTAATGCAAAGGAATTTAGCTAGATCTGATGAGGTCAGGATGGCCGAGCGCTCTAAGGCACCAGACTCAAGAAAATACATATTCAAAAAAAATACATATTCAAACGCAATACAACGTAATACAATTGTTGACCTGGTAAAAATCGCCTAAGGCAAGGAACTCTTGAATGAGTTAGAAGAGTTTTAATGTCACATCTGTTGGGCAAAGGAATTTAGGTACACCTGATGTGGTCAGGATGGCCGAGCGGTCTAAGGCGCCAGACTCAAGGACATAATCCTTGCTTCAATAAAAGAAGTTGCAGTATTCTGGTCTTCAATGAAGGCGTGGGTTCAAATCCCACTCCTGACAAACATATAAATATCTGAAAACACATGATCATCGCATTGCAACATAATTAGAGAGGTTGCTTTGATATAGTGATAGAGAATGCTTAATGTACCACGATACAAGGTCACCAAGTGGTAATACTGGTCGATGTTCTGTAATTTAAAAAGATGTGACAATACGGAAATCATGACGCTAATTTACGTCAAGCGATGGTGGTATAGTGGTTAGCATAGTTGCCTTCCAAGCAATTGACCCGAGTTCGATTCTCGGCCATCGCAGTTTAGCAATCTTGCTATTTCTTAGCAGACTAGTCAGCCTACGGAATTGAAGTCAATTTACACAAATGTTACTCTTTAGGTAAAATATAGTTGTTCATTTCTTTTTCGTTCACACATGAATAATTGACATAGATGTAATTTCTTATTCTTTGGCGATATTTCTTGCAAAGAAACCATTTTATGATGGAGTCTCGATGGAAACATGCCGATGTACTTAGTATATCCAATGTACTAGAAAGATTTTGGCTCGTATGTATGTAAGTTAAGCCGATTGCAATAGTTCTGGAAACGCAGAAACTGTTTGCCAGATGTATTTGACAAAAATGGCCAAAACTTGCAAAATTTTCCAGTTCCTCTTTTCCCATACCGGGAATTGAAACCGGGCCTCCTGGGTGAGAGCCAGGTATCCTAACCACTAGACAATATGGGATTAAATCGCTTGAAAAATACATATTCCAAATCAATACAACATAATACAATTGTTTTCCTGGTATAAACAGCCTAGGGCAAGGAACTCTTGGATAAGTTAGAAGAGTTTAAATCCCACATCTGTAATGCAAAGGAATTTAGCTAGATCTGATGAGGTCAGGATGGCCGAGCGCTCTAAGGCACCAGACTCAAGAAAATACATATTCAAAAAAAATACATATTCAAACGCAATACAACGTAATACAATTGTTGACCTGGTAAACATCGCCTAAGGCAAGGAACTCTTGAATGAGTTAGAAGAGTTTTAATGTCACATCTGTTGGGCAAAGGAATTTAGATACACCTGATGTGGTCAGGATGGCCGAGCGGTCTAAGGCGCCAGACTCAAGGACATAATCCTTGCTTCAATAAAAGAAGTTGCAGTATTCTGGTCTTCAATGAAGGCGTGGGTTCAAATCCCACTCCTGACAAACATATAAATATCTGAAAACACATGATCATCGCATTGCAACATAATTAGAGAGGTTGCTTTGATATAGTGATAGAGAATGCTTAATGTACCACGATACAAGGTCACCAAGTGGTAATACTGGTCGATGTTCTGTAATTTAAAAAGATGTGACAATACGGAAATCATGACGCTAACTCCCGTCAAGCGATGGTGGTATAGTGGTTGGCATAGTTGCCTTCCAAGCAATTGACCCGAGTTCGATTCTCGGCCATCGCAGTTTAGCAATCTTGCTATTTCTTAGCAGACTAGTCAACCTACGGAATTGAAGTCAATATACACAAATGTTACTCTTTAGGTAAAATATAGTTGTTCATTTCTTTTTCTTTCACACATGAATAATTGACATAGATGTAATTTCTTATCCCTGAGGTATATTTATATACGAAGGTCCTTAACAATATAGGGTGTGGGGTATAGGGGGTAGGGTAGTAGTAGCTAGTAGTGAAATTCAGAGGGTTTAATGTCCATTTAGTGTTCCTTAATACGTTTCTTCCCTGAATGACCAATCGTCACCAAATTTTGTACATAATTCTGTCAAAATTTGATACATGGCGTAACGGGGTTTTCATTTGTTTTCATTACTGTTTTAAAAATTTAATTTGCGTACTTGTTACCTAGCTGGTTGCCGAATCCTAGGCAGTGAATTCGCTTTTTTTGCGTAACCTTCCAACTGTCAGTGCATGCTCAGCAGTGTAAACAAAAACAAAAAAAAAGTTTGGATCTTCCCTAGCAAGACAAGTTTTCTGCTACGGGAGTGGAGAGTATTTATTATTTGATTTTGTTTTTATGTTCGATTTCGATTTCGTCTTTATTCTTCTTTTTACTTTGTATTTTCCCATTATTACTTTTTTAAATCTTTTGTTTTATTATCACCTCTTTTTTTTTACTGTTTTTTGTCTTGATTTTAATAAATTTTTTGATCAAGTAAAATTTCTATTCCTCCTTTTTTTAACAGTTAGTCATCAACCAAGAAGTTGAGGAACATTTAAAAATGTTTGATTATACTAATTTTGAAGCTCTGGGTCATCTCTCTCTTCTTCCCTTGTCCTCTTCACAGTCATCAAGATCTTCTGGTGGTCGTGAAGAGTTACCACCGATCTTCCACTTCCATTTACCTCCGAAAGCTTTTTAAGTGTAATTTTTCAAAAATTACAAATTTATTTTTCGAGATCGAGATTCGAACCCTAAACAACACGAGTGGCAGCCCGAGTTGATAACCATTAGACCAACATTGACATTGTTATATAAGGGAATGCTTGGCCCGGTTGGTGAGTACACCAAATAATGTAACAAAAGTCGAAGTAAAGCAATGGTAATATCGCTAGTGACGCTACCATCGGTATCGATTTCGGAACCGGTAGTAAAACACTTAGGTTATATGCCTTAATTATAAAGATTTTTTCAGCGTTGGTTTAATCTAACTGCTATAAGAGCACATCCATTTCTTTGTAGTTAATATGTAACTAATAATTTTTATAATTCCATGTTACTATAGTAATAAATATTGCTATAACTTAATCTAAACATGAAGTGCGACGTGGGGTGGCGGGGCGAATCCTCCGCCATTCATAATTCGCACCACTCATAATATTACAGATTATTTTTCAATTAGTTATAAAGAATCAATTATGAAAGATAATAAAGGGAAACAGAATTTTCCAAACGTTATAGTATGTATTAATCTACTATAACCTTGATTTTCTGTCTCTTTAACGTTTAAAACAATTACCGAAGGACGTTACCGAAGGAATCTTGTTCCTTGGCGATATCTCTTGCAAAGAAACCATTTTATGATGGAGTCTCGATGGAAACATGCCGATGTACTTAGTAAATCCAATGTACTAGAAAGATTTTGGCTCGTATGTATGTAAGTTAAGCCGATTGCAATAGTTCTGGAAACGCAGAAACTGTTTGCCAGATGTATTTGACAAAAATGGCCAAAACTTGCAAAATTTTCCACTTCCTCTTTTCCCATACCGGGAATTGAACCCGGGCCTCCTGGGTGAGAGCCAGGTATCCTAACCACTAGACAATATGGGATTAAATCGCTTGAAAAATACATATTCCAAATCAATACAACATAATACAATTGTTGTCCTGGTATAAACAGCCTAGGGCAAGGAACTCTTGGATAAGTTAGAAGAGTTTAAATCCCACATCTGTAATGCAAAGGAATTTAGCTAGATCTGATGAGGTCAGGATGGCCGAGCGCTCTAAGGCACCAGACTCAAGAAAATACATATTCAAAAAAAATACATATTCAAACGCAATACAACGTAATACAATTGTTGACCTGGTAAAAATCGCCTAAGGCAAGGAACTCTTGAATGAGTTAGAAGAGTTTTAATGTCACATCTGTTGGGCAAAGGAATTTAGGTACACCTGATGTGGTCAGGATGGCCGAGCGGTCTAAGGCGCCAGACTCAAGGACATAATCCTTGCTTCAATAAAAGAAGTTGCAGTATTCTGGTCTTCAATGAAGGCGTGGGTTCATCCCACTCCTGACAAACATATAAATATCTGAAAACACATGATCATCGCATTGCAACATAATTAGAGAGGTTGCTTTGATATAGTGATAGAGAATGCTTAATGTACCACGATACAAGGTCACCAAGTGGTAATACTGGTCGATGTTCTGTAATTTAAAAAGATGTGACAATACGGAAATCATGACGCTAACTTACGTCAAGCGATGGTGGTATAGTGGTTAGCATAGTTGCCTTCCAAGCAATTGACCCGAGTTCGATTCTCGGCCATCGCAGTTTAGCAATCTTGCTATTTCTTAGCAGACTAGTCAACCTACGGAATTGAAGTCAATTTACACAAATGTTACTCTTTAGGTAAAATATAGTTGTTCATTTCTTTTTCGTTCACACATGAATAATTGACATAGATGTAATTTCTTATTCTTTGGCGATATTTCTTGCAAAGAAACCATTTTATGATGGAGTCTCGATGGAAACATGCCGATGTACTTAGTATATCCAATGTACTAGAAAGATTTTGGCTCGTATGTATGTAAGTTAAGCCGATTGCAATAGTTCTGGAAACGCAGAAACTGTTTGCCAGATGTATTTGACAAAAATGGCCAAAACTTGCAAAATTTTCCAGTTCCTCTTTTCCCATACCGGGAATTGAACCCGGGCCTCCTGGGTGAGAGCCAGGTATCCTAACCACTAGACAATATGGGATTAAATCGCTTGAAAAATACATATTCCAAATCAATACAACATAATACAATTGTTTTCCTGGTATAAACAGCCTAGGGCAAGGAACTCTTGGATAAGTTAGAAGAGTTTAAATCCCACATCTGTAATGCAAAGGAATTTAGCTAGATCTGATGAGGTCAGGATGGCCGAGCGCTCTAAGGCACCAGACTCAAGAAAATACATATTCAAAAAAAATACATATTCAAACGCAATACAACGTAATACAATTGTTGACCTGGTAAACATCGCCTAAGGCAAGGAACTCTTGAATGAGTTAGAAGAGTTTTAATGTCACATCTGTTGGGCAAAGGAATTTAGATACACCTGATGTGGTCAGGATGGCCGAGCGGTCTAAGGCGCCAGACTCAAGGACATAATCCTTGCTTCAATAAAACAAGTTGCAGTATTCTGGTCTTCAATGAAGGCGTGGGTTCAAATCCCACTCCTGACAAACATATAAATATCTGAAAACACATGATCATCGCATTGCAACATAATTAGAGAGGTTGCTTTGATATAGTGATAGAGAATGCTTAATGTACCACGATACAAGGTCACCAAGTGGTAATACTGGTCGATGTTCTGTAATTTAAAAAGATGTGACAATACGGAAATCATGACGCTAACTCCCGTCAAGCGATGGTGGTATAGTGGTTGGCATAGTTGCCTTCCAAGCAATTGACCCGAGTTCGATTCTCGGCCATCGCAGATTAGCAATCTTGCTATTTCTTAGCAGACTAGTCAACCTACGGAATTGAAGTCAATATACACAAATGTTACTCTTTAGGTAAAATATAGTTGTTCATTTCTTTTTCTTTCACACATGAATAATTGACATAGATGTAATTTCTTATTCCTTGGCGATATCTCTTGCAAAGAAACCATTTTATGATGGAGTCTCGATGGAAACATGCCGATGTACTTAGTATATCCAATGTACTAGAAAGATTTTGGCTCGTATGTATGTAAGTTAAGCCGATTGCAATAGTTCTGGAAACGCAGAAACTGTTTGCCAGATGTATTTGACAAAAATGGCCAAAACTTGCAAAATTTTCCACTTCCTCTTTTCCCATACCGGGAATTGAACCCGGGCCTCCTGGGTGAGAGCCAGGTATCCTAACCACTAGACAATATGGGATTAAATCGCTTGAAAAATACATATTCCAAATCAATACAACATAATACAATTGTTGTCCTGGTATAAACAGCCTAGGGCAAGGAACTCTTGGATAAGTTAGAAGAGTTTAAATCCCACATCTGTAATGCAAAGGAATTTAGCTAGATCTGATGAGGTCAGGATGGCCGAGCGCTCTAAGGCACCAGACTCAAGAAAATACATATTCAAAAAAAATACATATTCAAACGCAATACAACGTAATACAATTGTTGACCTGGTAAAAATCGCCTAAGGCAAGGAACTCTTGAATGAGTTAGAAGAGTTTTAATGTCACATCTGTTGGGCAAAGGAATTTAGGTACACCTGATGTGGTCAGGATGGCCGAGCGGTCTAAGGCGCCAGACTCAAGGACATAATCCTTGCTTCAATAAAAGAAGTTGCAGTATTCTGGTCTTCAATGAAGGCGTGGGTTCAAATCCCACTCCTGACAAACATATAAATATCTGAAAACACATGATCATCGCATTGCAACATAATTAGAGAGGTTGCTTTGATATAGTGATAGAGAATGCTTAATGTACCACGATACAAGGTCACCAAGTGGTAATACTGGTCGATGTTCTGTAATTTAAAAAGATGTGACAATACGGAAATCATGACGCTAACTTACGTCAAGCGATGGTGGTATAGTGGTTAGCATAGTTGCCTTCCAAGCAATTGACCCGAGTTCGATTCTCGGCCATCGCAGTTTAGCAATCTTGCTATTTCTTAGCAGACTAGTCAACCTACGGAATTGAAGTCAATGTACACAAATGTTACTCTTTAGGTAAAATATAGTTGTTCATTTCTTTTTCGTTCACACATGAATAATTGACATAGATGTAATTTCTTATTCTTTGGCGATATTTCTTGCAAAGAAACCATTTTATGATGGAGTCTCGATGGAAACATGCCGATGTACTTAGTATATCCAATGTACTAGAAAGATTTTGGCTCGTATGTATGTAAGTTAAGCCGATTGCAATAGTTCTGGAAACGCAGAAACTGTTTGCCAGATGTATTTGACAAAAATGGCCAAAACTTGCAAAATTTTCCACTTCCTCTTTTCCCATACCGGGAATTGAACCCGGGCCTCCTGGGTGAGAGCCAGGTATCCTAACCACTAGACAATATGGGATTAAATCGCTTGAAAAATACATATTCCAAATCAATACAACATAATACAATTGTTGTCCTGGTATAAACAGCCTAGGGCAAGGAACTCTTGGATAAGTTAGAAGAGTTTAAATCCCACATCTGTAATGCAAAGGAATTTAGCTAGATCTGATGAGGTCAGGATGGCCGAGCGCTCTAAGGCACCAGACTCAAGAAAATACATATTCAAAAAATTACATATTCAAACGCAATACAACGTAATACAATTGTTGACCTGGTATAAATCGCCTATGGCAAGGAACTCTTGAATGAGTTAGAAGAGTTTTAATGTCACATCTGTTGGGCAAAGGAATTTAGGTACACCTGATGTGGTCAGGATGGCCGAGCGGTCTAAGGCGCCAGACTCAAGGACATAAACCTTGCTTCAATAAAAGAAGTTGCAGTATTCTGGTCTTCAATGAAGGCGTGGGTTCAAATCCCACTCCTGACAAACATATAAATATCTGAATACACATGATCATCGCATTGCAACATAATTAGAGAGGTTGTTTTGATATAGTGATAGAGAATGCTTAATGTACCACGATACAAGGTCACCAAGTGGTAATACTGGTCGATGTTCTGTAATTTAAAAAGATGTGACAATACGGAAATCATGACGTTAACTTACGTCAAGCGATGGTGGTATAGTGGTTAGCATAGTTGCCTTCCAAGCAATTGACCCGCGTTCGATTCTCGGCCATCGCAGTTTAGCAATCTTGCTATTTCTTAGCAGACTAGTCAACCTACGGAATTGAAGTCAATTTACACAAATGTTACTCTTTAGGTAAAATATAGTTGTTCATTTCTTTTTCGTTCACACATGAATAATTGACATAGATGTAATTTCTTATTCTTTGGCGATATTTCTTGCAAAGAAACCATTTTATGATGGAGTCTCGATGGAAACATGCCGATGTACTTAGTATATCCAATGTACTAGAAAGATTTTGGCTCGTATGTATGTAAGTTAAGCCGATTGCAATAGTTCTGGAAACGCAGAAACTGTTTGCCAGATGTATTTGACAAAAATGGCCAAAACTTGCAAAATTTTCCAGTTCCTCTTTTCCCATACCGGGAATTGAACCCGGGCCTCCTGGGTGAGAGCCAGGTATCCTAACCACTAGACAATATGGGATTAAATCGCTTGAAAAATACATATTCCAAATCAATACAACATAATACAATTGTTGTCCTGGTATAAACAGCCTAGGGCAAGGAACTCTTGGATAAGTTAGAAGAGTTTAAATCCCACATCTGTAATGCAAAGGAATTTAGCTAGATCTGATGAGGTCAGGATGGCCGAGCGCTCTAAGGCACCAGACTCAAGAAAATACATATTCAAAAAAAATACATATTCAAACGCAATACAACGTAATACAATTGTTGACCTGGTATAAATAGCCTATGGCAAGGAACTCTTGAATGAGTTAGAAGAGTTTTAATGTCACATCTGTTGGGCAAAGGAATTTAGGTACACCTGATGTGGTCAGGATGGCCGAGCGGTCTAAGGCGCCAGACTCAAGGACATAATCTTTGCTTCAATAAAAGAAGTTGCAGTATTCTGGTCTTTAATGAAGGCGTGGGTTCAAATCCCACTCCTGACAAACATATAAATATCTGAATACACATGATCATCGCATTGCAACATAATTAGAGAGGTTGTTTTGATATAGTGATAGAGAATGCTTAATGTACCATGATACAAGGTCACCAAGTGGTAATACTGGTCGATGTTCTGTAATTTAAAAAGATGTGACAATACGGAAATCATGACGCTAACTCCCGTCAACCGATGGTGGTATAGTGGTTAGCATAGTTGCCTTCCAAGCAATTGACCCGAGTTCGAATCTCGGCCATCGCAGTTAAGCAATCTTGCTATTTCTTAGCAGACTAGTCAACCTACGGAATTGAAGTCAATATACACAAATGTTACTCTTTAGGTAAAATATAGTTTTTCATTTCTTTTTCGTTCACACATGAATAATTGACATAGATGTAATTTCTTATTCCTTGGCAATATTTCTTGCAAAGAAACCATTTTATGATGGAGTCTCGATGGAAACATGCCGATGTACTTAGTATATCCAATGTACTAGAAAGATTTTGGCTCGTATGTATGTAAGTTAAGCCGATTGCAATAGTTCTGGAAACGCAGAAACTGTTTGCCAGATGTATTTGACAAAAA
The DNA here is from genome assembly GCF_021134715.1 of Daphnia pulex. Taxonomy (NCBI): domain Eukaryota; kingdom Metazoa; phylum Arthropoda; class Branchiopoda; order Diplostraca; family Daphniidae; genus Daphnia; species Daphnia pulex. Next base: position 853,387 of record NC_060024.1, on the reverse strand, counting down.
TGGCCAAAACTTGCAAAATTTTCCAGTTCCTCTTTTCCCATACCGGGAATTGAACCCGGGCCTCCTGGGTGAGAGCCAGGTATCCTAACCACTAGACAATATGGGATTAAATCGCTTGAAAAATACATATTCCAAATCAATACAACATAATACAATTGTTGTCCTGGTATAAACAGCCTAGGGCAAGGAACTCTTGGATAAGTTAGAAGAGTTTAAATTCCACATCTGTAATGCAAAGAAATTTAGCTAGATCTGATGAGGTCAGGATGGCCGAGCGCTCTAAGGCACCAGACTCAAGAAAATACATATTCAAAATAAATACATATTCAAACGCAATACAACGTAATACAATTGTTGACCTGGTATAAATCGCCTATGGCAAGGAACTTTTGAATGAGTTAGAAGAGTTTTAATGTCGCATCTGTTGGGCAAAGGAATTTAGGTACACCTGATGTGGTCAGGATGGCCGAGCGGTCTAAGGCGCCAGACTCAAGGACATAATCCTTGCTTCAATAAAAGAAGTTGCAGTATTCTGGTCTTCAATGAAGGCGTGGGTTCATCCCACTCCTGACAAACATATAAATATCTGAATACACATGATCATCGCATTGCAACATAATTAGAGAGGTTGCTTTGATATAGTGATAGAGAATGCTTAATGTACCACGATACAAGGTCACCAAGTGGTAATACTGGTCGATGTTCTGTAATTTAAAAAGATGTGACAATACGGAAATCATGACGCTAACTTACGTCAAGCGATGGTGGTATAGTGGTTAGCATAGTTGCCTTCCAAGCAATTGACCCGAGTTCGATTCTCGGCCATCGCAGTTTAGCAATCTTGCTATTTCTTAGCAGACTAGTCAACCTACGGAATTGAAGTCAATTTACACAAATGTTACTCTTTAGGTAAAATATAGTTGTTCATTTCTTTTTCGTTCACACATGAATAATTGACATAGATGTAATTTCTTATTCTTTGGCGATATTTCTTGCAAAGAAACCATTTTATGATGGAGTCTCGATGGAAACATGCCGATGTACTTAGTATATCCAATGTACTAGAAAGATTTTGGCTCGTATGTATGTAAGTTAAGCCGATTGCAATAGTTCTGGAAACGCAGAAACTGTTTGCCAGATGTATTTGACAAAAATGGCCAAAACTTGCAAAATTTTCCAGTTCCTCTTTTCCCATACCGGGAATTGAACCCGGGCCTCCTGGGTGAGAGCCAGGTATCCTAACCACTAGACCATATGGGATTAAATCGCTTGAAAAATACATATTCCAAATCAATACAACATAATACAATTGTTTTCCTGGTATAAACAGCCTAGGGCAAGGAACTCTTGGATAAGTTAGAAGAGTTTAAATCCCACATCTGTAATGCAAAGGAATTTAGCTAGATCTGATGAGGTCAGGATGGCCGAGCGCTCTAAGGCACCAGACTCAAGAAAATACATATTCAAAAAAAATACATATTCAAACGCAATACAACGTAATACAATTGTTGACCTGGTAAACATCGCCTAAGGCAAGGAACTCTTGAATGAGTTAGAAGAGTTTTAATGTCACATCTGTTGGGCAAAGGAATTTAGATACACCTGATGTGGTCAGGATGGCCGAGCGGTCTAAGGCGCCAGACTCAAGGACATAATCCTTGCTTCAATAAAACAAGTTGCAGTATTCTGGTCTTCAATGAAGGCGTGGGTTCAAATCCCACTCCTGACAAACATATAAATATCTGAAAACACATGATCATCGCATTGCAACATAATTAGAGAGGTTGCTTTGATATAGTGATAGAGAATGCTTAATGTACCACGATACAAGGTCACCAAGTGGTAATACTGGTCGATGTTCTGTAATTTAAAAAGATGTGACAATACGGAAATCATGACGCTAACTCCCGTCAAGCGATGGTGGTATAGTGGTTGGCATAGTTGCCTTCCAAGCAATTGACCCGAGTTCGATTCTCGGCCATCGCAGATTAGCAATCTTGCTATTTCTTAGCAGACTAGTCAACCTACGGAATTGAAGTCAATATACACAAATGTTACTCTTTAGGTAAAATATAGTTGTTCATTTCTTTTTCTTTCACACATGAATAATTGACATAGATGTAATTTCTTATTCCTTGGCGATATCTCTTGCAAAGAAACCATTTTATGATGGAGTCTCGATGGAAACATGCCGATGTACTTAGTATATCCAATGTACTAGAAAGATTTTGGCTCGTATGTATGTAAGTTAAGCCGATTGCAATAGTTCTGGAAACGCAGAAACTGTTTGCCAGATGTATTTGACAAAAATGGCCAAAACTTGCAAAATTTTCCACTTCCTCTTTTCCCATACCGGGAATTGAACCCGGGCCTCCTGGGTGAGAGCCAGGTATCCTAACCACTAGACAATATGGGATTAAATCGCTTGAAAAATACATATTCCAAATCAATACAACATAATACAATTGTTGTCCTGGTATAAACAGCCTAGGGCAAGGAACTCTTGGATAAGTTAGAAGAGTTTAAATCCCACATCTGTAATGCAAAGGAATTTAGCTAGATCTGATGAGGTCAGGATGGCCGAGCGCTCTAAGGCACCAGACTCAAGAAAATACATATTCAAAAAAAATACATATTCAAACGCAATACAACGTAATACAATTGTTGACCTGGTAAAAATCGCCTAAGGCAAGGAACTCTTGAATGAGTTAGAAGAGTTTTAATGTCACATCTGTTGGGCAAAGGAATTTAGGTACACCTGATGTGGTCAGGATGGCCGAGCGGTCTAAGGCGCCAGACTCAAGGACATAATCCTTGCTTCAATAAAAGAAGTTGCAGTATTCTGGTCTTCAATGAAGGCGTGGGTTCAAATCCCACTCCTGACAAACATATAAATATCTGAAAACACATGATCATCGCATTGCAACATAATTAGAGAGGTTGCTTTGATATAGTGATAGAGAATGCTTAATGTACCACGATACAAGGTCACCAAGTGGTAATACTGGTCGATGTTCTGTAATTTAAAAAGATGTGACAATACGGAAATCATGACGCTAACTCCCGTCAAGCGATGGTGGTATAGTGGTTGGCATAGTTGCCTTCCAAGCAATTGACCCGAGTTCGATTCTCGGCCATCGCAGATTAGCAATCTTGCTATTTCTTAGCAGACTAGTCAACCTACGGAATTGAAGTCAATATACACAAATGTTACTCTTTAGGTAAAATATAGTTGTTCATTTCTTTTTCTTTCACACATGAATAATTGACATAGATGTAATTTCTTATTCCTTGGCGATATCTCTTGCAAAGAAACCATTTTATGATGGAGTCTCGATGGAAACATGCCGATGTACTTAGTATATCCAATGTACTAGAAAGATTTTGGCTCGTATGTATGTAAGTTAAGCCGATTGCAATAGTTCTGGAAACGCAGAAACTGTTTGCCAGATGTATTTGACAAAAATGGCCAAAACTTGCAAAATTTTCCACTTCCTCTTTTCCCATACCGGGAATTGAACCCGGGCCTCCTGGGTGAGAGCCAGGTATCCTAACCACTAGACAATATGGGATTAAATCGCTTGAAAAATACATATTCCAAATCAATACAACATAATACAATTGTTGTCCTGGTATAAACAGCCTAGGGCAAGGAACTCTTGGATAAGTTAGAAGAGTTTAAATCCCACATCTGTAATGCAAAGGAATTTAGCTAGATCTGATGAGGTCAGGATGGCCGAGCGCTCTAAGGCACCAGACTCAAGAAAATACATATTCAAAAAAAATACATATTCAAACGCAATACAACGTAATACAATTGTTGACCTGGTAAAAATCGCCTAAGGCAAGGAACTCTTGAATGAGTTAGAAGAGTTTTAATGTCACATCTGTTGGGCAAAGGAATTTAGGTACACCTGATGTGGTCAGGATGGCCGAGCGGTCTAAGGCGCCAGACTCAAGGACATAATCCTTGCTTCAATAAAAGAAGTTGCAGTATTCTGGTCTTCAATGAAGGCGTGGGTTCAAATCCCACTCCTGACAAACATATAAATATCTGAAAACACATGATCATCGCATTGCAACATAATTAGAGAGGTTGCTTTGATATAGTGATAGAGAATGCTTAATGTACCACGATACAAGGTCACCAAGTGGTAATACTGGTCGATGTTCTGTAATTTAAAAAGATGTGACAATACGGAAATCATGACGCTAACTTACGTCAAGCGATGGTGGTATAGTGGTTAGCATAGTTGCCTTCCAAGCAATTGACCCGAGTTCGATTCTCGGCCATCGCAGTTTAGCAATCTTGCTATTTCTTAGCAGACTAGTCAACCTACGGAATTGAAGTCAATGTACACAAATGTTACTCTTTAGGTAAAATATAGTTGTTCATTTCTTTTTCGTTCACACATGAATAATTGACATAGATGTAATTTCTTATTCTTTGGCGATATTTCTTGCAAAGAAACCATTTTATGATGGAGTCTCGATGGAAACATGCCGATGTACTTAGTATATCCAATGTACTAGAAAGATTTTGGCTCGTATGTATGTAAGTTAAGCCGATTGCAATAGTTCTGGAAACGCAGAAACTGTTTGCCAGATGTATTTGACAAAAATGGCCAAAACTTGCAAAATTTTCCACTTCCTCTTTTCCCATACCGGGAATTGAACCCGGGCCTCCTGGGTGAGAGCCAGGTATCCTAACCACTAGACAATATGGGATTAAATCGCTTGAAAAATACATATTCCAAATCAATACAACATAATACAATTGTTGTCCTGGTATAAACAGCCTAGGGCAAGGAACTCTTGGATAAGTTAGAAGAGTTTAAATCCCACATCTGTAATGCAAAGGAATTTAGCTAGATCTGATGAGGTCAGGATGGCCGAGCGCTCTAAGGCACCAGACTCAAGAAAATACATATTCAAAAAATTACATATTCAAACGCAATACAACGTAATACAATTGTTGACCTGGTATAAATCGCCTATGGCAAGGAACTCTTGAATGAGTTAGAAGAGTTTTAATGTCACATCTGTTGGGCAAAGGAATTTAGGTACACCTGATGTGGTCAGGATGGCCGAGCGGTCTAAGGCGCCAGACTCAAGGACATAAACCTTGCTTCAATAAAAGAAGTTGCAGTATTCTGGTCTTCAATGAAGGCGTGGGTTCAAATCCCACTCCTGACAAACATATAAATATCTGAATACACATGATCATCGCATTGCAACATAATTAGAGAGGTTGTTTTGATATAGTGATAGAGAATGCTTAATGTACCACGATACAAGGTCACCAAGTGGTAATACTGGTCGATGTTCTGTAATTTAAAAAGATGTGACAATACGGAAATCATGACGTTAACTTACGTCAAGCGATGGTGGTATAGTGGTTAGCATAGTTGCCTTCCAAGCAATTGACCCGCGTTCGATTCTCGGCCATCGCAGTTTAGCAATCTTGCTATTTCTTAGCAGACTAGTCAACCTACGGAATTGAAGTCAATTTACACAAATGTTACTCTTTAGGTAAAATATAGTTGTTCATTTCTTTTTCGTTCACACATGAATAATTGACATAGATGTAATTTCTTATTCTTTGGCGATATTTCTTGCAAAGAAACCATTTTATGATGGAGTCTCGATGGAAACATGCCGATGTACTTAGTATATCCAATGTACTAGAAAGATTTTGGCTCGTATGTATGTAAGTTAAGCCGATTGCAATAGTTCTGGAAACGCAGAAACTGTTTGCCAGATGTATTTGACAAAAATGGCCAAAACTTGCAAAATTTTCCAGTTCCTCTTTTCCCATACCGGGAATTGAACCCGGGCCTCCTGGGTGAGAGCCAGGTATCCTAACCACTAGACAATATGGGATTAAATCGCTTGAAAAATACATATTCCAAATCAATACAACATAATACAATTGTTGTCCTGGTATAAACAGCCTAGGGCAAGGAACTCTTGGATAAGTTAGAAGAGTTTAAATCCCACATCTGTAATGCAAAGGAATTTAGCTAGATCTGATGAGGTCAGGATGGCCGAGCGCTCTAAGGCACCAGACTCAAGAAAATACATATTCAAAAAAAATACATATTCAAACGCAATACAACGTAATACAATTGTTGACCTGGTATAAATAGCCTATGGCAAGGAACTCTTGAATGAGTTAGAAGAGTTTTAATGTCACATCTGTTGGGCAAAGGAATTTAGGTACACCTGATGTGGTCAGGATGGCCGAGCGGTCTAAGGCGCCAGACTCAAGGACATAATCTTTGCTTCAATAAAAGAAGTTGCAGTATTCTGGTCTTTAATGAAGGCGTGGGTTCAAATCCCACTCCTGACAAACATATAAATATCTGAATACACATGATCATCGCATTGCAACATAATTAGAGAGGTTGTTTTGATATAGTGATAGAGAATGCTTAATGTACCATGATACAAGGTCACCAAGTGGTAATACTGGTCGATGTTCTGTAATTTAAAAAGATGTGACAATACGGAAATCATGACGCTAACTCCCGTCAACCGATGGTGGTATAGTGGTTAGCATAGTTGCCTTCCAAGCAATTGACCCGAGTTCGAATCTCGGCCATCGCAGTTAAGCAATCTTGCTATTTCTTAGCAGACTAGTCAACCTACGGAATTGAAGTCAATATACACAAATGTTACTCTTTAGGTAAAATATAGTTTTTCATTTCTTTTTCGTTCACACATGAATAATTGACATAGATGTAATTTCTTATTCCTTGGCAATATTTCTTGCAAAGAAACCATTTTATGATGGAGTCTCGATGGAAACATGCCGATGTACTTAGTATATCCAATGTACTAGAAAGATTTTGGCTCGTATGTATGTAAGTTAAGCCGATTGCAATAGTTCTGGAAACGCAGAAACTGTTTGCCAGATGTATTTGACAAAAATGGCCAAAACTTGCAAAATTTTCCAGTTCCTCTTTTCCCATACCGGGAATTGAACCCGGGCCTCCTGGGTGAGAGCCAGGTATCCTAACCACTAGACAATATGGGATTAAATCGCTTGAAAAATACATATTCCAAATCAATACAACATAATACAATTGTTGTCCTGGTATAAACAGCCTAGGGCAAGGAACTCTTGGATAAGTTAGAAGAGTTTAAATTCCACATCTGTAATGCAAAGAAATTTAGCTAGATCTGATGAGGTCAGGATGGCCGAGCGCTCTAAGGCACCAGACTCAAGAAAATACATATTCAAAATAAATACATATTCAAACGCAATACAACGTAATACAATTGTTGACCTGGTATAAATCGCCTATGGCAAGGAACTTTTGAATGAGTTAGAAGAGTTTTAATGTCGCATCTGTTGGGCAAAGGAATTTAGGTACACCTGATGTGGTCAGGATGGCCGAGCGGTCTAAGGCGCCAGACTCAAGGACATAATCCTTGCTTCAATAAAAGAAGTTGCAGTGTTCTGGTCTTCAATGAAGGCGTGGGTTCGAATCCCACTCCTGACAAACATATAAATATCTGAATACACATGATCATCGCATTGCAACATAATTAGAGAGGTTGTTTTGATATAGTGATAGAGAATGCTTAACGTACCACGATACAAGGTCACCAAGTGGTAATACTGGTCGATGTTCTGTAATTTAAAAAGATGTGACAATACGGAAATCATGACGCTAACTCCCGTCAAGCGATGGTGGTATAGTGGTTAGCATAGTTGCCTTCCAAGCAATTGACCCGAGTTCGATTCTCGGCCATCGCAGTTAAGCAATCTTGCTATTTCTTAGCAGACTAGTCAACCTACGGAATTGAAGTCAATTTACACAAATGTTACTCTTTAGGTAAAATATAGTTGTTCATTTCTTTTTCGTTCACACATGAATAATTGACATAGATGTAATTTCTTATTCCTTGGCGATATTTCTTGCAAAGAAACCATTTTATGATGGAGTCTCGATGGAAACATGCCGATGTACTTAGTATATCCAATGTACTAGAAAGATTTTGGCTCGTATGTATGTAAGTTAAGCCGATTGCAATAGTTCTGGAAACGCAGAAACTGTTTGCCAGATGTATTTGACAAAAATGGCCAAAACTTGCAAAATTTTCCAGTTCCTCTTTTCCCATACCGGGAATTGAACCCGGGCCTCCTGGGTGAGAGCCAGGTATCCTAACCACTAGACAATATGGGATTAAATCGCTTGAAAAATACATATTCCAAATCAATACAACATAATACAATTGTTGTCCTGGTATAAACAGCCTAGGGCAAGGAACTCTTGGATAAGTTAGAAGAGTTTAAATCCCACATCTGTAATGCAAAGAAATTTAGCTAGATCTGATGAGGTCAGGATGGCTGAGCGCTCTAAGGCACCAGACTCAAGAAAATACATATTCAAAAAAAATACATATTCAAACGCAATACAACGTAATACAATTGTTGACCTGGTATAAATCGCCTATGGCAAGGAACTCTTGAATGAGTTAGAAGAGTTTTAATGTCACATCTGTTGGGCAAAGGAATTTAGGTACACCTGATGTGGTCAGGATGGCCGAGCGGTCTAAGGCGCCAGACTCAAGGACATAAACCTTGCTTCAATAAAAGAAGTTGCAGTATTCTGGTCTTCAATGAAGGCGTGGGTTCAAATCCCACTCCTGACAAACATATACATATCTGAATACACATGATCATCGCATTGCAACATAATTAGAGAGGTTGCTTTGATATAGTGATAGAGAATGCTTAATGTACCACGATACAAGGTCACCAAGTGGTAATACTGGTCGATGTTCTGTAATTTAAAAAGATGTGACAATACGGAAATCATGACGCTAACTCACGTCAAGCGATGGTGGTATAGTGGTTAGCATAGTTGCCTTCCAAGCAATTGACCCGAGTTCGATTCTCGGCCATCGCAGTTTAGCAATCTTGCTATTTCTTAGCAGACTAGTCAACCTACGGAATTGGAGTCAATTTACACAAATGTTACTCTTTAGGTAAAATATAGTTGTTCATTTCTTTTTCGTTCACACATGAATAATTGACATAGATGTAATTTCTTATTTCTTGGCGATATTTCTTGCAAAGAAACCATTTTATGATGGAGTCTCGATGGAAACATGCCGATGTACTTAGTATATCCAATGTACTAGAAAGATTTTGGCTCGTATGTATGTAAGTTAAGCCGATTGCAATAGTTCTGGAAACGCAGAAACTGTTTGCCAGATGTATTTGACAAAAATGGCCAAAACTTGCAAAATTTTCCAGTTCCTCTTTTCCCATACCGGGAATTGAACCCGGGCCTCCTGGGTGAGAGCCAGGTATCCTAACCACTAGACAATATGGGATTAAATCGCTTGAAAAATACATATTCCAAATCAATACAACATAATACAATTGTTGTCCTGGTATAAACAGCCTAGAGCAAGGAACTCTTGGATAAGTTAGAAGAGTTTAAATCCCACATCTGCAATGCAAAGAAATTTAGCTAGATCTGATGAGGTCAGGATGGCCGAGCGCTCTAAGGCACCAGACTCAAGAAAATACACATTCAAAAAAAATACATATTCAAACGCAATACAACGTAATACAATTGTTGACCTGGTATAAATCGCCTATGGCAAGGAACTCTTGAATGAGTTAGAAGAGTTTTAATGTCACATCTGTTGGGCAAAGGAATTTAGGTACACCTGATGTGGTCAGGATGGCCGAGCGGTCTAAGGCGCCAGACTCAAGGACATAAACCTTGCTTCAATAAAAGAAGTTGCAGTATTCTGGTCTTCAATGAAGGCGTGGGTTCAAATCCCACTCCTGACAAACATATAAATATCTGAATACACATGATCATCGCATTGCAACATAATTAGAGAGGTTGCTTTGATATAGTGATAGAGAATGCTTAATGTACCACGATACAAGGTCACCAAGTGGTAATACTGGTCGATGTTCTGTAATTTAAAAAGATGTGACAATACGGAAATCATGACGCTAACTCACGTCAAGCGATGGTGGTATAGTGGTTAGCATAGTTGCCTTCCAAGCAATTGACCAGAGTTCGATTCTCGGCCATCGCAGTTTAGCAATCTTGCTATTTCTTAGCAGACTAGTCAACCTACGGAATTGGAGTCAATTTACACAAATATTACTCTTTAGGTAAAATATAGTTGTTCATTTCTTTTTCGTTCACACATGAATAATTGACATAGATGTAATTTCTTATTCCTTGGCGATATTTCTTGCAAAGAAACCATTTTATGATGGAGTCTCGATGGAAACATGCCGATGTACTTAGTATATCCAATGTACTAGAAAGATTTTGGCTCGTATGTATGTAAGTTAAGCCGATTGCAATAGTTCTGGAAACGCAGAAACTGTTTGCCAGATGTATTTGACAAAAATGGCCAAAACTTGCAAAATTTTCCACTTCCTCTTTTCCCATACCGGGAATTGAACCCGGGCCTCCTGGGTGAGAGCCAGGTATCCTAACCACTAGACAATATGGGATTAAATCGCTTGAAAAATACATATTCCAAATCAATACAACATAATACAATTGTTGTCCTGGTATAAACAGCCTAGGGCAAGGAACTCTTGGATAAGTTAGAAGAGTTTAAATTCCACATCTGTAATGCAAAGAAATTTAGCTAGATCTGATGAGGTCAGGATGGCCGAGCGCTCTAAGGCACCAGACTCAAGAAAATACATATTCAAAATAAATACATATTCAAACGCAATACAACGTAATACAATTGTTGACCTGGTATAAATCGCCTATGGCAAGGAACTTTTGAATGAGTTAGAAGAGTTTTAATGTCGCATCTGTTGGGCAAAGGAATTTAGGTACACCTGATGTGGTCAGGATGGCCGAGCGGTCTAAGGCGCCAGACTCAAGGACATAATCCTTGCTTCAATAAAAGAAGTTGCAGTGTTCTGGTCTTCAATGAAGGCGTGGGTTCAAATCCCACTCCTGACAAACATATAAATATCTGAATACACATGATCATCGCATTGCAACATAATTAGAGAGGTTGCTTTGATATAGTGATAGAGAATGCTTAATGTACCACGATACAAGGTCACCAAGTGGTAATACTGGTCGATGTTCTGTAATTTAAAAAGATGTGACAATACGGAAATCATGACGCTAACTCACGTCAAGCGATGGTGGTATAGTGGTTAGCATAGTTGCCTTCCAAGCAGTTGACCCGAGTTCGATTCTCGGCCATCGCAGTTTAGCAATCTTGCTATTTCTTAGCAGACTAGTCAACCTACGGAATTGGAGTCAATTTACACAAATATTACTCTTTAGGTAAAATATAGTTGTTCATTTCTTTTTCGTTCACACATGAATAATTGACATAGATGTAATTTCTTATTCTTTGGCGATATTTCTTGCAAAGAAACCATTTTATGATGGAGTCTCGATGGAAACATGCCGATGTACTTAGTATATCCAATGTACTAGAAAGATTTTGGCTCGTATGTATGTAAGTTAAGCCGATTGCAATAGTTCTGGAAACGCAGAAACTGTTTGCCAGATGTATTTGACAAAAATGGCCAAAACTTGCAAAATTTTCCAGTTCCTCTTTTCCCATGACGGGAATTGAACCCGGGCCTCCTGGGTGAGAGCCAGGTATCCTAACCACTAGACAATATGGGATTAAATCGCTTGAAAAATACATATTACAAATCAATACAACATAATACAATTGTTGTCCTGGTATAAACAGCCTAGGGCAAGGAACTCTTGGATAAGTTAGAAGAGTTTAAATCCCACATCTGTAATGCAAAGAAATTTAGCTAGATCTGATGAGGTCAGGATGGCCGAGCGCTCTAAGGCACCAGACTCAAGAAAATACATATTCAAAAAAAATACATATTCAAACGCAATACAACGTAATACAATTGTTGACCTGGTATAAATCGCCTATGGCAAGGAACTCTTGAATGAGTTAGAAGAGTTTTAATGTCACATCTGTTGGGCAAAGGAATTTAGGTACACCTGATGTGGTCAGGATGGCCGAGCGGTCTAAGGCGCCATACTCAAGGACATAAACCTTGCTTCAATAAAAGAAGTTGCAGTATTCTGGTCTTCAATGAAGGCGTGGGTTCAAATTCCACTCCTGACAAACATATAAATATCTGAATACACATGACCATCGCATTGCAACATAATTAGACAGGTTGCTTTGATATAGTGATAGAGAATGCTTAATGTACCACGATACAAGGTCACCAAGTGGTAATACTGGTCGATGTTCTGTAATTTAAAAAGATGTGACAATACGGAAATCATGACGCTAACTCACGTCAAGCGATGGTGGTATAGTGGTTAGCATAGTTGCCTTCTAAGCAATTGACCCGAGTTCGATTCTCGGCCATCGCAGTTTAGCAATCTTGCTATTTCTTAGCAGACTAGTCAACCTACGGAATTGGAGTCAATTTATACAAATATTACTCTTTAGGTAAAATATAGTTGTTCATTTCTTTTTCGTTCACACATGAATAATTGACATAGATGTAATTTCTTATTCTTTGGCGATATTTCTTGCAAAGAAACCATTTTATGATGGAGTCTCGATGGAAACATGCCGATGTACTTAGTATATCCAATGTACTAGAAAGATTTTGGCTCGTATGTATGTAAGTTAAGCCGATTGCAATAGTTCTGGAAACGCAGAAACTGTTTGCCAGATGTATTTGACAAAAATGGCCAAAACTTGCAAAATTTTCCACTTCCTCTTTTCCCATACCGGGAATTGAACCCGGGCCTCCTGGGTGAGAGCCAGGTATCCTAACCACTAGACAATATGGGATTAAATCGCTTGAAAAATACATATTCCAAATCAATACAACATAATACAATTGTTGTCCTGGTATAAACAGCCTAGGGCAAGGAACTCTTGGATAAGTTAGAAGAGTTTAAATTCCACATCTGTAATGCAAAGAAATTTAGCTAGATCTGATGAGGTCAGGATGGCCGAGCGCTCTAAGGCACCAGACTCAAGAAAATACATATTCAAAATAAATACATATTCAAACGCAATACAACGTAATACAATTGTTGACCTGGTATAAATCGCCTATGGCAAGGAACTTTTGAATGAGTTAGAAGAGTTTTAATGTCGCATCTGTTGGGCAAAGGAATTTAGGTACACCTGATGTGGTCAGGATGGCCGAGCGGTCTAAGGCGCCAGACTCAAGGACATAATCCTTGCTTCAATAAAAGAAGTTGCAGTGTTCTGGTCTTCAATGAAGGCGTGGGTTCAAATCCCACTCCTGACAAACATATAAATATCTGAATACACATGATCATCGCATTGCAACATAATTAGAGAGGTTGTTTTGATATAGTGATAGAGAATGCTTAATGTACCACGATACAAGGTCACCAAGTGGTAATACTGGTCGATGTTCTGTAATTTAAAAAGATGTGACAATACGGAAATCATGACGCTAACTCACGTCAAGCGATGGTGGTATAGTGGTTAGCATAGTTGCCTTCCAAGTGTAGAGTGCTTTCTTATGCCATGTATTCAACAGTACACACGATCATACAAGTACACAACACAAAGTATGAGAAGGGTTATCTTACTTCTGGAGCTGGAGCTGGAGCTTGAAGGAGAGCTGAGAGAACTCTAACTTACTGCTACAGATTGGGGAGTATTTATACGGGTTGTGCACGGTATGATCATGGGTCTGATGAGTGACAAGCGCGGGTGTGTAACATAATTAATAAACGTGAATGACAGATGAGAATTGGGTTTGCTCTTGCTGTCAATCTTCCCGCTGTCAGTTCGCGCTCCGTCCCCGGGCTATTTTGGCTCATTACATTCCTTCCCCTTTTCTGAGGGAAAGAATTAGTCCTCTAATTGTAGATTAAGGCATATTCCATCACCAAAGGATAATTGTATAAATTGAAAGCATAACTTTTATGGATAAATATAAATGTCTTTCTATCCATCAATTCGTCATTCTTTTCCAAAGGGCTGATAAAATCAGAGATCGGAAATAAAGAAAGAACAATGGATCCCAACAATGGATCAGATCATTGAAATAGAGTGTCCCACAAAAGATAAATGTTGCAAGACATTAATAAAGAAAATAGATATAAAACCAGCCAAAGGGCTGAGGGAAGTCAAGAGGACCAAAGCAAGCATAAAAGGCTATTTTTTTTCGTGTCAAAGAAGTAAAGGCACAAGAGAAAACTAAAAGAGTATGTAGTATTGCTAAGAGTAGACAGACAACATGTTTCATGTTGAGGTGGGCAGTTACCGTTACCATTTTAAACTAAATAATTGAATAGTTGGGGTATGCATAAAATTTCCTTTACCAGGGTGTGTGTGTGGGCTCTGTATCCTTCCCCCTTTTCTGAGGGAAAGAATTAGTCCCCTAATAACAAGAGTAGAAAACATATATATAGGGAGAACAAATATTTGTTTAGGATTGTTCCCCTCCCCCCCGCGGCGACTTGGAGTGACAGGTCTTGACAGCCGTCCGAGTCGAATTTGGCGGGGGTAGATGTGATGTGTAAAGTCCCGATTTCTTCCATATTTCCCATGTTCCAAACAAAATAAAAAGGGAAAGGAATAAAATCAATAAAGGAAAAAGTTTTAACAAACTTAAACAGAAACCAGAAGAAAATTGTCGATATTCATGGTTTCGCCAATATTTTTTTAGTGTCTTCACTTCCTTCGGCGAGATGAGTCACCAATTAAAATTTGAAGCCGTTGTTGAAAATTTAGACAGAGTAAGAAAATCTTTGCGTCTTGTAATAACTGCTTTTGCTGTTCCGTCGATGTCTGAGGCGGTAACCAAGTGGCTCCCTTTGTGTCCCCGTCGACGTGCATTTTTTCTCCACTTGTTTTTTGTTCAAGCAGTTTTTCCTGATGTCGACATGGGAAATTTTCCTGATTGTATATTCCAGTGCGTCGATTTACTCGACTTTTATTACGAGTAAGCAAAAATTAAAACATTTTTATTTTTTTTTTTTTAAATTTTTTTTTAGTAGACCTTAAGTAGACCTTTTATTTTATATATATATATTTTTTAATTCCGTATTTTTTTATTTGTTGCTTTGTTTTTATTTTCTTGTTTAGCCGTTATCCCGGCTATGCCAAATACCGCGATCTTTTATCTTTTCATCAGGCCCGATTCTTGTGGTATGCGGAATCGGGTATTGACGTTTGTTATCCGTCATCACGCCGTGCTGTTTTGTATCCAGAGAAATTGTCTTTTCATGCCGGGGATCGTTTGTCGATTTGGGAAAATCGGCGGCAGCTTGAAGAGTCTGCTCGGATTGAGAATTTCATGAGTGTTTATGAGCCGCGTCATCTTTTGGCGGCGCAGCTCATTCGTCACTACTCCAATATGCCTGAGCCCTACCGCAGTCGTCATCGGGCGAATATGTATTATACTATTCAAGCAGAAACTGTTTTTGAGGATCTTCTGCTGCAACTGCCTATTAATGGGCGACGTCGACCACGTCCTTATTGACAGCTTTGTTAGCGGCCTTATCTTCTTTCTTGTCTTATTTCTTCTGTTTTTTTTTTTTTATATCCTTTCCTTTATGTTGCACTGATTTTTTCTTGGGATACTTAATAAAAGGTTATGCATTCGTCAAGGTTTTTTTTCCTTTTTTTTTTTTTTTAAATTCTGCAATTAAAGCCTTTTTTTTCTGTGCTAATAAAAAAAATTGTCCGTATACTCTAATATGTGTACGGGCCGGAAACGTTGAACATTGACTTGTGTACTTGCACTTGTCAACATAGAATTGTATTCAACGAGTGGAAGTCCCGACTGACTGCAGTGGTCGTCAAGGAAAAATTTTCTTGTATTCTTCCGTCATTTGCGTAATGTTTTTTTTTTTCTGGTCTATTTAAAGAGTTGTCTATATACTCTAATATGACCGTCGGTCAACTAAGGAAATGTTTGACTACTGAAGAGATGAAATTAATTTTCGTGCTATTATGAGATGTGGTTAAATTCCACAAATTTGTTGCAAATGATATGTTCTTTTTTTCTTTAAATATTGCCAGAGCTTTGAATCAAGAGTCGATCCGGCGATAATTGATAGGACTTGGCCGAAAATTCATACTTTAAAAAAAATAAATTCAAAGCAAGAATCTTGCTTACAATGTATGCTGTTTTGGGGACGTAACTAAATATCAGATTAATAGTTCTACTTGTTTCATTTTCATTATCTGTTTTTGTTTTAATTTCTTTCGAGCCTCTATTTCTTTGACGTGAGATTTAAGGCCGTGGTTTGTGATGGGCCAGGAGCTTGTTGGCTGATTGGTAAGGTCAAGGAGCTTCGTCGGTATGCCTGTAGGCTTCGAGTTATGTTATTTCTCTCCCATAAGTAGACTTCATACAAATCACGCTTGTAACAGGTTCGATTGCAAAATACCACTCGGCGTGAGTAGGCCGCGTTTAAAAGAGTTATGTGGAGCTGGTATTCCCTGGGGTTGTTGATTGTGTATTCGATTTTGGGGGCTCGTCCTTGGAAATCTGGGCGCTGATAATTGCATGGAAGTGGTGGCTCAATAGGTAACGAATCGGTAATTAAAATTTCCCTAGCGAAACCGGCGGATACTAAATACATATAGGTGTTAGTTTTGCCGTCGTTTGGGTCGTAGAGGGCGAAACGTTCAATCTCGCGACGTAATGGCTGGGTGGACGTCTGCTTTTGTTCTTCGCAAAGTAGATCCCGTAAGAGCGGGTTGTCGCTCCTTTCGATTTGCGTTGTTGGTTTCTTGAAGGCTGGAATAGTGTCTTCCGGGGAACGCTTTCGTTTACCTATTATCACGGTTACGGTTGTTTCGATCCGCATTTTGTGGTGAACAAAAAGGTCTCTAATTTCGCCGTCCGTAATATATTCATAGGCAAAATGCCCTGTTGAATCTGCTACGTCGTCGACTGCTCCATTTGCTAATAAGATCTTAACAATTTTCTACGCGTGATTCCAGAACTGCAACATGTAAAGCTGTTCTTTGCTCGTGTGTGGATGTTTGGCTTATATCGATTGGTTTTTGGCCTTCGCACGCAAATTTCGTGACTCTTTCGTTATTATACCTTGCGGCATAATGCAATATAGTTTCCCCGTTTGCTGAGAGCTGGTATTCTGTCGTATTTCTGTATAGCATGGCTAATACGTCCGGACTACTGAAAGCAATTGCAACTAACATTGGGGTTTCACCAATCTCGTTAAACTGAGATAGGTCTGCGCTGTATGAAAGTGCAATTTTACAAAGCAGGGTGTCGTTAAGCTCTGCGGCTCTGTGCAAGATGGTTCTACCGTCTTCTTTAATATTTACGTCAGCTCCATTAAATAGGAGTAGCTCAGTTATATCGTACTTTTTACTTAAGACACTTCCGTGAAGGAACGTTTTTCCATCTCCAAATAAAACATTTAAGAAGTTATTGGCGCCTACTGGTCTTGGGTAGCCGATTCGTTTCCGTAAAAAAGTTCTTAAATGCTCGCGTGGTGCATTTATCATTGAAAATGAAACGCTATTGTTTTCTAAATCCGTGATGGCGACAATCTCTTCTCTTATCTGCTGTGACCTGCCTGCCGTCTGGGCAGCGTAGGTTTTCAGCATACAGTTTAAACAAGATTTTTGAGTTGGTTCTGTACATACATTAGTTGTAGTTTCGGCTGCTGCTTTCTTCGGACAATTTACGGTGAAAGGTTGTTGTTGTTTGGCCGTCCGAGGCGTCTCGGGTCGGTCAGCGCTATCTTTTGCCAGCGGGTCGTCGTCATCTCTCACGCTTTCGTCGATGATGAGAGCACTGCTTCCATATTGGTCTGGTGAACTAATTTCTTCTGGGTTGATTTGCACAAATAACTCTTCTGTCGTAGCACTACTAGATCTTGATTCCGATAAATCGGGATTTAAACTGGGTGGAGTTGGTACTGGGTCCATCGCGCACTTTTTTTTTAGATGTGTGTCTGGTGAATTGTAATACTGTACTGAGTATTCTCCTCGGTGTGTCTGCTCGTTTTTAAGTCGTTATGCTACTTGATTTCACTACTTTCATATGTTGAAAACACTCCCCCCTTCCCCTTTGATTTGCCCTTAGCACTAAAATTAAGTAGCTGTAGTATAAATATATGGTAGACAAGAAAAGAACTTTACAATTGCCCTTTGATTTGACTTGCACCTTAAATGCAAGAACACTGAAATTGATTGACGTGTTCTAAATTATTATTTTTTTTATTTTTCGTTAG
The DNA here is from genome assembly GCF_021134715.1 of Daphnia pulex. NCBI lineage: Eukaryota > Metazoa > Arthropoda > Branchiopoda > Diplostraca > Daphniidae > Daphnia > Daphnia pulex. The sequence continues at coordinate 835,154 of NC_060024.1, read as the reverse complement.
GTCAGTTATTTTTGACATGTGCTGTCAACTCAACTGGATTCAGAGGCTTATTATAATTTGTTCGTTTTGCTAGAGTATATAATTTTTTTCTTTTTTGTACGATTTTTCCATTTTAAAATGTTTCCCGTGCTAAATGTTTTTTTTTTCCATGATTATTTACTACTTATTTCTTTTTTTTTGTCTTTTTTTTTTCAATATTTGGCGGCCATTGCTCCGTGTTCTTCATCTAATTTACATTTGCATAAATCTTCCCATACCATGCCATAGCCAGCTACGTAGCTACAGGTGGTGTGTGATCCAGTGCATTCTGGCTTGTCATCGTTTTTTATTTCGTGATGAGGACTTTGATTAAATTTAAGATGAGGGATGAAGTTTGCTAATTTGGTTGCTAGTGATGGGTAGATTTTTTCGCTCTGACTTTTTCTTGTATAATTGTTTTCTGTCGCTAGTGTGTTATGTTGCATAATGGGTGCGCTCGGTTGGATATTTGATATTGCTTTTGATTCCAATGGCAGTGGAGCGTATTCCCGTACCGCCGGGGGCTCCATGATTGACGTTGGGTTGTAAATGGGCTCTTGGTTGTTAGGTGGGGGCAATATTGGAGCTAATATTTCTTCCATTTCTTCTTCTATCTGGGAATCTCGTTTTTTATTCTTCGCCTTGCGCATTTTACGTCTCATTTGTTTTTTAATGCGGGGTGCTATTTTGCATGCTAGGATTAATCGTAAAGTAATAAGGAGAATGATGATTCCTGCAGTGCAAAGTCCCATTATTTTTAAAGTATCGAACCAGGAAAACATGGATCCGATAGTATTGTCCTGTTCTGCTGTCACTACGATATCTGATAGTGCTTTTGATTCGGTTTCGTGGAGTCGTCCTACTAAATCATTTAAGATATTCAACTGCTCCATCTCCATTACGTTATGGGCGGGGTGGGCTTTTAATGCGAAGTCGAAATCGTTAAGCTTAAGTTCTTCAAATTCGGCGATTAAATCTAGATGGGTCGTGTGAATGGTTGGTTTTTGTTTTACCCATTCGCCGTAACTTCCATTATGCTCCCATGAAAAAGGGTTTCCGTTCAAATTTACGAATTGGGTTTTCCAAAAGCAGTCGGAATATGGATGTATAGACCAGCCGTCCATTCCGATTGTAAAGTTTCCTTCAGCGTATGTAAAATATGGTTGAAATCCGCACTGCGTTTCTACTGCTGTTAATGATATTGTTTTAATTGCGCACTGCTGCAATACCATGGTTTGTCCAAATCCTTGTATTCTGCTACAAACGGGCAGGCCTAGAGCTGCTGCGGCTAGGATGCCGTTAGTTTGGGATAGGATTATTGCTTGGATTTTCTTTATATTTGAAAGTTGACAATACATTTCTCGTATTTCCTTGGCTAATCTATTTTCGTGTTCTGTTTCAATTCGTTGTTTGTACTGTTCATGCATTTTTCCGATTTGAAATTGCAAAATTTGGTTAAATTCTTGGATGTCCTTTGGCAAGGACGTCAATTTTTCTGTGCTGTCGTCTGCTTGGTTGTCTGAGTCGTTATTATCAGCCGTTTCGGTTCCTGCTGGCGTATTTGAGGTGTCGGTTTCATTCGTTTTTGATTTTTCCGTCGGCTTTTCAACTGTAGTATTGGTAGGATTTTTAGGTGGGTCTACTTGTTTTTCTGTGGATGAATTTTTCTCTCGTGGTCGAATCGTCGATGTTGTCAATGGTGCTACTGTCGTTGGTTTCGCCGGGGGTGATGTCATGTTTTTTTCTGTGGATGAATTTTTCTCTAGTTGTCGAATCGTTGATGTTGTCGATGGTGCTACTGTCGTTGGTTTCGCCGGGGGTGATGTCATGTTCACCTTCGGAGGTTCCGTCGGTTTTTTATCAAGTATTTGATTTTCTATTTGTATCGCTTTTGTGAGTGGCGATGTTACATTTTTCATTGGTTCCTTTATTGTACTGTTTGCTATTTTTATTGGCGATGTAGGTTTAGTGGTAGGCTTAGTTGTAGTGGTAGGTTTAGTGGTAGTGGTAGTGGTTGTTTTAGGGGTAGTGGTAGTAGGTTTTGGGTAGTGATAGTAGTTGTTTTAGGGGTGGGTGGTTTGACACCAGTTGTGGCTGTCGTTGCCTTTGCTGTTGCGTTTACTGATATCGGCTTTGCAGCTGGTGAAGGTGATTGATTTATGTTGGACGCGTTGGATTGTCGGATTGTCTGATTGGAATTTTCGGTTGGAATTTTGTTGGTTTGAACTTTGTCCTCCGTGTCACGTCGTATTATAGGTGGCAGTTTATCCAATGGTTTGTCATTTAATTGTTGTTCTGTATGCCAAGCTATAATAGCTGCGGCGGACAAGGTTTTTGTTTGATGTGGGTTTTTATATTCAAAAGAAAAATGCTGACGTCGTATTCTGTCGTGACAGTGGCCTAGGCCTAGTCTCCCATTTCTGGTTGTTAGGCACTTTCGATTCGTTCCAGGTGTTTCTAGGCCGGTTCTGTCTGAAGCCATAAACTGTCCGGTGTGGTCAAAAGTTCCCCAGATTGAACTGGTGTCTGCACAATGTTCTAGGGTTAACATAGTGCTGTTCGCCTTTATGCAGTTGTTTGTGTTAAATGGTCGAATTGTGAAATCTGATGCGTATTCCAGAGCTTGTCCAGTGGTCGCGGCGTTGCTACAGTTTGCTACAGATGTCTGGGTTTGAACTAACGGGTCGTTGCTGGTGATATATTTTCTCAAACTTTCTTGACAACGAACCCAATTTTGGTCACATGTCTCCAATGTTAGGGGGTTCCCTAGTCCGTGATACGTTATGCATTTCTTGTTTTTGTCTTCTCCTGTTTGCAATAGTCCCCAGTTGATAAGGTCCCATACGATGTTTCCTTGTCCTTGGTTGACCTTAAGTAGTCCTCCAAAAATTGGTGAATTAATAGTAGTGGTCACTGCTCTCCGTTGTTCTAGGCGGAATGTTTCCATTTCGTCTAGCGTTGTGTCGGGGAAATTTTCGATAATGTCCGGGTTTACGTTAATCTGTTCGAAGACCCACTGTTGCGCTGTTAATATTTCTTGACCCTGACTACAAGCAGTCAAGATCAAGGACATTTCAATCTTGTTGATAAGTTCGATTGCTGTCAGGCACAAATGGTTTTCTTCACAGATTATTTGATTCGTTTGTTGGTCGTAAATCCAGTGTGACATCTTTTCGGTGCAGTTTTTGAACGATATAAAAGAATTGTTTAATGCTACCATGCAAAAGGGTGTTTGTTTGATGCGTATGGTGTAGTCTACTATATATTCGAAATGTTGTCCGTCTGGTAATGGCTTGGTTGGATCCATAACACTATATAGCTCTATTCCTCTTGCTGGTCTGTTTAAATCATATGTTATGAATACTTGGACTTCTTTTTTAATTTTGGTTTTGTCTTGGCTGGGTATCATCCTGGGTGTGCCAAGTTGTAGCGTTCCCCATGCATAAGATATGCTATAGAGGCGCTTTCCGGCAGCTGCTTCCTCGTCGTCGTGTGTCAAGAGGAATTTGATTTCTGAATTTATCGACTTCCTTATTCGGTGTTCGGGTGACTCTGTCCATTCCTTTACTTGCAGTAGTGTTCGGCATAGCGATGATTTCGTGTTGTTTGAAATTTTACATGGTACAAATACGTTTGCATAGATACGAAAAAGCATTTTGTTTGTGGTGTCTGGGAATGACAAAAATGTTTTTGGTACGCCTTCAACTGCAAATATAGGGTGTTTTGGTTCACTAGCGTCTGGATTGTTGAAGAATGTTATTTCTATTTGACGCGTATTATCTATGAGGCGGCTGATGTTATTCTTTTCGCTAGTTTGTGTAAATTCCACATAAGCCGTTCCATGTAAGAGTGTTGTGGTTCCAGCATCGGTGTGTTTCAATTCACCCCATACTATGGTGTTGTGATTATGTGTGAATTGTCGGTCTGCATGGGTTGCATTAAGCATTCCGAAAGGGCTCTCGATCGGTCCTTCTTGTGTTTCTTGTCTAAGTGTGATTTCTTCTGCTAGGCAATTTAGGACGTGATATTCTCTGGTAGCATACCATTTTCCTTCTCCGACGGGTGAAGAGGTGAAGCTTAGACTTGTCGCGCCGGATTGCATAGCGTTTTCTCCACATTTTCGATTATTTACCATCTCCCAACATTCTAATGGGCTTACTAGGTGTGTTTCTTGGTTATAAGTTGTATCATAGGATCCTATCCAAAAAGATCCAACGATCTTCTTCGATTTGATCCATTGTTTGCAAGACCATCCTTTCCAGGTTGTGGTTGGTTGTTGTTTGGTCACCAGCGTATAATTGGTGTCAAAGCGCCGGTGGTGCTGGGTGGCTGCTTTGTTTGGTTGGCAATAATAAGGTCGATTGACGTCTAGTATTCCTCGAGTTTTGGCTTTGTTGCAATCGCAGACAGGCATATACAGATTACTAACGGTTTGTACGGTGATTATTATGCAGATGAGTCCGGTTATATGAATGGCCATCTGTTTAGAAATAAGGTAAATATTTACAGGGATGTTCCGTTTTTTTTTTGTTTTAAAATCGTTGTCGTAAGTTGTATCTGGTCTGTTGTGAGTATGCTCTGTCATGTGGGCGGTGGCGAGGAAGGTAGTGCTCGTCATGATGTGATGTCCCGTCTTGCCGTTGGTTGTCACGGTAGGAATGGTATGGTTTTTTGGCTACAGGTATATGATAAACAAATTGTCCGTCTCCGTTTCTGGTCACTGCAATGTCTGGTGTGTCTCTTTTGGGGATGACTGGAGTGCATATGTTATCGGAATCTGTGTCATAAGAATAATGGATTTGTGAATATCGAGCCTGTGATCTTGTTGCTCTTGTATTGGGGTAATTTTGTCGGTTTGTATCGTTCCTTCGCGGCAGCATGTGAGCGTAGTTAGGTGTGAAGTCAGCGTCTCTTCGTGATGAATCGCGGCGTATGGTATTTGGGTGAGGCTGGGTTCTTCGGTTTGGATAGGTGGTAGGATTTGGTTTAGGAATTGGTCTAGGGTTTGGTTTAGGGTGAATAAGTATGTTTTTCCTAGGCCGACCTCGTCCTCGCTTTACTGGCTGGTTGCATTGAGATGATTTGTCCTGGTGTTGTGCTCCTACTGCGATATTTTGTCCTTTTTCTTCTGCTTTTACCGGTTGAGTCATTCTTTCTCTCTGTATCTCTGCTGGGATTTCGGGTACTCGTTCAGTGTATGGTTTTAATCGGTTGCTGTGAACTACGACCGGTTTCTGCTTTGTCTTTGGGTAGCTTTCGATCTCGTAATTGATGTTGGAATAACTTTTAGTAATTATGAACGGTCCGTTCCATCGATTTATGAATTTTCCTGCTGATGGTGGTGCTCGCAATAGCACTTTTTCTCCAACGGTATATTTACTGGTCTTTGATCCTTTGTCGTAATTTTCTTTTTGTTTTGTCTGTGCTTTAAATAGGTGTTCTCTTGCAAGTTTCTTAGCGTTTTCCCATTTCTCAGCATACACATTATGGTCGTCGTATCTCGTGTTGTATCGAGGGTTAATTGTTATATCGTTTGGTAAGAGGGGTGCTCTACCAAAGAACAAGTAGAATGGGCATTCTTTCAATGTTGATTGGATGGCGGTATTATATGCAAAGGTGACAAAAGGCAAATATTTGTCCCATTCTTCCGGTTCTTTATTTACGTAACATGCAAGCATGTCGCAGAGTGTCCTGTTGAATCGTTCAACCAGGCCATCTGTCTGTGGGTGGTATGATGTTGTTCTCATTTGCTTGATTTTAAAAAGTACACATATCTCGTTTACTAGTATTGATAAAAAATTGGTTCCTCTATCTGTTAGTACGGCTTGGGGTGCACCGTATTTGGTTATAAGTTTATCTACGAGGCATCTTGCTATTGTTGGCGCTGTTTGATTCTTCATAGGGATGGTAAAAACAAATCGGCTTGCATAGTCTGATATTACTAATATGTATCGGTAACCTTTGTTACTTTCTTGGATCGGTCCTACTACATCCATTGCAATTCTCTCCCAGACCGCGACAACGGGTGGAAGGGGTTGCAAAGGTGCTTTAGTAGCTCCAAATGATTTCCTACGAGCACACATTAAACAGCTGTTGACATGTAGTACTACGTGTTGTTTCATTTGGGGCCATTTGTATTGTCTCTTTATTTTGGCTAAGGTTTTTGCTATACCTAAATGTCCTGCTAACATGTGATCGTGGTTTTCCTCTAAAATTTCCTTCACTTTAACAAGTGGCACAATTAATCTGTCGTTTATGTCAATAATTTCTCCTTTTTCGTTTAATCTATATCGCTTTATTTTCGTTTGAACCCCTCCTATCGTATCGGCCTTGTTTCTTAAATTTGTATCTATTTTCTTTCTTTCGTCTTTATATTCTTCTTTTACGTTATCTCGGCTTGTATTCTTTCTATCATCTTTACTTTCTTCTTTTACGTTGTCTCGGCTTGTATCTATATATGTATCCGTATCTATTTTGTCTAATATTGTTCTACAATATTTATCTGCTCGTTGTAGCTTAGCCCATTCACTGATTTCTGCCTTCGTCGTAGTATCTGTACGGGGTTTTTCTGGATGCGGTGTGAAAGTTACTGTCGCAACCATGATCGGTGGTGTTTGATCAGGCGGCTTCGGAATGCGACTCAGGCCGTCAGCATTTTGGTGTGACTTCCCAGGTCGGTAGCCGATCACCATATCGTATTCCTGGAGTTTAAGCGCCCATCTATGGAGTCTTCCAGCCGGTTCCTTTTTCTCCATCAACCACTGTAGGGGACTGTGGTCGGTGAATACAGTAAATTTTCTCCCGTACAAATATACTCTGAAGGCATGGATCGCGTGAATGATGGCGTGACACTCTCTTTCAGTTGTCGATCGTTCTGCTTCTTTTTTCTTTAAGTGCTTCGACGTATATGCTATAACGACTTCTCTGTCGCCTATCTTTTGGGTACTCGCTTCGTCGGTCCCATCTGTATTTTCTGAGGGAGGATAAGGTTGTATTTGTGCCAACACTGCCCCTATGCCATATCCTGATGCATCAGTATAGATGATAAATTCGCGCGTGAAATCTGGATAGCTCAGGATAGGCCTAGAAACTAGGCGCTGTTTTATACAATTAAAGGCGTCCCTTTCCTCTTCCTCCCATTTCCATATTGCTGTCTTTTTCTGTAGTGCCGTTAGGGGGTGTGCTATTTCCGCAAAAGCACGGACGAATTTTCGGTAGTAGCTTGCAAAACCTATGAATGATCCTAATTCTTTTGTATTAGTCGGTACCGGATAATTTTTTACGCATTCGATTTGTTTATGATTTGGGGTTATGCCCTCTCTTGAGCAAGTGTATCCCAGGTATTCGATTTCTTTTTTGAAAAATTCACATTTTTTACGATTCAACCGCATCCCAGCATCCGCAAGCAACGAGAAAACTTCAGCTAGATGTTTAAGGTGGTCTTCAAAAGTTTTACTATAGATAATGATGTCGTCTAGGTAGACCACAACACACTTGTACAGTATTGTTCGAAAAATATTATTCATAGCTCGCTGAAATGTACTCGGTGCGTTTGTCAAACCGAAAGGCATGCGATTGAATTCAAACAGTCCTAATTCACAAATGAAAGCTGTTTTATGTTTATCAGCTTCGTCTATTTCTATTTGCCAATATCCACTAATAAGGTCTAACGTGGAAAAGTAACGGGCTCCGTACAATGCTTCGATTGTGTCGTCGATGCGAGGCAATGGAAACTTATCTTTGATGGTTATGTTATTCAACCAACGATAATCGATGCAAAGTCTTAGGCTTCCGTCTTTCTTTAACGTCATAACGATAGCTGCGGCGTAAGGGCTAGAACTTACTCGTATGATCTTATTTTCTATCATGTTGTATAATTGCTTCCAGACTTGTGGTCGTAATGCTTCGGGTGTACGTCTTTGTCTCATACTAACCGGTGGGTTATTTCCTGTATTGATATGGTGTTTGACGTCAATAGCCAATCCTAATTCTGAGTCTTTATCGGAGAAAAGTTTTTCGTGTTTGTCAAGTACGTCTAGTACGATTTTCATTTGTTCCGTGTTTAGGTGTTTAAGGTCAAATTCTACCTTTTCTACTGAGGTTGTAATTGCTTTGTTATTTATGTCAAATTGCCGGAATGGTTCTAAATTAATATGGTCTCTTTCGCTCAATGGTATATCGTACGGGTCAGTGTCTGCTGGGTTACTTTTTATATCGGCTTCGTTGATGGTTATAGACTCACTGGGGGTATTTATTTCTGGTTCAATTTTTATTTTGGAATACGGGACACTTGTGGCGTTGTTCGCAAGTGCCCTATCGAGCGAGTCGGGGCCATTAAAGTAACCAAATGTTTGCTGGTTGGGACTTGGGTTTGTGTTAGGTCCAGAAGCGGGTACTACTTGATATGGATGTGACGATATGCGATTAAGTATGGGGGTTTCGTCATATGGCAATATTTTTTCATATGGGGTTAATGGGATGTCGCAATTTGTTTCGCCAATCGTTAAGCTATATATGGGGCAATCGGTCTGTAACATTTGCGTATTATGTGCGTGGTCGTAATGAATTTCCCTATTTTTAGTATTAACTTTTACATTATGTGTTGAAAGAAAATCTATTCCTAGGATACAGTCTTCTTGCAGAGCTTCCATAACGTAGACGTAGTGAAGAAAAGTGTGATCCTTATTGATTGTAACCGGAAATTCAAATTTGCCAAGAGCACGCAATACTTGTCCTGATACAATCTTTATTACTGGGGGGTTTTCATTGTTAAGTAATTTTTTTATATTTTTATCTCGGAGTCGAAATAGGACTTCCGAAGAAAGTAGACTGGCGGCAGCGCCAGTGTCTATCAATCCTTTTGCTTGTATATCAAAGATTAAAATGGGGATTCTAAGGAGTGGGGGTATTATGGTTGGGACAGGCGGTGTCAGATTATGGAGGGCTAAGAGAGAGTTTATTGCTATATTTTCCCAGTTAGCTAATTGCGACGTGACGGGTCGTTGACACGAGCCATATCCGTCCAACATTCTCGAGCGATATGTCCTCTTTTATTGCAGTTATAGCACACAATATCTCTCGGGGCTGATTGCTGGTTAGGGGGTGGTGATCTATTACTATATGCGTTATTGTTTTGTACTGTGGGCCACGCTCGTGGTGCGCTGTTGTACCCGTTGCGTTGGTTATTGTAATTAGGGTTTGGGCGAAATCCTCTATTGTTATTGTTAAATCTCGGGTTAAAATTATTAGGTCTACGGGGGTCTCTGAAGCTGTTATTTTGGTATCTCTGTTCGTTTCTTCCCGAGTACGACCGTCTGTCGTTTGGGTAGTTGTCCCTATTGCCTGCTGGACTCTGTTCCCTGCTACGGGAGTAGCTGTTATCTCTCCCACGATTATATCCTGGATTACGGTTTTCTTGGTTTCTGGTGTTTGTTTGTCCCTGTGGGGATCTGTTGAAGTGTACTCTTGAGTCGTCTTGTCTCGGACGTCGGTCCGCGGATTCTGCTCGTCTAGAACCGTATTGGTCCACTGCGCCAATAGTGGCAATATTTTCCTGTGAGGATTGTCGTCTTTTAGTTATATTTCCTAACTCTGTCAATTCTTTCTTAATTATTTCAAGCTCCACTTTTTGCTGTGTTATTTCGTCATCCTGTTGTTTTTCGTGATGCGTAATACCAGCGATAACTGCCGTTATCTCTTTATCCTCATTAGTTTCTTTATTTTGCAAAATTTGTTCCGAAATAAATAGTTGTTTACATAACTGATCGAAATCATTAAAATCCTCTGGCATTCGTAAATACAATTCGGCTTTTACTTTGGGTAATATTCCTTGGAGTAAAGTTTTGATTTTAATGTCGTCTCGCATCTTCTTAACTGTACTGAGGAGTGCATCTTCTACGTCTGTTTTGTTTTTCTCGTCTAATTTATCTAATTTTCCTTCTAGGCTGTCGTAAAGGCTAGTTAGCCTGGATACAAATGTCCTACAATTCTCCTCGGGCTTTTGCTTCATTCGATTGAATTTCTTTCTAAGGGCTGCTAGGTCGTATGAATCTTGAAATCTTTCTATTATTTCGCATTTCCAGTCGACATAATTAATAAAGTCGCCTTGCTCTTCCGCATAATTATCGTGCCATTCTAAAGCTTCTCCTTTGAGGCGGTCTGAAAAGAAACGTATCTTTTGGTCGTCGTCCCAGTCATTATTTCTCGCTACGTGTTCTGCTGTTTTTAACCATTCGGTGATTAATTTGTCGGTACTTTTTCCCTTAAAAGTTGGAATTGATTTTTTGTCTTCTCGTGAGAAGAGTTCGCCTAATACTTTTACTATAGGTTTTGTTACATTATCTAATATAGTGGTATCCTGTGGGGGTGTAAGTGTTGTTTTGTTTGCATCATCGTCTCCATTTTGACTTGCTCCTGCACCTGCTCCCATGTTTGAAATACTGACTCTGCGGTTCTTTTTTAGGGTCGTATTACGTTTTTGTAGTTTAAAGATTGTCGTCGCTTGGCTATTATTTTGTGCTGTAAGGTTATCTATGATTTCTTGTAGGTTTTTAATGATATCTGCTTTTTCTGTATCGAGTTCAGTGAATAATGATTTATCTAATGAGTCTCGTCCTGTGAAGCTTTGTAATTCGTCTATAAATTTGGTTGTCTCGAAGGTTTTTTCTGCGATCTCCTGAAAATTCCTTTCGTACTGATCTTCGGCGTCGTGATAAGCTTTTTCCCTTTCTTTTAAATCTTTATTGCGTTCCTCAAGATTGGATATCCTATTTTCTAGCTGATCTTTATCGTCTTTTAAGTCTATTATTTCTTCTTCGTATTTTTTAATTTGCAATGTGGCGGTAACGTAATTACTATGGTTTTTATTTTTCGTTTGCGTAATCTGAGTAATTAGTTGTTTTCCTAATTCGTTTTCAAGTTTGAGTGCGGTGATTTGACTGTTGAGGGTTTCTATCTGTTTTTGGCCTGCGGTTAAATTGTTTTCTAATTCTTCCTTTTCAGATTCGAGTGTATTATTGGCTTCTAAGCTATTTGCTTCTACTACGGAAATGTGTTTCTCTTTTATATCTAATGCTTTCTTAAGTTGAAATTCGTTATCTTTCGCAGTCGTGTTTTCGAATTCTAGTAATTTTATTTTATTTTCGAGGTCTTTTACTATTTGGTTGCCGTCAGTGTTATAATTCTCTGCTTCTCTAAGTTGCTGTTGCAATGTTTCTACGTGATTTTGGGAATCGTCTAAAAGTTTTAAATTAGTGGCGTTATCTTTTTTAAGTTGGTCTAATTTATTGATATCTTCTCGTTGCTCTTTAAGTTTTTCTTCAGCGGCTTTCCACTTTTTATCTACTTTCTCTTTTTCTTTAATTAATTCAGTATGGGTTTTTCGGAGTCCGGCTTGTTGTAAGAGGGCTTCTCTGGTTAGTACCGTAATTAATTCTGTGTTAAATTCGCGTTGTTTTCCGTGAACGATCTGTAATTGTTGTACCAGGGGGTTTACACTGTTTACGTCTCCTCTCAGTAACACAATATAATCTTTTAGCCTCTTAGTTGTTTCCCTTATAGTGTCTGGAGTTACTGTGGTCTCGAGTTTGTCCTTAACGATAAGATAGACGTATTGATTTAAAATGTTATTAGTAGCCTTATGTGTTTTCTTTTTCTCCTCTTCCAATTGTAAAATTAGCTTGCGTACGGATGATGTGTGGTGGGGTCTACTTGTTTCGGTTAAGTAAGAAGATTCGATTTCTACTGATGCCTTCCAATTTGTTAGGAAATTGTCTCGGGCTGTATTAACCGTAGGGTCTGATATTGGGGTACTTGGGGAATGTTCGAAAGTTTCTAATGGTGAATGTGTGGAAGGTAGGTTTTCGTCTGATAGATTAGGGTATAGGGAGGTAAAGAAAGAGTTGAGAGAAGTCTCAGGATTGCTCAAAGAATCAGGCATCCGCTTACCTCCAAAAAGATGTTAGGAGTTCCACTCGTTGTTCACAAGTACACAAACGCACTAAAAAATACAGGCAGCAAGAAAGTCTCTACTGTAAGTCTCGTATGAGTCTCGTTGGGACCTCCAATTGTAGAGTGCTTTCTTATGCCATGTATTCAACAGTACACACGATCATACAAGTACACAACACAAAGTATGAGAAGGGTTATCTTACTTCTGGAGCTGGAGCTGGAGCTTGAAGGAGAGCTGAGAGAACTCTAACTTACTGCTACAGATTGGGGAGTATTTATACGGGTTGTGCACGGTATGATCATGGGTCTGATGAGTGACAAGCGCGGGTGTGTAACATAATTAATAAACGTGAATGACAGATGAGAATTGGGTTTGCTCTTGCTGTCAATCTTCCCGCTGTCAGTTCGCGCTCCGTCCCCGGGCTATTTTGGCTCATTACACAAGCAATTGACCCGAGTTCGATTCTCGGCCATCGCAGTTTAGCAATCTTGCTATTTCTTAGCAGACTAGTCAACCTACGGAATTGGAGTCAATTTACACAAATATTACTCTTTAGGTAAAATATAGTTGTTCATTTCTTTTTCGTTCACACATGAATAATTGACATAGATGTAATTTCTTATTTCTTGGCGATATTTCTTGCAAAGAAACCATTTTATGATGGAGTCTCGATGGAAACATGCCATGTATTTGACAAAAATGGCCAAAACTTGCAAAATTTTCCAGTTCCTCTTTTCCCATACCGGGAATTTAACCCGGGCCTCCTGGGTGAGAGCCAGGTATCCTAACCACTAGACAATATGGGATTAAATCGCTTGAAAAATACATATTCCAAATCAATACAACATAATACAATTGTTGTCCTGGTATAAACAGCCTAGGGCAAGGAACTCTTGGATAAGTTAGAAGAGTTTAAATCCCACATCTGTAATGCAAAGAAATTTAGCTAGATCTGATGAGGTCAGGATGGCCAAGCGCTCTAAGGCACCAGACTCAAGAAAATACATATTCAAAAAAAATACATATTCAAACGCAATACAACGTAATACAATTGTTGACCTGGTATAAATCGCCTATGGCAAGGAACTCTTGAATGAGTTAGAAGAGTTTTAATGTTACATCTGTTGGGCAAAGGAATTTAGGTACACCTGATGTAGTCAGGATGGCCGAGCGGTCTAAGGCGCCAGACTCAAGGACATAAACCTTGCTTCAATAAAAGAAGTTGCAGTATTCTGGTCTTCAATGAAGGCGTGGGTTCAAATCCCACTCCTGACAAACATATAAATATCTGAATACACATGATCATCGCATTGCAACATAATTAGAGAGGATGCTTTGATATAGTGATAGAGAATGCTTAATGTACCACGATACAACGTCACCAAGTGGTAATACTGGTCGATGTTCTGTAATTATAAAAGATGTGACAATACAGAAATCATGACGCTAACTCACGTCAAGCGATGGTGGTATAGTGGTTAGCATAGTTGCCTTCCAAGCAATTGACCCGAGTTCGATTCTCGGCCATCGTAGTTTAGCAATCTTGCTATTTCTTAGCAGACTAGTCAACCTACGGAATTGGAGTCAATTTACACAAATGTTACTCTTTAGGTAAAATATAGTTGTTCATTTCTTTTTCGTTCACACATGAATAATTGACATAGATGTAATTTCTTATTCCTTGGCGATATTTCTTGCAAAGAAACCATTTTATGATGGAGTCTCGATGGAAACATGCCGATGTACTTAGTATATCCAATGTACTAGAAAGATTTTGGCTCGTATGTATGTAAGTTAAGCCGATTGCAATAGTTCTGGAAACGCAGAAACTGTTTGCCAGATGTATTTGACAAAAATGGCCAAAACTTGCAAAATATTCCAGTTCCTCTTTTCCCATACCGGGAATTGAACCCGGGCCTCCTGGGTGAGAGCCAGGTATCCTAACCACTAGACAATATGGGAGTAAATCGCTTGAAAAATACATATTCCAAATCAATACAACATAATACAATTGTTGTCCTGGTATAAACAGCCTAGGGCAAGGAACTCTTGGATAAGTTAGAAGAGTTTAAATCCCACATCTGTAATGCAAAGAAATTTAGCTAGATCTGATGAGGTCAGGATGGCCGAGCGCTCTAAGGCACCAGACTCAAGAAAATACATATTCAAAAAAAATACATATTCAAACGCAATACAACGTAATACAATTGTTGACCTGGTATAAATCGCCTATGGCAAGGAACTCTTGAATGAGTTAGAAGAGTTTTAATGTCACATCTGTTGGGCAAAGGAATTTAGGTACACCTGATGTGGTCAGGATGGCCGAGCGGTCTAAGGCGCCAGACTCAAGGACATAAACCTTGCTTCAATAAAAGAAGTTGCAGTATTCTGGTCTTCAATGAAGGCGTGGGTTCAAATCCCACTCCTGACAAACATATAAATATCTGAATACACATGATCATCGCATTGCAACATAATTAGAGAGGTTGTTTTGATATAGTGATAGAGAATGCTTAATGTACCACGATACAAGGTCACCAAGTGGTAATACTGGTCGATGTTCTGTAATTTAAAAAGATGTGACAATACGGAAATCATGACGCTAACTTACGTCAAGCGATGGTGGTATAGTGGTTAGCATAGTTGCCTTCCAAGCAATTGACCCGAGTTCGATTCTCGGCCATCGTAGTTTAGCAATCTTGCTATTTCTTAGCAGACTAGTCAACCTACGGAATTGAAGTCAATATACACAAATGTTACTCTTTAGGTAAAATATAGTTGTTCATTTCTTTTTCGTTCACACATGAATAATTGACATAGATGTAATTTCTTATTCCTTGGCGATATTTCTTGCAAAGAAACCATTTTATGATGGAGTCTCGATGGAAACATGCCGATGTACTTAGTATATCCAATGTACTAGAAAGATTTTGGCTCGTATGTATGTAAGTTAAGCCGATTGCAATAGTTCTGGAAACGCAGAAACTGTTTGCCAGATGTATTTGACAAAAATGGCCAAAACTTGCAAAATATTCCAGTTCCTCTTTTCCCATACCGGGAATTGAACCCGGGCCTCCTGGGTGAGAGCCAGGTATCCTAACCACTAGACAATATGGGAGTAAATCGCTTGAAAAATACATATTCCAAATCAATACAACATAATACAATTGTTGTCCTGGTATAAACAGCCTAGGGCAAGGAACTCTTGGATAAGTTAGAAGAGTTTAAATCCCACATCTGTAATGCAAAGAAATTTAGCTAGATCTGATGAGGTCAGGATGGCCGAGCGCTCTAAGGCACCAGACTCAAGAAAATACATATTCAAAAAAAATACATATTCAAACGCAATACAACGTAATACAATTGTTGACCTGGTATAAATCGCCTATGGCAAGGAACTCTTGAATGAGTTAGAAGAGTTTTAATGTCACATCTGTTGGGCAAAGGAATTTAGGTACACCTGATGTGGTCAGGATGGCCGAGCGGTCTAAGGCGCCAGACTCAAGGACATAAACCTTGCTTCAATAAAAGAAGTTGCAGTATTCTGGTCTTCAATGAAGGCGTGGGTTCAAATCCCACTCCTGAAAAACATATAAATATCTGAATACACATGATCATCGCATTGCAACATAATTAGAGAGGTTGTTTTGATATAGTGATAGAGAATGCTTAATGTACCACGATACAAGGTCACCAAGTGGTAATACTGGTCGATGTTCTGTAATTTAAAAAGATGTGACAATACGGAAATCATGACGCTAACTTACGTCAAGCGATGGTGGTATAGTGGTTAGCATAGTTGCCTTCCAAGCAATTGACCCGAGTTCGATTCTCGGCCATCGTAGTTTAGCAATCTTGCTATTTCTTAGCAGACTAGTCAACCTACGGAATTGAAGTCAATATACACAAATGTTACTCTTTAGGTAAAATATAGTTGTTCATTTCTTTTTCGTTCACACATGAATAATTGACAAAGATGTAATTTCTTATTCCTTGGCGATATTTCTTGCAAAGAAACCATTTTATGATGGAGTCTCGATGGAAACATGCCGATGTACTTAGTATATCCAATGTACTAGAAAGATTTTGGCTCGTATGTATGTAAGTTAAGCCGATTGCAATAGTTCTGGAAACGCAGAAACTGTTTGCCAGATGTATTTGACAAAAATGGCCAAAACTTGCAAAATATTCCAGTTCCTCTTTTCCCATACCGGGAATTGAACCCGGGCCTCCTGGGTGAGAGCCAGGTATCCTAACCACTAGACAATATGGGAGTAAATCGCTTGAAAAATACATATTCCAAATCAATACAACATAATACAATTGTTGTCCTGGTATAAACAGCCTAGGGCAAGGAACTCTTGGATAAGTTAGAAGAGTTTAAATCCCACATCTGTAATGCAAAGAAATTTAGCTAGATCTGATGAGGTCAGGATGGCCGAGCGCTCTAAGGCACCAGACTCAAGAAAATACATATTCAAAAAAAATACATATTCAAACGCAATACAACGTAATACAATTGTTGACCTGGTATAAATCGCCTATGGCAAGGAACTCTTGAATGAGTTAGAAGAGTTTTAATGTCACATCTGTTGGGCAAAGGAATTTAGGTACACCTGATGTGGTCAGGATGGCCGAGCGGTCTAAGGCGCCAGACTCAAGGACATAAACCTTGCTTCAATAAAAGAAGTTGCAGTATTCTGGTCTTCAATGAAGGCGTGGGTTCAAATCCCACTCCTGACAAACATATAAATATCTGAATACACATGATCATCGCATTGCAACATAATTAGAGAGGTTGTGTTGATATAGTGATAGAGAATGCTTAATGTACCACGATACAAGGTCACCAAGTGGTAATACTGGTCGATGTTCTGTAATTTAAAAAGATGTGACAATGACGCTAACTTACGTCAAGCGATGGTGGTATAGTGGTTAGCTTAGTTGCCTTCCAAGCAATTGACCCGAGTTCGATTCTCGGCCATCGTAGTTTAGCAATCTTGCTATTTCTTAGCAGACTAGTCAACCTACGGAATTGAAGTCAATATACACAAATGTTACTCTTTAGGTAAAATATAGTTGTTCATTTCTTTTTCGTTCACACATGAATAATTGACATAGATGTAATTTCTTATTCCTTGGCGATATTTCTTGCAAAGAAACCATTTTATGATGGAGTCTCGATGGAAACATGCCGATGTACTTAGTATATCCAATGTACTAGAAAGATTTTGGCTCGTATGTATGTAAGTTAAGCCGATTGCAATAGTTCTGGAAACGCAGAAACTGTTTGCCAGATGTATTTGACAAAAATGGCCAAAACTTGCAAAATTTTCCAGTTCCTCTTTTCCCATACCGGGAATTGAACCCGGGCCTCCTGGGTGAGAGCCAGGTATCCTAACCAGTAGACAATATGGGAGTAAATCGCTTGAAAAATACATATTCCAAATCAATACAACATAATACAATTGTTGTCCTGGTATAAACAGCCTAGGGCAAGGAACTCTTGGATAAGTTAGAAGAGTTTAAATCCCACATCTGTAATGCAAAGGAATTTAGCTAGATCTGATGAGGTCAGGATGGCCGAGCGCTCTAAGGCACCAGACTCAAGAAAATACATATTCAAAAAAATTACATATTCAAACGCAATACAACGTAATACAATTGTTGACCTGGTATAAATCGCCTATGGCAAGGAACTCTTGAATGAGTTAGAAGAGTTTTAATGTCACATCTGTTGGGCAAAGGAATTTAGGTACACCTGATGTGGTCAGGATGGCCGAGCGGTCTAAGGCGCCAGACTCAAGGACATAAACCTTGCTTCAATAAAAGAAGTTGCAGTATTTTGGTCTTCAATGAAGGCGTGGGTTCAAATCCCACTCCTGACAAACATATAAATATCTGAATACACATGATCATCGCATTGCAACATAATTAGAGAGGTTGTTTTGATATAGTGATAGAGAATGCTTAATGTACCACGATACAAGGTCACCAAGTGGTAATACTGGTCGATGTTCTGTAATTTAAAAAGATGTGACAATACGGAAATCATGACGCTAACTTACGTCAAGCGATGGTGGTATAGTGGTTAGCATAGTTGCCTTCCAAGCAATTGACCCGAGTTCGATTCTCGGCCATCGTAGTTTAGCAATCTTGCTATTTCTTAGCAGACTAGTCAACCTACGGAATTGAAGTCAATATACACAAATGTTACTCTTTAGGTAAAATATAGTTGTTCATTTCTTTTTCGTTCACACATGAATAATTGACATAGATGTAATTTCTTATTCCTTGGCGATATTTCTTGCAAAGAAACCATTTTATGATGGAGTCTCGATGGAAACATGCCGATGTACTTAGTATATCCAATGTACTAGAAAGATTTTGGCTCGTATGTATGTAAGTTAAGCCGATTGCAATAGTTCTGGAAACGCAGAAACTGTTTGCCAGATGTATTTGACAAAAATGGCCAAAACTTGCAAAATTTTCCAGTTCCTCTTTTCCCATACCGGGAATTGAACCCGGGCCTCCTGGGTGAGAGCCAGGTATCCTAACCAGTAGACAATATGGGAGTAAATCGCTTTAAAAATACATATTCCAAATCAATACAACATAATACAATTGTTGTCCTGGTATAAACAGCCTAGGGCAAGGAACTCTTGGATAAGTTAGAAGAGTTTAAATCCCACATCTGTAATGCAAAGGAATTTAGCTAGATCTGATGAGGTCAGGATGGCCGAGCGCTCTAAGGCACCAGACTCAAGAAAATACATATTCAAAAAAATTACATATTCAAACGCAATACAACGTAATACAATTGTTGACCTGGTATAAATCGCCTATGGCAAGGAACTCTTGAATGAGTTAGAAGAGTTTTAATGTCACATCTGTTTGGCAAAGGAATTTAGGTACACCTGATGTGGTCAGGATGGCCGAGCGGTCTAAGGACTAGACTCAAGGACATAAACATTGCTTCAATAAAAGAAGTTGCAGTATTCTGGTCTTCAATGAAGGCGTGGGTTCAAATCCCACTCCTGACAAACATATAAATATCTGAATACACATGATCATCGCATTGCAACATAATTAGAGAGGTTGTTTTGATATAGTGATAGAGAATGCTTAATGTACCACGATACAAGGTCACCAAGTGGTAATACTGGTCGATGTTCTGTAATTTAAAAAGATGTGACAATACGGAAATCATGACGCTAACTTACGTCAAGCGATGGTGGTATAGTGGTTAGCATAGTTGCCTTCCAAGCAATTGACCCGAGTTCGATTCTCGGCCATCGTAGTTTAGCAATCTTGCTATTTCTTAGCAGACTAGTCAACCTACGGAATTGAAGTCAATATACACAAATGTTACTCTTTAGGTAAAATATAGTTGTTCATTTCTTTTTCGTTCACACATGAATAATTGACATAGATGTAATTTCTTATTCCTTGGCGATATTTCTTGCAAAGAAACCATTTTATGATGGAGTCTCGATGGAAACATGCCGATGTACTTAGTATATCCAATGTACTAGAAAGATTTTGGCTCGTATGTATGTAAGTTAAGCCGATTGCAATAGTTCTGGAAACGCAGAAACTGTTTGCCAGATGTATTTGACAAAAATGGCCAAAACTTGCAAAATTTTCCAGTTCCTCTTTTCCCATACCGGGAATTGAACCCGGGCCTCCTGGGTGAGAGCCAGGTATCCTAACCAGTAGACAATATGGGAGTAAATCGCTTTAAAAATACATATTCCAAATCAATACAACATAATACAATTGTTGTCCTGGTATAAACAGCCTAGGGCAAGGAACTCTTGGATAAGTTAGAAGAGTTTAAATCCCACATCTGTAATGCAAAGGAATTTAGCTAGATCTGATGAGGTCAGGATGGCCGAGCGCTCTAAGGCACCAGACTCAAGAAAATACATATTCAAAAAAATTACATATTCAAACGCAATACAACGTAATACAATTGTTGACCTGGTATAAATAGCCTATGGCAAGGAAGTCTTGAATGAGTTAGAAGAGTTTTAATGTCACATCTGTTGGGCAAAGGAATTTAGGTACACCTGATGTGGTCAGGATGGCCGAGCGGTCTAAGGCGCCAGACTCAAGGGCGTAAACCTTGCTTCAATAAAAGAAGTTGCAGTATTCTGGTCTTCAATGAAGGCGTGGGTTCAAATCCCACTCCAGACAAACATATAAATATCTGAATACACATGATCATCGCATTGCAACATAATTAGAGAGGTTGTTTTGATATAGTGATAGTGAATGCTTAATGTACCACGATACAAGGTCACCAAGTGGTAATACTGGTCAATGTTCTGTAATTTAAAAAGATGTGACAATACGGAAATCATGACGCTAACTTACGTCAAGCGATGGTGGTATAGTGGTTAGCATAGTTGCCTTCCAAGCAATTGACCCGAGTTCGATTCTCGGTCATCGCAGTTTAGCAATCTTGCTATTTCTTAGCAGACTAGTCAACCTACGGAATTGAAGTCAATTTACACAAATGTTACTCTTTAGGTAAAATATAGTTGTTCATTTCTTTTTCGTCCACACATGAATAATTGACATAGATGTAATTTCTTATTCTTTGGCGATATTTCTTGCAAAGAAACCATTTTATGATGGAGTCTCGATGGAAACATGCCGATGTACTTAGTATATCCAATGTACTAGAAAGATTTTGGCTCGTATGTATGTAAGTTAAGCCGATTGCAATAGCTCTGGAAACGCAGAAACTGTTTGCCAGATGTATTTGACAAAAATGGCCAAAACTTGCAAAATTTTCCAGTTCCTCTTTTCCCATACCGGGAATTGAACCCGGGCCTCCTGGGTGAGTGCCAGGTATCCTAACCACTAGACAATATGGGATTAAATCGCTTGAAAAATACATATTCCAAATCAATACAACATAATACAATTGTTGTCCTGGTATAAACAGCCTAGGGCAAGGAACTCTTGGATAAGTTAGAAGAGTTTAAATTCCACATCTGTAATGCAAAGAAATTTAGCTAGATCTGATGAGGTCAGGATGGCCGAGCGCTCTAAGGCACCAGACTCAAGAAAATACATATTCAAAAAAAATACATATTCAAACGCAATACAACGTAATACAATTGTTGACCTGGTAAAAATCGCCTAAGGCAAGGAACTCTTGAATAAGTTAGAAGAGTTTTAATGTCACATCTGTTGGGCAAAGGAATTTAGGTACACCTGATGTGGTCAGGATGGCCGAGCGGTCTAAGGCGCCAGACTCAAGGACATAATCCTTGCTTCAATAAAAGAAGTTGCAGTATTCTGGTCTTCAATGAAGGCGTGGGTTCAAATCCCACTCCTGACAAACATATAAATATCTGAAAACACATGATCATCGCATTGCAACATAATTAGAGAGGTTGCTTTGATGCTTTGATATAGTGATAGAGAATGCTTAATGTACCACGATACAAGGTCACCGAGTGGTAATACTGGTCGATGTTCTGTAATTTAAAAAGATGTGACAATACGGAAATCATGACGCTAACTTACGTCAAGCGATGGTGGTATAGTGGTTAGCATAGTTGCCTTCCAAGCAATTGACCCGAGTCCGATTCTCGGCCATCGCAGTTTAGCAATCTTGCTATTTCTTAGCAGACTAGTCAACCTACGGAATTGAAGTCAATATACACAAATGTTACTCTTTAGGTAAAATATAGTTGTTCATTTCTTTTTCGTTCACACATGAATAATTGACATAGATGTAATTTCTTATTCCTTGGCGATATTTCTTGCAAAGAAACCATTTTATGATGGAGTCTCGATGGAAACATACCGATGTACTTAGTATATCCAATGTACTAGAAAGATTTTGGCTCGTATGTATGTAAGTTAAGCCGATTGCAATAGTTCTGGAAACGCAGAAACTGTTTGCCAGATGTATTTGACAAAAATGGCCAAAACTTGCAAAATTTTCCAGTTCCTCTTTTCCCATACCGGGAATTGAACCCGGGACTCCTGGGTGAGAGCCAGGTATCCTAACCACTAGACAATATGGGAATAATCGCTTGAAAAATACATATTCCAAATCAATACAACATAATACAATTGTTGTCCTGGTATAAACAGCCTAGGGCAAGGAACTCTTGGATAAGTTAGAAGAGTTTAAATCCCACATCTGTAATGCAAAGGAATTTAGCTAGATCTGATAAGGTCAGGATGGCCGAGCGCTCTAAGGCACCAGACTCAAGAAAATACATATTAAAAAAATACATATTCAAACGCAATACAACGTAATACAATTGTTGACCTGGTAAAAATCGCTTAAGGCAAGGAACTCTTGAATGAGTTAGAAGAGTTTTAATGTCACATCTGTTGGGCAAAGGAATTTAGGTACACCTGATGTGGTCAGGATGGCCGAGCGGTCTAAGGCGCCAGACTCAAGGACATAATCGTTGCTTCAATAAAAGAAGTTGCAGTATTCTGGTCTTCAATGAAGGCGTGGGTTCAAATCCCACTCCTGACAAACATATAAATATCTGAAAACACATGATCATCGCATTGCAACATAATTAGAGAGGTTGCTTTGATATAGTGATAGAGAATGCTTAATGTACCACGATACAAGGTCACCGAGTGGTAATACTGGTCGATGTTCTGTAATTTAAAAAGATGTGACAATACGGAAATCATGACGCTAACTTACGTCAAGCGATGGTGGTATAGTGGTTAGCATAGTTGCCTTCCAAGCAATTGACCCGAGTTCGATTCTCGGCCATCGCAGTTTAGCAATCTTGCTATTTCTTTGCAGACTAGTCAACCTACGGAATTGAAGTCAATATACACAAATGTTACTCTTTAGGTAAAATATAGTTGTTCATTTCTTTTTCGTTCACACATGAATAATTGACATAGATGTAATTTCTTATTCCTTGGCGATATTTCTTGCAAAGAAACCATTTTATGATGGAGTCTCGATGGAAACATGCCGATGTACTTAGTATATCCAATGTACTAGAAAGATTTTGGCTCGTATGTATGTAAGTTAAGCCGATTGCAATAGTTCTGGAAACGCAGAAACTGTTTGCCAGATGTATTTGACAAAAATGGCCAAAACTTGCAAAATTTTCCAGTTCCTCTTTTCCCATACCGGGAATTGAACCCGGGCCTCCTGGGTGAGAGCCAGGTATCCTAACCACTAGACAATATGAGAATAAATCGCTTGAAAAATACATATTCCAAATCAATACAACATAATACAATTGTTGTCCTGGTATAAACAGCCTAGGGCAAGGAACTCTTGGATAAGTTAGAAGAGTTTAAATCCCACATCTGTAATGCAAAGGAATTTAGCTAGATCTGATAAGGTCAGGATGGCCGAGCGCTCTAAGGCACCAGACTCAAGAAAATACATATTAAAAAAAAATACATATTCAAACGCAATACAACGTAATACAATTGTTGACCTGGTAAAAATCGCCTAAGGCAAGGAACTCTTGAATGAGTTAGAAGAGTTTTAATGTCACATCTGTTGGGCAAAGGAATTTAGGTACACCTAATGTGGTCAGGATGGCCGAGCGGTCTAAGGCGCCAGACTCAAGGACATAATCCTTGCTTCAATAAAAGAAGTTGCAGTATTCTGGTCTTCAATGAAGGCGTGGGTTCAAATCCCACTCCTGACAAACATATAAATATCTGAAAACACATGATCATCGCATTGCAACATAATTAGAGAGGTTGCTATGATATAGTGATAGAGAATGCTTAATGTACCACGATACAAGGTCACCAAGTGGTAATACTGGTCGATGTTCTGTAATTTAAAAAGATGTGACAATACGGAAATCATGACGCTAACTCACGTCAAGCGATGGTGGTATAGTGGTTAGCATAGTTGCCTTCCAAGCAATTGACCCGAGGTCGATTCTCGGCCATCGCAGTTTAGCAATCTTGCTATTTCTTAGCAGACTAGTCAACCTACGGAATTGGAGTCAATTTACACAAATGTTACTCTTTAGGTAAAATATAGTTGTTCATTTCTTTTTCGTTCACACATGAATAATTGACATAGATGTAATTTCTTATTCCTTGGCGATATTTCTTGCAAAGAAACCATTTTATGATGGAGTCTCGATGGAAACATGCCGATGTACTTAGTATATCCAATGTACTAGAAAGATTTTGGCTCGTATGTATGTAAGTTAAGCCGATTGCAATAGTTCTGGAAACGCAGAAACTGTTTGCCAGATGTATTTGACAAAAATGGCCAAAACTTGCAAAATTTCCCAGTTCCTCTTTTTCCATACCAGGAATTGAACCCGGGCCTCCTGGGTGAGAGCCAGGTATCCTAACCACTAGACAATATGGGAGTAAATCGCTTGAAAAATACATATTCCAAATCAATACAACATAATACAATTGTTGTCCTGGTATAAACAGCCTAGGGCAAGGAACTCTTGGATAAGTTAGAAGAGTTTAAATCCCACATCTGTAATGCAAAAGAATTTAGCTAGATCTGATGAGGTCAGGATGGCCGAGCGCTCTAAGGCACCAGACTCAAGAAAATACATATTCAAAAAAATTACATATTCAAACGCAATACAACGTAATACAATTGTTGACCTGGTATAAATAGCCTATGGCAAGGAAGTCTTGAATGAGTTAGAAGAGTTTTAATGTCACATCTGTTGGGCAAAGGAATTTAGGTACACCTTATGCGGTCAGGATGGCCGAGCGGTCTAAGGCGCCACACTCAAGGACATAAACCTTGCTTCAATAAAAGAAGTTGCAGTCTTCTGGTCTTCAATGAAGGCGTGGGTTCAAATCCCATTCCTGACAAACATATAAATTTCTGAATACACATGATCATCGCATTGCAACATAATTAGAGAGGTTGTTTTGATATAGTGATAGAGAATGCTTATTGTACCACGATACAAGGTCACCAAGTGGTAATACTGGTCGGTGTTCTGTAATTTAAAAAGATGTGACAATACGGAAATCATGACGCTAACTCACGTCAAGCGATGGTGGTATAGTGGTTAGCATAGTTGCCTTCCAAGCAATTGACCCGAGTTCGATTCTCGGCCATCGCAGTTTAGCAATCTTGCTATTTCTTAGCAGACTAGTCAACCTACGGAATTGAAGTCAATTTACACAAATGTTACTCTTTAGGTAAAATATAGTTGTTCATTTCTTTTTCGTTCACACATGAATAATTGACATAGATGTAATTTCTTATTCTTTGGCGATATTTCTTGCAAAGAAACCATTTTATGATGGAGTCTCGATGGAAACATGCCGATGTACTTAGTATATCCAATGTACTAGAAAGATTTTGGCTCGTATGTATGTAAGTTAAGCCGATTGCAATAGTTCTGGAAACGCAGAAACTGTTTGCCAGATGTATTTGACAAAAATGGCCAAAACTTGCAAAATTTTACAGTTCCTCTTTTCCCATACCGGGAATTGAACCCGGGCCTCCTGGGTGAGAGCCAGGTATCTTAACCACTAGACAATATGGGATTTAATCGCTTGAAAAATACATATTACAAATCAATACAACATAATACAATTGTTGTCCTGGTATAAACAGCCTAGGGCAAGGAACTCTTGGATAAGTTAGAAGAGTTTAAATTCCACATCTGTAATGCAAAGAAATTTAGCTAGATCTGATGAGGTCAGGATGGCCGAGCGCTCTAAGGCACCAGACTCAAGAAAATACATATTCAAAAAAAATACATATTCAAACGCAATACAACGTAATACAATTGTTGACCTGGTATAAATCGCCTATGGCAAGGAACTCTTGAATGAGTTAGAAGAGTTTTAATGTCACATCTGTTGGGCAAAGGAATTTAGGTACACCTGATGTGGTCAGGATGGCCGAGCGGTCTAAGGCGCCAGACTCAAGGGCGTAAACCTTGCTTCAATAAAAGAAGTTGCAGTATTCTGTTCTTCAATGAAGGCGTGGGTTCCCACTAATTTCCCACTCCTGACAAACATATAAATTTCTGAATACACATGATCATCGCATTGCAACATAATTAGAGAGGTTGTTTTGATATAGTGATAGAGAATGCTTATTGTACCACGATACAAGGTCACCAAGTGGTAATACTGGTCGGTGTTCTGTAATTTAAAAAGATGTGACAATACGGAAATCATGACGCTAACTCACGTCAAGCGATGGTGGTATAGTGGTTAGCATAGTTGCCTTCCAAGCAATTGACCCGAGTTCGATTCTCGGCCATCGCAGTTTAGCAATCTTGCTATTTCTTAGCAGACTAGTCAACCTACGGAATTGAAGTCAATTTACACAAATGTTACTCTTTAGGTAAAATATAGTTGTTCATTTCTTTTTCGTTCACACATGAATAATTGACATAGATGTAATTTCTTATTCTTTGGCGATATTTCTTGCAAAGAAACCATTTTATGATGGAGTCTCGATGGAAACATGCCGATGTACTTAGTATATCCAATGTACTAGAAAGATTTTGGCTCGTATGTATGTAAGTTAAGCCGATTGCAATAGTTCTGGAAACGCAGAAACTGTTTGCCAGATGTATTTGACAAAAATGGCCAAAACTTGCAAAATTTTACAGTTCCTCTTTTCCCATACCGGGAATTGAACCCGGGCCTCCTGGGTGAGAGCCAGGTATCTTAACCACTAGACAATATGGGATTTAATCGCTTGAAAAATACATATTACAAATCAATACAACATAATACAATTGTTGTCCTGGTATAAACAGCCTAGGGCAAGGAACTCTTGGATAAGTTAGAAGAGTTTAAATTCCACATCTGTAATGCAAAGAAATTTAGCTAGATCTGATGAGGTCAGGATGGCCGAGCGCTCTAAGGCACCAGACTCAAGAAAATACATATTCAAAAAAAATACATATTCAAACGCAATACAACGTAATACAATTGTTGACCTGGTATAAATCGCCTATGGCAAGGAACTCTTGAATGAGTTAGAAGAGTTTTAATGTCACATCTGTTGGGCAAAGGAATTTAGGTACACCTGATGTGGTCAGGATGGCCGAGCGGTCTAAGGCGCCAGACTCAAGGGCGTAAACCTTGCTTCAATAAAAGAAGTTGCAGTATTCTGTTCTTCAATGAAGGCGTGGGTTCAAATCCCACTCCTGACAAACATATAAATATCTGAATACACATGATCATCGCATTGCAACATAATTAGAGAGGTTGTTTTGATATAGTGATAGAGAATGCTTAATGTACCACGATACAAGGTCACCAAGTGGTAATACTGGTCGATGTTCTGTAATTTAAAAAGATGTGACAATACGGAAATCATGACGCTAACTCACGTCAAGCGATGGTGGTATAGTGGTTAGCATAGTTGCCTTCCAAGCAATTGACCCGAGTTCGATTCTCGCCCATCGCAGTTTAGCAATCTTGCTATTTCTTAGCAGACTAGTCAACATACGGAATTGAAGTCAATTTATACAAATGTTACTCTTTAGGTAAAATATAGTTGTTCATTTCTTTTTCGTTCACACATGAATAATTGACATAGATGTAATTTCTTATTCTTTGGCGATATTTCTTGCAAAGAAACCATTTTATGATGGAGTCTCGATGGAAACATGCCGATGTACTTAGTATATCCAATGTACTAGAAAGATTTTGGCTCGTATGTATGTAAGTTAAGCCGATTGCAATAGTTCTGGAAACGCAGAAACTGTTTGCCAGATGTATTTGACAAAAATGGCCAAAACTTGCAAAATTTTACAGTTCCTCTTTTCCCATACCGGGAATTGAACCCGGGCCTCCTGGGTGAGAGCCAGGTATCCTAACCACTAGACAATATGGGATTAAATCGCTTGAAAAATACATATTCCAAATCAATACAACATAATACAATTGTTGTCCTGGTATAAACAGCCTAGGGCAAGGAACTCTCGGATAAGTTAGAAGAGTTTAAATTCCACATCTGTAATGCAAAGAAATTTAGCTAGATCTGATGAGGTCAGGATGGCCGAGCGCTCTAAGGCACCAGACTCAAGAAAATACATATTCAAAATAAATACATATTCAAACGCAATACAACGTAATACAATTGTTGACCTGGTATAAATCGCCTATGGCAAGGAACTTTTGAATGAGTTAGAAGAGTTTTAATGTCGCATCTGTTGGGCAAAGGAATTTAGGTACACCTGATGTGGTCAGGATGGCCGAGCGGTCTAAGGCGCCAGACTCAAGGACATAATCCTTGCTTCAATAAAAGAAGTTGCAGTGTTCTGGTCTTCAATGAAGGCGTGGGTTCAAATCCCACTCCTGACAAACATATAAATATCTGAATACACATGATCATCGCATTGCAACATAATTAGAGAGGTTGTTTTGATATAGTGATAGAGAATGCTTAATGTACCACGATACAAGGTCACCAAGTGGTAATACTGGTCGATGTTCTGTAATTTAAAAAGATGTGACAATACGGAAATCATGACGCTAACTCCCGTCAAGCGATGGTGGTATAGTGGTTAGCATAGTTGCCTTCCAAGCAATTGACCCGAGTTCGATTCTCGGCCATCGCAGTTTAGCAATCTTGCTATTTCTTAGCAGACTAGTCAACCTACGGAATTGAAGTCAATTTACACAAATGTTACTCTTTAGGTAAAATATAGTTGTTCATTTCTTTTTCGGTCACACATGAATAATTGACAAAGATGTAATTTCTTATTCCTTGGCGATATTTCTTGCAAAGAAACCATTTTATGATGGAGTCTCGATGGAAACATGCCGATGTACTTAGTATATCCAATGTACTAGAAAGATTTTGGCTCGTATGTATGTAAGTTAAGCCGATTGCAATAGTTCTGGAAACGCAGAAACTGTTTGCCAGATGTATTTGACAAAAATGGCCAAAACTTGCAAAATTTTCCAGTTCCTCTTTTCCCATGACGGGAATTGAACCCGGGCCTCCTGGGTGAGAGCCAGGTATCCTAACCACTAGACAATATGGGATTAAATCGCTTGAAAAATACATATTCCAAATCAATACAACATAATTCAATTGTTGTCCTGGTATAAACAGCCTAGGGCAAGGAACTCTTGGATAAGTTAGAAGAGTTTAAATCCCACATCTGTAATGCAAAGGAATTTAGCTAGATCTGATGAGGTCAGGATGGCCGAGCGCTCTAAGGCACCAGACTCAAGAAAATACATATTCAAAAAAAATACATATTCAAACGCAATACAACGTAATACAATTGTTGACCTGGTAAAAATCGCCTAAGGCAAGGAACTCTTGAATGAGTTAGAAGAGTTTTAATGTCACATCTGTTGGGCAAAGGAATTTAGGTACACCTGATGTGGTCAGGATGGCCGAGCGGTCTAAGGCGCCAGACTCAGGGACATAATCCTTACTTCAATAAAAGAAGTTGCAGTATTCTGGTCTTCAATGAAGGCGTGGGTTCAAATCCCACTCCTGACAAACATATAAATATCTGAATACACATGATCATCGCATTGCAACATAATTAGACAGGTTGCTTTGATATAGTGATAGAGAATGCTTAATGTACCACGATACAAGGTCACCAAGTGGTAATACTGGTCGATGTTCTGTAATTTAAAAAGATGTGACAATACGGAAATCATGACGCTAACTCACGTCAAGCGATGGTGGTATAGTGGTTAGCATAGTTGCCTTCTAAGCAATTGACCCGAGTGCGATTCTCGGCCATCGCAGTTTAGCAATCTTGCTATTTCTTAGCAGACTAGTCAACCTACGGAATTGGAGTCAATTTACACAAATATTACTCTTTAGGTAAAATATAGTTGTTCATTTCTTTTTCGTTCACACATGAATAATTGACATAGATGTAATTTCTTATTCTTTGGCGATATTTCTTGCAAAGAAACCATTTTATGATGGAGTCTCGATGGAAACATGCCGATGTACTTAGTATATCCAATGTACTAGAAAGATTTTGGCTCGTATGTATGTAAGTTAAGCCGATTGCAATAGTTCTGGAAACGCAGAAACTGTTTGCCAGATGTATTTGACAAAAATGGCCAAAACTTGCAAAATTTTCCACTTCCCCTTTTCCCATACCGGGAATTGAACCCGGGCCTCCTGGGTGAGAGCCAGGTATCCTAACCACTAGACAATATGGGATTAAATCGCTTGAAAAATACATATTCCAAATCAATACAACATAATACAATTGTTGTCCTGGTATAAACAGCCTAGGGCAAGGAACTCTTGGATAAGTTAGAAGAGTTTAAATTCCACATCTGTAATGCAAAGAAATTTAGCTAGATCTGATGAGGTCAGGATGGCCGAGCGCTCTAAGGCACCAGACTCAAGAAAATACATATTCAAAATAAATACATATTCAAACGCAATACAACGTAATACAATTGTTGACCTGGTATAAATCGCCTATGGCAAGGAACTTTTGAATGAGTTAGAAGAGTTTTAATGTCGCATCTGTTGGGCAAAGGAATTTAGGTACACCTGATGTGGTCAGGATGGCCGAGCGGTCTAAGGCGCCAGACTCAAGGACATAATCCTTGCTTCAATAAAAGAAGTTGCAGTGTTCTGGTCTTCAATGAAGGCGTGGGTTCAAATCCCACTCCTGACAAACATATAAATATCTGAATACACATGATCATCGCATTGCAACATAATTAGAGAGGTTGTTTTGATATAGTGATAGAGAATGCTTAATGTACCACGATACAAGGTCACCAAGTGGTATTACTGGTCGATGTTCTGTAATTTAAAAAGATGTGACAATACGGAAATCATGACGCTAACTCCCGTCAAGCGATGGTGGTATAGTGGTTAGCATAGTTGCCTTCCAAGCAATTGACCCGAGTTCGATTCTCGGCCATCGCAGTTTAGCAATCTTGCTATTTCTTAGCAGACTAGTCAACCTACGGAATTGAAGTCAATTTACACAAATGTTACTCTTTAGGTAAAATATAGTTGTTCATTTCTTTTTCGTTCACACATGAATAATTGACATAGATGTAATTTCTTATTCCTTGGCGATATTTCTTGCAAAGAAACCATTTTATGATGGAGTCTCGATGGAAACATGCCGATGTACTTAGTATATCCAATGTACTAGAAAGATTTTGGCTCGTATGTATGTAAGTTAAGCCGATTGCAATAGTTCTGGAAACGCAGAAACTGTTTGCCAGATGTATTTGACAAAAATGGCCAAAACTTGCAAAATTTTCCAGTTCCTCTTTTCCCATACCGGGAATTGAACCCGGGCCTCCTGGGTGAGAGCCAGGTATCCTAACCACTAGACAATATGGGATTAAATCGCTTGAAAAATACATATTCCAAATCAATACAACATAATACAATTGTTGTCCTGGTATAAACAGCCTAGGGCAAGGAACTCTTGGATAAGTTAGAAGAGTTTAAATCCCACATCTGTAATGCAAAGAAATTTAGCTAGATCTGATGAGGTCAGGATGGCCGAGCGCTCTAAGGCACCAGACTCAAGAAAATACATATTCAAAAAAAAATACATATTCAAACGCAATACAACGTAATACAATTGTTGACCTGGTATAAATCACCTATGGCAAGGAACTCTTGAATGAGTTAGAAGAGTTTTAATGGCACATCTGTTGGGCAAAGGAATTTAGGTACACCTGATGTGGTCAGGATGGCCGAGCGGTCTAAGGCGCCAGACTCAAGGACATACACCTTGCTTCAATAAAAGAAGTTGCAGTATACTGGTCTTCAATGAAGGCGTGGGTTCAAATCCCACTCCTGACAAACATATAAATATCTGAATACACATGATCATCGCATTGCAACATAATTAGAGAGGTTGCTTTGATATAGTGATAGAGAATGCTTAATGTACCACGATACAAGGTCACCAAGTGGTAATACTGGTCGATGTTCTGTAATTTAAAAAGATGTGACAATACGGAAATCATGACGCTAACTCACGTCAAGCGATGGTGATATAGTGGTTAGCATAGTTGCCTTCCAAGCAATTGACCCGAGTTCGATTCTCGGCCATCGCAGTTTAGCAATCTTGCTATTTCTTAGCAGACTAGTCAACCTACGGAATTGGAGTCAATTTACACAAATGTTACTCTTTAGGTAAAATATAGTTGTTCATTTCTTTTTCGTTCACACATGAATAATTGACATAGATGTAATTTCTTATTTCTTGGCGATATTTCTTGCAAAGAAACCATTTTATGATGGAGTCTCGATGGAAACATGCCGATGTACTTAGTATATCCAATGTACTAGAAAGATTTTGGCTCGTATGTATGTAAGTTAAGCCGATTGCAATAGTTCTGGAAACGCAGAAACTGTTTGCCAGATGTATTTGACAAAAATGGCCAAAACTTGCAAAATTTTCCAGTTCCTCTTTTCCCATACCGGGAATTGAACCCGGGCCTCCTGGGTGAGAGCCAGGTATCCTAACCACTAGACAATATGGGATTAAATCGCTTGAAAAATACATATTCCAAATCAATACAACATAATACAATTGTTGTCCTGGTATAAACAGCCTAGAGCAAGGAACTCTTGGATAAGTTAGAAGAGTTTAAATCCCACATCTGCAATGCAAAGAAATTTAGCTAGATCTGATGAGGTCAGGATGGCCGAGCGCTCTAAGGCACCAGACTCAAGAAAATACACATTCAAAAAAAATACATATTCAAACGCAATACAACGTAATACAATTGTTGACCTGGTATAAATCGCCTATGGCAAGGAACTCTTGAATGAGTTAGAAGAGTTTTAATGTCACATCTGTTGGGCAAAGGAATTTAGGTACACCTGATGTGGTCAGGATGGCCGAGCGGTCTAAGGCGCCAGACTCAAGGACATAAACCTTGCTTCAATAAAAGAAGATGCAGTATTCTGGTCTTCAATGAAGGCGTGGGTTCAAATCCCACTCCTGACAAACATATAAATATCTGAATACACATGATCATCGCATTGCAACATAACTAGAGAGGTTGCTTTGATATAGTGATAGAGAATGCTTAATGTACCACGATACAAGGTCACCAAGTGGTAATACTGGTCGATGTTCTGTAATTTAAAAAGATGTGACAATACGGAAATCATGACGCTAACTCACATCAAGCGATGGTGGTATAGTGGTTAGCATAGTTGCCTTCCAAGCAATTGACCCGAGTTCGATTCTCGGCCATCGCAGTTTAGCAATCTTGCTATTTCTTAGCAGACTAGTCAACCTACGGAATTGGAGTCAATTTACACAAATATTACTCTTTAGGTAAAATATAGTTGTTCATTTCTTTTTCGTTCACACATGAATAATTGACATAGATGTAATTTCTTATTCCTTGGCGATATTTCTTGCAAAGAAACCATTTTATGATGGAGTCTCGATGGAAACATGCCGATGTACTTAGTATATCCAATGTACTAGAAAGATTTTGGCTCGTATGTATGTAAGTTAAGCCGATTGCAATAGTTCTGGAAACGCAGAAACTGTTTGCCAGATGTATTTGACAAAAATGGCCAAAACTTGCAAAAATTTCCAGTTCCTCTTTTCCCATGACGGGAATTGAACCCGGGCCTCCTGGGTGAGAGCCAGGTATCCTAACCACTAGACAATATGGGATTAAATCGCTTGAAAAATACATATTCCAAATCAATACAACATAATACAATTGTTGTCCTGGTATAAACAGCCTAGGGCAAGGAACTCTTGGATAAGTTAGAAGAGTTTAAATCCCACATCTGTAATGCAAAGAAATTTAGCTAGATCTGATGAGGTCAGGATGGCCGAGCGCTCTAAGGCACCAGACTCAAGAAAATACATATTAAAAAAAAATACATATTCAAACGCAATACAACGTAATACAATTGTTGACCTGGTATAAATCGCCTATGGCAAGGAACTCTTGAATGAGTTAGAAGAGTTTTAATGTCACATCTGTTGGGCAAAGGAATTTAGGTACACCTGATGTGGTCAGGATGGCCGAGCGGTCTAAGGCGCCATACTCAAGGACATATACCTTGCTTCAATAAAAGAAGTTGCAGTATTCTGGTCTTCAATGAAGGCGTGGGTTCAAATCCCACTCCTGACAAACATATAAATATCTGAATACACATGATCATCGCATTGCAACATAATTAGACAGGTTGCTTTGATATAGTGATAGAGAATGCTTAATGTACCACGATACAAGGTCACCAAGTGGTAATACTGGTCGATGTTCTGTAATTTAAAAAGATGTGACAATACGGAAATCATGACGCTAACTCACGTCAAGCGATGGTGGTATAGTGGTTAGCATAGTTGCCTTCCAAGCAATTGACCCGAGTTCGATTCTCGGCCATCGCAGTTTAGCAATCTTGCTATTTCTTAGCAGACTAGTCAACCTACGGAATTGGAGTCAATTTACACAAATGTTACTCTTTAGGTAAAATATAGTTGTTCATTTCTTTTTCGTTCACACATGAATAATTGACATAGATGTAATTTCTTATTTCTTGGCGATATTTCTTGCAAAGAAACCATTTTATGATGGAGTCTCGATGGAAACATGCCGATGTACTTAGTATATCCAATGTACTAGAAAGATTTTGGCTCGTATGTATGTAAGTTAAGCCGATTGCAATAGTTCTGGAAACGCAGAAACTGTTTGCCAGATGTATTTGACAAAAATGGCCAAAACTTGCAAAATTTTCCAGTTCCTCTTTTCCCATACCGGGAATTGAACCCGGGCCTCCTGGGTGAGAGCCAGGTATCCTAACCACTAGACAATATGGGATTAAATCGCTTGAAAAATACATATTCCAAATCAATACAACATAATACAATTGTTGTCCTGGTATAAACAGCCTAGAGCAAGGAACTCTTGGATAAGTTAGAAGAGTTTAAATCCCACATCTGCAATGCAAAGAAATTTAGCTAGATCTGATGAGGTCAGGATGGCCGAGCGCTCTAAGGCACCAGACTCAAGAAAATACACATTCAAAAAAAATACATATTCAAACGCAATACAACGTAATACAATTGTTGACCTGGTATAAATCGCCTATGGCAAGGAACTCTTGAATGAGTTAGAAGAGTTTTAATGTCACATCTGTTGGGCAAAGGAATTTAGGTACACCTGATGTGGTCAGGATGGCCGAGCGGTCTAAGGCGCCAGACTCAAGGACATAAACCTTGCTTCAATAAAAGAAGATGCAGTATTCTGGTCTTCAATGAAGGCGTGGGTTCAAATCCCACTCCTGACAAACATATAAATATCTGAATACACATGATCATCGCATTGCAACATAATTAGAGAGGTTGCTTTGATATAGTGATAGAGAATGCTTAGTGTACCACGATACAAGGTCACCAAGTGGTAATACTGGTCGATGTTCTGTAATTTAAAAAGATGTGACAATACGGAAATCATGACGCTAACTCACGTCAAGCGATGGTGGTATAGTGGTTAGCATAGTTGCCTTCCAAGCAATTGACCCGAGTTCGATTCTCGGCCATCGCAGTTTAGCAATCTTGCTATTTCTTAGCAGACTAGTCAACCTACGGAATTGGAGTCAATTTACACAAATATTACTCTTTAGGTAAAATATAGTTGTTCATTTCTTTTTCGTTCACACATGAATAATTGACATAGATGTAATTTCTTATTCCTTGGCGATATTTCTTGCAAAGAAACCATTTTATGATGGAGTCTCGATGGAAACATGCCGATGTACTTAGTATATCCAATGTACTAGAAAGATTTTGGCTCGTATGTATGTAAGTTAAGCCGATTGCAATAGTTCTGGAAACGCAGAAACTGTTTGCCAGATGTATTTGACAAAAATGGCCAAAACTTGCAAAAATTTCCAGTTCCTCTTTTCCCATGACGGGAATTGAACCCGGGCCTCCTGGGTGAGAGCCAGGTATCCTAACCACTAGACAATATGGGATTAAATCGCTTGAAAAATACATATTCCAAATCAATACAACATAATACAATTGTTGTCCTGGTATAAACAGCCTAGGGCAAGGAACTCTTGGATAAGTTAGAAGAGTTTAAATCCCACATCTGTAATGCAAAGAAATTTAGCTAGATCTGATGAGGTCAGGATGGCCGAGCGCTCTAAGGCACCAGACTCAAGAAAATACATATTAAAAAAAAATACATATTCAAACGCAATACAACGTAATACAATTGTTGACCTGGTATAAATCGCCTATGGCAAGGAACTCTTGAATGAGTTAGAAGAGTTTTAATGTCACATCTGTTGGGCAAAGGAATTTAGGTACACCTGATGTGGTCAGGATGGCCGAGCGGTCTAAGGCGCCATACTCAAGGACATAAACCTTGCTTCAATAAAAGAAGTTGCAGTATTCTGGTCTTCAATGAAGGCGTGGGTTCAAATCCCACTCCTGACAAACATATAAATATCTGAATACACATGATCATCGCATTGCAACATAATTAGACAGGTTGCTTTGATATAGTGATAGAGAATGCTTAATGTACCACGATACAAGGTCACCAAGTGGTAATACTGGTCGATGTTCTGTAATTTAAAAAGATGTGACAATACGGAAATCATGACGCTAACTCACGTCAAGCGATGGTGGTATAGTGGTTAGCATAGTTGCCTTCCAAGCAATTGACCCGAGTTCGATTCTCGGCCATCGCAGTTTAGCAATCTTGCTATTTCTTAGCAGACTAGTCAACCTACGGAATTGGAGTCAATTTACACAAATGTTACTCTTTAGGTAAAATATAGTTGTTCATTTCTTTTTCGTTCACACATGAATAATTGACATAGATGTAATTTCTTATTTCTTGGCGATATTTCTTGCAAAGAAACCATTTTATGATGGAGTCTCGATGGAAACATGCCGATGTACTTAGTATATCCAATGTACTAGAAAGATTTTGGCTCGTATGTATGTAAGTTAAGCCGATTGCAATAGTTCTGGAAACGCAGAAACTGTTTGCCAGATGTATTTGACAAAAATGGCCAAAACTTGCAAAATTTTCCAGTTCCTCTTTTCCCATACCGGGAATTGAACCCGGGCCTCCTGGGTGAGAGCCAGGTATCCTAACCACTAGACAATATGGGATTAAATCGCGTGAAAAATACATATTCCAAATCAATACAACATAATACAATTGTTGTCCTGGTATAAACAGCCTAGAGCAAGGAACTCTTGGATAAGTTAGAAGAGTTTAAATCCCACATCTGCAATGCAAAGAAATTTAGCTAGATCTGATGAGGTCAGGATGGCCGAGCGCTCTAAGGCACCAGACTCAAGAAAATACACATTCAAAAAAAATACATATTCAAACGCAATACAACGTAATACAATTGTTGACCTGGTATAAATCG
Organism: Daphnia pulex; assembly: GCF_021134715.1. Lineage (NCBI taxonomy): Eukaryota > Metazoa > Arthropoda > Branchiopoda > Diplostraca > Daphniidae > Daphnia > Daphnia pulex. The sequence continues at coordinate 797,838 of NC_060024.1, read as the reverse complement.
CCTATGGCAAGGAACTCTTGAATGAGTTAGAAGAGTTTTAATGTCACATCTGTTGGGCAAAGGAATTTAGGTACACCTGATGTGGTCAGGATGGCCGAGCGGTCTAAGGCGCCAGACTCAAGGACATAAACCTTGCTTCAATAAAAGAAGTTGCAGTATTCTGGTCTTCAATGAAGGCGTGGGTTCAAATCCCACTCCTGACAAACATATAAATATCTGAATACACATGATCATCGCATTGCAACATAATTAGAGAGGTTGCTTTGATATAGTGATAGAGAATGCTTAATGTACCACGATACAAGGTCACCAAGTGGTAATACTGGTCGATGTTCTGTAATTTAAAAAGATGTGACAATACGGAAATCATGACGCTAACTCACGTCAAGCGATGGTGGTATAGTGGTTAGCATAGTTGCCTTCCAAGCAATTGACCCGAGTTCGATTCTCGGCCATCGCAGTTTAGCAATCTTGCTATTTCTTAGCAGACTAGTCAACCTACGGAATTGGAGTCAATTTACACAAATATTACTCTTTAGGTAAAATATAGTTGTTCATTTCTTTTTCGTTCACACATGAATAATTGACATAGATGTAATTTCTTATTCCTTGGCGATATTTCTTGCAAAGAAACCATTTTATGATGGAGTCTCGATGGAAACATGCCGATGTACTTAGTATATCCAATGTACTAGAAAGATTTTGGCTCGTATGTATGTAAGTTAAGCCGATTGCAATAGTTCTGGAAACGCAGAAACTGTTTGCCAGATGTATTTGACAAAAATGGCCAAAACTTGCAAAATTTTCCAGTTCCTCTTTTCCCATGACGGGAATTGAACCCGGGCCTCCTGGGTGAGAGCCAGGTATCCTAACCACTAGACAATATGGGATTAAATCGCTTGAAAAATACATATTCCAAATCAATACAACATAATACAATTGTTGTCCTGGTATAAACAGCCTAGGGCAAGGAACTCTTGGATAAGTTAGAAGAGTTTAAATCCCACATCTGTAATGCAAAGAAATTTAGCTAGATCTGATGAGGTCAGGATGGCCGAGCGCTCTAAGGCACCAGACTCAAGAAAATACATATTAAAAAAAAATACATATTCAAACGCAATACAACGTAATACAATTGTTGACCTGGTATAAATCGCCTATGGCAAGGAACTCTTGAATGAGTTAGAAGAGTTTTAATGTCACATCTGTTGGGCAAAGGAATTTAGGTACACCTGATGTGGTCAGGATGGCCGAGCGGTCTAAGGCGCCATACTCAAGGACATAATCCTTGCTTCAATAAAAGAAGTTGCAGTATTCTGGTCTTCAATGAAGGCGTGGGTTCAAATCCCACTCCTGACAAACATATAAATATCTGAATACACATGATCATCGCATTGCAACATAATTAGACAGGTTGCTTTGATATAGTGATAGAGAATGCTTAATGTACCACGATACAAGGTCACCAAGTGGTAATACTGGTCGATGTTCTGTAATTTAAAAAGATGTGACAATACGGAAATCATGACGCTAACTCACGTCAAGCGATGGTGGTATAGTGGTTAGCATAGTTGCCTTCCAAGCAATTGACCCGAGTTCGATTCTCGGCCATCGCAGTTTAGCAATCTTGCTATTTCTTAGCAGACTAGTCAACCTACGGAATTGGAGTCAATTTACACAAATATTACTCTTTAGGTAAAATATAGTTGTTCATTTCTTTTTCGTTCACACATGAATAATTGACATAGATGTAATTTCTTATTTCTTGGCGATATTTCTTGCAAAGAAACCATTTTATGATGGAGTCTCGATGGAAACATGCCGATGTACTTAGTATATCCAATGTACTAGAAAGATTTTGGCTCGTATGTATGTAAGTTAAGCCGATTGCAATAGTTCTGGAAACGCAGAAACTGTTTGCCAGATGTATTTGACAAAAATGGCCAAAACTTGCAAAATTTTCCAGTTCCTCTTTTCCCATACCGGGAATTGAACCCGGGCCTCCTGGGTGAGAGCCAGGTATCCTAACCACTAGACAATATGGGATTAAATCGCTTGAAAAATACATATTCCAAATCAATACAACATAATACAATTGTTGTCCTGGTATAAACAGCCTAGGGCAAGGAACTCTTGGATAAGTTAGAAGAGTTTAAATCCCACATCTGCAATGCAAAGAAATTTAGCTAGATCTGATGAGGTCAGGATGGCCGAGCGCTCTAAGGCACCAGACTCAAGAAAATACATATTCAAAAAAAATACATATTCAAACGCAATACAACGTAATACAATTGTTGACCTGGTATAAATCGCCTATGGCAAGGAACTCTTGAATGAGTTAGAAGAGTTTTAATGTCACATCTGTTGGGCAAAGAAATTTAGGTACACCTGATGTGGTCAGGATGGCCGAGCGGTCTAAGGCGCCAGACTCAAGGACATAAACCTTGCTTCAATAAAAGAAGTTGCAGTATTCTGGTCTTCAATGAAGGCGTGGGTTCAAACCCCACTCCTGACAAACATATAAATATCTGAATACACATGATCATCGCATTGCAACATAATTAGAGAGGTTGCTTTGATATAGTGATAGAGAATGCTTAATGTACCACGATACAAGGTCACCAAGTGGTAATACTGGTCGATGTTCTGTAATTTAAAAAGATGTGACAATACGGAAATCATGACGCTAACTCACGTCAAGCGATGGTGGTATAGTGGTTAGCATAGTTGCCTTCCAAGCAATTGACCCGAGTTCGAATCTCGGCCATCGCAGTTTAGCAATCTTGCTATTTCTTAGCAGACTAGTCAACCTACGGAATTGGAGTCAATTTACACAAATGTTACTCTTTAGGTAAAATATAGTTGTTCATTTCTTTTTCGTTCACACATGAATAATTGACATAGATGTAATTTCTTATTCCTTGGCGATATTTCTTGCAAAGAAACCATTTTATGATGGAGTCTCGATGGAAACATGCCGATGTACTTAGTATATCCAATGTACTAGAAAGATTTTGGCTCGTATGTATGTAAGTTAAGCCGATTGCAATAGTTCTGGAAACGCAGAAACTGTTTGCCAGATGTATTTGACAAAAATGGCCAAAACTTGCAAAATTTTCCAGTTCCTCTTTTCCCATACCGGGAATTTAACCCGGGCCTCCTGGGTGAGAGCCAGGTATCCTAACCACTAGACAATATGGGAGTAAATCGCTTGAAAAATACATATTCCAAATCAATACAACATAATACAATTGTTGTCCTGGTATAAACAGCCTAGGGCAAGGAACTCTTGGATAAGTCAGAAGAGTTTAAATCCCACATCTGTAATGCAAAGAAATTTAGCTAGATCTGATGAGGTCAGGATGGCCGAGCGCTCTAAGGCACCAGACTCAAGAAAATACATATTCAAAAAAAATACATATTCAAACGCAATACAACGTAATACAATTGTTGACCTGGTATAAATCGCCTATGGCAAGGAACTCTTGAATGAGTTAGAAGAGTTTTAATGTCACATCTGTTGGGCAAAGGAATTTAGGTACACCTGATGTGGTCAGGATGGCCGAGCGGTCTAAGGCGCCATACTCAAGGACATAAACCTTGCTTCAATAAAAGAAGTTGCAGTATTCTGGTCTTCAATGAAGGCGTGGGTTCAAATCCCACTCCTGACAAACATATAAATATCTGAATACACATGATCATCGCATTGCAACATAATTAGAGAGGTTGTTTTGATATAGTGATAGAGAATGCTTAATGTACCACGATACAAGGTCACCAAGTGGTAATACTGGTCGATGTTCTGTAATTTAAAAAGATGTGACAATACGGAAATCATGACGCTAACTTACGTCAAGCGATGGTGGTATAGTGGTTAGCATAGTTGCCTTCCAAGCAATTGACCCGAGTTCGATTCCCGGCCATCGTAGTTTAGCAATCCTGCTATTTCTTAGCAGACTAGTCAACCTACGGAATTGAAGTCAATATACACAAATGTTACTCTTTAGGTAAAATATAGTTGTTCATTTCTTTTTCGTTCACACATGAATAATTGACATAGATGTAATTTCTTATTCCTTGGCGATATTTCTTGCAAAGAAACCATTTTATGATGGAGTCTCGATGGAAACATGCCGATGTACTTAGTATATCCAATGTACTAGAAAGATTTTGGCTCGTATGTATGTAAGTTAAGCCGATTGCAATAGTTCTGGGAGCTGCGGTAAAACGTACTATATAGGATGCATTTAAGAAATAAACAACCTGAAGGAAAATAAGATAATCAAAGTAAAATTTGAATTTTCAAAAAAAATTACGATGAAAGCCATTCTTCTACTTGCTCAACTTCATACAAAGGTTCGCCATTATCAATCATTATTTGTGTCAAGTTGACAACGGCACGGAAAAAAGATGGATGCAAAGTTAACACATGACGAAATACATTTTTCATGGAGTAAAATTGTTTAACTCTTTTGTTTACTGTTTCATGTCTTGCTAGAATTTTTTTTTTCATCTGATTTCCATTGGGATTTACAAAATAATTATTGTCTCGATAGCCCTTGTCGGCCAAGGCCTTTTCTCCGATTTCAAGATGGTCGATGAAAGCATCACGAGCTAATCTCAAGTCGGGCCATTCGCCGCAAGGGTATCCACCGTGGGCCCAAACAATATTACCCGTCGTAATGCAAAGTCCAATTTCATAGCGAAGTCCAGGTCCTCTGAATTTATGCGAAAACCATTTTGGGTCAAATTCTGTGGGCTCCAATATTGGAAAGTCGGTGCCGTCAAGAGAAACGAACGTAGTGGTACCTTCAGGCGCGTTTTCAAGACGCCTTTCGAAATCAAGCTAATAAATTTAAGATCAAATATATGTTTGTCTCGCAATGTATAAAAAAATAATTTACCACCGGGAGTTTGGCAATAAGTTGAATATACATTAGCGACCAATTACGAAAAGTTTTTTCCGTCACTCCAACAAGCGCTGAATTTACACTCTCTATATTGTATTGCTTTAACAACAAAAGTCCCCATAAGAGATGATGGGGGGTCGATTGTGGTGGCCGTCTGGTTGACAACATATGCCAAACGATTTCACAAACTTGCGGGGTTGTCCCAAAAAAAGCTCTAAATAAACGATATCCCATACTACGGCTCCCAGTCAAATTATGGCCAGTAATATTATGGCCAAGATTCCAAAATATTTCACTCGATGCCATGACTGAAAGTTAACAGGAAACGAACTGATGATAGTACGTCGTCTGCTAAGTTGTTGCCAGATTTCATAAAAAAATTGAAATTTTTTTTTTATTCAACATCTCTGAAACTAAAGAAATGTAAGCGTAGGTATTTTTTAAAAAATTAACTTTAATGTTTATTAAAGTAATACCGAAAAAAAAGGTTTTTTTTTAATTAACTTGTGGTGGGTTTTGCACAACTTGCACAACTTGCACAACTTACAAACTTTTGCTCGAAACTGAAAACGCAACCCACGCAAACTCGATCACTAAGTGATAAATTGGCGCAAGTGTAGCAAAAGTTTGTTCTTCAGATTAAGTTACGCCTATAAACTTAATCTTGCGCCTGAAAACCAATCCAAACCATAATTTGTGCTATTGCAAGAACAGCAAAACCCTCTCGTTCTCTACTTTTGCTGTTCTTGCAATAGCACAAATTATGGTTTGGATTGGTTTTCAGGCGCAAGATTAAGTTTACAGGCGTAACTTAATCTGAAGAACAAACTTTTGCTACACTTGCGCCAATTTATCACTTACTGATCAAGTTTGCGTGGGTTGCGTTTTCAGTTTCGAGCAAAAGTTTGTAAGTTGTGCAAGTTGTGCAAAACCCAACACAAGTTAATTTGAGAAAACAACACAACTTTTTCTTTCTCGATATTATTTTGTTAAAGCTTATTTTTTTTAAATAATTACGCTTACATTTCGTCAAAATACGCTTTATTTCACAGATATTGAATTAAACATAAAATTTTCATTTATTTTATCAAATCTGGCAATAATAGAGCAGACGACATACAGTCTTACAGTTTTTTCTCACGTGTGCAGCAAATACTACTTCAATTCCTCTACTTTTTCATGGCTTTGATGCCTACGCGTTGGATTCGTGATTCTAGCAATCCGGCTCATGTTTTTCTCGAAAAATTGTTTGAGGACGGTGCCATTGAACCTACTACTCAACCTAAAACTATCTTCGAAGCACATGAAATCTTTAAAAGTTCTAAGTTCTCGCTGGCTGTATTTCGTAATGTGTTCAACGAATTGAAAAGCTCAACTGGTCTTTTATGTAAGCATTTGCCTTTTAATTTTTTTAGTATTTGAATTACATTTATATTAATTTATTTAGTACGGAAGCGACAAGCTGAAGTGACTGCCTCAAATGAGTCTAGCAGCAGCAGTGGAAGCGTAACAAAAGTTTCCAAATTAAATGAAGAAGGTGCTACTGCTTTTGAAAATCTAGACTCGAGGTTTAGTCATCATAACCAACCAATCCTCGTCTCTGTTTACAAAGACCACGAAACAGAGCAAGAAAAAGTCATCATGCTCTGCGTCCTCCCAAACGACGCCACCGAAATTCGTTTTCGTTTAGTTGGTTCTGGCTCAGGGTCAAGGTTGGCGGTTATAGAATATACTTGGCCCCCCATAGCCTATGAAATAGAGGCGTTATTCGGAGAAGAAATAAAAAAAGGAGAGATGTCAGCTTGTGATCCCAAAATTCTGGCTTTGAAAGAAGATCTGAGGTTCACCCGACAGCACAAGGCTCAAGCTCCCAAAGGCTCCATCGAGATCAACCTTCCAATCCCAGTCCAAACAGCTGTACACACCATTAAGCCTGAAGGAAAGACGAGGAAAGATGGCAGCCAAGCCATTCTCGTTGAATTAACTGCCTACCAATCCAGCTACACAGTAAGACCAGAAGACGAAAAAATTGTGTTCAAAACATTAGATGTTTGATTCCCTTCTCGAGTCTCATATTTTCAGTCTACATGTTCATTTGTACATAAACGACAATAAACAACATTGACAGGTATCTCTTGTGTTAGTAATAAGTTTTACCGCAGCTCCCTGGAAACGCAGAAACTGTTTGCCAGATGTATTTGACAAAAATGGCCAAAACTTGCAAAATATTCCAGTTCCTCTTTTCCCATACCGGGAATTGAACCCGGGCCTCCTGGGTGAGAGCCAGGTATCCTAACCACTAGACAATATGGGAGTAAATCGCATGAAAAATACATATTCCAAATCAATACAACATAATACAATTGTTGTCCTGGTATAAACAGCCTAGGGCAAGGAACTCTTGGATAAGTTAGAAGAGTTTAAATCCCACATCTGTAATGCAAAGAAATTTAGCTAGATCTGATGAGGTCAGGATGGCCGAGCGCTCTAAGGCACCAGACTCAAGAAAATACATATTCAAAAAAAATACATATTCAAACGCAATACAACGTAATACAATTGTTGACCTGGTATAAATCGCCTATGGCAAGGAACTCTTGAATGAGTTAGAAGAGTTTTAATGTCACATCTGTTGGGCAAAGGAATTTAGGTACACCTGATGTGGTCAGGATGGCCGAGCGGTCTAAGGCGCCAGACTCAAGGACATAAACCTTGCTTCAATAAAAGAAGTTGCAGTATTCTGGTCTTCAATGAAGGCGTGGGTTCAAATCCCACTCCTGACAAACATATAAATATCTGAATACACATGATCATCGCATTGCAACATAATTAGAGAGGTTGTTTTGATATAGTGATAGAGAATGCTTAATGTACCACGATACAAGGTCACCAAGTGGTAATACTGGTCGATGTTCTGTAATTTAAAAAGATGTGACAATACGGAAATCATGACGCTAACTTACGTCAAGCGATGATGGTATAGTGGTTAGCATAGTTGCCTTCCAAGCAATTGACCCGAGTTCGATTCTCGGCCATCGTAGTTTAGCAATCTTGCTATTTCTTAGCAGACTAGTCAACCTACGGAATTGAAGTCAATATACACAAATGTTACTCTTTAGGTAAAATATAGTTGTTCATTTCTTTTTCGTTCACACATGAATAATTGACATAGATGTAATTTCTTATTCCTTGGCGATATTTCTTGCAAAGAAACCATTTTATGATGGAGTCTCGATGGAAACATGCCGATGTACTTAGTATATCCAATGTACTAGAAAGATTTTGGCTCGTATGTATGTAAGTTAAGCCGATTGCAATAGTTCTGGAAACGCAGAAACTGTTTGCCAGATGTATTTGACAAAAATGGCCAAAACTTGCAAAATATTCCAGTTCCTCTTTTCCCATACCGGGAATTGAACCCGGGCCTCCTGGGTGAGAGCCAGGTATCCTAACCACTAGACAATATGGGAGTAAATCGCTTGAAAAATACATATTCCAAATCAATACAACATAATACAATTGTTGTCCTGGTATAAACAGCCTAGGGCAAGGAACTCTTGGATAAGTTAGAAGAGTTTAAATCCCACATCTGTAATGCAAAGAAATTTAGCTAGATCTGATGAGGTCAGGATGGCCGAGCGCTCTAAGGCACCAGACTCAAGAAAATACATATTCAAAAAAAATACATATTCAAACGCAATACAACGTAATACAATTGTTGACCTGGTATAAATCGCCTATGGCAAGGAACTCTTGAATGAGTTAGAAGAGTTTTAATGTCACATCTGTTGGGCAAAGGAATTTAGGTACACCTGATGTGGTCAGGATGGCCGAGCGGTCTAAGGCGCCAGACTCAAGGACATAAACCTTGCTTCAATAAAAGAAGTTGAAGTATTCTGGTCTTCAATGAAGGCGTGGGTTCAAATCCCACTCCTGACAAACATATAAATATCTGAATACACATGATCATCGCATTGCAACATAATTAGAGAGGTTGTTTTGATATAGTGATAGAGAATGCTTAATGTACCACGATACAAGGTCACCAAGTGGTAATACTGGTCGATGTTCTGTAATTTAAAAAGATGTGACAATACGGAAATCATGACGCTAACTTACGTCAAGCGATGGTGGTATAGTGGTTAGCATAGTTGCCTTCCAAGCAATTGACCCGAGTTCGATTCTCGGCCATCGTAGTTTAGCAATCTTGCTATTTCTTAGCAGACTAGTCAACCTACGGAATTGAAGTCAATATACACAAATGTTACTCTTTAGGTAAATTATAGTTGTTCATTTCTTTTTCGTTCACACATGAATAATTGACATAGATGTAATTTCTTATTCCTTGGCGATATTTCTTGCAAAGAAACCATTTTATGATGGAGTCTCGATGGAAACATGCCGATGTACTTAGTATATCCAATGTACTAGAAAGATTTTGGCTCGTATGTATGTAAGTTAAGCCGATTGCAATAGTTCTGGAAACGCAGAAACTGTTTGCCAGATGTATTTGACAAAAATGGCCAAAACTTGCAAAATATTCCAGTTCCTCTTTTCCCATACCGGGAATTGAACCCGGGCCTCCTGGGTGAGAGCCAGGTATCCTAACCACTAGACAATATGGGAGTAAATCGCTTGAAAAATACATATTCCAAATCAATACAACATAATACAATTGTTGTCCTGGTATAAACAGCCTAGGGCAAGGAACTCTTGGATAAGTTAGAAAAGTTTAAATCCCACATCTGTAATGCAAAGAAATTTAGCTAGATCTGATGAGGTCAGGATGGCCGAGCGCTCTAAGGCACCAGACTCAAGAAAATACATATTCAAAAAAAATACATATTCAAACGCAATACAACGTAATACAATTGTTGACCTGGTATAAATCGCCTATGGCAAGGAACTCTTGAATGAGTTAGAAGAGTTTTAATGTCACATCTGTTGGGCAAAGGAATTTAGTTACACCTGATGTGGTCAGGATGGCCGAGCGGTCTAAGGCGCCAGACTCAAGGACATAAACCTTGCTTCAATAAAAGAAGTTGCAGTATTCTGGTCTTCAATGAAGGCGTGGGTTCAAATCCCACTCCTGACAAACATATAAATATCTGAATACACATGATCATCGCATTGCAACATAATTAGAGAGGTTGTTTTGATATAGTGATAGAGAATGCTTAATGTACCACGATACAAGGTCACCAAGTGGTAACACTGGTCGATGTTCTGTAATTTAAAAAGATGTGACAATACAGAAATCATGACGCTAACTTACGTCAAGCTATGGTGGTATAGTGGTTAGCATAGTTGCCTTCCAAGCAACTATGCTAACCACTATACCACTAACTGACCCGAGTTCGATTCTCGGCCATCGCAGTTTAGCAATCTTGCTATTTCTTAGCAGACTAGTCAACCTACGGAATTGAAGTCAATTTACACAAATGTTACTCTTTAGGTAAAATATAGTTGTTCATTTCTTTTTCGTTCACACATGAATAATTGACATAGATGTAATTTCTTATTCCTTGGCGATATTTCTTGCAAAGAAACCATTTTATGATGGAGTCTCGATGGAAACATGCCGATGTACTTAGTATATCCAATGTACTAGAAAGATTTTGGCTCGTATGTATGTAAGTTAAGCCGATTGCAATAGTTCTGGAAACGCAGAAACTGTTTGCAAGATGTATTTGACAAAAATGGCCAAAACTTGCAAAATTTTCCAGTTCCTCTTTTCCCATACCGGGAATTGAACCCGGGCCTCCTGGGTGAGAGCCAGGTATCCTAACCAGTAGACAATATGTGAATAATTCACTTGAAAAATACATATTCCAAATCAATACAACATAATACAATTGTTGTCCTGGTATAAACAGCCTAGGGCAAGGAACTCTTGGATAAGTTAGAAGAGTTTAAATCCCACATCTGTAATGCAAAGGAATTTAGCTAGATCTGATGAGGTCAGGATGGCCGAGCGCTCTAAGGCACCAGACTCAAGAAAATACATATTCAAAAAAATTACATATTCAAACGCAATACAACGTAATACAATTGTTGACCTGGTATAAATAGCCTATGGCAAGGAAGTCTTGAATGAGTTAGAAGAGTTTTAATGTCACATCTGTTGGGCAAAGGAATTTAGGTACACCTGATGTGGTCAGGATGGCCGAGCGGTCTAAGGCGCCAGACTCAAGGACATAAACCTTGCTTCAATAAAAGAAGTTGCAGTATTCTGGTCTTCAATGAAGGCGTGGGTTCAAATCCCACTCCTGACAAACATATAAATTTCTGAATACACATGATCATCGCATTGCAACATAATTAGAGAGGTTGTTTTGATATAGTGATAGAGAATGCTTAATGTACCACGATACAAGGTCACCAAGTGGTAATACTGGTCGATGTTCTGTAATTTAAAAAGATGTGACAATACGGAAATCATGACGCTAACTCCCGTCAAGCGATGGTGGTATAGTGGTTAGCATAGTTGCCTCCCAAGCAATTGACCCGAGTTTGATTCTCGGCCATCGCAGTTTAGCAATCTTGCTATTTCTTAGCAGACTAGTCAACCTACGGAATTGAAGTCAATTTACACAAATGTTACTCTTTAGGTAAAATATAGTTGTTCATTTCTTTTTCGTTCACACATGAATAATTGACATAGATGTAATTTCTTATTCCTTGGCGATATTTCTTGCAAAGAAACCATTTTATGATGGAGTCTCGATGGAAACATGCCGATGTACTTAGTATATCCAATGTACTAGAAAGATTTTGGCTCGTATGTATGTAAGTTAAGCCGATTGCAATAGTTCTGGAAACGCAGAAACTGTTTGCCAGATGTATTTGACAAAAATGGCCAAAACTTGCAAAATTTTCCAGTTCCTCTTTTCCCATACCGGGAATTGAACCCGGGCCTCCTGGGTGAGAGCCAGGTATCCTAACCACTAGACAATATGGGATTAAATCGCTTGAAAAATACATATTCCAAATCAATACAACATAATACAATTGTTGTCCTGGTATAAACAGCCTAGGGCAAGGAACTCTTGGATAAGTTAGAAGAGTTTAAATCCCACATCTGTAATGCAAAGGAATTTAGCTAGATCTGATGAGGTCAGGATGGCCGAGCGCTCTAAGGCACCAGACTCAAGAAAATACATATTCAAAAAAAATACATATTCAAACGCAATACAACGTAATACAATTGTTGACCTGGTAAAAATCGCCTAAGGCAAGGAACTCTTGAATGAGTTAGAAGAGTTTTAATGTCACATCTGTTGGGCAAAGGAATTTAGGTACACCTGATGTGGTCAGGATGGCCGAGCGGTCTAAGGCGCCAGACTCAAGGGCGTAAACCTTGCTTCAATAAAAGAAGTTGCAGTATTCTGGTTTTCAATGAAGGCGTGGTTTCAAATCCCACTCCTGACAAACATATAAATATCTGAATACACATGATCATCGCATTGCAACATAATTAGAGAGGTTGTTTTGATATAGTGATAGTGAATGCTTAATGTACCACGATACAAGGTCACCAAGTGGTAATACTGGTCAATGTTCTGTAATTTAAAAAGATGTGACAATACGGAAATCATGACGCTAACTTACGTCAAGCGATGGTGGTATAGTGGTTAGCATAGTTGCCTTCCAAGCAATTGACCCGAGTTCGATTCTCGGTCATCGCAGTTTAGCAATCTTGCTATTTCTTAGCAGACTAGTCAACCTACGGAATTGAAGTCAATTTACACAAATGTTACTCTTTAGGTAAAATATAGTTGTTCATTTCTTTTTCGTCCACACATGAATAATTGACATAGATGTAATTTCTTATTCTTTGGCGATATTTCTTGCAAAGAAACCATTTTATGATGGAGTCTCGATGGAAACATGCCGATGTACTTAGTATATCCAATGTACTAGAAAGATTTTGGCTCGTATGTATGTAAGTTAAGCCGATTGCAATAGCTCTGGAAACGCAGAAACTGTTTGCCAGATGTATTTGACAAAAATGGCCAAAACTTGCAAAATTTTCCAGTTCCTCTTTTCCCATACCGGGAATTGAACCCGGGCCTCCTGGGTGAGTGCCAGGTATCCTAACCACTGGACAATATGGGATTAAATCGCTTGAAAAATACATATTCCAAATCAATACAACATAATACAATTGTTGTCCTGGTATAAACAGCCTAGGGCAAGGAACTCTTGGATAAGTTAGAAGAGTTTAAATTCCACATCTGTAATGCAAAGAAATTTAGCTAGATCTGATGAGGTCAGGATGGCCGAGCGCTCTAAGGCACCAGACTCAAGAAAATACATATTCAAAAAAAATACATATTCAAACGCAATACAACGTTATACAATTGTTGACCTGGTATAAATCGCCTATGGCAAGGAACTCTTGAATGAGTTAGAAGAGTTTTAATGTCACATCTGTTGGGCAAAGGAATTTAGGTACACCTGATGTGGTCAGGATGGCCGAGCGGTCTAAGGCGCCAGACTCAAGGACATATACCTTGCTTCAATAAAAGAAGTTGCAGTATTCTGGTCTTCAATGAAGGCGTGGGTTCAAATCCCACTCCTGACAAACATATAAATTTTTGAATACACATGATCATCGCATTGCAACATAATTAGAGAGGTTGTTTTGATATAGTGATAGAGAATGCTTAATGTACCACGATACAAGGTCACCGAGTGGTAATACTGGTCGATGTTCTGTAATTTAAAAAGATGTGACAATACGGAAATCATGACGCTAACTCATGTCAAGCGATGGTGGTATAGTGGTTAGCATAGTTGCCTTCCAAGCAATTGACCCGAGTTCGATTCTCGGCCATCGCAGTTTAGCAATCTTGCTATTTCTTAGCAGACTAGTCAACCTACGGAATTGAAGTCAATATACACAAATGTTACTCTTTAGGTAAAATATAGTTGTTCATTTCTTTTTCGTTCACACATGAATAATTGACATAGATGTAATTTCTTATTCCTTGGCGATATTTCTTGCAAAGAAACCATTTTATGATGGAGTCTCGATGGAAACATGCCGATGTACTTAGTATATCCAATGTACTAGAAAGATTTTGGCTCGTATGTATGTAAGTTAAGCCGATTGCAATAGTTCTGGAAACGCAGAAACTGTTTGCCAGATGTATTTGACAAAAATGGCCAAAACTTGCAAAATTTTCCAGTTCCTCTTTTCCCATACCGGGAATTGAACCCGGGCCTCCTGGGTGAGAGCCAGGTATCCTAACCACTAGACAATATGGGATTAAATCGCTTGAAAAATACATATTCCAAATCAATACAACATAATACAATTGTTGTCCTGGTATAAACAGCCTAGGGCAAGGAACTCTTGGATAAGTTAGAAGAGTTTAAATCCCACATCTGTAATGCAAAGGAATTTAGCTAGATCTGATAAGGTCAGGATGGCCGAGCGCTCTAAGGCACCAGACTCAAGAAAATACATATTAAAAAAAAATACATATTCAAACGCAATACAACGTAATACAATTGTTGACCTGGTAAAAATCGCCTAAGGCAAGGAACTCTTGAATGAGTTAGAAGAGTTTTAATGTCACATCTGTTGGGCAAAGGAATTTAGGTACACCTGATGTGGTCAGGATGGCCGAGCGGTCTAAGGCGCCAGACTCAAGGACATAATCCTTGCTTCAATAAAAGAAGTTGCAGTATTCTGGTCTTCAATGAAGGCGTGGGTTCAAATCCCACTCCTGACAAACATATAAATATCTGAATACACATGATCATCGCATTGCAACATAATTAGAGAGGTTGTTTTGATATAGTGATAGAGAATGCTTAATGTACCACGATACAAGGTCACCAAGTGGTAATACTGGTCGATGTTCTGTAATTTAAAAAGATGTGACAATACGGAAATCATGACGCTAACTCACGTCAAGCGATGGTGGTATAGTGGTTAGCATAGTTGCCTTCCAAGCAATTGACCCGAGTTCGATTCTCGCCCATCGCAGTTTAGCAATCTTGCTATTTCTTAGCAGACTAGTCAACCTACGGAATTGAAGTCAATTTACACAAATGTTACTCTTTAGGTAAAATATAGTTGTTCATTTCTTTTTCGTTCACACATGAATAATTGACATAGATGTAATTTCTTATTCTTTGGCGATATTTCTTGCAAAGAAACCATTTTATGATGGAGTCTCGATGGAAACATGCCGATGTACTTAGTATATCCAATGTACTAGAAAGATTTTGGCTCGTATGTATGTAAGTTAAGCCGATTGCAATAGTTCTGGAAACGCAGAAACTGTTTGCCAGATGTATTTGACAAAAATGGCCAAAACTTGCAAAATTTTCCAGTTCCTCTTTTCCCATACCGGGAATTGAACCCGGGCCTCCTGGGTGAGAGCCAGGTATCCTAACCACTAGACAATATGGGATTAAATCGCTTGAAAAATACATATTCCAAATCAATACAACATAATACAATTGTTGTCCTGGTATAAACAGCCTAGGGCAAGGAACTCTTGGATAAGTTAGAAGAGTTTAAATCCCACATCTGTAATGCAAAGGAATTTAGCTAGATCTGATGTGGTCAGGATGGCCGAGCGCTCTAAGGCACCAGACTCAAGAAAATACATATTCAAAAAAAATACATATTCAAACGCAATACAACGTAATACAATTGTTGACCTGGTAAAAATCGCCTAAGGCAAGGAACTCTTGAATAAGTTAGAAGAGTTTTAATGTCACATCTGTTGGGCAAAGGAATTTAGGTACACCTGATGTGGTCAGGATGGCCGAGCGGTCTAAGGCGCCAGACTCAAGGACATAATCCTTGCTTCAATAAAAGAAGTTGCAGTATTCTGGTCTTCAATGAAGGCGTGGGTTCAAATCCCACTCCTGACAAACATATAAATATCTGAAAACACATGATCATCGCATTGCAACATAATTAGAGAGGTTGCTTTGATGCTTTGATATAGTGATAGAGAATGCTTAATGTACCACGATACAAGGTCACCAAGTGGTAATACTGGTCGATGTTCTGTAATTTAAAAAGATGTGACAATACGGAAATCATGACGCTAACTTACGTCAAGCGATGGTGGTATAGTGGTTAGCATAGTTGCCTTCCAAGCAATTGACCCGAGTTCGATTCTCGGTCATCGCAGTTTAGCAATCTTGCTATTTCTTAGCAGACTAGTCAACCTACGGAATTGAAGTCAATTTACACAAATGTTACTCTTTAGGTAAAATATAGTTGTTCATTTCTTTTTCGTCCACACATGAATAATTGACATAGATGTAATTTCTTATTCTTTGGCGATATTTCTTGCAAAGAAACCATTTTATGATGGAGTCTCGATGGAAACATGCCGATGTACTTAGTATATCCAATGTACTAGAAAGATTTTGGCTCGTATGTATGTAAGTTAAGCCGATTGCAATAGCTCTGGAAACGCAGAAACTGTTTGCCAGATGTATTTGACAAAAATGGCCAAAACTTGCAAAATTTTCCAGTTCCTCTTTTCCCATACCGGGAATTGAAGCCGGGCCTCCTGGGTGAGAGCCAGGTATCCTAACCACTAGACAATATGGGATTAAATCGCTTGAAAAATACATATTCCAAATCAATACAACATAATACAATTGTTGTCCTGGTATAAACAGCCTAGGGCAAGGAACTCTTGGATAAGTTAGAAGAGTTTAAATTCCACATCTGTAATGCAAAGAAATTTAGCTAGATCTGATGAGGTCAGGATGGCCGAGCGCTCTAAGGCACCAGACTCAAGAAAATACATATTCAAAAAAAATACATATTCAAACGCAATACAACGTAATACAATTGTTGACCTGGTATAAATCGCCTATGGCAAGGAACTCTTGAATGAGTTAGAAGAGTTTTAATGTCACATCTGTTGGGCAAAGGAATTTAGGTACACCTGATGTGGTCAGGATGGCCGAGCGGTCTAAGGCGCCAGACTCAAGGACATAATCCTTGCTTCAATAAAAGAAGTTGCAGTATTCTGGTCTTCAATGAAGGCGTGGGTTCAAATCCCACTCCTGACAAACATATAAATATCTGAATACACATGATCATCGCATTGCAACATAATTAGAGAGGTTAAATTCCACATCTGTAATGCAAAGAAATTTAGCTAGATCTGATGAGGTCAGGATGGCCGAGCGCTCTAAGGCACCAGACTCAAGAAAATACATATTCAAAAAAAATACATATTCAAACGCAATACAACTGTAATGTTAATTCACAGCATATGGCAAAGCCATTGACAAGTTCTCACACTTGTTGATGCGTTTACCATACGCACCTTCTTAATTACTTTAACAGGCATGGCTACCATCAGACAAGCCATCGCTCATCATCCCGTATATAAATCGGACATTCGATCTATTTGAGGTCTCGTTGTATACGGTCACTCGCTTATGCTTGTAATCGTGTTACAGTTGTCTTGGTTGTTTCTCAATACACCTTTAACCGCACCTCTCGTGTTTTGACTCTTGTGACTCATCATCACAAATTGGTGAACGTGCCAGTTTGGACTTCAAGACCTGCCGTGAGTCAACGAGAAGGAACATCGCCCCCAGCTGCCACACCACCTAGGACCAGACGACAGGACGACCAGACGACCAGACAACCCACAACGAGATCATCTACATCGAGGAAGGAAACATCAATTTTCTCAAAACTGTAAGTGAATGACGAATCCTCAAACAACAATTAGCGACACTTCGTTTACAGCTATTAATGAGTCTTTAATTGATGAGATAGACCTAGAAGAAGACGCGTACGTAAATTCCTTAGCTGATAGTGTACTAAAAGTTAGAAACAATTTTGTTACCCATTGGTCAAATTTAATAAGTCTTTGTAAAAGTAATATAGATGAAACCTCAGATAAACGCTTAACACGAAGTAGTTATATTGCAAAAAGAAAGGAAGTCACAGGTCAAGTTTATCATTTTTTGAAACAGTATACATTTGAATTGCATAAAAAGGAGTTTGGAAGTTCAGTTTATCTTACCGGTGAGGCTAAAGAAAAAGTTTTAGAAAAATTAGGGACATATTTCGTAGAATTAAAAGCAGACCCCAATAAATTTAACCCTTTGTTACAAAATGTTAGAGAAGCTCATAGTCGAGAAGTAGATTTTCGGAATAAAGCATTTAAAATATTTAAGAGGGAACTTCTTTTCAAACAATTAGCATTAGATGAGTATGCAAAGAATCTTGAACAAGACGTAGCGAACGAAACGAAAAAGACTGAAAAAGAGGTAGATAAAGTAAGGAGAGAATTTTCAAAGAAAGTAGCCGATTCTTATCTAGAAAACACCCGTTTAACAGCAGAAGTAGAAACATTAACCCGAACAAATTTTAAACAAGCAACTTTAATAGCAGATTTTAATAATAGACCCAAAGAAAGTCAGGCAAGCGATGAGAGTAAAACATTTTTGACAGAATACGAGACAGCTAAAACCGATCTAGAAAAAGCTAAGAGCGAAATCATAGGACAGAACGACTGCATAAATGATTTAAGGGATTCTCTATCACAACTTAAGGAAGATACTGAAGATAAAATAAAACAACTAAACCATAGCTACAATCTATTAGACAACGCACACGAAGCTTTGAAGAACGCAAGTAAATTAACAGAAGACGACGTAACAACACTTACAAATAAAAACCAAGAACTATCTCAGAAGCTAGACACATTGCAAATTGAAGCCAACTCCAAAGAAGCAAGCGTAAAAATTTTGAAAACAACCAAACGAGACTTATCCAATAAAATCTCTGACCTCGAACAAGAAATTAAAGCTAAAGATTTATACATTCAAAAACATTTGAAATCAACTTTAGTAGCAGATACGCAAACCCATTCAAAGCCCACTCAAACAACTAATATTATAACCATGACGTTAGGCAATAGTAATGAAGATGCACCAATAACTAAGAGCCATTTACGTGAATTATATTCACAGGACGAACGGAAATCTATTCCGATTTTTAAAGGCAAAAGAGGAGAGCAGTTAGTTAATAATTGGTTAAAAGATGCGGAAAGAGTCGCACAAAGCGCAGGGTTGGAGAAGAAAGATAAAATTAAATATTTTTCAGATAGACTAAGAGGAGATGCTGCGGATTGGCATAGTGATTATATGGAAAGAGCACAAGATGAGGAAGATTACGATGCATGGGAAAAAGCTTTAATAAATAGATTTCTTACAGAAACAGAGTTAGAAAATTTAAGAAAACAATTAAACGAGCTTCGGCAGACCCCCGATCAAAGCACACAAACTTTCGTTAGTAGAATTAATCAGTTATATGACATCATTCATGGAAAAGAAATTACATTAGGTGACAAAGCAACGAACGAAGCTAAGGCATTAGCAATATCTCTGAGTCAAATGAGAGGCGAAGCTAAACAAAAAATTCTTTTAAAGGGTCTCTTGCCTAAAATATTGAAAATAGTTTGGAGCCGCATGGATGTTGATAGTGCTTACGAAGACGTATGCGAAAACGCCTACGCCGCAGAAACTTTAGTTAATAGAATGGAACAGAATGAAGATAAGAGTTTAAAGGCCACTATAGCAGGTATCTCTGCACACGATAACGAGCAAGATATAGAGATCTTGCGGCAGAAAACAAAGATTGTTCATTTAGAGAAACAGTTAGCCGGTCTAACTATCGGTAAAAATGCTCCACAGGAAAACAACGAGATTGATTTTCCCTCAATAGCAGTTGCCGACGCCTTTAACAGACACAGATCACCTTCCGGCGATCGTAGACGGTCCAATTCGGAAAATCGGATCCGTTTTCAGCACCCCCCAAGCCGCCAACACAGCGCGGATAGAAATATTCCTCGATCTAGAGGTACGAATAATCAACACCATAGATCACGTAGTTCTAGTGGTAACAGATATAATGATACACTAGATAACCGTCCGAGAAGAGAGCCAACTCCACCACCACAAAATTATTCAAACAGATCACAAGGACAATTTCAGCGTCCCCAAAATTTTAATCCTATGTTTAATCCTCGTCGTAGATTTCAGAATTTAAGTGAATATCCCCAGCATTTTCGAAACCAAACGTTTCGTGCCCATCAGGTACCGCGCCAGAATAACTTCGTTACCTCAGGTCCCCCTGGAGCTAGGCCACAGCATAACGCTTGGTATAACCCAGCCCAAGGATTTAGAAATAAGAGACATATAGAGTGTTATGCTTGTGGAAAGCGAGGCCACTACGCGCGAGAATGTCGCAGCGTGCCCCCGCCCCCGTCAACAGAACAGCAGTAGGTTTATCGAGTAACAGTGTTGTAAATATAAATATACCCGTAATATGTAGCGTTACGCAGTTAATGCGTATACCAGTGAGTTTTTCTGGTCTAAAGACACAAGCTTTAGTAGATACAGGTGCCTCAGCTAGTTTCCTTGCACATCGACTACTTATAAATGTACCCTATGGAGAAGTTAAAGAAATAAATACCGCCAACGACAGCACACAGCTTTTTAGAACAGTATCAGGAGAGTTAGTCAAACCACGAGGATGCTACGAGCTAAATATTAGACTAGCTCGTAGACACTCGTTTAAACATCCATTTTATGTAATGTCAGAGTTAGAAGAAGGATGTATTTTAGGTTACGATTTCTTGGCAACTAACGAAATAATAATAAATCCTAGCGAACGATCGATTAGCTATAAACAAGACAACGAGTTAAAGAAACT
Organism: Daphnia pulex; assembly: GCF_021134715.1. Lineage (NCBI taxonomy): Eukaryota > Metazoa > Arthropoda > Branchiopoda > Diplostraca > Daphniidae > Daphnia > Daphnia pulex. Next base: position 777,198 of record NC_060024.1, on the reverse strand, counting down.
TATAATACCGCCATTACAGATTAACTCAATTAGCATAGTTGATCCACCCCAATTTAATTTAGAAGGCATACCAACAACACACAGAGAAAATTTAAAGAACCTTTTAATTTCAAATTTTTCGCTTTTTACTGAGAATTTAAATGAGCTAGGAAAAGCAAAATCAGTCAAGCACCTTATACGTACAACCAAGCTTCCGAACGTTATGCCTATGAGGAGAACGCCTGAAAGGCTACGACTTGTTGTAAAAAAACAAATAGAAGACATGTTAAAACATAATATAATTAGGCCCAGTACAAGCCCTTTTGCATCACCTATTCTTTTAGTAGCTAAAAAAGAAGAAGGACAGATGAGATTTTGCGTGGATTATCGTGAGTTAAACAGTGTAACCATAAAAGACAGGTACCCCATACCAAACATTCAGCTAATTATTGATAGTCTACACGGTGCCAGGTATTTCTCGACTCTGGATTTGCTCAGTGGATACTGGCAAATCGAGATCGAAGAAAAACATAAATATAAAACAGCTTTTATTTGTGAGTATGGCTTGTATGAATTTAACTGTATGCCATTTGGTTTGTGCAACGCACCAGGCACATTCCAAAGAGAAATGAACAACGTATTAAAGGACGTGCTGTACGAATTTACACTTGTTTACCTTGACGACATCATCGTTTTCAGTAAAACGCTTGATGACCACATAAAACATTTGAAAATTATCTTTAAGCTTCTGGCAAATGAAGGATTAAAATTAAAATTAAGTAAGTGCGATTTTTTCAAAACAAAAATTAAATACTTAGGTCACGTGATTACAGTAAATGGTTTTCATCCAGACAATAAGAAAATTACATCAATTCTAAACTACCCCGAACCACAAAACGTAAAGCAACTACTCTCGTTTTTAGGATTAGTTAATTATTATCGAAAATTCGTTCGAAATTACGCAGAGATAGCGCATTATTTAACAGAACTGACAAAGAAGTCATCGACTTGGATTTGGGAAGAAAACGAAAGGGACGCCTTTCGACGTATCAAGAATTCGCTAACCAACAATCCACTCTTAAGGTATCCCGATTTCACCCGGGAATTCTTGGTATACACAGATGCCTCAGGATACGGGATTGGAGCTGTGTTAGCACAGATACAGAACATACCCCCCTCAGAATCAGATCCAACACAGGCCCACGGAGAACAGGAAGTAGTTATAGCTTATGCGTCAAGACATTTAAACGAAAGAGAACGGAATTGGAACGTATCAGAAAAAGAATGTTTAGCGATTGTTTATGCATTAGAGCAGTTTAGACCATACTTATACGGAAGAAGTTTTAAAGTATACACAGATCACAAACCATTGGAGACATTAATAAAGAAAAAAGATCCGCATGGCAGATTAGCTCGTTGGTCGTATGAAATGCAATCATACGATATGATAGTCCTACATCGTCCTGGCCAGGAAAATCAAAATGCCGATGCATTAAGTAGGACTCCATTACCATCAATAGGATCGATAATATTAGTAAAAGAAGAAAAGGTTCAAAATGATATAATATTAGCACAGAGAAATGATAATTATTGTAAAGAAATAATACAGAAACTAGAAGAAAGCAATAAGAAAGAATATAATGAATTCCGTTTCAATAATGAAGGCATTTTAATAACAAATGAAGGAAAAATAGTTGTGCCTAAAGAGAAAATTAATGAAATTTTAGAATTGAATCATGATCATATTTTAGCAGGGCATTTAGGGATAGCAAAGACGCTAGCGAGAGTAAAACGCCAATTCGTTTGGCCCGGACTAGGAAAAGACGTTACTGAATATGTAAACAATTGTATTGCATGTGCAAAACGTAAGGCCTATGGGTCGACTAAAGCCCCACTTAAGCCATTGCCTTTAGTAGCAAACATTTGGGAACAAGTCGCAATGGACATAGTAGGGCCGGTTACGGAAAGTAGTGAAGAAAACAAATATATTTTAGTTTTGTCTGATTACGCAAGTAGATATGTAATGACCATACCAATGAAAGACCAGAAAGCGCATACGATAGCAGAACATTTAGTGAAAAAAGTCTATACAAAATTCGGTCCTCCAGCAAGAGTATTGACAGATAAAGGAACTAATTTCCTTTCAAAACTCATTTCAAAAATATGCATTCTTTTTAAAATTAAGCAAATTAAAACTACAAGTTACCACCCGCAGACGGATGGACTAGTGGAAAGATTCAACAGGACTCTGTGCGATATGCTCGCATGTTATGTGAACGATGAACCAGAGTCATGGGATAAATATCTCGACTTTGTAACTTTCGCATATAACACTGCAAAGCAAATTAGTACAGACTGTTGCCCTTTCTATCTATTTTTTAAACGCGAAGCAGTAGTGCCAAGCGATATTTCTGTCAATGATGATATAGACGTTTTTGAAGATGATGCAGATGAATACGATAAACAATGGAAAAGAGCTCTAAAACGTTCGAAAGAACGATTAGAGAAAGTTCAGTCAAAGCAAAAACGACTATATGACAAAGGTAGTAAATTAGTTAAGTATAACGTAAACGATCACGTTCTTTTAAAAGCCCATTCTACCCCAGGAAAATTTAATAATAGATGGTTAGGACCGTATAAAATAAATAGAAAAATATCGGACCTAAACTATGAAATTATCAAAATAACAGACAAAATAAATAACACTGAGGACGAAGGGAAATATATAGTACATGTAAATAGGTTAAAATTAGTAACCAGCACTCCCAATAATATAACTAGCCCTAACCCAATAATTATTAAGAAAAGACGTAAGACCATTAAGAAAATGCAAACTAAAGTAGGAAAGAAAAGAGGTAGGCCTCCAAAAGTAAAAGAAGTCGTAACAGCGACAAAAAGAAGAGGTAGACCTCCGAAGATAACAGGGGTTGTAATTCCCCCACAACCAAAACGTGGAGGTAGACCCCCAAAACAACCAAGAGTTACAGATCAGGAATTACCTAATAACAATCCCGTAATTCCACCGACACAAATACGAGTATCACATAGATACCCACTTAGAAATAGAAATTAACGCTTAACAAACAGTAATCGTATTTTGTTTTTCCAAATTAGATGGGAAACAACGCTGTTCTTATCACAGCATGCTACTTGTCGATTGTCTTTACGCCTATTTTGACGCTTAATATTCAAATTTGCGACTGCTCGAAACCAGTCACGAGAGGTCTGCTTGACCTTACAGACCCAGATTATTGTTTCAAAAATCACACTGATAAAGAGGATGAACAGAAAGTTATGAGCAAATTAGTAACCTATTATGTGGCTACTAAAATACAAACAGACCTGCGAGTAGAAGGACTCGTATGCTCGCAATGGATAGAAACGAAAAAGATCACAGGATCATTTTGGGTAGGATCATATGACACGGAGCATTTTCACACGACGAAAGAAGTCAGTCCCCAAGAATGTTGGGAAATGAAATCGCTATTAAACTGCGCAGGAAATAAGAATATAGTTAACGGAAAAACATATAGTTATAGACAAAAACCAGTAGGTGAAGGAAAATGGATGTCAATAAAAGAATATTCAGTAGTGAATTGTTTAGCCCAAGACATTGAGATTAGACAAGAGTCCACCGATGGACCACTTCTATCACCATTTGGATCGCATAACGTATCTTTGAAAAACGAACACCTTATCGTTAACCACAATACTATTGTGTGGCGCATACCAAATGTTCCTACAGTCGAGGTAAAATGTCAAGAAAAGAAACAATTTAAGGGAACAGGTAAAATATCTCTCATTAAAATAGACAGAAACCCAAGATTAAAACAGATAAAGACAGGTAGAATATTAGATACCGAAAAACAAGTTGAAATTTTATTTGGTCCCGAAAAAGTCAACCTTTGCGCCGGTATGTCTAATTCTTACAAAATAATTGGCATACCGGATACCCACATAGTTTTTGAAGACGAGATCGAAAAATTCTTCTTAACAAACCCAACGTCAAAAACTCGACACACAAGACAGCTCCAACAAATTAACAACGAAAATAGCCACGTGTTTGCATGGGGACACCTTAATCCCCTTGCATCATTTCCACCCACCGAGTTCGACGAGAAATATGAAGACAAAAGTTACGTGGTAACAACTTCCGACATCGAAAATCATCTGTTCCTGATGCCTCGAGTTCCAATCAACAAAACTACATGGAGCGAGCTAGGAATTTGGCCGAAAACGCAGCAGCTCTTCGAATTTTCCACGGACTATTCCATTCGTTTTACAACAAATGGAACCAGTTACTGTCTGACAGTAAACAACCCAAACCACCTGCTCTTCAAAGATTGTTCGATACCCCACTCGACTTGGATCTATGATGACTACCGAATGTACATCATGGAAACGCAATCGAAAGGATGTCTTACAGCAGTCAAGGACCAGGTGTCACTTGAACCTTGTGAAATGGAGCCCCATTCAATCAAGCAGATGTGGAGATTTGATCAACGTAATACGGACTACAACCTACGTCAAGCATATCCAAACATCACAATAGAAGAATGGGAATTCGTCCACGAAGAATTCAGAAGCAGCCCTGCGGAAAACCTATTAAATATAGACCATATATTTAATTGGGGACAACTTATGAACAAAAACAAAAATGGAAAAACGCCGATGTGTATGAACAATATACACGGAAAATTAAACATCTCTATGGAGCCATGTCAATCACCAGGAGACCCGATGCAGTTTCCAGATCAACTGTTTGAATACGACATCGACTATACCATCAGGAAGTTCGACACCAATCATTGTTTAAGAATAAACGAAAAGAACGCAGTTCTCGAGCAATGCAACCCAGATAGTATGAGATGGGGAGCAAACGAGATAACTGGACAATTAATGGATGTGAACTCAATCAAATGCATTGAATTTCACCAAGGAAAGTTAAGATTAGGATTATGCAACGATGACCAGAAACCCAGACATCAGAAATGGAAATTCGAAGCATACAACCCTAATCTAATAAATTCCGAAGAGCATCCCAGCTTAATACCTTCCAGGATTCTCGAGTGGCATAAAAACTTTTCCATTCATGATATGCCATTCCCGACGATGCCGCCAATCTTCCAGAATCGAAATAACATGAGCCTCATTGAAGATGAAACGTTACCAGAAACAACGCCAGTTCCAGATACAACAACGGAGACCAACAAAGAAGAAACAACGCCAGTTCCAGATACAAAAACAGAGACCAACAAAGAAGAGTACCCTGAAATATTGGAGATAAAAGCCGTAGAAACACCGATCATAAATGAAACTAAAGTTGCAGCAGCGTCACAAATCATACAACAAAATCTAGGGAATAATCAACAGAAAAATCTAACAACAGTCTTCGCAGGCGAAATAGCGAGGCCAGATGCAGGAATCAATAATAATTCAAGCAACCCGACAACAATGAACCCAACAAGACCTACAGATCCTCCAGTACCTGCACCGACAAAGCCTGCACCAAAAGTGACATCAACAACAACAACTACAACAACAACCACAACAACAACGACATCGACGACAACTTCAACTTCAAAACCCATACCCTTAACCGAACCAACAAGACCACCTGTACCACGCCCACGTAATTTTACACAAACCAACACTCCACCCCAAACAAAAACAAGTCCCAACCAAAAAGTTACGAAACAACCCTTACCCTTACCTCATCCCACCAGAACCATCATACCTCACCAAAACGATTCCAAAACTATACCTATACCAACAAAAGCCACATTACCTTACCTGAACGACTCAACCGACAAAAGCAAAAACACCACACAAAATAAACCAACAACAGCAAACAAAGAAGAAATCAGCGAGATCATCAAACCCATCATCCAATCCTTCCACGAGCAATATAAGCAGAGCATCGAGATTCAACACGAAAATGAGCTGGCAAGAGAGATACGACAAATATACTGCCAGGTGTCTGTGCTGAGAAGATTGCAAGCCATGACACTGTCTCAAACAAATGGAATTCTAGCCGCAGCAGCATTGGAATTACCAACTTGTTCACGACTTCAAGGACTCGGACAATCTCTACTTCTACAGGAATGCGAGAAGAAACAAGTTACAGTCGGAGCAATAGAAACGAAATGTGGATTCCAGCCATACACGGTTTACAAAAATAACAACTATACAATTGGAACAGATGGATGGTCAATCCACCCGTTTTCCAATTGTTTTTGGAAAACAAACCTTGTCAATCTAAACGGAAAAACATTTCACTGGGAACACAATACAACCCACGCCGATTGGACGGAGCAAACGCCGAATATACACACACCAAATTTAAATCTTGTATCGCAGTTTGAAGAGCTCTCCCTTAACGATTTTAACTACGCTTTAAAAGGACACCCAGCTCATTCAGTAACAGACTTAGAACGACTCAATGTTTTAAACGAATTGATAGGTAGGATAGAGGAAACGCACGACAATTCGTTAGCTGGAATGATAATGTCAGAGAAACAGGATACGAAAATTGGAGACATGTATTCTTGGACAGATTACCTAAAAATTATCGTTTTTACTACGATAGGATTTATAATGTTTATCCTAGTCGCGTATATTTTTGCACGAGTCAACCCTATACCAGCTATGATAGATTCGTTTCAACAACGCCGAAATCGCCGTGCAGCAGTAGAAATACCAATAGAGCAGAGTCATCACATGGCATATGCCACAAACCATCCAGTTATAATGCCAGGAAATATGTATCCATATGTTATGCCACCAAGTGCGCCTGTCGAATCAATAAGCCGAGCAAATAGTTTCCTTAATCAAATTCATCTGTAACTGCTGACAATTGACAACATACTTATCGCCGCATGGAGTAGAGTAGAAATGCTTTGAATAACTATATACAAAAATATGTTTAAAAAAAAAAAAAAAAAAAAAAAAAAAAAACCACCTTCTAATATCCAAAACACCATATCATCATAGAAAAGAAAAGAAAAAATGAACCAAGAGGATTTTGCAACGACCCCCTCGGAACGTCAACGGATTTGGACCTTTAGCACTACCCACATGAGTAGGAGAAATGCTTTTCCTCCCAACTGGAAACATGGAATTGAAAAAACCACCCCGAAAATTCACGAACTGGTTTTGATGGACAGTCACACCGAGCTGAAGTATTGGCTTACGCGACACCCAGAGGACATTGAGAACAGCTATCGACAAAAAACGCCTCTTCTGGTAGCTATCAAACATAATTCGTACAAATGTTTCAAGATTCTCCTAGAACACGATGCAGACGTCGAAAAAAGTAACTCAAAGAATGAAACGGCGTTAGTGACCGCGGTACGATTACACCGAATTAACATGATTGAAGACTTGATCTACAAGGGCGCCACAATCTACAGCGGAGATCGATTGGCTAGAACAATCACAGAAATACTCATCTCACGGGATGACGTAAATAGTATACGGTTCGTCCATATTTACAAGAAAAACCTTTTAGAGCACGATCTGATTAATCAGGAATTTCCTTTGACTTTGGCAATGAGCCATCAGGCTAGGAATTGTATCGATTACATCCTCAGCCAAAACCCAAAAGTCGAGTCATTTCTAATCAACAGAAAATTCAGCTGCCCCATTTCAGTGGCTATAAGAAGAAACGACATCGAAACCATAAGGGCTCTAGTAGAGCTAGACAGATTCCAGCACATTGTCAACACAAAAGTGCATAAATCTCTTTCTTATATCCATCTAGCAGTGGAAAAAAACCGCCATGAAATTGCCGACATTCTACTATACCACGGAGCACACGTAAATCTACAGGACAATAACGGAAACACGCCCGCGCACTTCGTGAACGATATACCTACGTTAAGGGTATTGATTTCTCACGGAGCCCGCCTGGAACTTGGAAATCGTAACCACGAAACTCCAATCATGGCCGCAGAAAAAGATGGCAGGAATGCCGTCTATCAATATTTACGCCTCTACAATCATGAAAATAGGAAAAAGGCCTATAAAACACTCGACACTAGATTTTATTACAACAATTCTGACAGAATCGAGAAAGCGATAGCAGCCATGAACATAATGTCGGACGAGACCTCCCAAAAAGGAAACTACGAGGATATGCCAGACTTGGAAGAAATACCGCCAATTAAGCACATCCCTATTCCGCCACGAGGAAGGTCAACGAGAACATCTACCCTACAAGAACCGAAATGTCACGCCTAGACGACGGTGCACCAAGTCTCAAATTACGAAATTTTAAACGCCTAATAGACAAAGCGAAATCAAAACTACCCCCACCACCTGGATACCGACGGGACTATTCCTTGATAACAAGCGAATCAGACAGCGACGTCGAGAAAAACATTATTGCCGACAACAAAATAACGCCTTCCGAGAATGAAGATGACGACGATCTAAACGAATTAGAATAAAGGAATTAAAAATAATAATAATAATAATAAAAAGATACAATTGTAGCAAAGCGTTGTAGTAATCACCAGTAGCAGCTAATAGTTGTTTACAAACAACAAAAAGAAAAACCTAAAAAAAAAAAAAAGAAAAACCTAAAAACAAAAAAAAAAAAAAGCCAATAACATTTAATGCTAAAAAAAAAAAAAAATAAAGAAAGAAAGATGTTAATTAGCCAATAAATCGCAGTTACCGACTTTTTAGTCATTGCCTTGACATAGCATCACTAATGAATCGATTTTACCCAAGCAGCTTACATGGACGCCAACGCAAAGGTGCTAAAGAGAACGTTCGCGTTAGTAGCCGATAGAAAAGAAAAGACCGTGGTACTCCTGGACGTAGAAGCAAGAGTAAGGAAAATACCAGCGAAAGTGATTATCAGCAGCAGCGAAACAGTAGTGTTTCAAACAGAAAGGAGATTTATTAACAACAAAGAACAAATCGACCTTGAAGCAGATTCACTAATAACACTTCACGAAGCGGATCCGGAAGATGAAGATCCACTACACAGCGACGATCTTTACTACGATGACATAAGTTCAATCGATAGCGGATCGACGGAGCCGAACCCTGATCTACCACTAAACTTCGCCTCGGACGAAAAAGCAGTTTCCCCCCTTCCACCAGGACTCCCCAACAACGAATGCAGCGGGGAAGCTGAGCAGATGTACGCTCCCCCAATTCTTCTCCGAAGCGAGGAGGAGTATCAGCAAAACAGGAAGGACCTCATTAACCAATACAACCACGACAGCCGTGAACTATATCGACGTTTTTACTCCCAGGCCCAGCAACTGAAGCAAGCACGAAAAAGAATTTATTCATCTTAGCTACTTTACTCTTCGACTTAGCTACTGTCTTTGACAGTGACTAATGACTTTGACGTCATTAAAAAAAAAAAAAAAAAATTTAGATTCATCTTGTCTGCACCTTCTTTAAGTTGGTTACCGCCCCAACTTCTCTCTTGCGATCTTCTTCGACTATCTACTATAAATATCGCTGTAAAATCTTTTCTTTCTTCACTTCGCTACCACATATTTTATCCTGTTCATCATGGCCGGACGTGGTCGACTTCTTCTTGGACCTGACTTCATCCACGACGAAGTGGAACTCACTACGCCACCAGTAGTTGGCCGAGTAATTGAATGGCCTCTTCCTAGGACCGAATACCGGAGTTATCCGTCTGATGACTTACAAATTTCACCGTCTCCATCGAACGATCCGGAGCCGGAACCTGGGACATCGACTTCGTACACTTCTCCTGACGACCAGAAAACACGGGGCGTTAAGCGGCCGTCTACAGCACGCTCTTCTAAATTTAAATACAACCGCGTTGTATTTTCGCCTCCCCCTATTCATCAGACGACGACGATGAACCTTCCCCGTTTCCGATTTCGAAAAATAGGACTCGACAGGTCATAGCAGTGGTCCCCTCCATAAGACCGCAGGCTCCACGACCCGTTTCCACCACCGTCCAGACGCCGGAGCAACAGCCTGCCGCCCCTGCCGGCCCAGCAGCTCCCCAGACTAACACTCGTCCGACGCCCGAGAACAATCCGGCCCTTGCGCTGGAACAACTGAATTTAATCAAACAATTCATAATCGACCAGGAGGAACTGAAACAGCGGTATTTTTCCGCTCTCCGCAGCCTCAACCGTCGATATGGAGACGATCGTTGATTACAAACTTAAAAAAAAAAAGGAGAAAAACATAACAATAATCACCAGTAGCATTGACCATTTGCCTTTATGCAGATTTTTGCCACTCTTGCCTGTTTAGTGATTTTTACCATTCTTGCCTGTTTTAGTGACCTTATATGTAGCAATGTTGTGCTTTTAATCTTACATGTAGTGATGCTGTGCTTTGCCAATGTTTAAAGATCACGCCCTTTCCCAGTTTGGAACATCTCCAAGCGGGGGAGGAGTGTAATGTTAATTCACAGCATATGGCAAAGCCATTGACAAGTTCTCACACTTGTTGATGCGTTTACCATACGCACCTTCTTAATTACTTTAACAGGCATGGCTACCATCAGACAAGCCATCGCTCATCATCCCGTATATAAATCGGACATTCGATCTATTTGAGGTCTCGTTGTATACGGTCACTCGCTTATGCTTGTAATCGTGTTACAGTTGTCTTGGTTGTTTCTCAATACACCTTTAACCGCACCTCTCGTGTTTTGACTCTTGTGACTCATCATCACACAACGTAATACAATTGTTGACCTGGTATAAATCGCCTATGGCAAGGAACTCTTGAATGAGTTAGAAGAGTTTTAATGTCACATCTGTTGGGCAAAGGAATTTAGGTACACCTGATGTGGTCAGGATGGCCGAGCGGTCTAAGGCGCCAGACTCAAGGGCGTAAACCTTGCTTCAATAAAAGAAGTTGCAGTATTCTGGTCTTCAATGAAGGCGTGGGTTCAAATCCCACTCCTGACAAACAAATAAATATCTGAATACACATGATCATCGCATTGCAACATAATTAGAGAGGTTGCTTTGATATAGTGATAGAGAATGCTTAATGTACCACGATACAAGGTCACCAAGTGGTAATACTGTTCGATGTTCTGTAATTTAAAAAGATGTGACAATACGGAAATCATGACGCTAACTCACGTCAAGCGATGGTGGTATAGTGGTTAGCATAGTTGCCTTCCAAGCAATTGACCCGAGTTCGATTCTCGGCCATCGCAGTTTAGCAATCTTGCTATTTCTTTGCAGACTAGTCAACCTACGGAATTGGAGTCAATTTACACAAATGTTACTCTTTAGGTAAAATATAGTTGTTCATTTCTTTTTCGTTCACACATGAATAATTGACATAGATGTAATTTCTTATTCCTTGGCGATATTTCTTGCAAAGAAACCATTTTATGATGGAGTCTCGATGGAAACATGCCGATGTACTTAGTATATCCAATGTACTAGAAAGATTTTGGCTCGTATGTATGTAAGTTAAGCCGATTGCAATAGTTCTGGAAACGCAGAAACTGTTTGCCAGATGTATTTGACAAAAATGGCCAAAACTTGCAAAATTTTCCAGTTCCTCTTTTCCCATACCGGGAATTGAACCCGGGCCTCCTGGGTGAGAGCCAGGTATCCTAACCACTAGACAATATGGGATTAAATTGCTTGAAAAATACATATTCCAAATCAATACAACATTATACAATTGTTGTCCTGGTATAAACAGCCTAGGACAAGGAACTCTTGGATAAGTTAGAAGAGTTTAAATCCCACATCTGTAATGCAAAGAAATTTAGCTAGATCTGATGAGGTCAGGATGGCCGAGCGCTCTAAGGCACCAGACTCAAGAAAATACATATTCAAAAAAATTACATATTCAAACGCAATACAACGTAATACAATTGTTGACCTGGTATAAATAGCCTATGGCAAGGAACTCTTGAATGAGTTAGAAGAGTTTTAATGTCACATCTGTTGGGCAAAGGAATTTAGGTACACCTGATGTGGTCAGGATGGCCGAGCGGTCTAAGGCGCCAGACTCAAGGACATAAACCTTGCTTCAATAAAAGAAGTTGCAGTATTCTGGTCTTCAATGAAGGCGTGGGTTCAAATCCCACTCCTGACAAACATATAAATATCTGAATACACATGATCATCGCATTGCAACATAATTAGAGAGGTTGTTTTGATATAGTGATAGAGAATGCTTATTGTACCACGATACAAGGTCACCAAGTGGTAATACTGGTCGATGTTCTGTAATTTAAAAAGATGTGACAATACGGAAATCATGACGCTAACTCACGTCAAGCGATGGTGGTATAGTGGTTAGCATAGTTGCCTTCCAAGCAATTGACCCGAGTTCGATTCTCGGCCATCGCAGTTTAGCAATCTTGCTATTTCTTAGCAGACTAGTCAACCTAAGGAATTGAAGTCAATTTACACAAATGTTACTCTTTAGGTAAAATATAGTTGTTCATTTCTTTTTCGTTCACACATGAATAATTGACATAGATGTAATTTCTTATTCTTTGGCGATATTTCTTGCAAAGAAACCATTTTATGATGGAGTCTCGATGGAAACATGCCGATGTACTTAGTATATCCAATGTACTAGAAAGATTTTGGCTCGTATGTATGTAAGTTAAGCCGATTGCAATAGTTCTGGAAACGCAGAAACTGTTTGCCAGATGTATTTGACAAAAATGGCCAACACTTGCAAAATTTTACAGTTCCTCTTTTCCCATACCGGGAATTGAACCCGGGCCTCCTGGGTGAGAGCCAGGTATCTTAACCACTAGACAATATGGGATTTAATAGCTAGAAAAATACATATTACAAATCAATACAACATAATACAATTGTTGTCCTGGTATAAACAGCCTAGGGCAAGGAACTCTTGGATAAGTTAGAAGAGTTTAAATTCCACATCTGTAATGCAAAGAAATTTAGCTAGATCTGATGAGGTCAGGATGGCCGAGCGCTCTAAGGCACCAGACTCAAGAAAATACATATTCAAAAAAAAATACATATTCAAACGCAATACAACGTAATACAATTGTTGACCTGGTATAAATCGCCTATGGCAAGGAACTCTTGAATGAGTTAGAAGAGTTTTAATGTCACATCTGTTGGGCAAAGGAATTTAGGTACACCTGATGTGGTCAGGATGGCCGAGCGGTCTAAGGCGCCAGACTCAAGGGCGTAAACCTTGCTTCAATAAAAGAAGTTGCAGTATTCTGGTCTTCAATGAAGGCGTGGGTTCAAATCCCACTCCTGACAAACATATAAATATCTGAATACACATGATCATCGCATTGCAACATAATTAGAGAGGTTGCTTTGATATAGTGATAGAGAATGCTTATTGTACCACGATACAAGGTCACCAAGTGGTAATACTGGTCGATGTTCTGTAATTTAAAAAGATGTGACAATACGGAAATCATGACGCTAACTCACGTCAAGCGATGGTGGTATAGTGGTTAGCATAGTTGCCTTCCAAGCAATTGACCCGAGTTCGATTCTCGGCCATCGCAGTTTAGCAATCTTGCTATTTCTTAGCAGACTAGTCAACCTACGGAATTGAAGTCAATTTACACAAATGTTACTCTTTAGGTAAAATATAGTTGTTCATTTCTTTTTCGTTCACACATGAATAATTGACATAGATGTAATTTCTTATTCTTTGGCGATATTTCTTGCAAAGAAACCATTTTATGATGGAGTCTCGATGGAAACATGCCGATGTACTTAGTATATCCAATGTTCTAGAAAGATTTTGGCTCGTATGTATGTAAGTTAAGCCGATTGCAATAGTTCTGGAAACGCAGAAACTGTTTGCCAGATGTATTTGACAAAAATGGCCAAAACTTGCAAAATTTTACAGTTCCTCTTTTCCCATACCGGGAATTGAACCCGGGCCTCCTGGCTGAGAGCCAGGTATCTTAACCACTAGACAATATGGGATTTAATCGCTTGAAAAATACATATTACAAATCAATACAACATAATACAATTGTTGTCCTGGTATAAACAGCCTAGGGCAAGGAACTCTTGGATAAGTTAGAAGAGTTTAAATTCCACATCTGTAATGCAAAGAAATTTAGCTAGATCTGATGAGGTCAGGATGGCCGAGCGCTCTAAGGCACCAGACTCAAGAAAATACATATTCAAAAAAAATACATATTCAAACGCAATACAACGTAATACAATTGTTGACCTGGTATAAATTGCCTATGGCAAGGAACTCTTGAATGAGTTAGAAGAGTTTTAATGTCACATCTGTTGGGCAAAGGAATTTAGGTACACCTGATGTGATCAGGATGGCCGAGCGGTCTAAGGCGCCAGACTCAAGGGCGTAAACCTTGCTTCAATAAAAGAAGTTGCAGTATTCTGGTCTTCAATGAAGGCGTGGGTTCAAATCCCACTCCTGACAAACATATAAATATCTGAATACACATGATCATCGCATTGCAACATAATTAGAGAGGTTGTTTTGATATAGTGATAGTGAATGCTTAATGTACCACGATACAAGGTCACCAAGTGGTAATACTGGTCGATGTTCTGTAATTTAAAAAGATGTGACAATACGGAAATCATGACGCTAACTCACGTCAAGCGATGGTGGTATAGTGGTTAGCATAGTTGCCTTCCAAGCAATTGACCCGAGTTCGATTCTCGGCCATCGCAGTTTAGCAATCTTGCTATTTCTTAGCAGACTAGTCAACCTACGGAATTGAAGTCAATTTACACAAATGTTACTCTTTAGGTAAAATATAGTTGTTCATTTCTTTTTCGTCCACACATGAATAATTGACATAGATGTAATTTCTTATTCTTTGGCGATATTTCTTGCAAAGAAACCATTTTATGATGGAGTCTCGATGGAAACATGCCGATGTACTTAGTATATCCAATGTACTAGAAAGATTTTGGCTCGTATGTATGTAAGTTAAGCCGATTGCAATAGTTCTGGAAACGCAGAAACTGTTTGCCAGATGTATTTGACAAAAAAGGCCAAAACTTGCAAAATTTTACAGTTCCTCTTTTCCCATACCGGGAATTGAACCCGGGCCTCCTGGGTGAGAGCCAGGTATTTTAACCACTAGACAATATGGGATTTAATAGCTTGAAAAATACATATTACAAATCAATACAACATAATACAATTGTTGTCCTGGTATAAACAGCCTAGGGCAAGGAACTCTTGGATAAGTTAGAAGAGTTTAAATTCCACATCTGTAATGCAAAGAAATTTAGCTAGATCTGATGAGGTCAGGATGGCCGAGCGCTCTAAGGCACCAGACTCAAGAAAATACATATTCAAAAAAAATACATATTCAAACGCAATACAACGTAATACAATTGTTGACCTGGTATAAATCGCCTATGGCAAGGAACTCTTGAATGAGTTAGAAGAGTTTTAATGTCACATCTGTTGGGCAAAGGAATTTAGGTACACCTGATGTGGTCAGGATGGCCGAGCGGTCTAAGGCGCCAGACTCAAGGGCGTAAACCTTGCTTCAATAAAAGAAGTTGCAGTATTCTGGTCTTCAATGAAGGCGTGGGTTCAAATCCCACTCCTGACAAACATATAAATATCTGAATACACATGATCATCGCATTGCAACATAATTAGAGAGGTTGTTTTGATATAGTGATAGAGAATGCTTAATGTACCACGATACAAGGTCACCAAGTGGTAATACTGGTCGATGTTCTGTAATTTAAAAAGATGTGACAATACGGAAATCATGACGCTAACTCCCGTCAAGCGATGGTGGTATAGTGGTTAGCATAGTTGTTACGGATGGAAATTTGACACCTCAGCGCCCTTAGGGCACCGAAATTCCCATCCCGGGACAAAGCGGTCCAGACCACAGGCAGTGGCAATTCCGACACCGTAGAGCTAATATCTCTCCCGATTCTCGATCCGAGACAATTCAAGCTCGTTTTGTATCGAACTCATTTTCTCAAATTGTACTCTTTCGTGTCAATACAAAAGTGCTAATTTTTCCCCCCACACTGATCACTCGAATTTATCGACCCGTTATTTCGCTCGCAACAATTGGTGCATCGACCGATGCGATTCGAATCTGACGCCGTCAAACGTGATTAGTGTGCCGTATCCGACCACATCTTCGACATCGAACTTCTTTTGGTAACTCTTTCGTGTCTGTTGTGTCCCCTATCAATTTCTGAGCTCCGACAGCTCAGAAATTCCGTATCACGCAATCCAACAATTTCTTTGTCAGTCACGTGGGAAATTTTTCCCCCCATCCCACCCTCTTTTCATCTTCGTAACGTGGCCATTTGGCTCCAAACCACCAAGCTGCCGCGCCGTAGCAACAGCGAACCCAGCAGGGCCCGCCAAGCTGCTCGTCACAAACAAAGCCGAGAGTCAGCAGGCGAGCAACGGGAGCGTGAACGGCAGGCAATAAGAGCGCTGTTGATTGAAGAAAGAAGAGAAGAGGAGAGAAGGCGACTGATTGAAGAACGAACGCGTGAGGCTCAGCGAATTTATCAAGAATTGAAAAAATCGGCTAGCCAACAACAACAACAACACAGTGACGAAAATCAAATCGAAGAGCAAGACGAGCAAGAAGAATTCATCCTGCAGCTTGCGATCGAACCATCCGAAAATTACGGTAATATCAATTAGTCCTAAGTTTCGGCTGGTTGGGCTGTTGATACCCGTCTGTTGGCAGCTAGTCCTAGGCTTCGGCCGGTTGGGCTGTTGCTAATTCACTCCGAAGCACTTAGTCCTAGGTTTCGACCAGTTGGGCTGGTGCTAATCCCAAAAATCCGAACATCCGACGCCGAAATCTGCAATCCGATCCGAACATCCGACTCCGAAAAATTCCGAATCCGAACATCCGACGACGAAAAATCCGAACATCCGACTCCGAAAATTCCGAATCCGAACATCCGACTCCGAAAACTCCGAAAATCCGACTCCGAAAATTCCGACTCCGCATCCGACTCCGATTAATCCGTCTCTGAATTTCCGCAATCCGAATTCCGCATTTGACTCTGTCCGTCCCGATCTTTACTGAATCCCGCACCACGCAAGGCCAGCTGGCCGTCAAACGAGTGGGGGTGCAGTAAAAGCCAATCGTCTTTCATCTTCATCTCATCGATCATCATTCTTTTCATCATCGTTTCATCTCACCTTCGTTCGCCGTTCAAACTTTCTGCTTTCCGAGTTATAAGATGGACGCCGATTTAGAAAATCAGCCGGGCCCATCTGACGAATTTGACCAAAGCTCCGACAACAGCGACTCTCCACCGCTGGTCAGTGCAAAGCAATTAAAACGTGAGCGCACGGTTGAAAAAGCAAGACACACCAAGTTGATCACAAAAATTAATCAACACATCGCTGGACTGGGTAGCAAACGGGAGCTAGCAGTGCATCGCGCGTCACTAGCCGATCAACTAGAAGAATGCACAGCGGCTCATGAGCGATACATCAAAGCGCCAGATTTCAACGCAAAGAAAAAAGAAGACCCAAACGACTGGATCAGAAAATGTGAAGCAAAAACGATGGAAGTTTATGGCAAAATCGACAGATATATCCGCACGCCGCGGTCCTCCATACACTCATCTGTCGGCGACGAAGCAGCGTTTAACAACACGTTAACAAAACAACCCGAAAATCCAGACTCGGTCGTTGGCTCATCAGTTTCAAAATCGAAAGCGTCACAACGTTCCGACTCCGCCGCCATCATAAGCGAGATGCAGCAACGTCTAAATCAAGAAGCGGAGTTAAGAAGGAGCGTCGAAGATCAACTTTCAAAAGCGACGATAACTTTGACGCAGATGACCCTCGATTCCGTGAGAATTTCTAGCGAAATCGAACGCAACGCTGAGCTACAACGAAAATTCCAGCAGCAAGCTGATCAGATGGCGAAAGAAAAAAGAGACAGCGACGAGGCCGAACTTCAATATCGAACTCTGGTTGAAAAAGATAAACGAGAGACGAACGAAAAACACGAAAGGGCTATGGAAGCCGTCGACACCCGAATCAAACAGCTAGAAGAGCTGTCACGGCAGAAAAAAGAAGTTGAACGTTCCGAAAAAGCCGATGCCCCGGGACAGGGAGCCATCCAGAAAAAGCGTGTAGACTTCAGCGACCACAACACGGAAGTTACAGCTGAAGGGACCAAGGAAACGGACGACAATGGCAACAGAGAATATTTGATTCGACGACCAATACCAAATTTTTCTCGCGACAAACCGGAAGCTGCCAATCCAAGTTCCAATCCTGGCTTTTTCAACAGCAGCACCTTTGACGATTTGAATTTAGATGGCGATCAAGATCCGTCATTCAACCGCTACGTTCCGCCTTCCTTTGGAGCGCAAAACTATCAGACGTCATTCTTCCAGCCCACCGCTCCGCTTTTATTCGGAACGCAAAACCATAGTGCGAGATTCTTCCAGTCCACCGCTCCGCCTTCATTTGGAGAAGCGAATAAAAAACCGACAGAAAAAAACGAAAGTCGGAACAGCCCGACAGTCGACTCGTCAAAATGGTCGTTCAACAACACGAAAAGCGGGCCGGCTGCTGGCAACACCCCGAACCGAAAATCCGTATTCCGAATGCCGCGACTAGATCTTGACCCGTTCGATGGCGATCCAAGAAAGTGGCCGACTTTCATCGCCAATTTTAGAGATTTAGTCAACGACGATCAGGCGATATCAAGCACTCAAAAAATGGCGCTTCTCCGAAGTTGTTTGAAATCAAACATTCAGCAGAGTCTGGGTGATTGTCTAAACGATCCAGCTTTGTATGAAGCAGCGCTTGAAGAGCTCGAGTGTACATATGGCCATCCTCATCTAATTTCAAGAACGTACATTAGAAGCATTCTTGATCTTCCGAAAGTTCCGCATTTTAACGACTATCGAGCCCTCTTAGGATTTTCTACGTCCCTGCGTGGCGCCGTGTCGTCGCTGAAAAATGGCGGCTACGAAAATGAGCTGAATTCCGGCGGCCTACTAGAAATAATTCTCGACAAGCTCCCTGCTGACATTCAAAGCAAGTGGGGGAAGAAGATAGTAAAAGTGCACCCGCAATTCCTGACTCTGCAAGATTTTGTACCGTGGCTGCACACCATCGTGAAAGCCGAAATGGTTGTGAAGCACGCCAAAGCGTCAAATTCTCAACCGACAGAAGGAAAAGCTGGACGACAAGACCGAAAACCGGGCCGGCAAATTCAAAGCAAATTGAATTTGCCCGTCTCACCAACGATCCTCTCGATATCGACCGCATCGAACTCGAATCCGAAACCGAAGGTTCAGAACACCGTTCAATTCAAGAACCTAAAAGAATGTCTTGTTTGCAACGGCAATCACAAGCTCCAAGACTGCAAGAAATTCTCCGATTTATCCGTAATCGCAAGGAGCGACCTCATCAAGAAAAATGGTTGCTGTCTTCGGTGCCTTGAAAAAGGTCATTTAGGTCGCGACTGTAGCAGCAGCAAAAAGTGTGGTGTCGACGAGTGTCAACACAACCATCATAGTCTCCTACATGGCGCGCCGCGATTATTTCCGAAGCCGTCCGTCAGTGCGACGACCGAAAGTCCAGCAACAGCAGTGTCGACAAAGCGAAACGACAGTGGAACCGGCGGGACCGCCGGATCGACCCATTGCTACACCTGCGCCATCCGCGAGAAGGACAGATCATGGTCCGTGCTGTTGGCCGTCGTGCCAATCACAATCTGGAATGGCAAGAAAAATCTCGACACGTTTGGACTGTTGGACCCTGGCAGCGAAGCGTCTCTTATCTTAGATCATGCGGCCGACAAAATTGGATTGACCGGACAGGCCCAAACGATCCGTCTGAGAACCTTCCATGGCCAAGATCCGGATATTCCGACGCGCACCGTCAACTTCGACATTTCTCCGAGAGACGACCAATCACGATTCAAAACTATGAATGCATTGACCGTCCCGCAATTGAATTTTGCAAAGAAGAAATGCCACTGGCCCAGCGTCAAGAAAGAATGGAATCATCTGGCTGATTTAGATTTGCCCACGTTTGACTCAGCCCTCGTCACCGTCATTATAGGGCGAGATATACGTGGTGCTCATCGTATTCTAGAAGAACGCTGCCACTCCGGAGACACTGGCCCAGACGCTATTTTAACGCCATTTGGCTGGTGCGTAGCCGGTGCAGTGCCATCACGAGTGTTCGAGGCCTCCGAAAGAAGACCCGGGATTTATCAAATCCATTTTCAGCCATCCGACTTAGAGTTGAGAGAAGATATCGCGAGGCTGTGGCAAACCGAAGCCTTCGGTGTCCAGAAACCAACTCAGCCGATTCTCTCTCCCGAAAACCGGAAGGCGATGGACATCCTTGAAAAATCTATCCGCCACACCGGAGAGCGACAAGAAGTCGCATTAATGTGGAAGGAAGAAACCGCAGTGCTGCCAAACAACTATTCGTCGGCGGTGCAGCAGCTGCAACATTTGTCCAAGCGCTTCAAACGAGACCCAGCGTACGGCGAAAAATATAACAAGGTCATTCAAGAATACTTGTCGCTCGGCCACGCTATTCCTGTCGATCCGTCTGACACAGGTACGCCCGGTCGCTTGTTTTATTTGCCACATCATGGTGTCACGTCCGTGAATAAGCCGGACAAAGTCCGCGTCGTTTTCAACTGCTCGGCTCGGCATAATGGAATCAGCCTCAACGACATGCTCTACCAAGGCCCGGATTTATTAACCAGCCAAGTCGCAGTCCTCCTCCGCTTCCGTCAATTCCCGGTACCGATTGCCGGAGACATTGAAAAAATGTACCATCAGGTGCAAGTTCCAGCAAGCGATCAATCCGCTCTTCGTTTCCTGTATCAGGCGCCTGGGAGTAACGAACCAATCAAAGTGTTCCAAATGACACGACATGTTTTCGGTGCCGTTTCATCACCAACGACGTGCATTTTCGCTTTGAGAAAAACCGCCGAAGATAATCGACATTTTTATCCGAAGGTTGCCGATCTCGTGCTGTCGAACACGTATGTCGACAATCTACTCTACTCCGCCGAAAACGAAGAAGAAGCCATTCGCGACGCCAAGGACTTCAAGGCCCTATGCCTAACCGGTGGATTTAACGTTGTACAGTGGATGTCGTCATCCCGCCGTGTTCTCTCGACAGTCGCTCCGTCCGAGCTCTCTCGTCCTCATCTCGACTTTAATTCTGAGTTGCTCCCGGTCGAAAGAGCGCTCGGCATCCTGTTGGATTGGGAGACCGATCAATTCATGTATCGAGTCGAACTGAAACCGGCATCGACCATGCGTGAAGTGCTGCAAGGTTTATCGAAGGTCCACGACCCTCTTGGCCTCATTGCCCCCGCCATTTTGCCAGCCCGAATCTTAATGCAAGATATATGGCACAGCCGGTGCGGATGGGACGACGAGCTGGACCAAGAATTCCGAAAAATTTGGGCAAATTGGACCATCGAGCTAAAACTTCTCGAAAAACTCCGCATTCCGCGTTGCATCCGCCGCGTGTCCCACCCCGTTCAGCTGGAACTTCATGCGTTCAGCGATGCCAGCGAAAATGGTTTTGGTGCGTGTGTTTATCTCCGATGTTCATATTCGGACGAAGACGTTAGTGTCGCCTTAGTGCTTGGCAAGGCAAGAGTGGCACCGTTGAAACAGTTATCGATCCCGCGACTCGAACTTCAAGGAGCTGTTTTGGCCGCTCGACTCGTCAGCACAGTCCGACAAGAAATGAATTTGATGGACGTCTCAAAAACATATTGGACCGACTCGCAAACAGTCCTTCAGTGGATTCATTCGACGTCCCGTCGCTACCACGCTTTTGTAGCTCACCGAATAACCGAAATCGTCGACCAGTCAGTGGCAAAAGAGTGGCGACATATTCCGGGCGAGCTCAATCCAGCAGACGACGCTTCGCGTGGCATTCCAGCGTCATCTTTAAACCCGAAACACCGTTGGTTTTGTGGGCCATCATTTCTCCGGATGCCCCGCGAAAACTGGCCAGCGCCCGAACAAATTTCCGAGCCCAGCTCTGACGATCCAGAAGTTGCCCCGTCACGCTGGATGGGAGCGATTTCGAGCGAACCCATCACCCCGCTAATCCGCATTGCCGAACGTGTGTCAACTATGGACAAATTCAAATCATCCGTCGGCTGGCTACGGCGCTTTGCGCGAAATTATTCGTCAAAGGTAAAGCTCCAATCAACGCCCAGCTTTTTATCCGTCCCCGAGCTCCGCACGGCAATGACGTTCGCCTTCCGCATCGATCAACAACATTATTTCGCCCGTGAGTTGGAATTTCTCCGCAAAAGGCGCCCATTGCCCGTCGATTCAAAGCTGGTACATCATACCCCCTTTCTCGACGTCAATTCCGTCATGAGAGTCGGTGGCCGTCTAGATAGAAGCGCATTCAACGAAGATATGAAGCATCCTATCATCCTCCATCACGAAAGTAAATTGGCCCGATTGGTTATTCGTGAGCGACACATTTATCTCGAACATTCGCGACCTGATCGCACGCTCCACGATGTCCGATCGCGGTATTACATCCCGAAGCTGAGACGCATTATAAAATCCGTCGTCGGAGAGTGTGCAAGATGTCGGCTGTTACGCTCAAAACCAGCCCCGCCAATTATGGCTCCTCTTCCGTCTTACCGTCTCCGCCCGTTCACTCGACCATTTTCCGGAACGGGAATAGACTACTTTGGACCGATGACCATCACCATGCTCCGACGATCGTTGAAAAGATGGGGCGTGATGTTCACCTGTTTAACGACCAGAGCCGTCCACATCGAACTCGCCGAAACGCTGTCGACCGACTCGTTTCTTCTCGCTTTCTGGCGATTTGCAAATGTACGAGGGTGCCCTGGTGTCGTTTATAGCGACAACGGCACAAACTTAGTCGCCGGCGAAAAGGAAATTTCCGAAGGTCTGGCGCGGTTCAATCAAGAAAGAATTGGATCGAAATTGGCGAAACGCGGCATCGAATGGCACTTCTCTCCTCCCGTCGCGCCGCATTTTGGCGGTTCATGGGAACGCCTTATTCAGTCCGCAAAATCCGCACTACGCATCATTCTCAACGGTCGGACAGCGTCCAACGAAATTCTGCAATCTGCCTTAGTCGGGGCAGCAGCGTTAATGAATGGACGCCCTCTCGAATATGTCCCGGTCGACCCGCAAGATCCCATTCCGTTGACCCCCAATCATTTTCTTCTCCTCGAAGCTCATCCGAACGAACCTCTGGACGTCATCGATCTGTCAGAAAAACCAACCACCAAAGGATGGAGAGCAGCTCAAGATCTTATCACTCATTTCTGGCGTAGGTGGCTCCGCGAGATCGTCCCGAAACTTAATTCTCGATCAAAATGGACAGCGCCGAATCGAAATATCGCTGTCAACGATATTGTCTTGATTGTTGATCCAGCCACTCGAAGAGGTGAGTGGCCGCTCGGCCGCGTCCACGAAGTCTTTCCCGACCTCAACGGCACCGTTCGCTCCGCATCCGTCGCTATTTGGTCCGGAAAAGGCACCGAAACGAAACTTTGGACCCGAGCGGCTCATCAGCTGTGTGTGCTGGAAACCGAAGAACGCGATGTTTCGGACATCCGAAACAGGGCCGGCTGTGTTACGGATGGAAATTTGACACCTCAGCGCCCTTAGGGCACCGAAATTCCCATCCCGGGACAAAGCGGTCCAGACCACAGGCAGTGGCAATTCCGACACCGTAGAGCTAATATCTCTCCCGATTCTCGATCCGAGACAATTCAAGCTCGTTTTGTATCGAACTCATTTTCTCAAATTGTACTCTTTCGTGTCAATACAAAAGTGCTAATTTTTCCCCCCACACTGATCACTCGAATTTATCGACCCGTTATTTCGCTCGCAACAATAGTTGCCTTCCAAGAAATTGACCCGAGTTCGATTCTCGGCCATCGCAGTTTAGCAATCTTGCTATTTCTTAGCAGACTAGTCAACCTACGGAATTGAAGTCAATATACACAAATGTTACTCTTTAGGTAAAATATAGTTGTTCATTTCTTTTTCGGTCACACATGAATAATTGACAAAGATGTAATTTCTTATTCCTTGGCGATATTTCTTGCAAAGAAACCATTTTATGATGGAGTCTCGATGGAAACATGCCGATGTACTTAGTATATCCAATGTACTAGAAAGATTTTGGCTCGTATGTATGTAAGTTAAGCCGATTGCAATAGTTCTGGAAACGCAGAAACTGTTTGCCAGATGTATTTGACAAAAATGGCCAAAACTTGCAAAATTTTCCAGTTCCTCTTTTCCCATACCAGGAATTGAACCCGGGCCTCCTGGGTGAGAGCCAGGTATCCTAACCACTAGACAATAGGGGATAAAATCGCTTGAAAAATACATATTCCAAATCAATACAACATAATACAATTGTTGTTCTGGTATAAACAGCCTAGGGCAAGGAACTCTTGGATAAGTTAGAAGAGTTTAAATCCCACATCTGTAATGCAAAGGAATTTAGCTAGATCTGATGAGGTCAGGATGGCCGAGCGCTCTAAGGCACCAGACTCAAGAAAATACATATTCAAAAAAAATACATATTCAAACGCAATACAACGTAATACAATTGTTGACCTGGTAAAAATCGCCTAAGGCAAGGAACTCTTGAATGAGTTAGAAGAGTTTTAATGTCACATCTGTTGGGCAAAGGAATTTAGGTACACCTGATGTGGTCATGATGGCCGAGCGGTCTAAGGCGCCAGACTCAAGGACATAATCCTTGCTTCAATAAAAGAAGTTGCAGTATTCTGGTCTTCAATGAAGGCGTGGGTTCAAATCCCACTCCTGACAAACATATAAATATCTGAAAACACATGATCATCGCATTGCAACATAATTAGAGAGGTTGCTTTGATATAGTGATAGAGAATGCTTAATGTTCCACGATACAAGGTCACCAAGTGGTAATACTGGTCGATGTTCTGTAATTTAAAAAGATGTGACAATACGGAAATCATGACGCTAACTCCCGTCAAGCGATGGTGGTATAGTGGTTAGCATAGTTGCCTTCCAAGCAATTGACCCGAGTTCGATTCTCGGCCATCGCAGTTTAGCAATCTTGCTATTTTTTAGCAGACTAGTCAACCTACGGAATTGAAGTCAATTTACACAAATGTTACTCTTTAGGTAAAATATAATTGTTCATTTCTTTTTCGTTCACACATGAATAATTGACATAGATGTAATTTCTTATTCTTTGGTGATATTTCTTGCAAAGAAACCATTTTATGATGGAGTCTCGATGGAAACATGCCGATGTACTTAGTATATCCAATGTACTAGAAAGATTTTGGCTCGTATGTATGTAAGTTAAGCCGATTGCAATAGTTCTGGAAACGCAGAAACTGTTTGCCAGATGTATTTGACAAAAATGGCCAAAACTTGCAAAATTTTCCACTTCCTCTTTTCCCATACCGGGAATTGAACCCGGGCCTCCTGGGTGAGAGCCAGGTATCCTAACCACTAGACAATATGGGATTAAATCGCTTGAAAAATACATATTCCAAATCAATACAACATAATACAATTGTTGTCCTGGTATAAACAGCCTAGGGCAAGGAACTCTTGGATAAGTTAGAAGAGTTTAAATCCCACATCTGTAATGCAAAGAAATTTAGCTAGATCTGATGAGGTCAGGATGGCCGAGCGCTCTAAGGCACCAGACTCAAGAAAATACATATTCAAAAAAAATACATATTCAAACGCAATACAACGTAATACAATTGTTGACCTTGTATAAATCGCCTATGGCAAGGAACTTTTGAATGAGTTAGAAGAGTTTTAATGTCACATCTGTTGGGCAAAGGAATTTAGGTACACCTGATGTGGTCAGGATGGCCGAGCGGTCTAAGGCGCCAGACTCAAGGACATAATCCTTGCTTCAATAAAAGAAGTTGCAGTATTCTGGTCTTCAATGAAGGCGTGGGTTCAAATCCCACTCCTGACAAACATATAAATATCTGAATACACATGATCATCGCATTGCAACATAATTAGAGAGGTTGCTTTGATATAGTGATAGAGAATGCTTAATGTACCACGATACAAGGTCACCAAGTGGTAATACTGGTCGATGTTCTGTAATTTAAAAAGATGTGACAATACGGAAATCATGACGCTAACTCACGTCAAGCGATGGTGGTATAGTGGTTAGCATAGTTGCCTTCCAAGCAATTGACCCGAGTTCGATTCTCGGCCATCGCAGTTTAGCAATCTTGCTATTTCTTAGCAGACTAGTCAACCTACGGAATTGAAGTCAATTTACACAAATGTTACTCTTTAGGTAAAATATAGTTGTTCATTTCTTTTTCGTTCACACATGAATAATTGACATAGATGTAATTTCTTATTCCTTGGCGATATTTCTTGCAAAGAAACCATTTTATGATGGAGTCTCGATGGAAACATGCCGATGTACTTAGTATATCCAATGTACTAGAAAGATTTTGGCTCGTATGTATGTAAGTTAAGCCGATTGCAATAGTTCTGGAAACGCAGAAACTGTTTGCCAGATGTATTTGACAAAAATGGCCAAAACTTGCAAAATTTTCCAGTTCCTCTTTTCCCATACCGGGAATTTAACCCGGGCCTCCTGGGTGAGAGCCAGGTATCCTAACCACTAGACAATATGGGATTAAATCGCTTGAAAAATACATATTCCAAATCAATACAACATAATACAATTGTTGTCCTGGTATAAACAGCCTAGGGCAAGGAACTCTTGGATAAGTTAGAAGAGTTTAAATCCCACATCTGTAATGCAAAGAAATTTAGCTAGATCTGATGAGGTCAGGATGGCCGAGCGCTCTAAGGCACCCGACTCAAGAAAATACATATTCAAAAAAAAAATACATATTCAAACGCAATACAACGTAATACAATTGTTGACCTGGTATAAATCGCCTATGGCAAGGAACTCTTGAATGAGTTAGAAGAGTTTTAATGTCACATCTGTTTGGCAAAGGAATTTAGGTACACCTGATGTGGTCAGGATGGCCGAGCGGTCTAAGGCGCCAGACTCAAGGACATAAACCTTGCTTCAATAAAAGAAGTTGCAGTATTCTGGTCTTCAATGAAGGCGTGGGTTCAAATACCACTCCTGACAAACATATAAATATCTGAATACACATGATCATCGCATTGCAACATAATTAGAGAGGTTGTTTTGATATAGTGATAGAGAATGCTTAATGTACCACGATACAAGGTCACCAAGTGGTAATACTGGTCGATGTTCTGTAATTTAAAAAGATGTGACAATACGGAAATCATGACGCTAACTCCCGTCAAGCGATGGTGGTATAGTGGTTAGCATAGTTGCCTTCCAAGCAATTGACCCGAGTTCGATTCTCGGCCATTGCAGTTTAGCAATCTTGCTATTTCTTTGCAGACTAGTCAACCTACGGAATTGAAGTCAATTTACACAAATGTTACTCTTTAGGTAAAATATAGTTGTTCATTTCTTTTTCGTTCACACATGAATAATTGACATAGATGTAATTTCTTATTCTTTGGCGATATTTCTTGCAAAGAAACCATTTTATGATGGAGTCTCGATGGAAACATGCCGATGTACTTAGTATATCCAATGTACTAGAAAGATTTTGGCTCGTATGTATGTAAGTTAAGCCGATTGCAATAGTTCCGGAAACGCAGAAACTGTTTGCCAGATGTATTTGACAAAAATGGCCAAAACTTGCAAAATTTTCCAGTTCCTCTTTTCCCATACCGGGAATTGAACCCGGGCCTCCTGGGTGAGAGCCAGGTATCCTAACCACTAGACAATATGGGATTAAATCGCTTGAAAAATACATATTCCAAATCAATACAACATAATACAATTGTTGTCCTGGTATAAACAGCCTAGGGCAAGGAACTCTTGGATAAGTTAGAAGAGTTTAAATCCCACATCTGTAATGCAAAGAAATTTAGCTAGATCTGATGAGGTCAGGATGGCCGAGCGCTCTAAGGCACCAGACTCAAGAAAATACATATTCAAAAAAAATACATATTCAAACGCAATACAACGTAATACAATTGTTGACCTGGTATAAATCGCCTATGGCAAGGAACTCTTGAATGAGTTAGAAGAGTTTTAATGTCACATCTGTTGGGCAAAGGAATTTAGGTACACCTGATGTGGTCAGGATGGCCGAGCGGTCTAAGGCGCCAGACTCAAGGACATAATCCTTGCTTCAATAAAAGAAGTTGCAGTATTCTGGTCTTCAATGAAGGCGTGGGTTCAAATCCCACTCCTGACAAACATATAAATATCTGAATACACATGATCATCGCATTGCAACATAATTAGAGAGGTTGCTTTGATATAGTGATAGAGAATGCTTAATGTACCACGATACAAGGTCACCAAGTGGTAATACTGGTCGATGTTCTGTAATTTAAAAAGATGTGACAATACCGAAATCATGACGCTAACTCCCGTCAAGCGATGGTGGTATAGTGGTTAGCATAGTTGCCTTCCAAGAAATAGACCCGAGTTCGATTCTCGGCCATCGCAGTTTAGCAATCTTGCTATTTCTTAGCAGACTAGTCAACCTACGGAATTGAAGTCAATTTACAAAAATGTTACTCTTTAGGTAAAATATAGTTGTTCATTTCTTTTTCGTTCACACATGAATAATTGACATAGATGTAATTTCTTATTCCTTGGCGATATTTCTTGCAAAGAAACCATTTTATGATGGAGTCTCGATGGAAACATGCCGATGTACTTAGTATATCCAATGTACTAGAAAGATTTTGGCTCGTATGTATGTAAGTTAAGCCGATTGCAATAGTTCTGGAAACGCAGAAACTGTTTGCCAGATGTATTTGACAAAAATGGCCAAAACTTGCAAAATTTTCCAGTTCCTTTTTTCCCATACCGGGAATTGAACCCCGGCCTCCTGGGTGAGAGCCAGGTATCCTAACCACTAGACAATATGGGATTAAATCGCTTGAAAAATACATATTCCAAATCAATACAACATAATACAATTGTTGTCCTGGTATAAACAGCCTAGGGCAAGGAACTCTTGGATAAGTTAGAAGAGTTTAAATCCCACATCTGTAATGCAAAGAAATTTAGCTAGATCTGATGAGGTCAGGATGGCCGAGCGCTCTAAGGCACCAGACTCAAGAAAATACATATTCAAAAAAAATACATATTCAAACGCAATACAACGTAATACAATTGTTGACCTGGTATAAATCGCCTATGGCAAGGAACTCTTGAATGAGTTAGAAGAGTTTTAATGTCACATCTGTTGGGCAAAGGAATTTAGGTACACCTGATGTGGTCAGGATGGCCGAGCGGTCTAAGGCGCCAGACTCAAGGACATAAACCTTGCTTCAATAAAAGAAATTGCAGTATTCTGGTCTTCAATGAAGGCGTGGGTTCAAATCCCACTCCTGACAAACATTTAAATATCTGAATACACATGATCATCGCATTGCAACATAATTAGAGAGGTTGTTTTGATATAGTGATAGAGAATGCTTAATGTACCACGATACAAGGTCACCAAGTGGTAATACTGGTCGATGTTCTGTAATTTAAAAAGATGTGACAATACGGAAATATTGACGCTAACTCCCGTCAAGCGATGGTGGTATAGTGGTTAGCATAGTTGCCTTCCAAGCAATTGACCCGAGTTCGATTCTCGGCCATCGCAGTTTAGCAATCTTGCTATTTCTTAGCAGACTAGTCAACCTACGGAATTGAAGTCAATTTACACAAATGTTACTCTTTAGGTAAAATATAGTTGTTCATTTCTTTTTCGTTCACACATGAATAATTGACATAGATGTAATTTCTTATTCTTTGGCGATATTTCTTGCAAAGAAACCATTTTATGATGGAGTCTCGATGGAAACATGCCGATGTACTTAGTATATCCAATGTACTAGAAAGATTTTGGCTCGTATGTATGTAAGTTAAGCCGATTGCAATAGTTCTGGAAACGCAGAAACTGTTTGCCAGATGTATTTGACAAAAATGGCCAAAACTTGCAAAATTTTCCAGTTCCTCTTTTCCCATACCGGGAATTGAACCCGGGCCTCCTGGGTGAGAGCCAGGTATCCTAACCACTAGACAATATGGGATTAAATCGCTTGAAAAATACATATTCCAAATCAATACAACATAATACAATTGTTGTCCTGGTATAAACAGCCTAGGGCAAGGAACTCTTGGATAAGTTAGAAGAGTTTAAATCCCACATCTGTAATGCAAAGAAATTTAGCTAGATCTGATGAGGTCAGGATGGCCGAGCGCTCTAAGGCACCAGACTCAAGAAAATACATATTCAAAAAAATACATATTCAAACGCAATACAACGTAATACAATTGTTGACCTGGTATAAATCGCCTATGGCAAGGAACTTTTGAATGAGTTAGAAGAGTTTTAATGTCACATCTGTTGGGCAAAGGAATTTAGGTACACCTGATGTGGTCAGGATGGCCGAGCGGTCTAAGGCGCCAGACTCAAGGACATAATCCTTGCTTCAATAAAAGAAGTTGCAGTATTCTGGTCTTCAATGAAGGCGTGGGTTCAAATCCCACTCCTGACAAATATATAAATATCTGAATACACATGATCATCGCATTGCAACATAATTAGAGAGGTTGCTTTGATATAGTGATAGAGTTCTTAATGTACCACGATACAAGGTCACCGAGTGGTAATACTGGTCGATGTTCTGTAATTTAAAAAGATGTGACAATACGGAAATCATGACGCTAACTTACGTCAAGCGATGGTGGTATAGTGGTTAGCATAGTTGCCTTCCAAGCAATTGACCCGAGTTCGATTCTCGGCCATCGCAGTTTAGCAATCTTGCTATTTCTTAGCAGACTAGTCAACCTACGGAATTGAAGTCAATATACACAAATGTTACTCTTTAGGTAAAATATAGTTGTTCATTTCTTTTTCGTTCACACATGAATAATTGACATAGATGTAATTTCTTATTCCTTGGCGATATTTCTTGCAAAGAAACCATTTTATGATGGAGTCTCGATGGAAACATGCCGATGTACTTAGTATATCCAATGTACTAGAAAGATTTTGGCTCGTATGTATGTAAGTTAAGCCGATTGCAATAGTTCTGGAAACGCAGAAACTGTTTGCCAGATGTATTTGACAAAAATGGCCAAAACTTGCAAAATTTTCCAGTTCCTCTTTTCCCATACCGGGAATTGAACCCGGGCCTCCTGGGTGAGAGCCAGGTATCCTAACCACTAGACAATATGGGATTAAATCGCTTGAAAAATACATATTCCAAATCAATACAACATAATACAATTGTTGTCCTGGTATAAACAGCCTAGGGCAAGGAACTCTTGGATAAGTTAGAAGAGTTTAAATCCCACATCTGTAATGCAAAGAAATTTAGCTAGATCTGATGAGATCAGGATGGCCGAGTGCTCTAAGGCACCAGACTCAAGAAAATACATATTCAAAAAAAAATACATATTCAAACGCAATACAACGTAATACAATTGTTGACCTGGTATAAATCGCCTATGGCAAGGAACTCTTGAATGAGTTAGAAGAGTTTTAATGTCACATCTGTTTGGCAAAGGAATTTAGGTACACCTGATGTGGTCAGGATGGCCGAGCGGTCTAAGGCGCCAGACTCAAGGACATAAACCTTGCTTCAATAAAAGAAGTTGCAGTATTCTGGTCTTCAATGAAGGCGTGGGTTCAAATCCCACTCCTGACAAACATATAAATATCTGAATACACATGATCATCGCATTGCAACATAATTAGAGAGGTTGTTTTGATATAGTGATAGAGAATGCTTAATGTACCACGATACAAGGTCACCAAGTGGTAATACTGGTCGATGTTCTGTAATTTAAAAAGATGTGACTATACGGAAATCATGACGCTAACTCCCGTCAAGCGATGGTGGTATAGTGGTTAGCATAGTTGCCTTCCAAGCAATTGACCCGAGTTCGATTCTCGGCCATCGCAGTTTAGCAATCTTGCTATTTCTTAGCAGACTAGTCAACCTACGGAATTGAAGTCAATTTACACAAATGTTACTCTTTAGGTAAAATATAGTTGTTCATTTCTTTTTCGTTCACACATGAATAATTGACATAGATGTAATTTCTTATTCTTTGGCGATATTTCTTGCAAAGAAACCATTTTATGATGGAGTCTCGATGGAAACATGCCGATGTACTTAGTATATCCAATGTACTAGAAAGATTTTGGCTCGTATGTATGTAAGTTAAGCCGATTGCAATAGTTCTGGAAACGCAGAAACTGTTTGCCAGATGTATTTGACAAAAATGGCCAAAACTTGCAAAATTTTCCAGTTCCTCTTTTCCCATACCGGGAATTGAACCCGGGCCTCCTGGGTGAGAGCCAGGTATCCTAACCACTAGACAATATGGGATTAAATCGCTTGAAAAATACATATTCCAAATCAATACAACATAATACAATTGTTGTCCTGGTATAAACAGCCTAGGGCAAGGAACTCTTGGATAAGTTAGAAGAGTTTAAATCCCACATCTGTAAAGCAAAGAAATTTAGCTAGATCTGATGAGGTCAGGATGGCCGAGCGCTCTAAGGCACCAGACTCAAGAAAATACATATTCAAAAAAATACATATTCAAACGCAATACAACGTAATACAATTGTTGACCTGGTATAAATCGCCTATGGCAAGGAACTTTTGAATGAGTTAGAAGAGTTTTAATGTCACATCTGTTGGGCAAAGGAATTTAGGTACACCTGATGTGGTCAGGATGGCCGAGCGGTCTAAGGCGCCAGACTCAAGGACATAAACCTTGCTTCAATAAAAGAAATTGCAGTATTCTGGTCTTCAATGAAGGCGTGGGTTCAAATCCCACTCCTGACAAACATATAAATATCTGAATACACATGATCATCGCATTGCAACATAATTAGAGAGGTTGTTTTGATATAGTGATAGAGAATGCTTAATGTACCACGATACAAGGTCACCAAGTGGTAATACTGTTCGATGTTCTGTAATTTAAAAAGATGTGACAATACGGAAATCATGACGCTAACTCCCGTCAAGCGATGGTGGTATAGTGGTTAGCATAGATGCCTTCCAAGCAATTGACCCGAGTTCGATTCTCGGCCATCGCAGTTTAGCAATCTTGCTATTTCTTAGCAGACTAGTCAACCTACGGAATTGAAGTCAATTTACACAAATGTTACTCTTTAGGTAAAATATAGTTGTTCATTTCTTTTTCGTTCACACATGAATAATTGACATAGATGTAATTTCTTATTCTTTGGCGATATTTCTTGCAAAGAAACCATTTTATGATGGAGTCTCGATGGAAACATGCCGATGTACTTAGTATATCCAATGTACTAGAAAGATTTTGGCTCGTATGTATGTAAGTTAAGCCGATTGCAATAGTTCTGGAAACGCAGAAACTGTTTGCCAGATGTATTTGACAAAAATGGCCAAAACTTGCAAAATTTTCCAGTTCCTCTTTTCCCATACCGGGAATTGAACCCGGGCCTCCTGGGTGAGAGCCAGGTATCCTAACCACTAGACAATATGGGATTAAATCGCTTGAAAAATACATATTCCAAATCAATACAACATAACACAATTGTTGTCCTGGTATAAACAGCCTAGGGCAAGGAACTCTTGGATAAGTTAGAAGAGTTTAAATCCCACATCTGTAATGCAAAGAAATTTAGCTAGATCTGATGAGGTCAGGATGGCCGAGCGCTCTAAGGCACCAGACTCAAGAAAATACATATTCAAAAAAATACATATTCAAACGCAATACAACGTAATACAATTGTTGACCTGGTATAAATCGCCTATGGCAAGGAACTTTTAAATGAGTTAGAAGAGTTTTAATGTCACATCTGTTGGGCAAAGGAATTTAGGTACACCTGATGTGGTCAGGATGGCCGAGCGGTCTAAGGCGCCAGACTCAAGGACATAAACCTTGCTTCAATAAAAGAAATTGCAGTATTCTGGTCTTCAATGAAGGCGTGGGTTCAAATCCCACTCCTGACAAACATATAAATATCTGAATACACATGATCATCGCATTGCAACATAATTAGAGAGGTTGTTTTGATATAGTGATAGAGAATGCTTAATGTACCACGATACAAGGTCACCAAGTGGTAATACTGGTCGATGTTCTGTAATTTAAAAAGATGTGACAATACGGAAATCATGACGCTAACTCCCGTCAACCGATGGTGGTATAGTGGTTAGCATAGTTGCCTTCCAAGCAATTGACCCGAGTTCGATTCTCGGCCATCGCAGTTTAGCAATCTTGCTATTTCTTAGCAGACTAGTCAACCTACGGAATTGAAGTCAATTTACACAAATGTTACTCTTTAGGTAAAATATAGTTGTTCATTTCTTTTTCGTTCACACATGAATAATTGACATAGATGTAATTTCTTATTCTTTGGCGATATTTCTTGCAAAGAAACCATTTTATGATGGAGTCTCGATGGAAACATGCCGATGTACTTAGTATATCCAATGTACTAGAAAGATTTTGGCTCGTATGTATGTAAGTTAAGCCGATTGCAATAGTTCTGGAAACGCAGAAACTGTTTGCCAGATGTATTTGACAAAAATGGCCAAAACTTGCAAAATTTTCCAGTTCCTCTTTTCCCATACCGGGAATTGAACCCGGGCCTCCTGGGTGAGAGCCAGGTATCCTAACCACTAGACAATATGGGATTAAATCGCTTGAAAAATACATATTCCAAATCAATACAACATAACACAATTGTTGTCCTGGTATAAACAGCCTAGGGCAAGGAACTCTTGGATAAGTTAGAAGAGTTTAAATCCCACATCTGTAATGCAAAGAAATTTAGCTAGATCTGATGAGGTCAGGATGGCCGAGCGCTCTAAGGCACCAGACTCAAGAAAATACATATTCAAAAAAAAATACATATTTAAACGCAATACAACGTAATACAATTGTTGACCTGGTATAAATCGCCTATGGCAAGGAACTCTTGAATGAGTTAGAAGAGTTTTAATGTCACATCTGTTTGGCAAAGGAATTTAGGTACACCTGATGTGGTCAGGATGGCCGAGCGGTCTAAGGCGCCAGACTCAAGGACATAAACCTTGCTTCAATAAAAGAAGTTGCAGTATTCTGGTCTTCAATGAAGGCGTGGGTTCAAATCCCACTCCTGACAAACATATAAATATCTGAATACACATGATCATCGCATTGCAACATAATTAGAGAGGTTGTTTTGATATAGTGATAGAGAATGCTTAATGTACCACGATACAAGGTCACCAAGTGGTAATACTGGTCGATGTTCTGTAATTTAAAAAGATGTGACTATACGGAAATCATGACGCTAACTCCCGTCAAGCGATGGTGGTATAGTGGTTAGCATAGTTGCCTTCCAAGCAATTGACCCGAGTTCGATTCTCGGCCATCGCAGTTTAGCAATCTTGCTATTTCTTAGCAGACTAGTCAACCTACGGAATTGAAGTCAATTTACACAAATGTTACTCTTTAGGTAAAATATAGTTGTTCATTTCTTTTTCGTTCACACATGAATAATTGACATAGATGTAATTTCTTATTCTTTGGCGATATTTCTTGCAAAGAAACCATTTTATGATGGAGTCTCGATGGAAACATGCCGATGTACTTAGTATATCCAATGTACTAGAAAGATTTTGGCTCGTATGTATGTAAGTTAAGCCGATTGCAATAGTTCTGGAAACGCAGAAACTGTTTGCCAGATGTATTTGACAAAAATGGCCAAAACTTGCAAAATTTTCCAGTTCCTCTTTTCCCATACCGGGAATTGAACCCGGGCCTCCTGGGTGAGAGCCAGGTATCCTAACCACTAGACAATATGGGATTAAATCGCTTGAAAAATACATATTCCAAATCAATACAACATAATACAATTGTTGTCCTGGTATAAACAGCCTAGGGCAAGGAACTCTTGGATAAGTTAGAAGAGTTTAAATCCCACATCTGTAATGCAAAGAAATTTAGCTAGATCTGATGAGGTCAGGATGGCCGAGCGCTCTAAGGCACCAGACTCAAGAAAATAAATATTCAAAAAAAATACATATTCAAACGCAATACAACGTAAAACAATTGTTGACCTGGTATAAATCGCCTATGGCAAGGAACTTTTGAATGAGTTAGAAGAGTTTTAATGTCACATCTGTTGGGCAAAGGAATTTAGGTACACCTGATGTGGTCAGGATGGCCGAGCGGTCTAAGGCGCCAGACTCAAGGACATAATCCTTGCTTCAATAAAAGAAGTTGCAGTATTCTGGTCTTCAATGAAGGCGTGGGTTCAAATCCCACTCCTGACAAACATATAAATATCTGAATACACATGATCATCGCATTGCAACATAATTAGAGAGGTTGTTTTGATATAGTGATAGAGAATGCTTAATGTACCACGATACAAGGTCACCGAGTGGTAATACTGGTCGATGTTCTGTAATTTAAAAAGATGTGACAATACGGAAATCATGACGCTAACTTACGTCAAGCGATGGTGGTATAGTGGTTAGCATAGTTGCCTTCCAAGCAATTGACCCGAGTTCGATTCTCGGCCATCGCAGTTTAGCAATCTTGCTATTTCTTAGCAGACTAGTCAACCTACGGAATTGAAGTCAATATACACAAATGTTACTCTTTAGGTAAAATATAGTTGTTCATTTCTTTTTCGTTCACACATGAATAATTGACATAGATGTAATTTCTTATTCCTTGGCGATATTTCTTGCAAAGAAACCATTTTATGATGGAGTCTCGATGGAAACATGCCGATGTACTTAGTATATCCAATGTACTAGAAAGATTTTGGCTCGTATGTATGTAAGTTAAGCCGATTGCAATAGTTCTGGAAACGCAGAAACTGTTTGCCAGATGTATTTGACAAAAATGGCCAAAACTTGCAAAATTTTCCAGTTCCTCTTTTCCCATACCGGGAATTGAACCCGGGCCTCCTGGGTGAGAGCCAGGTATCCTAACCACTAGACAATATGGGATTAAATCGCTTGAAAAATACATATTCCAAATCAATACAACATAATACAATTGTTGTCCTGGTATAAACAGCCTAGGGCAAGGAACTCTTGGATAAGTTAGAAGAGTTTAAATCCCACATCTGTAATGCAAAGAAATTTAGCTAGATCTGATGAGGTCAGGATGGCCGAGCGCTCTAAGGCACCAGACTCAAGAAAATACATATTCAAAAAAAAATACATATTCAAACGCAATACAACGTAATACAATTGTTGACCTGGTATAAATCGCCTATGGCAAGGAACTCTTGAATGAGTTAGAAGAGTTTTAATGTCACATCTGTTTGGCAAAGGAATTTAGGTACACCTGATGTGGTCAGGATGGCCGAGCGGTCTAAGGCGCCAGACTCAAGGACATAAACCTTGCTTCAATAAAAGAAGTTTCAGTATTCTGGTCTTCAATGAAGGCGTGGGTTCAAATCCCACTCCTGACAAACATATAAATATCTGAATACACATGATCATCGCATTGCAACATAATTAGAGAGGTTGTTTTGATATAGTGATAGAGAATGCTTAATGTACCACGATACAAGGTCACCAAGTGGTAATACTGGTCGATGTTCTGTAATTTAAAAAGATGTGACTATACGGAAATCATGACGCTAACTCCCGTCAAGCGATGGTGGTATAGTGGTTAGCATAGTTGCCTTCCAAGCAATTGACCCGAGTTCGATTCTCGGCCATCGCAGTTTAGCAATCTTGCTATTTCTTAGCAGACTAGTCAACCTACGGAATTGAAGTCAATATACACAAATGTTACTCTTTAGGTAAAATATAGTTGTTCATTTCTTTTTCGTTCACACATGAATAATTGACATAGATGTAATTTCTTATTCCTTGGCGATATTTCTTGCAAAGAAACCATTTTATGATGGAGTCTCGATGGAAACATGCCGATGTACTTAGTATATCCAATGTACTAGAAAGATTTTGGCTCGTATGTATGTAAGTTAAGCCGATTGCAATAGTTCTGGAAACGCAGAAACTGTTTGCCAGATGTATTTGACAAAAATGGCCAAAACTTGCAAAATTTTCCAGTTCCTCTTTTCCCATACCGGGAATTGAACCCGGGCCTCCTGGGTGAGAGCCAGGTATCCTAACCACTAGACAATATGGGATTAAATCGCTTGAAAAATACATATTCCAAATCAATACAACATAATACAATTGTTGTCCTGGTATAAACAGCCTAGGGCAAGGAACTCTTGGATAAGTTAGAAGAGTTTAAATCCCACATCTGTAATGCAAAGAAATTTAGCTAGATCTGATGAGGTCAGGATGGCCGAGCGCTCTAAGGCACCAGACTCAAGAAAATAAATATTCAAAAAAAATACATATTCAAACGCAATACAACGTAAAACAATTGTTGACCTGGTATAAATCGCCTATGGCAAGGAACTTTTGAATGAGTTAGAAGAGTTTTAATGTCACATCTGTTGGGCAAAGGAATTTAGGTACACCTGATGTGGTCAGGATGGCCGAGCGGTCTAAGGCGCCAGACTCAAGGACATAATCCTTGCTTCAATAAAAGAAATTGCAGTATTCTGGTCTTCAATGAAGGCGTGGGTTCAAATCCCACTCCTGACAAACATATAAATATCTGAATACACATGATCATCGCATTGCAACATAATTAGAGAGGTTGCTTTGATATAGTGATAGAGAATGCTTAATGTACCACGATACAAGGTCACCAAGTGGTAATACTGGTCGATGTTCTGTAATTTAAAAAGATGTGACAATACGGAAATCATGACGCTAACTCCCGTCAAGCGATGGTGGTATAGTTGTTAGCATAGTTGCCTTCCAAGCAATTGACCCGAGTTCGATTCTCGGCCATCGCAGTTTAGCAATCTTGCTATTTCTTAGCAGACTAGTCAACCTACGGAATTGAAGTCAATTTACACAAATGTTACTCTTTAGGTAAAATATAGTTGTTCATTT
Organism: Daphnia pulex; assembly: GCF_021134715.1. Classification (NCBI taxonomy): domain Eukaryota; kingdom Metazoa; phylum Arthropoda; class Branchiopoda; order Diplostraca; family Daphniidae; genus Daphnia; species Daphnia pulex. The sequence continues at coordinate 738,193 of NC_060024.1, read as the reverse complement.
CTTTTTCGTTCACACATGAATAATTGACATAGATGTAATTTCTTATTCCTTGGCGATATTTCTTGCAAAGAAACCATTTTATGATGGAGTCTCGATGGAAACATGCCGATGTACTTAGTATATCCAATGTACTAGAAAGATTTTGGCTCGTATGTATGTAAGTTAAGCCGATTGCAATAGTTCTGGAAACGCAGAAACTGTTTGCCAGATGTATTTGACAAAAATGGCCAAAACTTGCAAAATTTTCCAGTTCCTCATTTCCCATACCGGGAATTGAACCCGGGCCTCCTGGGTGAGAGCCAGGTATCCTAACCACTAGACAATATGGGATTAAATCGTTTGAAAAATACATATTCCAAATCAATACAACAAAATACAATTGTTGTCCTGGTATAAACAGCCTAGGGCAAGGAACTCTTGGATAAGTTAGAAGAGTTTAAATCCCACATCTGTAATGCAAAGAAATTTAGCTAGATCTGATGAGGTCAGGATGGCCGAGCGCTCTAAGGCACCAGACTCAAGAAAATACATATTCAAAAAAAATACATATTCAAACGCAATACAACGTAATACAATTGTTGACCTGGTATAAATCGCCTATGGCAAGGAACTTTTGAATGAGTTAGAAGAGTTTTAATGTCACATATGTTGGGCAAAGGAATTTAGGTACACCTGATGTGGTCAGGATGGCCGAGCGGTCTAAGGCGCCAGACTCAAGGACATAAACCTTGCTTCAATAAAAGAAGTTGCAGTATTCTGGTCTTCAATGAAGGCGTGGGTTCAAATCCCACTCCTGACAAACATATAAATATCTGAATACACATGATTATCGCATTGCAACATAATTAGAGAGGTTGTTTTGATATAGTGATAGAGAATGCTTAATGTACCACGATACAAGGTCACCAAGTGGTAACACTGGTCGATGTTCTGTAATTTAAAAAGATGTGACAATACGGAAATCATGACGCTAACTTACGTCAAGCGACGGTGGTATAGTAGTTAGCATAGTTGCCTTCCAAGCAATTGACCCGAGTTCGATTCTCGGCCATCGCAGTTTAGCAATCTTGCTATTTCTTAGCAGACTAGTCAACCTACGGAATTGAAGTCAATATACACAAATGTTACTCTTTAGGTAAAATATAGTTGTTCATTTCTTTTTCGTTCACACATGAATAATTGACATAGATGTAATTTCTTATTCCTTGGCGATATTTCTTGCAAAGAAACCATTTTATGATGGAGTCTCGATGGAAACATGCCGATGTACTTAGTATATCCAATGTACTAGAAAGATTTTGGCTCGTATGTATGTAAGTTAAGCCGATTGCAATAGTTCTGGAAACGCAGAAACTGTTTGCCAGATGTATTTGACAAAAATGGCCAAAACTTGCAAAATTTTCCAGTTCCTCTTTTCCCATCCCGGGAATTGAACCCGGGCCTCCTGGGTGTGAGCCAGGTATCCTAACCAGTAAACAATATGGGAGTAAATCGCTTGAAAAATACATATTCCAAATCAATACAACATAATACAATTGTTGTCCTGGTATAAACAGCCTAGGGCAAGGAACTCTTGGATAAGTTAGAAGAGTTTAAATCCCACATCTGTAATGCAAAGGAATTTAGCTAGATCTGATGAGGTAAGGATGGCCGAGCGCTCTAAGGCACCAGACTCAAGAAAATACATATTCAAAAAAATTACATATTCAAACGCAATACAACGTAATACAATTGTTGACCTGGTATAAATCGCCTATGGCAAGGAACTTTTGAATGAGTTAGAAGAGTTTTAATGTCACATCTGTTTGGCAAAGGAATTTAGGTACACCTGATGTGGTCAGGATGGCCGGCGGTCTAAGGCGCCAGACTCAAGGACATAAACCTTGCTTCAATAAAAGAAGTTGCAGTATTCTGGTCTTCAATGAAGGCGTGGGTTTAAATCCCACTCCTGACAAACATATAAATATCTGAATACACATGATCATCGCATTGCAACATAATTAGAGAGGTTGTTTTGATATAGTGATAGAGAATGCTTAATGTACCACGATACAAGGTCACCAAGTGGTAATACTGGTCGATGTTCTGTAATTTAAAAAGATGTGACAATACGGAAATCATGACGCTAACTTACGTCAAGCGATGGTGGTATAGTGGTTAGCATAGTTGCCTTCCAAGCAATTGACCCGAGTTCGATTCTCGGCCATCGCAGTTTAGCAATCTTGCTATTTATTAGCAGACTAGTCAACCTACGGAATTGAAGTCAATTTACACAAATGTTACTCTTTAGGTAAAATATAGTTGTTCATTTCTTTTTCGTTCACACATGAATAATTGACATAGATGTAATTTCTTATTCCTTGGCGATATTTCTTGCAAAGAAACCATTTTATAATGGAGTCTCGATGGAAACATGCCGATGTACTTATTATATCCAATGTACTAGAAAGATTTTGGCTCATATGTATGTAAGTTAAGCCGATTGCAATAGTTCTGGAAACGCAGAAACTGTTTGCCAGATGTATTTGACAAAAATGGCCAAAAATTGCAAAATTTTCCAGTTCCTCTTTTCCCATACCGGGAATTGAACCCGGGCCTCCTGGGTGAGAGCCAGGTATCCAAATCAGTAGACAATATGGGATTAAATCGCTTGAAAAATACATATTCCAAATCAATACAACATAATACAATTGTTGTCCTGGTATAAACAGCCTAGGGCAAGGAACTCTTGGATAAGTTAGAAGAGTTTAAATCCCACATCTGTAATGCAAAGGAATTTAGCTAGATCTGATGAGGTCAGGATGGCCGAGCGCTCTAAGGCACCAGACTCAAGAAAATACATATTCAAAGAAAATATATATTCAAACGCAATACAACGTAATATAATTGTTGACCTGGTATTAATCGCCTATGGCAAGGAACTCTTGAATGAGTTAGAAGAGTTTTAATGTCACATCTGTTGGGCAAAGGAATTTAGGTACACCTGATGTGTTCAGGATGGCCGAGCGGTCTAAGGCGCCAGACTCAAGGACATAATCCTTGCTTCAATAAAAGAAGTTGCAGTATTCTGGTCTTCAATGAAGGTGTGGGTTCAAATCCCACTCCTGACAAACATATAAATATCTGAATACACATGATCATCGCATTGCAACATAATTAGAGAGGTTGCTTTGATATAGTGATAGAGAATGCTCAATGTACCACGATACAAGGTCACCAAGTGGTAATACTGCTCGATGTTCTGTAATTTAAAAAGATGTGACAATACGGAAATCATGACGCTTACTCCCGTCAAGCGATGGTGGTATAGTTGTTAGCATAGTTGCCTTCCAAGCAATTGACCCGAGTTCGATTCTCGGCCATCGCAGTTTAGCACTCTTGCTTTTTCTTAGCAGACTAGTCAACCTACGGAATTGAAGTCAATTTACACAAATGTTACTCTTTAGGTAAAATATAGTTGTTCATTTCTTTTTCGTTCACACATGAATAATTGACAAAGATGTAATTTCTTATTCCTTGGCGATATTTCTTGCAAAGAAACCATTTTATGATGGAGTCTAGCTGGAAACATGCCGATGTACTTAGTATATCCAATGTACTAGAAAGATTTTGGCTCGTATGTTTTGTAACAGAACGCTCGGCTCACTCCCGTATCTGTTCCCTTTTTCTGCTGCAAAACAATCGCCAACTCTGACTACTAGATGTCAGCGCCAACCGCGCTTATTCCGCCAGAAGCGATTTATCAAGAAGCGCAAAAGCAAGACTCAACCGGGCGACAAGAGCGCGTTTAACTTTAATTACATTTTTCTCTTATTCCCTTACCTTTTATCTTTTACTCCATTACATTTTACTTCATGTTTTTCTCTTATCCCTTTATCTTTATCTTTTATTATATTTTGTGGCTCGTTTTACCCTTCTCGGAACTCTAGAAATAGTCGTTACATAACCTTTGTCGGTCTCGTCTGAACTTGGTTTTTGCCTCTTTTCGACAAGGTCGGGCAAGATTATATAACTTTTTAACTTGTCTGAACCTGTTTTTCCCTATGCCTTGCGTGTTAAAAAACGCAGCCGGCATGAGTATAAAAACCCGATGTAAAAGCTATTCTGCCCGCACTTCTCTCTCTCATTTTACCCGTAACTTACCGAGGCGTTCGCTCCTCTTTTCGTACTGTTTTGTATTAAATTTAATTCCATTTAAGTGTTGTCAAATCTTCTTTAAACTAGTATCGACCCTTTACTAGTTCATCACCTAGCCTGACGCTCGACCGCCGCCTACCAATTGTACTCAAGTAAATTGTCGCTATCGTTTATTCTTGTCTAAATTATATTAGGCCTATTGTTCTGTCTTACTAGTAAAAATATACGGGTTAAACCAAAATCGTTCATGTTTGTCTTCATCATTTGTGCCATAACATTGTGAGTAAATTCGCCTCTTTAGTTATTAAGTATCTTCGTATTGGTGACACAATGATTGTGTTGGGTCAACCTTTACATCTGGTGGCAGCGATTTTCGAACTCACTTACAATGTTATCGTATACTGGTGCTAGACCTAAGACTAAGAGTATTTTGCATAAAAACGTGAACGCATTTGATAATATTTTACCTGATACTACTGTTCCTCATGTACCCGCTGTAAACCCTCTTCCTATTCAATTTTCTTCCACCCCCCGTACATCTTCAACTCGTACGCATCGGCCAATCAGCAATCTTCCCGTTGATAGGCCTACTCGTTCAAACAAAGATTACGTCCCACTTAACCGTATTCCAAACCCTGAGGTTTTATTCAGTAAACGTGTTTTACGCAATCGAACTGAAAAGTCGATTGGTTCAAAAATCAAAAGTTTCTTTACTCCCTCGCCGAAAAAATCGATTGCTGAAGTAAATCTTTCTCCAATTAATAAACCTATTTTTGACCGTTCCTCTTTTCTAAAAGACGACGAACGTATTATTTCTGATCCTGTGTTAATTCCGTCGACTGTATTGACACCGCCCAATCAATTAGACGTGGAAAGTAATTGTGTAGTAAATAACCTGGTCGCTTCGCCCGATACTGTTATTGATATTACAGACGAGAATCTGATTCAGCATGCCGACGGCATTTTGAATCCTTCCCAATTTGTAGAAAATAATAACATTTTTATTCAAAATAATTCCGAGATTTCCGTAAATAATCGTCGATCTTCAGCGGAAGATACTGATTCTTTTTTTGCAATTCTTAATCGTTTGGGTGATTTATTACGTAACCCGCCTGCTCAAATAAATCTTCCATCCGCGCCTTTTCCGTCAGCTGAAAATAGTTCCACGCTTGACGCAATTAATAATCCCGTAACTTTTACTCCTTATTTTCAATTTGATATTATTAACGAATTAGACCCGCATAACAACGCCGCGGCTGGCCCTGTTAAAAGTGTAGATCTTATTGAATTTCCCCTGAGTACAAGTAATTCTCATGGATAAGTGGGTGATCAACTCCAAAATCCAATCGATTCGCAGCAAATACGACTACATTGTCAGGGAGGAACTGAAGAAACCGCGCCTAAATTACAAAACACCAACAGCGACGATAAAATTATTAACAGCAATCATCAAGAGGGGGCCAGTGACGACAGATATAGCAACAATTCGCGAAGCAATCAACTCTGCTACCGAGAATCGGTTCGACCGTCTGTCCCACTTTCCCTTTCCATTCCCAGTATTTCGAACCCTTCAGCAATTAATATCGAGGACGAACGCGTCCTTTTTGTCCCGGACGACAGCGAACGAATCGATAGTCCTTTTATCTGCATTTGCGACAAATGCGATAAACGAACTGATAGCAATAGTCAAATTCATCAGTGCGACGGGGGAATTTTTGAAACGGGCGAAAATATACTTGAGGGAACTAGAAAGAAAAGGATTTGTTTGGATTCGGAAACCACAGGGCATTCTCTCGCTACACAAACCACTCAGACATTTAATAACTATCCTGAGTTGCCATCATTACTCATCGATCCCTATCTTTCTTACAAGATTCAATTTAATAACCAACTCGATCGATTCCAAAGCCTATTCAATCCTTCGACCACAGCTGAGCGTGAAATTCCTGCGCCTTTTAGTACTGATAATTTTGCATCAAGAGTACATTCAGCAGCCGACGAGAGATTTAGTTTTGTACAAGGCATTCCTGATTCAAGAGGAGCTCAACGAGAATTGGGAGACGAAAACGGCATTCCAGACGAAGTACGCCGACGAAATCACGAACGAAGGGGATTTATTAATCATTCGACCGAGGGCAACGAAAGGCCAGTTAGACAACGCCCAGATAGGAGTGAAAGCATTTATAGAGGAATTTTCAAATCCGAGGGCGCAAATAGGCCTACAGCGTCGAAGCCCATTGACATTTGTAAGCAAGAGGAATATTTCAGTGGACAGCATCCAGAATATAATCACAGAGACACGGCAAACAGAAAAATGGCCGACGACAAATATGGAGACTCCTTCAGGCCTACTGTGCACAGAGGTGCAGCAAGGGAATTCTCCACTGGGGACCGAAACGGAAGACGAAACGAGAAAAGAAATTACGATGCTGACGATGACCAATGGAGAAAAGGAAAATTTACACATAGCCGACGAAGTTCTGACACCCCCTCCTCTGATTCCGACGCCGATTCCTTCTACGTTGAATATCAGCCAGCTGGTGAATCAGCTACTGGAAACAAACCCAAGCGCTATCATAATTCTTCTCCCATAAGATGCTTTTTGCCGAAAATAGAAAATGGTGTCAAAGAAGTTCGCACCTTTTCCGACACACACAAGGGACGCGGAGCTATAACTATGCTGAACCAAATTCAAAATTGTTGTGTTTTATCAATCCAAGCGCCAGTTGCTGAAACTAATCCGCTGTTGCCAAAACCCACTCCCTCTTCCGTCAAAACTCTTGGTCGTCTGCTAGACTATTCTTGCCTCTCTCTCTTCTCTTTTGGAATCAACGTGTCAGGTACTCTCTAGAAGGTTAAGACAAATTATATGTTTTTTATGTTCTGTTCTCTACTTGCCGTGATATTGATCCTAAGTTAATATACGTTCTATGCATTGATTTGTGTTCGTGTCACTAATATGGTATATCTGAATCACAAAACTCTACAGGTTATGGGCCCAGAACACAAACTGCTGTGCATATTCAACAATTAGTATGGCCGAACACGCTGGGAACGAAATTGGATCCATGAGGGCTGTCGCACATGTGCCCAAATTTGACGGAACCAACCATAGAGAATGGAACTACCAACTGCACCTCAGTTTCCAAGGAATGGAAATCGATCAAGTTGTTACAGGAACAGAAGTACTTCCTGAAGAGGTAACGCAGACACTGTCCAGCTAAATTAAACTCACTATCTCTTTCTCAGTCACCGACTACATTTATCTGTTGAAAGTTGAACCTTTCTTTGTGGTGCAATGCCCAGACACATTACGCAGTGGAATTTTTTTTTTTTGGTTGGGTGTCGCATACCATGATTTTTCCACACTCTTCAAAGTCTTCACTCCTTTGTATTGTTACAGTGCCCACGCACAACACAAATGTGAATCTCTTATATCATTCATTAAAAAAGGCCTTGAGAACAAATCCTGATCATGGGACACTAAAACTTGACAAGCCACATCCCAGTCAATTTACACGTGCATATTCAAGAGAGTACAATCCTTTTTTATTGAAAACAGCCCTAACGCTTCACACTGCACATGCAGTTGATTTACGCTCACTGCACAGTCTCATGACAATTATTCGCAGATTATTAATTAATATATTTTATTTCCTCTCACAGGAATTTGATGATGAAGGAGAAATCACAAACGAAGCAGAAATAAAACAATGGACGCGTAAAGATGTACTGGCTAGAAATTGCATAATGGCAACCACATCAAAGGAGATGAAAGAGAATCTGTACACGTGCACAAGTTCAGCACAGATGTGGACCAGACTACACCAGCAGTACCACCTACAAACTGAAGAGCACTTACACGTGCTATGGCAAAACTACTATGATTATTCATATACCGATGGTAACACATACTCAGTCAGCCTTAAAGTCCCATTTATTGACCTCCTCGATCTTTTGTCACTTCGATTAGGAGATGATATGAGGACCTACATTCAAAAGCTGTCGATCACCGCCGACAAACTGAGAGAGAGGGATCAACCTCTATCTGAAATTCAGATCGTGTCCAAAGCCTTGACCTCTCTCCCGGAAACTTTCCGCATCGTGAGATCCGTATGGGCAAGCGTTCCAGCGCAAGACCGTACTATTGACCACCTCCTCCAACGACTGTTAACTGAAGAAAACGTAATAAAGTCGTACCAGAAGAAAGAACGCAGTACTGAAGGAGCCTTTTCTGCCAACAGTGGATCAAGGGGAGGATTTGGCCGCGGTGGTTATCGTGGACGCGGAAGAGGCGTTCGAGGAGGCTTTGTGGACAAACAAACAAGAGGACAATATGGTGCTAATCAAGACAAGCGTCCGCGATGCAATTACTGCAAGATTGTAGGCCACATTGAAAATGAGTGCTACAAAAAACACGGCTATCCCGACACAAGAAACAGAGGAAACGACAAGAATGAAGAAGGAAGAACTGACAACTCTCTTTTTTCATCATCAAGATTTGATCCTAGAAGCATTTTTGCATTTTTCGCCGACTCAGGCGCAACTAAACACATGTGCGATCAAAGAGGGTTTTTCACGACTTTTAATCCAATTAACACTGGCACCTGGTCTGTTTCTGGTAACAGATAAATTCATTTATTTATTTTATGGCATTTCTTAAAACAAAAAAAAAAATTATTATTGTGGTGTCTCTTCCAGGAATTGGGAACGCAAAACTAGATGTCCTAGGCGTTGGAAGCATCAATATCGCAGTCAAAGTGAATGGAGTTACCACTCCTAGAATTCTGCAGGATGTACTCTATGTAGCTGGCCTCGGGGTCAACCTTTTTTCGATAGGAGCCGCAACGGCTAACGGACTAAAGGCATGCTTCGAAAACAACAAGGTACAATCCATATATCTCTCAATATATACATGCTTATGTATGGCAACTAACACACCCTCATTTCATTCTAAAGGTCTCATTCATGAGGGATGAGGAAGTGATCCTAACTGGTGAAAGAAAAGATGATACGCTATATCAACTCGATTTCCAGCCGGAACTTCAAACAACCGAGACCATCTACGCTCATGTTTGCTCCGATCTCTTTCAAGACACCGCACTTGGTGCTGACATCCGGGCCTCTCTCATCACTTGGCACCAACGCCTTGGGCACATCGGTTACCACACTCTTGTCAAGATGATCCGCCAAGACCTAGTGGCTGGTCTCAACATCGCAGGTGAATGCGAAATTCCGGAAACACTCTGCTCTGGCTGTGAACTGGCCAAGTTCACCCGCCTTCCACTTAAAATTGGTCGACACAGAGCCAGCAGAATAGGAGAACTTACGCATTCTGACGTCTGGGGGCCGATTGCCACCTCAAGCCTGGGAGGAGCTCGTTATTTTGTATCATTCAAGGATGATTTCAGCGGCTTCCTCACGATTTACTTCATGAAAAGAAAGAACGAAGTACCTGCATTCATCCGGCTCTACCATGCCATGCTCCTCAATGAGACAGGGTTCTACATGTTGACGCTCAGAACCGACAACGGACGAGCAGAATACGACAACCACGAAGCCGATAAATTTCTCACCGAAGCTGGTGTCCGTCACGAGACCAGTGCCCCACACACTCCTGCTCAAAACGGGACAGCAGGACGGGTTAACAGAACTCTACTCAACAGCGTTCGAGCCATGCTGATATCCAGTGGCCTACCACCATCATTGTGGGGAGAAGCAATTTCATATTCAGTCTACATTCGGAACAGAGTTCTCTCGAGAACCAATGAGACAACTCCTTACGCTCTCTGGAACAACAGGCAACCTGATGTGTCGGCCATTCGCATTTTCGGATCTAGAGCCTTCATACGAGACCCGACACCATCATCAAAACTAAAAGCACGCAGCTTAGAAGGAGTTTTTGTTGGGCGCTGTATCAACCAGAATGCATCTCGAGTATACATTCCTGAAACCCGAAAAGTGCTCATCAGCAAAGACGTGAAGATTGATGAAACGATACTGTATCGAGACATGACGAAGGATCTGCCCATTCTAACCGTAAAAAAAAAAAAAAAAATATTCAAAACTATTTTTCTGGTATCACGCAGACATAATATCTTTTTTCTCTCCCACAGAATGAATTAGACATTATAAATGACAAGCACGATTCGGGTACTTCCATTGCCACCCCCACTGTCGTCGATGGCCATCAAGACACAACAGTACCTCTTACTGCTGATGATGACAATCAAGGCGTTGACGGAACAATCCCGCAAGGTGACATGGTGACGGATTTGCCATCTTCAATAAACAGCCAGGATGTCCCAGATGACGAACAGGATTTTGGAAGTTCTTTCATTCCTCCCGTCAGCATTGCTCACCAGGATCTCGCGACGGACCACGCAATTCAAGACGATGCCATCATCCCCAATTGTGAGCCCGTTGAAGTTGAAGACGCAATCACTCGCCGGAACACTCAACAGACACGCCAATCAAGTCGCAAGCCCAAATACTCCGACAAATACCGCATCTACATGGAATCGCTAGCTAAACAAGCCATCCTTTACGGTATGCCTGCTGAACACCAGCCCGAAATGTCCAAACCAACGGAACCATGTAGCTACCTTGAAGCCATTACCTGCGAAGATGCCAAGTTCTGGATTCCGGCGATTGCCGAAGAGTATGACTCTCTAATTCGAAACTCCACGTGGACTCTGTGTCAGCTTCCTGCCGGCCGCAAGGCAATTGAAGGAAAATGGGTCATGAAATTTAAGCCGGGATTCAAGACCACGGCACCGAGATACAAAGCCCGCTTCGTCATCAAGGGCTACTCACAAGTGTACGGCTTGGACTACACGGAAACCTACGCCCCGGTGGTAAAGAACTAGTCGATCCGAGCTATTATGGCCATTGTAGCTGCGAGAGATCTTGAAATAGTTCAATTGGATGTCAAAACCGCCTTCCTCTATGGGACCTTGACCGAAGAAATCTACATGCAACAGCCCGAAGGCTTCGTGATTCCAGGCAGAGAGCAAGAAGTTTGTCGTCTCATCAAGAGCATCTACGGACTTAAACAGGCGTCTCGTGTTTGGAACATCAAATTCAACGAGTTCATTCTCCTATTTGGGCTAACCAGAAGCACTGCCGACCCTTGTGTCTACTACCGTCATCTCCGTCCGGGGGAGGCAGACGAAGAGATAACAATCTTCATCCTCTACGTTGACGACGGTCTCATCATCAGTAGTCTCAAGACTGTTCTCACCGAAATGATGAATTTTCTCGGCAAGGAATTTGAAGTTCGATCCCTTCCCGCCGACCGTTTTATTGGAATGGACATCAGTCGAAACAGAGTTCAGCGCACCATTCATCTTTCTCAGCCAGAATACACGAAGACAGTGCTCGAGAGGTACGGTATGAGTAACTGTGCCACTCTTTCCGTTCCAGCCGATCCCTGCGTCAAATTGACGCCGCAAATGTGTCCACAAACAGAAGAAGAAAAACAAGAAATGGAATGTGTCCCGTTCATGGAATGCATCGGCTCCATTATGCATCTCACTCACCTGACCAGACCGGACATCGCCTACGCCGTTGGGCAAGCATCAAGATATTCCCAAAATCCAGGCCAAGAACATTGGAAAGCCCTTAAGAGCATCATGGCCTACCTACGCAAAACTGTCAACTTTGGACTGTTATTTGGCGGAGACAACAGTGAGTTGATTGGCTACTGTGACGCTGACTACGCTGGTGACCTGGGGAGTAGAAGATCAACCTCGGGAGCCGTGTTCACTCTTTACAATGGTCCGATCTCATGGTTCAGCCGCCGCCAATCCTGCGTTGCTCTTTCAACCACCGAATCGGAGTTCATATCCGCCGCTGAGGCGACAAAGGAGGCCATCTGGCTCAACCGCATTCTCATAGAGCTTGGTGCTCGTGCGTTACCCGTCCCTCTGCGATGCGACAATCAGGGTGCTATTGCCCTCATTCATGACCCGATATTCCATCAGCGTACAAAGCACATCGACGTACGGTTCTTCTTCGTACGCGATGCCCAGGCGGAAGAGAAAATCAACATCTCCTACATCGCAACCGAGAGTCAGCTAGCGGACATCTTTACTAAGGCCTTAGCCGCTCCGAGATTTGAAAAACTGCGCGCTAGTCTGAACATCTGCGAATTCAAATGAAATCTGCTGAACTTGAGGGGCGCATTATGTTCCGTTGTGCGCTCGGCTTGAGGGGCGTGTTGTGTTTTATCAATCCAAGCGCCAGTTGCTGAAACTAATCCGCTGTTGCCAAAACCCACTCCCTCTTCCGTCAAAACTCTTGGTCGTCTGCTAGACTATTCTTGCCTCTCTCTCTTCTCTTTTGGAATCAACGTGTCAGGTACTCTCTAGAAGGTTAAGACAAATTATATGTTTTTTTATGTTCTGTTCTCTACTTGCCGTGATATTGATCCTAAGTTAATATACGTTCTATGCATTGATTTGTGTTCGTGTCACTAATATGGTATATCTGAATCACAAAACTCTACAAAAATTATACGGGAAGCCCAGCTGTTCGCTTCGACCGATGGATCAAATTATTCGATAACATCGTGGCGATGTCCAATTGGAACAATTCAGATATTGCGAGTATGCTGTCAACCAAAATGTCTGGCGAGGCATACGACTTTTTACAAAATATCATGGAAAGTGATACCATCGATTACAACAAGATAAAAGCCCTTTTTCAAGAAAATTTCCACGGCGACGAGGATGCCGATTTTTATCAAGAAAAATTTGACGAGATGCAACGGAAGCCGAAAGAAAATATTTTGAATTACGCTTTTCGTTTGAAAACAATTTATCAGCGAGCCTATCCGTCAAATAAGCTAGAAACTCAGGTCGAAAAATCTAGTCAATTACAGTTTTTACGGCAGAAATTTTTACAAGGGCTTGAACCTGAACTACAGCATATCATCCGCTATAAAAAAGTTTCGTCGTTTCAGGAACTTGTAGCAATCACGCAGAAATATGCGAAGCGAGTCCAATTAGAGCAAAATGATAAAGAGAAAAAAAGTATTCGTTAATGCGGTATCTACTGATCAGAATGACTCACTTCTGATTAAAGCAATTGAGAAACAAAGTGACTCCATCAATGCTATTGCTACTAGCCTTAAATTCGGTTACAAACCCGCTGAGCCTACAACTTTTCAAAATCCCGCTACTGTAAATTCAAATTTCAGTCAACAAATGGAGCAATTGACTGAATCAATGATAAATCTGGACGGTCTACTTAGTTCAAGTATTCAAAAAGATATTTCGCGTAATCTACAACGCGGAGGGCAATCGAACGGCTACAATCAGCAAAATCAGTCGTCCTTTTTTAACCCCGCCCCTCAAAATAACTTCAATAAATCGCGACCCGGCAACAGGTTTCAGCAACCCCCGTCTGGACCTCCTGCGGAAACCTTTAATTTTTCCGGTCGACCTTTACTTCCCCATTTTACGCAACCAAATTTTCCTCAGCAGCAACTTGCTCCACCTTCCAACTATCCAACCTCCCAGTTTCAGCAACTTCCGCAACCATTTCCACGGGCTACTCAGCAACCTCCCCCTCAACAATTTCAGCAACCGCCCCGCCCACCACAAGTAACTTTTCAGCAACCAAATCAGAATTTTAACCCACGGCCATCGGCAATGAGATGTACTAATTGCGGATTGTCTAATCACAACATCGAAACATGCTTCCGAGCGCAACGTTCGGCCTTGGATGCCAATGTTTGTTTTTATTGTAAAATGTCTGGACATAGGGCAAATGTCTGTCCAAACAGACCAAATATTATTCGATCAGCGCTACCTGTTTCTACACAGACTCAGGGAAACGCCTAGGGGCCGACTGTAATAGGTCAGTCGAAAGTAGGCCGTCGTATTCCCCAAAAACTAGATTAATCGCAAATATTACAGCTTTCAGCAAAAATTCAGCACCCCGTATATCCGTAAAAATTCTTGAGACTCCGTTTCAAGCTTTGTTTGATACTGGCGCGGCCAGAAGTCTTCTCCATATAAATGTATTTAATAAAATTGTGTCGGATCAACTTAATTGCTCTGGTGAAAAAGGCGATGTCCCGTGCCAGCAATTAACTTGTACCGAATCTGATGTTGATCTATATGATATTCACAATAAGCCGTTGCTTACGAGAGGGATCATTACCCTACCACTAGTATACGGAAATCATGTTTTAAATCAGGAATTTATCGTAACAAACGGTATTTCCGAATCTTGCGTAATAGGTCAAGATGCCGCTATCAATCATGAATTTATTTTTGATGGCCGCTCAAAGACTATATTTTTGGCTCGTGATAAACCAGAGGATCGTTTGGTTGTTAATCAAGGCCTTATTTGTGTACCACGTGTTGAAAAAGAAATATCCAAAACATTGATGACCTTGCTCGGAAATGTAAGGATAGCCCCCCTCACCTCTCAGGTGGTGGAGGCTGAGATTCAAGGACAATCCGATGTGGTGGCCCCCTTCTCAATCTTTTTCTTTTCTCCCAACGAAGAGTTGCCGGAGGGAATTTGTATTCAATATTTCGTCAATAATGTAAATGTAAACGGAAAGTACTTAATAGAAATCGAGAATAGAAATAATGTGTCGATACTACTACCTAGGAAATCTCTTCTCGGAGAAATTAATTTTTCTTGTCTAATGGTAGGGAAAGTCTCAACCGAATGGCAATCATCCGATGCGCAGAAAGATGAAATTACTATAGTAGAACCAGTAACTGACCCAAATGTTGATGCTGAATATAAAAAACCAATTGCTGAATTGCTGCATGATTTTCCAGACCTTTTTGCGACGGAAAATTCTGAACTAGGTAGTACGGGGTTAATTAAACATTCCATTGACACCCAGGGGAAAGGGCCTATTCGACTTCGCCCTTATCGGACGGGCAAGAAGCAGAAAGAAGAATTAGAGAGGCAAATTAAAGAAATGTTGGCTACTAATGTTATTCAACATTCCACTTCTCCGTGGGCAGCGCCAGTCATATTAGTAGAAAAGAAAAATGGAGAGCTTAGATTTTGTATTGATTATCGTAAATTAAATAGCTTAACGAAAAAAGATTCTTATCCCCTCCCACGCATTGACAGTACGTTAGATAGGCTGTACGGAAAGAAATTTTTCACTACACTCGATCTAGCCTCAGGATATTGGCAGATTGAGCTAGATGACCCATCGAAAGAAAAAACCGCCTTTATTGTAGAAAATAATCTTTATGAATTTATTAGAATGCCTTTCGGGCTTTGTAATGCGCCAGCTACTTTTCAAAGAGTAATGAATTATATTCTGAGAGACGTCTCGGGAATTAAAGCTTTAGTCTATTTAGATGACGTAATTATTTTTTCCGAAACATTTGAAAGCCACCTTAAAGATATTAGAGAAGTT
Organism: Daphnia pulex; assembly: GCF_021134715.1. Classification (NCBI taxonomy): domain Eukaryota; kingdom Metazoa; phylum Arthropoda; class Branchiopoda; order Diplostraca; family Daphniidae; genus Daphnia; species Daphnia pulex. The sequence continues at coordinate 722,652 of NC_060024.1, read as the reverse complement.
TTTACATTAATTCAAAACGCGGGGTTAAAATTAAAATTAAAAAAGTGTCAATTCATGAAAACGTCTGTTAAATATTTGGGTCACATTATTTCGCGGGATGGAATAGGCCCCGATCCAGAAACAATTGAAAAAATAGTTAATTATAAAACGCCGGTATCTGCCGACGAAGTTCGATCGTTTTTAGGCCTCGCTGGTTATTATAGGCGCTTTATTCCAAATTTTGGGTCAATCGCGCATTCTTTGACGGCGAAATCTCATAACGATGCGCTAAAAAATCCGTTTATTTGGACGGATACTGACCACAAAGCTTTTGAATTCCTTCGTACATGTCTTATCACGCCTCCTATTTTGGCTTATCCAGATTTTAATCTTGAATTTTTATTATTTACTGATGCATGTGATTACGGAATAGGCTCAGTTCTATCTCAAATACAAGATGGTGTTGAAAAACCAATTGCTTATGCTAGTCGACAGCTAAAGCCGGCGGAAAGAAAATATGCCACTGTAGAAAAAGAAGCTTTAGCCGTAGTCTTTTCTATCAAACATTTTCGCCATTACCTACTAGACAAACCTTTTTCCGTTATTAGCGACCATAGGCCTTTGCAGTGGCTTGAGAATCAAAAAGATAATAATGGAAGATTAGGACGTTGGGCTATTTTGCTCGCGGGCACTAATTACAAAATCAGGTATAGACCTGGCCGTATTCATCAAAATGCGGATTGCCTTTCACGCCTCCGCATTGCTAGTATTAATGTTGTCGATTTAAATATCGATATTTTAGCCAGCCAAACTGCCGACCCACTTTGTCAATCGATTATTAATTATCTCGATAATGGTATCCTCTCTGCGGCCGACGGAAAAAAGTTGCCGATTTGGGCTAAAGAGATTGAATTATATCAGATAAAGAATCGTATTCTTTACCGAATTGAAGTACCGACGACGAAGAGTAGGCGTAACATTATTTGTCAACAGGTTTTTCTTCCCCTTACCCTTCGCCCAATCGTATTAAAAGAAATGCATGATAGTCCTTTGTCAGGTGGCCATTTAGCCTTTTTGCGTACTTATTTGAAAGTTAAGAATAGTTATTATTGGCCTACAATTTTGGCCGATATTAAAGAATATTGTAAAGCCTGCGAAATATGTATTGCTAACACTAAATCGAATCTCCGAGCTTATCTTTTTCCTCATGAGTTAGCTAAAGCTCCATTTCAGATAATCGGTATTGACTTTTTAGGGCCTATTTCTCCTATTTCGCCAAACGGCAATAACTGTATTTGTGTAATGACTGACTATTTTACAAAATTCGTAACAGCAGTTGCTTTGCCCGATCAAACGGCTCAAACTACTGCTGATTGCGTATACAAAAATATTGTTTTAATGCATGGCCCGCCTTTAGCGCTTGTTTCTGATCGAGGCTCCAATTTTACTTCTAAATTAATGCGATATTTTTGTAAAAAATTAAATATTGAGCAACGTTTTACTACCGCTTATAATCCGGCTAGTAATGGGGAAACCGAACGCTTTAATCGTACTATGACGACTATGTTGCGTAAAGAATTAATTGATGGTCATCATGATAATTGGGAAGATGTTTTGGGTGAAGTGTGCTTTGCATACCGTTCATCGATACATTCTTCAACCAATGAAAGTCCGTATTATATGTGTTTTGGCCGTGATGTTAACTTTCCCATCAACAAAATATTAGGGGCGGTCCCAGACCCAGTCCCTTCTGCTAATTATGTTGATTCCCTTTTGGAGAGGCTGCGTTATAGTTTTCAACGGGCCCATGAGTATAACAAAAAAGCGCGGGAACAACAGAGGGAGCAATATAATAAGCGGGCTAAACTTTTTAATTACAAGCCGGTGATAGAGTTTTGTTAGATGTAAGAGTAGTTCAAAAAGGCGACAATAGAAAATTTACTTCCAAGTTTAAAGGCCCATATAGAATAATCAAAGTAAATAAAAATCGAACGGTCGAAATAGCCGATAGCTCATTTAAAGCCCAACTTGTACACTGTAATCGACTAAAACCGTTATATGAAACTATGTTGTGGACGGATGAAGCTATGCCTCCAATAGAGTCAACAATCGATCCAACTGAACGCTCCCGAAAAAATTTAGTCACTCAGCCTAATTGTAATTCTGATGAAGAAGCTGATGACGAAAGGGATGGATTGAATAACATTGACTCTGATTCCCCTGAAGAAATTGATGATTCCCATTTACTTGATAAAGCTACTGAAAATCCTGATCATATTGAGATTTCTTTCCCAAATCCCGACTCAATTGTACGAAATGATTCCCCAATGAATGTTCCCAATCCTCGCCCTTTATCCCCCATTGTTACCATTATTGAAAAAGAAACTGCTCTGCAACCAACTGAACTTCCCCTCCTACGATCGCGATCGGCTATCAAGCCGAGGCAGCGTTTAATTACGGAAGTTTAGTGGAAATGCGGTATTTCGCAGAAAATGTATGATTATATAAAAAAGACGAAAAAAACTTACACGTGTTATATGTAAAATGTAAAAATATATGTGTACGGAGAAACATTTGTTGTATTCCCACATTCAAATTCAAAAAAAAAAAAGAAAGAAAGACAAGCGCGATATTAAAAAAAAAAGAAAAAGAGTGTGAAATTCACACTCACGACGTTTGTCAAACACGTACTGAGAAGATTGTACAATGCCGAAAGAAATTCGGTGGAATTTTCTCGTTCGCCATTTATTTTTCTTCACATTCTTAATTGTTCGCAGTATAAAAAAAAATCAACTTTGAAATTTTAAAGTATAAAAACGCCATGTATAATGTTCAAAGTTACCATTCAATCCCTGTCTTTCATTCCAACCAAGTCTATTCAAACTACTTAATCATGTCTGACGACAACCAGCCCAAAATTCACTTTTCTTGCGCCGATTGGGGAAGAATCGAAGAAATCTTTGCAGTCCAGACTTTCGTCCCTCCTGCTCTTCCAACCGACCCGCTCGTCATCGTTGATGATTCCACCACTGACGACGACGACGACAACGAAGACATCTTGCTTAACCAGTCTTACCGTTCACGTTCTCTATTACTCCCGCTGAACTGGACGTACTGATGTCGGACGGCGACGTCGACGAGTTCATCGCCAATCCGGCCAGCCATCGTTCTTTGACTCATGATTTCTACAATGAAGTACATTGGCCAAACTTGTTCGCCGTTCAAAACTACATTCGAGACATTCAACGGCCAGAAGGTTTGAATGGCCGCCTGTATCGCCCGCTCCAACCGTTGGCGACCATCACGGACCCCGTTCCAACTCCAGCTCCGCGTACTCCATTACGTCGTCTGTTGGAAGAATTCATCCATATGATTGGATTTGTTGTTCATGTCAATTCTACTATATGCGAGCATGTAATTTTTCTTGGTTTGTTTATGTTTGTCGAATATGTTTTTCGCAAACTTTTTCGTTAATTTTAGGTTGGTTTAAACTACACCAACTTTCGTCTTTTTGTCTCTTTTTCCTTTTTACTCCTCCTCTTTTTGTCACCTTTCCTTGTAGCCAGTAGTAAAGACCAAAAATTTGTTTAAATGTAATAAAAAAAAAAAAAAGGAAACAAAGATTCATCTTGTCTACACCTTCTTTAAGTTGGCTACCGCCCCAATTTCTCTATTGTGATCTTCTTCAGCCACGTAGCCTACTATAAATATCGTTGTAAAATCTTTTCTTTCTTCACTTCGCTACCGCTTATTTTCCTATTCATCATGGCCGGACGTGGTCGTCTCCTTCTGGAACCTGGTTTCGTCCACGACGAAGTAGATCTCCCTACGTCTCCTGTAGCTGGCCGTAACATTGAATGGCCTCTTCCTCGGACATACCAAAGTTATCCGTCGGATGACTTCCACACTTCACCGTCTACATCGAACGATCCGGAGCCGGAACCAGGAACTTCGACTCCGTCCACTTCTCCTGTAGACCAGAAAACACGGGGCGTCAAGCGGCCGTCTACAGCGCGCTTCCCTGAGGTTAAATACAACCGTGTTGTATTATCGCCTCTCCCAAAACATTTACGACCTGGAAATCACTACGACAACAGCTCGTCATCTGAGAACGATGATGAGCCCACGATGCGGTTCGTCCCGGCAACTAACGAATGTCCCGAACTCGCCTTAGCCATAATGACGGCCCAGGCGAAATTTATCAACAAAATGGAGATCCTCCAACGGGCCTTTTACAAAGAATTGGAGGAGATCAACGACCACTTCGCCGAGGACCACTACTGATTGGAGAAAGCCAGGAAGGAAGATAAACAAATCGTTTTTTTTTCTTATTTTGTATTTTTGTATGTTTTATCTTCCATGGACCTTTAACGTCATGTTTACAATAAAAAAAAAGAAGACAAAAATTATAAACATTGAGATTCATTACCATGTAAAAAAAAGAAAGAAAGAAAGTACATAAACAAACAAATGAATGAAAGTAAGAAAGAAATAAAAATGAAAGGAAGAAAGAAAGAAAAAATGACAGAAAGATCAAGCACAAAAAACATAAAGAGAATGGAGGAGAGATTTCTCTTCCATCTTACTGTGACAATTCGTGAATTTTTTCTTCCTATATGAAATTTTCACTTCTTTTTCCCTTCGAATCTAAAAAATCTGATAATTTTTCACACCTCCATATAAACGATGACTACGGATTGCCTCCGTTTATTTTTCCCCGTATTTCTTTTCCTTTTATGATCTTCTTCTTATTTTTCGCGCCTCCTAGCTCGACTATTTTCTTCTTGATCAGCTGTCATGAAAAACCGAACCTTTTCTTTAAATTTATATCGCCTTTCTCTTTATTGACTCAAATACGCATATTTCTTCTTCCCTCCTTTTGTTTCTCGGAATCATCTTTTCCTAGCTTGCCATCATAAACTGTATCCCTTTATGCAACTTTTTGCTTGTTTTCCTTTCTTTGTATCAATAGGCCTATTTTTCTTGTGTGAATTTTTTTTTTATCTCTTTCTCTGTAATTTTTTTTTTAGATCATGCTGCTTCCTATCATTTTCAGCCTTATTGCCTTCACAACCGCTTTCGAGGTGAAATTATGTGACTGTACTAAGCCGACTGGAATCGGCCTACTCACATTTTCCGACGGCACTTGTGAACCGGCGACAAAAGTTGGAAAAACGCGGGTCAACTACAAAGTCATGACGGACCGCAAAGCTGCCTACAATTTTCCGGGATTTATCTGTTCCCGTTGGCGCAATACCAAACACGTCACAGAAAATTTCCTTGGCCAAATTATAGTCGTCCCCGAACGCATCGCCATTGACACATCACTGATTCAATGTGATATCATGCGGCAATCACTGAGATGCGGCGATGACCCGATGACTAAATTGGACAACAAATGGACTTATACTGAAGAGCCTGAGGCAATTGGCTATTGGCTTCGTACAGTGACTGTCGAAAAAATTAATTGTTTATTCGAAGAAATTAGTATCGCACATGAAGACGAAAGCGATATTATCATCACTCCGCTCGGAAAAGCGAATATTTCTGAACGAGTTATTTCTCACAACCACATGACCTTGTTTTGGATCGACACTTACGCAAAACCTACAAATATTGTGCTGCGTGAACTTGAAAAGGGTGTCGGTAGTTGGTACGAATCATCGACTAAAGATACTTGGATTCTTCAGGACAACGACAATCAATTAGACTTTCATGTGAAATTGATGCCAAGATGTCAGACTGTAAAGTGCGAGAAAACGATCCCTAGTTGGACAGTGGTCAGCAACAATCATTTGTTTATTGTTCAATCAATGGTTGGGAAAGCCCCGCCGGCGCCGAAAAAACCAGTTTTCTACACTTCACCTAACTTTTGGGAAAACGCGCAGCTTATAAACGATCATCAAAACTTTAATATTCAGTATTTAACTGATTCCGCTGTGCGTCACGAAACGAATTAATTCGAGTGATACAAAGTGTTCAATGTGACCAACGTCGCATTAAACATGCGCAAGCTGTGTCAACTGCTCAATATAACGGATGGTTGACCGCATCTCAATTAGGCCTACGCGAATGCATTAAATTGGCAGCTGCTGGAAATACCGTTTCGGCTATTCAATGCACACCACTTACGGTAAACTTTACTACTGAAATAACTATTTGTGGAGCACAGCCTCGTTTCCGAAATTTCACCATCAGCCGTGCTGGATGGGAGTTAACTACTTTCACTCCTTGTTATTGGACTACGGGGACCGTGAATTTTAATGACCGTCTCCATTCGTATCGCAATCACACCTGGGAGCTAGTTGAAACTTCAATCGTAGTCCCTAAACGTGATCTTGCCGACGCTTATCGCTATACTGACGTCAACTTTTTCGAATATCAGCAAAAAGCAAATCCTGCATATGCTGACACACAATCAAGTCCGATGGATATTATTGCCGATCTCACGGCCTCAATCAACGAAAATTCGGCGAAAGGTTCCACTCAAGATACTACTATGTGCGCATCTAATGTTATTGTCGCTACGGTGGAAAAAACCAATTCTACATTCCAAAATTTCAAGAACTTTATGCACATTTGTGTCATCATTCTCTTTCTCTCGTTGGGTGCCGCCATCTGTCTTGTGACAAAATGTTTCGGAGTGGCGCGTTTCTTGGCATTCTTGCATAAGAAATTCAAATCACCCGAAGGTTCTATCTATTTGGATCACTCCGAATTTGACGAGGCTCCTGTTTAGATTCCGTGACGTAATCTCATAGGGCCGGGAGCGATGTAACAGAACGCTCGGCTCACTCCCGTATCTGTTCCCTTTTTCTGCTGCAAAACAATCGCCAACTCTGACTACTAGATGTCAGCGCCAACCGCGCTTATTCCACCAGAAGCGATTTATCAAGAAGCGCAAAAGCAAGACTCAACCGGGCGACAAGAGCGCGTTTAACTTTAATTACATTTTTCTCTTATTCCCTTACCTTTTATCTTTTACTCCATTACATTTTACTTCATGCTTTTCTCTTATCCCTTTATCTTTATCTTTTATTATATTTTGTGGCTCGTTTTACCCTTCTCGGAACTCTAGAAATAGTCGTTACATAACCTTTATCGGTCTCGTCTGAACTTGGTTTTTGCCTCTTTTCGACAAGGTCGGGCAAGATTATATAACTTTTTAACTTGTCTGAACCTGTTTTTCCCTATGCCTTGCGTGTTAAAAAACGCAGCCGGCATGAGTATAAAAACCCGATGTAAAAGCTATTCTGCCCGCACTTCTCTCTCTCATTTTACCCGTAACTTACCGAGGCGTTCACTCCTCTTTTCGTACTGTTTTGTATTAAATTAAATTCCATTTAAGTGTTGTCAAATCTTCTTTAAACTAGTATCGACCCTTTACTAGTTCATCACCTAGCCTGACGCTCGACCGCCGCCTACCAATTGTACTCAAGTAAATTGTCGCTATCGTTTATTCTTGTCTAAATTATATTAGGCCTATTGTTCTGTCTTACTAGTACAAATATACGGGTTAAACCAAAATCGTTCATGTTTGTCTTCATCATTTGTGCCATAACATTGTGAGTAAATTCGCCTCTTTAGTTATTAAGTATCTTCGTATTGGTGACACAATGATTGTGTTGGGTCAACCTTTACAGTATGTAAGTTAAGCCGATTACAATAGTTCTGGAAACGCAGAAACTGTTTGCCAGATGTATTTGACAAAAATGGCTAAAACTTGCAAAATTTTCCAGTTCCTCTTTTCCCATACCGGGAATTGAACCCGGGTCTCCTGGGTGAGAGCCAGGTATCCTAACCACTAGACAATATGGGATTAAATCGCTTGAAAAATACATATTCCAAATCAATACAACATAATACAATTGTTGTCCTGGTATAAACAGCCTAGGGCAAGGAACTCTTGGATAAGTTAGAAGAATTTAAATCCCACATCTGTAATGCAAAGGAATTTAGCTAGATCTGATGAGGTCAGGATGGTCGAGCGCTCTAAGGCACCAGACTCAAGAAAATACATATTTAAAAAAAATACATATTCAAACGCAATACAACGTAATACAATTGTTGACCTGGTATAAATCGCCTATGGCAAGGAACTCTTGAATGAGTTAGAAGAGTTTTAATGTCACATCTGTTGGGCAAAGGAATTTAGGTACACCTGATGTGGTCAGCATGGCCGAGCGGTCTAAGGCGCCAGACTCAAGGACATAATCCTTGCTTCAATAAAAGAAATTGCAGTATTCTGGTCTTCAATGAAGGCGTGGGATCAAATCCCACTCCTGACAAACATATAAATATCTGAATATACATGATCATCGCATTGCAACATAATTAGAGAGGTTGTTTTGATATAGTGATAGAGAATGCTTAATGTACCACGATACAAGGTCACCAAGTGGTAATACTGGTCGATGTTCTGTAATTTAAAAAGATGTGACAATACGGAAATCATGACGCTAACTTACGTCAAGCGATGGTGGTATAGTGGTTAGCAAAGTTGCCTTCCAAGCAATTGACCCGAGTTCGATTCTCGGCCATCGCAGTTTAGCAATCTTGCTATTTCTTAGCAGACTAGTCAACCTACGGAATTGAAGTCAATATACACAAATGTTACTCTTTAAGGAAAATTTAGTTGTTCATTTCTTTTTCGTTCACACATGAATAATTGACATAGATGTAATTTCTTATTCCTTGGCGATATTTCTTGCAAAGAAACCATTTTATGATGGAGTCTCGATGGAAACATGCCGATGTACTTAGTATATCCAATGTACTAGAAAGATTTTGGCTCGTATGTATGTAAGTTAAGCCGATTGCAATAGTTCTGGAAACGCAGAAACTGTTTGCCAGATGTATTTGACAAAAATGGCCAAAACTTGCAAAATTTTCCAGTTCTTCTTTTCCCATGCCGGGAATTGAACCCGGGCCTCCTGGGTGAGAGCCAGGTATCCTAACCACTAGACAATATAGGATTAAATCGCTTGAAAAATACATATTCCATATCAATACAACATAATACAATTGTTGTCCTGGTATAAACAGCCTAGGGCAAGGAACTCTTGGATAAGTTAGAAGAGTTTAAATCCCACATCTGTAATGCAAAGGAATTTAGCTAGATCTGATGAGGTCAGGATGGCCGAGCGCTCTAAGGCACCAGACTCAAGAAAATACATATTCAAAAAAAATACATATTCAAACGCAATACAACGTAATACAATTGTTGACCTGGTATAAATCGCCTATGGCAAGGAACTCTTGAATGAGTTAGAAGAGTTTTAATGTCACATCTGTTGGGCAAAGGAATTTAGGTACACCTGATGTGGTCAGGATGGCCCAGCGGTCTAAGGCGCCAGACTCAAGGACATAATCCTTGCTTCAATAAAAGAAGTTGCAATATTGTGGTCTTCAATGAAGGCGTGGGTTCAAATCCAATTCCTGACAAACATATAAATATCTGAATATACATGATCATCGCATTGCTACATAATTAGAGAGGTTGCTTTGATATAGTGATAGAGAATGCTTAATGTACCACGATACAAGGTCACCAAGTGGTAATACTGGTCGATGTTCTGTAATTTAAAAAATTGTGACAATACGGAAATCATGACGCAAACTCACGTCAAGCGATGGTGGTATAGTGGTTAGCATAGTTGCCTTCCGAGCAATTGACACGAGTTCGATTCTCGGCCATCGCAGTTTAGCAATCTTGCTATTTCTTAGCAGACTAGTCAACCTACGGAATTGAAGTCAATTTACACAAATGTTACTCTTTAGGTAAAATATAGTTGTTCATTTCTTTTTCGTTCACACATGAATAATTGACATAGATGTAATTTCTTATTCCTTGGCGATATTTCTTGCAAAGAAACCATTTTATGATGGAGTCTCGATGGAAACATGCCGATGTACTTAGTATATCCAATGTACTAGAAAGATTTTGGCTCGTATGTATGTAAGTTAAGCCGATTGCAATAGTTCTGGAAACGCAGAAACTGTTTGCCAGATGTATTTGACAAAAATGGCCAAAACTTGCAAAATTTTCCAGTTCCTCTTTTCCCATGCCGGGAATTGAACCCGGGCCTCCTGGGTGAGAGCCAGGTATCCTAACCACTAGACAATATAGGATTAAATCGCTTGAAAAATACATATTCCATATCAATACAACATAATACAATTGTTGTCCTGGTATAAACAGCCTAGGGCAAGGAACTCTTGGATAAGTTAGAAGAGTTTAAATCCCACATCTGTAATGCAAAGGAATTTAGCTAGATCTGATGAGGTCAGGATGGCCGAGCGCTCTAAGGCACCAGACTCAAGAAAATACATATTCAAAAAAAATACATATTCAAACGCAATACAACGTAATACAATTGTTGACCTGGTATAAATCGCCTATGGCAAGGAACTCTTGAATGAGTTAGAAGAGTTTTAATGTCACATCTGTTGGGCAAAGGAATTTAGGTACACCTGATGTGGTCAGGATGGCCCAGCGGTCTAAGGCGCCAGACTCAAGGACATAATCCTTGCTTCAATAAAAGAAGTTGCAATATTGTGGTCTTCAATGAAGGCGTGGGTTCAAATCCAATTCCTGACAAACATATAAATATCTGAATATACATGATCATCGCATTGCTACATAATTAGAGAGGTTGCTTTGATATAGTGATAGAGAATGCTTAATGTACCACGATACAAGGTCACCAAGTGGTAATACTGGTCGATGTTCTGTAATTTAAAAAATTGTGACAATACGGAAATCATGACGCTAACTCAAGTCAAGCGATGGTGGTATAGTGGTTAGCATAGTTGCCTTCCGAGCAATTGACACGAGTTCGATTCTCGGCCATCGCAGTTTAGCAATCTTGCTATTTCTTAGCAGACTAGTAAACCTACTGAATTGAAGTCAATTTACACAAATGTTACTCTTTAGGTAAAATATAGTTGTTCATTTCTTTTTCGTTCACACATGAATAATTGACATAGATGTAATTTCTTATTCCTTGGCGATATTTCTTGCAAAGAAACCATTTTATGATGGAGTCTCGATGGAAACATGCCGATGTACTTAGTATATCCAATGTACTAGAAAGATTTTGGCTCGTATGTATGTAAGTTAAGCCGATTGCAATAGTTCTGGAAACGCAGAAACTGTTTGCCAGATGTATTTGACAAAAATGGCCAAAACTTGCAAAATTTTCCAGTTCCTCTTTTCCCATGCCGGGAATTGAACCCGGGCCTCCTGGGTGAGAGCCAGGTATCCTAACCACTAGACAATATAGGATTAAATCGCTTGAAAAATACATATTCCATATCAATACAACATAATACAATTGTTGTCCTGGTATAAACAGCCTAGGGCAAGGAACTCTTGGATAAGTTAGAAGAGTTTAAATCCCACATCTGTAATGCAAAGGAATTTAGCTAGATCTGATGAGGTCAGGATGGCCGAGCGCTCTAAGGCACCAGACTCAAGAAAATACATATTCAAAAAAAATACATATTCAAACGCAATACAACGTAATACAATTGTTGACCTGGTATAAATCGCCTATGGCAAGGAACTCTTGAATGAGTTAGAAGAGTTTTAATGTCACATCTGTTGGGCAAAGGAATTTAGGTACACCTGATGTGGTCAGGATGGCCCAGCGGTCTAAGGCGCCAGACTCAAGGACATAATCCTTGCTTCAAAAAAAGAAGTTGCAATATTGTGGTCTTCAATGAAGGCGTGGGTTCAAATCCAATTCCTGACAAACATATAAATATCTGAATATACATGATCATCGCATTGCTACATAATTAGAGAGGTTGCTTTGATATAGTGATAGAGAATGCTTAATGTACCACGATACAAGGTCACCAAGTGGTAATACTGGTCGATGTTCTGTAATTTAAAAAATTGTGACAATACGGAAATCATGACGCTAACTCAAGTCAAGCGATGGTGGTATAGTGGTTAGCATAGTTGCCTTCCGAGCAATTGACACGAGTTCGATTCTCGGCCATCGCAGTTTAGCAATCTTGCTATTTCTTAGCAGACTAGTAAACCTACTGAATTGAAGTCAATTTACACAAATGTTACTCTTTAGGTAAAATATAGTTGTTCATTTCTTTTTCGTTCACACATGAATAATTGACATAGATGTAATTTCTTATTCCTTGGCGATATTTCTTGCAAAGAAACCATTTTATGATGGAGTCTCGATGGAAACATGCCGATGTACTTAGTATATCCAATGTACTAGAAAGATTTTGGCTCGTATGTATGTAAGTTAAGCCGATTGCAATAGTTCTGGAAACGCAGAAACTGTTTGCCAGATGTATTTGACAAAAATGGCCAAAACTTGCAAAATTTTCCAGTTCCTCTTTTCCCATGCCGGGAATTGAACCCGGGCCTCCTGGGTGAGAGCCAGGTATCCTAACCACTAGACAATATAGGATTAAATCGCTTGAAAAATACATATTCCATATCAATACAACATAATACAATTGTTGTCCTGGTATAAACAGCCTAGGGCAAGGAACTCTTGGATAAGTTAGAAGAGTTTAAATCCCACATCTGTAATGCAAAGGAATTTAGCTAGATCTGATGAGGTCAGGATGGCCGAGCGCTCTAAGGCACCAGACTCAAGAAAATACATATTCAAAAAAAATACATATTCAAACGCAATACAACGTAATACAATTGTTGACCTGGTATAAATCGCCTATGGCAAGGAACTCTTGAATGAGTTAGAAGAGTTTTAATGTCACATCTGTTGGGCAAAGGAATTTAGGTACACCTGATGTGGTCAGGATGGCCCAGCGGTCTAAGGCGCCAGACTCAAGGACATAATCCTTGCTTCAATAAAAGAAGTTGCAATATTGTGGTCTTCAATGAAGGCGTGGGTTCAAATCCAATTCCTGACAAACATATAAATATCTGAATATACATGATCATCGCATTGCTACATAATTAGAGAGGTTGTTTTGATATAGTGATAGAGAATGCTTAATGTACCACGATACAAGGTCACCAAGTGGTAATACTGGTCGATGTTCTGTAATTTAAAAAATTGTGACAATACGGAAATCATGACGCTAACTCAAGTCAAGCGATGGTGGTATAGTGGTTAGCATAGTTGCCTTCCGAGCAATTGACACGAGTTCGATTCTCGGCCATCGCAGTTTAGCAATCTTGCTATTTCTTAGCAGACTAGTAAACCTACTGAATTGAAGTCAATTTACACAAATGTTACTCTTTAGGTAAAATATAGTTGTTCATTTCTTTTTCGTTCACCCATGAATAATTGACATAGATGTAATTTCTTATTCCTTGGCGATATTTCTTGCAAAGAAACCATTTTATGATGGAGTCTCGATGGAAACATGCCGATGTACTTAGTATATCCAATGTACTAGAAAGATTTTGGCTCGTATGTATGTAAGTTAAGCCGATTGCAATAGTTCTGGAAACGCAGAAACTGTTTGCCAGATGTATTTGACAAAAATGGCCAAAACTTGCAAAATTTTCCAGTTCCTCTTTTCCCATGCTGGGAATTGAACCCGGGCCTCCTGGGTGAGAGCCAGGTATCCTAACCACTAGAAAATATGTGATTAAATCGCTTGAAAAATACATATTCCAAATCAATACAACATAATACAATTGTTGTCCTGGTATAAACAGCCTAGGGCAAGGAACTCTTGGATAAGTTAGAAGAGTTTAAATCCCACATCTGTAATGCAAAGGAATTTAGCTAGATCTGATGAGGTCAGGATGGCCGAGCGCTCTAAGGCACCAGACTCAAGAAAATACATATTCAAAAAAAATACATATTCAAACGCAATGCAACGTAATATAATTGTTGACCTGGTATTAATCGCCTATGGCAAGGAACTCTTGAATGAGTTAGAAGAGTTTTAATGTCACATCTGTTGGGCAAAGGAATTTAGGTACACCTGATGTGGTCAGGATGGCCGAGCGGTCTAAGGCGCCAGACTCAAGGACATAATCCTTGCTTCAATAAAAGAAGTTGCAGTATTCTGGTCTTCAATGAAGGCGTGGGTTCAAATCCCACTCCTGACAAACATATAAATATCTGAATACACATGATCATCGCATTGCAACATAATTAGAGAGGTTGCTTTGATATAGTGATAGAGAATGCTTAATGTACCAAGATACAAGGTCACCAAGTGGTAATACTGGTCGATGTTCTGTAATTTAAAAAGATGTGACAATACTGAAATCATGACGCTAACTCACGTCAAGCGATGGTGGTATAGTGGTTAGCATAGTTGCCTTTCAAGCAATTGACCCGAGTTCGTTTCTCGGCCATCGCAGTTTAGCAATCTTGCTATTTCTTAGCAGACTAGTCAACCTACGGAATTGAAGTCAATTTACACAAATGTTACTCTTTAGGTAAAATATAGTTGTTCATTTCTTTTTCGTTCACACATGAATAATTGACATAGATGTAATTTCTTATTCCTTGGCGATATTTCTTGCAAAGAAACCATTTTATGATGGAGTCTCGATGGAAACATGCCGATGTACTTAGTATATCCAATGTACTAGAAAGATTTTGGCTCGTATGTATGTAAGTTAAGCCGATTGCAATAGTTCTGGAAACGCAGAAACTGTTTGCCAGATGTATTTGACAAAAATAGCCAAAACTTGCAAAATTTTCCAGTTCCTCTTTTCCCATACCGGGAATTGAACCCGGGCCTCCTAGGTGAGAGCCAGGTATCCTAACCACTAGACAATATGGGATTAAATCGCTTGAAAAATTCATATTCCAAATCAATACAACATAATACAATTGTTGTCCTGGTATAAACAGCCTAGGGCAAGGAACTCTTGGATAAGTTAGAAGAGTTTAAATCCCACATCTGTAATGCAAAGGAAATTAGCTAGATCTGATGAGGTCAGGATGGCCGAGCGCTCTAAGGCACCAGACTCAAGAAAATACATATTCAAAAAAAATACATATTCAAACGCAATACAACGTAATACAATTGTTGACCTGGTATAAATCGCCTATGGCAAGGAACTCTTGAATGAGTTAGAAGAGTTTTAATGTCACATCTGTTGGGCAAAGGAATTTAGGTACACCTGATGTGGTCAGGATGGCCGAGCGGTCTAAGGCGCCAGACTCAAGGACATAAACCTTGCTTCAATAAAAGAAGTTGCAGTATTCTGGTCTTCAATGAAGGCGTGGGTTCAAATCCCACTCCTGACAAACATATAAATATCTGAGTACACATGATCATCGCATTGCAACATAATTAGAGAGGTTGCTTTGATATAGTGATAGAGAATGCTTAATGTACCACGATACAAGGTCACCAAGTGGTAATACTGGTCGATGTTCTGTAATTTAAAAAGATGTGACAATACGGAAATCATGACGCTAACTTACGTCAAGCGATGGTGGTATAGTGGTTAGCATAGTTGCCTTCCAAGCAATTGACCCGAGTTCGATTCTCGGCCATCGCAGTTTAGCAATCTTGCTATTTCTTAGCAGTCTAGTCAACCTACGGAATTGGATTCAATTTACACAAATGTTACTCTTTAGGTAAAATATAGTTGTTCATTTCTTTTTCGTTCACCCATGAATAATTGACATAGATGTAATTTCTTATTCCTTGGCGATATTTCTTGCAAAGAAACCATTTTATGATGGAGTCTCGATGGAAACATGCCGATGTACTTATTATATTGTTACACTGGGGTTGAGGTGTAACACGAGTGTATTAGGACGTCCACACTTTAGGACGTCAAGTAAGAGAGAGAGAATACAAGAGACAATACACGCCTATTTATGGTAGGTGAAGAGCAAGGTTGAATCATCGAGTGCTTTCGCCCTTGCTGCTTCTACGAATAATCAAGATAACCCTTATGACTTATTACTGAGCAAGGGCGGTTGTACGAGTACATCCGCCCTTGCTTTGTTTCTACGAAAGAGAAGATGCACTTATCCGTTTACTACAAAGCAAGGTCGAACGTTTGAGTACATTCGCCCTTGCTTGTTTCCCCGAAGCGCTAGAGAAGGTGTAAACGTCCTATGTTGCTAACACGACATTCAGACAAAGCAAGGTCAAATGTACTCGTACATTCGCCCTTGCTTGTTTCTAAGAACGAGATGAGTGTGGGTGTGTCTCACGCGTATGTCACGTGATCTCTACGTGACAGATCCCCCCTCGTGAAGGCAGTCGCCCCGACTGCTTCAACAGCAAAATAAAACCCAGAACGGGTACCCCAAAACCAAAAAACCCTAAATCAGAAAACCAAACACCCGAAAATATAAGAACCAAATCCCGAAAACACAAATTCCAAAAGAACATAAAAAAGAAACCCTCAAAATAAAGTTCGTATTAAACCACTTCCACCTGTTCGAGGTGTGGTAGGAAGTGATCGTCTTGACTGTCTAATTGTTCGTGGGCCCTCATACGGCCTCTCAGCCAAACAGTTTGGTAACTGAGATACGTCGTTGCGAATACTAGTAATAGTAGCATGAACAAAAGTTCAAACGGATATCTGGACTCCGTCAGCTGAAATTCTTCAGTCGTCTTCTTCATGAGTTCTTGAATCTGGAACCCTGTCATCTCCGATGATGCACGAGCGCCGTCGTTTCGGCGTAGTAGGTCGCTGATGAAGTTAATAGATGTGGCATTCGCCTTCGGGAGCTCAATGACGGCGACTGATTTAGTGGTGGCAACCTAGTTATTACCTAGTTACCTAGTTTTGACAAATACAGATAGGAGTGGCTCTTTTCTATTAAAAAAACACCCCCTTTTACTCCTCTTTTGTTATGTTTGACCAAATTGAAGTATACTTTTAAAATAAAAGTACTTTTAAGGGGGAGGCTACTCAAAAGAAAAATGCCGCTGCTACCTTAATTTGTCGAAAACTAGGTAACTAGGTTGCCACCACTAGACTGATTTAAATGTGGTCACATTAAATCCTACTGCGCCCAGAGTGGGTGCCACCAGAGGATCCAACGAGGCCTCTGATCGGCCATCAAGACTGGCGGGGAAGACCCAGTCTTCCGTCCTAGCAGTACATCCAGGAGGGACATCAAAAATCCCAAACGGAGGCAGCAACAGGGATTGTGGTGGCCCCTGGCTGCTACCGATCGGGCAGGAGAACACCACCTCATGAGCTGTAATGGCTGAGAATGCCCAGCGATTTTCCCCAAGATAAGCCACTTCGGATCCTTTCCACTCCTTAAATTGTTGCCTGCATTGCTTTAGCTTTCGGTTGGCGTCATTGGTGAACAATGAAATAGCACAGGATTTTCGTGCTCCCCGTTTTCCGAGACCTGTATGAAAATTACAAATTAATCGTTCCAGTTTCTTACAACCCCGAATGTCGTCTGTTGAAAGTTCAATAAAAGTTTCCAAGTCTGTAGAAACGGCCAGAAAGTTGGGTAGGTCTCCGATCACCACTCCATGGGTGCCATTGTCTGTTGCTCGTGGTAAACTGAAAATTTCAAAAAGGGTATACTGCTGTGCGTGATCGTAGATTGGGATTTTGATAAAGAGACGAAAGCGTCCCTCCACCGCCGCCACCGTCACCATGGCTTCCCGATAGGTTACCCATAATTCTTCACTCGATACTGCCCAACCCAAGGGTAGTTGTCGATTAACTGCTTTCAACACCGAAGCCATTTGAGCAGGTGGAAATATCTGAGGCGCTAATCGGCCGTTTGCCAAGAGGGCCAATCCTTCGTCAAGAGCATCTGCCAAGTCTCTAAGCCACTGCAGGCTAGCTTCCACTGACTGAAATGCTGTGTCGAGATTGATGAAAAAATCGAAATACTCGATCATGTAAGCTTGGCGCTCTGCCATTCGTCCAAGCAAATTGTTATAATTCTTGGTTAGTTCCGCTGTTTGCCCTTCCAACTCCTGGATCAACTTCGTGTTTGTCCGGATCTCCCAAAGTGATTCGTTTACCACCGTTGCCTGCTGGTCCATTAAATGGACGATTTCGTTTTCCCGGCGGGTAAGGCCGTTGATCTTCTTATTCAAACCGGTGAGATCAGCCTGAGTGGCTACTCCAAAAAGCCACTTTAACGCTGATCCGCCGCCATCAATCACCGCTCGACGTTGTTTCGAAGGAGAACCGATGGCGTCCCGAAAAGTTGCTAGTCGATGTTCGGACTGATTCAGTTCGCGTTCAAACCAACGACACTTAACCTCCAGTTTTTTCGCAGCTGATGCCCCTTGTTGATTTCCTGTTTTACGGCATTTAACGGCCATCTCGGAGTACTCCTTCAGTCTCACTTTCAATGTTTGAACTACTGCCTCTGCGGGTCGTATGTCAAGATCTGTGATGACTGTCCAGAACGATTCTCCAAACGCGACACCCGGCTTTTCATTGAAGATGACGGTGTCACGGACGAGCAAAGTATCTACCTTGACTGGCCCGAGGAAGGCCAATACACAAATTGTGTAAGGTAGTAACAAAGCGAGGTAACGATCCGGTCGACCAGCTCGACGAGCCGGCTGTATTCGAGTGGGGAGACGGACAGGCCTGTTTACTGTTTTTTGTTTACGCACTCCTCCCGGGGAAGGCACTGTACGAACGTTGTTGTCGTGCAAAACTGCCGCCTCCTCACCATGGGTCCCATTATCCGAACCTGTCTCCCGATGAATCTCCACAGGTGGTGGAGGGACGTTGGGGAGAGGTGTATCAAACATCGCCTCTGTGGCTTCCGTGTTCAAATTTGGACCTCGTTCGACCAGGTCATGGAAAAGCTTCATCTTTATCACGTGCACAATCTCTGATTTTCTTGATCCGGAACTCAACTTCACTTCGTAGTTCACAGGAGTGGTCTGGCGGATCACGTTGAACGGTCCCTGCCAGCGATGAAGCAGTTTTTCTGCCCTTTTCACTTTGCGAAAGGGTTTGTACACCAAGACTTGGTCGCCTACTTTAAATTGGAGCTCTCTGTGGCGACCGTCGTACTGACGTCGTTGGTTGTCCTGGGCGACTCCCAATCGCGTGTGCACCAATGCTCGAGCCTTCGCTAATTCGGTCACAACATGGGTTGCATAAGCCGGAGCCGTTCTCGACGTGACCAGCCGAGGGTTGGCATCAGCACCTAATTCCAAATCAATAGGTAACATTGGTTCACGTCCGTAAAGCAAAAAAAATGGTGAATATCCCGTAGATTCTTGCCGCGCCGTATTGTAGGCGAAACACACATAAGGTAATGACTCGTCCCAATCCTTATGGTCCGCGCTGACATACATTGATAGCATGGCCGCCAAGGTATGATTCATCCGCTCAACCAAACCGTTTGCCTGCGGATGGTAACTTGACGTTGTCTTGTGGTTGGTTCCGAGATTCTTCATGACTGCTTGGGTAAGTGTAGCTATAAAACATTTCCCTTGATCCGAAATTATGGACTCCGGGGCTCCGTGACGCAGCACAATTTGCTCGACAAAAAATGTTGCCACCATATCCGCCTTTCCGGTGGGCATGGCTCGTAGTTCCACCCACTTTGTTAAGTAGTCCACCGCAACGATGATCATCTTATTTCCGGTGTTGGATAAGGGAAATGGACCCAAAAGGTCGATTCCCACCTTTTGAAATGGGCGTGCCACCTGAATACACTGCAGAAAACCGGCTGGCCGTTTGTTCACGCCTTTTCGACCCTGGCAATTAGGACACGATTGCACATAATTTGTAACATCAATCGCTAAACGCTCCCAAAAGAATCGATTAGAAATTTTCGTTAGGGTACGTCGAACTCCCAGATGCCCTGAAATCAAGTCATCATGGTATGCCTTTACAACGCGTTCCCGAAAGGAACGTGGGACGCACAGGCGACGATACTGTTTACCGTTTTTAATGGTTTGTAAGCATAGTCGCCCATTGGATAGACAAAAGTTTTTTAGCGTTGCACGACCTGCTTCCAACTGGTCCATCAGCCGACGCCACCGCGGGACCCGACGCTGCTCCGCAACGAATTCTTCCTCCGGTCCAAAATCCACCGATCTGCCACTCCCCACAAGGCCAATGGCCACACAGCGATCTTCTTCTTGTTCTTCGGTCACAGGTAAAGGGCATCGCGAGAGGCAATCTGCGTTGTCATGAAGTTTTCCGCTTCTATACCGAATTTCGATGTCATACTCCTGTATCGACAAGCTCCAACGGGCTAGCCGTCCAGCGAGATCTCGTTTGGTTAACAACCAACACAGCGCCTGGTGGTCGGTAACTACCACGATCTTGCATCCCCATACATAGCCTTTAAATTTCTTTAAGGCCCAAACCAAGGCAAGGCATTCTTTCTCGGTAATGCTGTAATTGATTTCGGAGCTGCTTAACAGGCGGCTGGCATAGGCCAACGGATGTTCTTGCCCATTCACTCGTTGTGCCAGCACTGCTCCAATGCCGTAGCCGCAGGCATCGGGAATGATCTCCATTGGTAGGTCATAATTCGGATGAGCCAGGACTGGGGCTGTAAGCAGCGCTTGCTTCAGAATGTTGAAGCTGGACTCCTGATCAAGACCCCAATCGAACACTGCATCCTTTTTGGTTAACAAAATCAACGGGCGTGCAATCATTGAAAAATCTTTGACATGTGGACGATAATAAGAGCAAAGGCCAAGATAACTCTGTACTTTCTTCACTTTAAGGGCCACCGTCTTCCCTTCGTTGCACGGTGGGAACTCCCTTACCGCTGCTAATTTGTCCGGGTCTGGACGAATGCCATCCGCATCCACCACATGACCTAACACTTTTAAACTAGTTTCCGCAAAATGACATTTGGACACTTTTAACTTAAGGCCGGCTTTCTTTAAACACTCCAATACCAACCGTAGCCGTTCAACGTGGAGGTCAATTGTCGACGAGTAAACTATGACATCATCTAAGTAGACGAGGCACGCTGTCCATCGAAGTCCTGCCAATATGATATCCATTGACCGCTGGAATGAACTGGGGCCGTTTGACAGGCCAAATGGGAGCACCTTGAACTGATACAACCCATCTGCTGTAATGAAGGCTGTCTTGGGGCGGTCCTCCTCTCTCACTGGAATCTGATGATATCCGGCTTGTAAGTCGAGGATGGAAAAAAATTCTGCTCCTTCAAGCCGACTCAGCACATCTGCAATCCTTGGTAGAGGGTATACATCCCGTAACGTGACGGAATTCAGCTTTCTGTAATCCACACAGAATCTCCATGTTCCATCTTTCTTTCTGATTAGCACCACCGGTGCGGACCACGAGCTGTCAGATATTTCGATAATTCCTGCATCTTCCAAGATTTTTACTTGTTCATTCACGATTGTTCTAGCCTTCCACGCGCTGGCATACGGGGCCTGGTGAACCGGTGGGGCGTCTCCCGTTTCAATGTTGTGTTCGGATATGTTGCAGCGGCCTACTTCGGAAGCGTTTGCCGCAAAA
The DNA here is from genome assembly GCF_021134715.1 of Daphnia pulex. NCBI lineage: Eukaryota > Metazoa > Arthropoda > Branchiopoda > Diplostraca > Daphniidae > Daphnia > Daphnia pulex. Next base: position 701,273 of record NC_060024.1, on the reverse strand, counting down.
CATTCCAAATTCTCTTCTAGCAATTGGAACACTTTTTCTCGTTTCTCTTTCGGAATGCCGTGATTGACTTGCTTTTTTAGGTCGTCTATGAGTGTCCTCCGCCGATCCACTTCTTCCTTTGTTGGTGGTCTGGTCATTGAAGGGTCCTCATCTGTTGTCGTTAGGCCACAGCTCAACACTTCTCCGTCGTATCCACCGACGACTCCCAATGTCGTCCCCTTTGGAATCCAGACGCTAGTGGACGTTAGATTGGCCAACAGGACGAAAGTTACTTTGGCTGCCAGTAACGCGTGTCCCACCGACACCCCTTTGGTTTCTAAAAGTTTTCCTGATGGATTGAAACAGAAGTTCTCCGCCAGTAAAGCTGGTTCTACTGTACCCACGTTGGCCACTGAGAAAGAAGGGATTGTTACATCATTGTTGGAGATCAATTTAACTGACCGTGGCGTGTGATTTGTGCGATGCGACGTAATGGCTGCAAGAGGCTGGTCTCCAAAAGTAATGGAGACCTTCGGTTCGCGATAATCGATCTGCACCTTGCCGTATTGTTTCAGGAAATCGTTTCCCAAAATCAAATCGATGCCGTCCATCCCAAAGACGACCGCCTCGCCCGTCGCCGTTCCCATTTTATGGTTAACCGAAATGGTAGCAGCTCCCATCAACGTAGCTTGCTCACCATTCGCCATCACTACCCGCGGTCCATCCCATGGACGCATCACAAACTGGGATTCCTTTAGCAGCTCTGGTGATATTACTGTCAGTGCCGCCCCGGTGTCGACAACCGCCATCACCTGTCGTGTTCCACAAGTTACTTCTTCTCTGATAAGTTTGCTGTAATCTAGTTTAAGGATCGGCTGCTCTTTTAACACGTCGTGGGTCGATGAGTTTGCCGACAGCTCAGCTAGCTGTGACACGATGTTGATGGGTGCGGGATGACCCAACGCCCCCCTTTGTGGGTTAGGAGGCCCGGGGTAGGGCCTTTGTCGAAAACGAGCAGATTGCGGATTGTCCCAACAATTCCGGGCCATATGCCCCGTTCCGTTACAACAGTAACATTTCAGGACTCCATCATTGGTTCGGTAGATTCTCTCCGACTCTCCCCACGTAACTGTCTTCTCGTTTCCTGGTCTCTTCGGTGGGGGGGTTGCTTGAATCTTCAAACTTTCTACCGCACCTTGCAATTCTTTAATTACTTTCCACAATTCCGTATCAGCCGTGGTTGGAACAGGTTTCGGAATGGTCCGAATGAAATCAATTGGGACATCCGCCGCTCTGGTCGCCGCCACCCCAAGCACCGCGTCTGGCCAGTTTCGTCTGTTGGCCAAGAGCTTGGCATCAGTAAACCGTTTTGCCGCCTCCAAAAATTCTTCGCATGTTTTGGGTTGTAACGGGTACAATTTTTCTACCAACGAGGGCCGTAATCCTCCAAACAGATAGTCTACCTTGGTGGCCTCCGCCATTGTTGGATCCACCACCCTACAAAGATCAATAACATCGTAATAGTAATTAGTTGTCGCTTCTTCGATACCTTGAACCCGGTTGCGCAAGCGTGTTTCTTGGAACAGCCTGTAGTTTTGTTGCTGAAATTCTTTCAAAAAAAGTGTTCTGACTCCGGTTACTGCCGGAAGGTCCGGTGCGTTGAGGCCAACCCCCGGTCGAACGGGTAAATCGCGCCATTCTGTTGGAAGTGTGGAGCAGAGGTACCATTTTCTTGCTGCCCCATCCAGGTACATGCTGAAATTGGCTCGAAGTTCCGTGTTGCCCCATTGGTTGTATGCCCCCGTGGATTCGTACCGTTCCAGCCAGTCGGAAGCGTCATCTTCCGACGATGCCTTAAAAACCTTAGGGCTCAAAAATTTAATCTGAGGAGGCATTATGTCCGTATCCGAATCACTGTCGATATCGGCCAAAAACTGTTCTTCTTCTTCGCTTTCGTTGCTACTGTCGTGTGCCGCCTCAATAATCTCGTCCACGTCAGATTCTTCAAGATCTGACGCAGTACTCTCTAACTTCTTTTCCGCCTGGAGCACCTGCTGCCTACTTCCCACTACGTCCTCTTTCGGGCGCGTAGATGGAGGCACAGGATGTAAGCGTCTGCTCGGATCCCTTGGACAACTAGGCCAACGTGGATTCGATTGCTTTCTCATTTACCTCCGGCAAAACCAAAAAAAAAAAACACAAAACATTTAATTGCTTGCTGCATTAAAATATCTTAACATCTTGTCACAAAAATCAAACCTCACTCTGAGAGAAAGCTAATAGAAACCCAATAAGCCTATCCACTGTCAGCCGAAAACGTGGCTCCGTATCCAACAATTTAAGATTTGGCACAAACCGTTGGTTAAACCGCTTGTGGTAGAGCCCATAAACGATATTCGCCTCTGACAATGAATAATACTATAAGATAAACGTCCTTGCCTTGTCTCCTTTGTAATGCTGCTTCTCCACCATTTGTTACACTGGGGTTGAGGTGTAACACGAGTGTATTAGGACGTCCACACTTTAGGACGTCAAGTAAGAGAGAGAGAATACAAGAGACAATACACGCCTATTTATGGTAGGTGAAGAGCAAGGTTGAATCATCGAGTGCTTTCGCCCTTGCTGCTTCTACGAATAATCAAGATAACCCTTATGACTTATTACTGAGCAAAGGCGGTTGTACGAGTACATCCGCCCTTGCTTTGTTTCTACGAAAGAGAAGATGCACTTATCCGTTTACTACAAAGCAAGGTCGAACGTTTGAGTACATTCGCCCTTGCTTGTTTCCCCGAAGCGCTAGAGAAGGTGTAAACGTCCTATGTTGCTAACACAACATTCAGACAAAGCAAGGTCAAATGTACTCGTACATTCGCCCTTGCTTGTTTCTAAGAACGAGATGAGTGTGGGTGTGTCTCACGCGTATGTCACGTGATCTCTACGTGACAATATCCAATGTACTAGAAAGATTTTGGCTCGTATGTATGTAAGTTAAGCCGATTGCAATAGTTCTGGAAACGCAAAAACTGTTTGCCAGATGTATTTGACAAAAATGGCAAAAACTTGCAAAATTTTCCAGTTCCTCTTTTCCCATACCGGGAATTGAACCCGGGCCTCCTGGGTGAGAGCCAGGTATCCAAACCACTAGCCAATATGGGATTAAATCGCTTGAAAAATACATATTCCAAATCAATACAACATAATACAATTGTTGTCCTGGTATAAACAGCCTAGGGCAAGGAACTCTTGGATAAGTTAGAAGAGTTTAAATCCCACATCTGTAATGCAAAGGAATTTAGCTAGATCTGATGAGGTCAGGATGGCCGAGCGCTCTAAGGCACCAGACTCAAGAAAATACATATTCAAAAAAAATACATATTCAAACGCAATACAACGTAATATAATTGTTGACCTGGTATTAATCGCCTATGGCAAGGAACTCTTGAATGAGTTAGAAGAGTTTTAATGTCACATCTGTTGGGCAAAGGAATTTAGGTACACCTGATGTGGTCATGATGGCCGAGCGGTCTAAGGCGCCAGACTCAAGGACATAATCCTTGCTTCAATAAAAGAAGTTGCAGTATTCTGGTCTTCAATGAAGGCGTGGGTTCAAATCCCACTCCTGACCAACATATAAATATCTGAATACACATGAACATCGCATTGCAACATAATTAGAGAGGTTGCTTTGATATAGTGATAGAGAATGCTTAATGTACCACGATACAAGGTCACCAAGTGGTAATACTGGTCGATGTTCTGTAATTTAAAAAGATGTGACAATACGGAAATCATGACGCTAACTCACGTCAAGCGATGGTGGTATAGTGGTTAGCATAGTTACCTTCCAAGCAATTGACTCGAGTTCGATTCTCGGCCATCGCAGTTTAGCAATCTTGCTATTTCTTAGCAGACTAGTCAACCTACGGAATTGAAGTCAATTTACACAAATGTTACTCTTTAGGTAAAATATAGTTGTTCATTTCTTTTTCGTTCACACATGAATAATTGACATAGATGTAATTTCTTATTCCTTGGCGATATTTCTTGCAAAGAAACCATTTTATGATGGAGTCTCGATGGAAACATGCCGATGTACTTAGTATATCCAATGTACTAGAAAGATTTTGGCTCGTATGTATGTAAGTTAAGCCGATTGCAATAGTTCTGGAAACGCAGAAACTGTTTGCCAGATGTATTTGACAAAAATGGCCAAAACTTGCAAAATTTTCCAGTTCCTCTTTTCCCATACCGGGAATTGAACCCGGGCCTCCTGGGTGAGAGCCAGGTATCCTAACCACTAGCCAATATGGGATGAAATCGCTTGAAAAATACATATTCCAAATCAATACAACATAATACAATTGTTGTCCTGGTATAAACAGCCTAGGGCAAGGAACTCTTGGATAAGTTAGAAGAGTTTAAATCCCACATCTGTAATGCAAAGGAATTTAGCTAGATCTGATGAGGTCAGGATGGCCGAGCGCTCTAAGGCACCAGACTCAAGAAAATACATATTCAAAAAAAATACATATTCAAACGCAATGCAACGTAATATAATCGTTGACCTGGTATTAATCGCCTATGGCAAGGAACTCTTGAATGAGTTAGAAGAGTTTTAATGTCACATCTGTTGGGCAAAGGAATTTAGGTACACCTGATGTGGTCAGGATGGCCGAGCGGTCTAAGGCGCCAGACTCAAGGACATAATCCTTGCTTCAATAAAAGAAGTTGCAGTGTTCTGGTCTTCAATGAAGGCGTGGGTTCAAATCCCACTCCTGACCAACATATAAATATCTGAATACACATGATCATCGCATTGCAACATAATTAGAGAGGTTGCTTTGATATAGTGATAGAGAATGCTTAATGTTCCAGAGAAAAAGAAGGCTTAATTTAAATGTATATTTTAGTTCATGTTCTCATTTCAGTTTAAATCTCAAGTATCGATTAATTTAAGTAAGCCGCCAGGTGGGCCACTTGTCGAGGCAGAAGAGAACAGCTGATGTCTCAATTAAGTGTCTTGGCCGAAACAGAAAGTCGCCATTGTTCATTTAGGGCGTGTATAGCCATTGATAACTCGTTTCTTACTGTGCTTTATTGATGGGAATTCTCATCTTGTGACTTCTCATTTCTTATGTGATTCTCTGAGGTAAATTTGTATATATATTTTTATGTGTTCTATTTGCTAACATTATTCTCGTGTACATAGATTAGGCTGGATTAGGCCCTCGATTTGATTTTGTGTCATTTGTGTCTACGATTGCCTTATTGACCGGCTCCTAATTGTGGATGCTAGGTGAGAGCTAGGTTTTATTTCAATCAAAGTTTGTGTATGCTAATTCTGTCTTAATTTAGGCAATTTGTGCTCTGTCAATTTTATATCGACGAATAAACCCGTGCATCGATTAGAAGCAACTGATAGGCCTACCCCCCCTCCTCTACTGTCTCATTCTCTCGCGGAAAAATTGGTGATCGTAGCAGGACTTTCTTGGCCTGCAAGTTTGGAGAATTGAAATGGCAAGAGGCAGGAAGTCAAAGGCAGCCACGGCTTCTCAAAACGACAACACGGTTGCGTCCAGACTTCGTTCTCGAACAGTACCAGCAAATGGTGAAGATGAATCGACACCCCCTGCTGATCCCACTCAACAAGTCAAGAACATTTCACGAGTTCCTCAACCTGAGGCGATTGAACGTGATGCCACTCGTATGCAGATCCAGATGACCTGTAGCTGTATTGACAAGCTCATCAAGGAAAGAGGATCAAGAAGAGCCTGTCTAGGCCTACTCAACAAACTCGACGACATGTTGGCCACTGTCGAAAGACTCAATTTATTGGTGGTAGACCCGTCCGACGCTGATGAATTCGCGAAGCAAGCTCAAATTCAAATCGATCTGTTCACACTTATCGAGTCGAAGAAAGAAGACGTTGACGCTTAAGTCACCCTAAGAGCTGATGACGAATCTTCAGTCGGGTCCTGCATGCAGTCAATCAAAGGCGTACCACTGGCGACTCACCCCTCTGCCTCGACAGTTGGAGAGCGGATGTGCAAGAGAGCTGCAGCATATCAAAATGCTTATAGTCTGGCAGCGGAGAAAATTTTGCCGTCTGGTGAGAACAAGTTTCCTCGTGGCCCCTCTGCACCCGACAAAAATGAAGTGACTCAGTCGGAGAAATTGCTTGCTGAAGCGCAGAAAAGAGCAGCGGAGGCCCAACAGGAAGCTGCCCAGCTGCAAAAACGACTCGAAGAAGTAAATAAGAAAGCTGATTTGGCAAATAAGGAAGCAAGCAGATTATCCGATGCTGCCATGCGACGCGGTTCAGCACCAACCATCATCAGCAACCCATTCCACGGTTGGGGAGACGGAGCGTTCGACGATTGGCACCGCCGTTCTACTCACGAACCGAACAAAGAGGAGGGAGAAGAAGAGGCACCAGACGACTGGATCGACCGGTACTGCAACGGCCTAGAAGAAGCCAATTGGTCATATTCTAGCAAATCGGCAGCACGCGGGGAGCTTCCCATCTACTCCGGAAGGGCAACTGATTGGTTTTGGTGGTCGGATTTGCTACGTTCGATGGTTCATGATCAACGAATCGCACCTGGAGAAAAGCTTGCTGTCTTGAAGAGCCGACTACGGGGAGATCAATTCGAAATCGTGCAGGGCCTTGGCGGAGGAGAATCTGCTTATAAGGCCACTTTATTCCGACTGAAGCAGTCGGCTGGACATCGCGACGTAATGCGTATAGCACTACTCGGTGAACTCGATCGTATGGAGCTGGGCAGAGAAAATTCATCATTCCGTCGCTTTGCCGAAAGAGCTCGAACCATCTTCTTTGATTTAACCCGAATTGGGGAGAAATTTAATGCCGACCTCATCGAAAGACTGAGCCGTAAATTGCATCCGGCGGATCGACTCGAATGGAATTCCGGACGACGTACTGGATTGGAACGGCGCCCTCTGAAGGAATTTGGAGAGTGGATGTGCGAGAGAGCTGCAGCATATCAAAATGCTTATAGTCTGGCAGCGGAGCAAATTTTGCCGTCTGGTGAGAACAAGTTTCCTCGTCGCCAACAATTTCCAACAACAGGGCGCACTAATCACGTTAGCCTGGAGCCTGGCACTACAGAAAAACCGAAGAGTCGCTGCTTTTGCTGTGAGGGGGAGCACCGGTTGATGGCTTGCCCAACATTCAAAGAAATTCCTACGAAAGAGAAGGTACGATTTTGCGTCAAGCGCCGCTTATGCATGAAATGTTTCGGGACGAGACACTCCGCAGCCGATTGCAAATTCGGAAAAGGTTGTGGATTCAGCGGATGCCCTTTTATTCATCACCCATTGCTTCATGATGTCGAAGAGAAGCACGACAAAGGTAGCAGCCATCACACATCACTCTCAGCCCAGGTGGATCGCGTTAAGGTGTCGCTAGGCGTTATCCGGATGGAAGCTTACACAGCCGAAGGCCAGCTCATCCCAGTTTCAGTGCTGATAGACGAGGGCAGCGACACGACGTTGTTTCGAGAGGACTTTCTTCAACGGCTTAAGATCATCGGGAAAGGTACTACTCTAGATCTTGTAGGAGTTACCGGCGCCGAATGCTACAAATCGCAGAAGGCCCCAGTTCGATTTCTTTTACCGGACGGGGAGGAAGCCGTCATAAAAGGAACTACGATCCCGCAGATATCTAGGCCGACTCCGGTAATCGACTGGAGAAAATTGAAAAATCGATGGCCACATTTAGCTGACGTCCCAGTGCAAGAGAGTGGCGGAAAAATCGACATCTTGGTGGGACTCGATCACTCGAATCTACTTGCAGTATTGGAATCGCGCGTTGGAGGCGAACACGAACCTTTCGCATCTCGCACTAGACTCGGTTGGGTCGTCCGCGGCCTGCTTGGGAGTGACATCGGTCCGATGACAACGGCCCACATCCATCATATCTCAGCGACTTCCGAGTTCTCGCTCGACGAAGAGTTCCAGAAATTTTGTGCAACTGAAAATTTCGGTACTGAATTTAAAGGAGATGCCCTTTCAGAATCAGACCGAATCGCCGAGAAGATCGTTGATGAAGGCCTGAAGAAACTCGACATTGGGTATGAAACCCCACTCACGTGGCTCGAAGGAGAGCCGACATTTGAAAATAACAGGACGCTGGCGGAGCATCGTTGGCGAGACCTGAAGGAACGATTCAAGAGAGATCCAGATTTTGAGGCGGATTACAGAGCCGCGATCAAGAAATACGTCGACGAAGGCTACGCATCGCGAGTAAAAGAGGAAGATTTATACTCGAACAACCAGTACTACTTGCCACATCACGGTGTCTACAAGAAAGTGTATGGTAAGAAGAAGAAGAAGCTTCGAGTCGTCTTCGATGCCGCTGCCAAATGGAAGAAGAAATGCCTCAACGACGGAATGCGACAGGGTCGAAAATTGCAGAACGACTTAGCCAAGGTCCTCATTCGATTCCAGCTGGGGGAGATTGCCTTTGCAGCAGACGTGACCGCCATGTACAGCAGGATTCGACTTCGACCACAAGATGCCCGCTTTCATCGTTTTCTCTGGGAAGAGAAAGATTCTGACGTCATCATTACGTACCAAATGGATCGCTTGCCATTTGGATCTAACTGTGCCCCATTTCTCGCCCTAAAAACCATCCACAGAGCCGCTTCAGATGCCACTAGAGGGAGAGAAGAATGAATGGAAGCAGTAGAGAAGAATATGTACATGGATGACCTATTGAAAGCAGTCGACAATGAAGAACAAGCAATTATGAAAGCGAAACTCATCCGCGATGGACTAGCAGAAGGAGATTTTCATCTAACAAATTGGATCTCGAACTCCCCGGAATTCATCAAAGCGTTGCAACCAGAGCAGGCAGTAGCAGCAGCACATCATGATTTAGCGTCGGATGACGTCGAAAAGCTACTGGGAGCCTTCTACGAGCCAACGACAGACGAGATGACGTACCGAGTGACTGGAGTCGAAGATCTTAAATGGACGCGCGCTGGATTGCTGAGCAAGGTGGCGAGTATCTACGACCCCCTAGGACGAGCAGCACCAGCGCTGATAAAAGCAAAAATTAAATTGCGTGAGCTAGGTACCAGAGGACTAAACTGGAACGAAGCCATCAGTGGTGACGACAAGGAGTGGTGGCAAACCTGGTTCAAGACGCTGGAGAGACTCAACGACCTTTCGATGCCACGAAATTTGCAGCCGGACAAAGGAAAAATCATCCAGAGCGATCTTCTAACCTTTGGAGATGCATCTGAAGAGGCCTATGCAGCAGCCGTATATCTACGCAGTGTCTACCAGGATGGCACATCAATATGCAGATTGGTGATGGCCAAAACCAAATTGGCCCCTCGGCAGACACAGTCGATTCCAAAATTGGAGCTGAACGCAGCAGTGCTAGGCGCTCGACTGGCCACATACGTTGCAGACGCGCTACAAATCTCTGGACTCAACAGGATTTTCTTCACTGATTCCAGTACTACCAGAAACTGGATACGAGCCGTCGCTTCACATTACATGCCGTTCGTCAGCCACAGAATCGGAGAGATTCAATCTCTCACCAACGCTAACGAGTGGCGCTTCATTCCCGGAAAAATGAACATAGCAGATGCTGCGACGCGGTCCTTATTGACAGACGGAGAGCCGATTCCACCAAGATGGCTGGAAGGACCATCTTTCATCGCCTTACCAATGGAGCAATGGCCGAAGGATTTGCCTTGGGTGGCAGTAGCAGCAGAGAAAAGAACTGCCCACATCCACCACGCAATTTCTGAGCCCCCCCTTCATGATTGGGCAAAGGTGATCATCGATTCGAAGAACATCTCAACATTCCTGAAGGTGGAAGGAGATACCAAGGAGATTATTTTAAAGTGCCAAAAGGAAGGATTCCGTGAAGAAATCAGTTTATTGTCAAAGGGCAAGCAAATCTCAAAGAAGTCAAGCCTCATTCAATTAACTCCTTTCTTAGACAAAAATGGAATTCTCCGACTGGGTGGACGGATCCACCGCGCAAAGCTACCATATGAGATTCTACACCCTCCAATTCTGCCCGGAAAGCACCCATTTGCAGAAAAGATAGTGACAGCAGTGCATCAAGAGTCGCATCACGCAGGCACTGACTTTCTCCATGCCAAAATTCGGCAACATTTTTGGATCCTGCAAGGACGAGAGCTGGCAAAGAAGATCCGCTTCAACTGTGCCGTCTGTGTGAAATCGCGTGCCAAACTCGCCACGCAAAAGATGGGTGATTTGCCATCGGCTCGTCTCGATTCTTACACGGCACCATTCACGCACATAGCTCTGGATTATTTCGGACCGATCGAAACGTCAGCTTACAGGAACCGAGTAATCAAACGGTATGGCCTGTTAATCACCTGTCTCGTCACCCGCAATGTTTATGTAGAAATGGAGCAGTCGATGTCAACACCGGATTTTCTCTACGGTCTACGGCGTTTCATCGGAGAATTCACGAAGCCAACTGAAATCTTCTGTGATAACGGGACAAACTTTGTGGGAGCTGAGAAGGAGCTGGCCACAGCATTTCGTGAGTTGCAAAAGGACGGAAAGTTGAAGGAGTTTGCGCGAGAGCGCTCAATCATCTGGAAATTCAAGCCACCTAGTGCTCCACATTTCGGCGGATCACACGAATCAATGGTCAAATCAACAAAGAGGGCGCTCTACAGGGCGCTGGATACGGAAAAAGCCGGATTGCGCTATCCGACGGACGAAATGCTCAGAACGCTACTGAAGGAAGTGGCGGGCATGCTGAACGGGAGACCTCTGACGCTGGCTAGCAACGACCCAGAAGACTTCAGACCAATCACACCAAAGGATTTCTTGAATCTGCCACCAACGTCGGATCTTTCGGCCGGAGACATCCGTCGCGCTCTGCCCCGTGACCATATTCGTTACGTGAAGAAGATGGCCAATTTATTTTGGGACCTGTGGACCAAGATTTTCCTCCCGACGCTGGTTCCAAGAAGAAAGTAGGTCGCGGAAGAAAGAAATTTTGAAGTTGGAGATTCGATCATGCTATCGGACAACAATTTGCTGCCAAATCAGTGGAAGACGGGCCGAATCATCGAAGTTTATCCCGGTTCCGACGGCTTTGTTCGAGTCGTAAAAGTGAAAACGGACTGCGGAGAATATTTGAGACCAATCCATCGTCTAGTTCTACTGGAACCTTACTCGGCCGTCCTTCCGTCGGCCTCGGGGGAGAATGTTCCAGAGAAAAAGAAGGCTTAATTTAAATGTATATTTTAGTTCATGTTCTCATTTCAGTTTAAATCTCAAGTATCGATTAATTTAAGTAAGCCGCCAGGTGGGCCACTTGTCGAGGCAGAAGAGAACAGCTGATGTCTCAATTAAGTGTCTTGGCCGAAACAGAAAGTCGCCATTGTTCATTTAGGGCGTGTATAGCCATTGATAACTCGTTTCTTACTGTGCTTTATTGATGGGAATTCTCATCTTGTGACTTCTCATTTCTTATGTGATTCTCTGAGGTAAATTTGTATATATATTTTTATGTGTTCTATTTGCTAACATTATTCTCGTGTACATAGATTTGGCTGGATTAGGCCCTCGGTTTGATTTTGTGTCATTTGTGTCTACGATTGCCTTATTGACCGGCTCCTAATTGTGGATGCTAGGTGAGAGCTAGGTTTTATTTCAATCAAAGTTTGTGTATGCTAATTCTGTCTTAATTTAGGCAATTTGTGCTCTGTCAATTTTATATCGACGAATAAACCCGTGCATCGATTAGAAGCAATTGATAGGCCTACGCCCCCCCTCCTCTACTGTCTCATTCTCTCGCGGAAATACTAAATGTACCACGATACAAGGTCACCAAGTGGTAATACTGCTCGATGTTCTGTAATTTAAAAAGATGTGACAATACGGAAATCATAACGCTAACTCACGTCAAGCGATGGTGGTATAGTGGTTAGCATAGTTGCCTTCCAAGCAATTGACCCGAGTTCGATTCTCGGCCATCGCAGTTTAGCAATCTTGCTATTTCTTAGCAGACTAGTCAACCTACGGAATTGAAGTCAATTTACACAAATGTTACTCTTTAGGTAAAATATAGTTGTTCATTTCTTTTTCGTTCACACATGAATAATTGACATAGATGTAATTTCTTATTCCTTGGCGATATTTCTTGCAAAGAAACCATTTTATGATGGAGTCTCGATGGAAACATGCCGATGTACTTAGTATATCCAATGTACTAGAAAGATTTTGGCTCGTATGTATGTAAGTTAAGCCGATTGCAATAGTTCTGGAAACGCAGAAACTGTTTGCCAGATGTATTTGACAAAAATGGCCAAAACTTGCAAAATGTTCCAGTTCCTCTTTTCCCATACCGGGAATTGAAACCGGGCCTCCTGGGTGAGAGCCAGGTATCCTAACCACTAGACAATATGGGATTAAATCGCTCAAAAAATACATATTCCAAATCAATACAACATAATACAATTGTTGTCCTGGTATAAACAGCCTAGGGCAAGGAACTCTTGAAAAAGTTAGTAGAGTTTAAATCCCACATCTGTAATGCAAAGGAATTTAGCTAGATATGATGAGGTCAGGATGGCCGAGCGCTGTAAGGCACCAGACTCAAGAAAAAACATATTAAAAAAATGCATATTCAAACGCAATACAATTGTTGACCTGGTATAAATCGCCTAGGGCAAGGAACTCTTGGATGAGTTAGAAGAGTTTTAATGCCACATCTGTTGGGCAAAGGAATTTAGGTATACCTGATGTGGTCAGGATGGCCGAGCGGTCTAAGGCGCCAGACTCAGGACATAGTCCTTTCTTCAATAAAAGAAGTTGCAGTATTCTGGTCTTCAATGAAGGCGTGGGTTTAAATCCCACTCCTGACAAACATATAAATATCTGAAAACACATGATCATCGCATTGCAACATAATTAGAGAGGTTGCTCTAATATAGTGATAGAGAATGCTTAATGTACCACGATACAAGGTCACCAAGTGGTAATACTGCTCGATGTTCTGTAATTTAAAAAGATGTGACAATACGGAAATCATGACGCTAACTCACGTCAAGCGATGGTGGTATAGTGGTTAGCATAGTTGCCTTCCAAGCAATTGACCCGAGTTCGATTCTCGGCCATCGCAGTTTTATCAATCTTGCTATTTCTTATCAGACTAGTCAACCTACGGAATTGAAGTCAATTTACACAAATGTTACTCTTTAGGTAAAATATAGTTGTTCATTTCTTTTTCGTTCACACATGAATAATTGACATAGATGTAATTTCTTATTCCTTGGCGATATTTCTTGCAAAGAAACCATTTTATGATGGAGTCTCGATGGAAACATGCCAATGTACTTAGTATGTCAAATGTCCTAGAAAGATTTTGGCTCGTATGTATGTAAGTTAAGCCGATTGCAATAGTTCTGGAAACGCAGAAACTGTTTGCCAGATGTATTTGACAAAAATGGCCAAAACTTGCAAAATTTTCCAGTTCCTCTTTTCCCATACCGGGAATTGAACCCGGGCCTCCTGGGTGAGAGCCAGGTATCCTAACCACTAGACAATATGGGATTAAATCGCTTGAAAAATACATATTCCAAATCAATACAACATAATACAATTGTTGTCCTGGTATAAACAGCCTAGGGCAAGGAACTCTTGGATAAGTTAGAAGAGTTTAAATCCCACATCTGTAATGCAAAGGAATTTAGCTAGATCTGATGAGGTCAGGATGGCCGAGCGCTCTAAGGCACCAGACTCAAGAAAATACATATTCAAAAAAATACATATTCAAACGCAATACAACGTAAAACAATTGTTGACCTGGTATAAATCGCCTATGGCAAGGAACTCTTGAATGAGTTAGAAGAGTTTTAATGTCACATCTGTTGGGCAAAGGAATTTAGGTACACCTGATGTGGTCAGGATGGCATAGCGGTCTAAGGCGCCAGACTCAAGGACATAATTCTTGCTTCAATAAAAGAAGTTGCAGTATTCTGGTCTTCAATGAAGGCGTGGGTTCAAATCCCACTTCTGACAAACATATAAATATCTGAAAACACAGAGGTTGCTTTGATATAGTGATAGAGAATGCTTAATGTACCACGATACAAGGTCACCAAGTGGTAATACTGGTCGATGTTCTGTAATTTAAAAAGATGTGACAATACGGAAATCATGACGCTAACTCACGTCAAGCGATGGTGGTATAGTGGTTAGCATAGTTGCCTTCCAAGCAATTGATCCGAGTTCGATTCTCGGCCATCGCAGTTTAGCAATCTTGCTATTTCTTAGCAGACTAGTCAACCTACGGAATTGAAGTCAATTTACACAAATGTTACTCTTTAGGTAAAATATAGTTGTTCATTTCTTTTTCGTTCACACATGAAAAATTGACATAGATGTAATTTCTTATTCCTTGGCGATATTTCTTGCAAAGAAACCATTTTATGATGGAGTCTCGATGGAAACATGCCGATGTACTTAGTATATCCAATGTACTAGAAAGATTTTGGCTCGTATGTACAGTATCGTCCAAAAAAATCCGAACGCACCTCTTTTTCAAAAGCCCAGTTTAATGTAGATTCTTTGTTTTTAACTTTCAAGACTTCATATTATGTGTAGAATTAATTGTTTTACAAAGTTCATTTATTAGAATTAAGAAAAAATGCAGAAATATTTTTTTTAAATAAAGAAAGAGACCATGGTGTTCGGATTTTTTTGGACGATACTGTATGTAAGTTAAGCCGATTGCAATAGTTCTGGAAACGCAGAAACTGTTTGCCAGATGTATTTGACAAAAATGGCCAAAACTTGCAAAATTTTCCAGTTCCTCTTTTCCCATACCGGGAATTGAACCCGGGCCTCCTGGGTGAGAGCCAGGTATCCTAACCACTAGACAATATGGGATTAAATCCCTTGAAAAATACATATTACAAATCAATACAACATAATACAATTGTTGTCCTGGTATAAACAGCCTAGGGCAAGGAACTCTTGGATAAGTTAGAAGAGTTTAAATCCCACATCTGTAATGCAAAGGATTTTAGCTAGATCTGATGAGGTCAGGATGGCCGAGCGCTGTAAGGCACCAGACTCAAGAAAAAACATATTAAAAAAAATGCATATTCAAACGCAATACAATTGTTGACCTGGTATAAATCGCCTAGGGCAAGGAACTCTTGGATGAGTTAGAAGAGTTTTAATGCCACATCTGTTGGGCAAAGGAATTTAGGTACACCTGATGTGGTCAGGATGGCCGAGCGGTCTAAGGCGCCAGACTCAAGGACATAATCCTTGCTTCAATAAAAGAAGTTTCAGTATTCTGGCCTTCAATGAAGGCGTGGGTTCAAATCCCACTCCTGACAAACATATAAATATCTGAAAACACATGATCATCGCAATGCAACATAATTAGAGAGGTTGCTTTGATATAGTGATAGAGAATGCTTAATGTACCACGATACAAGGTCACCAAGTGGTAATACTGGTCGATGTTCTGTAATTTAAAAAGATGTGACAATACGGAAATCATGACGCTAACTCACGTCAAGCGATGGTGGTATTGTGGTTAGCATAGTTGCCTTCCAAGCAATTGACCCGAGTTCGTTTCTCGGCCATCGCAGTTTAGCAATCTTGCTATTTCTTAGCAGACTAGTCAACCTACGGAATTGAAGTCAATTTACACAAATGTTACTCTTTAGGTAAAATATAGTTGTTCATTTCTTTTTCGTTCACACATGAATAATTGACATAGATGTAATTTCTTATTCCTTGGCGATATTTCTTGCAAAGAAACCATTTTATGATGGAGTCTCGATGGAAACATGCCGATGTACTTAGTATATCCAATGTACTAGAAAGATTTTGGCTCGTATGTATGTAAGTTAAGCCGATTGCAATAGTTCTGGAAACGCAGAAACTGTTTGCCAGATGTATTTGACAAAAATGGCCAAAACTTGCAAAATTTTCCAGTTCCTCTTTTCCCATACCGGGAATTGAACCCGGGCCTCCTGGGTGAGAGCCAGGTATCCTAACCACTAGACAATATGGGATTAAATCTCTTGAAAAATACATATTCCAAATCAATACAACATAATACAATTGTTGTCCTGGTATAAACAGCCTAGGGCAAGGAACTCTTGGATAAGTTAGAAGAGTTTAAATCCCACATCTGTAATGCAAAGGAATTTAGCTAGATCTGATGAGGTCAGGATGGCCGAGCGCTCTAAGGCGCCAGACTCAAGAAAATACATATTAAAAAAAAATACATATTCAAACGCAATACAACGTAATACAATTGTTGACCTGGTATAAATCGCCTATGGCAAGGAACTCTTGAATGAGTTAGAAGAGTTTTAATGTCACATCTGTTGGGCAAAGGAATTTAGGTACACCTGATGTGGTCAGGATGGCCGAGCGGTCTAAGGCGCCAGACTCAAGGACATAAACCTTGCTTCAATAAAAGAAGTTGCAGTATTCTGTTCTTCAATGAAGGCGTGGGTTCAAATCGATAGATGGTGGTTTAGTGGTTAGCATAGTTGCCTTCCAAGCAATTGACCCGAGTTCGATTCTCGGCCATCGCAGTTTTATCAATCTTGCTATTTCTTAGCAGACTAGTCAACCTACGGAATTGAAGTCAATATACACAAATGTTACTCTTTAGGTAAAATATAGTTGTTCATTTCTTTTTCGTTCACACATGAATAATTGACATAGATGTAATTTCTTATTCCTTGGCGATATTTCTTGCAAAGAAAACATTTTATGATGGAGTCTCGATGGAAACATGCCGATGTACTTAGTATATCCAATGTACTAGAAAGATTTTGGCTCGTATGTATGTAAGTTAAGCCGATTGCAATAGTTCTGGAAACGCAGAAACTGTTTGCCAGATGTATTTGACAAAAATGGCCAAAACTTGCAAAATTTTCCAGTTCCTCTTTTCCCATACCGGGAATTGAACCCGGGCCTCCTGGGTGAGAGCCATGTATCCTAACCACTAGACAATATGGGATTAAATCTCTTGAAAAATACATATTCCAAATCAATACAACATAATACAATTGTTCTCCTGGTATAAACAGCCTAGGGCAAGGAACTCTTGGATAAGTTAGAAGAGTTTAAATCCCACATCTGTAATGCAAAGGAATTTAGCTAGATCTGATGAGGTCAGGATGGCCGAGCGCTCTAAGGCGCCAGACTCAAGAAAATACATATTAAAAAAAATACATATTCAAACGCAATACAACGTAATACAATTGTTGACCTGGTATAAATCGCCTATGGCAAGGAACTCTTGAATGAGTTAGAAGAGTTTTAATGTCACATCTGTTGGGCAAAGGAATTTAGGTACACCTGATGTGGTCAGGATGGCCGAGCGGTCTAAGGCGCCAGACTCAAGGACATAATCCTTGCTTCAATAAAAGAAGTTGCAATGTTGTGGTCTTCAATGAAGGCGTGGGTTCAAATCCCACTCCTGACAAACATATAAATATCTGAATACACATGATCATCGCATTGCAACATAATTAGAGAGGTTGCTTTGATATAGTGATAGAGAATGCTTAATGTACCACGATACAAGGTCACCAAGTGGTAATACTGGTCGATGTTCTGTAATTTAAAAAGATGTGACGATACGGAAATCATGACGCTAAATTATGTCAAGCGATGGTGGTATTGTGGTTAGCATAGTTGCCTTCCAAGCAATTGACCCGAGTTCGATTCTCGGCCATCGCAGTTTAGCAATCTTGCTATTTCTTAGCAGACTAGTCAACCTACGGAATTGAAGTCAATTTACACAAATGTTACTCTTTAGGTAAAATATAGTTGTTCATTTCTTTTTCGTTCACACATGAATAATTGACATAGATGTAATTTCTTATTCCTTGGCGATATTTCTTGCAAAGAAACCATTTTATGATGGAGTCTCGATGGAAACATGCCGATGTACTTAGTATATCCAATGTACTAGAAAGATTTTGGCTCGTATGTATGTAAGTTAAGCCGATTGCAATAGTTCTGGAAACGCAGAAACTGTTTGCCAGATGTATTTGACAAAAATGGCCAAAACTTGCAAAATTTTCCAGTTCCTCTTATCCCATACCGGGAATTGAACCCGGGCCTCCTGGGTGAGAGCCAGGTATCCTAACCACTAGACAATATGGGATTAAATCTCTTGAAAAATACATATTCCAAATCAATACAACATAATACAATTGTTGTCCTGGTATAAACAGCCTAGGGCAAGGAACTCTTGGATAAGTTAGAAGAGTTTAAATCCCACATCTGTAATGCAAAGGAATTTAGCTAGATCTGATGAGGTCAGGATGGCCGAGCGCTCTAAGGCGCCAGACTCAAGAAAATACATATTAAAAAAAAATACATATTCAAACGCAATACAACGTAATATAATTGTTGACCTGGTATAAATCGCCTATGGCAAGGAACTCTTGAATGAGTTAGAAGAGTTTTAATGTCACATCTGTTGGGCAAAGGAATTTAGGTACACCTGATGTGGTCAGGATGGCCGAGCGGTCTAAGGCGCCAGACTCAAGGACATAAACCTTGCTTCAATAAAAGAAGTTGCAGTATTCTGTTCTTCAATGAAGGCGTGGGTTCAAATCCCACTCCTGACAAACATATAAATATTTGAATACACATGATCATCGCATTGCAACATAATTAGAGAGGTTGCTTTGATATAGTGATAAAGAATGCTTAATGTACCAAGATACAAGGTCACCAAGTGGTAATACTGGTCGATGTTCTGTAATTTAAAAAGATGTGACAATACGGAAATCATGACGCTAACTCACGTCAAGCGATGGTGGTTTAGTGGTTAGCATAGTTGCCTTCCAAGCAATTGACCCGAGTTCGATTCTCGGCCATCGCAGTTTTATCAATCTTGCTATTTCTTAGCAGACTAGTCAACCTACGGAATTGAAGTCAATATACACAAATGTTACTCTTTAGGTAAAATATAGTTGTTCATTTCTTTTTCGTTCACACATGAATAATTGACATAGATGTAATTTCTTATTCCTTGGCGATATTTCTTGCAAAGAAAACATTTTATGATGGAGTCTCGATGGAAACATGCCGATGTACTTAGTATATCCAATGTACTAGAAAGATTTTGGCTCGTATGTATGTAAGTTAAGCCGATTGCAATAGTTCTGGAAACGCAGAAACTGTTTGCCAGATGTATTTGACAAAAATGGCCAAAACTTGCAAAATTTTCCAGTTCCTCTTTTCCCATACCGGGAATTGAACCCGGGCCTCCTGGGTGAGAGCCAGGTATCCTAACCACTAGACAATATGGGATTAAATCTCTTGAAAAATACATATTCCAAATCAATACAACATAATACAATTGTTCTCCTGGTATAAACAGCCTAGGGCAAGGAACTCTTGGATAAGTTAGAAGAGTTTAAATCCCACATCTGTAATGCAAAGGAATTTAGCTAGATCTGATGAGGTCAGGATGGCCGAGCGCTCTAAGGCGCCAGACTCAAGAAAATACATATTAAAAAAAAATACATATTCAAACGCAATACAACGTAATACAATTGTTGACCTGGTATAAATCGCCTATGGCAAGGAACTCTTGAATGAGTTAGAAGAGTTTTAATGTCACATCTGTTGGGCAAAGGAATTTAGGTACACCTGATGTGGTCAGGATGGCCGAGCGGTCTAAGGCGCCAGACTCAAGGACATAATCCTTGCTTCAATAAAAGAAGTTGCAATGTTGTGGTCTTCAATGAAGGCGTGGGTTCAAATCCCACTCCTGACAAACATATAAATATCTGAATACACATGATCATCGCATTGCAACATAATTAGAGAGGTTGCTTTGATATAGTGATAGAGAATGCTTAATGTACCACGATACAAGGTCACCAAGTGGTAATACTGGTCGATGTTCTGTAATTTAAAAAGATGTGACAATACGGAAATCATGACGCTAACTTATGTCAAGCGATGGTGGTATAGTGGTTAGCATAGTTGCCTTCCAAGCAATTGACCCGAGTTCGATTCTCGGCCATCGCAGTTTAGCAATCTTGCTATTTCTTAGCAGACTAGTCAACCTACGGAATTGAAGTCAATATACACAAATGTTACTCTTTAGGTAAAATATAGTTGTTCATTTCTTTTTCGTTCACACATGAATAATTGACATAGATGTAATTTCTTATTCCTTGGCGATATTTCTTGCAAAGAAACCATTTTATGATGGAGTTTCGATGGAAACATGCCGATGTACTTAGTATATCCAATGTACTAGAAAGATTTTGGCTCGTATGTATGTAAGTTAAGCCGATTGCAATAGTTCTGGAAACGCAGAAACTGTTTGCCAGATGTATTTGACAAAAATGGCCAAAACTTGCAAAATTTTCCAGTTCCTCTTTTCCCATACCGGGAATTGAACCCGGGCCTCCTGGGTGAGAGCCAGGTATCCTAACCACTAGACAATATGGGATTAAATCACTTGAAAAATACATATTCCAAATCAATACAACATAATACAATTGTTGTCCTGGTATAAACAGCCTAGGGCAAGGAACTCTTGGATAAGTTAGAAGAGTTTAAATCCCACATCTGTAATGCAAAGGAATTTAGCTAGATCTGATGAGGTCAGGATGGCCGAGCGCTCTAAGGCACCAGACTCAAGAAAATACATATTAAAAAAAATACATATTTAAACGCAATACAACGTAATACAATTGTTGACCTGGTATAAATCGCCTATGGCAAGGAACTCTTGAATGAGTTAGAAGAGTTTTAATGTCACATCTGTTGGGCAAAGGAATTTAGGTACACCTCATCTGGTCAGGATGGCCGAGCGGTCTAAGGCGCCAGACTCAAGGACATAATCCTTGCTTCAATAAAAGAAGTTGCAGTATTCTGGTCTTCAATGAAGGCGTGGGTTCAAATCCCACTCCTGACAAACATATAAATATCTGAATACACATGATCATCGCATTGCAACATAATTAGAGAGGTTGCTTTGATATAGTGATAGAGAATGCTTAATGTACCAAGATACAAGGTAACCAAGTGGTAATACTGGTCGATGTTCTGTAATTTAAAAAGATGTGACAATACGGAAATCATGACGCTAACTCACGTCAAGCGATGGTGGTTTAGTGGTTAGCATAGTTGCCTTCCAAGCAATTGACCCGAGTTCGATTCTCGGCCATCGCAGTTTATCATTCATGCTATTTCTTAGCAGACTAGTCAACCTACGGAATTGAAGTCAATATACACAAATGTTACTCTTTAGGTAAAATATAGTTGTTCATTTCTTTTTCGTTCACATATGAATAATTGACATAGATGTAATTTCTTATTCCTTGGCGATATTTCTTGCAAAGAAACCATTTTATGATGGAGTCTCGATGGAAACATGCCGATGTACTTAGTTTATCCAATGTACTAGAAAGATTTTGGCTCGTATGTATGTAAGTTAAGCCGATTGCAATAGTTCTGGAAACGCAGAAACTGTTTGCCAGATGTATTTGACAAAAATGGCCAAAACTTGCAAAATTTTCCAGTTCCTCTTTTCCCATACCGGGAATTGAACCCGGGCCTCCTGGGTGAGAGCCAGGTATCCTAACCTCTAGACAATATGGGATTAAATCGCTTGAAAAATACATATTCCAAATCAATACAACATAATACAATTGTTGTCCTGGTATAAACAGCCTAGGGCAAGGAACTCTTGGATAAGTTAGAAGAGTTTAAATCCCACATCTGTAATGCAAAGGAATTTAGCTAGATCTGATTAGGTCAGGATGGCCGAGCGCTCTAAGGCACCAGACTCAAGAAAATACATATTCAAAAAAAAATACATATTCAAACGCAATACAACGTAATACAATTGTTGACCTGGTATAAATCGCCTATGGCAAGGAACTCTTGAATGAGTTAGAAGAGTTTTAATGTCACATCTGTTGGGCAAAGGAATTTAGGTACACCTGATGTGGTCAGGATGGCCGAGCGCTGTAAGGCACCAGACTCAAGAAAAAACATATTAAAAAAAATGCATATTCAAACGCAATACAATTGTTGACCTGGTATAAATCGCCTAGGGCAAGGAACTCTTGGATGAGTTAGAAGAGTTTTAATGCCACATCTGTTGGGCAAAGGAATTTAGGTATACCTGATGTGGTCAGGATGGCCGAGCGGTCTAAGGCGCCAGACTCAAGGACATAATCCTTGCTTCAATAAAAGAAGTTGCAGTATTCTGGTCTTCAATGAAGGCGTGGGTTCAAATCCCACTCCTGACAAACATATAAATATCTGAATACACATGATCATCGCATTGCAACATAATTAGAGAGGTTGCTTTGATATAGTGATAGAGAATGCTTAATGTACCACGATACAAGGTCACCAAGTGGTAATACTGGTCGATGTTCTGTAATTTAAAAAGATGTGACAATACGGAAATCATGACGCTAACTCACGTCAAGCGATGATGGTATAGTGGTTAGCATAGTTGCCTTCCAAGCAATTGACCCGAGTTCGATTCTCGGCCATCGCAGTTTAGCAATCTTGCTATTTCTTAGCAGACTAGTCAACCTACGGAATTGAAGTCAATATACACAAATGTTACTCTTTAGGTAAAATATAGTTGTTCATTTCTTTTTCGTTCACACATGAATAATTGACATAGATGTAATTTCTTATTCCTTGGCGAAATTTCTTGCAAAGAAACCATTTTATGATGGAGTCTCGATGGAAACATGCCGATGTACTTAGTATATCCAATGTACTAGAAAGATTTTGGCTCGTATGTATGTAAGTTAAGCCGATTGCAATAGTTCTGGAAACGCAGAAACTGTTTGCCAGATGTATTTGACAAAAATGGCCAAAACTTGCAAAATTTTCCAGTTCCTCTTTTCCCATACCGGGAATTGAACCCGGGCCTCCTGTATGAGAGCCAGGTATCCTAACCTCTAGACAATATGGGATTAAATCGCTTGAAAAATACATATTCCAAATCAATACAACATAATACAATTGTTGTCCTGGTATAAACAGCCTAGGGCAAGGAACTCTTGGATAAGTTATAAGAGTTTAAATCCCACATCTGTAATGCAAAGGAATTTAGCTAGATCTGATGAGTTCAGGATGGCCGAGCGCTCTAAGGCACCAGACTCAAGAAAATACATATTAAAAAAAATACATATTCAAACGCAATACAACGTAATACAATTGTTGACCTGGTATAAATCGCCTATGGCAAGGAACTCTTGAATGAGTTTTAATGTCACATCTGTTGGGCAAAAGAATTTAGGTACACCTGATGTGGTCAGGATGGCCGAGCGGTCTAAGGCGCCAGACTCAAGGACATAATTCTTGCTTCAATAAAAGAAGTTGCAGTATTCTGGTCTTCAATGAAGGCGTGGGTTCAAATCCCACTCCTGACAAACATATAAATATCTGAATGCACATGATCATCGCATTGCGACATAATTAGAGAGGTTGCTTTGATATGGTGATAGAGAATGCTTAATGTACCACGATACAAGGTCACCAAGTGGTAATACTGCTCGATGTTCTGTAATTTCAAAAGATGTGACAATACGGAAATCATGACGCTAACTCACGTCAAGCGATGGTGGTATAGTGGTTAGCATAGTTGCCTTCCAAGCAGTTGACCCGAGTTCTGTTTTCGGCCATCGCAGTTTAGCAATCTTGCTATTTCTTAGCAGACTAGTCAACCTACGGAATTGAAGTCAATTTACACAAATGTTACTCTTTAGGTAAAATATAGTTGTTCATTTCTTTTTCGTTCACACATGAATAATTGACATAGATGTAATTTCTTATTCCTTGGCGATATTTCTTGCAAAGAAACCATTTTATGATGGAGTCTCGATGGAAACATGCCGATGTACTTAGTATATCCAATGTACTAGAAAGATTTTGGCTCGTATGTATGTAAGTTAAGCCGATTGCAATAGTTCTGGAAACGCAGAAACTGTTTGCCAGATGTATTTGACAAAAATGGCCAAAACTTGCAAAATTTTCCAGTTCCTCTTTTCACATACCGGGAATTGAACCCGGGCCTCCTGGGTGAGAGCCAGGTATCCTAACCACTAGACAATATGGGATTAAATCGCTTGAAAAATACATATTCCAAATCAATACAACATAATACAATTGTTGTCCTGGTATAAACAGCCTAGGGCAAGGAACTCTTGGATAAGTTAGAAGAGTTTAAATCCCACATCTGTAATGCAAAGGAATTTAGCTAGATCTGATGAGGTCAGGATGGCCGAGCGCTCTAAGGCACCAGACTCAAGAAAATACATATTCAAAAAAAAATACATATTCAAACGCAATACAACGTAATACAATTGTCGACCTGGTATAAATCGCCTATGGCAAGGAACTCTTGAATGAGTTAGAAGAGTTTTAATGTCACATCTGTTGGGCAAAGGAATTTAGGTACACCTGATGTGGTCAGGATGGCCGAGCGGTCTAAGGTGCCAGAATCAAGGACATAAACTTTGCTTCAATAAAAGAAGTTGCAGTATTCTGGTCTTCAATGAAGGCGTGGGTTCAAATCCCACTCCTGACAATTATATAAATATCTGAATACACATGATCATCGCATTGCAACATAATTAGAGAGGTTGCTTTGATATAGTGATAGAGAATGCTTAATGTACCACGATACAAGGTCACCAAGTGGTAATACTGGTCGATGTTCTGTAATTTAAAAAGATGTGACAATACGGAAATCATGACGCTAACTCACGTCAAGCGATGGTGGTATAGTGGTTAGCATAGTTGCCTTCCAAGCAATTGACCCGAGTTCGATTCTCGGCCATCGCAGTTTATCAATCTTGCTATTTCTTAGCAGACTAGTCAACCTACGGAATTGAAGTCAATATACACAAATGTTACTCTTTAGGTAAAATATAGTTGTTCATTTCTTTTTCGTTCACACATGAATAATTGACATAGATGTAATTTCTTATTCCTTGGCGAAATTTCTTGCAAAGAAACCATTTTATGATGGAGTCTCGATGGAAACATGCCGATGTACTTAGTATATCCAATGTACTAGAAAGATTTTGGCTCGTATGTATGTAAGTTAAGCCGATTGCAATAGTTCTGGAAACGCAGAAACTGTTTGCCAGATGTATTTGACAAAAATGGCCAAAACTTGCAAAATTTTTCAGTTCCTCTTTTCCCATACCGGGAATTGAACCCGGGCCTCCTGTATGAGAGCCAGGTATCCTAACCTCTAGACAATATGGGATTAAATCGCTTGAAAAATACATATTCCAAATCAATACAACATAATACAATTGTTGTCCTGGTATAAACAGCCTAGGGCAAGGAACTCTTGGATAAGTTATAAGAGTTTAAATCCCACATCTGTAATGCAAAGGAATTTAGCTAGATCTGATGAGTTCAGGATGGCCGAGCGCTCTAAGGCACCAGACTCAAGAAAATACATATTAAAAAAAATACATATTCAAACGCAATACAACGTAATACAATTGTTGACCTGGTATAAATCGCCTACGGCAAGGAACTCTTGAATGAGTTAGAAGAGTTTTAATGTCACATCTGTTGGGCAAAGGAATTTAGGTACACCTGATGTGGTCAGGATGGCCGAGCGGTCTAAGGTGCCAGAATCAAGGACATAAACTTTGCTTCAATAAAAGAAGTTGCAGTATTCTGGTCTTCAATGAAGGCGTGGGTTCAAATCCCACTCCTGACAATTATATAAATATCTGAATACACATGATCATCGCATTGCAACATAATTAGAGAGGTTGCTTTGATATGGTGATAGAGAATGCTTAATGTACCACGATACAAGGTCACCAAGTGGTAATACTGGTCGATGTTCTGTAATTTAAAAAGATGTGACAATACGGAAATCATGACGCTAACTCACGTCAAGCGATGGTGGTATAGTGGTTAGCATAGTTGCCTTCCAAGCAATTGACCCGAGTTCGATTCTCGGCCATCGCAGTTTAGCAATCTCGCTATTTCTTAGCAGACTAGTCAACCTACGGAATTGAAGTCAATTTACACAAATGTTACTCTTTAGGTAAAATATAGTTGTTCATTTCTTTTTCGTTCACACATGAATAATTGACATAGATGTAATTTCTTATTCCTTGGCGATATTTCTTGCAAAGAAACCATTTTATGATGGAGTCTCGATGGAAACATGCCGATGTACTTAGTATATCCAATGTACTAGAAAGATTTTGCTCGTATGTATGTAAGTTAAGCCGATTGCAATAGTTCTGGAAACGCAGAAACTGTTTGCCAGATGTATTTGACAAAAATGGCCAAAACTTGCAAATTTTTCCAGTTCCTCTTTTCCCATACCGGGAATTGAACCCGGGCCTCCTGGGTGAGAGCCAGGTAGTCTAACCACTAGACAATATGGGATTAAATCGCTTGAAAAATACATATTCCAAATCAATACAACATAATACAATTGTTGTCCTGGTATAAACAGCCTAGGGCAAGGAACTCTTGGATAAGTTAGAAGAGTTTAAATCCCACATCTGTAATGCAAAGGAATTTAGCTAGATCTGATGAGGTCAGGATGGCCGAGCGCTCTAAGGCACCAGACTCAAGAAAATACATATTAAAAAAAATACATATTCAAACGCAATACAACGTAATACAATTGTTGACCTGGTATTAATCGCCTATGGCAAGGAACTCTTGAATGAGTTAGAAGAGTTTTAATGTCACATCTGTTGGGCAAAGGAATTTAGGTACACCTGATGTGGTCAGGATGGCCGGCGGTCTAAGGCGCCAGACTCAAGGACATAATCCTTGCTTCAATAAATGAAGTTGCAGTATTCTGGTCTTCAATGAAGGCGTGGGTTCAAATCCCACTCCTGACAAACATATAAATATCTGAATACACGTGATCATCGCATTGCAACATAATTAGAGAGGTTGCTTTGATATAGTGATAGAGAATGCTTAATGTACCACGATACAAGGTCACCAAGTGGTAATACTGGTCGATGTTCTGTAATTTAAAAAGATGTGACAGTACGGAGATCATGACGCTAACTCACGTCTGGAAGCGATGGTGGTATAGTGGTTAGCATAGTTGCCTTCCAAGCAATTGACCCGAGTTCGATTCTCGGCCATCGCAGTTTAGCAATCTTGCTATTTCTTAGCAGACTAGTCAACCTACGGAATTGAAGTCAATTTACACAAATGTTACTCTTTAGGTAAAATATAGTTGTTCATTTCTTTTTCGTTCACACATGAATAATTGACATAGATGTAATTTCTTATTCCTTGGCGATATTTCTTGCAAAGAAACCATTTTATGATGGAGTCTCGATGGAAACATGCCGATGTACTTAGTATATCCAATGTACTAGAAAGATTTTGGCTCGTATGTATGTAAGTTAAGCCGATTGCAATAGTTCTGGAAACGCAGAAACTGTTTGCCAGATGTATTTGACAAAAATGGCCAAAACTTGCAAATTTTTCCAGTTCCTCTTTTCCCATACCGGGAATTGAACCCGGGCCTCCTGGGTGAGAGCCAGGTATCCTAACCACTAGACAATATGGGATTAAATCGCTTGAAAAATACATATTCCAAATCAATACAACATAATACAATTGTTGTCCTGGTATAAACAGCCTAGGGCAAGGAACTCTTGGATAAGTTAGAAGAGTTTAAATCCCACATCTGTAATGCAAAGGAATTTAGCTAGATCTGATGAGGTCAGGATGGCCGAGCGCTCTAAGGCACCAGACTCAAGAAAATACATATTCAAAAAAAATACATATTCAAACGCAATACAACGTAATACAATTGTTGACCTGGTATAAATCGCCTATGGCAAGGAACTCTTGAATGAGTTTTAATGTCACATCTGTTGGGCAAAAGAATTTAGGTACACCTGATGTGGTCAGGATGGCCGAGCGGTCTAAGGCGCCAGACTCAAGGACATAATTCTTGCTTCAATAAAAGAAGTTGCAGTATTCTGGTCTTCAATGAAGGCGTGGGTTCAAATCCCACTCCTGACAAACATATAAATATCTGAATGCACATGATCATCGCATTGCGACATAATTAGAGAGGTTGCTTTGATATGGTGATAGAGAATGCTTAATGTACCACGATACAAGGTCACCAAGTGGTAATACTGCTCGATGTTCTGTAATTTCAAAAGATGTGACAATACGGAAATCATGACGCTAACTCACGTCAAGCGATGGTGGTATAGTGGTTAGCATAGTTGCCTTCCAAGCAGTTGACCCGAGTTCTGTTTTCGGCCATCGCAGTTTAGCAATCTTGCTATTTCTTAGCAGACTAGTCAACCTACGGAATTGAAGTCAATTTACACAAATGTTACTCTTTAGGTAAAATATAGTTGTTCATTTCTTTTTCGTTCACACATGAATAATTGACATAGATGTAATTTCTTATTCCTTGGCGATATTTCTTGCAAAGAAACCATTTTATGATGGAGTCTCGATGGAAACATGCCGATGTACTTAGTATATCCAATGTACTAGAAAGATTTTGGCTCGTATGTATGTAAGTTAAGCCGATTGCAATAGTTCTGGAAACGCAGAAACTGTTTGCCAGATGTATTTGACAAAAATGGCCAAAACTTGCAAAATTTTCCAGTTCCTCTTTTCACATACCGGGAATTGAACCCGGGCCTCCTGGGTGAGAGCCAGGTATCCTAACCACTAGACAATATGGGATTAAATCGCTTGAAAAATACATATTCCAAATCAATACAACATAATACAATTGTTGTCCTGGTATAAACAGCCTAGGGCAAGGAACTCTTGGATAAGTTAGAAGAGTTTAAATCCCACATCTGTAATGCAAAGGAATTTAGCTAGATCTGATGAGGTCAGGATGGCCGAGCGCTCTAAGGCACCAGACTCAAGAAAATACATATTCAAAAAAAATACATATTCAAACGCAATACAACGTAATACAATTGTTGACCTGGTATAAATCGCCTATGGCAAGGAACTCTTGAATGAGTTTTAATGTCACATCTGTTGGGCAAAAGAATTTAGGTACACCTGATGTGGTCAGGATGGCCGAGCGGTCTAAGGCGCCAGACTCAAGGACATAATTCTTGCTTCAATAAAAGAAGTTGCAGTATTCTGGTCTTCAATGAAGGCGTGGGTTCAAATCCCACTCCTGACAAACATATAAATATCTGAATGCACATGATCATCGCATTGCGACATAATTAGAGAGGTTGCTTTGATATGGTGATAGAGAATGCTTAATGTACCACGATACAAGGTCACCAAGTGGTAATACTGCTCGATGTTCTGTAATTTCAAAAGATGTGACAATACGGAAATCATGACGCTAACTCACGTCAAGCGATGGTGGTATAGTGGTTAGCATAGTTGCCTTCCAAGCAGTTGACCCGAGTTCTGTTTTCGGCCATCGCAGTTTAGCAATCTTGCTATTTCTTAGCAGACTAGTCAACCTACGGAATTGAAGTCAATTTACACAAATGTTACTCTTTAGGTAAAATATAGTTGTTCATTTCTTTTTCGTTCACACATGAATAATTGACATAGATGTAATTTCTTATTCCTTGGCGATATTTCTTGCAAAGAAACCATTTTATGATGGAGTCTCGATGGAAACATGCCGATGTACTTAGTATATCCAATGTACTAGAAAGATTTTGGCTCGTATGTATGTAAGTTAAGCCGATTGCAATAGTTCTGGAAACGCAGAAACTGTTTGCCAGATGTATTTGACAAAAATGGCCAAAACTTGCAAAATTTTCCAGTTCCTCTTTTCACATACCGGGAATTGAACCCGGGCCTCCTGGGTGAGAGCCAGGTATCCTAACCACTAGACAATATGGGATTAAATCGCTTGAAAAATACATATTCCAAATCAATACAACATAATACAATTGTTGTCCTGGTATAAACAGCCTAGGGCAAGGAACTCTTGGATAAGTTAGAAGAGTTTAAATCCCACATCTGTAATGCAAAGGAATTTAGCTAGATCTGATGAGGTCAGGATGGCCGAGCGCTCTAAGGCACCAGACTCAAGAAAATACATATTCAAAAAAAATACATATTCAAACGCAATACAACGTAATACAATTGTTGACCTGGTATAAATCGCCTATGGCAAGGAACTCTTGAATGAGTTTTAATGTCACATCTGTTGGGCAAAAGAATTTAGGTACACCTGATGTGGTCAGGATGGCCGAGCGGTCTAAGGCGCCAGACTCAAGGACATAATTCTTGCTTCAATAAAAGAAGTTGCAGTATTCTGGTCTTCAATGAAGGCGTGGGTTCAAATCCCACTCCTGACAAACATATAAATATCTGAATGCACATGATCATCGCATTGCGACATAATTAGAGAGGTTGCTTTGATATGGTGATAGAGAATGCTTAATGTACCACGATACAAGGTCACCAAGTGGTAATACTGCTCGATGTTCTGTAATTTCAAAAGATGTGACAATACGGAAATCATGACGCTAACTCACGTCAAGCGATGGTGGTATAGTGGTTAGCATAGTTGCCTTCCAAGCAGTTGACCCGAGTTCTGTTTTCGGCCATCGCAGTTTAGCAATCTTGCTATTTCTTAGCAGACTAGTCAACCTACGGAATTGAAGTCAATTTACACAAATGTTACTCTTTAGGTAAAATATAGTTGTTCATTTCTTTTTCGTTCACACATGAATAATTGACATAGATGTAATTTCTTATTCCTTGGCGATATTTCTTGCAAAGAAACCATTTTATGATGGAGTCTCGATGGAAACATGCCGATGTACTTAGTATATCCAATGTACTAGAAAGATTTTGGCTCGTATGTATGTAAGTTAAGCCGATTGCAATAGTTCTGGAAACGCAGAAACTGTTTGCCAGATGTATTTGACAAAAATGGCCAAAACTTGCAAAATTTTCCAGTTCCTCTTTTCACATACCGGGAATTGAACCCGGGCCTCCTGGGTGAGAGCCAGGTATCCTAACCACTAGACAATATGGGATTAAATCGCTTGAAAAATACATATTCCAAATCAATACAACATAATACAATTGTTGTCCTGGTATAAACAGCCTAGGGCAAGGAACTCTTGGATAAGTTAGAAGAGTTTAAATCCCACATCTGTAATGCAAAGGAATTTAGCTAGATCTGATGAGGTCAGGATGGCCGAGCGCTCTAAGGCACCAGACTCAAGAAAATACATATTCAAAAAAAAATACATATTCAAACGCAATACAACGTAATACAATTGTCGACCTGGTATAAATCGCCTATGGCAAGGAACTCTTGAATGAGTTAGAAGAGTTTTAATGTCACATCTGTTGGGCAAAAGAATTTAGGTACACCAGATGTGGTCAGGATGGCCGAGCGGTCTAAGGCGCCAGACTCAAGGACATAATCCTTGCTTCAATAAAAGAAGTTGCAGTGTTCTGGTCTTCAATGAAGGCGTGGGTTCAAATCCCACTCCTGACAAACATATAAATATCTGAATACACATGATCATCGCATTGCAACATAATTAGAGAGGTTGCTTTGATATAGTGATAGAGAATGCTTAATGTACCACGATACAAGGTCACCAAGTGGTAATACTGGTCGATGTTCTGTAATTTAAAAAGATGTGACAATACGGAAATCATGACGCTAACTCACGTCAAGCGATGGTGGTATAGTGGTTAGCATAGTTGCCTTCCAAGCAATTGACCCGAGTTCGATTCTCGGTCATCGCAGTTTAGCAATCTTGCCATTTCTTAGCAGACTAGTCAACCTACGGAATTGAAGTCAATTTACACAAATGTTACTCTTTAGGTAAAATATAGTTGTTCATTTCTTTTTCTTTCACACATGAATAATTGACATAGATGTAATTTCTTATTCCTTGGCGATATTTCTTGCAAAGAAACCATTTTATGATGGAGTCTCGATGGAAACATGCCGATGTACTTAGTATATCCAATGTACTAGAAAGATTTTGGCTCGTATGTATGTAAGTTAAGCCGATTGCAATAGTTCTGGAAACGCAGAAACTGTTTGCCAGATGTTTTTGACAAAAATGGCCAAAAGTTGCAAAACTTGTCCAGTGCTCTTTTCCCATCCCTTGTGAATCTTACCCCGGAAGCTCTCATAGATGAGAGCCTCCTTTTACCGCTGGATTGACGCCATTGTAGAAGTGGAAGATTTGCGTGGCGCCAAACTCAACAATTACGTAACACCGAAGCAAAATCAGCCAATGCGCGCTGCAGTATCTTTCCCACCAACAATTCTAAATAATTCCGTCAAAGGCCCATCCGAGAGACCCAATCGAACAAACAACCAATGGCCTGCATGTCCAGCTTGCAGCGATAACCCTGGCCATCGTCTCGAAGCATGCGTCATATTTTGCAAAATGTTGCCTTCTCAGCGAGCAGCCCTTTGCGGAGAAAATAACCACTGTTTCAAATGCTTGCTTCCCGGACACTATGGGCGATCCTGCAGGAACACCGACTTGGCGTGTAATGCCTGCCCCGGCAAGCACCACTCTCTCATTCATGGGGCCGAACGCGTTTTTCCCGGAAAGCCTCAGCCAAAAGGTAAGGCAACCATTTCGTCACTAATCCGAATAAACCAAACAAAATCCGTGTGGTTTTTTACTTTTAAGCTAAACTCAACAACGTCTGCCTTAACGACTTTCTTCTACGTGGCCCTGTCTTGCTATCAAACTTCACCGGCGTGCTGCTTCGATCGCGGCAGCATTTATTCACCGTATCTGCAGATATAGAGGGCATGTATCACCGAGTCAGAGTCACTCCCAAAGATCAATCCGCATTGCGCTTCGTGTGGCGCACTCCAGGCAGTGACGAACCACTTCGAACACTATAGATTACTACGCAAGTTTTTGGAGCCGTCTCCTCGTCCACTTTCGCTTTTTGGGTCCTGCAGCACGGAGTAAACAGCAATACGCAATTCCCAGCCGTAGCTAACGTTCTCGTCGACAATTTCTACGCAGACAACTTAATTGACTCGTTCGAAACCGAAGAGGAATCCAACCTTTTCTCAAAACAGGCCGCAAGTCTCTCGCGTCCAGAAGCTTTCGTCTAACAGCGTTTGCTTCCTCATCCCGACGCCTTTTAGCCTCCATTCCAGCTTCAGAACGGGCGAACAAGACTCTCAAATTAGATTTCGACAAATTACCGATTGAATACTTGCTCCGCCTCGTATGGGTTTGCGACGTCGATTGACACCGGATCCGAAACCGGCCAATGGAAATGGTCACATCAAAGCGTCAAATTCTGTCAGAAATGTCCCGTACTTTCGACCCATTAGGCATCCTTCTATCCGTTATCACTCAAGCCAAAATTCTGTTTCAAGCGACATGGCGAACAACCCAAGAACGCGTACCGGCCCGAAAATCAGGCTCTCGTTTAGAAGCACAAGGTTGGGACGAAACGTTGCCAGAGGGAATCCTGCTCAAATGGAACTCTTGGTCCGAAGAGTTGCCATTGTTAGAACAAATCTCCATCCCACGATGTTTCAGAACGGCAGATCTCCCCATTAAAGATAGCCAGTTCGAATTGCACCTATTCTCAGACGCCTCGTCCGACGCATTTGGAGCAGTAGCGTACCTTCGAACCATCGCCAAGGTAAAGATTCATCTGAGTTTTGTTCTTTCTATAGGTCGATTGGCCCCTTTAAAGTTACTCTCAATCCCCCGCTTCGAGCTGCAAGGCGCAGTCACCGCTGTTCGACTAGCAAAAACGATTAAAAGCGAATTGAGATTGCCCATTACAGAATACTATTTCTGGACGGACTCGGAAATAGTCCTTCGCTGGATCAATTCTTCCCCCTGCAACTATTCCAGCTCGGTCTCACATCGCGTCGGTGAAATTCTCCGGCTTTCAGAACCAGAACAATGGAGATTCATATCTGGATCAAAAAATCCCGCCGACGACTGCACGAGAGGAATGCCCCCCCCAAGCTAGAATCTTTATCTCAAATAAGGTTAACTGGGCCAGCATTTCTGAAGGAACCTTTGTCTCACGAAACAGGAAAGGCCGAGCTACTACCACTCGGAACTAACGACACCGAATGGTGCCCAAAAACAACAGTCGGCCACGTAAATGTAGAACCAATCCCGTCCCAGCAATCAGCACCTATTACCGAAAAAAATTCGCCACCACGAAATCCTCAACGACTTGAAACGCAGCGTAGCCCAGCTACATCGTCCCGCCGAAGACAAAACGCCACTCCATGCCCATGAGTTAGACCAAGCGTTTACTTTATGTCTTTCCGCAGCATTCGCGAAGCATACCCTCAAAAATATGCCTCCATATCCTCCGGAAAGTATGTAAAAAACCTCCCCTTTACGAAAATTCAATCCGTTTATCGACAAGAATGGGCTTCTCCGAGCCGAAGGCCGCTTCAAACACACTGAAATCTTCCCGAAGGGTCGCAATCCCGTAATTCTAGGACTTAATCACCACCTAACCACCCTCATTATAGCCGACGCCATCAGAAGGTGCACCATTCAGGTGTACAATGGATTTTAATTGAACTACGATGGAAATACTGGGTACCCCGTGGTCGACGTGAAATCCGAAAGATGCTGTACAAATGCCGCGAATGTCGCCTGTCTCGCTCCCGTCCAAAACTGCCAATTATGGCAAGCCTGCCAAAAGAACGTCTTCAAGCATTTTTACCAGCATTTACAAATGTAGGACTAGATTTCTTCGGTCCACTATACAGTCCCCTCCATAAGTATGGGATCACCCCGCGCCTTTCCATAAGGCGGCGTGTATTTTTCTAGTTGGTTTTTCGGGTGGAAAAAAGTGAAACAATGACGTAAATTCAAAAAACTTGGAATTTATGTCATTTTACCTCTTTTGTTTCGTCTGAATTTTTTTCAGATTTTTTCGTTCATGGGATAGGCCTCTAAAAGTGGCTCCAAAAGTATCGGATCACTCCGACGCCAACCATGTTATCTGATGGCCCAAACTTGTTTTTCACATTGATTTTTATATATTTAATTTTCAAGAAGAAATTTTTATTTTCAAACCGTGTATACACTACCCTTTCATAAACTAACTGTGAGTTTTTCATGATGATCCGAATCATTTTCGGATTTTACCAGATTTATTCATTTCCTGAGTTTCTGAAATCAGAGACTGCAGAAGACTTCATTTACGGTTTACAACCTCTATCAGCTGGCGTAGGCAGGAAAATTAGTGTATACAGGCGGCCAGACTCAAACAGGTCCACCGTTACTTCTTCAAAGATGCGCTGTGGTAGGACATCACGGAGGAGGGGCTCTCGTATTTGAGACGGTAGCCGGTCTTGGCAGGCCTGGCAGCGTTCGACCATCGATACTATGTCGTTGTTCAGGCCGGGCCAGTAGATCGTTTGACGGGCTCGTCGTTTAATTCTGACGATCCCCTGGTGGGCGGCGTGAAGTTTCGCGAGGATGTCGCGGCGGGAGCGTTGGGGGATGACAATGCGCTTTCCGAAAAGCACCAAGCCGTCGTCCACTGATAATTCCTGCCGGATCGTCCAGTATTGTCGCACGGATGGAGCAGTTATTTCACGACGAGCGGAGAATCCGGACTCGACGGCGGCTATGAGTTCCAGATACGTTTCATCATCTGCTGCGACCTTGCGTAGGCTGTCGAGCACCATGTCCGTACGTCCGGGCGGATTTTCGAGCGACGGATCCGATTGATCGTCGTCGTCCGAGCTTGTATCGGTGATGGTTGCTACTCGCCTTAGCCTCATGGTCCGCGCGAATGCCTGAACGTCGTCACTGGCAACTCCACTGCGGCAAGTTCCAGCTCCACTATCGCGTATCCGGTCTCTGTGTCGGTGCACCACCGCGAGTTGGCGTCGACGAACTTCCATACATCGTTGTGGCGCTGCAGGAGGGCGTAACCCATCCCGTTTTTTCGGGAAGCGTCCACCTGGAGCGTTGTTTCGAGTTCCAGGTTGAAATGAGCCAATATTGGAGGCACCGTTAACGCCGCTTTAACCGCGGCAAAGGCACTTTCATGGTCCGGCGTCCATACATACGAGTTTTGGGAATTTAGCAACGGCCGTAATGGGCCCTTGGCGGCCGCCAAGTCCGTGGAGAATCCCGCCAATTGTTCCACGA
The DNA here is from genome assembly GCF_021134715.1 of Daphnia pulex. NCBI lineage: Eukaryota > Metazoa > Arthropoda > Branchiopoda > Diplostraca > Daphniidae > Daphnia > Daphnia pulex. The sequence goes on along the minus strand of NC_060024.1, from coordinate 665,133 downwards.
GCCTCATGAATGAGCGGAGCTCTGTAATGTTGGCTGGCTGGGGGAAATACGGAATGGCTTTGAGTTTGTCCGGGGCTACAGCAAAGCCGCCGCTCTGGATCTGGAATCCGACCAATTCCACGGAACGTTTCGCGAAATGGAATTTATTTTCGTTCAAGGTGATGCAAGCATTTTGTGCGGCGGTCAAGACGGCGCGTACCCCCACCACATGAGGTGCATGAGCCGAGAAGGAGGAGTCGAAGCGAAGGATGTCGTCGACCACCTGAACTACCAGGGACAGCTGAGCGAAAGCAGCGTCCGCACGGCGATTGTACTCTTCACTTGAGCTGCAAAGGCCCATAGAGGCCCGAAGCAACTTGTAGCGGCCCCATGAAGTCATAAAATTCGTCAGATGCTGGCTATCGGGGTGGAGCGGAATCTGGAAATATCCATTGGCGGCGTCGAAGGTACTGAAGAACTGGGCACAGCCGGCTATTTCCGCGACAGCATCGCGAGGCGTTCTCGTCGGATAAGTGGGTCGATGGACATGCTGGTTGAGCTTCGTGTGGTCCACGCATATGCGGATGGAATTATCCGGCTTCCTGGCCACTACTTAGGGTGCCGCCCACTCGGATGGTTCCTTGACCGGTTCAATGATGCCTTTTTCCTGCAATTCGTTCAGCTGCTGCTTCACTTTTGAGTGGTAGGCGAATGCGATGGGCCGCGCACCATTGACCTAGTACGGCACGGCGTCATCTTTCAAACTAATAATCATTTCCGGTCCGTCCATGCATCGCAATCCCGCGGATTGGTCGAATACCCTAGCAAATTCTCCCACTAGTTCCTCTCTCACGCACTCTATGAGCTCGTCCGATGGGTCGTCCGGATATTCTTTTTGACTCGTCGCGAGCGTCTCACTGCGAACTCCGCTATTCGACACTGAGTTGAACTGAGTACGGCGAATCGGCATAGAATGGCAAAAATTGATTCTTCTCTCATTGTCAAACATGTTAAGGATATAACTAGCCATTACGTATCGAACTGTTGACTGCAGATTCCAAATAAGCTTCTCAAATTAATAGCTACGAATATTCTCTCTGAAAAACTGACGTCCGGCCACTGACAAACTAAGTGAAAAATTAAGGCTAAACAGTAACCAAATTGTTTACGCAGTTGTCAAATTAAAAATGAGAAAAATGACCTTGATGGGTTTTCATAAATCAAAAAAAGGTAGCGGAGCGCCAGCGGCGTTTAAAAAAGACACTAATTTTCCGGCCTACGCCAGGCGACAGAGGTTGCAAACCCTAAATGAACTCTTCTATAGTCTCTTATTTTAGCTACCGGGGAAATTAATAAATCTGGGAAAATTCGGAAATGGTTCCGATCATAATGGAAATCTTACAGTTAATTTATATAAGAGAAATGTTAAAAGGGTTTGAATATAAAAATTCCTTCTTAAAAATTAAATATATAAAAAGCAATATGAAAAGCCCATTTGCGCCATAAGACAACACGGGCGGCGTCGGAGTGATCCGATACTTTGGGCGCCACTTTTCTAGGCCTAAAAAAATAGGGGAAAAAATCTGAAAAGATAAAAAAGACGTAAAATGACATAAATCCCAAGTTTGGTGAATTTATGTCATTTTTTCGATTTTTGCCACCCGAAAAACCCATATGAAAAATACACGCCGCCTTATGGAACGGCGCGGGGTGATCCCATACTTATCGAGGGGACTGTAGTCCGCGATGAGATCTAAAATTTCGTCGGTTGTAAGTGGCGTAGTTGGTGGGATATTTAGTGCTACCTCGATCATTTGTTGCATTGAAGGAGCAAGTGCTGCTGCGGCCGTGAGCAGGGCTTGAAGTTGGGCCGTGATATTGATCAATTGGGTTTCCACGGCGTCAATACGGTTGCCAACGGTTGTAGCGGTCGTAGCCGACGCAATTGCGGCTGCCAATGCGTCCGCTGCTGTCGGTTGCGCCATGTTAAGCCGAGAACGTAGGCAAGAAGAAATGGGGTCGGCGTCAGTCATGCACACTTAAACACTATGACCGAAGGGTTACACTTGTCGATGACTCTGTGGTTCAAACCGAAGCACAAAGTCGTCGCACGGATCTATAAAATAGTCAGGAGATACTGCGCCCGGGCGCACACCGAAAATGGGCAATATAGTGGCACAACGCGATTAAATGGCCGCTGTTGGGGCCCCGATTGGGCAGACCGACAACGAGTGCTACACGAGTTCACCGCTTTTCACAGATCAAATGTTCCGCCTGAAGAGTGGGAGGAACTACACGAAGGTGCAAGCGAGACTGCCGTACTGCTTCCAGGCCCCGCAGCGCCACCACCGTCGAACGGAGGAGACAGGGACATAACAGGCCAGATGGATGCGCGAGTACGTTCCAAATTTTATCCAGCGCAAAAAATGGTTCCGTCCGACAAAGCGCCTTGAAGTCGGAGACGAAGTCATCATAATCGATGAAAACAATCGGCGCGGATAATGGCCAGTTGGTGTAGTGATAAAAACCCTCCTCGACAATCAAGGCGTCGTCCGAAAGGCCGTTGTTAAAACCAAAACCCGGTGAATTAAAATTTGTGTGTGAAAGTGAAAGGGGTTTCCTGACAATGATCCACAAGTGGAGATAATTTGGGAGAACCTAAATATGGAGAGGGAACGTTACACGGGATATCAAATCACGTATAACAGGAAATATAATTTACCCAATGCGAGAAAGAACGAGAACGTAGGTGAGATATGACCATACAGTATCTGGTGAGTGTTGACTCACTCTCCACAGACTATAATCAGACAATTTGGCCAAGCCCACAACAAGATATAAGTCAACTCACCAGAAATAATAAGCAGGATAAACTCACGTAAATGTGAGATCAAGTTTCACGAGAAGTGACAGGGCACATAAAAATGATTGACAAGTGAGCAGACTAAATGATGAAAGCTAAGATGAGCGCTAAGCGTGGGCGGCAGTGCTTCCACTTCTAAAAAAACAGGCGCCCTAGAAGTTGCCAGATCAGGGAAATATAATCTTAAAAACAAAATGAAGAATCCCCAAAAATATCCCCTAAACACATTTTTTTCTTTTTACCCAAAAATTCTTTAAATCCCTGTAAATCCCCCTAAATTTCTACAACACAAATTTTCACGCTGAAAATTTTCTATAACGCATGAAATTCTTTGTAATTTTCAATTTAAAGATAAGTGTTAAAATAAAAAAATTAAACAGAAAGGTTACAGATTCAAGAAATTATTTCATTTCTTTTTTTTGTGATAAAAAGAAGAGAAATCGGAATGGTAAAATACACAGCTATCACGAGGTCAAAGGTATGAAATGTTTTTTTGCCTTCAGCCTAGACTACAGAGGACAGAGTAGGCCAACAGACTCATACACTCCTATTTCCTCAAGAGTATTTCTGACTACTATAGTCTATAGAGTAGTAGTACTTATTTTCTACACAGTGGCTCTGGCTACCGCGTTTTTTTTTATGAAAACAAAATTTTATCACGATGAGTTCTTAATTTAATCGCTTGGTGGCTTCCTGTTAAAAAGTAGTACAAAAATAAGGAAATTTCCCTTAACATAATTTCCCCACCCCCTCCTAAAAATCCCTGAAACCATAGTTTGAAAATTTCCACTCTTTTTTGCTTTAAAATAACGAAAATATCCCTAAAAAGGAAATATCCCTAGAAGTGGAAGCACTGGTGGAAGGTGGGGAAAATGGGAAACGATAAAGAGGTAATAAGAGAGAGGAAGAGTAGGGAAACAATAGAAAACGAAACAGCGCCATCATGCGGACTTCACGGAAATATCCTCCCCTGGAAGCTGGACGTCCACCGCTTGAACACATCCATCTGGTCCAGGAAATACTCGAACGACGTGCCCAATACTCCATACACCACGTCCAAATCCCTTGTTTATCTCCAACACGGTATCTCCGACTGCCAAATTCGGTCGCGGAATTTCCATTTCTTCCGAGACGCCAGGGATTGTAAATAGACAGTCTTCCATAAATCCCAAAAGAGATTCAGAGTACGTTGGAGATATTTGTATTGATCTCGAGGTGGAGCATCGTCAAACACTCCAGCTGGTGGATGAGCCGTCGGTGCTCGATTCAAAAAGTCGTTAGGTGTCAGAGGGCGAAAATCCGCCGGGTCTGAGCTGACGTATGTGAGAGGACGGGTGTTCAGCAACCCAGCGACTTTAAACAGCAAAGTCCGTAGGAGTTCTTCCGTCGAATGACGAAAATTCCCTTTCTCTTGATCCAAGGCGTTGTAAAGCACCCGTTTGGTAGATTTCACCAAAGACTCGTGCGCACCGTCAAAATTAATGTGGCGTCCGCGGAGGCTGAAAGGTTCATTGAATGCTGGAACAGTGCATGAACTAAGGAATTTCTTCTGATGCGTTTAAGACCTCGGCGGCCTCGCGCAACTCTCTTTCTGCGCCGACGAAATTTGTTCCGTTGTCAGAATGAAGAACTTGGGGCTGCGGAACATAGCGATGAATGTTCTCATTGAGAGGAGGAAATCCATCGATGACAGAGACTGTACAAGGTCCAAAAAGATGGCTCGGGTGAAGAGGCATGTGTATAAAACCCCCCATCGTTTTGCCGTCCGATTTCGGTATAAGCCAATCTCCAATGGTCCAAACAACTCAACAGCCGTCCTAGTAAAAGGTAGAGTGCCGAAATCTAGACGCAATTTGGTAAGATCGGCCATCATCTGTTCGCAGGGCTGAGCTCGATTACGTCTGCAGACGACGCAGTCCCGGCGTACTTTCTTGACCAACTCATGACTCATGTTATCCAGAAATTTTGGCGGATGTAACTTAGGAGGAAATCGGTTCCGACATGTTTGAGATTCTCATGGAACGCCTTCACGATTTTCTCCGCCAGAGGATGCTGACCTGACAGGAGAGGCACATGTAGCTGGTCTTCAGGTAATTTGGATTTTTCAGCTCGGCCGCCTAGACGAAGGAGTCCATCTTCACTGCGAATTGGCGCCAGGGCTAGGATGGAAGAAGTAGAGTAAAGAGACTTCTTCTTCTGAAATCTGCGCAGCTCCTCACTGAAGGATTCAGCTTGACATTTCTTGATGAGATCTAAAAAATCGTCTTTCAGACGACGCAGAGCTGGAATATTCTCTTGCGTAAGATGAACACTGGACCAATCCGTCGTCACGATTTGGGTAGCGGTGAATGGACGAGCGGCTCGTATCTCATCGTTGATCACCATCCACGGTAGATCCGTGGGCCATTTCCACTCTGCTTGTAAGACAAACTCCGGGCCGACTAACCAAGCGGGAGGAAAAATATCTCCTTCCAATGTTGAACGGATGGCTGCATCCGCCGGATTCAATATTCCTGGGACGAATCGCCATTCATCCGCGTCCGTGAGAGACTGAATCTCTCCAATCCTGTTACATTCGAAAACTTGATAATATGCAGCTGTGGCTCGTATCCAGTTACGAAAGGTGCTGCTACCTGTCCAGAATATGCGACGGGAAATCTTGACTGGTAGAGAGTCTCTTATTGTTCTAGCGACTCTGGCTCCTAATAAAGCAGCGTTGATCTCAAGCTTCGGTACGGAAAATGCTCTTTTTCGGAGCGATCTTGTTGACTGCCTTGACTTGACGCACCACCACTTCCGGTTCCTTGTGGGAATAGACGTTTGAATGTAGATGACGGCCGCGTATGCTTCTTCGAAGCATCTCAGATGAAACAATAAAGGGACCATCTGGGAAGAGGCACCTCGGAACTTCTATTTTTGTCAGCAACTGCAGGGCTCTGAACCACGCTTGCCACCAATGATGATCATCTCCCTCGATTGTGTCGGTCCAATTTACTCCTTTTGTGCTGAGCTCTCTGAGTCGTATTTTTGCCTTCACAATCAATGGTGAGGCGGTTCCCAGGAGGTCAAAGACGCTGGCTACTCGACTGATGAGCTCCACCCGGGTGAAATCAAATGTTGGCCGGTTGACTACCTTGAAGCCGAGGGTATCCGTGTTGGTTCTTCACATAATTCCCAAAACCTTCTCTTCCGTGTCTGGTGATAAAGAGTGGACCTGAGGCATAGGAGACGGACCGTCTCCTCCTGTTAGATTTCGGATAAACTCATGAGAATTAGAAATCCATCGCTGCAACTTCAGATCGGCATTAAGCAGACAGTCTCGGACGCCTGCGTCGACTGATGGGGCTGAATTGAGGTAATCGTCCGTGATCAAAATAAATTTGACCCTCTTTGACTTGCGGCGAGTGATTTCGCCTCCAACTCCATCCACTTCCAATATCTGCATCTTTCCTTGCAAATTCAATTTTCTCGCGGAAGAGCTCGTCACGAGCGTCGAGTCGCTTCCCTCGTCTACGAGGATGTTCACCATCGATGAAGATCTCCCATCACCTGATCGAATCTCCAACCGTGTCATCCCGAGGTTGACACTTTGTCGCCCAGATTGAGCTGATGAAGGTTTAACCTACCGGACTGGAAGCTGGTCGGAGTCGTGTAGCAATTCGTGATGAGTATATCGGCAGTCTTCATGTTTGCACGGCTTCTTGATAGGGCAATCACCCAGGACGTGCTTGGTGCTAAAACAGAAAAAGCAAAGATGATGACGGACGCAGAAAGATACTCTCTCCCCGATGGAGAGCTCCTTAAACTCGTTGCACTCGACGAGCCGATGATCCTTTTCGCACTTGAAGCAAAATGGTTTGCTGGGATATTTTTGCTTAAATCCGGCTCTCGACGTTCCTTGATGGTGCGTGCGTTTCGACGAAAATCACAACGGGTATCAGCATTATTCTTCGTGAATGACGTCGTCTGATCTGCTGCAATGCAGTGGCTCGATGACAAAGCCAGCTTCCGAAATTGTTTATTAATTTTTTGTTAACTTCCCTACCGTGTTTACAAAAAAATGTCGCCATTTCCTGCCCCAAGGGAAGAATGGAAAGAAGAGACTAAGGAAGAGACTAAGAGGAGACAAAGGGGTGGCGCGGGGTTCTCTTTCCTCGGGGCAGGATATTGTCTTTGAAAACAAAATGCCTTTTACTTAAAAATTAATACTAAATAACCCGTACGAAAATTTAGACAGCTAAAGAGGGGTCCTTGCTAGCTCTTACTAGCAATTCCCATACTAAAAAAAACTGTGCCGTATATCCGTAGACAGTTAGTTTTGCACTGGCTGAGGGGACAGCTGGAGGGATTAACTCGTAACGCGCTGAGAACTGACTAGCGCTTTAGTGTCTTAAATATAACGGGTTAACTGCTAGCTAGGGCTTGCTGGTTACTAACTGGCAGGGGCATATTTGTATATTGCAAACGTGCGGCTTTCTTTTGTGTATATGGTTAATACGTTTTATAACTTAGTCTAATTTTCGAATACGTAAAAGCCGGTAAAAGAAGACAAATAACTGCTGACTGGCATTCACATCTTAGTATCCATATATATTTTTCGTTATTTATTCAATCTATAACTATAACCGTATGACGATAAATCCCTTTATTATATCTAATAACCGATAAGTTGTTAAGAAATAAATAAGATAGGTTAATAAGATAATGCGCATCAGCTAATATGTATAAAATAAATAAAAAAATTGTCTAAGAGGAAAATTATTTCGGCTACATAGTGGGCACTTTGGTACACTTTTTAATTTGTGAAAAATATTTTATTTGGCAAAAAACTGCCGATTTAAAAAAAATAATGGGGATTTATAAATGTTGCTTCGTTTAGGTACATACCCTTCTAACACAGCGATGTATACCATGGATATGACTGAAGCGTACTCACAAGGATACGGGAGATACAAACAGCATATCCATGGAATGCTTCATGTTTATCCTTATTTCCCCTTCCCCGCACGTATCATTTGTATGTCCCTTGGATATACCGGTTAGCGTATACACAGTATCCTTAAATTGCATCCATCTCTGGATATAATTTCTATTAGAGATTTAAAAAAAGTCTCACCCCAGATTTGAGCTACTAACCTTCGGTTCTATAGTTCAACTCTCTGACCACTTGACCTACTGTTCATACAATATAGAAGAAATATTTGGAAGTAATGGAAATTGAGATATTTTTTTGCAGTTTCATCCACAGTGTACCTAATATGGTTATACTGTGATACACATTCTGTGTATGTACCAAATGGTATTTCAACAAAATCATACCCCTTACTCCAACTGAACGAGTGTTTTTATCTCTCCCATATTTTCTTTCACCACTGTAGGCAGCGTACGTACCCGAAGGGAATGTTAAGGGTATTCTAGTTGGTATAGTAGTATTGGTATAGTTTTACAAAGACAGAGCTATAGAATAGTTATAGAATAATAAAAATATTCTGTTATAAAGGTAGGCCTATTATTAAGATGGATTAATAACATTTAAAAAAAATTTATGCCCTTAGTTTCCGGAAGATTGTAATAAGCAAAAATCGAGAAAGAGATTAAAAGAATATTTCCGCATGTTTCTATCCAAACATTAAATAAAAATTAAATTCCAAAAAAACCTAATATGATATGGCGCGGCGTAAGGGTAAGGCGTGACTTTGGTGCGGCGGAGGCTTCGCCCCGCCACCCCACGTCACACCGGATCTTGTTAAAATTAAATTTAAGTAACTACCTATCAGCACTTCTGTTACTGGAGATTGATAGCGTTCGGTGATAACATACAGTGCCTTCTATTCTATCATACAATAGTAGTCGATTGTCACGTTACGTTTATATCCCTGTCACATGTCTCTGTATTATCGTCTGCTATAACAGCTATTGAAATTCTGTCAAAAAGTAACCAGAACTCCGTTTGATCAAATGCCTGAATCGATTGCAGCCAAATTTTCAGAATAGATGTAAAAAATTGTAAGCTACCGATTACTGCCATTGAAATGCAATAAAATTGTTGATTACAATCAATAATTGCCAAAAACTAGTGCATCCATCTATGTAGTGTTACGAGAACTGAGGGTGCCCATGTAAACCATACTGCAAACGAAACTTTGACCAGTAACCCTTCGGGTAATTTCGTGAGTTCTTAATCTCCTGGCCATATTTTTGAGTTGTTCTACTGCCGGCAATCTCCTGCTCACGGTGTCAGTCATTTTATTTTTTTCTCGTACGCTGTAATATTTTGTCACAAGTGACATTGGCCCAGCCACCAACATGAGTAAGGGCGACGGTGGCGATATCTCTGGGGCAGAATCGTCAACCCAGCCAAAACGCAACTGTATCTTCTGTCAAAAGCCATACAACGGGAAAAAAGATTCTAAATATTGTAGCAAGCCATGCTTTCAAGACTCCCAGAAGGCCCACAGCAAGAATGCCTCCCTCATCAACAGCATTATTCAAGCATCTTCCCAGCCGTCTATAGAAACTGAGACATTATCCACCCCAAAATCTGTCACCAAGTCAAAACGCCAGCTGTCAGCTAACTCCAGCATCGACGAGTCTATGTCTGACTCCAAGAAAACTCGTTACGAGGATCTCTCCAGCTTCACTGAAGATCCTGAGTGCTCCATCTTGACTCACTCTCCAAAGAAGCCGTCAGCTCTAAACTCCGTGCTGCTCTCGACCTTGCAAAGGCTCAACACGACCACATCGCCAAGCTGGAAGCTGAGTTGATTCACGTCAAACTAGCCTACGCGGACTCGATGACCCTACAATACATGAATCAGCAATCCTCATCTTCTAATCCGCCATCTTCCAGTGATACTCCACTGCCGTCCACATCGACTTACTCTCAAGCCGTAAAAGGCCAACAAGCACCCGTTCTCGTTGCCAGCTACGCCACATCTGCAAAGCCTGCTGATCGCATGTCTCTCGCCAGCATGGAGGAGCTGCTTGGTTCCAGTGGTGGTGGCCCTGTTTCTGCCTCTGTCAGACAAAAAGACAACAACATCATCGTCCGATTAGCTGATCCAGCTGACCTCGATCGAGCCAAAACCATCTTGGAATCCAAAGCCGGGCCAGACAGTATCAATGTTTTTAACTCTGATTCACGTCCATCTAAATTTTTCCCGGCTGTTGCCCTTTTTGTCAATCTTAGCTACCTACCCAGCCTTAAGGAAGAGTTGATCTTAAGGAATCGTGGCCTGAAAGGAAAAATTGAGTCTGTGTCCCAACTGTTCGCAAAATCCGACTCCCAAAAAGGGCACGTAAAAACTATGTTCAACTGCAAGGTAGCCAGAGATCTCGCTCTGGCTGAAGCTGAACTTGATTTTTTTAAATACTACTGCTCGCATTGTTGAAATTCTTTTAGACCGTGAGGTTCGTCGCTGTTTTAAATGCCAAGGTTATGGTCACGTTCAGGCCTCCTGCCGCGCCTCTAACCCAAGCTGTGGTAAATGCGCAGGCGCACACCTTACTCGCGATTGTAATTCTCTGAACAGAAAATGTATTAATTGTGGTGGTGCCCACCAATCTGGAGATCGGTTTTGTCCCACCCAAATGAAAGCGGTGGCGAGGTACAGGGCCAAAATGGAGAAAAGCTAATGCGTGTGTCTCCTAGTTCAACAAACAGTCTGTTTCGGTGCTTACAGGTGAATCTCCGCCACTCAAGGGTTGCCTCGTCTTCTCTCGCCCAAATCATTGTCGAAAACGTGTTAGACATTGTTCTGATTCAAGAACCATTCGCCAAAAGCCACCAGACTCCCTCTAATATCAATATTTCACCAGGCTATGTTGCATTCCACTGTCTCTCGCAAGAGCATGCCTACGGTGCTGCGATTTTAGTTAAGCTTTCTCTTGCCAAGTCTTGTCGGGCAATCGATCGAAGTCGCTCTAACCATATCGCTGCAGTGGACTTACATTCTGCTCATGGCACCTTTCGTTTCCTTTCCACTTATCTTCGTCCCTCCATTAAAAACATTGCCGATCAGTTCAGCACTGATCTCAGCTGCCTTTTCATTAAACTGTCCATCGTCTTAGTCGACTCTAATGCTTTAAGCAAGGTTTGGAACAGCAAGCTCACTAATAATAGAGGATCAGAACTTGAATTACTCATCGCTAATCATTTCCTTCGTGTTCTCAATCGACAACTGGATGATCTTGACTTTATTCCTGCTGGCACCTTATTCCTTGACATCTCACTAGCCGGGAGCGCTATTACCTGCACACGCTGGTTCTATCCTACCATTCCGTCCTTCTCTGATCACCCATACATATACTTTGAAATCAATCGCTCCCCCTCATCTGCTTGCGGCACTGCTCAAGCTCAATCTCGAGCTTCAAATGCTACTACCCACATCTCTCGTATTTGCCTTGATAAATTTCGCTTAAAAGTCGCAGATGCTGTGAAGAATCTTTTATTGCAAACTAATCCGACTACCTCTACTATCGATGAAATGATCGTAAAACTCTCTGCTCTCATTTCCTCTGCTGCCAAAAGCTCTAAAGACCTTACCTACATCCCTGTCTCCTCTCGTAGCACGCCTTGGTGGACAAAGGAACTTTGGGTACTTCGTCACAAATCCCGACAGGCTTTTACATTATGGTCGGTCCAACGAACAGAATCTAACAGGCAGGCGTTCAAAGCTCACAAAGCTACCTATCAGAGGGAAATTCGCAACGCTAAACTCTCGTCTTGGAACAAGCTATGTGACTCCCAGCCTAGCAGTAGTGACCTTTTCTCTGCCCTAAAGACCAAATCAGGCAAATCATCAAACGTCAGCCTTCCATCTTCTATTTCATTTGACGGCTCGGTCTCCTCCAACCCTACAGACATACTAAAGCAGTGTGCAGAACATTTTTCCCCTCCCCCACTCCATCTACGCAGGCACACGCACAGGCCGAAGTTTTTGCGGCCTCCTTCTCACAATCATCCACGACATTCTGTGTACCATCCAACTCTCCTCCAATCTCGCATGAGGAGCTTTCTAATGCTATCGCCTCTCTGAATCTCAAATCTGCTCCTGGAGCCGATGGCCTTTCCACTGCTATCATATGTACAATCTCTAATCAAATAATTGTTCAGCTTTTATTCATCATGAATGCATGTTACTCTCTTTCTCACTTTCCTAGCTGTTGGAAGGTTGTTAAGGTGACCATAATCGGTAAACCTAACAAACCCGCTTACGACACTCTGAATAGCTTTCGACCAATTAGCCTTGTCAACACATTTGCTAAGATCCTTGAAAAGCTCATTTTAAATATACTTCTTTGACATGCGTCGATCTCCCAGTGGTTGAGTCCGAACCAACATGGGTTCACTCAAGGCAGATCAACTGAAACGGCTGCGCACTCCTTGATTTCTTTTTGTGACGAAGGCAGAGACGCTAAATGTGTCACAGCATGTGTATTTCTCGATATTAAAAGTGCATTCAACGCTGCTTGGCATTCTGCTATTATCTCTGCGCTTGCTGTCCGCAACTGCCCAAGATATTTGGTCCGGCTAGTCTTTGAATTTCTCTCCAACCGCACGGCAATCCTCTCGCTTGAAGGTTCGTCCTCCTCCTTTCACGTTGATCTTGGCTGTCCTCAAGGTGGGGTCCTCTCTCCATTTCTGTAGTCGGTTCTTGTTGATTATGTCCTGCGCCTCAAGTTCATTTCCGTACTGGATTCTTGGCTACGCTGTCGACCTGACTGTGGCCACATATCATAAAGACCCTAGCATAGCCACCCGAAATTTGCAGACCATGTGTGACGAGGTGTCAACTGGTGTCTAACCAGCAAACTCTCCCTCAATGCAATAAAAACGGTGTTTATGATTATGTGCAAGAGACTTTTTGACTGGTCTCACCTCAGCATCTCTATAAATGGCATGCTTATCCCCCCATCGGTAGAGACACTCTTTCTGGGTCTAACTATTGACTGTCGCCTCAAATGGAACTCGCACATTGCCAACAAAATTGCTTCAGCTAAACGTGCGTTCTTTTCACTGAGATCCGGTCTGAAATCCACCTGGGGCTATGAAAAAAAGCGTCTAAAATTTCTTTATCACTCTGCGATTGAGCCTATCTTGCTTTACGGCTGCTCCGTCTGGGCCCCTTTTCTTAACACTAAAAAAGGCGTTAAGCAGGTACGCACCTTCCAGCGCTCTATTACGCTTTCATTGGCCAGCTCTTTCAAGACTGTCTCCGCGGAGGCATGTTTTATTCTAACAAATATCCTTTCGATTGATTTACGTATACAAGAGATCACTCATCTCCGATTTAGCTCCAGATGTACTGGATGCTTTTCTGCGCTTTTACTAAAGTGGCTTACGGGCAAACTTTTACCCTTTTCTCCGCTGCTCAAATGTGACTCTAACCGCCGCCACTTTAATCTCTAGTGAACTCCATGGGCCCCTCCTTTAAATCCGACACTATCAAGCGAAGTTTACACATTACTCTCAACTAAGGATTCTGTTCTAAGAATTTTTGTTGCTAGCTCTCGGTGTGGCGACTCCTTCAACTGTTGCATTATCTCCACGTCATAATAACGTTATGAAAGTAACCAATGGCCCACTTTCGGCTGACAGCTTGCACCATGCCAGTCAACTCACTATCATTCACGCTATGATCCAGGCCAGCCATGTTGTTGAGAGCGGGTGGCAGGTTGAAATCTTTGCCCAGCACATTTCTTCTTTTGCGTTTGCTCGCTACGGTCCTCACCTCTCTGAGGTTGAGCGGCTTTGTGTCGACGCCACTGCCCGCTACCGAGAGAATTTACGCCTCGTCGTCTGCCGGCCCTCCTCTGCTGAGGGCATCCAACTTGCATTAGCCGGTTGCGACATTCCTGGCTCAGGCCTGAATGTCCTCCCACAACTTCTTATCTCCAAAACTGCTTATCGTCACTCAATCGGTAAGCTAGTGCGCGATGCATGGCAGACAGAATGGCAGGCTTGCTACAATGGTCAATTAACTAGAGAATTTTTCCCCACGGTCCAATCAGCAACTGTGCTTCACCCAAACCAACTCACTCGCCAGGTCGCTCAAATCCTCTCTGGCCATTCTTTCCTCAAAGAACATCAGTTTCGCTTCAATTTTTCCACTTCTCCAAAGTGTGATTGTGGGGCCGGTTCAGAGTCAGTCTCTCATTTTTTATTTCACTGCCCTCTCTTCTCTACACAACGCCTTGTATTTCTTACGTCTTGTTCCTCTGAGGATGGTCACTGGCCTAGACCTCTAGCCTCTATACCAGCTCATCCCAACATCTGGAAAGCGTTCATTGCTTTCATCCGCTCAACCAAACGTCTGCGATGGTATAGCTCATGTTGGAAACGAAAGACGTCCCCAACGGCCGACGACGAGATCCGGCCGAACAACCAGGATTCCGGCCCATTTAAGGGAATACAATCTTCGGGGCCCCCGATAGGTGGCCCCTTGTCACCCGCTTGATTGTTGTATACTTCTTTGTGCCCCTTCCCCCCCCCCCTGGTGTCAATGAAATATTCTGGAGGGGGTCGGGCCTGTCTGTCTTAATCTATCTATCAAACCAGTCAGTCTCAATACAATCAGCGTAACAATCTCTAAACTTGTGTCATCATCTTTAATCTTTTCAACTAAATTCGGTAAGGTAATTTAAGACACGCTTCCCTTCCGAACATGGTCCTTCGAACCTTATTTTATTGAACCAATTTTTTTTTTGAAACTGATTGAAACGAGAACGCTTCTCGGCAAAGCGTTCGGGTCTCTTTGGTAACAAAAGACCCACTGACTCTCTATCAACTAAAACTGTGCTTCTCTATCAAAATGCCAATCAATTTAGTTAAGTGTATATGTGTGTGTGATTTTCGACTATTCGTCTAGCCGTCATCGCACTTTTTTTGAGAAACCGCGTGGCGGCCTGAGGCGTCAGAAAATCTGAGCGCCTCACACACACACACACACTCAACTGTAAAATCATTCTCATTCCCATTTTTTGATTTTCTTAAAAGTAAAAGCAATTGACGTCCCTTTCTTCTCTCTCTCTCCCCCTAATATCAACTTAAACTAAATTTAGAAAGTAGAAAATTAATTAATTCTCCCATCTCTTCTTGCATTAATATTTTTCCTTTTTTTTCTCTCTCTGTTATTCCCACATCTCATTTTTCACAATTTAACCTTTTCTTCTTTTCTCTCAACGCTCCACTTTAGTGGAGCTCCAAGGCCTCCTCCTTTTCTTAATCAAAATTAGGCCCGAACAAAAAAGAAAGCGGCATTTGGCCCGCCTGAGAGGAGAAATTGCTTCATGGACGGGCCCAATCAGAGAGCCTCTCCATAAAAACACGAGGGAAGGTCGACGCGAGGAATACCGAAACCGGCCGATCGTCCCGTGCGCCGGCCGATCGTCCCGTGCGCCGTCCCATCTAACGACCCTGTCATCCCGGCCCCATCACGGGAACAAGAGGCAATCAATCTACGCTGGGCCTTGGCTCTATTAGACGCAGCTGCCCCTCCTCCAAGAGCTTACTTCCCGACGCCGGCTGAGAGAGCCGAATTTGCCAGACAAATTTCGGCACAACCCGTCCAAGACTTCCGGATCACCAGGGGACTGTTTCACGGCCCCAAACAACATCAACCGATCGCGCCAGTCCAGGCAGCCGCCGAAGTAGAAGAAGAGGGAGAAGTTGGCGCAGAAGAGAAAAGAGAAGAAGATGCATTTGGAGGTGAGGACAGCGAGGAGGACGAGACTCTGCAGATTCTCTACGAGAGCCTGTCACTCGAAGAGCCGACACAAGCCCCCATCCCGCCACCACCTAAACAAACAGAGCCAACACGGCAAGGCCGATCAAGAGGGAGGGGGCTTCTGATGTACTCGCCAGAGAGTCTCAGAGAGAGCTTCAGAGAGAGCCCCAGAGAACGATCCAAATCCAGGATCGCCTGGATTCGAAGACTGGAGGAACAACAAAAAGAAAATTAATTTCACATCACTGTTCCAACCACATCACTGTATTCTAGGAATGTCGTCTTGTCGTCGATAAATACAGGATGTGCCTTTCTTCCATTAATTTATTGTAACATTTTCAATCTTCAAAAAAAAAACCTTCTTACATCCAACGGGAGATAAGCAAAAGCTGACCTCCATAACAAAAACTTTTCCTTTCCTCTCAGCAAACAGGAACACAGCATTCCAAAGGTGATTAGGTGAACGAGGGTCGAGCCAAAACTTAGCCGACCCACCGCTCGTCACGCCATCTACTGAGAGGAAGGAGAGACGAAAAACTTTCACTCCCAACAACACCGGCAGAGGCGCTGCAGTCAAACTTGAAGCAGCCAGTTCCGACAACTAATTGCTGCCATTCCGGCAGCAGCTGCACCAGGAGCGCCAGCAGCTCCAGCCGCAGTTACGTCGACCAAGCTCCCAAAACGTCAAATCAAGCCGTTCAAAGGGGACGTGCTTGAATGGACGGCCTTCTGGGAAGGTTACAACGCAGCCGTCCATGAATCGGCCTTTCCGGCGGTTCAAAAATTTGGATATCTTAAATACTACTTGAAAGGTGAAGCACAGCTGTGCGTGGAGAATCTGGAGCTGACAGACGCAAACTACACCGTTGCAGTGAATCTCCTGAAGGCGATGTACGGCAAAACGGACGTTCTGATTGAGGCCCACACCCAGAAATTGGACACTCTGCAAACATTGAGAGACGTAGCTGATACCGCGGCACTTAGGTGCTTCCAACTGACTATCCAGTCACATATCAACGCGTTGGAGACACTTGGAGTTGCAAGAGCGAGCCACGGATGTCTCCTTGGATCAAGAATTTTACGCTCGATCCCACTCAAACTTCAAGCAAAGTGGGCCGAATCAGCAACAAACAAGGTAACAGACATTGATCAAGTTCTAAAGTTTATCGAAGAGCAAGTTGAAGCTGCAGAGCGACTCAGCCATCTAAGAGCTACAACACCAAAGCCGGCCCAAAATTCTCAACAGCCGACCAAAGCAACACCACCGACAACACCAACAGCTTCTCAGCTCGGAGTCAGCAGCAAGCCGACTCCACAATCAAAACATTCAAGCAAAACAAGAAGAAATGGCAGTCCACCACCAAGGAGAGAAGCGACAGCATCATCTCCAAAAAAGCCAATGCTGCCGTGCGTGTTCTGCAAGGAGATGCATTGGGCTATAAATTGCCCAATGGAGCTGAAAGAAAAAAAGGCAGCCATCACCATCGAAAGAAGATGCTCTAACTGTTTTGGTCAACACGAGACCACTGTTTGTTTTAATCCACACAGGTGCCAGCGATGCCGAGCCAAGCACCACACATCTTTGTGCGCCGAGAAAGATACCAGATTCGGATCCTCAACTATAATTCCAAGCAAACCGGCCGCTGGGAGCAGCTCAACAACAGCGTGCGCAAGCTTCTTTGGTGAAGTTATTCTAAAAACAGCAACCGTTTACATTACAGGCCCAAATGGAAAACAGATCCGAGCAATTCTCTTCCTCGACGATGGCAGCCATAGAACATGGATTAAAAAGCAGATTTCGAAAGAACTTCAACTGAAGATCATCCAGGTGGAGCAGATCGCGACCAGGGCCTTCCGCCAGACAGTGACCCCTCCAGCAGAAACTCACAACGTGGTCAAGATGACTTCTGCGGGGCACCTGGCCAGGAACCCCAACGGTGCGTATTGAAGCTTTAGAAGCAACCGACAAAGTTGGAAGCACCGGCCCGTACCAAACTACAGAATTTAAAAGAAAGCTGTGGCTGGAGAATGAAAATTTGGCAGACGACCGCTTGGAACGTGAAGGTGGAGACGAGGACGTTGGGATTCTTGTTGGAATGGACCAAATGTTTAACATCATGTTCAACGAGCCAGCAACCACCAGCCCGTGCGGACTCAGAGCCTACACTTCAAAACTAGGAAAAGTCATCGGTGGTCCATCACAAGAAAAAACATCGAAACAAAGTCAAACAATTGTCAGTCAACTACTAATCAATTCAAATTGATCTATACCACAGATCACCTCACAGCCATCGAAATTTTTCAACAGCATCCAACCAGACCAGTCGGAAAGCAGGGAGACAGGAAACTCCAGTCTCCTTCCACTAACAGAAAATTCTGAACAAATCTGCTTTTTCGACACGACAAAAGAAAAAAAAAAGGTTTGAAATGGAGAAATTAAATTTTGATCTCTCGTTATTTTTGCGTCTAGAGAATTTCGCAAATTTGGACGACTGTGTTGCTATAGAGAAGAACGATCAATTCCGCTCCTTCTGCGAAGAAATCACGCGATTTGACGACGGCAGATACTGCACGCCAATTCCATGGACGACTGCCAGATGGAGACTGGAAATAAACCACCAGATGGCAGCAGGAAGACTGTGGGGCATGCTGACCAAGCTACGCAAATCTCCAGTCGACTTGGCCAGCTACATCAAAGAAATCAACCAACTAATAGCAAACGGATTTGTAGAAGAGGCTGATTTCAATTACGACGGCCTCCACACTTATCTACCGCATCATCCAGTCTACCGAACAGACAAGGCCACCACAAAAATTCGACCAGTTTTCGACGGCACCGCAAGATCCAAATATGGGCCGAGCCTCAACGATGTTTTGGAGACCGGACCAAATCTCAATCCTGATCTCCTCTCGGTCTTAATGCGCTTCCGGATGAACCGGATCGCCTGGATTGCGGATATTGAAAAAGCATCCCTCAACATCGCGCTGCAGCCCGAAGACGCCGAAGCGGTCAGATTTTTATGGCCGAGGGAGCCGGAAAATCCCAGCTCCGATTTCATCGCATGCAAATGGAAAAGAGTTCCATTTGGGCTAAGTTCAAGTCCATTCCTTTTAAGAGTCACCATTAATAAGCATTTGCTCTCAGTCAAACCTAGATTTCCAAAGACAGTCGAACAAAGAGAAGAGCAACTTTACGTGGATGACTACCTTGGAGGAGCAGACAACGTGCCAACAGCCATTACCACGATGGGAGAGACCGTCACGTTATTTTCAGAGGCCCAACTCAACATGAGGAGCTGGGCAACAAACAACAATCAGCTCCGTGACTTTCTCACCGAAAAAGAAATGTCGAATCAGATTGTCGGAATCCTTTCACCCACAATAGATGGCCAGCAAAATGCACTGGGTCTTAGATGGGACACGAGCTCCGATTCATTTAAATTTGACCCTACATCTATAATGGAAGCAGCCGTGGAGATCACCAAGAGAAAAATTCTGAGCATCTCAGCAAGAATATTCGACCCAATTGGTTTTCTAGCTCCTACAGTCTTACTTTTAAAAATAATCTATCAAAAACTTTGGGAAGGAGACATAGGTTGGGACGATGACGCCACACCCGAAGTGAAGAACACCTGGAGCAGCATCATGAAAGGCCTGAAGGATCTACATCATTTGGAGATCCCACGATGGATTGGATATTCAAAAACTTTCATCGTCTCCGCAGAAATTCATGTGTTCGGTGATGCATCAGAAGCAGCCTACGGAGAAGTAGCCTACGCACGGCTCCAACTGGAGAACGGAATTCCTTACACCATCCTCCTAGCCAGCAAAATGAGAGTGGCGCCTCTTCCAAAAAAGAAAGTAACGTTACCCAGACTCGAACTACTAAGCTCTTTGTTAGCAATTCGTTTAGGAGAGAAAATTCGAACCTCCCTTCACACCGAATCATGGAAAACGACTTACTGGACAGACTCCCTCGTCACACTCGGATGGATAAGAGGAGATCCCAATCGCTGGAGACCGTTCGTGCGAAACCAAGTGGAAACCATCAGGAAATTTTCCAACGCGGAGTGGTGGAGACATTGCCCCGGATTGTAGAATCCAGCCGATCTCGCTTCGCGGGGAGCGCCAGCGCATGCGCTGGTGGAATCGAAACTTTGGTGGCACGGACCAGCCTGGCTGACAGAAGGAGAAAGCGAATGGCCAAATTCCCCAGAAAACAACTCTAACGAAACTCAAGAGAAAATCGGGTAAGAGGAGACAAAGAAAACGGCGACTGTCTCCTTTGCAGCGGTCGAAACCGCCCAGCCAATTGAATGGTACCTCGACAAAACCTCTACATGGAACAAACTACTTTTCAGATCAGCATGGGTCCTCAGAGGAATCAACCGTATGAATAAAAGAACGCGCGACCCAGGACTCGAACTAAAAGAAATCATCATAGTCGCCGGAAAAGAAATAACATTCGACAAGATAGTCACCGAAGAGCTGAACGAAGCGGAGCTAGCCATCTGCAGACAGCTCCAAGTAGAACGCTATCCCAAAGCTTTCCGGACACTCCAGCTCGGACTGCAGATTCACCCAAAGGAGAAAATCGCATCGCTCCGACCGGTCTGGGACAATCGAGATCGACTCATCCGAGTCACTGGAAGAGTGGCGCTTGCCCTCAGGGATCGAGACATTCAACCACCGATCCTTCTCCCAGCAAACCATCCTGTTGTAACAAGGTTGATAACTAACAAACATGTATTTAATTTACACACAGGAGTCAAAACAACGCTGTCAGAACTAAAAGAAAAATATTGAATCGTGAGAGGGCGCCAACAAGTGAGAAACGTTTGGTTCGCCTGTGTGAAGTGCCAGAAGCTGACTTCACCTCCTTTCCGACAAGTAGCAGCGCCGTTACCAGCCAACCGACTCCGCGATGCCAGGGCATTCGAAATAACCGGAACCGATTTTGCTGGCCCACTGTACTGCAAAAATGCGACTCCGAAAAGGAAATCCAAGTCGGCGCCATCCGTCGAACAAGTCATTCCGGAACCTCCACCAGAAGAAGAGAACCCGGATGCAGCGGAGCTTCCCACCGAAGAAGCTCCCGAAGAAGAAGACGATAGCGACCAACCGGATCCAGCGCAACAAGTCAACAAAAAGCAACCGAAAAGTTACGTGTGCATCTTTACTTGTGCCGTGACGAGAGCGATTCATCTGGAGTTAACCAAAGACATGACGGCTCGCTCCTTTTTATTAGCTTTCCGTCGATTCTCCGCCAGAAGAGGCCCAGTGTCAGTGATGTACAGTGACAATGCCCAAACTTTCCGTTGTGTGTCTCGATATCTTAAAAACATTCGATCCAACCCATCCGTTCACGACCTCCTCGCCATGAGAAGAACCAGCTGGATCTTCTCCGTTAGCCTCGCTCCATGGTGGGGCGGATTTTGGGAGAGAATGGTGAGGATCACGAAAGATTTATTGAGACGATCCAACGGGCGCGCATGTCTCGCGTACGACGAACTGGAAGTGAGTTTAATCGAAACGGAAAGTGTGATTAACGCGAGACCGTTGAACTACATTGGAGAAGCCCTACTAACACAGCGATGTACCATGGATATGACTGCAGCGTACTCCCAAGGATAAGGGAGATACAAACAGCATATCCATGGAATGCTTCATGTTGATCCTTATTTCCCCTTTCCCGCACGTACCATTTGTATGTGCCTTGAATATACCGGTTTGTGTATACACAGTATCCTTAAGTAACATCCATCTTTGGATATGATTTCTGTTAGAAAATAAAAGCTAAAAGTCTCAACCCAGAGTTGAACTACTGACCTTCAGTTCCGTAGCTCACCTCTCTGACCACTAGACCAACTGTTCAAACACTTAAGGAACAAATGTTTGGGAGTAATGGAAATTGAGATATTTTTTAGCTTTTTCGTCCACTGTGTACCTAATATGGTTATACTGTGATGCACATTCTGTGTATGTACCAAATGGTATATCAACAAAATCATACCCCCGGGTATATTACTTTGACGTACAATCAGTATATTAATGAATATACGCTTGGATCGGCGAAAGCGCATCCCGTCATAAACTTGGCAACGTTTTCCCTCCCTCCTTTTCCCCCTCTTAAATGTCAGTTAATGTCGTCTGTAAAGCACGTTGAATTCTGGGCTTTCACTCTTTCTCTCTCGTGTTAAACTGATTTGTTCGTGATTGCCCAAAGTCCATTTACTGGGTTTAAGGACCCGCGTGTGTGTGTGTGTCACTCTTCTTATTCTAAGGTATTTCGATCATGAATTTATGTTGTATTTCCCTACTAATTCTGTGTCGTATGTTTCTTCAGAGACGTCACTCGAGTTGTATCAAGTGTGTGACGATATATCCGGCATTTGTGTGTCATAGGACACTAATTGGTATGTGTTAATAATGAATTCATGTCAATCACCTTAATTATAATGTATGTTCCCTCCCAGGCCTATTCACCTCTGGGTGTTGACCCTGTGTACGAGTGATTCTCACCTTGTGTGTAGCCTGTCTTCACAGGTAGCTAAATCTTTACTCGCTCTCTCTCTGATTATGTCCCTAACCTTATTTTATTCCTTCTCAGGAACCACCACTTCCATTATCATAAGTACACCGTGTTCATTTATATGAGCACAAGTCAAGTCGAACACAATACAAGAGATTTTGCTCTTACGAGCCAGCTTCAGGTTTTCATTAAGTGGAAACATTTGGTCCTTCGAACCGGAGCTATCTCCACGTCAAGCAAGATTCTTCTTGCATCCTACTTGTTTCATCGAGATCCTTCTCACTATCCAGGCAGTTTAACGTTGATTGCTCTTTCCGAGCCCTAAACCTGCCGTCAATTCGTCGAGACTCTTCTCATCTTCAGCTCCATTCCGAATTTCTGGTCGGTCACAGCTGATTCCAGATTCTTCTCCTCACCGAGGTGGTTTAGCCGTCGAGATTCTTCTCACTCTACACACCCTAGACCAGCCGACTAGACATCGAGACTCCTTTCATCATTCAGCTTCGTTTTAGGCAAGCTTATTCTTTGATCTCGTGCTGTACTACACTTCATCACTCGTTATCGAGCCCGAATCCGGTTGATTGTCATCTACCTTCGAATTGATCACTGCCTTCCGAGCCACTCATCTTCCGTTGGGGAGACCATTGCCAGCCATCTCAAGGTTGAGATTCTTCTTCCACCAAACCTCGTCCATCGACGTCTTCCACTATGGACGATGCAGCTTTTATCGCGTTGAAGAAGAAGAGGACAACATTACGGCAGCAAGTCACGAGGGCCACCAGCAGCTTAACAACAATAGTCAACTCATCAGGTTCACGGAGAAACGCGAAAGCACTGATAGTGCATCTCAATGATCTCATTCTCCGAACTTCAGTCCTACAGACCGAAATTACAGCAATTGAAGAAGATGAAGACGAAGCTGAGCGTCAAGATAGCACACATCTCACCTACGTGGGCAAATGCGACGAGGCCATTGCGGCAGCCCGGGCTTATCTGACAAGCCGTGAAGGAGAAGAGGCATCGGTAGTAAACCCGCACGACGGTCTGCCCGTCCCAAATCCGCCCCTTATTCCCATAACACCGTCGGAAGCCGGCCGGCGCAACCAAGCGCAACAAGAAGCCACCCAGCGTGAGCAAGCTCACAAGGAAGAGGTCGCTGCAGCCGAAAGGAAATGTGAAGAAATTAGAATGCGAGCCCAAGCCCTTTGGGAAGAAGCCGAAGCTGCTCAAGCGGCTCTCAATCAGTTGAATATCCGTCAACCAGATCAAGATCACTACTCGTCCGTTAGTCAACAGCTAGAGAAACGGTCTCCAGCAGCAGAAGAATGGCTGAACAAGCAGCGAAACCTGAACGACAATCAAGACGCCCCGGACGACTGGATCGATCTCTACAACAATGGACGTTTACTTCCGGTCCATAGCAAGTTCTCTTCCCGTTCCGCCGTCTCTGCAGAATTGGACGTTTATACTGGAAAGGCCATCGAGTGGTTCGGCTGGATTGACCTTTTTCGTGCGTTAGTACATGACACGCCGAAAACCCCTGGAGAAAAATTGGCGCTGCTGAAACATTACCTCAAGGGCGAATGTTTGGATGTTGTCTACGGCCTGGGTGGCGGCGAATCGGCCTACAAGCAGGCGCTGGTACGGCTGAAGGAGACGTTTGGAAGACGAGACGTTATGCGGGCCGCCCACATCCAGGCCATTGAGCGCCTAGAATTCAAGAATGAACCGAGAGTGTTCAAACGTTTTGCCGAAAGAGTACGGACTCATCTCTTCGACCTCAGCAGGATTGGAGAAGCGTCATCAGCCGATATCATCGAGAAAGTATGCTTCAGGCTCAATCAGCAAGATCGACTCGATTGGAATGCAGGACGACGTGGCCGTTTGGAATTTCGTAGCCTCAACGATTTCGGCACTTGGATTTGTGAGCGAGCATCGGATTATCTGAACGCCTACAGCATAGCAGCGGATCAAGTTGATGCCGACGGTCCAGCAACATCAAGAGGAAACTTCCCACGTCGAGCCAATACGCATTATTCATCCGTGGATACGTCCGAAGGAGCAGGAGCTGTTTCAACTAAGAAGCCGTTCTGTTATAAGTGCGAGAAGGAGCATTGGCTTCAAGAATGTGAAAGTTTCAAGGCTCTCTCAGTGGAGGAGCGGATCAATTTCTGTATTTTGCATCGGCTGTGTTTTAGCTGTTTTAGCTGCCGACACCCAGTGCAAGATTGTCGAACCAAGTGGCGATGCAGACAACCCGAATGCAGATATTTTCATCATATTCTGCTGCATGAAGGCGCGATGCCGGCAGAGAAAGAAGCCCGTCCTTCAATCGTTCGGATTATTGGCCATCAGAGAGTGACATTGGGGATGCTGAAACTCAGCGTGCAATCTGCGGATGGTAACTGGGTGCTCGCCAATATTATCGCCGATGAAGGCAGTGACACCACCTTGATTAGGACGACCTTCGCGACCCGTTTAAAGCTGCAAGGACTGCCGCAGGTGTTGAAGGTGGATGGTGTCGGCGGAGTCATCGACCGATACCAGTCCGAACGAGTCCAGTTCCAGTTACGCGCCGAATCTGGCGAAATCTTTAAGATGGAAGGTTCAACAATGAAGATGGTCGCCAGCCCAACTCCGATCACGGACTGGAGTAAGGAAAAACAGAATTGGCCGCATCTCCGCGACCTCCCGGTCGGAGTAGTGGGAGGAAAGTTGGATCTTCTCGTAGGTATAGACTATCTGCATCTTTTGTTGCCGCGCGAGACCAGAGAAGGACACGATTATGAGCCAATCGCCTACAAAACAAGACTTGGTTGGATCGTGCGAGGAGTTACCAATCGAAGCCATCAGGTCACATCCATTCGTAGCTGCACGATCGCTGGCCAGACCCTCCTGGATAATTTGACAGCGGAAGTTCGTCGTCTCTGTCACACCGAGGCGTTTGGGACCGAATTCAACGCCGGATGTGTATCAGCCGACGACCGCCGAGCTCTAGTGATGGCAAAGGAGAAGACCTGGAGGTTGTTCGTCGGATACGAGGTGCCAATCATCTGGAAAGAAGGGGAGCCGGACCTCGTGAATAATCGACTCATGACCGCCAATCGCTTCCAGAGCCTTCTCAGGAGGATCCAGCGCAAGCCGAATTTAGAAAGAGATTATGAAGTGACGATGGAGCGATTGTCTTTTGGTGCCAGCTGCTCCCATTTGGTGTTTGTGCTCAACTTATTCCGGAACAACTGGAGTCTTCCGGCGAAGACGGAACTACGTCTATTGGAATCCAGCTCGGCCGGCGAGCCGGCCTCGGGGGAGGATGGATCGGCGAAAGCGCATCCCGTCATAAACTTGGCAACGTTTTCCCTCCCTCCTTTTCCCCCTCTTAAATGTCAGTTAATGTCGTCTGTAAAGCACGTTGAATTCTGGGCTTTCACTCTTTCTCTCTCGTGTTAAACTGATTTGTTCGTGATTGCCCAAAGTCCATTTACTGGGTTTAAGGACCCGCGTGTGTGTGTGTGTCACTCTTCTTATTCTAAGGTATTTCGATCATGAATTTATGTTGTATTTCCCTACTAATTCTGTGTCGTATGTTTCTTCAGAGACGTCACTCGAGTTGTATCAAGTGTGTGACGATATATCCGGCATTTGTGTGTCATAGGACACTAATTGGTATGTGTTAATAATGAATTCATGTCAATCACCTTAATTATAATGTATGTTCCCTCCCAGGCCTATTCACCTCTGGGTGTTGACCCTGTGTACGAGTGATTCTCACCTTGTGTGTAGCCTGTCTTCACAGGTAGCTAAATCTTTACTCGCTCTCTCTCTGATTATGTCCCTAACCTTATTTTATTCCTTCTCAGGAACCACCACTTCCATTATCATAAGTACACCGTGTTCATTTATATGAGCACAAGTCAAGTCGAACACAATACAAGAGATTTTGCTCTTACGAGCCAGCTTCAGGTTTTCATTAAGTGGAAACAACGCTGGTGGATCTACGATGAATATTCTTTATTTGATCCCATCCTAGATCCAAATAAATTTATACCTACGCTATACTACCGCCCCCCAATTGCGACCTGGATCTATTCATCCCATATTTACCTACATCTTACATAAAGTGGATGGGCCGTGTTAGTAGGGAGGAGCGGATGATCCGCTCCCGATCACTTCGAATCAGTTTCTCAACAATCGTCGTTCAACTTGTGCTACGCCGGAGCCAGCAGTCAATCTATTGGCTCCCGGTTCAACAAGTGAACTACTCAAGAAAATGGATCAGAACAGGCGTGATTACGTCAGTGACTTGTGCTCGCGGTTCGTCTCCGATTACCTGATGCAGCTGGATAATTTTCACGCAAAAGGAGCGTCGGGCAGGAAAATCCGCGTCGGAGAAGTTGTCGTAATTCACGACAAACTTTCTAAGCGGCTCATGTGGGAGACGGGAGTAGTTAAAGAATTACTCCCCAGCTGCGACGGCCTAGTCTGATCCGCGATAGTCAAATTCCCAAACGGTAAATTATTAACCCGAGCCATTCAATGTTTATATCCCGTAGAACTGAGAGAAGATCAACCGGAAGATGTGGAGATCGCAGACGGTGCATTGAATCCGGAGCCAGCTGAAGCAACTGCTCCGCAATTTCCAAATCCACCCGATCCGGCTCCACTCCCATTGCTCCCGATCGATCCAGCTGACGTCGAAGAAGATGATCATGTGGCCAATCCGGCCGCAACTGACGTCTGCGAGGTCGAGTCCCAAGGCATGGGCTCTGGTGGGGAGTATGTTGGAAACGAAAGACGTCCCCAACGGCCGACGACGAGATCCGGCCGAACAACCAGGATTCCGGCCCATTTAAGGGAATACAATCTTCGGGGCCCCCGATAGGTGGCCCCTTGTCACCCGCTTGATTGTTGTATACTTCTTTGTGCCCCTCCCCCCCCCTGGTGTCAATGAAATATTCTGGAGGGGGTCGGGCCTGTCTGTCTTAATCTATCTATCAAACCAGTCAGTCTCAATACAATCAGCGTAACAATCTCTAAACTTGTGTCATCATCTTTAATCTTTTCAACTCAATTCGGTAAGGTAATTTAAGACACGCTTCCCTTCCGAACAGCTCATAGGCTACCCTATCGATTGGGGCCACCAAGGTTTTGTTTTATAATAATAATCCTTTACATCACTTTTATCGATTAGGCATGTTTTTCATGTCTCGCTGCCTCCATAATTGCTCTAGGCCCTTTGAGCTTCATAGACCGCCTCTGAGCAAATGTGCAGCTAATTATGTCTTGGGTCGCATCTCTCCTCTCTCTTGCTGGCCAAGGGAGAGTGAGTCAGTTTTACCACCCTTCTTTACTCCCTAGCTCCATCTCTATCCTCAGCATGCCACAGATCTTCCCACTGCAACTGTGCGCGATACCCTCTCTGTCTTGGTGGAGGCTGTATCAGTGGCCGTCGGCTGGCGGCCTCGAAGGTCCAACCAAACCGAGTTGGCTCCAGCAAGCCAAACAGAGATCGTGTACGTTCCGCCCTCTCAGTGTGGTGCAGATAGGCCCAGTTTCCCTCATACATATATATATATCTAGTATCCACTCGTGTATGTCACATTCGTTCCATGTATATTGGTTGTTGACTACGGAAAATAAACTCCGGACAATACTCTAACCTCGGAGTACGTCCAGTTAAAGTTTTCCACTTCAAAATTTTTCAAAATTTCTAATGCCTATGGTGGCGACAGTGCAAGTGTGTAGTAAAAAGTACATATTTTGAAGTGGAAAACTTTAGGGTACAGGGAAAGGTTCTCTGAGTTGGTTCTATTGTAAATCATTCTTTATATTCGTATAGAGTGAAGAATTGTGCATCTTTTGGCACAAAGAAAAATATTTTAGCTTTACTTTTAGTATTTTTTGTAAATTTTTGAAAACGCCGTATTTGACACGGCGCATATGGGGGAAAACGGGTGTACCTAATAAACTGAACGATACCGTAGCGCCTTGGGGGTTAATCCTACGACGACTTCATGTGTAGAAAAAATGTAGATCATCATTAGATCTACTCAGGGAAAAAAGGAAAAAAATCTAGCCCAAGCGGTTCAAGAGTTATTGAATTTTTTCTAGGACACGTAGTGCCATAAGAATGCACTGAAAAAAGGGGGGTGTACCTAATAGTTTGGCTGGTACTGTAGGTAAATAGCAAGTAAAATAACAAATGTGAGAATCAAAGAAACTTCGCGCGCCAAAAATCCCTAGCAAGTAACTAGCCAGTTGTAGCCAGTAGATCGTGGTGAGTGCGGGTGGTTGTCTTTTTTTTCATAATGAATTAGGGGGTACGGTACTCATAAGATATTCATAAGATCATGTTAGTTTAAAACTAATATGCTCATGGTGGGGTGGTACTAGCATGTTTCAGAGAAAAAACATGCTAGAGGAAACAGATAAGCAACAGCATGCATGACAGCAGAAAGCTAGAAAGTTACTGCTATATAACTTGCACTAGCTATCATTTTCCTACGGGAAACTACAATGTCCAGTGAAGTCAAAAAACAACAAGTAACTTGCTAGAATGATGACAAATCCTTTAAAAATATTAAACACAAAAATAACCTGTTCTTTCACTTTGTATTATTTAATCGAAAATGAAGCTCCATAAGAGGGCTGTGTTAATTTCAGGCACGTTGTCCCTAATCGAGATTTTCGACCTTTTCCAGACCTCGCAACTCAGCATCCTAACGTTGTCTATTTAACTGTGGGGAGGGGGCGGGGCGATCAGTTACTTATGTAGCGTTGAGAATAACAAGTTGTACCACATTGTACAACGATACACACAAGAATTAAGAATAAAAGTATTTTGCAAACGTTTTTATATTTAAACCCTAGATTAAAACGATTTAATACAATAATAATGTACGAGCTAGTTATCAAAAAGGCACACTCTAATGGACAAGTCGACTCTCATAGACTAGTCGATAAGAATCGACTTTCCTCAGTAGAAAAAGTGACTGTGCGAATTCGTCGCTAAGGATTGACGAGATAGTCTGCGACCAGCCTGAGGCTGATGCCGCTGAGCAATCTTTCCTCAACTCAACGCCTCAACCCCATTATCATAGCCTTCTACAGTTTCGGCCACGGGGCACAGATTCACCCTGGGTGTAAATTTTTTTCAAGCCACCCACCCACCCTCAGCTGCCTATACCTAGGCCACATGCGATGCCATTTTACGAAAGTCACATTTTTAAATTCCTGTTTTCCGCAAAATCACACATAAATGGTCAAGTTTAATTATAACGTGGTGGCCATGGCTTAAAATAAATGAAAAATGAAAATTTTGCGGAAAACAGGAATTTAAAATGTGACTTTCGTAAAATGGCAACGCATGTGACCTAGGTATAGGCAGCTGGTATAGGCGGGTGGGTGGCTCGAACCAAAATTGACAACCAGGGTGAATCAGTGCTCCGTGGCCGTAACTGTAGAAGCATGGCCTACTTAATGGTTAAGGCCTGTAAACTTGAATCCTGCCACATGAAGGCGAGAGGATCTGCAAAATTCCCTATCCTTTCCCCATGCAAGAGCCAATCAGAAGAAAAAACGAGGCTGCAACTTCGCCATCTGGCGTTCGATATTGCTTTCTCGTTAGAATGGTTAGGTAGCCATGTAACTGGCAAGTTTTTTACGGTTTCCTCTAGCAATGATGGATGAGTGGTTAGCGGTGATCACCACCATGTTATAGGTATGGCGTTCAATTGTCGATCGGGAGGAAGCTTTTTTTATTTACAGTTTATAAAAAAGGTTGTGTTTCACGGAGTAATTGATTAGAATAATTTTGCGGAAATTATGCAATGTAGTTCTACCCTATTTAGTCGTTTTCCTAAACAACTGCTATTGAACTTAGTACGAAAAACGCATTGTTATTTACTTTACAACGAGATTTGCATCTTGAAACACCAGATGGCGAAGTTTCAGCCTCGATTTTTTTTCTGATTGGCTCTTGCCCGGGCAAGGATAGGGAATTTGGCCACACCTCTCGCCTTCATGGCAGTAGATACAAGTCTACAGGCCTTAACCATAGAGTAGGCCATGGTAGAAGTCTATGCGGCCTATGCCCATGATGCATTTTACATTGCATATCTCATGTGCAGACGACTTTCACCATTTTTGAGAATCTATTTGTCAGCTATTGTGATTGTTTTGTAGTTTTGCTCTTGAAAACGGGAGTCCCTAATTTGCGCGAAGCGCGCCTGCGCGCGCGCGCACTCTAATTTGCGCGCAATAACGTGCGCGCCTTCCACACTAATGTGCGCGCTTTTCAAAATTGCGCGCGCACAAAATTTCTTATACTCTGCTCGTGTATGAACCTCTCTGAAAATATACACGCACAGAACACTGATGAGAATTTTATTTTCTTACGGCATTCTTTCGCGTGCACATATTAGGCTGAACAACTGTTAATAACGTTATGTTACGGCCTCCAACCTCACTCCTACTTTGCCCAAAAAAACGAAAAGTTGGTTGCCATCAAATGGGCAATTTGTCTTTCCACCTTTCTGTCGAAAATGATAGCCGCCTGCCCTCCAATCTGAACCATTTACATGCAAATTGTAATACTTTTATCCCACTTTTTCAGAAATTAAATTAAAAATCACAATATACCTTCTTTTTTTGATTCATCCTTCGCTTCGTACAAATAAACGAAGTCTCCCTTGGCCTTCACAACTGGTTCACTCAAAAGTGCAAGTGTAGAAATTAATTTAAAGAATTTGTAATTTTCGGACTTTCGCCCGCAATTACGAGTCATCCTGATCAGAAGAAAGCACTTTGAAACTGACTTAGAGTCAAGTCTTTTTTCCAGTAGCCGTAGCCGTAGGCTTTGCAGTTGTGCAATATTTGCTGTAAGCCTTGAGGTTTTCAGAATCAAGGGGCGGGTAACCAAAAATCAGAATCAAGGGACGGGTAGCCAAAATTTTGCGCTGTTACACTTTCCCACGATTTGAATCTATCCGTTGCTGTTCAGAGTTCTGACCAGCAGATTATGTCTCATCAGTATCACCAAATGTTATCATTTCATTAGTCTATGCTATGTCCATATAGTTTAAACAGATCAATTTAAAATAAATCGTGTGTGTGTGTGTGTGTGAATTTTGAAGGCCGATAGCCTACTACACGAGCAGTGTAAAAGAAATAAAAAGTAAACATTATATGCGTTCATTAATTGAAACTATCACAACACAACACTAACCCAATAGATACACAATATACCGTAATCTATGCTTTTTATAACAACTCCCAGTAACGAGAAAAAAAAATATTGAAAATTTTGTACGCGCGCAATTTTGAAAAGCGCGCACATTAGTGTGTAAGGCGCGCACGTTATTGCGCGCAAATTATAGTGCGCGCGCGCGCAGGCGCGCTTCGCGCAAATTAGGGACTCCCCTTGAAAACCACTGAAAGTGAAAACTATTAAATTACAAAATAGTTTAGGAGAACGTTTGTGATTGAAATCTACTATATCGCACTGCATGACAAGTAAACATAAACTGTTTGATTAAATAAGCCTAATCTATTTTAGGTAAAAGTATTTTTTAGATAATAAGTTTTTTTCCTGTTACTTCAATATGTTACCATATGGAATTGAGCTAATATGGAATCTGTTTGTAACTGGGAATGAATAATTATAGGAAATGTAAAGATATATAATCAATTTATTTTACATTTAGATACTTACAGACATGGATGATTGTGAAGCACAAAATGATGAAATTATGGCTTTAAAGAGCATATTAGAAGAGACACAGATTCATGTAAGAAACTCTACAGCATCAGAGATAGTTGGATGCATTTATGTAAAGCCAGATGTGCCAGAAAATTTTATCGTTGAAGCCAATAAAGATGGCAAAATGCAACAGTTTGCTGTACATCACCTTTGTCCCATTGAATTGCATTTTAGCATCCCTGTTAACTACCCAACAGTTAACCCACCTAACTTCACATTAGTTTGTAAATGGCTGAGAAGAGATCAGGTAATATGTTAAAAAATTTGAAAATAATTTTTTGGTTTTCTACTTTTTTTTTTTTATTTGATTGATATCAGCTGTCAAAGCTTTGCCAAAAGCTTGATAACAAATGGGAAGATGAGTCAAAAGGACAGGTGGTATTATTTGAGTGGATGCAGTTCCTGCAATATGAAGCATTACAATTCCTAGAAATACAGAGTTCTTTGGATCTATCATGGTCCTATTTACTGGTTAAACCTACCAGACTATCTTCCAGTTTGTCAGAGCGCCAACACTCCCCTGTTGCTGCCAGTGTACATCGACCTATCATCAAACTAGATTCTAGAGCTGTTTCAGATAACCAATGTGATGGAGATCTTCTAGAAATGTTAAAAGAATATGAAAGGGTAGCTGAACAGTTAATGTTTGTGAAGGCTAGTCATACTTGCAAAGTTTGTTTTGGTGATAAGTTGGGTGTTACTTGTATTCGGTTTCCAAGCTGCAACCATGTGTACTGCAAAGAATGCATGAGGAGCTATTTCGAAATTAAAATTGCGGAAGGTGCAGTTAACGGATTACATTGCCCGGAAGATAAGTGTGCATCCCAAGCTTCCCCTGGACAAGTATATATTTTTTTCTTTTATTTATTCTTTTATTTTCTTCTCTATTTTACTTCAGTTACATTTTCAATTAGGTGAAAGAATTGGTCAGTGCTGATACGTTTGCGCGTTATGATACATTACTCCTTCAATCTACCATAGCTTCAATGACTAATATTACGTATTGTCCGCGACCTCAATGTAAGTTTCGAGCAACTAAATTATAATTTTTTTATTAAGAGACATGTTTTTAAGAAATATAACAGAATGCTCAAATTGCTTAATATAGGCCAATATCCAGTTTCTTATGAGCCAGAGAGCAATCTTGTTTCTTGTCCATATTGCAATTTCCATTTTTGTCTGATGTGTAAGGCAACTTATCATGGTGTTGCTCCATGTAAAATGACTTCAGGTTGGTTCTATAGATACATGGGAAAGCGCGAGTCTTAATTATTTTTGTATCTACGTAGCGGAAAAAATGAAGCTTTTTGACAATTACATCAATGGAGATGACTCAACTAGAGAGAGTATGGAAAAGCGTTACGGGAAGAAACAATTAAAATCCATGGTGAATGATATTCAAGCTGAAACATGGATTGGACAGAACAGTAAGCCATGTCCACATTGTAACGCACCTATTGAGGTAATATGTGACTTGAATACTATATAAAGAATGCACTTCTAATTTAATAACTTAACGTAACTCGCAGAAAAAAGATGGATGTAACAAAATGTCCTGTCCTCGTTGCAATACCTATTTTTGTTGGCTGTGCCTTGCTCAACTCGATCCGAAGTGCCCCTATTTACACTTTTCAAATGCCAGCGCCAGATGTAATCTGTTTGAGGGCTTAGTTGACGATGATGCAGATGAGAATGATTGGATAAATATTAATGGTGATATTGACGATGATTTCAGTGATGATGAAAATTTCGTTAATATGCTGTAGATATGTTGGCAGCAGAAACATTCGTTCCAAGGAACCGCGAAGTTTATACACAATTTTTACACTACTATTATAACCTGGGAGCAACAAACAATACCACAAACACCAATAAAAACTCTCTAAAAGTTAAGCATTTTTATTCGAATGGCTTGATTCCAATATAATGGTCTTGATGCGAATACATGCAACCAACTATACATTATTGAACAGATTTTTCCATCGTTCTTCCCTAGTATCCAAGTCAGAGGTCAGAGGTGCAAACGGTGAAAGTCACAAATTTTCCACAAATCTTAGGAATTTTGGAAAATTTAAAGATAAATTTCAATTTTGAGAGGGGAAATGCAGTTTAGGAGGAATAGCGATTATTTCTGTGAATTAAAAATTTCAAAAGATCTCATATTTTAAGGAAGAAACAACGCAAAAAAAAATGTGACAGGCAGCGCTCCTAGCGGAATTCGTTTTCGACAGTCTTTCCACTTTTGTAACACAGTAACAGTAGTTTGAGTGGTCCAGTGGTCCTATTACTCATATATCGTGTTAATCTTTAATCAGTATCAAGGACACAGCTCGTTACTTCATGTAATTCGTAGACAGCTGCTCTGATTATTAACTTTCCTAAACCAATTTTACGAAGAACGGATTATTACATGGCGCAAGTAATATATACATCCTCGTGTAGATTATAATCAGTTACGTCCATGAATCTGCTATTAATGAGTAGGAATCAAAACAATGACGGATAGTGTTGGTTCTGATCGTCGAAGCGACACATCTGGTCACGGACCTGGTGGTGTTACTCCAATAGCAGGCAGATTAAGGATGGATGCTGTTTGTGTAATTGACCTCAATCAAAGTGAATATCTAAGCCACAGAAAAAAAGCATTTGATGAAGTACGGCAAGCAACTGCTGCAGTAAATGCTAATTGCCATCATGTCCAGGTTTGAAATTTGTGAATTATTTGAAATACTTATTATTATTATTTTGTTTTATATTGGATATTTAGTTTGAAAAGCTTGATTTTGGTGAGACAACTATTCTGGAAACTTTTTACAATGCTGATGTCGCCCTAGTAGATTTATCAAATCAAGTTCAACAAAGTGCCTTATTTTATCACTTGGGTGTGCGAGAAAGTTTTGGCATGAAGGAAAACATCTTACTCTATAATGATAAAGACCCAGGACTTACTCTAATGCTTAAGGTATGTCATAACATAGTTAGGTGACAAAATAACTCAATATTTAATTAATGAGACAGAATTTTTAGTAATAATGAATGAACATTTTTTTTTTAATAATGTTTTTCTCAGAGGTCTTGCAGCAATTACACATTTGTGTCATATCGTACTCTGGAATGTGGCACATGTGTTGAAACTGATCCTTCCACTGCCCGTTTGGGATGTGGAGAGGAATCTGGACCAGAACCAGGGTTCAAAATCCAGTTATCAATTAAGCTGAGAAGACTTCTGCAAGATGTTGAAGTGCAGTCAAAGGCTCATATGAAAGAGAAATTCCTTGCAGATTTAAGAAAGGCTAGAGAAACATGGACTGGTCAAGAATTGATCAGGGCCCTTCAGGGTATGAGGAGGAGGCTTGACGATCCAAATATTCTCTCCGGCGATGTTATTCTCAATATGTTAATATCCTTCAGGTATAAATTGTTAAAGCGTACACAGTGGTTAAGAAAAGCACTGACGAGTTTATTTAACCCCAAAATCTAGAGAGGTGCAAGACTACGATGCAATGGTGACATTATTAGAGGATCTAAAAACGGTACCAAACCGCCGTCATTACACACACACACCAGCAATACGGCATTTGTATGCTTTCGCTCTTAATCGCAGAAATCGAGAAGGAGATCGGGAGAGAGCTTTGGAAGTAATGAAAAAGGCGCTTGAAAAAAAAGAAAATCATGTACCCGATATTCTTTGCCTATGTGGACGTATTTATAAAGATATCTTCGTCGAATCACAACATATTGACATGGATAGTTTGCAGAATGCCATCCACTGGTATAGGAAAGGTCCGTATCCATTTGGTGGTTGTTGTTTTGTTATCCTCTATTTTATTTAGTAATAGTTTTTTTTTATTGCAATTTTTGTAAACTGTCGTTGGATAGCTTTAAGGTAAGTTTAGATTATTGTGTTGCATTAAAAATGTGTTTTATTTATGTTCAATTGATGTGTTACACTTGTAGTACCACGAAAAGTAATGTAGAGAAATTAAATATTTATTTATACATTTTTTTTTTTTTTTTTTTCTAATTTTAGGCTTTGAAGTGCAACCCAATGAGTACGCGGGAATAAATTTGGCTACCTTACTGGTTATCGCGGGGAACGAGTTTTCCAAGTCGGAGGAGTTGCAGCACATTGGTATGGTGCTAAATAATTTGATAGGACGGAAAGGATCCCTGTCATCGTTGAAAGATTATTGGGACGTGGCGACGTTTTTCGAGATCTGTGTTCTGGCCGAAGATTATGGCAAAGCCGTCCAGGCAGCAGAATGCATGTTCAAACTCAAACCTCCGAATTGGCATTTAAAATCCACCATTGGTAACATCACACTGATCAATCGCTTTCGCCATAAAACGGACGAAAGTGCAAGTGCAGCCGGTGAATCAACGCCATCTCCTGAAGAGCAAGTCTTCAATTTCTGGTTAGAATATTTTGTTGAAGCTACGAAGGCTGAAACGGAAGAAACCATTCGATTTCCTATTGTAATCGTGGAACCCACCAAAGTATTCATGCCATCTTATGTCAATGTCCATCTCGGGGCGGAGGAAAAGTCTCTGGAAATCTGGAACATGTGTTTGGACAGTTTATTAGTAAGTTTAATTGTAAACATTTTGTAGCTTTATTTGATTATGTTTTTCTCATCTAAAGGGGAAATGTCGACAAGTCCACCATTGGCTATTTACTGCCGAAATGATCAAAAGTGTGTCGCTTTACAAGCGCGATGAACGGTGTCTCTTCCTTTACGTCCACCAAAACTCAGATGATTTTCAAATGATCTTTCCATCGGCCGCGTGTCGTCAAATGTTTTATGATCTTGTTCTTCAACTCACAGCCGATCTGGGAGAAGCTTTTACAGATCTCGATAGTGACTTGACCCCGGGAGCTATTCGTTATGAATACGAACTCGATGACCAGAGTAGGCGGGTTGTGTTGGGAAAAGGTAATTGAAATTTCAGTCTAGTTGAATTTAAAATTAACTTGAAGCATGTTGAACAGGAACCTACGGCGTGGTGTATGCTGCTCGCGACTTCAATACACAAGTGCGGATTGCTGTCAAAGAAGTACCAGAAAAAGATATCGGCGAAGTGCAACCCCTTCACGAAGAGATTAGACTCCACTCTCAATTGCGCCATAGGAATATCGTCAAATATCTGGGCTCCATCTCTGAAGGGGGATTTTTCAAAATTTTTATGGAGCAAGTTCCAGGAGGCAGTCTATCCGAGCTATTGCGATCAAAATGGGGCCCCTTGAAAGAGAATGAGGCAACTATTGCTTATTATACACGACAGATTCTGCAAGGCTTGAAATACCTTCATGACCAAAAAATCGTGCATCGGGACATCAAAGGCGACAATGTTCTCGTCAATACGTACAGGTATTTTTAAATGTTGTAGGTATCAGTAATACCAATTATTCTGTTACTAATTCCTTTTTATTAAACAAGTGGTGTTGTAAAGATTTCTGATTTTGGAACATCAAAGCGCCTTGCTGGTCTTTGTCTCAGTACGGAAACATTCACAGGAACTCTACAATATATGGCGCCGGAAGTTATCGACAAAGGTCAAAGGGGTTATGGTGCCCCAGCTGACATTTGGTCCCTTGGTTGTACGATAGTTGAAATGGCAACTGGCAAACCTCCGTTCATCGAATTGGGATCACCCGAGGCTGCCATGTTCAAGGTAAAACACCACACGCTCGTCGCCTTGTTTTTACTATCGCAAACCTACAAGAGTTGTCTTATGTTTAGGTCGGCTATTACAAAATGCATCCGGAAATTCCTGTAGAAATGTCTGAAAGAGCCAAGCATTTTATTTTGCGCTGCTTCGAACCCGATCCAGATCGACGAGCAACTGCCGCAGAACTGATGGAGGAAAACTTTTTATCAGAGTTCGTCCTATTTATTATTACACATTCGGTTAAATCAACAGACTGTAGCCTGAAATGTGTCGTTGTTTTTTAGGAAGAAAAAAATGGGTCGACTTCCATCTAACCAAGAATATAGTCGAAGCGTTTCTGTTCCCGTTGGCGATCGGTCCATGCTCCGGACAGAACGTGGTAGTCACTTGCCAAGAATGGCTAGTTCTCCTGAAGAAAAGTATTATTGGCAATAATTGTTAATATCCTTAATCTTTGCTTTCCTTCGTATAATCTCGTCTCATTCTTCGCGATTCATTTGCTTGGTGTGGCATTTTCAGTGGTTTCGCCTACATGACCAAAACAAGTCCGGCCAACACATCCATACATTCGCCAATGTCATCACCCGTCACCATCCCTGCACAATTAAGCTTTACAACCAGGTAATCCACATTTAAGAGCTTGTTTTCCATCTACTTAGATCTCTTCATCAGTCAGGGTTTGAGCAAGAATAACATAACAATACTATTTTGCTTTGGTGGTTGTTTTATTTCTAGCACTGTAATGTCACTGGATGAGGACCCTCTGATATGTGGAAGGCGAAGTTCTGCAAATAGCCATGGGACAAATACTGGCCCATCATCAGGATATTTGAGTCCCTTTCCTCTTAGTCCTGAGGTGGACGGTTGTTCTACCAAAGGCGGAGGCATCCTGGGCGAAGGTGTCGAACTTTCTCCTGAAGATGGGTTTTACACCCTTAAGAAAGATTCGCAGCGAAGACAAACGTTGACGCGTGTCTTATCGCAAGATGGGAAGAAAATTTGTGAAGTTTGGCTTCGTTCCCTGGAAAAAGAAGTAGGACAAACTCCACTCACCGCACCACATTTACTGACATTGATGCGAGGTCTGCGCGACTTCATCCCAGAACAAAACAAGTCAGCCATTGAAGCAGCTATCAGTACCCTTCGGGAAGAAGTTGACTTTGATGTACTATAATACTATACTTATAAACCACCTTGAATTATTAAGTTTGTCTTATCTGGCCGGCAGGCCTTTCCTTTTCAAAAGTGTATACACCGTAGGTATGTGCCTTTGGTATATATCGGGTCAAAGGCAACCATACACTTTTGAAAAGGAAAAAAAAAGGTCTGCCAGCCAGAGTGAATAAAAATTTACTTCTTTGTCCAATATGCCGACAGATTTTTGCGCTCAATCACATCCAGTTAGCTCTGTACCTGTTCCAGGATGCGGTAATGATTGCTATCTTTTTCTATTACCATTCAAATGACTTTGGTTTCACTTTGAACAGTTTATCAGATGCATTTTCGTTCATTTTGCAGGTCAATGCCGTTTTACGAATGCACAGCATCAAACCTCATTGGATGTTTGCGCTTGACAACTTAGTACGTAGCGCAGTGCAAGCAGCTATAACCGTTTTGAGTCCAGAGTTAGGTGCTAACCTAGCCGGTGGGGAATCCAGACGGATTAAAGTATACTATTGGAAAATGTTGTATTCAAACCGGAATAATTTCACATTTGTCTTCATCTCAAGATGGATGATCGAGTTGATGGAGCGGGCGAGGGGAAACCCGTTGGAAACTGGGAGGAAGCGCGTGAAAGAGTCGAAGAAGGATCGACTTCAGGTGTTTCTACCATCAATTCGAACAAATCCCCCAAAGAATCAACGGTTGTCAGTTATTTAAATTTTGCAGTGATTATTTCCTTCTTTTTTTAAAACTAATATCTATATTTAGGAGAATGAACGTTTTCGGGAAGAGCTCAAGAATGCCTTAGAAACTCTGCGGCGCGACAATTTGCGTTTAATGCAGGAATTAGTGGATACTCAGCGCAGTTACCAAGATACCTTACGGACGACTTTGTCGGAACAACAACTACAGAGGCAACTGATACAGCAACTTCTACCGCCAAGGCCGTTGCAAGTTCAGGCAATTCCAAGTATATTTTTTAAATATTATACCTATTTGTCTGGTGACTTTATTAAAATACTTGTTACTTTCTTGGATTAGGTGAAATTGATTCTGCGCTAGTTTCCTGGTTGCAGTCGAATAATGTAGAGGAATGTGACATAGCTTTGTTTACTTCGGAAGGATACATACTTATTGACGTGATAGAATTCTTTACAAGGGAAGACCTTCGACGAATTGGCTTGCGTGGTGGTACCGAATTGCGTCTGTGGAGAGCAATTTTAGAACAACGAGCTCAATCGAATATTGCTTAAATCTATCAATGAGTATAACAAGAAAACCGCACGTTCAGCCGAATCAAACAAAACAAAAAGCGCATAATTATTGTGTAATTAACCTCATAGTCGGCCAATGAAACTACGCTCTTTCTGAAGTTTTTAGTTGTACTATTGTCACCAGTAAACAGAAAAGGATCTGCAGAGCTCTCTGAGTCTCTGCCAACAAGATCTTTTATGTTGTTAGAATTTATATAAAATGTTGTGTTTTTTTGCTTTTACTTGGAATGTTTAAAAGTCATCTTCTATGTGCCATTTCACTCATCCCAAACCTTTCTGCTCCACTTTTACAATTCTTTTCTTTAATTCATGGCAATAATTTTATCTCCCGGTTTGAATAAAGTGCAGCAAATTATATTTACTAGCGTAAATATTTGTGCTTTCTCGTCATTTATAGATGTTTAATTAGCAATTCTGTTTGGGAAATACCAGAAAAAAGAAACGTATATCTACCAATTCACTTGTAGTTAAAGTTACGGTTCTTTTTGTAATACAAACAAAAGCCCGGCGATCTCGACAATTGACGACTGATTGACAAAATGAAAGAAATGAATGTGCATCAATGCATCCACAAATTTGTAAACTAAAAATGAAGACAGCACAGCACAGAAGGTGTTGGTCAGATAAAATCAAGGATCAAATTAAACAGTAGGAGAATCAACGCGCGGCGGTTACGTCTTAATTCCAAGTTGGTTCAAAATTCTTCGTCGTTGGGGCGATCGAGATCCCGGTAGTGGGACATGTGACGAGGTCCACCGCTATAGAAAAATAAATATACAAATACAATTTTTTTTTTAAATCAGAGTTTCATTTAGTAATCATTTAGCCAAGCATAATGCCCTGCTTTTATTAAACTTGTTCAAGGCCGGCTAACGATTGGAAATGATTATGGAAATGTGAATTACCGCTTAAAAGGGAAGGAAAGCAACTGTTTCTGGTATTCAAACGAAAGCAAAGAAAACAACGTTTGGAGGGTAGCCTGTTCTTTATTAGAAGACGTCGAAGTCAGCTGGAGTATCAACGTCATCATAGCCAATTATTGTCCGACCTTCATACGAGGATTGTTGGGGCCTGCAACAAGTCATACAGCTGAGCTTTAGACTTTGTCAAACCCAAATCCCAGTACAACCTCTAATCTTCCCGAAAACATGGTAAAACTCATGAAATCGAAGAAGAAAATCACTTACCCACGGCCTCTGCCTCCGCGGTTATTTCGTCCGCCAAATCCGAAATCCCTGCCTCCTCCTCCGCCAGCGTTACTAAAGCTATTGATCTGTGGCGGTCCTCCGAAACCACCTCCACCATAACCTCCTCTTCCTCCACCGTAATTGAAAGCACCATATCTAATTTGAGAATATGAAAGAGATTAACAAACATATTTAATAAGAAGGAAATTATTATCACTAACCCGAAACCTCCAGGTGGACCGAAATGCTCGCCTCTTTGGGACTCATTCATTGGCGATGGTCTCACCCCGGCAGCTCGATTTCCAGGATGCTCGGGCAATTGCGGCCTTTTAGGGTCACGCAAGTAGTTGTTGAAATATTCAACATCCTTTCGCACCTCATCAATCTTTTCAGCATGTTTGTTAAAAACATGTTTGCGAACGAAATCCGGACCCTTAAACTTTTTGCCAGATAGAGGGCATAGCCATTTGTCTTTGGCAAGTTCCTGTGTGTTGGCAGCAACGAACTTTTCGACCTCGCTGAAACAAAATGTATAATTATGTAAAATGTCGCAAGAAAAAGTAATAAAAAAGAATTCCTTACGCTTTCGATTCTTTCAAACCCAATTTACTCGCTTCTTCATCACTTAGCCGTTTGATTGGCTCCAGAAATGATGCAATCTTATTCTCGAAAGATCGACAATAGTCATTGATTTCATTTTGGGTAACCTACATTCCGAATAAATACATGTTTCAACTAAAAAAACAACATTCTTTTTAAATTTATGCTTTCGCACAGGCGATATTACTTTGGATGACGGAGGAATTCCACGAGCATGCATAATGCCACATCGGTTCGGCATTTCATCTTCATTCGGATATTCGCAATGATTGTAGTAATCAACCGAGTGAACAATACGCAAGTAGAAGAGCAGACGATCCAGCACTTTAATAAGTTCGTCGTCTCTAGTCAATCCTGCAGCTGCTTCAGCTTCTTCGCCTTCTTCATTAGCTGAGGCACCCAAGAGCTCTTCCTCTTCAGCAGAAGCTTCTTCGATCAAAAAATCGGTTATGTTGTTCAGAACCGGGTTGCGACTGGTGCCAGAGAAAGTAAGTGTAGAATCAGCGACCGAAGAATGTTTAGCTTTATCATTCTCTTCCTCAGCCCATAGTCCCAAACGTGCATCTAAGTTTTGGATGATTTTGGCTGCTAAACGAATGTCGTTCCTCACAACTTGTTTATGCGATGTTATGCCACTAACGGTACGGATGCGACGACTTAGATCCCGGTTCACAATGGCTCCCAATTCGGTGTCACGTAGCTAAAAATTTAAAAAAAAAAAAAAAAAAAAAAAAACAGTTAATATTACCCATTAGTCATACAGTAATTAATTGTTACTTATAGAAACATACTCGAATGTTGTTCAAATTCCAACAAATCTCTTTGATGTTAACATTGCGCTCAAACGTCACCCAACCACGGCGAAACCATCTGCGTTCTGGCTGAGGATCAGCAATAGCAGCACGTAAAAATCCAGGATACCGTTTGCACATCTTCATTAAACAAAGCTAAAGATTAGAAAACTGAATCTAACAAAAAAAATTAGAAACTCTCATTACCGCTTCGACTTCCAGTTTGGTAATGGTAGGTGCCAAATTACGGAGAAATATGGAGGCAGTCCGATGCAATTCTCGGGGAAGAACTGGCCCGCCATTTTCCTTTTTTTCTTCCTCCTTGCTTTCATCTTCATCAACTTTTTCTTTGGCATCATCTTTTACTGGAATTTCATCAGCTGCTTCGGTTTCCCTAGGACTACCCTCACCACCAGCTGGCTTACCATCAGGGCTTTGAGGAGCTTCAGATATTTCCGATTGTTCCTTTCCTTCCCGCTCCCAGTCGCTTCCACTATCCGATTCAAATCCGCTTCGTTTTCTTTTGCCACCTATAAAATAAATATAAAAAATACTGGTAAGGCAGTGCGTCAAAAATTAATAACAATGAATTCCTACTGTTATTAGGACTTTTTGGGTCAGAGCTAATTTCCATTTTGGAGTCCTCGATCACACCATCTTCTTTAGCATCGTCGCCTTCGCCCAAATCATCATTTTCTTTATCTTCAATCTCCTTGATAACCTTCTCTTGGATTTTAATAGGCTGCTTCAATTATGAAAGTGAAATGATTTTTAAAAAATCAGTTATAACCAATTAAAGGAAATTAAATAGACAAACCTTATCGGCGGTTGGTTGAGGAGGGTTGTCAAGGACCTGAAGATCTAACTCATTCCCACCTTCGAGTTTAATTACCACGGTGTCAAGAAGTTTTACTAGCTTTTCTGACTGATCCGCATCGATAGTCACTTGATCAAAAGAACCCTCAGCCATTAAATCCAAAATAGTTTTCATGCGTAACTATATTGAATTAATTGATTAGTTACAACCAGAATCTGTCAAAATTAGAGACAACTTACTTCAATATGAGCTTTATGCTCGTTCTTCCGTTTTTGATTCTCTTCCGGGTGATATTTCAACTTAAACCTACATTCGTTCGAGGAAAATATAATAAAACAAATTAGTAACAGAATTAATGTTGAAAACTTCGAATTAAAATAACCAGCTAGGGACCACACTTTTCAAGAGGCCAAGATTTCCCTCACCTGTTCTCCCGGTACGGATTTTTTATAACCTAGCTACTAACTGACCACTGCATTGCGCGCAGTTGAACCCTACTCTAACGCACACTTTGGAGATCTGTTCATTTCATGTTCACACAGTTAAAAAATTGATTTTCAAGTAGCTTTTGACAGATGGTATGGCACCTTATAGAAA
This sequence comes from Daphnia pulex, assembly GCF_021134715.1. NCBI lineage: Eukaryota > Metazoa > Arthropoda > Branchiopoda > Diplostraca > Daphniidae > Daphnia > Daphnia pulex. Next base: position 621,171 of record NC_060024.1, on the reverse strand, counting down.
GGTCGGAGATGGTTGAAATAAACGGAGGGACGTCAATAGCAGCTATGTCAATCGGCTGAAAAACAGGGGGGATTAAATATATGTAAATTGGTTATCCGAAATCCGATTACACGCGGCAAAACTTATAAATAATTTAGTTACCAGAAAAATTCAATGCAATACACAACACACAAGTCTTTAAAAGAAAACTTATAAGAAATTCTTAAAATATTGATTAAATTTGATATTAACACTTGTAAAAACAAGAAAAAAAACAAGCAAAAACATACCACTCTTCATCCTTGTGGCTTGTGAAAAATTCATTCAGCTGCTGACGACGAAATTCTAGCTTGTACTCGGCATACTTTTTAACTGCTTCTTCGTCAGAGATTGAATCATCGTGGGCAGCCAGAAAAGCTTTAAAGGACATCATTGGTGGTTGAGTAGGAAATTCTTCCCCTCTGGAAAATCAGGCATTATTTATTATTATTATTAACCCTACACAACTAACAATTACCATAAAAACATTACCTTGAAGAAGATCCACTAAAGTTTCCAGCGTTTGGTGGAGTATTAATGACTGGTTCATTCTGACCCCATGAAGAGCCAATGTTGGGCCCATAACCAGCATCAAATCCATAGCGCCTGTCTTCCCTAAAACCATTTTACAAGATTAATAAATGGCAGCATAATATTAGTATGAAAAACATACCAGTCAGGCCTCATCCTTTTTGGAGCTTGTGGTGCATCATACCCACCTGCTGGGCTGTATCTTTCACGACCTCTGTAAGATTCGCGATATTCGTGACGTGGTTGAGAACGAGACCCTCTTTGAGACCAAGATTCACCTCTTCTCGGTTCCATGATGCCTCTACTTTGAAACATGCATTGGACTAAACAGCTTAAAAATAACAGAGCATTTGTCAAACCAACCTATCATTCCACTCTTCTCTCCTAGGATTGCCTCTTTCTTCTCTCCTTCCAGATTCTCCAGCTCCCCGGTACTCACTTCGTTCTCCTCTAAACTTATCCCTTCTGCGACGATCATAATCATCATCACTGTCCCCCATGGTACAGGTTGGTGACCTACTTCTTAAGCTATGGAGAAAAAAAAGAGGAAACTTTAGTTTAATGTTTTATAATATTAAGCATCAATTAATCAACTAATAAGTAAAAGTACTGCCAACTAAGTGGCAATATGGCCGAAAATGCAGATGATTTTTGATAAGAACAATTCGATGTACCGGCATACTCAAATACCAACGCAAGTAAAATAAAAAACTTAATTTCACACACAAAGTTACAGAACTCGCTATAAAACTATTGATGTTCATAAATTTCATATCTTCTTCGAACTTTACCCAAATTTGCGTTTAGTTTGATTTCGCCACGCGATCAGAAGAAAACTGAGAACGCCGTTGCCCGTTGGTGCCAACGAAAGTTTGAGGAATACAAGTGCTGTCGCCTGCAGGGTAAAACTGTTACTGCCTTATGATTTGAATAATCAGTAACTGAAGAACATGGCTTGGGCTGAGAGACAACTGACAAGCGACATAGGCTAAGGCCGCTAAGCGCTAAGCTAGTTAATTTCTTGTAATAACTAATAAGATAACAAAAAAATATATTTTCACCAATGTTTTTTTCTAATAATTGGATCATTTATGAATTAAACTTCTAATGTACCTAGTAAGAAAGTAGTCTTAAAGATTTTTTTATTAACACCATTGGCAAAAGCAAGATTCAACTAGCTATTACATTCTATTATTTATTTTGTATTTGTTATGAATTTTATATTTTAATCCTAATTATAGCTTTAATTGATCTAATGATAAATTAAATTGTCGTGGCGCCACATGCTAGGCTAAACCATCGCACCGTTCGTAGTGTGTACACATGCCGATCCCTTGCTTCGCGCGCGAGTTTCCCGATAGGGTGTTTTTTTCACGGGGTTTAGGTTTTTTGGGGGGAATTTGTCAATATTTCCACCAATCATCAATTTCTCATTTTTCCACCAATCAACAATTTCTCATGAATCATTTTAATGGCATTAAAATAGATCATGAATGTGGAGAGAACCCTTATGATGCAGTGTCATTTGCTGTGAAATCGGCCCTTTATGCAACATAAATTCCATCTATTAAAATATCAACCATGGATGGATATCAACATGAACTGGAGGTATTCAATAACACTCATACTCAGGCTCATCGTTGTCGAAAAGCACTTGGAGGAGGAATGCGGCAGGCGGGTATTTTGGCCGCAGCCGGAATTTTGTCACTTTCAAAGGGACCTACCAGGGTAGCTCAAGATCATATTTTCACCAAACAATTGGTCAATTGGCTGTTACTGCGCAAGAGGTTGGAAAAAGCGTTGTGGAAGTTGATCGATATACCGTAGAGACGAATATGGTTATGCTAAAAGTCGAGCCCATATCAGGTGCTACCCCTAATTCAATTGTGAAAAGATTTGCTGAATCTACTGAAAAGGAAGTTCACGGGATCGGTCAAGATATTCGTTGGCTTGCTTACCCGATGACTGAAACGAACATCATAATTGTTGTTCACTGCAGTAACCCACCTGAAGACATCAATCTCGCTCAAGACAAATAAGGGTATGTTTTTGATGAAATCAATCAAAGTAACGCTGTATAAGTAAACTGGAAGCTTCATAAGTGCTTTATTCCATGTAACGATCATTACAAACGTAGTATTGTTGTAGATTGGGGAATTAGTGGAAGAGCTGTTCTTTTGTTTCTATCAGCCGTTACTCGTCTTCTATTCATGTGTAAAAAATGAATACATTGTTATTTACCATTTCGTAGTTGTCGTTATGAAATCATGCGTTTTATAGCGCTTTTTTTAAAACTACCTTAAGTCATGTCGCATATCTAATTAGGTTTTTTTCCCCCAAGAAGCCAAGCACTTCCACTAGTGGTTAGATATTATACATAAATACAAAGCTCGAGCTTCGAATTCAAGCAAAACGTAACACGGCGTACAAATGTAGGGAAATTTGATTAACTGCTTGGACGTGTTTATTTAATCTTTGCTAGTAAAAAAAAAGAGAGGCCAACACCCAAGCAATAAAAGTAAGCCAGCAGTTACACACGCACGTTACGATATTGATTGGTTTCAAACCTTCTCCTTCTCCGAAAAATGCTTCATCGTCGCTCTCAAACGTGTTATCGGGCACCTTGTAAAGGCGGATGACGGGCTTGTTAGGATCCTTCACCAACAAATATTTGCCATCCTCTTCCTTCATACACAAATCATTAATCCAACGGAGAATGCCCCAAGCATTGTCGATATTAAGGTTGATTTGCGATGCGAAATCTGACAGGTGGAACTGCTGTGTTCCAAGGATTACACGACGCGATGTATCTCGTAAGTGCATACGTGAAACATATCTGAAGCAAACAATATTAGTTACAATAATGTTCGAAGGACAACAGGAGCCTTCACATACCCGAATTTAATCCAATCAGAGTTGGCGAGCAGAGCTTGCACAGTCCATTTTGCTAGCTTGCATGCATTATTCTTCAGCTCGTTGGCCTGAACAGCACCTCGCTGAGTGTCCAGTTTCTGGCGCCATTCGACTTCACCAGACAACTTGAAGTACAAAATTATTTTAAAGACACAGTTTCATTACGAACAGTAAATATGCATACCCTTGAGTCCCATTCATTAAGAGCTTTGATGTTGATAAATTGGTTATCACCAGCCGATCCAACGGTGACAGCGTCATGTTCGCAACGTGCCACCAGGACACCACCTCCTGAAAACTTAGTATTAGACTATTTATTTCAAATTCAAAGTTTTAACCTACAAACCTTCATCAAAGTCAGTACACAAGGAATGTTCTCTGTGTTTAGTCTCTTGGTATCATAAGGATCATCTGAGAGCTCCAGTTCATGTTGACATCCGTCCATGGTTGCTTTTTTAATAGATGGAATTTGTGTTGCATAAAGGGCCGATTTCTCAGCCAATGACACTGCATCATAAGGGTTCCCTCCACATTGATTCATGATCTTTTTTAATACCATTAAAATGTTTCATGAGAAATTGTTGATTGGTGGAAATATCACATCAGCTATATCAATATGTCAACATACATGACCCAACATTGCTGTCGTGTCAATAAAGAAAGTTGACATAAATTAATTAAGTATCACCTGAAGCATAGGATCTTTGTAGGAATTTGCAAATTTCATTTTCCAGATGTTGATGAGTTTGCAAGTCTCAGCCTTGCCGATCCACTGGCATTGGAAACTAATGTAGTTTCAAGAATTATAGGGTGATAATCCAGCATTGTTCTACCATCACATCGTAAATCATCCATTGATATATCCAAAGTTGAATTTCGTTAAGTAAGGACAATTTTATTTCAATAAGAGACCAACAGAATTTAATTATTTATACCTGGACTCCATGATGAATGAATGCTTTACGGTATATAAAAAACCGTACGGCTATTGTACCAGCTTTACGTAGTAGGGAAAATAATTTACAATCAAAGGATTATACTACCTACATTATTTAAAATTTGACTACATTTTGCTTTAAACTTGCCTTGATTCAGTTGATTTGATTGATTAGCAGCCAGCCTTGTTTTGTTTTTGTTTTGTTTTTGAATCCAATCCAAGGCCGCGTTGAAGTTCGACGGCCTTGAATTATGGATTGGCGTCAGAACCACCTGTCGGGAGAAAAACTAACTAAAAATAAGCGATTATTTTTTACATTTAAATCACAACGACCCCATTATCTCAATCAAAGCGGGATCACGACGTTGCAATGTAAAAGCATCCCCTCTACAAGACGGTCGCAATTTGAATACCGTGACGAAAACCCCCGCAAATCGCATAAAAGAACAATGGAACCCCCCAAACGAAAATCGTTTCCCTATCTCTCCGAGAGGAACAGCGCCACCTCCCAGAGAGAAATCGAGTAAAAAACCCCGAAAACAGCTATCGAGCCGTAGAAGAAAGAGACGTCGTCGCACAGTCGGAGTAGGAGGTGGGTAGAGTGGGGTCGGGTGGGGTGGGGTGGTGGGTGGGAGGAGACAGGGTCGTTTGCCGATAAATCCCTATCGGGAAACTACACACACTACGAATAAAATTAAAATTAAAATCTCAGTCATCTCCTTCTATTCGAAACTATTTTTTATCGTGCAAACCGATTGTATAAACAAATGGTTCAGCGGGTTCAGCAAATTACTAACATAATTCTTCATTAGTTTTTAGTAGGCCTAGGCCTATCATTTTTTTTCGTAGATATCGATGGTTTACAATAATCGATAATTAATTGTGTTTACGCCTTACAAAATTTGGACACGTGCTAGGCGGATTTCATTGGATTTTTCCACAAAATTAATTGATTATTGACAAAAGCCACTCGTCTTCGAAGGTTCTGATTCTAACTACGGAAAAATGACATCTGATTTAGGTTCACAAGATGGTCTTTTAAAGTCCACTCGGCATTCCACAGCACTGCTCGATGTAGAAGGTTCGAAAGTTAAAAGTACGTTTTCCCAAGTTAATTAGTTTTTATGTTAGGTAAACATATGTATTAAAATTTACTTCTTTATCTGTTTGCAGCAAAAGAAAATCTTGTTTTCTCTCTTCTACAAGAAAAAAAGCGTTCTAATGGAACTTTTAAAATCCAGCCATCTCTGTCTTTGCAGAGGGTAAACATAGAAACAGATTTTAGATCAGAATTAATTTAATAAGACCAAGAGTTTCCTTAAGCTTGAGAAAATTGTGTACTTTAGGTTAAAGAATTTCTACCTCAAATAATGAAAGCAAATGTCAAAGTTCAAGAAGAAATTTTGAGTGATCCGAATAAAAAAACCATCTATGATATACAAAATATAGATGGGGCGAGTGGACCAGTAATAGAAATGGTTTGTATTCACATAAATTAATGCTGAATCTATACAAAAGGTTAAACTCTTAATTGCTTTCCCAATAGGATGTAGCCCTCTATGAAGACACAGACTCAGACTGTTCAGTCCCCTCAACAAATTTAGGCACAGAAACAAATCATGGCCCCATTGATGAAAACAATATCAAATTTCCAGGATCTAGTGTTAAATCAAATTTAGTTGAAGTTATAGAGAAGGATTATGTAGAGCAGAAAAGTGAAATTGTTCTTGATGTCTAACAACTGAAAATAAATTGTATAATCTTCTTCGGAAGTCCTAATTGTTTAATGACCATTGAATTTTTCCCTACAACAAAAGACTGAAGAATTGCTAACCGACAGCAATCACTAAGAGTTCTGGGATTGATTTCATAATCATGCAATAGCCTTTTAACAGCTGAATTGGGTTTAGCCAACTCTTTAGGACGTTTTCCCAAGTTGTCTCTCATGTATACATCAGCACCATAATTCAGCAGCAACTGCACCACCGAAAACAGGTTACGATATCTGCCTTGGCACAAAAATTACGTTAATTTTGTTTTAGTCATAGATACGAACCTTAATGAACTTACGCAGCAATATGAAGAGGAGCCTTATGTACTATTGTGGCATTGACATCAGCACCTAACAGAAAAGCAAGATTTTCTAGAAACAAACAATTAATTGCTCATTAATGGTTAAATCACCTGCTTGTATCAATGACAAAATACAGTCTAAATTAATTTTGTAAGCAACACATGCTGCATGAAGAGGTGTTCCATAGTGTCGATCTGCAGCATTCAATTTTGCTCCTTTAGATATTAAGAGTTTCACACATTGAATATGACCTTTCAAATATAAGTAATTACATTATGAAACAATTGAAAATAACAACACTATATTAATTCTGAAAATAACTCACCTTTCATCACTGCTTCATGAAGAGGTGAATTTAAAGGGTCAATCAGAATTGTGGGATTCACAGAAGCATTACTTTCAATCAACAACTTGGCTACTTCTGTTTGGCCTGCAGCACAGGCCACACACAGTGGAGTTGCACCATCAATATTTCTGGCATTAATCTGTTGGCATGATGAAAACATTAGCTTCAGGTATGAGAAAACAGGAAGGATAAACAGCAATCAAATTGAACTCCTTACCCATGCACCTTCTTCTATTAAGAACTGCACAGCAGCTACATTCCCTTTTGAACTTGCTTCATGTAAAGGAGTGACTAGTTCTGTTGGTGTCATGCAATTCACTACATAGCCCCGACTAATAAGTGCTTTCATTACTTCAATATTCCCCTTTTTTGCTGCATAATGCATCTAAGAATAAATTTACAATCAATGATACCAAATTTATTTGTATACAACAAACAATTAAAATCAAAACAATATAAAATAAATATAAAATAAACTAAGTAGCTGGTTATAACATACAGGGTGCCTGTTCTGGAGAGATTCGTTAAGATGCCATTCAGTTAAAAGGCGGTCCATTTCCGATTTTTGAAATTGCATCAATAATTAAATCCACTGTTCAGTTCATTTCATGTTTTGCCTCCTTCTTCACACCTTAACGAGTCAGTTATTCAAAAATGGAAGTGTAGAAGTTGCAGAAAATGAACTCTTTTCCGACCTTGTTTTTGTTTGGAAAATTTACATGACACAAAACAAAAACAGATGCCACAGAAAATGAGATAGATCACTGGAACAAAATCGTGCACGGTTTGATAAAAAAAATCTTGGAGTCCTCCTCTAGCGGCAAGTTGTGCTAATGTCAGAGGGCACTAGTGTCGCAACAAGTAATTTGCAAATATTTATTTTTTTTTTCAAATTCAAAACTGCAAGTCTGCAATTTAAAATTTAACAACGGTTCAGCACCGTTAACATTCATTCGTCGTTAATTAATTGCAAGTACAGTCCAGTTGCAAACCTGACTGAATTTGGTCACCAGACGGGTCTAATCTAGACTCCGATCTCCGAACTCAAATAGGATCTACTGAGTGCTGACTGCTGAGTACTGACTTTGTCCGTCTGCCTAAACCTAAATTTCGTCTGCAGTCTTTTCTTTTCTTTGGACAGTTACACTGTTAGCTGTACCCAGTCAGGTAGTCACACACAGACACAGTCGGTCAGTCACACAGAGAACAGACACCAAATCTAGAAATTACAGCGCCGTTAAATCTTAGTGTTTTTTTTCAATTTATTATTGTCTCAAAAATTTTTAGGTGTTCCCGTAATAATTACTGATTTGGTGTTCTTGTTGTGCTCCATTATGGGTATTGAACAAAGTACACCCAGCACTCAACCATCGGTTGAGTCAAGGAGTAATATCCACAATAAACCACGACAAGATTCGTCTCAAACCTTGGATGATAATGGTCGTTCGTCTCCTCATCCCAGCCTTTGCTCTTCTGATGTAGATGTCCCATATGTTTCATACACTGTCAATAGACCAATTGGAGGTACAAACAACTTATATTGTACATTTTAGTTTTACGATTTTTTTTAGTTTATGATTGCCTTCATGTTCTTCATGCAACTTCTCCCATTTAGAATCTCCCAAACACCAAGGTAAACCAAATGTGAAAAGTGGAAAAGGTTATGGAGTTTCCTATGCTCCCTCACAACCATTAAAAGGAAGAAACATAGTTGTTGTGTCTCAAAAATCCATGCTCGATGAAGGAGAAGAAGATTCAGAAATTCTCACTTTAGGGGTATAAATTTGGATTTTTTTCTAATTAATACTTTAAATCTTTTGTATCAAATTAAAAGTTTTTTTTCTTTTACTTATAGCGAATACCATTGTTTTTGCCAATTATTCGAAGTTCGTTATCCACAACTCATCCGAGAGAGCCTGATATTGTTGATCGACTTGATGCTGGAGCTTTGCAAAGTATAGTAGGACTACTTGAGGGACTAATGAAACAAAATGCTGAAACAGTAGTTACTGAGCAGAATCAGCTAGCTCAAAGTTCAAAAGATATTGAAGCCCAATTTGCGGCAATAATGACTGCACTTACTGATAGACAAAAAATGTATGCTAAATATGCTGAGAAACTAGCACGCATTCACGAGGTTTCACATTCTTTAACCCGCTGTCAATTAGCCCTAGCAACAGCATTAGATAGCATTGAAACATTAAACCGTCAGCTACCAACATCGGATCGATTGGAAGAGTTCATATGGTCTACTGGTTAATATTGGATTTGCCATTTACTTACTTACGTTCGTGATTTTCCTTCCTGTATTATTGCTATGTTCTTCGTCTGAACATTCTGTTTTGATTGAACGCGTCCTTAAAAAAATAATTTATTTGAGCATATATTGTGTTGTTTGTAAGATATTAAGTTCGTAGTTAACCTTTATTCTTATAACAATCATATATACCGCGCTTACCTTTTAGAGATTTATGCGTCTTTAAAGATCTGTTTTTAACTAAGTTACGTTTTTCTAACGACTTCCGGTATTGTATGGAATTTTATTTTTAAGGATATTGTTCGAATATGCTTACGTTAAATCATCATGCATCGCTTCACATTTTTCCCTTTTAAGTCAAAATTTTTTTATTCTTTAGCCTCTTGGCCTCTTTGAGTCTTTGCTCTTTATCTAGCCTAGGCAGAGCAATGGCCTAGGTGTTTGAAATATGAGGCAACTGCTCTGCTGAATGGACCGAATGACTAATGCGTCGTCTGTAAGTCTACTACGGTCTCGTACTGAGTGAGACTCGGAGTTTTGTATTCAATTTTGTTTTTCTTGATAAAAAGTTTTTCTAAAATTTGTACATGAAATTTTTGTATTTTGTGAAATGAGAAAATCTCAGAAAAGGGGTTATGTGTGCATCAGGTCATTATTTGGCCTTTTAAACGGACTATTCTGGGTATGCTGGTTCGTTCGCTGAACTGAAATTAAGGCTACCATCGATGGTTTCGCATTTCTATAGTACTCAATAGTTATTAAAGAAAACATGCTCTTTGATGCTCCTTTTCTTTTTTATGAAATTCAATTACCTAGTTGTCAGCACGTAGACGATGGTTTCTTGTAATTTATTGAAAATTTCATTTTGATTATTATTTTTTACAATCAGTTAAAAATATTTAGTTCATATTCATGATGTATCAAGTGAATTGCAGATGTATGATTTCATTTATGGAATTGGAAATAGATACTTGGTGGTGGAGTGGTTGGAATTGCAATCTGGCTACGAATATCTTACAGTGGATTTGTCTCACTTCTGCCTCAACATGAGCTTCTGAGTTTGGACTCAGTAGGTCTCATAATTGGTGCAGTTTTATTTCTTGTTGCATTTTGTGGCCTCATTGGAGCCTGGTTTATGAGCCCCTGCCTTCTCATTTCAGTAAGCATATTAATTTGTTGTGTTTTGTGTTGTTTGCTTGCTGAATTGTATCATATTTTATTTTTTAGTACTTCATATTAATTTCCATATTATGTGGAGCTGAGCTGGTTTGTGGAATCTTTGGTGTTCTATACAGGGAGATATTCTCTGCATCACTTCAGCAAGAACTGCTCACTGGTATCCAGGCACATTATAATACATCAAAAGAATATACTGGAATTACTTTTGCATGGGATCACATTCAGTACCAGGTGAAAAAAAAATCATAGAAATCTTAGCCACCCAGGAATCTGAGAAAAACAAATATGTTAGTCAAATACTCCTTTAACACCTATTACAGTAGCTTATTTGGTTTGTTTACTTTAGTTTAATTAGTTTTTTTTTTTTTCCCACTGTGTTCAGCTCAGCTGTTGCGGTGTTCAGCATTATGAAGACTGGTTCAACATTTCTGCATGGCCTGGGAATTTTTATGTTCCTCATTCATGCTGCATCCCATCATTTCAGTACATGAGTGGTATTTGCATTCTTAAGATGAAGGGTGGACAAATTGTTAAGTATGCATAATGTTTACAGATTGTGGTCAGTTAGAAGAAGTTTCCATGTGGTTTCCGTCTGGTTGCTATAACAAAGCTCAGATTTGGTTGAAAGAGCGCATTCATCTAGTCGGTATAATCGGATTTGTTGTTGGCGTTATACAGGTAAAAATCGTACGAATTCTCCTAATTCATTGGCAAAAACTTATAATATAGCTTTTTTTTTTAGATTTTTGGATTAATATCTTCGATGATCTTGTTTTGTTTTACTCGTCGCCGTGCCGGGTTTAAAACTTACACAGCTGTGAAATCACAATCTTTTGCTGTATAGACTTCAAGAAAGAAATGGTTCTTTTTTAACCGGGAACAATCTCGTTATAATTGTTTCGGCTTTTTGTTTCACTTATACTGTTTCTCATTATAGTGCCAAAATAATTTTGAATCTGAACTAATTCTAGTATCACAAGACCGCTCGTTCAGACCTTACTGATTGAGCGTGACACCTGAAGTGTATAATATGACAGATTTTTCTTTTTCAACTTCCAACCGCTTTCGACACCTGCGTGTGTTGAAAAATTGCGATTTTTATGTTTTTATGTTGTAAATTAATTTTAGCCCCTGTATCCTCTGCTTCACTTCTTTTTTTGGTAGACTGAACTCCTGTGATATTTGTCAAATAACCACTTCAGCTAAACGCAGCATAATGAAAACTCTTTGTAGCTAATGTTCTTGCAGCAAACAACTTTTTCTTTTAGCTTTAATGAATCTCCTAATATGTTAATTGAAATCTCAAATATATACTACTCATACAAATCCTGTTTCCCCAGCTTTTGTTATATGTTAAATCGATAAGTGTCTCGGTAATAGTGAACTCGTACCGTGTACAGTCGAGTTAAAGAGAATGTGCTGCACCGTCTTTAACAAGCTATCCGTGACTGAAAGAGTCCGAAATATCATTTTAGCATTTTTACCTAGAACAAATTGTAATTAAAAAATGTTTAAATGAGCACTATTTCTACTTACTATTTTAGTAAGTATTGTAAGCCCTGACAAAATCGGCCTGTGGGGTCGTATAGAAATTTATAATTAAATATTTGTAAATGGGAAATCAGCAGGAAATGAGGGTCTCATTATAAATATTGAATTATTTTCAATACACGTAATCATACCTTACAACGCAAAATAACTTAAAAGCGGGATTTCAATTTAAAAAAAAAAAACAAAAAAAAAACAATTATTCAATGGAAAATCAATATTTATTATTCATTAGTAAGAATACAAAAAGCCGCATTGAGTTTTCGCAGTTACGCCATTGAATTCTTTGCGTTGTTATCTGATAGCATAGCTGCCTACTCTATATATAGGAAGCCGAAAGGTTTGGCATCCCCGCCGTGTTGAAAATTGAAGCACAGTTTGCATGGTGTATTAGTATGGTGGGGGAACTTTGGTTGGAATCGGCTATCTCGAATGAAGCCAGTTCCCCGGACAAGAGGCGGAGCTTAGTGCAAAAGTCGAAATTCTTAACACTCAATTGCAGGGCTGGTCGCACTTCTTTGGTGCCCTCTAACCTCTATGAACCAAGATACTAATTTCTTTTGTAAATTCGTCTAAAAAATAGTATATCTTTTTAAAATTTACGATTTTTGACAACAGTTGGATGCCACAGTGGCTAGAGTCCCGGTCTGCGACTCGAATGCGATAAGGTTCGATTCCCATATTCGTCACTTATTTTTTTTCATATTTTCTTCTATTAATTTTAAAATAATTAAAGCTTGAAAAATAATACTTAATTGCTGTTTTTGACTCTATTTTTACGATTTTATAGCTTTATAAGTACACAAGCAATGTGCAATCGGACTTAGAAAATTTTCAGACCGTTTATAGCTCATAGTTCACCCAATTGTCCACCAGGCAGCGCTGATCAGGTGCGACCACTGGCTTCAGCCGAGATAGCCGATTCCAACCATAAGTTCCCCCACCATACTAATACACCATGCAGTTTGCTCACCTTTCCTCCAATTCCCATCCTCCAAGTGGACCCACGGGAGCCACCTGGTGGTCGAAATTATGTAGGGGAGGGGGGAGGAATCACCCGGGCTTATGAGCGGTAATTTATGAACGCCCCATTAATATATTGCCGTAAGGGCTTTTAATGACGAAGGCACACGGGACGGATTACTATTACCAATAGCACTTATTGCAGTATGTGAAATTTATCCAGAAACAAACAAACACAACACACAAATAACACAACTCACAAACAAACAAAGGCCACGTACCAAGCGAACGTAATCATATTGATAAAAAAATTAAGTTTTCATGTATCGCCACTAGGCAATACAACGGCTCCCGTGGGTCCACCTGAAGGCTGGGTAACATTGGAGGAAGGGAAGGCAAATTTGCTTCAAGAAAAAGGCCAAACCTTTCGGTTTCCTAAATACAGTAGGCTTTGCTGATAGCACGCGGTAGCACCCCTAGTGGCGCCAAGAGAAGTTACCATTTTTGCCCCTCATTTTTGGAGGGAGTAAACTTCAAGGGAAAGGAGAGGGTCTTACAATTTTTTTTTAAGCAATTGAAAATTGTTCGAGTGAGCGCGAAGCGCGAATGATGATGATGATGATATTTGTTTTAACGGTGCCACCGAAGGTAGCTGCTAAAGCGCAGCCCACGTCTTCGGATTACGGGCAAGTATGAACGAGCCCTTTGCGCACCGACCGATTGACTGAGATCTTCTTGTAGAATCACATGTCATAGTCAAAAGACTATGAAAGAGAGTAAACACATAGATAGTTTTGGGGGGGGGAAGGGTGAAATGGAATTTAAATTCGACTAATGAGGCCAGACTGAGTTAGAAATTTTACTACGCCGTCTCTGATTTTAAATTGACTATTAGAAGGAATGTTTTCACAAATGCCAATAAGGACTGGGAGGACAAAATCAAGTTTGAGACCGGATACGAGAGATCTTAGGGGCTCCCGAAAGATTTCATAAGTTGGACATACGGTAAGAACGTGGTTAGAGTCTTCTAAATTGGGGCAACCATTGGGGCAAAAACCATCATTGTCCGCGTCAAAATGTCTCAACGTTTTATTTAGGCGATTTCGACTGCTCCTGAGCCTGTGAAGGATTCTCGAAATAACTCTCGACTTGTGGACCTGCCACGGTCTAAGACCCATACGACACCTCGATGAGGGAAGGAGAGTAGGACAGGCCAGTCTAAGGGAACGGCTGAGGTTAGAAATTCTAACAGAGTGGATAACGTTCAAAAATTCTGATATTGAAGGCGTGATTGATAAAACCGGGCTAACGGGATCAGACAAGCATTAAGTAGCGAGCTCATTGGCGCGTTCATTACCAGGGATGGTTACGTGGCTCGGTATCCAAATAAAGTTAGTACGGGTGCCTGAACTCAAAAGGTTAGATACAGTCTGATGGATATATTTAATAAGGTGATGGGAATCGACACGCTGACTATGGATAGCCATAACACTTGCAAGGGAGTCGCTGAAAATATTAACCACTGCAATTTCAAAGTTATAGATATAGTTTAGTGCTTGTCTAATCGCCGCGAGCTCGGCCGAAAAAATGCTACTGTTATCGGGAAGTTTCCAAGCTTTATTTACATCACGGGAAGGGATGGTAAACGCACAAGCAGCACGGTTGTCTCTCAAGGCTCCATCCGTGAACACATTTATGGTATTCGCTGGTTGGGACTCGTAAAGTTCCAAGAAAGTGGCCCGGGCCAGGCCCGGATTCTGAATGGACATCTTTTTCGTTATGGGAAATTTAGAAAACTCGGAGTGGGGTGTTTGCCACGGCGGGGGCGGGAGAGGCCTAACAGTTGACGCGCTGTTATTGAAGATGTTTAGATTGTCGATTAAGTTAAGGTTTTTACAGAGAGGGACGATGGCCGGGGTACTACGAGGTTTCCATTTAATATTTCCGTACACAAGAGAGCTGGCCGTGTGGTAGGTCATGTTAAACGGTTTGGCGTTAAGGTTCAGCAAGTAATTGATCGCCAGCGATTTCCACCGGAAATCGATAGGTTCAATGTTAAGTTCCCAATTCAAAATAGCGACTGCAGTGGACTTAAAAGCACCGATAATAGATCTCATTGCAGCATTCTGGAGCACTTCAAATGAGTAAGTCTGGGACTTAGAGAGAGACGATAAGACTACAGCGCCATATTCAAGTCTACTTCGAATAAGAGATTTATAAAGGCGGACTAGAGACCTGAAATTAAGGCCGATCTTACCTCTCGCGAGAATTTTGATGGCATTCAGATTACGAGACGCCTTGGCGAGCGTAATGCTGACATGCGCGTTCCAGCTAAGTTTTTTATCAAAATGGACTCCAAGAAATTTAAATGTGGTTTCAATGGGAATAGGCAGATTGTTTCGGGTTAAGGTTAAA
This sequence comes from Daphnia pulex, assembly GCF_021134715.1. Taxonomy (NCBI): domain Eukaryota; kingdom Metazoa; phylum Arthropoda; class Branchiopoda; order Diplostraca; family Daphniidae; genus Daphnia; species Daphnia pulex. Next base: position 605,990 of record NC_060024.1, on the reverse strand, counting down.
TCCTGATTCATAGAGCGTCTTCTCGAGAAAATGAGAAGGACACATTTTTTTCAATTGAAAAGACTAGGCACCAATCTGTGGCCCAGAGGCCAATACGATTAAGATACGGTTGCAACACCTCGGCCGCCCGCACGTTAGAGTTTGACGACGTATGAAGCTCAATATCGTCTGCAAAGAGCGCTGTGTGGCACAGAGGAGCCGGAATCGGGAAATCGTACATATAGGCTAGCCAAAGTGTGGGACTAAGAACTCCACCTTGGGGGACACCACGCTTGAGGGCTGCCGGTGAAGATAGCTTGTTATTAATTCTTACGGTAAAGGAACGGTTAGTAAGAAAGTGTTTGAGCCAATTCAATATAGAACCAGAAATTTTTAGTTTAGATGATTTGTACAAGAGGGCTGGGATCCAGACTGAATCATACGCCTTGGAAATGTCTAGAAAAACTGCATAAGTATTCTGGCCTTTATTAAAGCTTTCCTTTATGTGGGACTTGAGTCTGACTATATGGTCGAACGTGGAAAAACCTGGTCGGAAGCCAGCTTGGAATTTCGGGATGCAATTGAAGTGTTCCAAGTGCCATTGGAGCCGAAATTTTATAACGTGTTCAAAAACTTTAGCCAAACACGACGTAAGGGATATCGGACGGTACGAATTGACGTTATTTGGAGGCTTAGCTGGTTTAAGGAGAGGGACAACAATAGCAGTTTTCCAATGATTTGGACTGAAGCCGGATACGAAAAACAGATTAAATAAATGTAAAAGGGACCTGCGGTTAACTGGACTGAGCTGTTTAAGCATTTCATTATGGATCAGATCGGGGCCTAACGCTCTACTTTTTAGGTTCTGAAGGCCCGACGACAGTTCAGACAAAGTTATTTTACTGTTAAGAGGGTTCGGAACCTCGGAGGAAATAGCGGCATCTGCTTTACTAGTAAAGAATTTCTCCTTGTCCGCAGCTCCTGTGCAGGAGGGGGGCGTAGAGGTATGGGCCAACAATGTGTGTAAGAACAGTTCCGCTTTCTCCTGGGTGGAAATCAAAGGTGCGCCAGAAGAATCAACTACTGGGTAATTGGAAGAGGGTGACGGAGCTGAACCGATCATTTTATTAGTGAAGCGCCAGATATCATTTGATTTGCTTGCATCCAGAGCAGTAATAAAATTATTCCACGAATCAGACTTAGCTTTGGCTATAGCCTTTTTTTCAAAGCATCTAAACGATTAAGCTCGATTTTGTTTTCAATACAAGGAGATTTTAGCCAGCGTAGCTTGGCGCGCCTAGCTAAGGCAATCGATTTTTTAATGTCAGCTGACCACCAAGGCCTACTTGGTTCCTTAGCTTGGTTATTCCTGGGGGAAAATTTAAAGGTCGCGTTACTGGCATTCATAATGGAATCATACCACGTTTGGTACGCTACGACCAGGTCAGACAAAGAATAAAAAATTGAGTTAGTAAGGTTGCTTTCAATAAGGTTATTCCACCCTAACCACTTGTTGGGGTCAAACTTCCAGGTAGACGGAAGGTCGGAAATGAAATCTATTTTCATATTTAGAGAAATACGGATGGGGACGTGATCACTGTCCCATGTAGTTGGACCAAGAGAGATTTGAGTCAAATGCGCTAAATCTGGAGTGGCGAACGTGAGTTCAATTGTGGAGCAATGATTAGTAGAGGGATCAATTCTATTCGGGAGATTTGGGGGCGTACACAAAACCATATTATAATTAGAACTGAGATATTGGACAATCGACAACCCACATCTATTGTTAGCCCGTGAGTTTTCCCACGCACGGTGATGGGAATTAAAATCGCCGCCAATAACACACAAATTATTAGACTGGTCAAGCAACGAAGCGATTTCCGATGGTTCTGCATCCCCTTTGGAGCAGTACGCCGAAATCAGGACAAGGTTTTTGCCATCGGGTAGTAAAATCGAAACCCCGATACACTCTATATGGGCAAGAACAGGAGAAGGAATTAAAGACGCAGAGATGGACTTCTTGACGAGAATGGCTACTCCGCCACCGTTTTTATCTGCGCGATTTTTAACAAAACAATTAATTGCATCAAAAGCAACAGGGTGAGAGTCGACCCAATGGGTCTCGCTCAACAAAACAATTGAGGGATTAGAACTTCTGAGATTATTTTTAAATAAATCCAACTTAGCACGGTATAAACTTCTAGCGTTCCATTGGATAATATTAAGATGAGGGATTGTTTTATTCATTTGTTGTTTTGGGGAGACTTGTCATAAGGCGTTCTATGGAAACGGGACTGGGCCTGGCTCTGAGACGAAACGTTCGCAGACTTCATGAAGGTTGCCATCTCGGCAAATTGGTTCTGCAGACCTTGAATCGCACCGGGTACTCCTGACAATGTCTCGATTTTCTCGTGAATAGCTGCAAAGGAATCAACTATTTTTTCAACGTTGCTTTTCAAAGTGAAAAGAGGTTGGATATCTACCACTAACTGGGAGAGTTTAGAGTTCAACAGTTTGACTTTCAAATGGAGACCATCAATTTCTTTCTGTTGGGCGAGTTCGATCGCCGAGGGCGCGGCTGGGCCTGAGGCAGAAGGAGGCGTTTGTTTGGAACTGGTGGATAAACGCTGTTTAGCTTCGAACATCAAGACATTGTTAGCCCTGGCAAACTTGAGCGCATTCAAATGTGAAATGTACGCAGGGCATAGGGGGCTTCCCGTAAGATGGAGATCTTTCTAACAATTTAAACATTTGGCCTTGCTTTCACAGTTGGCTGCCGGTGGGTGACTGCCGCCGCAGCTGGGACATCTAGCTGGAAAATTACAATGCGCGGCGGTGTGCCCAATGCGGTGGCATTTTGAACATTGCATGGGCTTGGGAGAGTATGCACGAACCACAAAGCTTCTGTAGCCCAATCTTACTCTGTAAGGAAACGGTTGCGAAAAGGTGAGCACAACCACAGTGGATGGAGACTGAACCCCATCAACGAATTTGTTAACCCGATGCACGTGGGTAACGTGTTGGTCTTTCAAGAGATCTAACAGAGCCTCGCTGTCCGATTCCGACACAGGGACTCCAACTATGACTCCTCTGAATTCAGATTCAGATTTGGTTAGTTTACAAGAGACCTTAAGGTTGTTAATGCAGTTTAAATTCAAAATAGCCTATTTTTGTTCCAAATCGAACGGGAAAACAAAAAGGTCTCCCCCTGACGCGACTTCGACATTCTTAACAGGCTTGACTAAGCGTGCAAGATCATCAACAAAGGATTTAGTGTCAGCAAATTTGAGAGACAGGAAGAACCCGGGTTTATCAATCGCGGAGACAACTACTGGGGCAATTTTACTAATGCTGCTTATGCAAAGTGATGGCTGCACGGGATTAACATGGTCGATTAAGACTTTTGGTGGGCAACTAGGCGAATCCTCATCATCTCCTTCGCTCATCTCTGGGATACTACGTCTACGATTGTACATCGTGAAAATTACAAGACAAACGAGAGCCACGCGGTTCAAGAGCGGTTTTAGATACAGACGGACAATGAGGTTGGGCGGACTTACGTACGAGAGACGGCGTGGTTCGAGAAAGTAGCTGGAGGCGAAAATAGTCCTAGGAGGAGAGGTATGAGACACACACAAAAAGGAAAAAACAGAAGGAGAGACTTAACGCGCGTCCGACTGCCGTGAAAGCTCAAGGCGAACCACCGCGAAGCGCGAACGTTGAGCAATTGCAATTGCATACATAAATGAGTGAAGACTAGAACAGTGTTGACCAATTTATTGACAGCTCATTTTAAAGCCACCATCTGGAGGGAAAAAACCAACAAGGTGGGTTATTCAACAGCCGCCGCATCAGACCTTTTACGATCTTCAAATTCTCAGCCAGACGAAGTCAAGCCATCTAATTCATTAATTTGCCTTTTAACATCCCTTGCCGTCTATGGTCCAACCGCAGTGACTCCTCCACAAACCGCCCCCAGCCCGAAAGAGAGGCGTCAAAGCAAATGACCAGCGCCGGCGATTGTTCCAACATGGATTTGCCACCCAAATGAGCCAAACTGCAAACCCACCATGATAAATCCTCTTTAGATTCCGGGGACAAAACCAATTTCACCCGCATATCACCTTGCCCCATCACGAGCCCCGCGTTGCCGCTGCAGATGCCGATAATGGGACTGGGTAAAGTCGACCGCTGACAAAGCCCATGAAAGGAGGCCCAAGATGGAGGCCAAATCATGGACAGACACTTGTGCGCTTGAAAGGGCGATTTCACAAAGATTTTGACCTGGGATTGTTTCTTCACTGGGATGGAGAGCGTAAAATGGACCGAGTCAATTTTGGCCTAAGAATTCTATAACCTGTTGGGGTCAGCACGGATTTCTTCAAGTTAATAGCGAACTCAAGTGTTTCTAGCATGGATTTTGCAATTTCAAGGTGTTTAAGCGACTGTCGGCGCAAAATAAAAAAATCGTCCAAATAAACCACGACCTTAATTCCCTGTGCTTGAAGCAACGCGACGATGGGTTTAAGAAGTATAGTAAATACCCATGGGGCTGATGCCAAACCAAACGCCATGCAAGTGAATTGCCAAACCGAACGCCATGTAAGTGAATTGCCAAATCTTCCCCCCCCCACCAATGAAACTGCAAAAGGTGTTGGTCTGACTCATTAATGGGAACCGTAAAATACTCACGGGTAAATTGTGGTGGTCGGAATTTTGTCTCATTGTTTGTAATGTTTCCATTTATGTAGAAACGGAGAGGCCAAAACGTGCAAGAAAAAAACCAATTCGGTTTGCCGATTTTGAAGTGAGTGCTGAGTCTGGTAAAGTGGTGAAAGGGCGAGTTGGACGTGTGATCGTGAACATACAGTGGAAAACGTTGCATTTGCTGCCGATCTACCGATTCGGCCAATGGCTTTGGGTCATTCCGTTGAAATCGAATTAATTTTGGCACTCGGCATCACCGATTTTTTTAATTTTTTTTGCAGTGCATTAATTGTGTTTGTATAAAATTTTCTGTAAAGGGAAAAATTTTTCACGTTTACCGAATGAGAGATAAAAAATAAAAATTCCTAAAGTTTTTTTTTAATTAAAAAAATTTTTTTTTTTCGTTAAAATTAATTTTTTTTCCGATATCGTTGGTGCTAAAGGTTTAAAAAACAGAGAAAAGATAGTGATTTTTTTTTTCTTTTTAACCATCTATTTGGAATTCAAAATAAATTAAAATAAAGTGGTTTAAACATTTTTTTTAAAATGGCCTTAGCGAAGATATGTTAACTTCGATTTGAAAATTTTTTTTTACTCATCAATAGCTCTTAAGTGTGCGCATCTCGTGTAAAATTTTCAAGTTTTACCCATGCCTTGTTAATTAGGTATAAGTTTTGAAAGATTTTTCAATTCTCCGTTTCAATTGCTCAGACCCCTTCACTGCATGGCAGGGTGTCTCTAGAGATGCCACCGTACCCGTTGAGGGGCGCTAGTGTTCTCTGTGCAAAAGATATTGGTGGTGGTGTTTGGCATTTCGTTGTTCGTGTGACTAATGTAGTTTATCTGAATCACAAAACTTAACAAACCTGTCTCAAAGTGTTTCCCTGTTATATTTGCACTAATGACTGTGAAGACTACCGCCCTTTTATGAACAAGTTCTTGATCGAATTAAATCAGTGGCTCTTGAAATCCACTTGAGCCAGAACTTATGATTTCAGACTTAGGTAGCCATTCTGAATGCCGTCGCCTTAAAATTTCCTAATGGAAGGGCTCGCGGGTGTTATTTTCATCAAAGCCAGGTGAATATTTATCCTTGATAATGATTTAGATACGGAACTATAGATCAAATTCCCAATTTTTTTATTATACAGGCAAATCGTCCGAAAAACCGACGAAAACCCAGTCCTTATAACACCCACAAAACCCTTTCGGAAGCCAAGAGAAAATAAGAATCGCGTATACAAAGTAAAAAAAACCTACCCCCCTCTACAGCCTCAACAATGTCAATATCGAATCCGTGTAGGGGAGAGGGGGGTTAGTTGTCAGGTGCATTTTTCCTGAATTTTTTTGAATTTTTTGAGTACACTACTGGTAAAATGAATGAATGAATCAGATTCAGATTTCAATTCTCTATGAATTGATCATATTTGTTTACAATGTTCATTTACACGAAATTGTGAAATTCAGAAAAACTGCAAAAAAAGTCTGCCAACTTGCCCAAACTACGGGGTAAGTTGGCTGCTGATGACTTCATTGCTCCAAAATTTCTAGGTCGAATTTTGAAAACTTCTGGTGAGAAATCCGTATGACAACATGCCCCTCCAAATTTCTGACAACTAATCCCACAGGGTGCTTTTCGAACAAAAAATCGATAACTAAATAACTTTTTAATGTAGAAATGTCGAGTTTCTTTTAAAAATAAGACAAACATTAATTCTTTTTTACTAATAGGTTTTTTGACAGTCTTAGAGTTTTATGCTATGAGAAAAATAAAAAGTGTTGAGAGGCCCAAAAAAAATTTTTGTCGTTTTTTCTTTCTTTTGCTATAACTCCTGTTGGGGAAGTCGTATACTTTTGAAATTTTGTATGAGCAATCTGGGTGTTGTCTTTCATATTTGGTGTAAAAGGCTTGATTTGTTTTGGTCTGTAAGGGGTCTAATTAGCAAAATGCCAACTTACCCCAACTGCTAACTAGCCCCCCACCCCCTCTCCCCTAATTCCATTTAAAGCCCGCCCTATGTGATAAAACATAACTAATCGTTAATATCTCTATATCTCGGTTTTTAAGCCGAGTATTGGAAAAATATGAAAGCGGTTTGAAGAGGCGGGCTTTACCACCATTTTAAAACAATTCGATTTATATATTTATTATATTTTTACACAATTATATTTTCATTAGTCTCTACTAGGGTATTTTTTAAATTTTTTAGTGGTTGTAACTTCTATTCTAACCGCTTGAGCCGTCCTATTTTTTCGACTTTAGACACGCCCCAGTAACGACTGCCAAAAGAAGGGGGACAAAGATTAGAGACAAATACGAAATGGGGAGAGGAATGGTTGCAGCTGGACATAGGGAACACTTGCTGCTGAGAGGCTGAGAAGAATAAACCATTTATCCCTGAGGTATATTTATATACGAAGGTCCTTAACGATATAGGGTGTGGGGTAAAGGGGGGTAGGGTAGTAGTAGCTAGTAGTGAAATTCAGAGGGTTTAATGTCCATTTAGTTATCCTTTATACGTTTCTTCCCTGAATGACCAATCGTCACCAAATTTTGTACATAATTCTGTCAAAATTTGATACATGTCCTAACGGGGTTTTCATTTGTTTTAATTACTGTTTTAAAAATTTAATTTGCGTACTTGTTACCTAGCTGGTTGCCGAATCCTAGGTAGTGAATTCGCTTTTTTTGCGTAACCTTCCAACTGTCAGTGCATGCTCAGCAGTGTAAACAAAAAGAAAAAAAAGTTTGGATCTTCCCTAGCAAGACAAGTTTTCTGCTATGGGAGTGGAGAGTATTAATTATTTGATTTGGTTTTTATGTTCGATTTCGATTTCGTCTTTATTCTTCTTTTTACTTTGTATTTTCCCACTTTTATTTTTTTAACCCTTTTTGTTTTATTATTACCTCTTTTTGTTTACTATTTTTTATCTTGATTTTAATAAATTTGGTTGTCAGTAAAATTTCTATGACTCCTTTTTTAACAGTTAGTCATCAACCAAGAAGTTAGGGAACATTTTAAAAATGTTAGATTATATTCATTTTGAAGCTCTGGGTCATCTCTCCCTTCTTCCTCTGTCCTCTCCTCGGTTATCGAGATCTTCTTGTGGTCGTGAAGAGTTACCACCGATCTTCCACTTCCATTTACCTCCGAAAGCTTATTAAGAGGAATTTTTCAAAAATTACAACCTTAGTTTTCTTTCCCGACTTGATCGAGATTCGAACACCGAACTATGCGAATGGCAGCCTGGGTTGAAGACCATTAGTCCATCATTGTTATATTTTTGGAAGGGAAAAAATGGGTATTATGGTAGCTCGCTATCTATTAGCCAAGACTCATGTAATGCAACATGTGACCGCATGATATAATTGTATTGTTACTATAGTAATAAGTGTTACTTTAACTTAATCTAAACATGAAGTGCGACGTGGGGTGGCGGGGCGAAGCCTCCGCCACGCCTAAGTCGCACCACTCATAATATTATGAGTGGTGCGACTTCGAATATTACGAATATTATGATAATATTGACAGATTATTAGTCAATTAGTTAATAAAAATCAATTAATTTAAGAGAATAAAGGGAAACAAAATTTTCCAAACATAATAGTATGTATTTATCTACTATTTAACCTTGATTTTCTGTCTCTTTAACGTTTAAAAAATTCCCGAAGGACATGTTTCACGGAGTAATGGGCTTCGTTTTTGAATTTTTGAAAAAAAAAAAACATGTATTATTTTTTTACATGATAATGAATGATAAAATTTCTTTATTATAAAACCCGGCATTTTCATAATTTTCTTCTAGAAAATGCTGGTAAATTGACTTTCTTAATTTTAAAACTGGGGTTTTTTTAATGTTTTTTTTTAAATGTTGAACAAAACAAAAAAACAGTCACAGTAATAAAGAAATGCGACTTTTTTAAATAAAGGAAATTCATAACGCAACTAACAGAAAGCCAAAAATGAACAATTCACCATAACAATAATGAACGCCAAAAAGAAAGAAAAACCCTTGATCTATTTGTTTGGCTATTTTTAGGGATTGAGATTATGTACAGATGAAAATTATGTAATCGAAGACTTATTAAAATTTATTTTGTGGGGTAGGAAAAAAATTAGCTATTAGATGTAAGTAGTTAATGTTTGGTCAGTGTGCCCCTCTTCTCGTGACCGCTAGGTGTCGCGCGCTCGAGCCGTGAGAAGCAACGGGCCGAGAGAGGGGCAGTCTTGTTTCAGCTTGAGTTTGTAGAAGGAGCTCGTTCTGTCTCGTCGAATCCATTGAGTTAATTATCCAATTAACTACCCAGACTAGTAATCTAACATGGCGCAGTTGGTTAATCTTCCCTATTAGTACCTCCGATTGGAAAAATTTCGTGCAGAATTTCCCCAACTGAGACTTAATTCTACGCCAAAGTTTACCTGGCTTATTCTCGCTGCAGCTGTGTGGGTGCCGCCTTCTTGTTTCCTTTGTTCTGGCTAGCTTTCTCGCGTGGCGCCGCCATTTTATAGCCACTGTAGTACAAAGACGTTTGCTTTTCGTGCCATGCCATGTTATGGCGCCAGATGGTTTTATATATTTTTTCCTTGCAATATTGTGGATTGTGTAATCAAGAAAAATGAATTTATGGAACAGTGCGACAAATCAGAAATTGTAAGCTTACAAGCAGTTCAACTTTTGGAAACAATTGATATGTATTAAAGTAAGTTACATTATTCTTTATCAATATAAATTCGTTTAATTAATTGTTTTACTTTTTCTACAGATGGATCTTTTTTATCAGCCACAATCAATTCAAATCCACCATCAGCCTGAATAGAAGCCATCATACAGGAAATTGTACCTCCACTTCTCAATTCTAACTTTTTCCATTCTGTCCAAAGTTCCGAATATGTATATCCTTTAGTCATACGGGATACGGATACTGTTAAAACAGAACCAGAAACCTTAACAGATGTCACTTCATACCATGTGTAATCAGTATCTGTGTTATGACGCCTACTCCAATATACGTCTCCTTCTTTAACTACAGATTCTCCAGTTACTAGTTTATCTGATTGAGGTGAAATATGAAGGCGTCTACCTACACCTGGTACAATGAGTTGTCCATGGAAATCTTTTTTATCTAAGGATAAATGTTTTGTTGAATTAACATATCCTAGATAATCTCCAAATGGTTGATAATTTTCATTGACATCCATACCATCCGCACCACCCAGATAGGAATTCTTGTCCCAAGGCGGGGCCAAAGCCGTGCGGGTGGTGCGGTGGGCACAGGGGAATCTCTAAGATGTCCCATTGCCAGCCCTTATTTGAACACGTTACTCATTTTAATCTTGTCGGATACTTCATTTTTTACTCCCTCTCGTAGAAGTCTCTGATGCGTCCCGTTTTTATATTTTGGTTCCTTCTCGACACTTGGAAAATTTCGGAGAAACTGTCTTTGTCTTTTCGCGGCAAAGTTTGGTTCAAAAATCTTATTATTATCTCTATCTTAAGAGTTCCAATTAAGAATGCGTGGATCATCTGTATAGTATTGGCTTCTCACCACGACGATCCGGGTTCGATCCCCAACTCAGGTTACATGTTTATTCAACTTTGTTGTTCGTATCCAATTGATTTATAATGTGACCGGTAACATACCGCATTGCATACTCTGACAAATAAACTTGTCGTCCGGATATCCTGATAAGCGTTCGTGAAAAAATGTCGGCACAATAAACACCCATAAAAAAAAAGAGTAAAGAAAAAAGGAACGAAATTCAGAGTCCAGAAAAAGATTTATTATTAATAACTTCTTGATTTCCTTTTTCCGTCCCAAGTACGTCTAAAGTCCATCCCATGGGACGGGATAGGGACCGCCATCGGATCTCGGCGAAGCGGACATTGGCTAGACGTAAAAGACGTCCAAGGAATGTAAACTTGGGAATCTGCTATGTTCCAAGTACATCTCAGACGTCTCAAAGTGACGTGTTTGGGACGCCTTTGGAACGGCAGTGTACTATCTGGGCAAGTACTGGAAAAAGACTTTGTGTTAAATCATATACTTCAACGTACATTGGATATGGAGTATTTGTAGGTACTTTTTCTTCAAATTGCATATATTCAACAATTAAACAATCAACGCAACCTGTTTCCCAAGTTATTTCCCAGTCTTCTGGAATTTGGGATTCTTGATATATAGCGTCACCACCAAAAATTGCCCTCATTGATGTTACATTTAGTCTAGATTGCCCGGTAATGGGAATCATAGGCTGTGAAGCCTTCTCGAGTGCAGATTGACGAACCGACACTTTAGGAATTACTACATCATTGCATTTTTGTTTAATTGATTTCAATTTTTTAATTAATTCTTCTTTTTTTCCTACTACGGTTACTTGATTAATAAGTCCGTCAACATCTTTTACTCGTTTCAGTAATTTTTCGAATTTAGTTTTGACACCCATATTTAATTGCAACCTCTCTTGTTAACGATATGGTAATTAATGTGCAATAATTGAAGTAGGTAACACAATTTATTACATTTTTTAAATTAAATATCAATTACTAATAATGTTAATATACTATAGAGTATGTGTATTATAAATTATTGCCAATATATAACGAGAATACTCATTTTTAATGTTAGTATACAATACACCATCATGGCAACCAAACGTCAATTTGTCTCTGATCTTCAATTGCAAGACACTTTGTCTAAGTTGCAAAAGAAAAATGAAGAAGAAATTCAATTAATTGGACAGTTGTCTACTGAAGTAGAACAATTACTTAAGGATGTAAACGCCGCAAGCGAAGAAGAAACTCCTGTAAGTGAGCCCCCAATCGAGGTTACGTCATCTACTAAATCTTCTTTAGTTATCAATAGTTATATTTGGAATTACCAAAACCAAAACACACACTGGAATCCATTTTCACACACTCTTACGTGGAATGGAAGAAAATATAAAAGTGTATCAATTTATTATATGAGATCAGACGAAGAAGAATTTGGTTGGAATAAAGTTGATTATTGGGAATATTTTACATTCGATTACGGAGAATCTGATCTTTTGGAAGCTGAATTGAATTTCCGTGCTCGTACAAGAAGTAATGATATTAGTAACGGTTTTGGAGTAGATACTGGTGTCTCTCCAGGATACCCAGATAGGAATTCTTGTCCCAAGGCGGGGCCAAAGCCGTGCGGGTGGTGCGGTGGGCACAGGGGAATCTCTAAGATGTCCCATTGCCAGCCCTTATTTGAACACGTTACTCATTTTAATCTTGTCGGATACTTCATTTTTTACTCCCTCTCGTAGAAGTCTCTGATGCGTCCCGTTTTTATATTTTGGTTCCTTCTCGACACTTGGAAAATTTCGGAGAAACTGTCTTTGTCTTTTCGCGGCAAAGTTTGGTTCAAAAATCTTATTATTATCTCTATCTTAAGAGTTCCAATTAAGAATGCGTGGATCATCTGTATAGTATTGGCTTCTCACCACGACGATCCGGGTTCGATCCCCAACTCAGGTTACATGTTTATTCAACTTTGTTGTTCGTATCCAATTGATTTATAATGTGACCGGTAACATACCGCATTGCATACTCTGACAAATAAACTTGTCGTCCGGATATCCTGATAAGCGTTCGTGAAAAAATGTCGGCACAATAAACACCCATAAAAAAAAAGAGTAAAGAAAAAAGGAACGAAATTCAGAGTCCAGAAAAAGATTTATTATTAATAACTTCTTGATTTCCTTTTTCCGTCCCAAGTACGTCTAAAGTCCATCCCATGGGACGGGATAGGGACCGCCATCGGATCTCGGCGAAGCGGACATTGGCTAGACGTAAAAGACGTCCAAGGAATGTAAACTTGGGAATCTGCTATGTTCCAAGTACATCTCAGACGTCTCAAAGTGACGTGTTTGGGACGCCTTTGGAACGGCAGTGTACTATCTGGGTACTGGACAGATAATTTCGACTATAGCCTTGATAACACCTTTTATATGGCTGCCATGATGCGTACTGATGAATCCGACCCATTTTTTGGTACTTTTATGATCACTTAAAAATTTGTATGCAGAACCTTGCTCAGGAAGGACGAACAATGGTTAAAGTAGTCAAAGGTCTAATTAAAATTGCTAAAGCTGTTGCTCATGTAACAGCATCAGTAGATAGTAAACAACCGCTACAATTAATGGCGTCAAGATATGTTGACGGTAAAATAAAAATGGAATTGATTAGTAAACCTGTGTCAATGGATATTGAAAATTTGAAACAAAAAGTTATTGATTATATGAAATCACCCTTGCATGTAAAAATTGATGAGGTTATTGTTCCTCAACCTATTGTGCAAGATGAAAAAAGTGAACTACAGCCAACACTGTAACAATTGATTTAAATAGATTATTTTTATCATGATAGTTGCAATACATTAGAATATGATACATAAAAATAGTTGTTTGCACAATAATTGATGAATTCGAGTAATTCTAACATTTCAATAAACGATAACTGGCATGAAGTAATGACAAAATAATCATTTATAGTTTTACAGTAGTAGTAATCATGAACACGCACTCCCAAAGCATTGGGATTAGGAATATAATGTAGATTTTGTGTACAGCAGGCAGTAATGTAGTATGTGTCGCAGTCATTGACGCCGTCGTCATCTTCATTCAAAATAGTATTTGTTTTAATACATTTGTTAACAAAATCCATAAATTTGATCATGTGACTCAAATCGTTTCCCGTTTCTACTATTATTGTAAATTCTTCATAAATGCTTGCAACGTCCATTCTTCTACATTTTAAAAATTAACATTAGAAAACCTTAAAATAAGAATATTTTTTTAAATACTTACATTTTGACTTCTGAGAAGGTACTGGGGTAGTCTCTCTAGTTTTAGACCGATTTTTTAATCTCCAAAGAGGGGACATTTCCCAAATGACCTGCTTAAAAGGACCAATGCAGAAGCAACAACATGAAAATTTTGTCATGTTCCTTCGTTTTTATTAGATCTTATAACTTTGCTTGTATTTAAATGGTAAAAAAATGTATATATTTTAGACGAAATTTAAAGGAATTTAAAAGTAAAACATTTTTCTGAAGTAAACATCAAAAATGGATTCTTTCTCTAAATTGTCAAATTTATTTGTTGAACGTAGAACATTTTGGGAATTTTATGAAGAATTCCAACGAGATGTTTTAGAACTGACATTGAATCAAAGAACGGAAGGTGACCCTATTCCAGTTTTATTGGCTAAAAAAATTGTGAGAAATCTAAAGCGTTCAAAATTCCCGAATAACCATCTTATTGACGAGGGTGTTGCACACCTGAGCGGATACATTTTAGTTGCCGTAGTGCTTGAAAGCGTTGCAATTGACGAAATAACCAAGCGGTATTGTACGGATTATTTTAATTTTATGTATAATGCAAAATATAAAATAATAATGTCTTACGAATTAAATGTAGAAGAAATGCATTATCTGCAAACACGTTTAACCCAATGTCTTGGTGGTGGCGGATGCCCTTAGGCCAAAACTGTTCAAGTTGTTTAAATTTCTTTATAGCGATTGCTCAATAAAAGAAAAATTGCTAATAAGAATTTATTAATTTGAATATTGACATTTCATCGAATAGTTATTGATTGTAAACCTTTGAATGCATTTGCATTTACAATGCATTTACAATGTAATGCGCAATAAACGAAACAATAAATGTATAAACTTTTATTTTGATTTATGTTTATTATTTGACAATTAACAAGTACAAAATTTTATACTAATAATACATTGAAAGAAAAATGCAAGCATTGAAGCAAGAAATGAAATTACGAATTCAATAATAAATACTTTTGTATTTGACATATTCATGTTGTAAAAAAACAATAAAAAATTAACAAATACAATTAATATTGAATGACAATGTTATTTAAATTAGTCAAAAATCGACTGTTATTTCTGGGGTTGTATACTTTAATTACATTTAATTAAATTTTTTTTTTAATGATACGCTGATTTTTGCCGATTTTTTATTAAATGTTGATTTTTCTTCTCACGTCGCCTGGAGCGAATCCTGCCCCGGGGGAAGAATAGAAGAGGGAAAACCGCCGGAACCCTTTGTTCTCCCCTATTCTCTTTCCTCTATTCTTCCCCCGGGCTAGGATTTCATCCCTGCGCCACGAAAGATTGATCGGAATTGTTTTTTAAAAAATCGGGAATAATCAGAGTTTCATTTAAAAAATTTGAAACTTTGTCCAAATGTAGACGACTATGTCGTCTACCGTTGGTAAAAGTTTCAAGTAAAAATTGATTAATTTCAATTTTTTATGATTTTTTAACTTGCATACACTTTAGCTTGGAAACATATGGCGAGCGCGCCGATGTTTCCAAACTTTATGTCTAGCACTTTGGGGATAAAGTTCAATTTAATAAAATCTGAAAAAAATCATGGTGAAAGAAAATTCTTTCCTCACCAAGAAGATTTTTTAAAATTTGCTTTGCGATAACTCAAACGTGAGTTATCGTTATAGAGAGTCCCTTGCTTAGTGATAAAACTGTGTACCTTGTTTATTTTTCAACAGGTTATGGGCGCAGTCCGCAGAACCTGCAGATAAACAAGATGGCAAATGCAAACCAACAAGAAGGAGAGAACATTTCAAAGGAAGTGAGTCACATTCCAAAGTTTAATGGAAAGAATTGCCCATCGTAGAAGTATGGAGTATGGCTGCTGTTTCGTCAGCATGGCCTCACAGAGATCGTAGAGAACAACGCCACCAAACCGGTTGAAGTAAGATATCAACTTCAACACAGTAAATTACAACCTAATTTATGTTCTGAATTCTCACCAAACATGCGTAAGACCGAGAGGGTGTGGTTACAAATGGAGCTGCCATTGCAGCATGGAATCGAAAGGACATTCTCGCTATTGGTTTTCTGTATGCCGATGTAAACGAGGAGATGAGAGATTCGCTCATCAACTGTTAAACTGTATGGGCATGTGGAAACCGCTATCTGACCAGTACATGCAAAATGCTGCCGACAACAAACATCTTCTGAAACAGAAATTTTTTCAGCTGCAATTAAACTCTGATCAGGAAGTAATGCAGCATATCACCGCTATATAATCACTGGTAAAGCAGCTCAAGGAACTAGGGGAACCTGTCCCTGAGATCGACATCGTAAACAAGATTATTTGCACCTTGCCACCCAGTTTTCGAAACTTTCTGTCGGTATGGGACAGCCTGCGTGAAGACGAAAAGATGGTGAGCCTACTCACAACCAGACTTTTGAAAGAGGAAAGAACAAACAGAAGATTTAACAATGGAAGAAGTGATCCCGCTGACGAAGCCTTCTTCTCATCACACCATCAACAAAACTCCTTCAGAGAGAGACCACAGAATTATAGAGGAAGCCAACGTGGTCACAGAGGACACCGAGGATTCAGAGGAGGTTGGAGAGGGCCTCCAGATGCAAAAAGAAGAAAGTTAGAATGTCACTATTGTCATGAAGAAGGTCATTTCATCGCAACCAGTCGTACAAGAATCCGCAACGAAAAACAATCGCAGTCTCTCAACAATGGATCGCATGCTCACGTGGCAGAACATGAGGAAGATCGAAATAACCAAGACTTCAGCCTTCAAATCTCTACTGAAAAACGTTACGTAAGTTTCTCTGTACGAAGCAATCTCGATTTCTTCGCTGATTCTGGTGCCACGTCCCACATGTCGGACCAACAGCAATTTTTTGACACACTCGAGATGATTGATACAGGGACCTGGACTGTCTCTGGAGTTGGAGGTGTCTCTCTTCCTGTCCACGGACGAGGAAACATCAGAATCAAAACTACAGTAGACGGGATTACTCGATCTGGACTAATAAAAGACGCACTCTATGTACCAGAACTCGGGACCAACCTATTTTCAATCGGCACAGCAACTGAAAACGGTGCTGAAATTCACTTCAACAACCAGCAAGTCTATTTTTCTCGCCATGGAATCACTTTTATGGTTGGCCAGTTAGCCGGAAGAGGCCTGCATCACCTAAACATCATGGTTGTTCCAAAGGAAAGAGCTCTGACTGGTAAACATATAGTAATCAATTTTTTTAAAAATCCGTATTACCATTATTTCTTCTTTCTTTCGATTATAGCAGAAAATAAAAAGGCAACTCTCAAACTGTGGCATGAACGGCTTTGCCACGTCAGCCTCAACACCATTCAAAAGATGTTTCGAGAACAAGCAGTCAACGGCCTAAATCTTGGAGCCTGCTGTGACACTTAAGCACCACTCTGTGCAGACTGCATGAAAGGGAAGATGTCTCGACTACCATTCCCATCCGGTCGTAATCGAGCCAATGAAATAGGACAACTCATACATTCAGATGTATGCGGACAAATACAAGTGGCTTCACCGGGAGGATCACGTTACTATGTGATCTTCAAGGATGATTACAGTGAATGGAATGTAATCAATTTCATCAAACACAAATCTGAAGTGGAAGAGAAGTTTAAGAATTACACAGCCAGGTTACGTGTCGAAAAAGGAAAAACATACGTCAACACCCTAAGAACTGACCAAGGAGGTGAATATGTAGGAAAAAATTTCAGCGATTGGCTGGACAAAGAAGGAATTCGTCACGAGATGAGCGCAGCCTATACTCCACAACAAAATGGTGTTTCAGGAAGATTTTTTTTTAAAATATATATTCAGGGCATATCCTCGCGGGCGAGCGTTGCCCAATACAAGACAAACAGAGTAGTGGCTGTACAAGCATATAGAAAAAGAACGAGTGATTGAAATGGAGGGAGAGTATGTACAGTTAGGAAAAAAAATTAGAGAGTGTGGCGCTGGGGACGAAACGACAGTTCTAGAAAATTTTGAAAGGTGCAAAGGATCTGCGGGATTTGTATTATAGATGGAAGGGGGGGGGGTCGGCCACTTCCCGGTGATTAATAAAACTGTTGATTTAAAAGCTGATCTGGGGACGTTGTCGTTGGGGCAGTCGAAAATGAAGTGCCAAGTTGATTCCTCTGCCAGATTGCAGCTGCACATAGGAGATTGGGCTTTTCCGATGTGGTGGAGATGGTAGTTGAGTGGTGCATGGCCGGAGATTATTTTGCATATTACAAATGGATTATACAGGGACACAAGAGGTTTCTGGAGGGTGACGGAAGGAAGGAAGTCGTGAGTGATAGCGCCTTTCTTACAGAGGGACCATTCTTTGTTCCATGCTGCAGTGGTGTGGGCCTCTATGAGTTTTTTTATGCAGGAGGGGGTGGGGTGTTGAGTCCGTGATAAAAGGAAGGTTTGTGGCATCTTTGGCCAGCTCATCTGCTAATTCATTACCGCTGTGTCCTTGGTGGCTGGGAATCCAAAAGAACTCCACCGAGGTTTTGGAGTGCAACTCAAGAAGTTTTTTTATTTTGAATCTTGTGGAAGTGATTTTGCCAGTTGAGACGATGGATGACAGTGCAGCTAGCGAGTCTGATAGGAGTTCGATTTTTTTTAATGTCCGGGTAGTTTTCAAATATAAAAAGGATAGCGGTAAGGACTGCGGAGGATTCTGCTTGATAAACGGAGGCATGTTCGGACGGGGAGTCGCCCTTTGTAGGTGTTGAGAAGGGCTTGCTTGTCGAAGATTGCGACACCATAGCCTACTTTGTCGTCGAGTTTGGAGCCGTCGGTGAAAACTCTAAGGGTTTGTGGCGAAGGGGCAAAAACCGGTAGAGTTGGGGACTGCTTTGGCAGGATTTTTAAGCAAGATGGAGATGACCACGGGGTCGAGACGTAAGGCGTGGCCGTATCAGTCGGGAGAGAGATAAGAGGGTTGTGAAAGATGAGCTGGACGATATTTTTGGAAGAAGGAGAGAAGATATGGTGGGGTATGGATAGACTGTATCTGAGGGCACATATTTGGGGGATGGTGTAGTCGATTGGTTGGAACCCAGCGATTACTAGAAGCGCTTCAGTTGAGGTGGAGCAGGGGCATCTGGTCATGAGAGAGGCAAAGGTGCGCTGGAGACTACGTAGTTTTCGGCAAATAACGCTTCTGTTGGTGGACGAAGCCCGAACGGAGCAGCAGTAGAGCCATTTCGGAATTATGAGGGCCTTATAGATTGCTTTCATTCTTGCAGCGGAGAGGCCCCAGTTTTTTCTGGCAAATCTGTAAATAAGAAAGCATAGGCGGCGAAAAGAAAGGTTTTTCTTTTCGATATGTTGATGCCAGGACAATGTTGAGTCTAGAGTGAGGCCTAAAAAGAGGCTGGTTCTGGATGCTGGGACTTTGTTTTCAGTTTCTTTTTTCATAAAGTTTGTTTTCAACGCGTTGATTACGAGTTTCACTGATTCACACCACTTAAGGATAGCATTGCAGACAGATTGGAGACGAGAGATGGCAATTTTTGGATCTGGGTGGGAAACAGATATAGTGATATCGTCAGCATATGCGATGATGAGGACAGGAAATGGAAAGGTCTGTCTGAGAAGATTGTCGATGAGAACGATCCACAGAAAAGCAGAGAGAACGGATCCTTGCGGGCAGCCATTAGAGATGTTGATTGTGATTTCAGAGAAGATGGAGGTGAGGGTTGCTTTCCGATTTGATAGGAAACTGTGGATGAGTTTAACGAGATAGGGGAGGCAGTCTTTTGACGCGAGAGCGTCTATTATCGCTGGGTGCCAAGCGGTATCAAAAACAGATTTAATGTCTAAAAAGGCAACTGCCGTGACTGAATTTGTCATAAAACCTGACTCGATGTGATTTGTCAACTGTTGAGCTGCGGTTTCTGTCGATCTGCCAGGGATGAAACCATGTTGATTGTCGTGGAACCAGTTGCACTGATTGGCGTGCCATTTGAGTCTGCCGAGGATGATTTTTTCTAAGACTTTAGCGAGAATGTTTACTTCACTTATAGGGCGGAAATTGCTGAGGTTGGAGTAGTCGCTTTTGTTTTGCTTTGAAATTATATGAACCTTTACGTTTTTCCAGCTAGCTGGGAAGTAACAGGACTCGATACAGAGATTTAGTAAAGCTAGGAACTCCGTAGAGATAAACGGGAGACATTTGATTATGAGTTCGGCGTAAAAACCATCAGGGCCTGCGGCAGGCGAGATTTTTAAAGAAGACGTTGCCAGTGCTAGTTCGTTGGATGTTATGGGTTCCGGTGAAGAAAGAAGGGGCTGTGAGATAAACTTGTGCGATCGTTCCAGACATGAAAACTGGGGTGGAGACGTTGGTGGGTCTGCCGGAAAAAACAGCGAGGAGCAGTGTTTAAGAATCTTCATCTGATCATTTACAATGATGCCGTTTATTATTGCGGACGTTGGCAGGTGCACAGTAGCGTCTTTCTTGGTGATTTCTTTTAAAGCCGCTTGATGGTCGTTATTCATGATTTGACGAAAGCGGATCCAGTGTTCTTTCTTTGCTTTTCTTATTTCTCTCTGATAGGTTGCTTTCGCTTCACGAAAAATGGCTTTATTGAGTGCTGTGCGGGAAAAAAGTTGCTTTGGCTTCTTCTAAGCTGATGCCTAAGAGCCCAGAGTTTCGGTAACCACCAGGGCATCTTTTTTTCGAGAGTTTTTTTTTGGTTTGATGGCAGCAGAGCATACGGCAGATTGGAGGTGATCTGTGAGCGTACAAGTGGTGGTGTCGATATTCGTTTCACAAGTTGTCTGAGGGAAGTTGATGATGGGCGTGGCCGATAGAGAAGACGCGAGAGTTTGGAGATTGATGTTGGCTAGTTTAGGGAGAGACTTGCAAGAAGAGAGATTAAGTTTGGGATAATTTGGTAATGGGGAGGAGCTGTGTGAGATCGTGTAGGTGATGTACCGGTGGTCTGATAGACTGTTGTAGTCCAGGAAGGACCATTGAGAGCAGGATATATTGTCGCCGGTGAGAGTGATGTCGATAAAGGCGGTGTTAGATGGGATAAATGAAAGCTCGGAGATTGGTCTGTTGGCGACGCTCAGAGGAAGGCGAGAAAGAATGCTGGTCAGCTTTTGTCCCTTCTTGTCTTCGAATCTGCTGTTCCATAAAGGGTGCTTAGCATTGCTGTCGAGGCCGATGATGATATTTGGAAAGAGGTACGGGTGGTTCAGTAGTAATAGAGATAATGCGCTGAACGGCGAGGGGATTGATGGGCGAGCATACATAGCTATTATATGGAAAGGGTCTTGGGGGGTTGGAATGGTGATTGCTGTTATGCAGTTGTGAGAGAGTGAGGAGATTAGCGTGCCATTGAGACAAGATTTAGCGATGATTGCTGTGCCAAACATTTAGTCGCTTTTGATATTGTGGAAACAAGAGAAACCAGGTGGGACATCGGGTAGAGAAATAGTTTTTTTCATACGCTGCACGGAGACGTAAGGTTCTTGTATGACTGCAGCATCAATTTGTTTGTCGAGCAGAAGCTGGGCTAGCGATGCTGAGGCTAATTTGCTGTGTTGAAGATTTATTTGGATTATTTTTAATTGACTCATGATACCTGGATACTTGTGCGTCATTGTTCAGTCCTTGAACGTAGCCTTTATACTGATTTAAGTTGTTCGGCACAGTGTGGGTCACCGGCGCAATGTTTCCCTTTGCAGTGGCAGCAGAAAGGTGGGTCTTAACGAGTGCAGGATCTGGTGTCGTTATCTAAAGCGAACCAACCACACCTTGCGGCTGAAGCGGTGCACGTTTTGGCGACATGACCGTATTGTTGGCAGTTGAAACAGCGACGAACCTCCCTGTTCCAGTCAAGTTTGACCGCGTGGAATTTTCCGAAAGCAGATACATTTTGGCGTTCGATGATTGTATTTGTAGTGGGAGCCGAATCGAAGAGAAGCTTGACGTGTCCGACCTCAGGGTTTACTTTTGATTTAAAAATGGGGATTATTTTTTTTAGACTGGAGCCGATAAAGTCATTCCTTAGTACAAGTTCCTTGTGTAAAGTGGGAAGATCGGAGACATTAATAATGAGAGCGATAGCCGGGTAAAAAATATCCTTCGTATGGATCGTGCGCACAAGATTGGGCTTTGCCTCAAGGATCGCTTTGGCTCTGCCGCTCTCAAGCGCACTATGATGCAGAGACGATGTAACCTTTTTTTTAGAAAGTTTCTGTAACTGGTCCCTTTTCTGTCGAGCCGAGAATAGCGTCGAGCTCTTTGAGATCCATATCTGTCGCATTGTCACTAGTGTTTATTATTAAAGTTGAGGCGTGATTGGGTTGATTCTGGCTGACCGGACCAGGCGCATGTTGGATGATTGGATGAGTCAGATGGAGGTGAACATCTTATCTGCGAAGGCAATTCTGTATTGGTCGAAGGAGGATTTGGTGGAGGTGAGCTCACCTTTGATCGAGTTACACTCTTGGTCGACAAATTTGATTAAATCTATGGCTTCGAGGAGGCGATCATGAAGTTCTTCCCAGTCTTGGCTATCAATGTCTGAAGCAAGCGATTCGAAAGTATGTTTCGATTTTTTCGGTTGAGAGTTGTTGAGAGAGGGAGATGCTTTCCGTTTAGAGTTGACGTCTTGTTGGTCTGGGTGGCTTTGTTTGTTATTCTTGATTTTACAGGTGTTGCATTTTTTGGCGCGTCCGAAGACTGCTTCAGTGCAGCCGTCAGCGCAGCATGTTTTTTGTGTGCCATACATAGAGCCGAGGGAGTTGGAGTGACCTGGTTTGTTGAGGAGGGGGTAAGAAAAGGAGCAGGCCGGGTTATTTTCGCCCGAGACAGTTCTGGGTTCAACGATCAGGGCGTTGTCGTGCCCGTCAGGGTGATCGTCCATTCTTCTTAGAAGGTAGGGGATCCCTTGTAGACGGGGCGTGATTTGCGGGCTCAGGTGCTCTTGACGGTAAGAGGAGAGAACCCGAAGGCGACTATCTGGGGGGGGGGGAGTCTTGGCCTGCTTACGTTCGAAATGAAACAAAGAAAATGTGGAGCTAGGTAAACATGTCTTTGCACTGTGAAGTCTCATGAGAGAGTCGGAAAGTCGAGAGTTTCAGAAAGATATAATAGGACCGAAATGGAGTCAACTCGCTGCCTACTATTTGCGAGAAAAGTACACACGCAATTTTTTTAAAGAAACGAATATACCATCAGCAAAAATTTTTTTTTTCTCTCTAAAGGTCCCATTAGAACTTTGGGCCGAAGCTGCCAATTATTCAAACTACATACGAATTTGAGTGTGGTCGGGCACTGAAACAATAATTTTTAAAAATATATACATACATATATATTGTATATGTATATATATATTTTAAACAAAAATAATACCTCTGTGTACCTTTAACCCAGGCCACCCCATATGAAATTTGGTTCGGAGAAAAACTGGATCTGTCACACCTCAAAGTATTCGGCTCACAAGTTTTCATTCATATCCCGGATGAAAAGAGGAAGAAACTTGATGAAAAAAGTATCGAAGGAATACTAGTTGGATACTGTGACACATCTAAAGCTTACAGAATCTGGGGTCCAGTAAAGAACTCGCACAGTAAAGATCAGCCAAACACGTAATCCCGGAGAAGACACAATGCGACCCCAACTTGACTCTGAAGTCTCCTTTCTCCGCGTCATGCTACTAGTGTGTCAAATGGAAAACCAAGAACGAATAGATGCAGACCCTGAAGCAGAAATACCGAACGACCCACCAGCAGAAATTCCAAATGTCGACGTCCCAGTTCACGATGCAGTGCAGTTTGATTACCAACTTGAAGTCGCACCTATCGAAAACGAACCAGCTGCCGCCAGACCAGACAATATGCCACGACGCTCAAGAACAATCGAAAATCAAAAACGAGGCGTAAGCTTTATTTCAATGGAGCAATACGACGATCATCCCGAAGAACCAGTTACCTACAAAGGTGTGCTTTCATCCTAGGAGGCAGTCCAGTGGAAAAAAGCAGTGGAAGAAGAATATTCGTCTTTAATTGAAAACGAAACATGGACGCTAGTACCACTTCCACCAAATCAAACCCCAATAAAAAGCAAGTGGGTCTTTACGATCAAACCAGGTCACAATGAAGTCGCAACCTGATACAAAGCTCGCCTGGTAGCCAAGAGCTACAGCCAAAGAAGAGGTATTGATTCTAACGAAACATTTGCTCCTGTAGTGAAGCACACTTCTCTTTGACTAATCCTAGCCATAGCTAGACAAGAAGATCTGGATATGTTTCAGTTGGACATCAAGACAGCGTTCCTCTATGGTGACCTAGAAGAGGAGCTGTATATGGAACAACCAGAAGGTTATGTCAACAAGGATCAAGAAAATTACGTATTCAAATTGAAAAAAAAAATGCATAGATGGCCTGAAGCAGGCACCAAAGGCCTGGCACAACAAATTTAACGATTTCCTGTTGAAATGTGTTCTAACACAAAGCTCAGCCGACCCATGCCTACTATTCCGCCATGAAAAGGGAGAAGTGACGATTGTGAAAATCTATGTTGATGACGGATTAGTAATGAGCAATAAAAAACACCTTCTCACGGAAATTACTGAGTACCTTGGAACTCATTTTCAAATTCGATGCCTACCAGCAGATCGCTTCATTGGATTGGATATCGTCAGAGATCGAAGCCAGCGCAAGATATATGTAAGCCAGCATCATCTAATAACAAAAATGTTAAAAAGGTATAGCAGTGTCTTCTCCTATCTACATAAAGTTTTTGGAGTGGTTGGTTATCACTATAATTTGTTTTACTCTTATGTCGATTCAATCTCAATGAATGTAACGAAAAAGTGATACCGGCAGATCCAAACGGCTGGCTCACGTTGCTCATGTGCCCCAATGATGAGACAGCAGCCAAAGTGATGACAGCAGTCCCTAACCACGAAGCTGTAAGGGTACTTTCCCGCCCGGACATTGCCTTTGCGGTGAGCCAAGTTGCCCAATATTGCCAGAATCTAGGACCAGCTCATTGAAAAGGTGTTCAACGGATTTTCTCCTATCTACATGGAACATCAGACTATGTACTTTGCTTCAACGGGAATGCAAAAGACGACTTCACCGGCTATACAGACGCTGACTATGCAGGGGATTTAGATACGCGAAAGTCCAAAAGCGGATATGTTTTCATCTACCAAGGTGGAGCAGTATCGTGGGCAAGTTGGCGTCAGCGGTGTACCTCTCTGTCTACCACAGAATCAGAATTTGTAGCGCCTTGTGAGACAGCAAAAGAAGCCATCTGGATACAGCGGTTACTCTCGGAAATCAAGAACAGTGAAGTCAAGACCGTCCAAATGTTGTGCGATAACCAGAGCTCAATAAACCTCATTCGAAATCCCGAGCACCATAAAAAATCACATTGAAGTAAAATATTTCTTAATCCGTGATCAGCAAAAATAAGACAACATCAATGTGACTTATATCGGTACTGAAGACCAACTGGCTGACAAGCTGACAAAACCACTTCTAAGACCTCGCCTGGTAGATTTACGTGAAAGAATAGTGTTATGTCCCTGTCTCCCCCGTTCGATGGTGGTGGCGCTGCGGGGCCTGGGAGCAGGACGGCAGTCTCGCTTGCCCCTTCGTGTTGTTCACATCCTTGTGGTCTTGTTTGGCTCATCTAGAAATACAGTGGCGTGGCTTAATGGAAACGCACCAAGACTTAACATGGCGCAGTTGCTATTTTCAACCTACTGTTCTTAAAGCCCTCACTAACTAACTGAAATTTACGATATTCGGGTGCCACTCATTCTTATGCCCATATTCCCCACGCGGTGCGTGGAGGACGCCATTGTTCTCTTTTTCCATGCGGTCTATGGAGGCCGCCATTTTTTTGTGTGAATTTTTGTGAGGTTCCTTCCATTCTTCAGGTGGAACATTTTATCTGTGAACACCGGTGAACTCGTGTAGCAATCGTTGTCGGTCTGCCCAATCGGGGCCCCAACAGCGACCATTTCATCGCGTGGTGCCACTATATTGCCCATTTTGGCGTGCGCCAGAGCGCAGTATCTCCTTACTATTTTCTCGATCTGTGCGACAACTTTGTGCTTCGGTCTGAACCACAGGGTCACCGACGAGTGTAACATTGCGGTCAAAGTGTTTATGTGTGTATGACCGACGACGACATCATTTCTTCTCGCCTACGTTCACGGCTTAGAATGGCGCAACCGACAGCAGCGGACGCAATGGCAGCCGCAAACGCGGCGGCTACGACCGCTACAACTGATAGCAACCGTATTAACGCCGTGGAAACTCAATTGACCAATATTGCGGCCCAACTTCAAGCCTTAATCACGGCCGCAGCAACGGCCGGTGGTAGCGCCGGTGGAGCAGGGGGCGGCGGTGGCGCTGCCGGTGGTGGTGGCGGGGGTCCCAGACAAGCTGGGCCGATTCCTCCCGCTCTGCCTTCTGCTCGACGTCGCATTGACTCGTCGGGATGGGACAAACTTAACGGCGACGTTCAACTACCGCAGCTGCGGACATGGCGGAATCGGTGGAATGACTTCCGTCAACTGAACCAGCTGTCATCATACCCTCCAAACGAACAGACAGCGGCATTCCGCATGGCACTCGATCCTTCAATGCAACAAGTGGTCGAGGTGGCACTCAATATACCATCAACTACGCCACTTACGCTCGACGAAATTTTAGATCTCATCGCGGACTACATTCGGTCCAAAAGAAACATTGCACTGGATCCTGAACCTGAACCTTGGATCCTGAACATTGGCTTTCGATGAGTGT
This sequence comes from Daphnia pulex, assembly GCF_021134715.1. Classification (NCBI taxonomy): domain Eukaryota; kingdom Metazoa; phylum Arthropoda; class Branchiopoda; order Diplostraca; family Daphniidae; genus Daphnia; species Daphnia pulex. The sequence goes on along the minus strand of NC_060024.1, from coordinate 579,656 downwards.
CATTAGTCGACATCCGAATCTTTTGAAGATTTTTATATCCGGCTCTGCGTGACGCGGCAGACCTGTGTGGAACCTGCGCGGACGCCCGCATCGCCACGCGGATCATGGTGGGGGTCCGTGATACTGAAACGAAGAGAAAATTGCTGGCCCTATCATCATTTCCGTCGGCTCAACAAGCAATCAACGTGTGTAGGAGCGAGTAAGCGGCAAGAATTAACAAAAAATCGCTGAGCAATCAATCGGCGGTTCATCACGTCCGCCAAGGCCAGCGCGGTAATTTGCCAAAGTCGTCTACGTCAGCCTGTGGATCGTGCGGCCGGAATGCCCACCGACTAGGCGAGACGTGCCCAGCAATGGGAAAGTCTTTCCATAATTGTGGTGGCTCCAACCATTCTTCACCACGTTGCACTAAACCGCGGAAAAATGTCGGCCCGAATGGTGGTGGAGACGCTTCCAACGGCGACCATGGTACGGCCCACAACGCCTCCAGTGCATCAGGAGCCCGACACAAGGGCAAAATTGGCCGGATCCTCGTCGGGTCGGTAAACGCAAGCCGGCGATGGCGCCGCGCTCCTACCATCTTATTACGGATTTTGGATAGCCAGGGACGACAGCGTACCACCATCGATGACGCGATACCCGACGACGGCGCTGAAATTTCAGTCGGCGGGTTGGACATCCTATCGCAGCTTGGTATGACGGAGGCGGACCTAACTTCGTCGTCCTACCACCTGGTCATGGCGGACCGCTCATCTCCCCTTCTTGTCGTCGGCCAGGTGACAGCGGTGGCGAGCTACGGCGACGTCACCGCCGGAATAACAATCGTCATATACCCGGAAATATCCTGCCTGCTCATTTCCTGGTACGACTGCCTCGCCCTCGGCATTTTACCCGAGAACTATCCCATGCCGATCCGTCGTACTCAGTTCAATTCAGTGTCGAAGAGCGAAGTTGGCAGTGAGTCGCCCGCGACGGTGCCGACAGAATATCCGGACGACTCATCGGACGAGCTCATAGAGAGCGTGAGAGAGAACTTGTGAAAGAATTTGAAAGAGTATTCGACCAATCCGAGGGGCTGTGATGCATGGACGGGCCGGAAATGGTTATTAATTTGAAAAATGACGCCGTGCCGTACTACGTCAACGGTGCGTGGCCCATCGCATTCGCCGACTGCCCAAAAGTGAAGCAGCAGTTGAACGAGTTGCAGGACAAAGGAATCATTGAACCGATGATGGAACCATCCGAGTGGGCGGCACCCTTAGTGGTGGCCAGGAAGCCGGATAATTCCATCCCCATATGCGTGGACCACACGAAGCTTAACCAGCATGTCCGCCGACCCACTTATCCGACGAGAACGCCTCGCGATGCTGTCGCGGAAATAGCCGGCAACGCTCAGTTCTTCAGTACCTTTGACGCCGCCAATGGATATTTCAAGATTCCGCTCCACCCTGAGAGCCAGCATCTGAAGATTTTGATGACTCCATGGGGCCGCTATAAGTTTCTTCGGGCCTCAATGGGTTTTTGTAGCTCAAGTGACGAATACAATCGCCGTGCGGACGCTGCTTTCGCTCAAGTGGCCCAGGTAGTTCGGGTGGTCGACGATATTCTTCGCTTCGACTCCTCCTTCTCGGCTCATGTGGCGGGAGTACGCGTGGTCTTGACCGCCACGCAAAATGCCGGCATCACCTTGAACGAAAATAAATTCCATTTTGCGAAACGTTCCGTGGAGTGGGTCGGATTCCAGATCCAGCGCGGCGGCTTTGCTGTGGTCCCGGACAAACTCAAAGCCATTTCGGATTTCCCCCGGCCAGCCAACATTACAGAGCTTCGCTAATTCATGGGGCTCGTGGGACAATTGGCGGGATTCTCCACGGACGTGGCGGCCGCCAAAGGCCCATTACGGCCGTTGCTGAGTTCCCGGAACTCGTATGGACAACGGTCCACGAAAGTGCCTTCGCAGCGGTTAAAGCGGCGCTAACGGCGCCTCAAATATTGGCTCATTTCAACCCGGAACTCGACACAGCGCTCCAGGTGGATGCTTTCCGAAAAAAACGGGATGGGGTACGCCCTCTTGCAGCGCCACAACGATGTATGGAAGCTCGTCGACGCCAACTCGCGGTGGTGCACCAACACGGAGACCAGATACGCGATAATGGAGCTGGAACTTGCCGCAGTGGAATGGGCCATGCGAAAATGCAAACTATATTTGCAGGGCTCCGAATGTTTACGTTGATGATCGACCACCAGGCGCTTGTAACAATTTTGGACCGTTACACCTTGGATGCGGTCGAAAATCCGAAATTGCAATGTCTAAAGGAGCGGCTGACGCCATTTGTATTTACAACCGTGTGGAGGAAGGGGTTGGATCATGCGATTCAAGACGCGCTGTCACGCGCTCCGGTGAACGACCCCGAACCAGAGGATGAAGCGGCCAGTGACGACGTTCAGGCATTCACGCGGACCATGAGGCTAAGGCAAGTTGCAGCCATCACAGTTACAAGCTCGGACGATGACGATCAATCAGATCCGTCGCTTGAAAATCCGTCCGGACGTACGGACATGGTGCTCGACAGCCTACGCGAGGTCGCAGCAGCCGACGAAACGTATCTGGAACTCATAGCCGCCGCCGAATCCGGATTCTCCACTCGTCGTGAAATAACCGCTTTATCCGTGCGACAATACTGGACGATCCGGCAGGAATTATCAGTGGACGACGGCTTGATGCTTTTCGGAAAGCGCATCGTCATCGTCATCCCAGCCTTAACAAATAGGTGTGGTGTCCGTGAAAGATTTGGGTACTTATAATTTGAGGGAGAATGTTGAAAATATTCCTTCTTAACAAATAATAAGTAAAATACTGTTTATCCCTATTCTAGTATCTACCACCCCTTCCTTAATCTAAGCAGACGCTCAGCTCAGTCCTTTCTCTTGTCTCCGCTCTCTCTCTCTCTTTGACAGTCAGCTATACTGGTTACGACTAAAAGCTCTTCAAGAAAGTATAAGTACTCTCAGGTTTCTTATCTTACATACTGCTCAACCCACAGGTATATATGTGTACATGTTTTCTCTTGTCGTTAGTTGTAAGTATGTATATGACTATATTCAATGTGTGCAACTGTATATATATAGTATGTGTATTTTTGTGAAAATACTGCCAATATGGGAGAGCCATATGAATAGAAAGTCCCTTGCTGAGTGATAAAACTGTGTATCTTGTTTATTTTTCAACAACCTGCGCCGCGCCAAACAGATTTTACATCCATCTTCCTCGATAATTTGAACATCCCGTTGTCCCCATTTACTGAGCAAAAAGCGGAGAGTAAAGCAGCTGTCGCTAGTCACTTCTCCGATGTTTTTGGGCGCGTTTTCGCGTTCTTTGGTGAACTGGTTAGGTCGACTGCCGTTTTTCTGTCAACTGCCGCTAGGTGGTAGAACTTGAGGTCCGTCCAACCTCTATTTCCACGTCAAGCTGAATGTAGTTGAACTTTGAGAGAACTTTGAGAACTTTGAGGCTGCTTAATTGTTAATAGACTGTGAAGCTTTAGAATTAATGCTTAGTAAAACATCACTTGAAACTTTCTGCAATTTTTGCTGTTATTCTAATGAATTTTTGTTGTTTAGACTTATTGAAAGCAAAGTGTACTGTCTTAAACGATAACAAAACAAGTTAAAAGCAAGTGTGGGACGAAATTGCTATTGGACTTGATGAAGAAGGCTTTTTTGTACGAGAAGTCACTTGTAAAACCAAATGGGAAAACCTTCGCAGAGATTATAGAAAACTCCTCTCTAAATTCAGCCAGACTGGTAGTGGGGCCAACGATACAAGTCAAAATCAAAAACATTTTGACCAGATTGAAGAAATTGTTGGTATGTGTTATGCAAAGTATTTGTAAGTTAACGTATTCCTGTAATGGCACAAAACTTTTCATAAGGTATCGCCCAGCACTTATTGGTGATTCTTCTTTCAATAAAAAACAGCAGAATCCTACCAAATTCACAGACATTGAAAATAAGTGAAAAGGTGACGAGGAAGGCCTTGACAAAGGTATTTTGATGTCATGTTTCAATTATAAACTACAATTTACTGAATTCTTTCGTTACTTCAGATTCAGAACTGTCGAAAGAGCCATCAGCGAAGGAAAACAAGGCTTCTCAGGAATATGGTAGTGAGATTTCTAAGGCAGAGAAAGAAAAATGTAAAAAAGACGCATAAGAAACAGTGAAAGCAAAATCTCAGATGATGATATCAATGTGGATGAGCTGGACGAAGAAGATGTTTGTTCAAAAATTTAAAAAAAAATACCAAGAAAAGCAACTAAATCTGACAAAGTGCTTATGGCCTTTAAAGAAATTAGATAGGAACGAAAAGTATGACATCTAGAAGAGAAAAAGAAATCCAACAGAGACATACTGAACGTATGGAAAAGACACAGCAATTGATTGACGCTCTGAAATCAATGACAGAAGGAAATTCGTCAGCTAGAGCTATGTCCACTTCTCGTTCACCAAGACAGCACCGATATAACAAACGATCATCGTCCGGAAGCTCGCATGGTGCTTCAAAGTAGGCGAGAATAGTACAACCCCAAGAAGTTCGCATTCCAGCTATTCAAAGAAATCGGATAATTACAAGCCAAGATCTCGATCCCCTATTCGTGGACGTTTCTCCTCACCTGCAAGATCTTGATCCCCTATTAATGCACGTTTCTCCTCACCTGCAAGTTCTCGATCCCCTATTCATGGACGTTTCTCCTCACCTTCAAGATCTCGTAGTAGTTTGTGATTAATTTTGTTAATTCAAAGTGCTACAGATGAAATGTGACATTTGCTATTACACGTGCTTCATCTTTCGTTTATACTCGTTAATTAATAAAGTACTACTGTACTTATGAATTTCATTCGGAAATGTATATTTGTATTGCAGTGATATTGCAAACCAGTTTTAAATGTGTAATACACAACCAAGTTTAAAGACAATTTTTTAATTCAAACAATTATTTTTTATTGGATATAGATTGCATGTTTTAACTCATACACGACGTCAACGAAATGCTATGACGGGCCTTCTAGTTTGTAGGGAATCAAATATTAATTTTCTTTTTCTTTCTGCAGCACGGTTGACAACATTTTTGGGATTGGGATTAACATTGCAATGAGGATCATTTGGATTTACATTCCCCCCATAAAACAAGTCCCCTTGTTGAATGCATATGTTATGCAAAACGCAGCAAGTTACGACAATCTGTACTCCTCGATCAATACTAGTGTTTACGTCCGTACATCTCTTAGATCTGTTTTTTAAGTCACCGAAAATCAATTCAATTAACATTCTAGTGCTCGACAATTTCCGGTTAAACAGTTTTTAGCTGGAGAGAGAGGTTGGCCGTTTGATTTTTTAAATGGTATTATTAGCCACTCTTTTAAAGGAAATGCAGAATCTGCTATCGGATCAAATAAATCATGACATCGAGTGCCCAATTTTTGAAATAGCGAACAGTTTTGGAAAACTGTGGAATCGTGGACGCTTCTTGGAAAACCACAAAATGCGTAACAAAATGATCGATTTGGAAGAGCTGCTGCCATCACATTGAAACTGTGAAACTTTTTGTAGTTAAGATACGGTGTCTTATTAGGGGATTTGGAGTGAAATGGAATATGAGAACCATCTAGAGCACACACAACACCAGGAAACATTGCCTTTTGGCGAAATTGTCGTGAAACAGCCCTGATTTCCTGTGTGGTTGGCCATTTAATAAAATCACTTTGTTTTTCAAACATAAAATGGCAAAAATCACCTATTGCTTTCCAAATCGAAGATTCAGTACGATTGAACTTGTCTGCTAACAATCTTATGGCACCTTGATTTCCCAAGTACCGTAAACTTATAAATAATACCTCAGCAATTTTCATTGGATGACATCTCCCATGAAAAGCAATATCAGAGCGAAAGTTTTCATCTTGTAAATAACACAGCACATAAAGGAATGTTGTTCGGGTAATTCTAAAGTGCCTGTAGAAGTCATTATCTGAATAAAGCGAGATGATATTCAGATAACAACTTGCCTTGGGTGTATTTCAATTTCAATCGAAGCAAAAACTGCCATAGATGTCTTATTTTCTTCGTCATCACTAGAATCGCCTCTTTTTGTGCTAGATTCTAACATTTACATGGCATATTGTGACAGCAACAAACAAATGATTCTTTGGTCAGTGGCCATTGCGTCTACAACATAAATATATTAAGCAGATATTCACAAAACTAAGATAATTAAACTTACAATTATTAAAATTCGCTGATGGTTTATAGAACAGAGTTTGAAAACTTTCTCGAACGATTACGTTATTTTTAATTGTGACTAAACTGTTACAACGCACAGAAAAAAGCAAGACTGTCAAAGTACGTCGTCTGCAAAATAAATATGGGTAATGGTGGGCATGATAACGCCATCTATGTATTTTCATTTTTGCGTCAACATCGGTTGATGTTCAGATTCAACTACAAGTAAAACAAAAAAACTCAACTATTTGTCGAAGTTCATTTTATTGTCAACCTACAAGTTGAAGTTCAACAAAAAAGCTCAACAAAAAGTTGACGTGAAAACGCGCCCATTTATCAGTCTACGGGCCACCGGTGCATGATTGGTCCGGAAATGATCATCCGCAAGTTACAAGAAGACGCCATTCCATACTACGTCAACGGAGCCCGCCCCATTCCCTTCACTGATAGACCGGAGGTGAAACAATTGCTGGATGACTACGTGGAGCAGGGTTTGATTGCCCTGGTAGAGGAATCCACTGACTGGGCAGCACCGCTAGTGGTCCTTCGCCGATCCAAAGGAAAGTTAAGAATCGTCGTGGATCATACCCGCCTCGAACGTGTCTGGATGCAGTCGCGGAAATCGAATGCGAAGCGAATTTTTTCTCGTGTTTTGACGCTGCAAACGGTTATTACCAGATCCTTCTACACCCGTCAAGCCAAATTCTAACAACCTTCATGACGCCGTGGGGCCGATTCAAATTCCTACGGGCGTCTATGGGACCTAGTTGTTCGGGTGATGAATTCAACCCCCGTGCGGGTATGGCATTCGTCGATCAAGTCAACACCGTTCGCGTCGTGGACGATTTAATCCACTTCGGCCAAGATTTCCCAGCGAACGTGAAAGGTGTGTGTGACCTCCTACAAACGGCCCGGACGGCCGGCATCACCCTCAACCTGGAGAAGTTCCAATTTCCGGAGCCCAAAGTAGCGTGGGAGGGTTACGAAATTCAACACGGGGGCGTTACCGTAGACCCCAGCAAGCTGAAAGCTATTTCCCGTTTTCCACGCTCAAACAACATCACGGAACTCCGATCTTTCATGGGACTCGTGGAACAACTAGCTGGATTCTCAGCGAACCTTGCCGCCGCACAAGGACCGCTCCGCTCGCTATTCAGTTCCCGGAACCCTTATATCTGGACTGCCGACCATGAGATGACGTTCGAGGCGGTAAAGTCAGCGTTACTGCGTTACGCACCCGATTTTGGCCAGTTTCGACCCGGCGCGAATGACATCTTTACAGGTAGACGCTTCCCGGAAGCATTTTTTGGGGTACGCCCTCCTAAAAAAACACGATGCTCAGTGGCGGCTCATCGACGCCAATTCCCGCTGGTGCAAAGATACGGAATCCCGCTACGCGATCGTGGAACTTGAACTGGCAGCGGTTGAATGGGTCGTTCGCAAATGTAAGTTGTATTTGAAGGGCCTCCCTGTTTTCACGCTAGTGGTGGACCACCAAGCGCTCGTGCCAATTCTAAACAATTACACCCTCGAAGCCGTGGATAATCCAAAAATCCAGCGCCTAAAAGAACGCATTGACCCTTATATCTTCACCACTGCGTGGCGCAAAGGAAGAGAGCATGCCATCCCGGACACTCTTTCACGGGCGCCGATAAACGACCCCGGCCCTGATGATGAAGCAGCCAATTCAGATGTCACGGCGTCTGCCCACCACAGCATCATTACCCGGATTGCCGCCATCTCCTCCAATGAAAATGTGGATCCTCATTTGCCAGACCCGTTAGTCGATGAGATCCGTGCGAATGACGCTGATTATTCCACGTTAATCGCAGCGATTGAATCCGGGTATCCTGACCGTCGAGACCGCGCACCTGCTGCAGTGGGAAAGTATTGGGGCATCCGGCAACAGCTATCAGTGAGCCACGGTATTGTGTGGTTTGAAAAACGGATCGTGATACCTCAGGCGGCCCGGAAGAACGTCCTCAAAAAACTCCACGCACCCCATCGGGGGATCGTGCGGACGAAAAGGCGGGCCCGACAGACCGTATACTGGCCGGGCATTACTATTGAAATCACGACCCTTCTTCCCACCTGCTCTACATGCCAGAAACGTTTGACAAACAACAATCAGGAGCCTATGATGTCTGACCCCTTGCCGACACACGTGTTCGAGGATGTCTAAGCCGACCTATTCCAGTCGGGTCAGCTCCATGTGCTGGTTTACGCCGACCGATTGTCCGGATATCCGGTCGTCAACAGATGGAAGCGGGACCCAACCGCACGGGAAGTATTGTACGCCGTCAACGACAATTTTGTCGAACTCGGTGTCCCAATGCGTTTCCGTTCCGACAGCAAACCCCAATTTGACGCTGGAGTTTTCCGAACAGCCATGGACCGATGGGGCGTCGCAATTCCGACAAGTTCCGTCAACAATTCAATTCCACGCCAAATTACAGACAAAGTAACGGACAGGTGGAAGCGGCCGTCAAGGCCGTCAAAGAATTAGTCGACAAAATCTCCCCATCCGGGGACCTAGACGCGTAGGAGTTTAAGCATAGGCTCCTAGAATTCCGGAACATCCCCGGGAGAATGGACTGTCACCCGCGCAAATGGTGTTCGGACACCAGCTTCGTTCGATCGTCCCAGCCCATCGTTCGGCGTACGCGACGTGTTGGAAATCCGTCAAGGGGACGAGGGATCGGAAGGGGGCAATCAATTCGGACTCCAAGACACGCTACGACCTTCGCTCCCGTGACCTCAAACCCCTGCCAATCGGCACCAACGTGCGCGTGCAGGATCCCAAATCGAAGCTGTGGAGCCATTTGGGCGTGGTCGTGGCGATCGGACGCTATCAAGCATACCGTGTGAAATTCGTGAGCGGCAGCGTGTTGTGGAGGAACACGCTCACCGACGGAAGCGAAGTAAAGGATGGCTCGCCCCCCCGACACGGAAGAGCCCAGCGAGGAAATCCCAAGCGCGTGCGCCTGCAAATGAGAGCCACCCCCGCGCCGATCTTCCGACTCCGCGCCGTAGCGGCACCGTCGAACTCCGAAAAGAATTGTCTCCGTTTAATAGTATTCCCATTTTTCTCAGTGTATGCTTCGTTTCAATGTTCTCCTCTGGAAAATGTGTGCGGGGTATTTTTTTTTCTCGTCCACTCTTTCGGATTATCTTGTGGTTTCGTTTTTTTTGTGTTGAAGCTGTCACGACCTATTTGGGTATTCTTTGTTACGGCGTGACCGTTTGGGGAAAGTTGTTGTGTCAGTGTGCCCCTCTTCTCGTGACCGCTAGGTGTCACGCGCTCGAGCCGTGAGAAGCAACGGGCCGAGAGGGCAGTCTTGTTTCAGCTTGAGTTTGTAGAAGGAGCTCGTTCTGTCTCGTCGAATACATTGAGTTAATTATCTAATTAACTACCCAGACTAGTAATCTAACAGTTAATGCTCATCCGAATCCATTTGATTTTGGCAATGACTAAAACGAAACCTTTCTGCCAGAAACTGACATTTGTGCCTAAAACTGCGCTAGACTCGTAAGAAGATTCCCAGAATGCCACCATGTTCTTAAAAACAGCAAAGAACTTAGAGCTCCTATTGCCAATACAAGTGTAGATCACACATGACTGCACTTACACACACCGTTCCCACTTAAAACGTATTGTAAAGGCTAAAGGCCCGTCCGTCTGCCAGACTATAATGCTAAAGGGTCGGCCAATGGCCTACTACTTTCAACAGACAGGGGTGAGAGACGGTTCGAAACTTTCACACGGGACAGCCGAGTAAGAGAGTGAGAAAAGGGGCGGGACTTGAGAGGGGGAGATCTTGTAGAGGGCGGCAGGCGGGTTGACACTGACGGGGGAGACGCCGTCGATGATGTAGGCACGTAGTAAGGGCGGACACGACACAAATTTTAAAGGAAGTTTATTTGAGAAGCACACACATACACAGATACGAACACTAAAGGTTAAATAATGAAAGAAAAGGGAGAACTTGACTCGTCTCTTGCCTAAATGCGACTGACTTTTCGATAAAAATGCAGCGCTATTTAAACGGAAATCAAACAAGGTCAAGTTAGTTTATGGCATTAACGGGAATCAAAATCTACGTGTAAAAGAAGTTTAAAATTAAAGAAGGTCAAAGCAATAAAAAGGAAATCACTCCGTAGTCCGAAGTGAACGGTCAAGACAGGTAAAAACAATAAAAGTAGGCCTATACTCGAGCAACAGGCAAATAAGTAAAGGCCGGTCAAAGAGAGATAAATAGAAAAACAAGGTAATAAAAGAGAAAAAATTTTGGACGGAAGAATTAAGCATGATTCGATAAAACTTAATTTAAATGTCTTCTTTCGTCCTTCGTGGTCGATTGATCCTTACATAGCTTATCCTCTCGGAAGATTACGTCCCGCAATCTTTATTCGTCTCCACTCCTGAGGGGTTCGAAGTCGTAGTGCTCAGGAAAGGATGACGAACTATTTTCGCTGTCTAATAATTCCATGGTGTCATTTCTTCTTGTAGGGTACCGAAAGAATCCTTCCTGGCCTGATCGTCATCGGACCCATACACGTAACAGCTGATGACATATCTTACTTCTCCTTTTTCCCCTTTGGCCAAACATACGCTGTCATTGATGGCGGCGTGCAATACCCCTCTTCCGTCGTCGGACACCGGGGTAGAGCACATTAAAACGTCGGCCGAAATGTCGTGTTGGTAGACAAAGAAGTCACCGAAGTCCGAGGAGCAATCGGTTAGTAGCGAATCTTCTAATTTCTCTTCGGAAAAAGAGGTGTCGGCTTCAACAGTGTTGGTCATGGTACATTTCCTGTTCCAGTTCCATGGTATCGTCGTGTTGAGACTAAATTGCAACGGTTCAGCAATCTATGGTTGCTGAACCATCCTACCCAAAAAGGATGCTGTTTAGCTTCACCCCCTCTTTCTCTCTCTGTCGTTCTCTTGCCTTAGGAAGTTTTGTTGAAGTCTGTACTGTCTGTACTAGTTCTCTTTTCGATACTTTTCCTCCTGAAATAAAAGGTATTATGAGTCAAATGTGTTACAATTTAATACGTCGTACTCGCTCTCGATGTTGTCTTCGATGTCTCCATAAGAGAGACTCCGGTCGTCAATGATGGGATGTTCCAGTTCTACGGTATCGTCGTACTCGCTCTCGATGGTGTATTAAATGTCTCCTTCAGAGAGTCTCTGGTCACCGACGAAGGGATGTTCAGAAAACGACATGTCATCACTCCTGTTGGTCTCATTGAGGTCATTGTCGGGGCATTCCACGAGGCACAATGACTGGACGTAGTCGTTGTCGTTGTTATCTTCATCCTCATTCCAAGAGTAGTCCGTGAAGGTTTCAGAGCAACGATTTGGAGGGAGGGGGTAAGCGCTTAAAAACAAGGCATCTTCCACCATCTTCATAATTCGAGTTCTGCAAAAGAGGAGGTTAGAGAGATGGGGAGGTAGGAAATGTTAGGTCATGGTTTAATTGCGCAAGGTTGAGTTCAGATTCTTGAGAGATTAGTTATACATCTTTTATGGTTAGTACAGTCACATGAATTACAAGTGTCAATCAAATGATGAAAACATTACATAACGGTAAAAGGAAATGAAGAAAGGGGTGGGGTCTAGTGCTGGTGTGTTTGTAAGAGATGCACTGCTACCCTGTAGGCGGATTCCTGTCCATTTTCCTTCCGGGGTTCGTTTTGGCGTAAAACGTCAAGGTCGGCTACTGCGTTAGCTCTGGACGCTGGGTCTACGTGGTTCGTTGATGGAATATTCACGATAGTAACTGGAGTCGCCGAATTGTTTGTTTCACGCACACTAACTTCCGGATCTCGGGAAGAGATTGGTTGCTGACAACCAATTGAACAGGTTGCAATAACGTAGACACGAAATGTACGCACCAACAAGAGATCCTAGTCCACAAAAGCGAAAAGCTAAATCAATCGTCATAGCCAGTCCTGAGAGGATACCAAAATTCCTGATCCAATTTCCTAGCCTTGCCATAAAAGATACACTTTGTTTTTCACTTGGATGGACGAAGATTTTTCTACGTGCCGGTCACCACTGAGGTCCGAAGCATATCCGATTTGAATGTAGGCCAAAATGTCTGCCATGATTGTCGAACTACTTATTGGATGGGAGGCAATGGCTGGATGCATCTCTAGTAGAGTCCCAAAGGAATTATCTACTTCTAGAGGCATGGTTTCGATCAAGCGGCGCCCGTGCATTTGGATGTTCGGTTCAACTGGTGCCCAAGTGTTGTTTCGAAATGTGTGGGCTTGGCCGTTAAAGTTGAAAAAGTTGGCGTGCCAGTAGCACTCGGATTATTTCGTTAACTCCCAGCCTTCGTTGTTGATTGTGTAATTATCTGAACGATGTTGCGGTCCGCAATTTGTAAAAACCGGTTTAAACATAACATTCTGTGGTTCACAGCGAAGAATGGCTGCTGATTCTCCTACGGCTATTAATTTGGTGCACAGTGGTTGGTCTAGGTAGGCGGCTACCTATGGAACGCCACAGTGATAATGAATTAAGTGCTCGAAAATTTAGTGCTCGGTTCTTTTCGCCTACTTTACTGCAGCCCTATTTTTGTCGTTTCTCCTCCCCTTGGAGGAGGAGATCGGAGATATCGATTTAAATGCAATAGTTTTGAAACAATTGATTTTTGATCGATAGCCAGGGAACTGCAACAGACGAAGTTTCCCGGTGTGTCACGCTGTCAGTCCTGTGGTTCGTGAGTTGTCCTGGACTTATTGTGGATGGATTTTTGCTCATCATTTCTATTCCGGTAAGTTGGACAAGTGTTTTTCTTCTAATCGCCAATTGCTTAACTGATTTTGTTCTATTACCAGATCCTGAGCCTATCTTTGGAAATTTTGGTTAAATTCTTTTTGGTATGCTAATCTCTGTGAGCAGTCTGGACTTTCCCTGTCAACATCAGTGTTTCTCATTGTATTTATTGGCCATCTATTCCAGTAAGTTAAATAAGTGTTTTAATTTCAATTGCCAATTGCTAACATGATTTCTTTTGAAACCAGATCCTGAGCCTATCTATCTTTGGGAATGGAGCTTAAGTCTACTCGCTGTCTTTTCCAATTGGTACTCTCTTTGAGCAGACTGGACTTTCACTGTGAATATCAGTGTCTCTTAAAGCATTTCTTGCTCATCATTTCTCATCATTTCTTGCTTATCATTTCAGTAAGTCGAGCAAGTTTTTTTAGTTAATTGCCAATTGCTTACATTATTTATGTATTTTTTACCAGATCCTGAGCCTATCCTTTTACATTGAGATCCTTTTCCCATGCTGAATCCGATTCTTTTTAAAATTCGCACGTGCCTTCATTAAAAGTAACTTCAAATTGCAACATATCGGCTACTTCCGATTCGGCCTACGGAGGCTCAATATCAAACAGCCAGTCGCAGAGAAGTGGTAGCGGAAGTGGTAGCCGTAGCAGCAAGTCACAGATCAGCTCCAATCGTCCAACAAGTAACTAAGGTTATAACAAAATGAACCAATAGACACCCACAACATGTAAGGTATCCCTCTAAATAATCACGATCTTGTTTTTCCAGTGCCGTAGCCCAGCAACCTCCAAAGCTACGCAAGGAGAAAAATCCTAAGAAACGCAAGTTAAATAAGACGTCCATGTCTCCAGTTCGATCTCCGGGTCTTGCTGTAGATCGGCAAGTTTCAGCTGGATCTAATAAAGGGGCTGCCTTATCAGCCGATTTTACCTCAGCCACGTCTTTGGCTGAGGCAAATGTTTTTTACGGTAGAGGGAGGCGACTTATCAACGACAACAGGACCTGCTCCATCCGATTCAACAGGATTCTCAAGTGTCACTGGGGCGTCTATTGGTAGCAGTATTGGAATTGCATCAGCGAATAATCGAAATACACGATTAAAGATAGCCATATCAACTATTGGAATTTGAGGCTTTACCGAATCACGAGCCGTTCAAGCAGCTGCTCTAACCAGGGCATTGGATTGTCTCAAAGGCACTGGATTAGGTCCAAACAAAGGTGTGTTTTTTATTCTTTTCATTAATATTTTTTCCCAATGCAAATTGGCAATTGAGGTCAGATTCGCTGTTTTTTCTTATTGGTACTCTCTTTGAGCAGTCTGTACTTTCACAGTCAAGATTGTTGTCTCATTGCATTTCTTGGCCATCGCAGTTATATTCCAGTAAGTTGAATAAGTATTTCTCATTGAAATTGGCAATCGCTTACATTATTTATGTTTTTTACAAGAATCTGGATCTTGATGGATTTGAGCGGTCTGAACTTTCGTCGTGTCAAGCTTGGCATCGAAATTATTTTCTCATTTTACGATTTCTCCATTTGACAATGTTTTTCATAATCCGTGTTTAAAATTAAGATTATAGGATCATAATAAGCCATACAATAACTTTGAAATCCTTGTAACTGTGATTGAGAAAAATCCGACTTAACAGCAATGCATTTTAAAAATCCGCAAAACGAAGCACGGATAAAAGAAATAAAGAAATGAATTTTTTTTAAACAATTTACCGTTCCTTGGGTTATTAAAAAAAAGAACATTGCTCGACGTGGGCTTGATATCTTCAAATCGGAATCGAGTTATTATGAAACAAATCCAAGTTAACAGCAATGACATTGAAAAAATCCGCATAACGAAGCATGGATGAAGGAAGAAAATAAAGGAATTTTTTTGAAATAATTTCCCGTTCTTTGCGGTGTTAAAAAAACATTAATAAGAAGATTGAAAGAAAAAGAACAGATTCACTTGCCACTTGCCAAGCATGTTTTTGGTTTGGTAAATCCAGTTAATATGTTTTTCTTCTACTTTTTTACCATCCATACTAAAAATGAAAAAAAGGATTATTAAAGAAATAATATGTTTAATTACAGTATGTTAGAATAATACCATTGCTCAACGTGGGCTTGATATTGTCGAATTGGGGTCGAGTTATCACAGACCTTGCAAATAATTGATTCATCATCTCTGATCTGGGATCCCCTCCATCCAACGAAATTGATTCTCCAATTGGAACAAGAACAATCAACTTTCCTGACATTCTCTAAAGAAATGATAAGGAATTATAAAAAGCTTTAGTGTTTAAAACGAAAAGAGAACTTAATTTTATTTCATGTTCTGGTGGGACAGAGTAGTTTTTGATGCACCGTTTAATTGATGTCCCTGGTCCCTTGGCACACACGTAGAAAGCATGGGCTTCTTTAAGACGGGGAAATTCCCGGAAAAAAAATGCCTCTGATGTCTCTAATTTTTGCAGATTGAGGAAACTTGACATCAAATCTGTGTCCTAGGCCGGAATCCGCCATTCTACGATATTCGGTTGAGTGCGGCATATCCAGTTCGTCCTTTTCAGAACACAGAAATAAATCCTTGATTCAAACTTCTTGGGTGTCTGAAAATTGTTAAAAATATTATATTTAGATTATTGAGTAAATATTATGGGATGAATACCTTTGCCCTTTGTTGACTTTTTTTTGCAAAGGCAAATTTGTTTGCCAGTTCCTCTCTGTCCGTTAGGAATAGTTTTTTTTATCGATTGTCATCGCTGCTTGACGAGTTCTTTCGCCGTTTTGTAGCCTTTCTCTTATGATCCATCGGTTCAGTATTGGATGATGAGCTCAAAACATGATAAAAAAAAATAAAATAATTTTTTTATAAAAAATAAAGAAATAGTATTTAAAAGATGTAAAATTTGTTAAATGTTACCTCGTTTACTTGTATTCCCACTTGTTGATGGTTGCTGATCATCTATGCTGTTTATTAGTTGTTGTTCAGAACAGCTTATCTTCGATAACGGTTAAATTTGGTTTTCAAGTGCCGATATTTGTTCTTTTAAATTAGCGATCTCCGTTCTTGCGTTTGCCACTCCATTAACAGCCGTAATAGTTCCGAATCTACTGTTAATTATGATGGATCGTCAGTGTCCGTAACCTTTCGGCATAACGGACATGAGATCCAACTAAACGCCGAACTATGGATGTTCAAAAAAGAATATTTGTTTACGAACGAATCAAAATGCCGTTTCAAATCAAATAAATAAATAAAAAATAAATGAATATTAACTCTTGCGCATGCGAGGCACAAACGATGGCCACAATGAAGAAATTGTGTGATAATTATAGGGGAAAATGCATCTAAACACACCGGACAAAATATGTAATATGTAACTTCGACCAACATGATACGACTACCGAATAATATCTGACCGGCATGTAGAGCTCTACAATCCTTTATAGACGATTTTTCTATTTCTTTTTTTTTTTGGGGGGGGGGGTGGGATTAGGGGTTGTACCCGTTCGAAAATGAACACAAAGGAATTGTGGCAAATGATCTCTTCCTTTCACTATTCTATATACCCTAAAACCAGGAAACTCCTACCACGAAAATATCTTATAGACTCTTTTCTACCGCCCCTCGCCTGGTATTTAATTTAAAGAAACGCCCTACTTTGAATTGATTGACCTTGAGTTTCATTTCTTAATGATAAAACGAGTGTCAATATCTTTGCTACATTTATTCATCATGGAAGTGTTTAAGGAAACCGTCGAAAAATTTTATAGGTATGATTTTTTCGTGATTGGTTTTTAATTTTCATTAATGTCAAATTTTAGAGCAGGGTTATACAGTGCGGGAAATAGCGGAAGAACTTAGACTAACTTATACGGCGCTTCGTTATAGGATGTCCCAATGTTGCATCCGTTAGAGCCAGTTATAGCCGGATTTCTTCTGTAGAGCTCAACTCTTTGGTGCGTCAAATTGTGACGGAAAACAATGCCTTGGGAGAGGTTTATGTTCGAAGTTGATTGATACGGGTTTAAAGTTCAGCGTTCAAGAGTTCGGGCTGCTATACGAGCGACTGTTGGAGCCATAGTTCAGCCAAGGAGAATGAGGAATAGGGTTTATTATGTTGGATCGCCACTGGCCGTCATCACGTCGACGGTAATCATAAATGAGTCCGGTGCGTAAATTATATTAATACATTATTTATTAATAGTAATTCATAAAATATATCATGGGTATGAAGATGGAGATTCATCATTCGCGGAGCAGTGGATAGATACTCACGTTTGATATTCTTCATGAGGGTATCAAATAATAACCGGGCCCAAACTGTCTTGGACGGGTTTCTCACTGGAGTGAAGAAATATGGCCTTTCGTGTGTGGTAATTTCAATTGTAGTAATTTCTAAACAATATGAGTACATTTTTGAGAATATTTTTATTGTAATTAGGACTGATCATGGCGGGGAAAATGTTAAATTAGCAAAATTCATGCTGAAACACCGTAGGCTGAACCGCGGAAGTGTTATGGCAGGCCATTCGGTACACAATCAGCGTATTGAACGGCTTTGGTTTGACGTGTACAATGGAGTTGTGCATATCTTTCAATCTCTGTTCTTGTAAGTTTTTTTGTTGCATATTTAAAACACAATAAAATAATTACATTTTTGCGGTTATATTACATTAATTGCAATTTTAGGGAGTTAGAACGTAGACTCTTATTAGATCTCGATAGCGAAGAGGCTGTCTGTTTCATATTCATATTCTGTCTGCATCATATTCTTCCTGTCATTCAAACATTTGTGGATGAATTTGTAGGGAGTTGGAACCGGCATGGTTTACGTACGGTATGGGGAAATCTATCCCCATCACGATTGTTCACTAAAGGGCTAAGTCGTTTGAGGAGAAGGGAGGAACGAAATAATAAACAATACACCAAACTGGAACAAGTAATCTATTATGATATATAATTTCCGTTTCTTATTGCGTATACTAAAAGAAATTTTTATTAATTAAGGACATCGAATTAAATGAAGATCTCCCAGATTTTCCCGATGTTGAAGACGTGGAACAGCTTCACGTTTCACCGATTGAAGTGCCTATTGATCGAGCCACTCAAAGAAGAAAGTATGGTATGGTACTGAGTCGTCTTAAGATAACCAAGCGGAATTATTTGAAAATGAGAAACGAACTGCGAGCCGCAATTAATAGCAATTCTGATGAGTAAATAAGGGAATAGATCTAAATAAATAAATCGATGAAATTGGACCCTTTTATAGTCTTTTAACATTCTGTATTTATTAACTTTAAAAAGCTAAAAACAATTTCAATTGTTGTCTATTTCTGAAGTTTCATGTTGGATAAAGCAGCTTCGAGCGTATACATGTAAATCAAAAAATTTTAAATTTAAAAACTGATTATTCAACAAATTATCCACTGATAAAATTTAACTTTGACGCTCGTGACACGACGAAAGTTCAGACCGCTAGATAGGCTCAGAATCTAGAAAAAAACAGAAATAATGTTGAATGTAAGTAAGCATGGCATGAAAGCAATTAACTAACAAACTTGCTCGACTTACTGAAATTATAAGCAAGAAATGATGAGAAATGATGAGCGAGAAATGCTTCTATTGACACTGATAGATATTCACAGTGAAAGTCCAGTCTGCTCAAAGAGAGTACCAATTGGAAAAGACAGCGAGTAGACTTAACCTCCATTCCCAAAGATAGATAGGCTCAGGATTTGGACATCCTAGACAAGTAGGGTACCTCAACATCATCACCCTTTATTCCGATGCAGACTTTTTTCGTCACTTCAGAGTAACACGGTAAACTTTTCAGTACATATTGCACTATCTACAGAACAACAACTTCCGATCACAAGTAACTTTCCATGGTGGATGTGAACCCATGACTCTCTACGAGATTCTTTACATCAATCTTCAGTATTTGGGTAACCAGGGCTCAATGAGGTTACTCGGTGACAAATTTAATAGAACAGAGTTAACCATATGTAATATTACAGGTGAATTTTGTAAATTTATGTTTTTGAAACAATCTGATTTCATCAAATTTCCAACCAGGGAAAAACTACGTTCAGTTGCAATCAAGTTTCAGATGTAGGTCAATTTTCCAGGGGTGCTATCTGCTCTTGATGGGTGCCATATTCTGTTTCATCCCAAAGCCCCAAATCAAGTTCCATATAGAAACTATAAAAAATTTTATAGCTTTCATTTGATTGCAGCTGCCCTCCCGGATTGTTCTTTTTTATATGTATTTTGTGGTTTTCCTGGTGTTGAAATTAGAAAATAAGCAAATATAAGAACTGCTGTAAATTCACTTAATATATTGTCAGAGATGTCAAAGAACCAACACAGTACAAGTAAAGCTGTCAAACCAGGAGAGAAGGTGTTTCTAAACGGCAACCGAATAAGACTATAGATAGGTTGCCTCACCTTCACAATCAGCGCCATCTGGTGGCTGATAGAATACAACATACATTTTAACACTAACAGGGTTCATCTTTAAGAAGTTATATACATTCAATATTATGATTGCAAATTATTCCCAACTCCCTGTTGAGGTTGTATGAAACGACAATGCATGTCAAGGGTGTCTAGTTATATCGCTGGGAAGTCATGCCGCATACATTAACCACTGGAAATTGGAGTCCTAAGTTAACAAAATACAATGCATACAGCGCGGAATATCATCCATCTCAAATTTGAAATTAGTGTATCTTGTTAAAGTTAAACATAATTATCAATCAGATTGTAGGTGAAATCCATCAAAATACCATCATAAGATTGATTGTTACACTCATCACCTTACTCGTAGAATTCTTCAAAATGACTTCACAGGACTCTGTGGTATACTCTTCACCATACGAGTGAAATCTAGAAAAAAATATCACAGAACTCGCTGTTTTAAACTCATCACCATATAAGTGGAATCCAGTAAAATAACCCCACAAAGCTGGCTGTGGTATACTCATCACCTTACGGGTGGAATCCAGAAAAATGACATCACAGAGCTGGCTGTGGCAAACTCATCACCTTATGGGTGGAATCCAGAATAACTTTAAATGAATCTAGATTTGACACAGTTAACATCTGAAGTGAGCTGTAGAAAATTTGAACAACAAGGGAATTTTACATTTCATATCAAACCACAACTCTGTTGAAAAAAAAGGAATGTACTGTACAGTACTGTTTCAAATTCTATTATCAAGAATAGGTTGAGATAAATATAGAATCCTCTGTAGTTTCAAAATACACACTCGTTTTCACAGTCAGCTATTGAGTTACCTGTGATACTCAATCATCGCAGTCGATAAGTTACTTGCGGTATTTTCAATATTAAATCAACAGACATAGTCAATATGTTACCTGTGATACTCAAACCACACTCAATATGTCGCATAAGTTACCTGTTGCACTCAACAGTCAATGTCATTCATGACACATCCAACAATAAGTTACCTGTTGCACTCAACAGTCAATTTCCCATTTGTCGTACTCTATTGATCAGTTGATTACGTCTGAAGTTCTTTTTGACTCAATCACTTGTGTCTCACTCGTTGAAATATTTGATTAACACTTTGTTACAATTATGAAGTTAGACAATGAAACAAGTTCAGCGTAATCTATGTTTAAAGTAGAATCAATGAATTAATCACTCAAGATATGTCATACACAGATACAAACCGTTCTTGGCTCGGCGCAACAATGAATTTCAAGTATAAGTGTCAGGCTAACTTTCTAACTCAAAAATGAAAGGGAAATTTAAGAAATACTGATGGGAAGCATATAAGCTACTTGCCCACTGCATAATTAAAAACAAAAAGTTATTAGAAGTTATATCTGCAGAATCACTTGTCGTTAAGTATAAATTTTACAGATGTATCTACACTGCAAGGTAGAGCGAGAATGTTAAAGAGACATGAATCCACTCGTTGATAAACTTGCAGAATGGAATAAGATGACATGCAATGATACCAAAATTAATCGGAATCTGTGAGAGATAATTAAATGGTCTTAAAGATTATTTTTCCATGATAAGTAAAATATATAACTAGTAATATAAGTAATCCATCATTTTGTTTTCACAGAGAGCAGGGTATCAATCAAGTCTGTAACATACCATAAAATAATTGCGATCATTAGTTATCCAAAAATAAATACCATGAAATTTGTAAGAGAAATAGTCTCAAGATTTGTTAGAAATTCTTTACATTTTCTTCAGTCCAGGCCTTTCCATTTTCTTTATAACAGTATAAGTTTAACAGCACACAAGGATTTAAAATCGATAACCTGGGCCCATAACCTGTTGAAATTAGAAAATAAGCAAACATAAGAACTGCTGTAAATTCACTTAATATATTGTTTGTCGTTCTTCTTTGTTGCTTTGAGGTGTTTTGAGTAGGTATGAGGGAGAGGAAGTTTGTTAAGTTTTTTTTTTTAGAATGTGTTGATGAGTTTAGGAACTGGATGAGTAGCCTCTGGACTTCATGCTGTGTGTTGCTGTTATTTCTTGGGTTGAGTCCTAGCAGGTTACATAGATTGTGTTCCATGTTGTGAGTTGTAAATTAACTGTTGATTTCTTGTCTTTCTAGTTCGAGTGCAGGACATTTTTGAAGGACGTGCTTTGTTGACTCATCTCCATCTTCGCAGAACTGGCAGGTGGAGTCTAGTTGGTTGTTGAAACGAGCCAGGTTGGCTTTCAGCCTGTTGTGCCCTGTTCTGTGTTTGAACAAGACTCTTGTGATTTTTCGTGACTTGTGAGAGTGCCATTTCAGCGCTCCTGTCTTCGTTCTTGTGTGGGTATTATCTTTATATCTTCCTTTGTGCAATTCGTTGATGTTTATTTTCCTTAGGTATTCTTTAAAGACTGCTGCTTGTTCGTCGGCTGAGGAGAGAAAGTTTTGGAGGCTTCTGCTTGGAAATAGCTGTTTGTTTTCTTCTGAGGCTAGTCGGTCGGCCGCTTCATTGCCTGGAATACCAACGTGACTTGGTATCCAGTACAGATTGATTTTGGTGCCTGCTGACTTCAGATTATCTGCTGTGGTGAGTATGGCGTGAATGATGGGATGTTTTTCTTTTTTTGATGATTCTATTGATTGGACGACCGATTTTGAGTCTGAGAATATTGTAAGTTCGGCCACTTCGTCGTCTAGATGGTAAACTAGTTCCAATGTTCTGTTGATGGCTTCGGCTTCGGCTGTGAAGACGGATGAGTTTTTGGAGAGGGTTGTTGCTTCCTCGATATTGAGACTGGGGATTATTACTGCTGAGGTGGTTTTTCCTGTTGATTTGTTGAGTGAGCCGTCTGTGTAGGCGATGGTGGATGCGTTGAAGTGGTTGTGTTTGATCTCGTTAAAGAGTGCTCGTGCTTCTGAGGGATTGTTCATTGACAATTGTTTGGAGAGAGGGAAGTATCTGATTGCGATTGGGGTTTCCTTCCAGGGTGGTCTTTCTTGTAGATGGGGGTATTGTTCAGGTTCAGCTTGGAATAGGTCTATGTCGGCTAGGATGGTGCTGCCCATGGCTATTTTGAGTGACAGGACGTTAAGATCTTTCCAGCTTTTGGGGGTTCTTTTTATCTCCCAGCATCTTTTGTACAGGGGGTGGTCTTGTAGTTTTTCGATTCTGAAGATATAGCGAGCGGCTAGCCAGGTTCTTCTAGTGTCTAGGGGTGGGATGTCGAGCTCGCATTGCATTTCTTTAATTGGGGTTGATTTAGGTGCTCCTAGGATAATCCGGAGAATGTTGTTCTGGACGGACTCGAGCTTTTCTTTTCTTCCTTTGCTGGATGATCCGTACACAATGAGTCCATATTCTAGTCTGCTTCTGATTAGGGCCTTGTAGAGTATGCAGAGTGAGTCTATAGAGGGTCCGTGTTTTGATCTAGAGAGGGCTTTGAAGAAATTTTGAATTTTAATTGCTTTGCTGATGGCTACCTCGGTTTGTTTAATCCAGCGCAGACTTTTGTCGAAGTGGATCCCTAGGTGTTTGACTCCATTAGCTTGGGTGATTCTTTTGCCATTCAGGAATAGTAGGAGTTCAATTTGGGTTCTTCTCTGTCTGCTGAAGTTTACTAGGATGGATTTTTCTGGCGAGAATTTTATTCTCCCTACTTTTTGCTCCATTTTCTGACAGCGTCTAGATGGGGGTGAGTAGTTCTTCCGCTTCTTGGCGGTCGCTTGAGTGGATGTGACTTTCAATGTCGTAAGCAAACATGCAGGTTTCTCCTGGTGGTTGTAATGTTGGGAAGTCATCTATCATTACCGAAAATAGGAAGGGGCTGAGAGGCGATCCTTGGGGGACTCCGAATTGTAAGGGGCGGTCATCTGATAGAGTGTTGCCTATTCTTACGTTGTAGGATCGATTGCGGAGGAGGTTGTTGAGCCAGCCCAACATGTTGCCGTTCACGCTTTCGTGCTTAGCTTGTAAAGGAGTCCTTGGATCCAGGTGGTGTCGAAGGCTTTAGCGATGTCGAGGAAGATGGCGTAGGTGTTGAGGGGCCTTGTGTTGTTGAATCCGTCCCGGATGTAGTGCTCGAGTCCTGTCAGGTTGTCCAACGTGCTTCTTCCTTTCCTGAAACCGCATTGAGTCTTCAATCTCAGGCCTTTTGTTTCAAACGACCATGATAATCTTTGGTTGATAATTTTCTCCATTATTTTTCCGAGAAAGGATGTGATGGAAATGGGGTGGTAGGACTCTGGTTTTTCTGCTGGCTTATCGGGTTTTCGAATTGGGATGACGGTGGCCGTTTTCCAGTCTGGAGGGACGAAGTGTGTAGTAAGCATGCGGTTGAAGAGGTGAAGAAGGTGCGTTTTGTTGGTATCCGTTAGATTAGCGATCATTTGATTATGAATTAGATCTCTTCCCATGGAGTTGCTGTTTAGTTGTCTGGTTGCGTAGTTTAGCTCGTTGCTTGTGATTTGGGAGTTGAGGGCGTTGAGTTCGCTGGATTCGATTCCTCTGATTATGTTGAGCTCAAGTCTTGGATCGTCTGGGATGTCTTCGCTTTGGTGATCATATTGGATGGAGAAGATTCTGTTTTTTTTCTTTTGCTGATGTAATGATTTGATTTGTATCAGGGTCTTGTATTGGGGAGCAGTTGAGGTCTGGGGCTCGGGTGCCGTTGATCCTCGCCTTGGTAAAGGCCCAGGTTTTAGTTGCGTTGCTTTTTGGGCTGAGGTTGTTGATGAACTTGTCCATTGAATCTTTTCTGGCCTTGTTAATTATTCTTTTTTTTTTCGTTTTCTTTTATTCTCCAGGCTTCTTTGTTGGACTCGCAGTTTACTCCTCCTTTGCTGGGGTCGCATAGATTTCGTGCTCTTCTTGCTTGAGCTACTGCTTTCTTGCAATTTACTGTCCACCACGCTTGGGCAGGTTCCGGTTTGACTTCTTCGGTTGGCTTGGAGAGCTTGATTCTGCTGGCTTTGTTGGCTTCCATGATGGCGTTGTAGTAAATCAGGTATTTGATTTCGGTGTTTTCTGTTGTGTAGTATTCGCTGTTGTTGATAATTCTGTTGATTTCGTCGTTCCAGGTGATCCAGTCGGCTTCTTTGAAGTTCCAGGTTGGTGGTCGTGCGGTGGATATCGTGGGTTCGGACTTGACTTTGAAGTGGATCGGGAGGTGGTCGCTGTTGAGGTGGGGGCCGGTCGTTATTTCGGATGTCAGGGCCAGATGTGATGACATTAGTGTCAAGTCGATGGTTGAAGAGGTGAGTGTAGTTGGGTTTTTTCATGTGCCTAAATTTGGAGGGGTTGCTAATTCTAGGTCGATGTCTTCTTCTAGGATGTGGGCGATGGCGCGTCCGCTTTGGTTAGGGTGGCTGCAATTCGTCTCCCATCTGCCGTGATGGGCGTTGAAGTCGCCTCCTACGATTAGATTTCCGCCTCTGCCCTGGATTAGCTGGTTGAGTTCTTCTTCCTCGAGGGCGCTTCCGTTAGGTACGTAAACTGAAAATATGTCCATGAGGTGATTCTGATTGTTTCTCTTTATGGCTATAGATCCGCCAATTGCTTCTAGAGTTTTAAACTGGGGTGAAGGTATTTGGTGAAACTGAAGTGACTTGTGGATTAAACTCCGCCGCCTGGATGGTCCGTCCGGTTTTTGTGAGCTACATGATAATTTTTAAATTTAACTGAAAATATGTCCTTCCAGTAGGTTTCTGAAATTAATACAATCGGGGGTTTGAAGAGATGGAGGTGGTATTTGAATTGGACTAAATTTGCTTTTGTTAGGCTTCTTGCGTTGTATTGAATAATCAACATCATTTGTTTTTAATGGTTGTTGGGGTTGCTGAGTTGTTTTTGCTTTTGAGTCTTTTTAAGTACGGGTTGGTGTGCTTGTCTTGGGGGGTTTTGGGGGTTTGGATTGGTTGTTTGTTCTTTTCTCTTGGGTTCGGGGGGTTTGGTGCTTCGTGATGGTCTTCTTCCATGGTATCGCTCGGCTCTTCTTGATGATTCTCTTCCATGGTGTCGCCTGTATCTGCTAGCGAGGGAAGATTTTGGATTAGACCTATCTGTGCGTCTAATTTGTTGTTTGTTGAGCTTTGTCCTTTGTTGAGGTTGGATAGGGTGTTTTGGATCTGGTTGACCGAGTCTTCGAGGCCATCGACTTTTTTTTCTAGTGTTCGGATTTTCTCCCGTTCCGTTCTGAGTTGGTTCATCTCTGCTTGGATGGCCAGGATTTGGCCTTTTAGTATCTCTGCGTCCGGGTTTGTTTCAGTGTTGGGCAGGTTTCTCCTGACTGCTTGGCTGTAGGTAGATTTTCGTTCATCGATTTGAGGACGTCCATCGTAGATGGCTCGGGAGATAGCTCTCATTTGTGAGAACTTGGGACAGTTGGGTGAGCTTGAGGGGTGGTTGTTGTTTCAGTTGACGCATTTTGTGAGGCTTCCCACAGTTTGCGAATACCTCTTCGTTGCTGCAGAAGTTGGCGGTGTGACCTATCTTCTAGCATCTCTTGCATCTGAGGGGATTGGGTCTTTGGGTTTCAGGGTGGAAGGCTAGGCCATTGAGGAAGATTTCTTATGGGGGAGGACCTTCAACTTCTAGGGCGACAGTGGTGGATGGCAGTTTTTCTGTACCTTTAATGGTGGTGAAGCGGTGGACATTTGTTACCTTGTATCCTTTTTGTTTTAGCGCTAGGTGGATGTCTTCGTTGGTGTCGCCTTTCTGATAACCAACGGTGGTCCAGACCACCGTTGACAAAGTTGAACTTTTCCAGTTGAACCAAGGGGTCTGGCAATGCAGCATTAGAACTTTTTTTGGAACTTTCCCCGGCAGAAAAGGGAAAAAGGGAAGAACTTTGTTGTTTTTGGAAAATTATTGTAAGAGGGGTAAAACAAGATAAAAGGAAACGAAAAAGGAGAATTATACGGGGGAGGAAAACAAAAGGAAGGAAGGGAATGTTACCTTTTTAGCCATAAGTAAATAAGTGCTAGGAAATGCCGCGATACAAGCGCCCTTAATAAAAACAAAACAGTCTGTCGGAACCGTGTGCATCTCTGCGTAACAGTTTTGCGAGCAGGTACAACAACTGCAACATGAAGCACGAAGATCCTTTTGAAACTTTGTGTAAAGCCGGTGCTAGCTTATCATCACATGTGCTTCATATTTTGAAACAAGTGGGTTACACATCTTTTCGTGGAATATCGCAAATTGATTCTACAAAAATCAGGCGCATTGAGTCATACGTGCAAAATACTATGGCTTCACATAGCAACTTAGTTGATATGACGGATGAAGAAAAGAAAAAAACGTTCGGTGTAGTGTACTGGAGAAATCCCCAAAATTTGTATTCTTCGTCGGGAAAGAGGACGAGATTTCTGCAGCGGCTAATATAGCTGCCACGTACGTCAAGGAATTTGACAAAACCATTCATGTCTCATACCCATTGGGTGGGAAAAGAAGAAAATTGAGCCAACCAGTTTCTTCATCAACTAGTGCCAGCACTGATCAGACAATAGCGGGAAGCAGTACCAAAAATGACAGTTCAGGTTCAATACAAACCCCTAAGAGAAATCTCACGCAATATCTTAGTTCGTGGTTGGCAAATACGCGGTTGGCAACTAATAATTACACTAACGAAGACTATGAAGTTGATGAACGACGTAACCAATTGAAATGTAAGCAATGCCCATAAGTCAAAATGCAAATATATATTCGCTTAGGAAACTGGAAGGCAAATTCTTTTCAAAATCGTGTTAAAATTGTGCATGGAGTTCAAGGTATTTACGCACAATAGATTTATTCAACGCATATAGTAATTTTATTATTATCCCGGATTTCTTCCGGGACAATGTACTTCTGCATCCGAGGCTGAACCGCAGCGATATTTGTTTTTGTCAATTTATTTGTAAAAATTTATTTAATCAGCAGGTAAGCTTAACAATAAATTTATCTTGTACAGAATCTCACCTACCAGGATTAACCAAGTTTCTGGATCGCTGATTTTCCATCGGCTCTTTAACCTTTCGGTAGCCCATCAAGTACATTTTATTTAACTAAAAACATCACCCCTAACGTCATCTTTCCCACAAAAGTAACAAAATATATGTAAGGCAGTCTTCCGCCAAACCTAATGGGTATCGGTTTAAGGATCCTTTGGTTGTGGAGTTTGCAATGTTTACATTGCTACTAGGCGGAATTAAATATTACGACTTCCTTCATGCAAATGCCAACAGTGCCATGCCGTCATTTCGTACAGTGAACTGGCGCTTCGCAGAATTATATCTATCTGTTCGCGAGGGAGAAATTAATTAAAAAAATCTTGTCTACTATCTAGAGAAAAACAGTATTGAAAATTCGTTTCTTTGTCTGAAGACCAGACCAGCATGGTCAGCAAAATTTAATACTTAAACCAGTCTAATTCATTAGTGGGTTACAGCTACCCATTGAAAGAAAATGGGCTGTCTGATTCTGAACTTGGTGTTCTAAAAACTCTCGGTGATATTGTTAGAGTGATGGGGGACAAATACAAACTGGCGCAAACTGTTATGGTGATAATGGCACAACCTATTGCAGCTTATTCCCCAGCATTTAGAATCGTGATGTATTCGAGTGACGGTTCGTTTACGGCAGAAGATCTGAAACACCGACTAGAAACAGTATGCAATCATCTTAAAAGAAATGATTTTGAAGTTCTTACTTATGCTTCCGACGGAGATGCGAGGGAACTTAAATTCGAGCGGCTATCATCTCATCTTGGATGGACTTCTCAACCAAATGGTATTTCTGACAAATATTCGTTCTTATGTTGAGCTTAGTATACTACTTCTATAATTTTTTTGTGCGTTGAAAATTACTCTACTTTGACCTAAGATTGGAAGAAGGCTGGGCTTCTATTTTCTGTGCATACTATCCCTTTGGGTTTCCTTTTTCATTCAAGATACCCAACTTTTAGGAGCAAAACCAACAACTAGATTTTTGAAAACAGCTAGTTTAGAAAAATTCTACCCATTAGGAAACTACTTCGCGACTAGAGTTCACTTAGACGAATATGGTACTCGAACGTAAAATAATTTTTTTTTGTTTTTATCTAGCCTAGGGTAAATTTTTACGGGGATCATTTTTTCTAGAGGTTTGTTACCTCGAAAAAATTTATTTCACGAGATATTTAAGTTTAAAGTTGTATTAGGCTCCTCCTTCTCAAATTTGGCTGTTCAGCCATCTTTGGTAGGAGGAGCCTAATTAAGGCCCCAAACAATGCAGACGAACAGCTGTTGAGTCAGTTTTAGCTGTTCCTTTAATAATCGATTGATAGAATATCGATCAAGATTAAAGATCTCGATCATAGATCAACATCTCGATCGATTATTAAAGGAACAGCTAAAAATTACCCTGGGCTAGATAAAAACAAAAAAATTTTATTTTACGTGCGTGTACCCTATTGCGAAATAAAGTTGGAAAAGACAAACATGGTTTGCGCGATTGCGATGTAGACCTTAAAGACAAAATGAACTATCCGTCGGTTGAAAGGCTGTGCAAACAAAATGTCATAGATCTATTGGAGCAGCACGTACCTGGTATGAAAGAATGTTAGATTATTTTTCGGAAATTATAGTGCTTGAATTACACATTTGTTATTTCTGTCGTAGGATCAGACGCAACACGCTTCTTCTTTAAGCTAATGTTATATTCCACCTCGAGTTTTTTGGATCCAAAGTTATCCCCACTAAGTCGCGTTTATCGGATTTGGTTCGTCGCTTTCGGTCTTCGGTGTTGGAGGTCTTGGATTGTCGCAAATCCTTCTTACACACTCGAACATAATTTTGTGTCGTCGAATGTTTATCTCTGTGTTGAAATTAACGCACACAGCCTAGTTATGATTCTCATTAGACTGAAGAGAGAAAACAAAGCTCATCTGCTTTTACCGTGGCTTTTTGGAAATCAATCTGCTGAAAATTTCTTTCGACTCCTTCGATCGCTTAGTCCAATGGAGTGCACGCAAGTAAATGTTACATCGGTGGAATGCAGCGAGTGGAAGTGCCGGAAGGCGGATGCTGCTCTTCTTTTATCTAGTCGTGGTAAAGAATTAGGCCTATCATTTGCAGAAGGCAGACGGCTTTGGATGGTGGATGCAAAGGAATCACCTTCTTTGGAGATGTCGTCAATTGACGAAATATTGACTGAAATATTGAAAGCCAAATCTGATGTTCAGACAGCCTTCCTCGCATTTGGTATATAAAATTTCATCTATTTCAAGAGGGATATTGCTTTATTTAAAACACGTTGATTTTTTAGGCTTGATCAAACCTGGAGAAACTTTAGGAAAAATCTCGAAATCTTTCATGTTTGACCAACAGTTGGGAGAGAGCCTACAAGAGAAACTGCTGTCAGAACCCATAAGCAGCCAGCCAGGATCGAGCGCTAGCACTGATTTTATATTGAAAGAGACCAATGACGATGAACTGTTGAACAATCCGCTAGAAGATGGATTCCTGGATGATGCACAACTTCCGCAGATGCTAGATCAGTCAGAAATCGAAGCGTTCGTTACAACTTTGTGGACCGTCGGCGAAGCAGATCTGAAAGACTTTTCTCACTTGCGAAACTGCAATTTAGAAAATTCTAGATATGGCAAAGTCTTTGACCAAATTGGAAATGAGAAAAGTATTCAAAAAAGGAACAGTTGTTTGGTTGTTACAGGACAGATTACGCAAATTTAGCTCTGATCGTGTTTTGCGATTTCGTCAAATATCTGAGGATTTGAATAGAAAAAAATTTAAGTTTTTCAACGGGTTGAGAAGCGAACCATTCGTCTGACTAACTGGTGCCTATTTGAAAGAGAAAATGGAGACGGCAGACTCCTTGGGCAGGTGATGATGTTTTCACTTCTGAATGGTTCAAAGAAAACAAGAAACAGCATCCAAATATGGGTGTGGGAGATGTGCGGGAATGAAAAAGAAGAAGAAGCTGTTGGTGTTCTCTGCGTTTTTAAACATCATTTCATCAACTACAGTTGAACTATAGTTGACGCCAAAATGCACCCACAATTTCGGCACGTGTTAGATGAGACGTAATTTAAATAGTTTTTCCAAAGGAATTGATTGCCTGTGCAATTTTCATGATTAGTCCATTTTTGCTATTGTCAGAGATGACTTCAACGGCAATGGCTACTTTATCTATTCCTAGGACGGCGTGGTAGTTGGAGAGATTGCTGGGCAATGAGCAAACTGTGACTTTGATTGGAAGGTAGAGGAAATCCAGTTGCTTGTGGGGATCTCGAACACGGAGGGATGTCGAGTTGGCTTCGGAGAATCGTACTCCATTGCCTTGTTCGACGATCCGAAGCTGGCAGGGTTGCATTTCCTTCCAGGTATCGTCTCATACAAAGTTCACCAGGTTTTGATGGGAAGATGCAGCTGCTGCGCCTGGATGTCGCCGAGGGGTGAGCTAATGGTACAGTTGGGACACTCCGATTGAAGAGTCACCTCTTCTAAGTGACAGTTCGTTGTTTTCTCTACCGTTGTGCGAAGCAAAGTTGTTTCCACAAATGGGTACCCTTCTAATGAAAAAACATTGTTGCCAGCAACCTACACCGGTTTACTTCTGCAGGCCCGCGTATCTCTCATTCTCTGACATGCCGCTTCGTCTACTTATATGGGTGTTCTGCTATGCGTCATTGTATTCCACTGCATGAAGCTTTTATAAGCTGAAGTGGTCGACACCCACATGAAACAAATATGGCCGGCGAAACGTTTCACTTCTGGAATCGTGGAGTACAAAATGTAGCTCACATGACTAGGAGGCGCACAGGCGGTTTCGTATTTGCACTCATCCTCGGGGAATTGCAGGAATCCTAAGTTCGTTGCATTGTTACACTCACACACCGTTGCATTGAAAGCAGTAAGGGGACCAGGAAAAAGGAGGATGAGAGCCAACACTGAGAGCAATCTAGACAGAAACGAAAGCACAATAATATTTCACTTATGGTAAGACAGTTTTCAAGAGGTGACGTGGTCGGAGACCTTCACGTTGGGGAGGGGGTTATCGATAGTTGCGGTCGATGGATCCGCAGGGGTGTTGGGGGGAGCACGAATGTTTTGAGAGTCAGGGAGGACAGGAATACTTTGTTTGGAACATCATCAAAAGTTCAAATGATGCATTAGGAGACATGTTATGATTGGGGACGGGGGACAGCGGGGGTGAGTTCGTGTCAGTTTCTGAAGACGAGGATCGATTAAGGTCGGGTAGTGGTCTGTCGACCGTATCCAAGGTAACGTGGGGCAGGTCCCTCCAAATCATGGACTCGCACAAGGGTTTGAGACGGTTCACGTGTACTAATTGTGTCTGTTTACCTGTATACTCCTGAATTTCTACCGTGATGTTTAGATAAACCTTTGTGACCCGATATGGTCCGATAAACCGAGGAATAAGCTTTTTACTAGTCTTTATCAGCGGAGTCTTCATTGTTAATAATACTCTGTCTCCGATTTCGTACAACAGTTCCTGTGCTCGATTATTGTACTGTTGTTGTTGTAGTTGTTGTCTCGCTTTCCACATAATATGCTTCGCCAATTGAAACGCCTGGTGAATACGTTGCATTAATTGACTCTTATAGTTTGAGGGTACTAATGTGATTTCGAACGCGTAGGAATGGGTCAATGGGGAGGACGGGATCTCGGCCGTGATTTAAGAAATACGGTGTTTCGTTAGTTGATGAATGAACGGAGTTCCTGTAAGCAAAGGCGATTGGACCTAGGCAAGGCATCTTCCCATTTCGCAAAAACCTTTCTGAGGTATTTACGTACCATATCCATCATGGTCCGATTAAACAGTTCCACAAGGCCGTTAG
The DNA here is from genome assembly GCF_021134715.1 of Daphnia pulex. Taxonomy (NCBI): domain Eukaryota; kingdom Metazoa; phylum Arthropoda; class Branchiopoda; order Diplostraca; family Daphniidae; genus Daphnia; species Daphnia pulex. Next base: position 547,270 of record NC_060024.1, on the reverse strand, counting down.
TTTGAAGGTGGTATGCGGTCAATTTGAGGTACTTAATGTCTAGCGTTTTGCAGAAGGATGTGAATAATTTGGAGGTGAAATTGAAGCCCCTATCTCTGACCACCGTTCGAGGAGGGCCATGGTACAAGATTACCTTATCCACTAAGGCTTTCGCCGTCACTAGGGCGGTAGTGTTTGCTAGAGGTACAACTACAACCCATTTTGTGAAAAAATCGGTAATCACCAAAATATAAGCGTTTCCCATTAGGGAAGGAGGTGTGACAGGACCTAAAAATCTAATTTTAATACTTCAAACGGTCGATGGGTTAATTTCAATGGATTTAGAAATGTCTGCAAACGTTGAACGGCGTTGAGCGGCACACACAGTAGTACATAAATGAAAATATTTCTTTACATCGTCAACTAAAGAAGGCCAATAATACTTGTCCTCGAGTCTAAGGCGGTTTCTCCTGGTCGCCAAATGGCCGGAAAGAGGTGAGTCATGGTATTCTTCCAAAAGTTGCTTTGTAAAAAGAAATGGGACCACTACTTGAATTTGTGATGACCGTCTTCTCTTCTGAGAGAGAAGGGTGCCATCCCGGCACAAAACGTCATTCCTAATGAAGTACAGACCGATTTCTTTCATCCAGCAAGGGACCGGGTCTTTGCTTCCGTCTTTTAGTTCTCCGTGTTCTAAGAAATATCTTATGTCACTACAGAGTGGGTCATCCCTCTGTTCCCATACAAGGACCAGATTATCTGATACTTCTTTTTCCCTTACAGACCATATTTGAGTTTGAGACAGAAAATCTGCATTTTCGTTGACTCGACCTGGGCGGAAACGTATGGTGTAATTCATGTTGACTAACATGATGGATCAGCGTCTTAATCTTCCTCCTTCGTCCTTGAAGGTTTTTAACTATTGCAACGGGCGATGGCCACTGAGTATTACGAAGGGTTTGTCTTGTAGGTAGTGTCGGAATATCCGAATTCCGAACACGACTGCAGCGGCTTCTTTCTCAATGGTAGAGGAGTCGAGCTCAGCTTTTTTGAAATGTTGGCTGGCGTAAGCAATTGGTCGATATTTCCCTTTCGTGCATTTGAGACAGGAAAGCCCCCGCACCGTAGTTACTGGCGTCTGTGAAGATGATGAATTCCCTGGCGAAATCGGGATATGCTAACACGGGTTCTGTTATTAAACTATTCTTTAAGCTTTCAAAGGCAGCAATTTCTTCTTCCCCCCCCCAAACGATCTTATCCTTACGTTTCCCTTTCGACTGTTTTAAAAGGGGATGAGCAATGGTGAAAAAATTCTCAATAAACCTACGATAATAGGACGCAAGTCCCAAAAAGGATTGCATCTCGACAACGGTAGTCGGCTGGGCATAATTATGAATAAACTACTTTTTCTGGATCAGGGGCTACACCGTCAGATTTTATGCCCTAAAAATTGTACGGATTTGCGGAGAAAATTACATTTCGACAGTTTCGTTTTTAGATTGGCCTCGTCTAATAAGGCGAAGATTTGCTTTAGATTTCGGAAGTAGTCCTCCGGGTTTTCTGAAAACACCATGATGTCGTCAAGATACACTAAACAATTTTTTCCTAAAACACTTCTAAGCACGAAATGCATCAATCGCTGAAACGTCCCTGGGGCGTTAGTTAGCCCAAAAGCTAACCTATTCCTTTCATATACGTTATTGTAAACGATAAAGGGCGTTTTCTCCTTGGATTCTTGATCCATTTATATCTGCCAGTAGCCGGAGGCAAGATCGATTATGTAGAGAAAACATTTTGACCGCTAAGCATGTCATCGTCATCCTGGGAAGTGGAAAAGAAAATTTCTTGGAAATTGAATTAAATTTCATATAATCTACGCAAAAACAGATTTCTCCTATCTTTTTCTTCACTAATACGATGGGGCCGCCCAAGGTGAGAGGGAAGGTTGGATGAATTTGTCCCGGAGAAGTTTGTCGATAATTTCCTGGGCTACCTCCTTTTGGTAGGGGGAGAAGCGATAGGCTCGCTGTCGAATGGGACCCTGTCCTTGAGTATCTCTGACATAATTAACTAAGTCGGTATGACCCAGTTCACTAGTCTGAAAAGGCGAACGAATGATGGACGGATATGGTCGGTTAGTACGGTTCCGAGTTTCTCCCGATATTCTTCTGGAATGTCCTTAAGGCATTCCTCAAAATTATAAGGTGTCGTGATTTTGGTGAATAAAGATGCGATTCTTGCTGTTTCGTTCCTAACAAAAGAGATTTGACCCAGAGATGTTGTATTTGCAAGGTTGACAGTTCTAATTGATTCATTTACTAGTACTAATCGGAAGGCGAATTCTATCCCTTGCGAAATGAAAGGATCTATGCGTAGACCCGTCGGTTATCCTGGATTACCCTTAAAAAGAAATGTGGTGTCGGGGGTAATTGGACGCCATTCTCCCCGCTCTCCATTAAGCATGCCGAAAATGGAGGTATGGTGACTTTTCCCCCTGTCACGATGAACGGTTCTAGTCGGTTATTGTGATGATGCCATCTGGCAACACGGCACCCGTCGGCTCCATATATGGGAGAGGACCCCCTCCCTATGCCAGTCAGTCTCTCTCAGTCTCTGTCTGCTCGTCATAGAGCACTGGCTGTATCCAATACACTGATCCGAGCCGCATTCTACTCTCTCTGGTTCTGACTTTATCACAGTTATTAAATTGATAAGGTTCTCTAACCCGGTATACCCGCTTCTCAAACCCATCGATCACGAATTTGTACTCATAGAGGGCATCTAAACCTGGAATGCAATCCTCCATGATGATTCCCTGAGCGACGACGAACTCCTGTGATAGAAATTCGGGGGGATTCTCGTTTTCATTTGTTTTAATAGTGCCGATGCACGATACACATACTAAAACCCCAATAATTCAAATCATCCTGTGTGATAACGACCTATTTTAAGGTTGCTTGTATACAATTGGAGATTGGATGTTGGACTGTTCTTTTATAGCACTTAGAGCATCTTTATATTTCTTGTGATAATTTAGTTCACCATTGGGAACATGGCTCTACAAGAATTAAATTAGTTATTGCTCAAGTTCCATAACAAACAGGCAACCAATAACTTACACCAAAGTGACGTTTGCCATTGCTTCTTGTGTTGTTGTAAACAACGAAATATTTCTCTTTGCCATTTTTATCCATCTTTGGCTTACATCCTGGGCCAGTTCCGACACTCTGCACAGGGAAGTCAGGTCCATTAACATTACCATCTTACTTCATAACTTAGCAAAGGGTGTTTTTGAATTCGCCTGCCAATCCAAAATTTTTAAAACCTCGTTTACGTCAAAAAAATTATTGTACTGAAGGAGGAGGAGCTGGGGGTTTAACATTATAGATTCTCCGCATGACTTTCATCACCATCGAATGCTTCCCTACATGAAAGCAATCAATGGCCTTCAAAGAAGAGCTCAACATAGAGCGGCAAGTGTTTATCGTTCTGTATGCCTTTCCTTCTTCACATAACATCGCTAGGAAATCTAATACCTTATTTAAACCAGGAGACAAGGGATCTTCACTCTGGCGAAGACACCAAGCACGCCAACCGTTCCACGCGCCTTCTGGTATGCCACTCCTTTCGAAATGCATAGAACCTTATACCGTTCCCGGATAATCTTCAGGCGGCTAATGACAACGTCCGACTGGATACTATAGCGGATGCGGACATCCTGACGGATCAGACACGCCCCGTTCCATTTTGGCAAAATTTGAGGGGGCTCGCACACCAGACTCATAAAAACTGGGTACCAGGGTTGCACTTGCCAAATCAGGGCTACCAGAATCATCTCCACCCGATCCTTCTTTATTTTGTTCAGGCAACGGTGAATCAAGTAAAATGGAGTGAATGCATATCCCAGGAAGAGGCTCCAATTCAGGCTGAATGAATCCACGGCCATCACATCCGGTTGGTGCTGCCAGCTGGTAAAGAGATCCAGCTGTCGATTCCATTTCGCAGAAAACAGGTCCTCTTGTAGGTCCAAAATGGCCTGTAGTTTACGGAAGACAGTTGGATCAGTTGTATCCAATCGCTCACATTGGGGCGCATCCGTGACAGCCGGTCTGCAAGAATATTAAGAGCACCCGGGAGGTAGACAGCCGACTGATCTTCGCATCATCTTGCGATCCGTGCCACAATCGTACAGAAATTTTTGAGTGCGTCCCTCCAGATTTGTACACATAAGCGACAGCCGTACGATTATCCAACATTAACTGAATAGCAATATTGGAAGCACCTGCCGTAAGGGACTTTAGTGCCCACAGTGCCGCTAATAACTCAAGCTCTTTTTTTGCCGATCGTCTTAACTAGTCCAAGGGCCATTCGCCGACGCCCCGTTCAGCGCCGCCCCCCCCCCCCAGCCTGAGAGTGAGGCATCGAAGTACATGATCAAATCCGGAATGCTTCCCGAAATAGCTTTCCCGTTTCATCTGGCGAAATTTTCCTTCCACTTACTCAAATCTTGACGGGCTTCAACGCTGAAAATGATTTTAGACTGGAAGTTCTTACTCAACCGGTTCACATGCTCGATATACAATTGCTGAATTACTCTGAAGTGAGCCTGAGCAAATGGAATGAATTGCACTGCCCACTCGAAATTACCCAAGATTTTTGCAATATCCCGTTACTTATACTGATTCTGCATTCAAGGCTTTCTCGCAAAGCAGCACAATATCACTTATCGTCTTCGGAAGAAGCGACAAGGAAAGTTTCTCTGAATTGATTAGAAGACCCAGATCAGTCTTGCCGTAAGCGCTGAGCGATCGCTCCACTTAATCACTCCGCTCGCGCTCTAGCGGAGATTTTTAAGCGGAAGCTTAGCTTAAAATTTTTGAAAGAGCGGTAAGCACCGCTTCCACTAGATTTACTCATGCGCCATCTATCAATGAATTTTGTTACTAGGTGTATGTTTTCATTTGTTTATGTATTTTGTATGCATGTCGCCTGTCTCGGTTGTAATAAACGAAGAGTTGTAAGTACTAAGCCTACATTTTCCGTAAATTCCGTTTCCGTCGAATAATTAAATCATTTTATTACTTGAAGCTGCCAAGAGGAAGGAAGTGTGGCATCCAAAAAAAAGTCTGGCTTCCACCAGAAATGTTTGAATTTGTGCGTGAAATAAAAGATGTAGCCACGTGTGAGTATAAATGTAAGCGGATGGCTCTATTAAGTTCTTAAGGGTATCAAATATTAGCAGACATAATGCAAAACGTCACATTGAGGTTTTTCGGTTTTTCAGTTCTCAGCTTATGACCGTGAATCACTGTGATTTAATATAGGAAAGCCATTGCACACCAACAGACAATACTGCAATGACTCGGTTTCTTGATCTAATCGCGAAAAACAAGAAAGTTACGGAGAGACTAAAGCCAGTAACAAGTATCGAACAATGGGAGTTTCCAACACAACATGCGTTAGATAACTACATCACTGTGTGGGTCGCAGCTATTTACGTTTTTATTATGACATTTACTGATTTGATTTATTTGTATGTTTTACCAACAGGAATACTTAATAGTATCAAGACTTTCATTCAACCACGTTGGAAGTGAAGCTTTTATTACTTACACAAAGAAATTAGCTGGTGAATGCTTGATTATTCGCGGAAGAACGTTTTTTTACTAAAAAGGTTGAACAGTTGTTCGAAGTGAGAAGGAAGCAGCTAGCTGATACACTTGAAAAGATTGATTTTGTTGCCACTACTGCAGATGGCTGGAGTAGCCCTCACAGAAAAAAAATTTATTGGTGAAACCGTTCATTGGTTCAACGAAAGAAATAAGAGAATCAGTGGCTGCCTGACGATCAAACGCATCATTGGACCAACTACCTATTTAGTCATTACCCGTCTTCTTGAAAAAAATCACAGCGATTTCAACATTAGTGGAAAAGTGTCAATGATGACCACAGTTAACGGATAAAATTTTTTGAAATCGGCAAGAGAATTTAATTTACATTCTGGTGCTCCAAAGTTTGACGAAGAACAATGCGATGAAGAATACGACCACGTTGAATTTCTTAATCTCTCCACAATTTCATCCAATCTTCCACAACCAAGTCAGCTGCCTAGAGGAGTACTGCCAGTTTGCCTGCCACCACATTCGAAATGTGCTTGCCACTTGTCAAATCTATGCTGTACTGTTGACTTGGATAAAATTACTGATCCCACTTTTAACGCCATCATGAAAAGTGTTGAAACGAAAGGTACTAAACTTTGCAACGCACAGAGCTTCAGTGACAATACGTCAGATATGATTATAATGGAACTTGGTGGCCTTTTCGTGAAGAAAAACGACACAAGGTTGAATTCAGGATACAACTCAAAGTTCAGAGTGCATCATTTTGCTACAAATAAGAAAACGGAATTATTCAAATTGATGGTGACATTGAAAATTGAACCGTTCCAGCCAGTTGAAATAAACTTCCTTGCAGATTATCTGAAAATTCTAAAAGAAGTAGTTGATTTCCTTAACATTATGCAAGGTGAGGAAAATATCGGTATGGGTTATATACTTCCAAAGATATTTATTTTATAATATTAACTACCTTCCTTTAAAGAAGATCGTACTGTTCAATTATGTGGCCCATTGGTTGAAAAACTAATATCATCTTTCTCAACAAGGTATTAAAAAACTGTTTAATTGGTAGTAAAAACACTAATAGAATTTCTTGTGACTTTCTTTCATTTTAGATTCTGCGACATCAAGAAAGATAGTTTCAACATAAATGCTGCTTTATGCCATCCAAAATTCAAAACCGATTGGATTCCCAATGAAATTGAGAAAACCAAAGCTGTCAAACTATTCATGGAGGAATTCAATCGACTTTCAAATGTCTGCAATAATTCTCCAAATAGGTATCGCATTAGTTATGCTTCGTCTCGTTTGATTAATATTGTATAGTGATTAATTGCTTAGTTCCATTAATGAAGAACCAGCGGAAGCGCAACCAAATAGAGAAGCTGTCGGTCTAAGCCCAAAGCGGGCAAAAGATTTCTTTGTTTATCTGAAAAAAAAATAAAAGATCAGATAAGAACGAAGCAGAATTGTTCCTTGATGACCCAAGTGATTCCATGGCGCAACTTGAAAACTATCCAAACATACAGAAAATGTACAGGTGTGTTCAATGAAATTTTAAAGAATCCTCTTTGTGATATCTCTTACAACATTGATAACTTTGATTCAATAGAAAGTACAATGTTGGTCTTCCTGCTTCAGCAGCAGTAGAAAGGTTGTTCAGCGTTTGTAAATTCATTTTTGATGACTACAGAAGTCGCTTATCTGATGACCATTTTGAAATGCTGGTATGGCTGTATGTTAATCGTCGTGTTTTTTATACTTGGTAGTGCATAGATTTCTTCATACTTGTAAACATCGCTTTTTACATTTGGGACTCCAATATTGATTTTTCATATCTATGCTACCAACTCTCAATAAGTGACAAGTCTAATCTGTGCAAGAATTCAAATTCAATATATTTTCACAACTGACAAACTACACAAATGTAATCTTTTCTTTTTAAGCAGTAATGAATTATTGAAACCATCACGCTTTAATTTCTAATTGCGGTTATGTGAACGGAAAACTAAAAGTTTGCAGGGGAAATGGTACACATTTCCAGCGCTAGATGGCACTTATGAGCGAAATGTTTAAGCGCTGCGCTCAAGCGCTCAGTTCAACGCTTTCAGCGCTAGCGCTAGCGCGAGCGACCGCCATCTTGAATAGCGAGAAGGGAGCGGCGCTCAGAAATCGATAAGCGCGCGGCAAGACTGACCCAGATATTCGATATACCTCGCCCGCCCTTCTCCTATTGATTTTTGTGTATTCATTAAGAACCCACAAGCTTCCAAAATCTACACTGTTATAACAAAATCTTTTGCTACCCCTTTCTTGGATTGGTTCATAATAATGATGTCATCTAGATATATTATAAGCCTAATCCCCTGTCTATGCAAAAAGGCGACTACAGGCTTCAATATTTTGGTGAACGTCCATGAGGCCAACGAAAGCCAAAGCATAAAGACAAAAAAAAGGATAACTTTTCCCCCTCCACCTAAACTGACGAAATTCCTGGTCGTCTGGGTGGAGTGATATAGTCAAATACGCGTCCTTCAAGTCGATCTTGCAAAAATTATCGCCCTCTCTTACTACTTACTAGCTGTTTCAAAATCCCAATACCTTCCATCTTGAAATGTTTCGGTTCCACCACCCGATTCAACCTCTTTTAAATTAATAATCGGCCGATAGCTGACCGACTCCTGTGTATTTGTCGGAAATTTACGACGCTCTATTTTTCTTAGTATTGTAACAGTCATAGGATCACGTTAATTGCATGTACTAGAAACTAGTGCAGGGCCTAAATATTTCTAAGCATTGTTTTCATATTTTTATTTGTAGTATTTCACCAAGGTCTTCCGCGTATCATCAAGGATGATGCGCCAGTTTTCCCCAATTTCCCCTCAAACGTTTCATCTCTTTTCCACTATTTTCTCATGTTTGAAGAAACTAGCTTCAGATTCTTTTTCATCGTCATTGACTAGGGGAGACTGGAGTAAAACGGGACGGTTTTCGTTTGCCCCCTATATCTCCCCAACTTATCATTTAATTTCTTTAAATTTTTTTTTTATGTATTCCCTATTGTAATGTACCCCCCATATTTTTTTTATAATTTTATAATAAACCATTTCCCCATAAAAGACCTTTAAAGTTTACTCAGATTTATGAGAGGAGCCTATTTTTTGGGGTAAGTGAGGACACTGGGGTGGATGGTAAGTAACGTCCTCCGTTTTCGCCTTAAAATTCATTAATAAAATTTAAAAAAATTTAAAAAGTGTTCCACTGCATAGACTCTTTGAGTTTATAAATGTTTCAATTTGATTATTTTGTTAATGAACCTTTTTTATTATATAACAAAATTCCTTATGGAGCAGTAGGATATGCTGCGTTGCCAGGTCAGGAAATCAGGCCTCTTTAAAATGCTGTACGCTGATTGGCCCATAACTGTCCCATTTTAGGCAAAAACAGCTGTCCCGATTTCCCGATTATGACTCTTTTTTAAAAAAGTTCATACTTTCTAAATGAATTGATCTAAAATTCTAATTTTTGTTTTAAACGATCAAGAAATGAAACAGCTTTATTTCCATATTAAATTTACATGCCATTAGCGTTTATTTCTTTCTATAAACATAAAATGGCGGAAACAAAAATTTCTAAAAAAAACCGTTTTTTTAGTTTTGTCAATAACTCATGCAGTTATTGACAAAAATCAACCAAATTTCATGCCAAAGTAGATTATACAGATTTACATAACATACTAAAAATTTTTATAGTTTTATTAACATCTACTATTTTTCCCCCCACTGTCCCTTTTTACCCGGTGTCCCGTTTTACTCCAGTCTCCCTACGGTCATCTTTATTCACTCTCTTGTTAATACAAAGTTTGAATTGTAACTAAAGTTACTCAATCACTCCTCGCACACTTGCGACAATCTACTCTTTCTCTTACACTAGTGTCGGAAACACTATTTTCGACATTTTAGATGCCATGACTAGGATCAAAGAAAATTCGGGTTCAACACTGCCACACAACGTGTGGCGACTCAACGCAGGCTGTTCAACGCATAAGTCATCGCATCTTTAAATTCATCAAAAATCAACACAAAGTAGGATAGCAAACTGTTTCATTGAAAATTGCCAACAGATCACATCTTGTAGCGCTTCGTGGAGTCAGTAGAGGTCAAGCTACGACGCTCGTCCGACGACTCGAAGCTGTTTAAGCTAATGCAGAACTCGATGCACCCCACAAATTTCACGAGCTAGAAACTAAACATCAAGCGCTGTACGAACGATACCAAATAATTGAGGAATTGGATCAGCAAATGTATGCTTTGACTCAAGCGGACGTAATGGAAGTCGACGCTGCGGCAGTGGACACTGTCAACACAGTATATCAAGACGCGCTTAGTCTTTTTTCAACACCGAATCAACGTTATGAGGCGCGCAATCGAAGCAGCAGATCCATATCGACGACGAAATGATGGAGCAGCGCCAGGTCAGCAAGTCATTGTGCCGGCAAGAGCAACGAGTAGACCGAAAATTACGCTTCCGCGTTTAAATGGAGAGATTCTCCAATGGCGACAGTTTTGGAAGGCTTTCCAAGCGGAGATCCATTCTGATGTCACTCTGGCCAACATTAATAAATTTAATTACCTTGTGGGTCAATTGGAGCCCAACGTTCTTGGCACGGTTGCGGGTCTCACACCGTCTAATGAATATTATCCCGTGCTAGTAAATTTGCTAACAGAGCGTTTCGGCAGTATTCCCAAGATTACAGCGGCCTACATGCGAGCTCTCTATACTCTCTCAAAAGCCTTCATTTATTCTACGATTATTTTGAATCATACGTTCGTGGTTTGGAAGCTTTGGGCAAAGCCCCCGACACCTATGGCGATCTACTTGTTTGTATTCTACTGGACAAGCTTCCCATTGAAATTCGAAAAAATGTGGCTCGTCAACATGATCAAAAAGAATGGACATTGGAGCAGTTGCGAAAAGCTTTAAGGGGAGAAATTCGCGGGATGGAAGCAGGCCAGTCATCTTTTCTTCCTCATCAACAACAATCATCCAGCAGAAATCAACAGCAGTATCACGGCGGAAAGCAGACTGTTAATTTATTCAGTGGTCAATCAATCAAAAGATACCCATGCGTTTTCTGCAGTGGAGCTCATGCTGCGACTCAATGTCAACAAGTGACGTCAATTGAAGAGAGGAAAAAGATTATTGGAAATAAAAAGATATTACAATTGTTTCAGCCCGAAACATCAAAGCAAAGAATTTCAGTCACCTTTGTCCTGTCGAAGTTGTGGAGCTCGTCATCACTCCAGTCTCCATTCCAGTCCTGCAAAGTCCAGCAATCCTTCAACGTTGCCAACGAAAGTCAGCAGGAACCATTGTCAAACGACAGCTTTAAGTTCTAGTAGTGTGTATGACATCTTTCCATTTGTCTTCCTGAAAACGGCTATCATCACAGCTCAATCACAACAGCATGAAGAGAAAGTCAATGCACTCTTTGACGAAGGAGCTCAACGCTCATGGATGACGAGAAACGTAGCCAAACGGTTAGGTCTTCGTGCAAAGAGCAGAGAATGGTTGATCTTATCGGGATTTGCCAATGCTCCCACTGCGCCGAAATATTACGACCTGGTTAAGCTCGTTGTAGTCACAATTTGAAAATCAAACGATCGTCGTTTTAGCCATAGTCATGGATTTTCTGGTTAATCCATTGGAAGAAGGATATCGGAAGAATCTCCAAGATCTCGCACATCTCAAAGATTTGCGTCTCGCTCATCCCTTTACTGGACAAGAGACATCCATGTAGACATTCTTATAGGAGCCTAATTTTATTGGAAATTCATCGGAGATGAAGCCCCGATTCGTGGTCAAGGACCGACAGCAATCAACTAAAAATTAGGCTATCTTGTATCAGGACCACTAGACAGTGTTCGCGTCTCAAAACCGAAACAGTCAATCAATCACCTCATTCAAGCAGTAGATTGCGACGACTTGTCTTCCTCTGGTGCCTTGAAAAATTGGGAATTTTTCCTCATCAAGAGAATGTCAAAGAAGCCGCTGAATATGCTGACAAATGCACCGAATTCAAAGATGACCAATATACGGCCCGTTTGCCATGGAAATCAGAATATCAAGAGCTTCCTGCTAACTTTAATATGGTGCAGAACACTCTCTAAAAAATACCGTATAGCGAATGGAGCCAAGGACCAGACATTCGAATCTACAAAAGTTTTGCATATAAAATGTATAGCAAATAATGTATATACTGTATAGTTTAAGTATCTCACCCTCAAAAAATTTCAAGGTTGAACATTATTTAAACGCAATGTTTTGTAAAGGTTTTCTGTACCCAATTGTATAGAAAACGTAAGTACCAAATGGTCAAGGGGCGTTTTATTAAACTGACAAAGGAGGTTTTTTTTCTTTGAGTCTGTCTGACAGACAATAAAAAAATTCAACGAGAACGATTAGTTAAACCTTTTCTATGTAATTTTTGAAAAAAGGGACAAATACAAAGACAAGGTTGAAATAGGTTTACAAAACAAAATATTTTAGTCGAACAAAGAGCCTGTCATTTTTATGTATCCCATCTAATGGGTGAAAATAGAGGAGGTCATTAACTCGGCACAAGCATTGTAAAGAAGGGTATGAGGGTTCAATAACGTAAGAAAAGGAATGGTTATCGAAAGTTTCTGTATTATTTAAACTAACCAACAAAACGAGATCCATAATACTGTTAAAGATGATTTTTTCAATTTTTCCAAACGTAAAGCCTAGATCAGATTTCTTTGGCAAACATAAAGGCGAAACTGTTAATGAAATGAAACAAGGATAGTATGAGCGAGGCTTCTGTATATTAATACAGGATAGAACATCTTTCAATTTATGACATAAACATAGATTGAGTTGTGTGAATAGAGTAAATATATATAATTACCAGAAAACACACGAACAAAGATAGGAACAGATACCAGATAAATATAGAAAGTGTGACACTAGTATTTCTGACAGTGACCAACAGATAGACTTACGTCGTTACTTTGCCAATCGACAAGAGACGAGAGAGAGCGGTGACAGCTAAACAGCATCCCAAGATACTTCCAGTTAGCCTACACAAGTCAGTGCCCTCTGGTGGTCAGTGCCACCCGGTGGTCAGTCTACTCATGTTTGCTTTCTCTCAACACTCCCTCTCAAGCATGTATGAAGATGTGAAGAAGGAATCAGATTGACAACAACAAAAATTCAAACAATATAGTAAATTATTGTTGCAGGGTTTCTTCTCATTACTTCATCTAATGGGATGTAGGGCAGTCTGAGTATCCTTTGAACAGATGTAAGATTAATCTAAAGAATCAGAGAGGAGAATTAGTTTTGCTTTGACGGGACAGGTAAAATTCCCATTAACTCCCGTAGGATAGAAAATCGTGGATTAGGTAGGATTTTTGTTAGGGGATCTGCCAGTTGATCATTTGTTGAGATGTACGATACGTCAATGTCCCCAGCTTTTTGTCTCTCGCGAACAAAATAATAATTGACATCGATATGTTTGGTCCGTTGATGGAAAACCGGATTTCTGATAAGCTGGATAGTAGATTGATTGTCGCACATTAGAGGGATAGTTCCATCCCATTCCGGTCTGACATCCTTCATCAATCTTTTTAACCAGATTGCCTCTTTGGCGGCTTCACAGGAAGCTACAAATTCCGATTCTGTTGACGATAATGTAACGCATGGTTGTCTGCGACTGGCCCATGCTACTGGCCCACCTAGTCACCAGCAAAATTCGAATCTGAGTATTCTTTTAGACGATCGTGATTGAGGCCAAAACGTATACCGTAGTCTTGCGTTCCTTTAAGGTATGCAAAAATTCTTCGAACTGCAATCTAATGATGTTTCTGGGGTGATTCAGAGAATTGTGCCGCTTGACCAACTGCAAATGCGATAACTGGCCTAGATACGATTGTCAAATATAGTAGGCTTCCAATTGCCCCTCTATATGGCACATCTTCCAGGGGATCTTCACCAACATTTTGAGTAAGACGACATCCGGGCGAAGCTGGAAGGTTTTTAGGATGGCAGTCTATCATGTGGAATTTCTTTAGGATTTTCCTAATGTAATCTGGTTGTGATAAGTAAAAAGGATTTTGTCTTTTCAGTTTCGAGTAATGGAGATGCCAACAAAATGATTAGCAGGAGTACACCGCATCTCGAAATATTTCTTCAAATATTCAATTACTTGTTTTACCAGATTCCCGTCATCACTGATTACTAATCCATCATCAATCCAAATTAGGACGAAAAGAACTTCTTTGTTGTTTCGACGAAAGTAAAGACACGGGTCGGCATCACTTGATTGTAGGCCGAAACGTTTGAGGAAACTATCAAAGTGGCGATTCCAGACTCGTGACGCTTGTTTGAGGCCATACAAACATTTCTGGAGGCGGCATACAGAATTTTCTTGCCCGGCTTGGACATATCCTTCGGGTTGCTGGAAATAAATTTCTTCTTCTATTTCGCCGTACAGGAAAGCAGTCTGTACATCTAGTTGCGACATTTCTAGATCAAGAGTGGCAACAAGAGATAGGATTACTCGAAGAGTGTCATATTTAATTACGGGTGAGAAAGTCTCTTCAAAATCAATCCCAGGTCGTTGTGAGAAACCCTTTGCAACCAATCTTGCTTTATATCGCGGGGGAGAATCTTGGGTACCTTGTTTGAATGTAAAAAACCAACGAGTCTTGATGGGCTTACAATTGATTGGAAGTGGTGTGAGGTACCAAGTTTTGTTGGACATGAGTGAGTCATATTCTTCCTGGATGGCTATTTTCCAAAAATGTGCATCTGCACACTCCATTGCATCAGAATAGGATGTCGGCTCATATATTTCTGTCATCTGGACATCAGTTGAAAGAAATGAGCTCCAATGACGGGTTGGTACACGAGAACTCGTAACGGGTAGGGCGAGTGGCGAATTGGTGGTGTCGAACTGGGAAGAGGGTCGTGTCCACGTTCGGTTGAATGTCCATTTTCAGGTAGAATATCTTCCGACGGAGCTGGATCATCTTCTGGATGTAACGATGTGGTATCTGGCTGTTCTGAACAATCAGGTGGTGATTCTTGTTGAATATCCATCTCCCCTGCAACTAGAGGCATCACGTCAACGATGTTGGTTATTTGTTGTTGTGGTGTTGTAGCAGGGTTTGTCGGTTTTGGATAAAATTTGCTGACATCGTCTAGTTGTGGTGAAAAATGGGAAAAAATGTTACAATTTTCATCAAAAATTACGTCCCGACTTATTTTAATTTTTCTACCGATGGGATCCCAAAAGCGGTAAGCTTTTTGTGTAAGGGAGTATCCAACGAAACAGAATTTGAAACTTCTCGATTCCAACTTGCGTCTCTCAATTTTTGGAACATGAATGAAGGCAGTCGAACCAAAAATCCGAAGATGAGAAATATCAGGCTTCTTACCGTACCAATTTTCATACGGTGTGAGTGGGGACGCGCTGTTGCAGACGCGGTTGAGTGAGTATACTGCGCAGGCAATGTCTTCTGCCCAAAGTTCTAGTGGTAAGTGTTTGGCATAGATTAGGGATCTTGCGCCTTCCATGATTTTCCGGTTAGCTCTTTCGGAGACTCCATTCTGTTCAGGTTAATGGGGTGCAGATGTTTCAATCCTTATGGCTCTATCAGATAGCCAGGCTTTAAAGGATTGATTCACGAATTCACCGCCATTGTCTGCTCTCTGTGTATGCACGATATGTCCAGTTTCACTTCGAAGAGTGTTGACGAAATTCTTGAAAGACTCAGCTACTTCTGATTTTTGCTTTAGAAAATAAACTGCTCGCCATCTACTGTGGTCGTCGGTGAAGAGTGCAAAGTATTTTGCTCCGCCTGGTGTTGGTACGTGCATTGGTCCGCACACGTCGGAATGAATTAGTTGACCAACCTTGTTCGCTCTTTCACGCCCAACTGGAAAATGGGAACGCTGAATTTTTCCGGAAACGCATCCCAGGCATGGTTGTTTGGGTATGCTGATATTTGCCGGAAGTTGAAGACCTTTTACCAGTTGTTTAGATGACATCTTTAGGATGGTCTTGTAGCTCACATGCGCCAATCTTTGGTGCCACACGTCGATTGGTGTGGATGGTGGTACTGAAAGGAGTGCTGTGTCTGTCTGTTGTTGCATCTCTGATAATTTTGGAAGAATAGACAAATGATAAAGCGTTTTTCCAATCCTCTCGCCCATCATGACAACTGCTTTGTTCTTCTTAAAGATGACTTTGGTCTCAATGAAATGTACAGACAGGCCAACAGCGGTAACAGCAGCAATCGAAATTAAATTCGTGCCAAGATTGGGTACATAAAGGACATTTTCAATAGTGACTATTCGCTTGATGGTACCTACTTTGACAATGAATTCAATACTTCCGTATCCACGCACGAATAGACGAGTAGACCCGATTCCACTAACAGTCCACGAATCAGAAAGAACTGGTTTGAAGGTGCAAAAGAAGGAACGTTGGTCACTCATGTGCTGTGTAGCACCTGAGTCTCCGAACCAATCTGAATTGCTTCGTCCAATGAAACATGAAGACGAAAAATAAGCGTCATCATTGAGATGTTGTTCAGGGTTATCAGCGTCTTCTTTTTCTTGATTTGATGCAGCTTTAGCAGCACTTGCGTTGTTCTTTTCTTTCCTTGCATCTTCTTCATCTCGAATTCTTTTTCGACAAACTTCTATGGTGTGGCCAGCAATGTTGCAGCGTCGATATTTGCAAAATCTATACGGTTATTGCCTGTAGTTAGAACGGCCACAACGTCTGGAACGATCACGACCACGTGAGTTGAGGTTGAAAGTTTGTGGATAAGACGGGTTTTGGTGGGCGAAAAAAAGCTGCATCCTGAGCATCCGGTTTTCCAGTGTTCCATCTTTTCGCCATCTCTTCCTCTTTTAGTAGACGGGATGTTAATAATGCCATGGTCCTATCTGCAAATGGGACACTATCCCACGCTGTGACAAAACTTCGATAGCTGGGTGGCAAGGTACATATGATCTTCGTCATGATAGAAATGGCGTCGATTTCTGCTCCAATATCAGTAAGTTGTGTGGCCATGGTTTCTATCTCAGTTATATGCACCATGATGTCGTTGTCTGGTTTGAAACGATACTCAAAGAATCTGGTTTGAAGTACATACGTACCACATACTCGTCTGCTACACCTAGTGTTGTGCTTTTTGTGCTCCCACCAAATTGGATAATTTATTTATTTTCGGTTTGTTTTCTTCAGTAGTCTTTGATTTATCTCATTTGCGAGTGAATCAGGGCTCTGTAGAATACCATTTTATCTATAAATTATATATTTTCATATCGCCTCTCTCGTAACCATTTTTCCCCTTATAGCCGTACGTAGTTTTCCCTTCCCCCTATCATCTGTCAAACTGAGCTTCCAGTGGCCTAACTTCTCTTTACTTTTTCATTTCCCTATATCTCGCCCTCACAGATGCCCCTCTCGTGTCATATTATAGCATCTTATTCGGTATTTTTTTATTTATTTATTTGTTTCATTCCAAAAAGCAGGTCCACTCACTCTCATTCGTTCTGTACGTTGGAAATTGCTAACTGATTGATAATTGATAGTGATTTAACCCTGTTAGTTGTAAGTTGCGGAGTTCTATTTCAAATTTTTTTAAGCAGGGAGTGAGTGGTATAGATTCCACCCCGTCCGGTCTGGTTATAAGCAACAACCGAGAAAGGCTTAGTCCCCTCGTGTTGTGTTATTAGCTCATAAGAGCTTATCCCTGGTGATCTCTCTCGTACTCCTGAGCGAGTAGTTCGACCAGTGTTCAGTCTGTCTTCGTGTCGTCCAAAGGAAGCCATCTCCAAAGGAAGTCATCTCCAAAGGAAGCCTTAATCTCCAAGTAGTGTTGTTTTGTTAAGTGGTAAGCGGCGCCGGCTACACACACGCACTGGGCTCTCACACTCTCAGACACTGATACACCGAAAATCAATACTCCCTTCGGATGGCAAAGACAGACAAACTGGGCACACACAATCACACACATTTACAGCGAGGAAAAGGACACGAGAACAGCTTTCTTCCTTCTGCAAACCAAGACACGGACACAAAATTAGTACGACAGATAATTATTGCTGAATGAATTGTGTCTTTTTCGATTCCCGATAAAAAAAATGCGGGTGTTGTGCCGGGCGTCACAGTAGAAACCGACATAGCCGTCGACAAGGCAGTGGACGACTCGGGTAGTCAGCTTTCCCTTCTCTTCTGTCAAAACCACCAACATGGCCGCACTGTCGCAACGTTGCTAACTCGACAGAAATCCACCTACAATGCCCAAAAACCGAATCGATTTTATCTCATTCATCCTTCTCTATCGAATTCAATCCATTAACAAAAGACAAAAACGGTTCTTTAATATTCATTCATAATGCAGTGGGGATTTGCCCAAGTACAGATATTTAGATTTATTATGAAAGAAAAAGAAAAACGTATCCTCCTTTTAGGACATTTAGGCGCGCGTGTCGTAGCACGTTTTTGCCTCAGGCATTTTCTAACAGTTTGCTCAATTTCATCTGCCCTTCAGTTCTGTTCCCTCCAGCACAGCCACAAGTTCCCCGACAGTGTAACTCGTGCAAAATGAATATGATTACCAAAGAATTTTTGGATAATCAATTGCTAAAAAAAAAGGGCATTTCCTAAAGGCACTACTGGTTATCTCTTTATGGAATCTGCCTTGGCAAAATCAAAGTGTCTAAAGATGAGCAAACTGACCAAATCTGTGTATGCTGCCTGTAAGTCTTACTTTCATTATTTTATTTATTTTGTTGGTTGTGTTACGTGCCGATGTTATATGTCGCATTTAATTAATTATTATATGTCGTGTTGTGTGTGTGTGCGAGTGTGCTAGTCCCGTTTCATGTCCGCGTATGTCTTGGTATTCTGTCGGGGGAATGAAGGGAATGAATAGGACTTCTTTAACGTGACCTCTTTCCAAACAGGGTATTTATTATTTGTTGACTAGTTATAACGATAAATCTACGATGGAAAGCGAACGTGATTATAATATTAAGAAAGAGAGAGAAATAGAAACAGTTAGTAGCTGATGGACAAATAAAAGACAAAAAAAAATTGAAAATAATATGGACAATCTTCGCTATAGTAAAAAGAAGTATTTATCAACGGGACAGTTGCGTAATCAAAGATGCACACATTTCAAAAAATCCATCGTCGGGTGGCCTCCGCCAATTAGAACTGTGATTGAGAAACAACCGGATCTATGGATACATTTTCCAAATGATAAAATCAATTTCTGTGTGCCAACGATCAAAAGGTCAACTCGTTTCGCTAAGCACTTACCTGAACTAACATGTTCGTTTTCATCCGTGCTGAGAATCTCAAAGTCCAGGAGGTACGACCTGCAGTTGACCTGATAAAGCTGCAGCCGCATGTTGGCGTAACGTCCATTCACCAGGTTCTTACTGCGCACTGGAAAGTGAAACGGATTCACCATCTTCCATTCCTGAGAAAAACAGATAAACGACGAATTGAGCAAACGATTCCGGAAACATTCATTTGGCGCCAAAGGAAGGCCAAGGTGGGCTTCTGAGGAAGTGCCGTAAATCTTTTGGTGGAAACCTTGGGGTGCCTTGGACGCTGGTCACTCTGCTCATGCTCTGTGTGAGGGGGGGGAGGAACCGGGGGTAGTCGTAGCTTCCTTCTGACGCCTTGTTCGTCCTTGCATTCCTCCCAGTGTCGAAGAGGATATCCTGCATTTCTTTCTTTCTTCACTCCCTACTTGAGTCTTGTTTCTGCTCAACCTCTCTCCTACTGGGTGGGGCATGGGTAGCGACGGCGAGGCCTCTCATGGCCAGCCGAATAATAACTTTCGGAATTGTCTAAGTTGCGACAAACGTTTTGCTGCTAGACATAATAGCCACCGCTGCTGCTCCGCTGCGTGCAATGCCACGAAACCCAAACTCAGCCAATTCACCGGTTCGTCTCGTAGTACAAATTGTTCTCTCGCCTTATCACCCAGCAGTGACGTCCCCGCGTTAAGTAAAAAAGGGAAAACCGACCTTCAACTGTTTATTGAGGAAAACTCGGCTGTTGCCATCCAAGATCTAACCAAAGAGGAACTTGCCACTCGCCTCTTTACAGCGATCGGTTTTCTATCACTACCTAGACCCAACCTACTTTCCTAGACTCCAATGAATAGCTATCCAACCTCTCCACCATCCTGCAAATCAACCTTGCCAAACACCCTAAGATGCATCCAAATTAACCTTAGGCACTGCAAAGCCGCCTCTCTCGCATTAGCACAGGTTATTCTAGACCACGATATTGACGTTGCCTTAATCCAAGAGCCTTTTGCCTTCTCTGCCACCACCCCAGTGCTTGCCAACATCCCCCCTAGTTTTTCCTCCTTTCACCAGCTGTCAACCGACCATGCATACGGCTCTGCCATCCTCGTTCGTGATCAAATAGTAAGATCGGGGAAGCTCTCGACTTGTCACTTATCGAACTTCTCCACCTGTGTAGCCATCAACACCAACATTGGTACCTTTCGTCTCGCTTCAGTCTACCTAAGGCCATCTATTTCCCTTCCCGAATTTTCGTCATCATTATTTTCAATTTTCAACTCCGTTGCGTCCCCCAATTCTCTCATATGTATCGACTCGAATGCCAAAAGCCCAGTGTGGAATAGTGTAAACACCAACCAAAAAGGCTCTGAACTATAAAGGCTGCTGGTAGAGTTTAAGATGAGCGTAGCAAATCAGCCGTTGAACTCACTGGACTTCGTCCCTGGCGGAACTGATTTCGTTGACATTACTCTCACAGGCGACCAAGTCAATGTATCCCGCTGGCTCTTTCTACCAACTCCCTCACTCTCAGATCACCCCTATCTGTATTTCGACGTGGTAATCCCGACTTTCACTCGTAGGCATCACCTCGACTCCCAACGCCCAGTCCCATCTCCTCCGAAAATCGATAATGAACTATTTAAGGCCAAACTCTCTCATTCACTATGTCTTCTTCCTCGTACTCCCCTTCTCAGATCTCTGCTGTAGAAGAACTCATCGCGACCATCTTCTCCACCATTGCCAATAGGGTACACGCACGTAAAATAAAAAAATTTTGTTTTTATCTAGCCTGTGGTAATTTTTCACGGGGATCATTGTACTTTAATAATCGATTGGTAGAATATCGATCAACATCTCGATCGATTATTAAAAGAACAGGTAAAACTTACTCAACAGCTGTTCGTCTGCATTGTTTGGGGCCTTAATTAGGCTCCTCCTAAAAAAGATGGCTGAACAGCCAAATTTGGGAAGGAGGAGCCTAATACAACTTTAAACTTAAATATCTCGCGAGATAAATTTTTTCGAGGTAACAAACCTCTCGAAAAAATGATCCTTGTGAAAAATTACTCTAGGCGTGATAAAAACAAAAAATTTTATTTTACGTGCGTGTACCCTATTGTGCCCATGCGTCTAAAATTAATCTTCCTCGCGCATGTACTGTCAAAAATTGTCTTGGTGGTCCGAAGAACTCCGCTCCTTACGTTACAAAACCCGCTCCCACTACAAGGCCTGGTCCAAATGTAAATCTAATCAAAGTGCGCTGTTATACAAGCGCAGCAAATCCATCTACCAGCGTGCTCTCCGTGCTGCCAAATGCAAATCGTGGGCTACTTTTCGAGCCAAGGCGACAACGGGCAATCCGTTCAAGGCCCTAGAATCCTTCACTGGCAAATCAAAATCCATTCCACTGCCACACAGTCTAGCAATCAACGGGGCACTCACATCCGATCCTGGGACCATCTTGGAAGCTTGCGCGAACCACTTTTTTCCGACTGAACCGCCTTATGATGAATCGCACAATGTAATTGAAGAGCAGGCGAGATTGGAAACAGAATGTGTGGATTCCGTGCCAACACCCGTAATATCAGATTGGGAATTCGAATCAGCAATTGCATCTTTAAATCCGAACTCTGCTCCCGGTGCAGACAGAATTTCCGCGTCCCTTCTACTTCTTTGCATTCCTCTGATCAAACCCTATCTACTCCTGATTCTAAATGCATGTCTCGCCCTTTGTTTCTTCCCAGAAAGCTGGAAAATTTCAAAGGTGGTTGTCATAGGGAAACCAAACAAACTCGACTACTCTACCCTGAACAGCTTCCGTCCGATAAGTCTTGTTGGTAACCTCTCAAAAATCCTGGAGAAGATCATCCTTGGCCGGCTCAACTGGATTGCTCAAAATCTAGAATGGTTCAGTCAGAACCAACACGGGTTCAGGGAGAGCCACTCAACTGAAACGGCCGCCCACTCTTTGACATCCTTCATCGAACCTGCCTCTATGGAAAAAAAACGTGTGCGGCTGCCTTCCTTGACATCAAGAGTGCCTTCGACTCAGCCTGGCATCCGGCAATCATAGCAGCCCTAAGCAAACTATCATGCCCAGCCTACTTAACGAAAATTGTGTACAGCTTGCTCTCGAACAGGAAAGCTGTCTTCTCCATAGGAAACGAGCCCTACGTCAAAACGGTGCATATAGGATGCCCCGAGGGAGGAGTCCTTTCCCCTTTTTTATGGAATTTGTTGGTTGACAACCTACTCAGAACAGTTTTCCTGTTTCCAGTCTTATTCGCGGCATATGCCGACGACACTAACGTAGCAACTTCACATAAAGACCCAGCCATCGCTACCCAGAATCTTCAGCTCGCATGCAACGTCGTCGAAGCATGGCTAAACAGCAGGAAACTCTTCCTCAATGCCATCATAACGTCTTTTTCCTTTTCACACGCAAGCTCTCTCCTCTCACCCACCTTTTTCTCATTATTAATGGAATCAAAATCATCCCCTCGCTGGAAGTATCATTCCTCGGATTTTTGCTGGACGCCAAACTAAATTGGCGTGGCCACCTGGGCGCTAAATGTGTGTCGGCCAGACGTGCTCTCTTAGCAATCAATGGCTGCGTGCGTAAGTACTTTGGGAAGGACCCTAGTCGGCTGCGCTTCTTATACTCTTCCGTTGTTGAACCTATAGTCACATACGGCTGCTCTGTTTGGATTTCCATCGTCAAGAAGAAAGCTGGACAAAAAAAACTCCGATCACTCCAACGCTTAGTAGCACGCATGATTTCCTGTGCTTTCAAAACCGCTTCCACTGACTCAATTATTCTCATCTTAACCTCCTCCCGCTGACTCTTCGCGTAATAGAGATTTCTGCTCATCGCCTCCAATCTAGTCCAAACGATCTCTCATTCGCTCCGTCATCACGCGCAACCATAGCCTCATTACTTCCTTTTCTCAACCCTTCACACAAAATTGAACCTGTCTTTCGTGCCCGACTAGCCCTACATCCCCCTGGATCTTATCATATCAAGCCACAATCCTTCCTCCAACCCTGTTATCACTGGATCCTTGCTGCCCAGGAACTCTGAAACTTTTCGTGCAGGCCCACCACAACAATAATTCCGCTGGTTTTAGGGATTGTCACCCTCGACCACTCTGGCATAAGAGAAATCGTCAGCTCTTCTCTCTCCTCC
This sequence comes from Daphnia pulex, assembly GCF_021134715.1. Taxonomy (NCBI): domain Eukaryota; kingdom Metazoa; phylum Arthropoda; class Branchiopoda; order Diplostraca; family Daphniidae; genus Daphnia; species Daphnia pulex. Next base: position 524,113 of record NC_060024.1, on the reverse strand, counting down.
AAGGCCTCTCATCGCCAGATAACCTGCTTCTCATTCTCAAAGGCCCTGGACATAGTCGAACGAACTTTTTCGCTTTTCAGTTGTTTTGAAATCCACCTAACGGATCGTTTCTTCATATATGTCCCTGACTCAAAACTCACTGAAGCCGAACTTGACAACTTTGCCAGAATCGCCACAATGGGCTCCAAGATCTACTTTTTTCTTGCCGCCAACCCAGCATCACCAGCCATCCTCCTGGCTCGCTTTTGGTATCAGTCTTCAACCAATATGTCCGACTTCTCTCCGAAAGGCCTGATAAAATCCCACCTGGTAGCCAACTGGAACAGGGAATGGGCTAACTCCAAAACGGGCTTGTCAACTCGTGAATTTTTCCCAAACGTCCACTCTTCCTACGCCCTGCTCAAACTCAAGTCAAATGCGCTCACCCCACAAGTGATCACAGGGCACTGCCTTCTCAATCAGCACCAGCACCGCTTTGGTTTTTTGCCTTCTCCGGCTTGCAGTTGCGGCTCCCCTGTCGAATCAGTGTCCCACTATATTCTCTTCTGCCCTGTCCATTCTTTCTACAGACGCCCTCTCATAATTGCTGCTGAAGACCTGAAAATACCTTGGCCCCCAACTCTGTCCGACTTTCCTAAACATGCGCTTCTTTGGAACAAACTAGTCATTTATCTTAAAAGAACTAATCGTCTTAAATTTCCCCCCCCCCCCAGTCACTAGATAACTCCACCACTAGAGTACAAAGCACCAGCTCGCGACGCTCTGTCGAGGTCTCAGAGACCGGTCAGTCATGGGCTAGAGTTGTTAATTGATGCGCCACACCCTACTCGCGAGTACAGACCAGAGCTGTAGTCGTTGAGAGGAAAAGACCCTCCTTGAACAACCGTCTGCTTCGAATTCCGTTCTCTTCCCCTCTTAGCTAATATGGACCGAGCTGGGGACTGCACCCTAGTCCCTGAGCCTGGTCGCAGCTTTACCGGAGATCATCGGCTGATGATCTAGAAGGTTCAACCATGCCGGCCAGGTGCAACCACCGAACCGTGCTCAGGTTCTCTAGGTCTCTGCCTGAACCAGCTCAGTCAACAAGGCCCAGTTTCCCCATCATCTGTAAATATTTTTTAAATGTCTGTATCAATTTTATACCAATGACAAACTCTCATTTGCAAATCTAATACTCGCGTTTATACACTGAACCTCACTCGGTTTCTGGGATCTGCTGCCCTTTTGCAATAAAAAAAAATACCGATTCTCGACAGCATTTCTAAGGTATTGTGCCGATAGTCGTATCCACATCTCGTAAGCTGTGTTGCAGTTGATTAGAGATCTTTGTTGTTGACTTTCAATAGTTGAGATGAGATAACCACGGGCAAGTGTGTCTTTGGTGTGCCAGCTTGCTATAGCAGCAGCATTATAGTGACTACTTGTGCTTCATTGCTTAACTATGGATTAATATAAGGAACGTAAAACATCAACTGAATCATTTATGTAAGATATATGTTGCTGTATACCTCAGTAGGAACCCGTTCTTCTCCAGTTACAACTTTGACCAACTCGTTTTGTTAGAGAAGAATCCAAAATCCAAGTTCCCGAAGAGGAAATTCTGACCATTGAACTTGGCAATATGATTGACATCTCGCATTGAATTCATCTTGTATGTTATCAATAACTGGTATAAGGTACTGGGCCCATAACCTGTTAATGAAATGAAACAAGGATTTGGCCAAAAATCGAAACTTCGCCCTTATGATTGCCCAAAGATTTTGCTTTGCATAACGTTTATGAAACTTATGCTCGAAATCTGGCGTAAGGTGGACTGGAGACTCCATAAGTTATGCAAAACTTATGGCATAAGGGCCCATATTGACTGACAATATGCTTCTTGAAATTTTCGTTTTCAGCGAAAGTTTACTTTCGAATCGAAACCTTACTTTCGGCATTTTAAAATTTTTCAGCGAAACCTTTGTTTTCAATGGTATAACTTGGTGTAAATAAATGTGGAAATTGAACTTTTGCACAAATTAGGGCGAAATCAACTGTTTTTTAATTAATGCGGAATAAATAGATTGGCAAATATTAGTCTGGCAACACTTTAGAAATAATTGCAGACAACTTATTACTTTCAGTTTGGTTTTTTAAAACAGTGGTTTTAGTGATCGCTAAATTAAAAAATGGCTTCAAGTGATGCTTTTTGGAAAATTGGCCATTAATTTAGTGGGAATCGCTTAGAAGGAAGCCTCAGTATGGGTTATCGCAAATGTTGAGCCTTTTTGGGGACATCGCCACAGGTGTGCGTAATCGTTTGGAACAAGTTATCTACTCGACGTCCTACGAATTCAACACCAGAGCATATTTTGTGGGGACTAATGTTGCTAAAGCAATACAACATCGAGAGTGTAAACGCAACCCTTGTTGGAGTATCTGAAAAAACCTTCTGCAAATGGTCTATGATTTTTATTCGCCTTTTAGCGAACCTGTCAGTGGTAAATATAAGTGGTTCATCTGAAATAGTTTTATAATAAAACAGGCTGATACATTTTTGATTCTATTTCCAATATTTAGCTTGATTGAGAGAAACGTTTTGAAAAGGTACAACCAGTTTCGTTTCTCTAGACGGAACAGATTTTAGGATAATGAAACCATCTTCATTTGACCCCAAATGGTATTACCACAAATTCCACGGCCCTGGGCTATGATATAAGGTTGGAATCTGCATCCTCACTGGGGACATTGTTGGGCTCACGAAGGACTTCCTTGTGGTGAATGGCCGGACTTAAGACTAGCTCGAGATGCTTTCATTCACCGTCTTAATTCAGGAGAAGAGGCATTGGCTGATAAGGGATACCAGGGCCAGCATTACTTTGAAAATCCCGAGGGAGACCAGCGAAAGAAAAGAATCTTAGCGAGACATGAAGCGGTCAATGGGCGAATCAAACAGTTTTGCTGTATGAAAGATAGATTTAACCCTGCTCTATTTTTATACCCTTGTTTTTTTCATGCCGTTATTAATTTAACACAATTGATGATTGCAAATGGTGAATCAATGTACGCAATAGACCCATAGTGCGAAAATAATTATTCTTTTGGATCTTTTAAAAAAGAAAGCAATTCTAGGTAGAAATCTCGTAGGTTACATTTTTATTGAAAAAGTTAACATTTACCGCAGCTCCCAGCGTAAATGATTTCAAAATAAGACAACAAAGATTCTGGCAGTTTTGGAGCCATCACAATATCTATTATTTCAGATAAACTAATATGTAAGTGCCAAAATTTATTGTTAACCGGTATACGATCACCAAATGACAAAGGGAAAAATCTCATAAAAGCCCACAATTGTGCAGCGGACATTTTAATGATATTCCTTCATTACCATTATTTTTGCTCAATCCTTGTCTTACCGGGCTTGTTTTTTTTATCAATTTTTATCATTGAAAATATTTTCGAAATTTCGTCATTGATTTCGTCAAGGTCAACAATTTTCTGGGAAATTAAACTTTTAAGAACCAGACCGCAAACATACGGAATAATGCCTTGGAGACATGTATGCATGCAATCATTGATCCAATTTGCCATTATATGAACAAAATTTAAGCGATTCAGAATGCAAAATTTCTTAACTCCCCTAACGTAACCAATTTATGTCTCTTAATAAGGCTTCAATATCTAGTTTATAAGATTTTGGGGTTCTACAGTGGAAATCTTTTTCTTTGAAATAATTCTGGCTTTCTTCTCGAGTACAATAGCACAACGGACAAAAATAATCGTGGATAAAACTTTCTGTCAAGCCAAATATTTGATTGATTGCCAAGTTGTCTCCGGTAAATTGACTAAGCACAGCTCCCGTCCCATTCAAAACGAAATGATTTGTACTTTGACCCATCTTGAAATTTTCGATAAATCCCAGATTCCCCTTGTTGGTTGTAACTTTCGATTATCTTACTCAAGAAAAGAGGGTCATTCAGCAGGAGTGATTTCAAGGTTTTCGAAATTGGAATATATTGAGCAACATTGGGTTTATATTTAGTTTTGATTACTCCTTGCGATGTCATTTCGTTATCTATTCTAGCACTCAGAGAAAGTGACTGTGGGGTAATAAACTGAGAATGGTTTTCGTACACTTTGCGAATGCGATGTTCAGTTTTGAAAGAATCGAAAACAGCGGAAACACTACTTAATGCACTACGATATTATCATGAGAATTAAAAACATTAAGAAGTGATTTTAGTTTTCCCACCAACAAATCAGTAAACGACTTCATACATGTGACAAATTCTAACGTTGCCGAATACGGCACATTTTGCCGCCCACGAAAAGCATTATTACATCAAGGATTTTTTAAAAATTTTTGGTTGACTCATTCGCCTGAGTGTCTTGTAGTACAAAGTCAGTTTCCAGTTCTTCAACGTGGGCTTCCCATGGGAATACCGCCCCCAAATCAAGTCGATGACCTTGAGTGTCTCCGTTTTCGCCAACCTCATGATCCACAACAGCATCAGCGTGTACATTCTTCATATGACGTATGTAAATTGAAACCTTTGATAAACGTTCCTATCATAGGTCTCACACGATAAGGAAATCAAGGGTTCCATTGTTGGAATGTACACGGAAATGTTTTCGTAGAGCCGAAATAAGAACAAAGTTATCGCTGCAAAACTATAGCGGGCAATTCAGCATGATTATGAGCACCTTTTGAAAATAAAACCAATAAGTAATAGCACTGAAACTGATTTTCCTCTTTCTTTACCAAATATTCGCTTCTGAAAACTCACTTGAAACACTCGTAATTTGTAATAGATGAACAAAAAAAATTTAATTGAAATTGTGAACTTGAAGAAAACTATTTTTGATCTAGTGCGAAAATATCGATCTTCGTTTGTGCAGAAACGAAAACAGACTAGCTAACAGAATACTGAATACTAAGGTGGGCGTATATTTATTTTGTTAGTCTCTTATTAGTCCCCTCCTTCCTTCAAATAAAATCTTACGATTGTACCGAAATTACGGGCAGAGGGCGTCGAGAGCGAGAAATATTTCGACACTCTCAGAAAATGCTGAGTCTTGTGTAAGCGCTTTACTCGTGATTATCGTTTTGAAGTCTATGCTCAGTGATTTATACAATGTCAGTTTTTAATTAAGTATGTGGATGGACCCTTGTATCGGGAATCCTAATTCTAACTGTAATACGGATATGGCATTTATTGTTGCTTCTACCCTTGAAGAGCTCATTTCTGAAGGTACGTGATACAGTTTTTAATGAAACTACTTACAAAATTTGTGTAAACATATTAACTAGCGTTTTTATCATTATTTAAGCACAAGAAGAATTCAATTTATCCGGACCCTGCCAAATTGTCAACTTACGTGGAACCGTCATCAAGTCTGACAAAATATTGTTTAAGTTGCATTCTGATGGGACTCGCTTGTTTGTTAAAGCGCCTAGTGATGTAGTATTGATGGGTGTCGGAGCTGGTGAAATACAGAGGGGTGAGGATGCTGGTGCAGTAGTAAAAAGGGTTGAAGAAGTTGGTGTAGTAGTACAGAGGGGTGAGGAAGCTTGTGTAGTAGCAGAAAGGGTTGAAGAAGTTGGTGTAGTAGTACAGAGGGGTGAGAAAGCTGGTGTAGTAGCAGAAAGGGTTGAAGAAGTTGGTGTAGTAGTACAGAGGGGTGAGGAAGCTGGTGTAGTAGTAGAAAGGGTTGAATATGTGGGTGAGATGGAAGACCAAGACAATGGTGATGATGCAGAATTGATGGATAGTGTCGGGGATAGTCAAGGATTGCTGTTTGACAACAGAATGGAAGATCTAGAGAATGAGGATAATCATGAGTCGATAAACGATGAGGTGGAAGAAGAAGCAACGATTGAAACCGATTCAGATGAAGATGAAGACATGCCAGACCTTCACCAGGACGAAAACATGAACGTAAGGCCGTTTCTCCTCTATAGAAATTGATAAAACTATGAATTTATAATTCAATAGTAAAGCTAGTTATCAAGCTAGCTATTATTTATAGTCAATATTTAAGGTATTAAATTTAATGCTTTTTTTGTCATCGGGTTTACTGTAAACTAGGACAAGTACTATCCATTGCAGACCATAATTGTAAGCATGCGGAAGCAAGAAATTCGAGGATTAAAGGGGAGCCGTGTTAATGGAAGTAATTCAGAAAGAAAAGATACCTTCGGCAATTCATACTAGATTAATTATGAACGCAGCTGGTCGCTGGCTTATGTTAAACTGCAAAGAGTTAAGGGCATTAATCATTTACTTTTTTTAATGATTATGCATTAACTTTGAAAAATTAGACGGAAAGATAAGTACCCGAGCCCAAAGGAATTCGCGAAAATGGCCGAATCTATTACGCATTTTTTCCCCAAAACGGGAAATTCGGTATTTAGATTACTCAGTAATCATGTTTAATCCCAGCAGTCTTTAAAACTATATTTAAATTTTTCTCTAATAGAAAATATTTTACGATCCCGTAACGAAAACTGGGACTCTAGAGCGTTATGTCCGGCAAAAGAGAAGCCGTGAGAAGTAGAAAATTCTAAAAAACAACACTAATTCGCCGCTGACTGGAATAAAGACATTTTCGCCAATGGAAGTCAAAGAAGCTGAAATATATATAAGAACCAACACGGTAAATAGGGCCAACAAGCAAAAAATGTTGCATTGCCTAACTGTAACTCGCAAAATCTGACGGGATTTTGTGAAGGATAAAAAGACAACGGCTGATATGATATTAAACAAATACCCGATGTTAATCACGCTACATGAAGCAGAAGGTATTTGTTTGTCTTAATATGTTTTTCCACTTTGAATCATATAGTATGTTTTAGGTATTAGAAAAATTTGAAGCTATAACTGGGAAGCCGTTAGAAAGGCTTGTTCAAACATGGGATAAGATAAAAGATTCGATAATAGAGGAGGCTGAATCTAAATTTGGAAAAACCGCTTCGTCAACTAGCGCGAGGGAACTTATTGCTTCTGCAAAACAAGCCAAAGAAGATTTTCGTTAGCACCATAATTTATAATGACGAGAATATTTTTTGTAATAGATTTTTTTCTTTCAGGCTCGTCCGATTATTCCCTGATAGTTCTTGAGTTACTAACATAAATATTTTTCCTATAGTAATGACCCTAGAGAAAAGGTAAAAGGCGTCCAAACTTCTGAATGCCTTTCGTTGATGTTTCGTAAATTTGAGGTATATAAAACTATGGTTGTCTATATTTTCTTTATATCTTTTGTCACTGAATTCATTATGACTTAATTTCGATTTTCAATTGCCTTTTATTTTATTTTAAGAGAGGTACGAGTTTCGGTTGGGTTCTGTCCGAAACATCCGATATGATACAACCCGGTGTGATCCAAATAGGAAACGATTTTTTCATCAAGATAGGGAAAAAACATTCGCAGCTAGAAAACGCGAATTTGAAATCAGCCCTCTCTTTTCTTCTTGCACATTCTTATATTTTGTCTATCGAATATCCTCTTCCTATCAAATTTGTTTTTTTTGTTTTTTGAAGCTTTTGCGGATTTACCTTTATCCATAAAATAGGTTGTTGTTCAAAGGTTTGTGGAAATAATCTGTCAATCAACAAATAAACATTGAAGCCTGATATTCTAAATTCTTTCTCTCTCGCACTTTTGCAATTATTTATTTTGAATCATAAAACCTTTATAAACTATGTGGGTATAATAAATACGCTCAAAATCATATTTTTTACTCAATAAATAATACATAAGTTTTAAATCAATTAAAAAAACGAATGGAATATGCCATACAGGATATAACACATTTGTCATTGAACGATACAATAACCTTCGTTAACTAAATAATGGCCTTGGTCTAAATTCTTTTTAAATAGGGGCAGTATTTTTTTCTTGTTCAGAATTCTTGAAAGGAAGAAAAATATTTTTGAACTTTTCATACATCGCTAACGGAAAACGCAAAACAATAGACCTACACTTTGCGTACTTTTTGTATGGCGCATTTTCTAAACAAAACTGTACGAGCTCCATTTTTTATTCCAAAACGAATGATGCCAGCAGACATTTTTTTTCTGAGCATGACTCGAGCCATTATTAAACGTTTAGAGAAAGTACCAGAAATGTTAGCCGTGGTTTCTCGTCTAATTGAAGAGCAACTCAAACGCAAAGGTTCCTGCAGTAGAGCTCGCAAAAAATTGCCATTACATCCCTTATCATTATGTCAAAAGGGAATCAGCTACTACTTCAATCTGTATTGTTTACAATTGTCAATGTAAAGGATGGAATGGAGTCAGTTTTAACGACTGTGTCGAAGCTGTTACACCATTGCACAACGACCAAACTCAAATTTTAATCAACTTCCTAACTCATGCCATCAGCATCGTTGCCGACATGGAAAAGGCATTTCATCATATTAATCTGCACAAGGCCGATCGAGATTTCCTTCGTTGGTTTTGGTTAGAAGATCCAATCAACCCTGAGTCTCCAGTAGCAGTCTACAGATTCAGAGTGGTGCCGTATGGAGCTAAGTCATCACCTGCTTTCATCCTCAACGCGTTGATGATGCATCATCTTAAGAAGTCGACCTCCGAAATAGCTGCTGATATGCTGTAAAGTGTATTCGTCGTCAACATCATAACTGGTTGTGGGAGCCCCAGTGCCGCTCTTAATTATTACACTGAAGCCAATCGCATCATGGATAAAGCTCATCTTCCCCTGCAAGCTTGGGGATTCAGTGATGGTGCTGTTGAAAAAAGTTTGGCGTAGGGAGGGAGGGACCCATCACGTCTATCAAAAACTCTTGGTTTGATTTGGAATCAGGAGAAAGATACGTTAAACGTTCAACCACCTAATCTCTCAGCAGCCGATGTCGTGACAAAAAAGAGACGTCCTCAAAGGAAATGGAGTCTTCTATGATCCCCTTGGATTTTATGCACCATTGGGCACTTCATCGAAGATTCTTATTCAAGATATTTTCATATCAGACCTCAAAATAGACGACGAATTGTCTTCCGATCACCTGAAACGATGGAAGGAGTTCGTGGATTCAATAAACGTCGCAGTCGACCAGCAGTTGATGTCATTGCCAAAGTCCCATTTCGGATCAGTTGACGCTGTTCAAGAGCTGCATGTATTCTGCGATGCGAGTCGGCGTGCCTATGGAGCCGTCGCATATCTTTGCTACAAAGAGCAAACCGCATTTGTAATGTCGAAAGCACACATTACTCCTATTAAGGATAGCCAGCGGGAAGGAGAGAGAGATATCTCAATTCCAGAAGCGGAATTGATGGCGGCCTATCTCGGCACTCTTCTAGCCACGACCATCATAACAGCTTTAAAGAAGAAAGGCATCCGGATGAAAATATTTCTCTGGAGCTATAGCCAAATCATTCATTTTTGGATCTCCAAGTCTGAAGGACATCCTCGTCAATTCATTACAAATCGGGTCAAGAAGATCAGAGAGTTTACTCAACAGAATGCCGCAACATGGAGATATTTGCCATCGGAGGATAATCCAGCTGACATTCTGTCGCGCACTTTAAAAAATGTACTTGTTTGTGCAAATCTACTTGCAGAGTTATTTGGGTACTTAATACAAGTAGGCCTCAAATCTTAACACTTGATTGCAATTAACTACTTATTTATTAAGTAAGTACGTTCTTAAGAAAAATGGTCTTAGTGTACGTGAAGCTGAATCTGAAATCTGTACTTAAAAATATACCGGTACTTAAAATTAAGTATCGTAATACTTGTTTGGTGAATCTGTAATAAAAAGCAATGCCTGAAAGCCATACATTTTATGGTAATTTTTTATGGAATAGTCTTCTGCTGCATTCCATATATAAGAATCGTAATTATAATGACGTACAAACAAAGAGTCAAAGATCAATGCTTGATTGCATTGATCTTTGACTCTTTGTTTATTGAGTCAAGTTTATTGAAATGGAAATACAGGCATGTTTATAGCTGTAAGTTCATTTTATCCAGAAATGCAAAATAAGACTTTAAAAACTTCGACACACAATCGGGCGTTTTTTTGGTTTCTAGACGAGATCGAGTTTTTCCTTGCCCAATTCGTCGTCTCTTAGGCTGTGAACTCTCTTCACTATACCGGTGAAAGCCCTTTAAACACAAATCGTCTACAACTTTTAAAATTCCATATAGGGCAGGGTAGCAAATGTCGAATGTATAATAGATCATCGATAAGATATTCAGCAATATTACGGAAATATTGCCCTCGATGCCCTCAACTGTATAGGAGACGCCGCTACCAGGCTTAATAATCATCTTCTTGATGGCTTTGTTGCTGTCTAAGAAAAGAATGCTGTGAGGACTGGTATTATCAGCTCGGGTGTTAGGGACGACGCCACCGACCTGGAATTATTGCATAAAAGAAGGTTATTGGCCATTAAATATAAGTTGTGAAAGACAATCAGTACCCTTTCAATAGCGAAGAGTGGTGGGTCATGCCGTGTCCCTTTTTTAGTAGAGGCCAGATTGTTGACGTGTACAATAATTTCGAGATTCGAGAGGTCAGAATAGTCCTCACGTTTGTTCTCAGTCGTCAAAAATAGCCGAAAATACGAGAGATGATTATTAAGCCTAGAAGTAAAAATCTCTCTGGTGGTAATGCCCAATGATTCCCTCTCGAAGTCATGCAATACCTATAAGTAAAAAGGTAAGTTAATGCGTGACCCATATAATAATACTGATATGTATAATAACCGTTTGAAAACTTTTGTACTCGGGAAGTGTTCTTATTATTTCATCACATTTGAGGGTATTAGCGTGTACAAATGTTCGCCTGAAAGCAAAAGCCGCGTCTTCTTTGCTGGCTTCAGCAATCGACGTGGCGGTTTCCTCGTTTTCTTTCGGTGGTTGTAGGCCTATAGCGTTATTTTTTCCGCTCCCATCCCTTTGTTTTCTCTCGCGCCAACGAAAAAACAAAGGGGTGTGTGCGGAAAAAAGGGGAATTTTACTTTTTCGTTTTTTAACTTCAAATGAAACTTTGAAATATCAATCAAAAAAATTGAAAATCAGACCTGATATAAAGCTAACGCAGGTCGATTTTTTTTAAAAGTCGCGTTTCCCTAGCCCTATCCGTTCAGCTGCAAAAAAAAGGCTAAAGTGGCCTAATTTGCATAAGGTCCTCTCGGCATTCTAAAGACTTTAGAACCGGCTAAAAGTACTTTAGGAAATGTAAAAAAAAATCAGAAAAAAATCAGAGGTGTTCTCACTACTTCTAGCTATGTACATACCAAATTTGAAAGCATTTGGTTAAAAACTGTAGTACTGGGAGGACTGCAAAAACAGCGTTTTTGCATAAGGTCCTCTCGGGCTTCCAAAGACTTTTGGAAGGTACTGTATAAGTGAACCAACCTGAAGGAGTCGGTATACCATCTCATGTGCACACATTCCCCCCCCCAATATCCTTTCAGCCCTAACTCTCTCTTCAGATATGAGAGTACTTCATATTTGAAATGGAGTTCCTTGGTAACGACGATGACGATGTCGACTTTTTTTCTGCTTATTAGTCAAAGACGTAAGTAAATTTTTTTGGTGCACATTTTATCCTTTCATTATTTACCTGAACGTAGATGAGACCCGCATCCCTCTTGATTTGGCCTCTTCGTTTAATGTGCGTAAAGTTTCTCTGTCAACAGCAAAGGGTAAAAAAAAACTACCTCAACCATTTCAGTGTTAATTTTGGTTATCCCTAGCAGCATTCAGTTTCCCTAGCAGTACTACTAGCGGTACTCCCTAGCAGACAAGTTTTAGCCACAGTTTCTGTAAGTACTTAACTACTTAATATTAAACTTGCACGATTTATGTTGTGACTGTAAACATTTTTTTGCAGTAAACTTTGTATTGTTTTGTTGATAAGAAAAAAAGTATTTCATATTGGTGAGGCACATGTATGGTTGTGAATGGGAAAGTTTTCTTCCTCGCACTCGTGGCATGCGTCGTCGCATAACACCAACACCGTACAGTGCAATGACGTCTCAAAGGGCAATTAAGTGTTCTATGTGCGATAATCAAACTGAGATACCACAAATGGTTTTTCTTGCACATTGTAGAACATCATAGTGCAACAAAACCGTTTTTTACTCTGTGTTCTGTTGACTCATGCAACAATCGAGCATTCACCGTGTATTCTACCTTCCGTCGGCATTGGTATTTGTGTCATCATAATCGAGGACCAAATCCACCTCTCCAAAATCATGGTATATTTAGTTTAATACATCTACTACGAAGCTATATTGCCTGGCACTTGAATACGGTGATTTTGTGATTATGCTTTATGCACCATGTGACTTGAATATTTTTTTTTCTTATAGAACTGCTGGACGCAGATTTTAACTGTGAAACTGATTCAGTTGAGAATGATGCTGTTGCACTACAACCAGCAAATGAAGATGAAGAAGTTTCCGTGACAGATGCAACTATAACTGGACCGGCTATTTCAATAGAAATCTTCACGGCTGGTTTTCTTCTTGCCCTCAGACATGAGCATTTTCTAAGCTTTGAAACTGTTGCCTTCGTCCAAAGAAATATTGACGAGATTTTTGCGAGGCGGTTAACAGAATTTGAGGTAACTTATATAGTCTTGCACTAGCGTTGTGCCACATTTATTGCTGACGACGCATTTGTAATTTTTTTAAATCTACTTATTAAGCATAAATTGGCTTTGTTGATGCCTTCGTCAACGAGACCTAAACCTGGATATAAACAGGCCATGGCGGAAATCAAGGCCCCAATCTACAAAACACACAGCAAAATGGAGTGATGCTGGGCAAGAAACTTCCCTACAACTCTTCCGCTTTGTGTTTCGCTCGGTTCCTCTTGCGCGGAGTATCACTGGAAGCGCATCGCAGATGGCACATTACAAATTGGACACAATCAAGATAAAGGTTACATCATTCCATTTTTAAAATCACTCCAACAATTGTTGTCCGTTAAGTCTGTGTACGATGCCACTCTCAACAGCTTTGAACGTATTAAAGTGACTGGAGACAAAGGAGTCTACTCTGATGTATGGGATGGGAGCTATGTAAAAACCCACAAACTTTTTATACGATTGAATGGGGTAGTACTGGGCTTTCAATTGTATTGGGACGAGGTTGAACCAGCCAATCCGCTCGGAAGCAAGAAAGGGGAGCAAAAAGTTGGCGTTTTTTTACTGGAGTTTGATGAATCTTCCTCCTACTTCTAAGTCAACCTTGCGTAGCATACAACTACTCGGCGTAGTAAACAGTTCTCTTCTTAAAAAACACGGTATGATTAATTTCGGAGACCGGTATTGAAAGACCTCGCAGATTTGCAAATGGGCGTTAAACTGTTGATTAGAAATGAAGAGCGGGAATGGCATGGGTTTCTTACAAACTGCGTCGGAGATATGCCAGCAAGTAATAAAATGGCCGGATTTAAAGAGAGTGTCAGTTGTGCTGAAAGTCCTTGCCGAATGTGTCACATAAAAAAGGAACAGATGGACTTGGTCCATCATGAACATGACTGTAGATTGCGAGATGTACTAAGCTATAAAACTCAAGTGGAGGAAATCGAAGTTGCTGAAAACGTAAAAGACATAGAAGAGCTCTCGAAAGTATATGGCATCAACGAACAATCGTGTCTTTCGTCTTTACATAGCTTCGATGCAACCAAAGCTTTTCCTAGTGATTATATGCACCTTTCTGACGAGGGATTCCTGAACTTGGAACTGAAACTCTTACTGAGAGTTTTGATTGCGGAAAAGAGGAAAGATCTTGACCAAGTAAACTGCTATTTATCTGTATTGAAATCGCAAAGGCAATTTACTACTCCCCCTAAAATCAAATTTGATGAAGTAATGAGCGACGGCAAATTATCATTTTCCGTTCCTTAAATGTCTTCACTGTCAATTATGATCCCCCTATCTCTTGCGCAATATGTGACTTGCGATGAAAGCCCACAGTATACAAACTATATCCTTCTATTGCGCATATGTGCATCTCTTCAGTGTTACACCTTTACCGAGGATCAGCTAAAGATCACTCAGTTAGACATAGAGAGTCATAACTCCGCTTTTGTTGTACTATATCCCAAGATTTCTGGCTATTCAATTACCCCCAAACTTCATTATTTGCTCCATTTCATTTCCCAGATTAAGTTGCACGGGCCACCGCGATACTCTTATTCTTGTTATAGATACGAATCCAAAAATTCTCCACTAAAAAAAGTTATGCGACGGATTTGTAATTATAAGAATGTTGAGTTTTCGTTGGCCTTCAACCACCAACAACTCCTTGGCCTTGCAATAAAATCTGAGGGGGAGGCGGAATTTTTCTGTGGCGGAAAAGATTTCCAATTTTTGGCTTTTTATAAATATAAAAAGCAAACAGTTCAAGGTTGTCGGCGTGGTTCTCTGTATTCCCCCCCTGCCTTGCTTAGTCGAAATAAATTTGTTATTTCATCTGTAAAGACCTTGAAAGTATCTGGCAGACTCTGTCAGAAAGGATCTGTGTTTCTTAAAGCAATAGAAAATTCCATGCCTGTCTTTTGGAGATTATCAACTGTGTTGATTCTAATCTAGACAACGATAAAGAATTCATTTTCGAAAATTTGATGACTCTCTATTTTTCCGATGACCACCTCTCATTTGTTGTAAAACCGAGTGAAACTTTTTGTGCTATCTCTCAGTTTTCTTCTTTGTTATTCAATTGTCCACTGCAGACAGTGTTGTGACGATCGCAATCGTTCGATCGCGCGATCATGATCGCGATCATTTTTCCGTGATCGCGACCGCGATCGTGATCCAAACAGAAAAACACGATCGGGATCGGGATCGAAGGCCAAAAATAGGACTGCAGAGACTGCAAAGACTGCAGTCTGCAGTCTTTTGTATTGCAAAATAATATTTCACGTTACACCCAAACTATTACAACATGTTGTAGGTGTATGTTTTCAATGAATTGAACTAATAAACATGACATTATACCTGAAAACTATTTCAACGGCACTCAAACCCATATTTCAGTTGCTCATTTCTCTACGTTACTGTGGTTATGAAGCGTACGTTCTATGCACATATAATCCACGTTTTCATCGACAATACAAAAGCGCGCAATATTGTTGAAAGGATTGGAAATACCATAGCCCCAACTACTGATCGTTTAAGTGCAGCTACACTTAGACTCCTTGACGCATTTTCATACTTAGAGCAATTTTTCATACTTGTTTCATAAAAAGGAGTAATCAAGTAAGTGAATACTTAAAATAGTAAGTGTTTTGCAGGTTTGTTAAGTGAATTTTCACAAACAAGTGGCGTGGGCCACTGAACTACTTAGTTTTTCAGTGTCAAACCGCCGCTGTGTGGCTGACCGATCGAAAGATGTGACCCATTTGGTCAGTGAGTCAGTTTAAAACGTCAACAAGTTTTCATCTCACTGTCTCATCAAAGAAAGAGGATGCTGAGAAAAAAATCGGGAATGTCATTGACCCATCTATATATAGCTGGGAGATGTTACTACGGATCACTGGTCAAATCTATCGTCTTCTCTCAAATCTTAAGAAGAAAGACGCATCGCGGAAATCATGGAATCTCCAGCCTCTAAATGCCTTGCACTTGAACTTGAACCTTATCTGAAACTACTCGATGGCATATAACCGCTTTGAACGGCAGCTGAAAAATGTTTGAGGGGTGAGACCGTTAGGGGTCAGAAGAAAACTCACTTTGAAACACAACTAATAAACGCATCAACACAAGGTCTTAGGTGAGCAAATTTTCATACAATTGATGAGAGTAGCGCATTTTAACGACATAACATTCGATCAAATAACGCTTAAAGTACCATTGTTTTGTTATTTTTGGAGAACAGAAAGTTTGAAATCAATTGGGGAAGTACACGGAGCGATAAAGATATGTTTTGAGAAAAGAGTGGAAGGTCTTGTGGTCGTTGATATATTTGATGGCCATGGGCAAAACGAGACAAGACAACTGGCGACAAATCGGCCTTAGACGTCTTTCTATTCTTTGTAAACAAATTGAGTATGCATACAATTTGTCGACTTCAATTTATGTTTGCAAACTCCACTAAAAGATCGCTGTAACGCATTTTGGCTGGAAGCTGCGATAAGACTTACTACTGAATCATTGAAATGCTTGTCAATGTTGTTTATTGTCTTGTACAGTACCTACCAGAATTTTGGAAGCGCTCGAGAGAAAATTATGTAAAAAGTCGAATATCGCGGTGTTCCCAAAAATCGGGTTTTTGACGGAGGGCATTGAATGTTTTTTAGTATAGCTATAATAGTTGGCTACTTCTGGAATTGTTTTCGAATTTTTATAACTAAGGGAAGGGCAGCCAAAAATGGATGTACAGTATCCTACAAAAAAATCCGAACGGCGATTTTTTTGTTTTGAGCCACCTATCCATATATCGGGAAACTGTGTTTGGCTTTTTTACATAAAATCAAAAAAAAACTAATTGTATTCCTAGAAAATAAAAAATGTTATCTGGCATAATTTGTTCCAGACCTAAAAAAAACATTGGGCCATTCCCATTCCATGGTATTTTTTTTATTTTTTTTGTCGCGGTACCTCACCGATTATGATGAAAAAAAAATACTGTGTTGAAAGTCATGGTTGTACATAATACTGTGAAAATTTAAAATTTTTTGGATCAGTGGTTGAGCGTGTTGTTCCAAATTTCCGGTTTTTTACGGAAGCGCAATGCGGAATTTTTACTAAAACATAAATAAAACAGCGGCAGATTGAGTAATTGAGATCGGACAAAAACAAAAAAAAATATTTAAAAAAATTAAATTTTTTGGTTTTCGTCTTCGTCGAGTTGGATTAGTCATAGTAAGGTTACGCAATCTTCATTTAAAGAAGAAAACTTTAATGGCTAATATTGCCATTCTCGAACGGCGAAGCGGGTCGCGACTTACGCCATTCGATAGCCCGTCTTCATTTAAACTTATCATGGATAAAATTTTCCTCCTTCCAATCTTGGTGTTTTAGTTTTATGAATAATACCCGAAGGGTTTTTAATCACTCACGTTTTTATTTTTTGCTGGCATGGGTGGGTTTAGTACTCGATTGCACACTAGATGGCTATAGTTTTGGCGATTGTCACTAGATGGTAATCAAGCGAAAATACAAAAATTAATTTTAATTGTTGAAGGATACGTGTAAGTGCAAAAAGCGCCACTTCGATTTCGAAAAGATGATTAGTCTGCATAGAGAACTACGCATGGATTTCAATTGCGCCATTAGTCAGGCAATTAAAATTTTTTGTCATTTGGCATTAAGAAACAACATGACCATTGTTTTTTATGAATGAATCTAGTTTTTAATGAAAAAAAAATCGCAAACATCCCTTCGGGTGCCTTGCTAACGCAGGTAATTGACAATTTAATTTGTTCGATAACCCTATCTTTTAACACAGGGGACATCGCACCTTACACTTCTCCCAGAGGAAGCGCGCGCATCGTTTACAGCTACCCTAGGTGTAGAAATAAGGATATCGAACAAATATAAATAATTGAAGATAAAGTCGGCAAAAAATCGTTTACTGTATTCACTAAATCCGAACAATTAAACTGAATTCGACATTATTATCGACTTATCCACTCTCTGTTACAATGTGCTTTTATCATTTCAATTTGTTTTTATTAAGACACTTTTAGCACCAGCGAAGTTTTTTACCGAAGTTATAATTATAATTCATGATGGAATTAATATTTTTAAGGGGGTTTAACATAATAACTTTTTTAAATTTCATTAATTTATTAAAATTAAATTAATGGAAAAATGCTATTTGGAATTCGTTTGGGTTGACCCCTTTTCTTTAATGTCGCGTCGTTTTCTCGTTCGTCGACTAGAATCCATTGACTGTCCTGGAGGGAAGAATCAAAAGTCCCATCCCTGTGTCCCTGGTCCCTAATTAAAGGAAAGAAGCATGAACTGAATATTTCAAACGTACCAAATTCAAGAGTTGTGCTGAATTGTTCTCCAACATAAATTACATGAAAAGGAAAATGATAATAAAATACACAAGCTTTAGGTTTTCTAAACATTGAATTAAATCTCTAGCGATCTATAATTCCATTATTTCATCCAATCCATAGGACTTAACTTGTATGTTTACTTTTTTCCTTTCACTAGTTTCAGGATTGAAATCAAAATGCACAACCCGGATTTTGTTTCAATTCGTTTCGCTCACGGCAGAGATCTACTACTCTACTCGCGGACTGCGCGGATTTTTTTATTCAAAGATTTCACTTTCAAACTGCGACCTTCGCCATCTAGCAATCAGGGGTACCCCTGTAGCAATAGTAAATAAATACGTGATTCCGTTGTAGTTGGCGCCACAAGTTCAAGTGTAGGAATCTTAAAAATGTAATTCCCTTGTTTTAAACTGGTGTATGCCGTCTGGCCTCCGCCGTAGCGATGGCGTACCGACTCAAAACATTAATCTGGCAGCGTCGCATTTAACATTTCTTTCATTTCGTGTGCAGCTTCAGCTTGCAATTCTTTCCATTTTCCTGGCAAGTTGGTCTACGGATTACACTAACATCCTTTCGCCATGGTAAGCATTTTCATTTGACTAAATCTTTGACATCGTTAGTTTTGAATAGTTATAAAGTAATGCAGGTTGTTGTACGGTATTTTTCTCTACTTTTGTCCTACGATTTGTTGGTATAGTAAATAATATTCTCTTTGTTTTTAATGTGTTATGTTACTTGAAGTCGCTGGTACTCCCTGAGAAGTTTCAACACATTTTGCGTATTCTCAACACCAATATCGATGGTAAAATCAAGATCATGTTTGCCGTCACCTCAATTAAAGGTGTTGGTAGACGTTACGCCAATGTCGTTCTCAAGAAAGCCGACATCGACTTGACTAAACGTGCCGGTGAACTGTCAGAGGAAGAGGTATATTTAATTATCCAATTAAGAATTTACAGGCGTTTAAAGTATTACCAACTTACATTCAGGTCGAGAAATTGATCACAATTATGGCCAACCCTAGACAGTACAAGATCCCTGATTGGTTCCTTAACAGGCAAAAGGACATCAAGGATGGCAAATTCTCTCAGGTAACTTGCCCATTTGTGCTTTGCATTTGGATTGTGTATCATTGTTTTTTCTTAGGTCACTTCCAACATGCTTGAGAACAAGCTTCGTGAGGACCTTGAAAGATTGAAGAAGATTCGCGCTCACCGTGGTCTACGTCATTACTGGGGGTATACTTTTTTCATTATTTTATCATTCATATTTCATTGTTTTGACAAAACATTATGCATTTTAGCCTCCGAGTTCGTGGTCAACATACGAAAACTACTGGTCGTCGTGGACGCACAGTTGGTGTCTCGAAAAAGAAGTAAACAAAATCTGTATTCGAGTACATTTCTGTGGAATCTTGTTAACAGGAAATACATTTCATGGAATTCAAATTTTATATTAATTTATTTAGCTTTTAATATTAAGTGAACATTAAAATTGAATATATCATGAACTATGAGATTGATCAATAAATTCCAAGTAACTTGAAGGGATTTTTCCTGCTTGGTGTCCTCTTTCCGCTTGTACATAATCTGGGTCATTGGGAATAGTGCTTACAACATCAATAACCTAATATTAAAAATGATAATATTATATTATATTCGAATTTAACGTAATTCATAAATACCTCTCCCGCAATAAGTGATAACTCGGTAATATCTTGACTGTCGTAATCACAGATAACGCGAGCTTTCCTACGTTCAGATAATCCAGGTGTACTAGGATTATTAAATGTGATATCAGAGGTGCTAACTTGCAAGCTAAGAGCACCCAATTCTTTTTGTAATTGTTGAAGAGTTGCACTGCAGGCTAGAAAATAACGTGCTTGGGCGGCTGCAAAATCCTGGATGGATCAATGTCGTAAATACAGTATTTTAAAATTATTACACATTTTCTCCTACTTGTAGATGTTTACAGTGAGAAGTATGAGCAGGTCCAATTCCCTCAAGTAACAGCCTAGTTACCTCAGACTGACGGTCAAATTCTATCTGGGCAAAATTTACCTCTTGTTCAGCCTAGGTGATACATTTTTCATAAAAACATGTTTAAGATATTATTAAATTTTAGTACCATTTGTCGACTAGACTGTGTCTTTGATTTTCGAAGGCGATTTTTTGCAGCATCCAAATCCAGGCGCTTAGATTCAAGTAACTTTCTTTCTCTTAATATTGACTATCAGAAAGATGTTTAATAAACTCCTGGTTCAACACAATACCAGTGGACCTTTAAACTTACTTTCAAATCACTTTCCATAAACTTTTTCAAAGGATCAACAAAGGCTTGAGTTGCAGAAGTAGCAAAATCACGTTCAAGAGCACCCAGTTTCTGCTGACAAAGTCCAACTTTCAGCAGAGTACTACCTACAATATTTACAATATATATCAATAAAATGGGAAAATAATTAAATGTGTTGAAATCTAACCATATAAAGTCCCAGGCCCTAGATCATTGCCAGCCTCAACCATGTCTACTCCTAAATAATCCAAATTGGACAGACGTGCTAATCTTCTTCTTTCAATTTTATCCATTAAAAAGTCTTCTACTCTATTCCCTAGAATTCAAATTAATTGTGCGAATGTTTAAAAAAAAAGGGAAATTAAAAGAAAATAAAGACTTTGGAATATTCATACCTGGGTTAGGCGTGAGCACAGAATCAACATCCCTAACTAATTTCTCAGTCCATGACTTTGTTAAATCACATCTTTGAGAAAGATTTTCAAAGTGAGCATCTAACTCAGTCTTTTCAGATGTACCTAACTTTTCTTCAGTAAACTGAAAAGTACATAAACAAAACCAGGCATAATGTTACATAACCTATTAACAGTCTTAAAGTGACAGAAAAATACCTGAACCGCTCGTGTAAACAAAGTTCCAGCATCTCCTACAAGTTTTTTAACATTGAATTCCATTGTAGTTTTTTTTTTTCTTAGTAACAAAAACTGAACTATAGATATTCGTTGTACTTCGATTGTCACTCAGTTTCTCAAACGCGCTACTTTATGCCGTTTGAGAATATCAGAATAATATTTCACTGGCTTGCAAGTTGCAACAAGTGGTTTTCAACTTTTCACTTTTCAGTGTTTGCGTGCTGATTTGCCGAAGTCCTCCTCAAATTTAGGACACCTAGCGGTTTCAAGAATCGTGTTATAAGTTATAACTACAATGCTGGCTACTAGCTACTAGGTCTTAATAACAGAGTTACGCGGTTACTTTTTCAATTCGACATGTCACTCTATTTGCATTATGATGTTTTGAGTTTAATTGAATTTTGAAAATCCAATTTGCTTCATTCAAATGGCAATTTATTTATTTTAAAACCAAAGGGTAAGAAACGGGAAAATTCGCTTTCCCGTACAATATTTCATTGATTTACCTGTAGGAACAAACGAAAGAGCTTAAATAAAAGCGAAATCTTGGACAATCAGAAAAAGCCATATACCTTTATAATCTCTAGTTGAAAAAATCTGGTGGTTTTTCTTTTCTATATGACTTGTCCTATGCGTAATCAGCTCTGGTAATCGCGTATTATTTATAAAAAGTTGAAAACATACGTTCGAACAAACACTGCCAGTTAATAATGAAATGGATATAGCTGTGAGTGTTTTTTTTTTCAATTATTACTCTTTAAATTTCAATCAGAAACCAGATTTTAAAAAGTAAAATATGCAATAGAGAATATTCACTAATTGATTCAAATTCAATTTTATTTTATTTGATAGAAAATTACAAAAAAATATACAAAATCTTTATATAGTACGCAAATCGTTTGCTAACGCCAGAGCATCACGATTGTATCCCTAGTCTTTTTCTTTTCTTATTTGCGTGACGGTCGGCAGTTACGATTACTACCTGGTACCTACCATGACGAGCATGAGATTTGTAATTCCCGCTCTAAAATTTACAGAAATGCAATTTTAATCGACAAAATTTGATTTACTTAATTAGTTTCAATAAAATATAATTTTTTTTTAATATTTATAAACATGTTTATAAATGTTTAACTTCGAAGAAGGAAAAAGTTTTGCAATTGTTAAAACTCGTTTCGGTTACCTACTGTTTACTCAACTTCCCTGCGAAACTTGCGACGTTTGCCACCAGACGTCCTGCTCATAGGAAAATAGCTTCGTTCAGTTCCATTCTTTTGCTTGTCCTCGTTTCGAGCTAAGGCCTTCCTTGTGGCGACTTGCATTTATCTGTTAACATCCGTTCAGAAACTTCATCGAAATGGCTGATCAAAGCAGAGACGAATTGGCTTGTGTCTACGCTGCTCTCGTTCTTTTGGACGATGATGTAGCCATCACGGTAAATATATTTTTTCACACTGTTAATTATCCTTGTACCGGAACATGTCAAGATGGTTGAGGTGACTGGGCTGTTCTGTATCGGAGTTCTGCACATGTTGGTAACTTCAATTTTTATTAAACTGTAGGCTGAAAAGATCCAAACGATCTTGAAAGCTGCCGATGTTAAGGTAGAACCATACTGGCCTGGTTTGTTCGCTAAGGCTTTGGATGGTCTTAACCTTAAGAGCATGATCACCAACGTCGGCTCAGGAGTTGGTGCCGCCCCAGCAGCTGGAGCTGCTGCCGCAGGTAATACTAGTTTGATATCACGCTGTCAATAGATGTTAATTTTAAAATGATGATAAACGGATGGTTCGCTAAATAATCGTATGAAATTACTGTGATTTCAAAACTCCTTGCAGTCTGAAGCCTCTTCATCATATATCTTATTTGTGCTTGTTAATGTGGTACTGTAACAAATATGTTTATTTCATAGCCCCTGCTGCTGCCGCCCCAGCAGCCAAAGAGGAAAAGAAGGAGGAGAAGAAGAAGGAAGAGTCCGAAGAGGAGGATGATGACATGGGCTTTGGTATGTTACTTACAATCTCTAAAAATTTGCACACCAATCTAACCATTTTTTTTTTCATTGTAGGTTTGTTTGACTAAAGGGAATTCAATCCACTTCTGTTTTGTGTCAAGTCATGGGCCAATTTTGTGTCTTGTGCAAATACATCAGGAGTTCCATAAATCTGTCTTGCTTCGTTGTATGGTTTCTATCCAAAATGGTCTGTTCTTACCTTAATATCGAACTAATGGCAGTTAGACGATTTTCTATGACTGGATCATGGATTAGGGTATTTTAGTTGATCAGTCATACCATTAACTCTTGGGTTGAACGAAGCGTCTTCATTAGTTTTACACGTTTCTTGCCGTCTTATTAACTGATATGCAAATTGTAGACTGATTGTAAACATGAGTTTAGATAGAAATGTCGGTAGTCTCATTTGGATTCGAGGAAAGTTGTCCATGCTGATCAAACTGAAAAAGAATATTGTTTTTCCAGCTGCATGTGGTTCTGATGTTCATTCAAAGTCGATAATTTCGAATATATTTCATGTCTTGGATTAGAGCAAAAACCACAGATAAAGTAAGATCGTAACATAAAGCTTTATAGTTTTTAATATGCAAAAATTTGTAGACATGTTTTAACAAACGACGCTAAAAATTCGTTACAGTCTAGACAACACCGGGTTTTGCATGGAACGTGTCAACGTGACAAAGTTACTTGTCACAAGTCTCAGACGGCCATCAGAGTTGTAAAGGAACTAGTCGGTGAGGGTGATGGTAGCACCCTATCTGACGATAATATTAGAGAAGAAAGTTTTGGATGATTCTGGAACTGATTTGCATTGACACTTTCATGGTTATTTCATTTAAACAAAGCCGGGACAGGACGTCAACCAGTAAACAAACAATCCCTGTGAGCTCAATAAGAACCAAACAAAAGGAAGATTAGAAACGTTACTTCTTCACGTTCACACAAGTTCTTCATTACGATTAGCATTTCGGGTTGTGGCGAGTTGCGAAAGGGATTAAATCCGACAGAATTCAGTACACTGGAGACAGAAAGGTGCGATGCCTGCAAAACTTACACATTTTTTAAAAAAACAAACCTGAATTACGACGATGAAGGCAGTAATATAAAAATGTCACCTATATATATTATTGCCTTCAAGATATAACGGATATTACAAACCGCGTGCGTCGATGAAGAAGGTATAGCAACACCAGCCAATTTGAGGAAATGTTATTTTGTTTCATCTCGTATTAATACAGGCAATCGTAAAGCGCTCGAACTCGGCAACGACAGGCCTTCACGGACAAGTCAAAGATTCCCAGCGGCCAAAGCCAAAGTTTGAAATTGGTTACCATATACATTCTCAGTGTGTATTCCAATGAAACGTGCCGCGCGCAGCAAGGGAGCGGAATATTGCTTTAGATTTATGTAAAATCCAAATAATGTCGCCTCACTAAATAGTTTCTAAGGTACAAGTAGAACCTATCAGTAAAATAAGCAGTTGCTTCAAATGGACTGATGGTTGTTTTAAGGGGACTTTGGTCGCCTGATTTGAACCATGAATTTGCAGATCATGTTCCTGTTGTAAGTAGCGTGATGGAGATTAAGTCAGGTACGGTATTGGAAGCATGGCCAAAGTTTGGGGTATTAGTTATGTATAATGTTATTAATGAAAAATGTTATGAAGGCGGAAAATTGTCAGCTTTTTACATTAGTTACGGTCGTGATACGGAATTATTGAAAACACAATTTGTCACGTGTTGCTGGTGTGTGTTTTTAATATGCGTTCATGACATGTTACGGCTAGGAAAGTAGGAATACAGGTGAATGGATACACACTCAAGCTTACAGCAGTTAGAGTGAGTTTCCCTTCGAGTCAAGTCGCGCTCGTTAATAAGGTGCCAGTGAAACTGTAATTGTAATTCAACCGTCGTTCTACGGAGGATATCAGAATGAGCAACGAACACTCCGATCTTAAATTTTCTCGATCTTCTTCAAGCCTCGATCATAATAACGTCTTGCTGATGAATCAGGGATCATTAGTCGCCGCAAATGAAGATCATTCAGCTGACGTTGTGGCTTCACCAGTCCATCCAATAATGGATCCCAACGAGAATCCGACTGATAACTCGATGACAGCAACAGCGTAAGAGAAACACATTTGACATCATTTTCTTCGGCAATTTTTCAGAACGTCTGTAGTATAAAAATATGTGTGTGCTTAAATTGGAATTTTACAGATTGGTGCTTGGTTTGGGATCAGCTGTGCTCTTTCTTTTGTTAGTGGTCTACGTCGTTGTGAAAGTTCATTTTTGTAAAAAACAAACATCGAAGAAAAAAATGTCAACTCCAAGCCACGAGACAATAATAAAGAGTTCACCTCTTCCAACTGTTTCATCTATTATTCAAAATCAAAATACATTTTCCTTAAACAATGACTCGACTTCACATTCAGTTGACAATGCAAATCAGCAATCAGGACTGGATGTATGTTTACTGTGATTTTCTGTTTTAAATTCCTATAAAATAATTGTTTTTACCATCTCCACAGATCTATCGGATTCACTCGTTAGGGTTCAGTAGCCAATCTCCTCCTGAACCAACGCTAACGGATAATGCGACTCAGGCTCGTTTGACCGGAGCTAGATTTTTGCCGGGAAATTAACCAACGACAATATAAACGAACGTTTCAAGATTATGATGACAACAATTAAACATGCATTTTTAGTAAACGCTGTGTAAATAGTTACAATTTATTTCCGTGTCGGTAAAAATGGTTTACTAATCTACTTCTAGTGCTAAGTACTATGTTAAAGGGTTTGAAAGAAACGTTATATTTAAACATATGAGTACGGCTAAATTTTGTAATCTTATCTTATCATTCTTAGAAGCAAAAAATAGTTATTTTTCCATTAATTAATAGAAGTAGTTTTAAAACCTTAGTAAACATTGCTAACGTTTCTAGTGTCCACTTCACATTCATTCATTATTCATAAACGGATTGGGGAAAAACACGCGACTCAAATTTTTTTTTTGTCGTTTTACAGGATGTAAGCCAACATAATTTTCTCACACAAGGAAAAATTTACAAAATTTTGAATAAAATACTACCGTGAGTTTCCTCATAATGTAATAGCTAAAACCTCATGAAACGCCTATTATTATTGAGGCCTTTCAGGTTTGATCCACTACTGCGCAATCGGATTCTGCAGAAGTTAATTTATACATTAGTCAAAATGTTTATTTACATAACAATCATAACGTTTTCACTTTTTTGAGAAAATCTGTTCAAGTTATCAGGTGACAAATGATGGTTCGTGAAATGTGTAGGAAGGAAAAATGAGACCGGTGCGCTCATTACGTAATCCATAATATCGTGATCTATAGTTTTAACAGATTGTAATTCACTGAATTTCACAACAAAGACAAAGGAAAGACAAGGGCGACATAAATGATAATGAATATTCAACGACAGCAACGGCTTACATAATAATTAACTGAGCTTACGGTCGATTACAGTTTTCCGTATTCTTTGGGCATATATATAATTTTTTTACTAAGAATAAAAAGCCCGACGGCTTTTTCCCGTTTGAATGGTGTTAT
Organism: Daphnia pulex; assembly: GCF_021134715.1. Classification (NCBI taxonomy): domain Eukaryota; kingdom Metazoa; phylum Arthropoda; class Branchiopoda; order Diplostraca; family Daphniidae; genus Daphnia; species Daphnia pulex. Next base: position 497,617 of record NC_060024.1, on the reverse strand, counting down.
TTGCTTAGTATTTAATTTTGACAAATGCAATTTAAACGGGAGAGGAAAACCAAAATTTTAATTAACTTCAGATGAGGTTACGTTCAGTTCTGACTACAGACTTTGGCACTCGCTAGCACGATGTTTGTTTTTTGTTTAAGCAACGGTGTTTCATGTAGGGAAACCGATTGCCTTCCACACTAGTTTCTTTAACCGAAAAACGATGTGCGTATCGCTCATAAAGGATGTATAGTCTGAAAAAATACATTTTTTACTGCTAAAATTTGACTAAAGAAGAATAAAACAGAAATTTTTAACTTGAGCAAATTTTATTGAAGTACTGTGCTTATAAAATTCTCAAGAAATTGAAGAATCTTAGACGAAGAATATTCTGTTACATTTCATTTTCACAATGTCAAGTGCTGTTATGGAACTGTTGTATATAGTCCATTATTGCAGTATAACGACCCAACAAGTATCGAGTGTAATCATCCTGAAAAAAAAATTTAATATCAAATTAATCTTAATAGTTGTTTTTATCTTTTTTTGTGTTTTTTTTTTTTTTTTTTGTTTGTTTGTTTATTCAAAATTATGAGAGAACTAACCAAATCGGCATCAACTTCTTCAAAGAGCTTCAAAGACTTTTCATTTCCAGATTTAGACTTGAGCCATCGACGGGAAATACCTACGTCAAACAACGCATAAATTAAAATACGGGAGTAAATTAAATTAGTATTAAGATTAAGCACGAAAAATCAATGACTCACCAGTAAATGCAGGATGTCTTTCCAAAACAAAAGATGACTGGAAAGAACCCAAGTTGGACAGTTTTTTCAGGTTTCTCCGGGGTAATAGCGCTAACATCGAATTTCCGCCTGGTGCAAAGGCCTGCCGAGAAAACATATAAATATTCAAAATGATACATGATGAAGAAAAGCATGTCAAAATGGAACCTTGTGATAAACTAAACATCTCGATATATCGATAATATAACGGTTCAATCTGGCAGCTTCCTCCAACGAATCTTGATGAAATTCTCCCAATTCGGGAAGTGGAGACATAGCGATCAGTTGATTTCGCCCTAATTCACCGTACCTTTATTTCAAGAAATTCCAGTTAATAAATATCTTTATTAGCTTGAAAAATAAAAGAATTAATTACTTGCACATAAGTTTGCATACAAGTGAAACGGTCACTGGAGCCGGTGAAAACAAGGCCATATAAACGGCAATAGGTTGACAGAAGGTCCGGAATGGCAATTTAAACTCCGATTCCAGATCAATAAGCTGCGCATCAGATTTGTTAGATGATGTTATTTTAACTGGACTTCAAAAAGTAGCTTACCCATAAATGAAACAAAAGGGAATTTAAGACAAGTGAAGAATCGGAGGAAGACGTTAAGGCCGTATTGAAAAGACGTTCGGTAAAACGTATAACTTCGTTGATGACGTAGGTACCTTCCACTAACTTCAAAATCTCATCTAAAGTATCGGATATTTGTTAGCAGGTGGTTAAATAAAAAAGCTAATACATGAACTACCTGGTGAAACTGTTTTTTCCGATTTCTGGAATAATAATTTGGCTTTTTTAACAGACCCAAATTGTTGAAGTAGCTACAAAAAAATGTCTTTAAGTTTCATTTCAATGCATGAGCTGTAAAAGAAACAACAGTTACATACCAAATTATGAATGAGCTTTCGACATACATCGATGATTTTTAATCGATGTGATGTATCACAGGAGTGAAACAAACCCTCCAAAACTTGCAAGAAATTTCCATAAAGATCTGAATTAGGAAAAAAATTTCAATCTTACTGCAAATATTCGAATTAACTTAATGATTAAAACAAACCAGGGTATGAGAGAAAAGGAATTTGCGCCAAAAGTTGAAAAATTTGATCACGGAATTGAATTCCATCCCAAGTTTGGAGATATAACGATAGGAATTTATAAACGACCTTAAAGAAAAAGAATTTCACATAATTTCTTAAAGTTTAAGGAAAAGAGAATTAATGATACCATGAGATTCCGTCCAGTATTTTGTTGGAACTCTAAGATTCTCTGTAAAAGTAGCGTCTTTCCTTCTCTGCCGTGAACCTGTGGTCTTTCCATGAACTCTTCATTTTGATGACACCATCAAATAATTAAATTGAATAATAATACTGAAAACATCATGCGCAATTCAACAAACCGTGATACAGAACATTATAAAGCCACTGAGATAACAGCGCTTCCATGCGCGGCGTGAAATGAAAAGACAGGACATAGTGATATTCTTTCTTGCCCAGTAGTGATCCTACATGATTCGGTAGTTCAACTGAAGTTATTTGACTCAGCAGGTCATCAAATCTGTATATTAAATTATTAGAACATGAGTGAATAATTTTAAAGTTATTTGGAAAAATTTTAATTACGATTGTAATCGAGACAAGGGCACCATTTTTCGAAAGTCGACTTCAAAAGAGGATTTCAGATTGAAGTGCTGAACTCGTGGAATGATGTCTAATCTCATATTTTTGTTCGTCTATTTTTAAATGGTCGGAATTAGAGACTAATTTCATGAAGGGAGCGTAGTGAAAAAAAAAATTGTACCCTTTGTTTTCCAGTTTCGATGGAGAAAGTAACTTGATTGGGTATTTCATTGCGTTCCTTGATGCTTTCTGAAAGCGCGAACAGACCGTTCCGTATCGAAAATGGGGCTTGAGGAAACGAGATGGCATCGCTTTGATGAGGGATAGTCTGTGGAACCAAATCAGGGCGAAGGGATTTCACACGACTCAAAAGACCAGCTGCATTAATAAATTAATTGGTTTTCAAGGCTGAATTATGAACATGTGCTGTAAAAAAATCAGTTACCTAGTGGCTTTGTAAGGCCCACAATATTAACGCTCTTGGTAATTTTTTCCACTTGAAATTTGTACATGTTGGGTGTTGCAATCATGTAGAGTAGGTGGCAAACTGATGCTTGCTGAATAGAAGTTAAATATTGAATGTTTAATTAATAATGTAAATTAGATCAAGTGTAAATGAGTATTACATATTTGGCAGTGTAGATCAGCTGTATTAAAGGAGTTAACATATTTTCAAGTCCGACTAGAGAGTCAACAATACCATATTGAACAACTGCTGTCAACCACTTGATTCGCTGCAAAATCGCATTAGGACTCCTCTTTTTAGAATTGCTTGTCAGAATCCATTTTGCCACTTTCATAGCATTTTCAGATTTTAAAGGGCCACTTGGCACCAAATCTTTCATCTTGACAGCAGATGTTGATAGAACTGATAATATTATAGGTTAGAAGTGTCAAACATACAAAAGGAAAGGTAGAAAGTAACATTACGTGTTTTAATAATTTCCTCTTCAGTCATTTTCATGCCATCACTGGACTTATTTTCCGTTCTCTGGTCATCGTCACTCTCAGCCTCAGCCATCTTGTTGAACGTTTGAATATTTTGAGTCTAATCAAAACAAACGCATACTACAAACGCCTGTTTTCAATACTACCTTATGGGCACTAATCACACTATTTTTCGTACTTGGGCTGTCTGGTGTGTGAACCAAGCAGAAAACGGTAGCAGGAGAGCAGCAGGAAAGACAGCCGTTTCCCGGGTTTCTCAGAGCCTCGGTGTTGCCGGATATTCAAATTTCCTTCTCTCTCTGCCACACCAAGCTCCGACAAGGCGACAACAGAGGACAGAGCCAGTGGGCCAGACACCAGGCCAGAGCTATAGAAATAGAATATGTAGATAGCTCTGTCGACAATCTGTAAATTGTGACAATTGTAAGTTGTAAACTTGTAACTCAATCGGCTCAACCACCAGTTGATAATATTTCAAATACCTACTTGTCGAATTTATTCAAAAATGTTAAATTCTGCCGATTAAGGAAAGCGGTAAATTTCGAAGCAGAGCTAGGATATAGTACCCGATAGTATCTGGGTTCTATAGCTCTGGTCCAAAGCGTCTTTTCGGATTTTTTTGCATTTAATTATGTAAGATTTTTTGTAATTTTTTTTTTTGTTTTGTTTTTTACTTGTATTTGACGGATGACAGTACAGACCATAGGGGAAAGGTAAACGCCAATCCGGCAATGCAAAAACAACTACACGGATACTACAACTAGCGATTTACCAAGCGAGTTTCTGTTGCTCTTCTTTTACCAGAGCACAATAAGGGATTGTGCGACTTATCCAAATATCAAATGATGGGACAAAGTGGGGAGAGGGTTTAACTATCAAGCAATAGAAACATTGAGAAATATCCAAGATATGTTGTGGATATGTTGCCGTACAAAGGAATGAATTGATTTTCATCGTAAAAAAGTTGGATCCCAAATATGGAACAATTCGTTGAGGGAAATGAAAATAAAAGATCAGACGTGACGGGTGGACACGACAAAAAAAAACCAATCATCAAAAATCTACTCGGAGACGTAACACTTACACACATTTGTTTGGTTTGACGAAGAGCGCCATGGAAGAATCGACTGTAGAATAATCGACATCAAAGACGAAGAACCAAGAACGTTATATGTAGAGACAATAATAGAGTGGATGATTCAAATATTATGAGGCCTCGCAATGGAAGACGTATTGAACATGTGAACAGCTCCGGCCAAAAGCAGATGCAGTCGGAAAGTCATTGGAATACCAAAAAGATCGTAGAGACAAACCAAAAACCCAAAAAATAATCCAAGTAAAAAAAGAGGGGGGAATTTTGAAAGAAAAATCAAAAAATGAAACCCAATGAAACAGCAACTGATATGAAACAAAAGATGACGCCGTCAAATCCAAATGTAGATACGGCGAATCAGTCGTTCGCTAGACAGTTGGTAGAATAGGTGACTACTAGTCCGCTGGCGGTCAAAACGGACGACAAGAAATGATTTTCTAGACGGCCGTCACAGCCTCATTGCTGGGCGTCGCAGGCTTCACGTGCCAGTTACGTATCTCCTCCAAACTGATCTTGGGCCTAATTTCGTCCATCGTGCGACGAAGTTTCTGTTTGAAAAAAGCAAAAAAAAAAGTTTTCATTAATAAATAACCGTCTGTTTAGTAGACGACTGCCGTATTGTATGTCTTGATTGAATTACCTCCATCAGGTTGCCCTCCTGCCTCCACACGACGTAGGCCATGTAAGCTGGAACGCAAATCATGGACGAGAGGGCTAATAGCAAGCCGATGAAGTGACCCCACCACGGGTAGTGGTAGTCCAGGTAAGTCAGAGGTGTGAACTCGGCCAGGTAAAAGATAAAGACGCCCTAAAATACCCAAATCAAAAGTTGTGTGACTCTCTAACAACTTTCAACAACTTCAATAAGGAAATTTAAAAGAAAAAGAAAGAAAGAAAAACCAACAATGCAAATGAGTGGAGTGGTGAAACACCAGCAGAATTTGAACCAACGAGTGGGATAATATCCAATCATATCCTTGATTCCATCGTAGAAGCGATCGACTCCGAATCCCCACGAAATGGCGATGCACTCGAAGAAGATGAGCCAGAGGAGCACCAGATTACTGCAGGCGTAAGTGTTGAAGAGCTGGAAAACGTACATGCCTCCCTAATGACAGAGCAGGTGGCAAACAAACACAACAAGTAGACAGGTGAAATCGACGCATCATTATACACGGAATAATTGATCAGCTCTGGCTACTGTTTGATTATTGCTATAGACATTAACCATAAGGGGAAAATGAGCTGCTGTCGGACTCGCCGCCGGGGGGGAAACACGTTCGAAAATAATTAAGTCATCAATTTTTCTTCTGTTTCTTTTGTTTCTTTTTTACCTGAGCGACGCAGGAGAGTCCAATAAGGAAAGAAACGAAACAAACAACGGCGATGAAAATCTCTTTGCGTCGGCGCAACAAGCGAGGCCACTCATCCACCACCGCCGTTATGAAGCCCTCCAGAGTGCAAAACTGCCAAACAATTTCAAAAGTCAATATTTCATTTCTGTTTCATCAAGACAAAAACAGCCGTAGGGCTACACCGTAAAGGTATGCATTTAAAAAGAAAAATGATTGATTGATTTCTAACCTGCGAATCCAATCCCAGAGTGATGAACATGAGGAAAAAGAGGCACGACCATAGAGGAGAAATCGGTAGCTGCAACACAGCCGACGGATACGCCAAAAATGTCAGTCCAGGACCTGAAAGTAGGAAAAACAATGAAGCAATGAAACGAATTTGAATTGTTTTACCCCCTATAGCGTTCAGCCTTATTTCTATATAACACAATTCATCTAGCCATTTGATTTCTCTCTAGTTAAGTTCTATTTTGCCGTCCCAGCACAAAAACCAATCATGTGTTAATCATTGCTATCACGTATAGAAAAGTTCAATGGTCTGCACACACCTGAAGCTGCGACTTCGCTGATTGGTTTGTTTTGTTCCTTGGCCATGAAACCGATAACGGAGAAAATGGCGAATCCGGAGAAGAAACTCGTCCCGGAATTGATGGCGCAGACTATCAGCGATTGCCTGATCAAAACAAACGTCACAGCACGATTATAGGAATTCTCTGTAAACATAGTACGATGATTTGTCGCCCGACACGGAATAGACAGACCAGACCCCAAACCACCCGAGATCTCTGCCCGAGACCACCACCGTTTCTCACCTGTAGACGTTGTTGTTGTATTGATTGTAGCTTCCCAAAGCGATGAGGGAACCGACTCCCAGACCGTAAGAGAAGAAGATTTGAGACACGGCATCAATCCAAACCTATTGATGGGAATGGAAATAACGTCCAATTCAACCGTTTGGCTGGAAGAGTGGAATAAGATAAAGAATTCGAAGAATAACTTACCTCCGGGTCTCGAAGCCTTGACAAATCCGGAGTCAGGTAGAAAGCGATACCTTCGGCGGCGCCGGGCAGAGTAACTCCACGAATGAGCAACACCGTCAACAGGAAGTAAGGGAACAGGGCCGTGAAGTAAACCACCTGGGAGGGTTTGGTGGTGTGGGAGGAGGACAAAAATCAATACGAGTCAAGACGACGCAAGACAAAAGGGCCAGCAGGAAATGAGACGATTTTCATTTTTCCTCGTCGTACATAAACATAAGAGAGAAACAATCAAAACGGCGAATGATTGGCCGACTGACCTTGCCCGTCCATTTGACTCCTTTCCAGATGCAAAAGTAGCACATGAACCAAACAGCGGCCAACGTTCCCACCAGTTCCCAGCGAAGTTCGCCAATGTCCTCCAACCCGTCCGAGATCATGAGAACGCGACGCCTGCGGTGGCACAAAAAAGAGACACAATTAATTTCAATCAAGTTCCTCTCCTCTTATTCTCATCGCATTGGAAGATGCCATTGGGTGGTCGGCCAATTGCTGGCCATGGCATATACAGTTATACACACGTACTCCCAGTATTCCTTGACGGGATCGGTGAGGTTGGCGGCCGCGTAGATGGTGCCGTTGAGGTTGTAGAAGGTCGTATTGCCCTCAATGTAGGAGGTGAGGTTCTGGCGCGAGTAGGCGCTCACGCACGTTTCCGTGTTCCACCAGTTGTCGCACGTGCCCCACGGTAGAACTGCAGCAGTAGAGAGATTAGAGTGAGTAATCAGCTAGTATATTGATAGTTGGTTATTAGTTGATATATACCTTTGCTGAGAGACACGAGGAAGTAGAAGAGGCACCAAGCCAAGATGACAATGTAGTAGATGTTGAGCCATGCGGCGTTGATGACGGCGGCGTAGCCCACACCTGATTGATTCGATCGGTTGATAGCATTAGGATCGTTCATATTACTACATCATTCAAGTATCATTCAAGTGACGTATAGTTTTGATCACCTTTGAAGAAGGGCGTGACTTTCCAGACTCCCAGGCCGCCAATTCCCAAGTACTGACCCAAGGCGCACTCCAGAAAAAACATGGGGACACCGGCGAAGAGAATCGTAATCAAATACGGCACCAGAAAAGCTCCTGCCAAATCAAATTACCACCATCGTGACGTAATCATAGCAACCAAAAAGGGGGGAAAAAAATATACAATCTACTATAATACAAATACATGTAAACAGCCGCCGTATTTTGTGTCATAATCAAAACGGGACAAAGAAATCCGGTGAAAAAGTCATCGACTATATGGAAGTTATTCGCCGCCGAAAAACCCCCGGTTCGCCCCAACGGTGTACGTACGTACGTATATAGGAATGAGAAGGAGCTCGGAATGAAGAGAAAAGCGGTGGTACGTTGCTGAATGATATGTGGAGCATGAGGAGAAGCGCGCGCTATCGATTCTGCCAGACTCTGCGGGTTTCTACTACAACAAGCGAAATAGTAGTCGAGAGAAGCGGAGACGGGCGAGAGAGAAAGAGAGAAAATAACCTTCGCTGCGCGCTGCTGGGGACGCTTCTCATTTCGCTCAAACTCCATCCAGCCACCAGGACCACCATCACGTACCCCAGCCCGCCCAGCCCAGCCCCGTCTATAGTAGTCTAGTATAGTAGTGGTACACTATAGAGAGGCGGAAGAAGAAAAGGGAGATGCTGCTGCTCCGGAATCTGGGGGAAAACGAGCGCCTTCAACTCGGCATTATTGATCGTAATCCAGGAGCGGGGAGCGCTTGAGTGATGGTTCGGCTAACTTTTTCTTTTGTTCAAGTGAGAATCTCGCGCGCTGGCGGGCGGGTAGCACCAGCGCATACAACACGTCCATATATGCACCGAGCCCCGCCGCTTATTAAGTAATCGAACCCGGCGGGCGACCCGACCCAACCCAACCCAAAAAGAAAAGAAAAACGGCCAATTTTTCTTTTCTTCTTTTTAAGACGTCAGCAGCAGGGCCGCCGTGTCAGGTGATGACTTTTTCATCTTTTATTTTATTTTTTTTTTCATTCCCCGGAAGCTGAAATATATTAGGTCACAGTGAATCTTGTTAACGTTGGAAAAGAGCCCAGCAGGAAAAATCGAATGATCTTCTGTTGGGTGGGGACGCCTCCTATATTGGCGATATGATAGGGGGCTGCATGGGCGCGCCAATCTAAATAATATACGGGAGGGAATAAAGCTCTAGCTGGTGCTTGGTGACTCTCTGGTGAATGAGGAAACAAAGGAAACGAAGAGAACGCCAGCCGAGAGAGAGAGAGAAACATTTTCTGTGTATATAAGATGTGTATGTATATACAAACAGAAGAAGATGAAAAGGACGTTCTACAGGGAGTCGAGGACGAAAAGCACAAAGCCGCGCTCCTCTCCTCTAGCTACACTCTAGACTTTTGGATATCCTATAGAGCTCACGAAAACAGAGAGACGACGTCGCATCATCATGGTTGGAAAGAGTCCAATTTCGCTGCCGCTCTCTCTCTCACTCTCTCTCCGAATTACAACATCACAGTCGAAGACTACTATATAGACGGGCGCAGGGGTGGCTGGCACACACAGACCAGCTCATAGCTCTTCTTCTTCTCCTTCTTCTTCTTATTCTTCTTATATAAGCCGCCCAGTCGAGGTGAAATTCCGCACCAGTGGACACGAGAAAAGCTTCGGTCAAATATGTTCCCAGGGAAACTTTTAAACGTCTCCCAGTTGTGTTTGATTTGATAGCCCCAATATACAGACCACCTCTCGGCAAAAACTATAGAGTCGTTTCCCCAGCAGCTTTGATCCCCCCAAAAATACATCAAGTCCTTCATCATCAACTGGATGTATACTACAAATAAGAAAATCGCTTGACTTACCGCCGCCATTCTTGTAACCTGAAATGAAATAGAAAAAAACATTAAATTTCAAACAAAGGCAGTTTTAGATTTGGGGTCCGAGGGAAAATGAAAAATGTTCAAATTCAAATTATTGCTGAAAATGGTGTTATTTACACAGGTACGGAAATCGCCAGACGTTTCCCAATCCGATGGCGTATCCGACGGTGGAGAAGATGAACTCGATCTTTGACGACCATTCGCCTCTTTCTGGCAGATTGTCGTCTGTTTTGACGGGCACCAGCGACGAATGGGACTCGACGATGGCGGGCGTAGCGGCGCTGACGGTGGGTCCTTTGCTGCTGGCGGCCGGAAGGAGCCCGTTGGATTCACCTTCGTCGTCGCCAAATCGCTCCTTGTTGGACTTGGATTTCTCCGACATTTCAGCCATAGCGATCCCAGCACTTTTGCGCTCTGCAATCCAATTCCAAACGCAGGTGATGACCGCTAGACGCTGTGTAATATCCTCTGCTGTGCGTTCAATTGATTTTGAAAAGAAAAAGAAAAAGAGAAAACTGGAATGAATATCGCAGTAGTTTGGAATTTGAATTGAAGGGGCCAGGCGCCAGCAGCTGTCAGCCGAATATGAAAAACTATGGGCGGAGGCGATTGTTTGTGAATAACTCGGTCATGAGCCGCTGGACTTGATGGGGATTGAGGATGACGTTTACACACTTGTAATTGAGATGAACAGCTTCCGCTGCGCTGTCGCAATCACTGGACGAGAAATCGAAAGACCAATAACAACTCGCTACACACACACAGCAGACACTGGATCGTAGAGTGTAGTACGTTGCGTGCTATATACTTGGCTATATGGCTGCTGCCGGGCCAGATTGGGAAACAAAACCAAAAAGACACAACACGTATAAAATCAGAGGAGGGAAAAAATAAAAAGCTCAATGCAAAATGAGAGACTAGTCAAAGAAAAAAACCGGGAAAACAAAAGGCATGAAAGAAATGATCCCGGGGCATTGCTGGGCGGTGGGGTGTTAATGACCATCTCCGCCGTAGAGTCGATCCATCATTTCACCGTCTCTTCTATACTATTCCATCCTGTCGTCGACGCCCATCTTTTTTTATTATTTTTTTCTCTAACAATGGCCGAATTGAAGGCCCGTATTTTTTTTCATCTCTTTCTTCTTCTTCTTTTTTTGGCCGTGCTGATTGAACTACTAGTCGGTCCAGGAAGTTGGTAATCACCGCGAGAGACTCTCTCAACTCGAGCGAGTCTCTCCATTGGCCAGTAAGTGATGTTTTACGATGTACCTTATATTCGAGCTGCTGCTGGCGGCCGGCCGGCTCACGACACGCTGAATTGGCAGTGATGCATCGAGCTGCTCTTTCTCTCAACAGACACAGGCCACTTCTTTTCTTTTCTTTTGGGCCCTGCTCGACATTATAATAGCGCGCGTAAAGGCACGTCGAGGAAATGATCAAACAAATTCCATCTTTTTCTCTAGCCGGATTTTAAAAAACCAAACCAAATGAAAGATGGGGATGACTCTAATAGTATTTAAAGCTGGGCGCCAAATCTCGTTGAAATTCCTCCTGCGACTATATAATCAAAAGGACGCGGACAATATGATGGGGACATGGCATATTTGAGCGGGGACGAAGCTGAAGGCGGACAATATCTACGTGTTTCGACAGTCTGTGGAACTCGTGCGGACGTTTTCCATTCTGCTCGTTCTTCCTCTTCCCTCTCCTCTGGAATGTTGGCTAGCTCTACTATGGGTCGGAATTGCCAACTGTTTACTTGATGACAATGCTGAGCTGCACCGTTCTTATAATTTGATTAAGCGGGTGGGTTTGATACTCGGTGGAAAATCGACCAATTTGCCCATCATTTTTTCATGACGTTCAAATCTTTCTGTCTGCCGGAATTTGATTCTTTTTTTCTTTCCTTTTTTTGTCCTGCGGGGCGGGATATTCAATTCGCATTTTCGACTGTCGCACCGAGCGGGAATCAACCGAGCCGATTTATCACCGCCAGCCATTCACGACGAGCATAGCGAACGCATCCAGTCGTCTGACGTGATGTCACGAATAGCAACACGCACATGAAGCTGCCGTGTCTATACTCTTATGTGCACGGTACCACATCAGCAGCACGGACGGACGGGATCGACGATCGATTCAGCAGCCCAACAACAACACACACACACATCCCGAATTCTATGATACACACACAAAGAGTATTACGGGGAACAACAAAGCTCACAGCAGCAGCACGCACAGAGGATTGTGGCCCTTTTTTTCTTTGGCCATAACATCCACCAGAGGAGCTTTAGATGGACTAGCATGGAGGGAAATGAAGTCAGATATCAGATTCACTTAACCATCTGCTCGCAACGACTTTGTATATGCCGCGCGCCAAAAAAGACGCCAGCACAGCCGCAACAACCCGAGTCAGGAAGAAGGAAAAAAAAAAGCTGAGCAAATCGATTGGATTTCCTGGTCGTTTATACTTAAACGACCTGTCCGTGCTGGTTGCCCGGAGACGCGCTCTCCTATATAGCAAAGGAGTCTATAGCTACACGTCGGTTCAACTCATTCATTATTTGAGTTTTAGCAATATTACTCAGTCTATATAATAAATGATGCAGCTAGACTATGGCAACTAGCACTACAAATCATTCCTCCGGGGCCTTGTTCTCAATCAAAAAACGGCCCCAAGAAGTTGGTGATGGCTGTGGCCAGTTTGGGTTGTTGGTAACAGCTTGACAACCCCACGGAGATTTAGAGGGCGACCGTATACTAATAAAGTGAAAGGCAACCAATGGGCCAGCAGCCGTATTAATACACCGAAGAGAGGAGGAACAAATGAAGAAAGAGAAAAAGAAAAGAAAAAAGGGGCACTGGCAACATAACAGTATCCTTTATTTATCCCTTGTGGATGTGCCGAGCAAGAAACCTCGGCTCGGTTCCTCATCGCCGCCAGTCACTTGCCATTTTAGTCTTGACAACTAATAAATTGGTTGGCTTAATCTCCGGGTCATCTCGTTTTATTTTCTTCTTTTTCTTCTTTCGGGGGGGAACCTATTTACTATATATAAAGAAGATGGCGAGTGTGCAGTCTATCTACTCGGCGATTCAATCACAGAATAGGGTGGGGACATTGCGAAAATTCACACAGTTATCATCATCGTCCCCCCGCCCGACTATACTAAATTATTCAATTTCCAGTTTTGGGAGAAAAGGTCGCGAGACGTGCAGATTGTGATTCTGATTAAGAGAGACACCAATAAATAAAAGTCGGAAGACTAAAACCAGAAGAGGAGTCTTTCAGCACACAAGAGCCGTTATTGTTTGACATTTGAAACGACATTGGAAATGGAACCTTTGGAAAAAGGTCGAGGATGGTCAGGTTTTTTTCTTCTTCTTCTTCTGGTTTTCACCATTTTTCCCCTAAGGAGGGGGGGAAATGGAGAGACACAGTCAAATGTTCTCAAATTCGAACTCGGTTTGAACCCTAAAATATTGGAAAGCCAAGAGATTGGTTGGTGGGTCTCTTATTTTATTACTCTCTGGTGCCCGTGATGGATGAGCGTAAAGAGAACTGCTGGTGAACTCTTCCGCGGGCTTTTCAGAACCTTTTTTCCGCCGAAACACGGAACGAGAGACGACGACGACGCTGCCTGCGACCGGAGTGTGTGTGTCTGCTAGACATGGAAAGCCCCTCTAGCCAAATTGAATTTCGCTTGTGTTAGTTATATAGATATTCTATCCGAGAAACTCTGGCGCTGCATGGCTGATGGGAGTGCCTTTGATTTCCATCTCTCGAGGCCTCCTCTTTTTTCCAACTCGACGTAACAATACTCACACATCAACTCGATATGATATTCTCATTGTTGTATCATTGATTGTCTAAGTAGCAACCATCGGCACTCGACTACTTGACATCTGGAGACTGGCCTACTCGACGGCAACGACGACGACGACTGGAGAAGCCTGTCGAGTGTGTGCGTGTGTGTGTGTTGGATCATCATCATCAGTCTGCCGAACAAAAGGACCACAAGAAATACAGAGAAAAGCCCCGGCTGATAGTCTCTTGATGTCACTTTGTTTTCCCTTCCTCCCTCTCCGCCAGGGCTCTTTCCTTTTTGATAATTTCACAGTGCATGTCTAAACTCCTACTCTGGCGGGATTACTACCATTTTTACAGGCACCGCCATCGTCGTCGTCGTCGTCTTGTTTTTTTCTTTTCTTTTTCTTTGGTCGTCTTGTAGATTTTGGGCGACGTTCAGCCGCTCTATTGCCGCGCTTGATTGGGTTATAGCCAAGCCCATGCAAAGAATCACAAATCCTCCGATTCGTGTTTCTATCCCTTCCATTGCTTAAGCCTATTTAGTCTCTTTTCTTTTTGTTTTCTTTTCAGTCTTTTCTAATAGACTTTGCGACTCGTTTTGACTACTACACACAACAAACGCTCGTCTCTCTATAATGCTTAAAAGCTGACACTTGCATCTGCAACATTGGCCTGCCATTTCCCATCGACAATGCCGTCCATCACGAGTACCTACATCAAACCAAATACAAACTGGCGCCCGTAACAATGCAATCGGCAATTCTATTGTGAGAGACGGAAACATTCGTCGTCTATAAGAATGGCACGGGAACGATATAAATTGCAGAGAAAAACTGACCTGGAAGGTGTCGGGTGAGTCGAGGGACGGATGGAAGAATGAAACGATCCGACCGAAAGTCAAGCGAAGATGAGCTGATGAGAGACAATACACGACGGCGACGACGACGACGGCGACGGGCGGCCAAGTTGTTGCTGGAGCTGAGGACAAGGAGAGAGAGAGAGATGAGAGAGAGAGTGAAATAGAGCAGGAGGCGTCCACACCACCAACCAACACTCACTGACTCGTCACTCACTGGCGTGGCTGACTGTACGACACGAGTCAAAAAAGAGAGGAGACACACACACACACGCACGGCCACCAGTCGGACGGGACGGTCCTGTGCTGCTCCTCCTATTCGTCCAACCAGCCCAGCCCGAAAGAGAAATAACTGATGATATGGGGAGGAGGAGATTGCCAGAGCTGCTGCTGCTGCTGGCCCAAGACCCAAAGGGGCTTTTGATGGACTTGGATAGAGCCAAAGAAGAAGAAGAAGAAGAAGAAGAAGAAGGAGGAGGATATGGATACTATACTGCTGGGTTTGCTCCCTCCCTACAGTCCCGTATAGGACGTCGAGTGTGTGCGTCTACTGTGGTGGTGGTCGAGTTATAGCGTTAGAGCCGATGATGTCCGCTAACACACACGCACAACAAGCGCTGGATCTATTCAACTCGATCTGGGCAAAGGCGAGATGTGCCGAGCCGCTCTATATACCGGTACAATAGTGGCAGCCAAACTGAATTCAAACTCGCCGCGCGCACGCTCCCTCGCTCCTTCCTCCTCCTCCTCAATCTCTACGGCAGCCACCGATCGTTAATGCACACGGCCGCCCTCCTCACACTCGCCCAGAGACGCAACACATCGACGTACACACACTTTTCTTTCTTTTTCCTTTTGATCGACGCTCACATCGAAATGAATCGACACAGCACGTCCCGATGCCGATGCCATTAGGAAATACTCACGCGCCATATCCATTGGCTCAACAATTGGCCGCGCTGTGCCATCGTCTTCAGATTTTCTTTATTTCTTTTCTTTTCGTGGGCTGGTTGATGATGGGACCGGAAGTATTTTATGAATTAATCCACCGAGACGGATCTATTTCCTGTTGTTGTTTTCTTCATCTTTTCTTCCATTTTCTCTTCTCGGCTGCGAGTAAAGAAGAAGAAGAAGGAATAAACGTCCGAGGCGCGCGCGCACGCGAACGCAGCAGCTGCTGCATTAGATCCGGAGCAACACAAAGGAAATAACCCCCCAAAAAAGGGAGCCGCAGCATCCAGCGGATTTGCTATTCTCAATGATTAAAAAAAGAGAAAGCCTAATAGGTTTACGTCGTTAATAAAGGAGAGAAAAACATGCCGATAGCGGCAAAGGAGACAAGATTTTGCCAAAGGCCACGGGAAGCTTTTTTGTGTATCTCCTATTTACAAATAAATCTCAGATCTCTGATGTGATCTGATGTTGATGAATTGGAAAACCTGTTTGATTATATCCCTTTCACTCATGCTCATCTCCGTATCTCATTCATTTGTCTAACTCTCCCGCCGGAAGAATGAAAAAACAAAAAATAACTGGGCAGGAAATGCGTGATGGATATCTCCGTGCACCTCAATGGCTCATTTGAAACCTACAAAAATGTTGATATTTCTTTATTGTATCTAGTATTAAGGTGGTTCCATATGTGTCGAGTCCTGAATTGATAGCACAACGACGCATGTCAAGCGTCGACTGTACAGTACAACATGTTGAGAAAAGAAAAATCGCCCAGAATCAAAAAGAATCAAAAGAAAAAACATGATGGAAAACATGAAAAAAGCAAACTTATTTCGCTCTATCTGCGTGCGACACTGCGCGCGTCAACTTGTGCGCCCTCCAACCCCGTAAAAAAAAAAGAAAAAAATGAGAAAACCCAATCGATAGACTCCAGATGCCGGAGCATCCGACGCACAGCTGCTCGGACACTGAGAAGACGGCAGATGCGGCACTGGGCACACACACACACACATCATTTTACCATATCTCTCTCACTTATTATTTTAGCCGTTTTTCACAAAAACAAAAAAAAAAAAGGGAAAAAAAACGACGACAACGACGATGAACAAAGAAAGACATTGATAAATAAATTTTACAAGAGCAAATGAAAGGCGGGAACGTTTGTATTGAACTCTTTTACTTCTTCTCTTCCACTCGTCCCATTCAACCGACACTCCAATTCAAGATTGAACCAATTGGGGAATACACGTACGACAAAAAAAGCGGAGGGTAGAGGAAAAATAGCCAAAGAAAAAGAAAATCAAGTGTGTTTTTTTGTTTCAATCGACACGTGAGCAAGGGGGTAGAAAAAGAAAGTAATATTATCTGGAAGAGGCGTGTCGGATGAAGGACGGTGGTTCAACAAGGTAAACAAACCAAGAGATACATTCTTCAGACATCTTGGGTGTGAATTTAATCGACCTTCTTTTTTCTGAGGATGACGAACCCTTCCATGATGGGGGTCAATGAAACGTAGTCTTCGGTGGCCAATTCGGCACGCTCGCCATGAGCCAAGAGGACGGGGGTCGTGTGCGTTTGGAATCCCGTGATGGTCTTGGGCTTGCCGGCCTGTCCCACCACGTCAACGGCTTGACCGACCCGGACAGAGACGGGCAGCGGTCGCAATTCCTCGTCAAAGGTAATCAGCATCCGCGGCTGGAGGGAGGCGGCCAATGTGTACAGCAGATAGTGCGACTTGCTCAGAATAACTAGAACAAAAAAAAAAAAAAGAAACCCATTGATTAACTGGGCGCTTTAATTGTGCTGCGAAAGTGATTACTGTTTTTGACGTCGAGGCAAGCGATAACAGTGGAAAGCAATCCGGCGACGGCCACCGGATTCATGAGTTGCCTTTCGCTGTGATAGGGCTGCAAGGTCAACGTGCCTTTGCCCAGATGTGTCAATCCCTGAGCCAGGCGGACCATAAACAGGGCGTTGGAATCCTTGGCGTGGTACTGGGCCAGTTGGCGTAACATGGCGGCCAATCTAGAAAAAGAGGAAAGTCAAGTGATGAAACCGGATGAGCCACTAAATTAGCTACGGAGAAACAGACGAGCGAGTGGATCATGACACATGACATTAGCCTTCAGTTTTGATTTCCTTCGTTAAACATCAATTAACTGCCAGCTCATTCATCGAATCAGTCAGCCCATCACACTCAACATGACGGACCACCAGACGTTTTCAGGAAACCACTAAACTCTCTAAAGATGTACTACTAACCCCCCCGCCACCCGCCACCAGCCAACGAAACGTCGTCTCATACCAAGGATGTTCATGTTACATTGTCAATAACAACAATGACGGGATACTAGGAGGGATTGTTGTTGACGTACCTGGCATTGTTGGTTCCGGCACCCACTAAACCGAGGGCCAGGATGCTGTTGAGGGCCACTTCAGAGTCGGAATCGTGGGAGAACTTGGAAAGTGTATCGAGGACATTCAAACGAGGATTAGAGACTGAAATCAATCCCAGAGCGAGTGGCACGGCTCGGCGGATGCAAGGCTCTCCGTAACGCAGCAAATGACCCAACGTGCGGAAGGCCATTTCGGCCCCAATGTCCTCTCCCATGCCAATGAGCGCAAGACCAATGACAGCCACGGCTTGCTGAGATGACAAATCCGCTTGGGCGCCGGAAGAGGCGGCAGCAGTCGAAGTGCCTGTTGCAGAACCTGCTGCTGCTGCTCCGGCAGCCGCCGCGGCACTTTCATCTTTTTTGACCGCCGTTTCTTTGCTCTCTTTCCTGTCTTCCTTTTCCTGGGGTTCGTGGTGCTCGCTGCAAATGTGGAGCAAACGCTGGACGCGTAGAACGTTGCCCGTCCCCGCAAACGCGCACACTTCAACCATCGTGCTGGCCATGGACTACAGAAGGAAATGGTGAGCAACTTTCCAAGAAAAAACAAATAAAAGTATTCAAACTACATTACTTTGAAGGGTTCGGCTAGAACTTCCAGAGCCAAAACAACGGCCTCGACGGCTTCTTGCTTTCCCAAATAAGTGAGACCCAATCCAAGAGGTAGGAAACGAGAGAAGGTATCTTTCAATTCCACTTCGCTCTTCTCCATGAGTGTTTGAAGCAAGGCTGAAGTGACGTCTCCGTTACACGATGCCACGGCTACTAGGCCACATGCAAGGGCGGCGACACCCACAACTTCCATCGACGACTTGGGATGTGAGAGGACAGGGAGCAGCAAGCTGAGCACGTCGTCGCGATTGGAACCAGCATATGCCAGTCCAAGACCTGAAATAATTACAAAATATTCAGACATCACTAACTCATCCCTCCAACTGTCACTGTGAAAACCAAAGAGGACAAAACTGACCAAGAATAGCACCAATCCTCATCACGTTGCTGCTATGTAAAACATAGTCAGAAAGAAGAGCCAAGGCAGGATCGCACTCGTTACGAACGCCAGTGTTGACAATACCGCAGGCTAGCAAGGCGCCCGCTTTAATGTATTCTTCCGATGAGTAGAGGTATTTGTCGATTTGCGTTAGACCACCATCAACATCCCATAAGAGCAGCAAGCCCAACGAAGCTGTTGCACTCAACATTCCTAAGAGAACAATTTGGTGAGTACAAACGGTTGCAAAACAAAACAGAATAGTCAATTCAAATACCGTGTTCCTTGTTTTTGTAGAGCCACTTGTTCCCGTCTTCCATTAGAAGTTTGTCCTGGCCAAAGGCGGCATTGACCAATCCATTAACGAAAGACGATGCCAAGTTCTGGCGGGCCGAATCTACTTGACCACCACCAAACGCAGAACGAGAATTGTTGTCCAGATGAGATTTGTAGATGTCCTCGGGGGTCTTGGGTTCCATGATGTCCAGCTATTGCAATATCATGCAGCATTCAGATTAGCAAAATTTGTTGACGAACGAATCCATCTCAAATATTACCTCTCGTGCCAGCGATAAGAAATGGTTGTTTAAGTGGGTATTGGACATGATTTCAATCAAGTCGTCGTAATCCTCCAACTCCTCATTGAGCTCAAGAAATATCTGTTGCCGCCCCAACATAAATGCCAACTGTTTTCGCATAGTTCTGAAAAGAAATATTAATATTTAAACCGTCCACGAATGTGCTTTGTTACACAAAGTAAGTTAACTCACCCGTCGTTACAAGCCAAAAAGACTTCTTCGATCAGTGCATGGTCATTGATCTGCAGAGCCAGCCTAAGTGCTTGTGGCCACTGTTGGAATTTACGGAAAATGGAAAGCGCTGTTTTCAAAAGGTTAACATTCTCGGGATCGGGAACATATGGAACGCAGCTGCTGAGGTAAAGGCAAACCCGGTTGTGGGCAGCTTCATCGACGTGTTGCTCCAGCATGTCCAACTGCTCAATTTCCATTAGCAAGTCGCATGCTTCGGCTTCAGCATTGTGAGTCATTTGAAAAGGAATAATTTGTTCAACAAGAGCAGACAACTGAGCTCTCTTTGCTTTGCCTTCATCTCCTTCAAAAGGGATTTCATCCCATTCCTGGGCAATTTCCCCTGCTAAATGCCTGAAATGAGCATGAAAATATTAAAAAGTTGACCATAACATTCCAAATCAAGAATTCATTACCTAACATATTCATGGCCCCATTCTACTAGTCCTTCTTTGGATCCTATCAAACGATATTGAAGGCATTCAGTTCCTTCAGTGTTTGTCATTGCCAAAACTGATATGATGTCAGCACAAAGGGCTTTGGTGTTGGGATCAGTAATTTTTTCGACAATTGTTTTCAAGACAGCATAATGAGGACGCAAGAACTTTAGGGGTTTGGGAACACTTGTCATTGAAGTAGTAGCAGCACAAATAAGTGTACGCATGATTTCTAGAGAGGGCATCCATAAGGTAGCATCATTCTCCGTCAACCTTTCAATAACCATATTCAGCTCATCTTGGAGCTGCTTATCTTCTTCAGACTACATGAGAGGAATTTGACAAAAAATTGCAAACTATGATAAGACGTCTTATTTGAAATACTGTCATTTTAAAGTGTTATACCAGTTCTTCTTCTTTCGGCGTGTCTTTAGCTTTTCCCTTTTTTTCCTTTTCATCCTTCTTTTTTTCTTCTTCGCCGTTTGGTGCAGTTTTCTTAATTTCTTTGTCAGCAGTCATTTTCCCTTTTAAACTGACTTGTCGTGATTGAAAATTTTACGATTGTGTGTAATATGACGAAGCTGTTTCCGCAAGCTGAAAACAGACGAAATAGACATATAAGCCGGGCTATGCTTCGTTGCCAAATGAGAATATGTTTGCAATAAAAAATTAAAGTTGTTTTATAACTAGGAATAAGTAATAATTTAATGAAATTCACAAAGTTTATTCTTGTAAAATAAACTTGCGAGAGAAATCTTTGTTACTTACTTTCCATTTTTATTACGTTATAACTAAATTTTTTTGCTGCCCAAAAATGTCGCCAGGAATAGGACAGGCAGGCGACAGGCCGTATAAATTATTTAAAAAAAATAAAAATCAGTTCTCTTTAAAGTTCTTTAAGATTTTGACTGTGGAAAGCATTATATGAAAAATATGCGATTTTTTAGAGAAGGAGGCCAATGGTATTATACAGCCTTTCGATTTCTCTACTGCTTGACAAGCCAAAGTTAGGTTAAATAAGCCCGCAAGTTGTAAGTGTTTTATTTAATGTTTCTAAACTATTATTTAGTTTAGCTGTTTCTGACGAAAAAATCATAAATCCAAATTCTAAACGAAATTATGTACTTACTTATATAAAACCATTCATGTATGTTATCACCTCATTCAATATTATATAGACACAAAAAAGACTCACTGATTGATTAGAAAAAAAACGACACTGTAGCGCGAATATCATCCAGCACAGGCAACATTCACCTTATCTAGTTATTTCCGCATATATTAGTTAGGCCTAATAAAATCCATATTTTCATGTGTCCAACACTAATAGTCTAATAGAAATAAAATTAAGTGCTGAATACAAACAAATTTAAGTGCTGAATTAAAACTGAAAAAAAAAATTAATAAAATGTTTCATCAGCGAGGAACTTCGTTTTTATATTTACAACCGTGAAGACACGTAAACAAATGTAATGTGCCCGAGGCAAACGTAGCAGTACATATTCGTCGTCTCGAAACAGCTTAAAATTCAAGCTCTGTCGCTCCATATTCCACACAGCGAGACGGATCGGTAGGAAAAAAGTACTGGCACTTTGTCATCAGTCTTTTCAGCCCTTGGATATATTTACGTTGAGTTTCATCGTTCAGAACATGTGCAACGTGTTTGGAAAAAATTTTCTCTCGACCTGTACGTGCGTGAATACCAACCATGGTGACACCGATAGGCCATGGAGCATTACCAATAGCCATTTGCTAAAAACAAAATAGAAATAAGACGGCGAATCAACATAAGAAGAACGATAGATAATTTTCACCGACACCTTACCAAGTACGCATCATTTGCAATGACGTAATTTCTGTCAAGTAAATGGCCAACAATAATGGTTAAACTGTCGAGAATATCGTCCTGGATACTTTTATTGCGGAGTTTCTTGAACAGTGGCTTTAAGTACTGCTGCGTCTGACCGTAAGTTGCTGAAGCTCGTTTACCTTTAACATACAATGGTTAGAAACAACCCAACAAAGAGATTATCAACAGGAAGACACAATACCTTTTACGCTTCTTTTTTCGGCTTCGGGACGACTATTAAGTTTTTGACCCCAGATTTGAAGCAGCAATCTAAGTAGTTGGCTAATGATTTTCAAATCCAAATCACCGTTTCCTTTTCCCAAATCTTTCGACTAAGAGAATAAATTTTGTTAGGAATATACAAAAATTTCAAAGTAATTTAAATTGCTCTAACCAATTCTAAAATTTCTTCGTAACTAATTGCATCTGCGATGACTTTTACGTCACCAGCCTTGGGCTTGCTTGAACCATCATCTGACTGGTCATCTTCATCTTTTTTGGTGGCAAGAATGTCATTCAGATAAGCCTCATCTACTCTTTCCATAGCTTCTTGGAAATCATTACGAAGACCCTAAAGATCATAAATCACAAAAAATATTGATGTTTTTTGCTGATATACAACATTTTTCTGTAAGGATTGTTACCCTGTTGATTTCAGGTTCTGAAATTTCCAATTTTCTAAGTCTTCTGAAAGCCTCAATGTCTGATTCACCATACAGAATAATGGGTTCATTTCTGTCACGCAATCTACGAATTACTTCTTTTCTAGGAAGAACCGCCACAGTTACTCCATCTTCCTCTAGAACTAGAAAAATAATAACAAATAAAAAAAACATTGTTATCTCTGAAAATGTTATGTAAAACTTTTTGGAATACCTCCTCCTTCATTATCAGCTATTCTGCTAGGGCCTTGTCCATCAGACAGCTTAACTGCAAATGAATTTGCATGTTTTTTTATATATTCTTCCTTCTCTTTCGCAACCAGATCTCCACGTCTGAAGTATTTTTTGCTTGAAGGCTAAACAAGAAAGTTGATGAGTATTATGTAAAATTTCAAATAATTTTCCACCTAACATTATTTAGAAATACACAATTCGATTGTTCTATGCATTTCCATCTGTAAATGATTATTTGAAACTATGACAATGCACAATGAAAATGAATCTGTTGTTTTGAGTAAGGAATTATATTTTTAAATATACAACGATCTTGATGAAGCCCAACTTACCATAATGTCTTTATCTTGCAGCATTTTGCGCTTGCGTTCCATTTCAGCTTTCAAAAAATCCATCTTAATAGCGTTTATATTTTTCCAGATTTTCAGCAATCAAGATTCAAGATCAACAACTTTCGTCGTAGCACAGCACCATAGACTGCGAAGTAAACTGCATAAAGATATGCTTGAGTATGGCTTGAGACTATGAGAGTGCCACCAGAGGCCCAGAGGCCAGAGCCATAGACAAAGACCACTGGTTGATGCTGTGCTATCCTTTTAGCCCTATCCCTACTGACCCCGAGCTCCCGTATCGATTGTAGTGCCTCTAGCGGACAAAGTACTGTACTGCACCGAGGCTACGAAGGGTTTTGCAGACGAAGATTGTTTTCCTTCTGTCTTGGTAAAATTCTTTGCTGGCGTTTAATAGTTTTAGGTAATTTTGCCTTAAAAATTTTTATTAAGAAGTCAAATTGTATTAAATTTTGACATTAGCTAATTACAAAAGCAGAGAAATCAATTAATCATTGCAATTGAATAGAAGTAAGCAGAGTGTAGAGATGAAAACGTACACTAGAGGGCAGGACAAGTAATACGGGGTTGGAGAAATCGGAGGAAGGGTAGCAAGAATTCTGGCGACAGTTGGCCATGTTAATTTTCTTATGAAGAGCTTCAACCAGTGGTCTTTGTCTATGCCAGAGCTATAGAATGTGCCGCTAGGGGCAGGTTGAATGTTTTGGAACTTTGTTTTCATCTATTTTTCTATACTATTTTCCCGTTTCATCAAATCAGAATAAAATAATGATAAAAA
This sequence comes from Daphnia pulex, assembly GCF_021134715.1. Lineage (NCBI taxonomy): Eukaryota > Metazoa > Arthropoda > Branchiopoda > Diplostraca > Daphniidae > Daphnia > Daphnia pulex. Next base: position 473,808 of record NC_060024.1, on the reverse strand, counting down.
AGGTTGATAATTTAAAATACAAATTATTATTCTATTACCTCTCTGGCAAAGTGATTTAAATGGTTTCAAATTTCAATAATGGAATAATCCGATCCGGCAACCGGGGAGGCAAAAGGAGAGTGCAGAACTGCAGACGATGCCAAGCTTTTGCAACTAACTGAGTCAAAGTGATTCATTCATTATTCATCTGTGTCAGTGAAATATACTCCTCTAGAAAAGTTGGAACCAATTCGTACCTCATCACATAACAGGTAAATAAATTTAAAAGCTGCCATTGAGTGTAAAAGGGAAGCCGAAGTGTCTGTGTGTTAGTTCAACGAAGGGCAACAAATAAACAGTACCAGATTCTGTCAGCATGCTGATTTCGTGCTTCAAAAGCACGGTTTTTTGGGAAAATAATGTCTGTCTCAAACTTTCTTCTTGAATTCATCAGGCCCTTCCCTGCTAGCACAAGATATCCATAGGATATCCTATGTTAGTCCCTTCATCCAAGGGACGTCTCGCCCTTTTGGGAACAACTAGGGATATCCATAGGATAATTTTTTTTGGTCGTCAAATAGACGTCCAATTTTTACGTCCGAAGGATGGAAAAGTTGGACGCATTTAGGACAATAAATATTGAATGTCCTGTTGACATCCATCTACCTTCCCAGTTCCCACCGTATATAATCCATACATGATAAAGTCTATAAATATCATATTGGAGATGAGCGGTGTAATAAAACATTATTTTAACTTAATTATCTGTAAATCTACGATATGATTTCTTTGTAATTATAAAAAATACATTAATTTTTGTAAATATTAAATTGAAATAAAATCTTCGCTTTATTCCATATTTAATATTCTCTCCTCCTTAAAATATTGTTGCAATAATTCAATCTAAAACTTTATTACTAAGTGCAAATATAAGAACTAGGTTATTATTCTATTCATTGTACAATTAAAATAAGGAAATATGCCACATTAGATGAAGACGTGGCAAAGAAATAAAAATGCAGCAGCATCGGTGAAAGAAGTAGTTGGATGGGTGACCCGACTCACCCGCGCCAATTTCTTTTCTTCAATCCCCAAAATTTTCTTTCCCTACTATGTCCTTTGGTGACGTCCATTGACTGTCCACGGTGGGACATCCTTGGGCGCGACATTTGGATGTCCCGCGTACGGACTCAGGACGGACCGATGGGATATCCCATCGTCCGGAAAGGACACACACAGTCCGTCCTGGCGACGTAAAATTGCTAGCAGGGTTCCCAATACCCCACGAATTATTTCATAATATTCTATCTGTATTAAAGAAATCGAAGTTGCGTATATGAAATATCATATTTTACGTTTTTAGCCATTTCTCTTCCAGATGTATCGATTGTTGAGGATCTCTATCCCTTTCACCAAATATTTATGGTTGCAGAAAGCTGGGAATTTCAGACCTGGCAATGCTGAAAAGTCCCTGATATTATTTTAACAATGCATTTCCCATACGGAAAAAATGTCAAAAAATTATTAATTTTTCCAGTGCGAATAAGGCGTTAAATTTTCCCATAGTCAGTCAAAGCGAATAATGAGGATGAACTTAAGTATTACAATGCCACCCAAAAGTGAATTAACTCCTATAACGTCTTATCCATAAAGTTTTGTTATGGTTTTTCTCCATTTTTTACGCATTTTTGGTTCCATTAACGGAACGCGCCATCTCGTAGACACCCGTGACAACATATTTGATAAAAAAACTTCGGGATTATACTGTTCCGTAACTGAATGAAAGATATTGATAGTGAATATGTAATCCTATTGGCAATTACAAGAAAACTAATAGGTCCCGTTTATTCGACTGTGCATTTACAGGTTGAATAAAAATGAACAAAGATAAGAAGAAGAAAAAAAACACAAATTGTAAGAAATCGGAGGCTAAATCGCTTTCAATTTCTAAAGCCGTGGAATCATCTCCGTTGAAGATATTGCGAATAAAAGAAGAAAAGGAACGAAAAGATGAGAGAGAAGAGTCGTTCATCGATAGTGATACAGAAACGATCTATTCTCAATATGATCAAGAGGAGCCGGTTGCAGTGGAGGAGCAGATTGCCGAAGAAGATGAACAAACTGCTTGGACCAGCGATGCGGAAGAAGAGCCCATTGTCACAAAACGCTCACACTTCACAGTGGAACGTATAAATTTACCTCCAGTTTGGCCGACAAAAAGAAGAAAGACGATGGATGATAGTCCAGCAAGTTGCTCCACATCACCGAAACAGATTCACTCTTCAGCCAAAGAAGGGTCTACTTCTGAAACCGTCGATCACGAGGTCGAAGCACCACGGTACTTTTCAGGAAAAAAGATCGGTCTCAGGTATGCGACTTTGAAATGTCGTGGACCTCGGGTGCTTACAGCACACCCGTCTATGTTGGCCAAACGAATGAACTCTGAACCTGTGAAACTAAACACGCGGAATAGGGCTGATGCCAAAAAGATCGCTCATCAGAAAGCCATTAATCGTAATTGGAAGGAAGTCAGACATTGGAGCGTTTGGAGACAGTCTAGAGTTGATGATGATGTACCGGGGTTGATGTACCAAGAGAAAGCGATCAAGTTTGCTCCAGTTGCACCTGAAGGCACAGTGCTATCTGAATTCAATCCAACATTTGCTCCCATCAACGTTTTCATGCAAATGCTCGGTGGATGTAGTACTTTGGACTTCTTGCTAGAAGCAACCAATAGCTATATCCGCAGCTCCTGGAGATACGACTTAAAAGGCAGGCCACCGTCTCGAAAAATTGGAGGCAAGCCTGAAGGCAAGAAAAAGCCCGAAATGCCAATAGATGGCTTAGTCACCAGACACGAACTTTGTGCGTTCCTCGGCATACAGTTCCTGATCGGTTATCATCGTCTACCGGAGCTGTCAATGTTTTGGGAACGTCAACCTGACTCCGGCTTTGGTCTAGGAATAGTTCAACAAGCGATGACGCGTGAGCGGTTTAAATTCATTTCCAAACATATAGCTTGTGCAAATACGGGTGAGTTACACGATGAGGAACAGTTGACGGTACGGCGTGATTCTATTCAAAAGATCCAACCGTTGGTCGACATACTCAATGTTCGTTTCAATGAATGTCGCAAGCCTCCCAGGTGGCAAAGCATCGACGAGAGCATGGTAAAGTACAAAGGCCACTCGATGCTTAGGCAGACATTGAAAGGCAAGACGATTAAGAGAGGATTCAAAATTTGGAGTCGTTGCTGCACTCAAGGGTACACTTATATGCTCGGGATCTATCGCGGGTCTCAGTTGGGTGCAACGCAAACAAATAGAAACAACGAGGCGGTGGAGAGAGTTGTTCTCGATCTCTGTCGGACCCTTACAGAGCAGGGACATGTAGTGACCCTCGATCAGTTTTTTACAAGCATAAGCCTTTTGGACAAGCTCAACAGGAAGGGGATTAATGCTGTTGGGACTATTCTTCCAAGTCGTTTGAACCAACCGATCATGAAGAAGAAAGAGTCGAACCTGAAGCCGGGCGAATTTGTAGCCAAGTTCGGTGGTGAGCCGGGAACATGCCAAAAAGGTCTCTTTATCTGGAGAGACATTAAATCGTTTCGTCTAGTTTCCAACTTTCACGGCTCAGAGATTGTTGAGGTCAAAACGAAGCAGAGCGACGGTTCATTCCGAATGAAAACTTGTCCCAAAGCAATCGCCGAGTATGTCGATAATATGGGCGGAGTAGACACGGCGAACCAACTGCGTTCCCTTTACGAGAGAGACCGAAAATCAAAGAAATGGTGGCACCGGCTCTTCTACTCTCTCATGGAAACGTGCCTAGTCAACAGCTGGATATGCTTCTGTGACCTGGTGAGTTTGAAATTGTCAAAATTATAGTTTTCTTTGCTTACACAACAACTGATTTTTTCTTGTCTTTTATAGACCAAAGAGGATGAAGTAACACAGGAAAAATTTCTGAAAAATGAGTCGTGTATGGATCTTCTCCAGTTCAAGCGCAGCGTTACGCTTGGGCTTTTGACCTACGGCCTTAACTCCGAAAAATTCCAAGCTGGTCAAAAAGGTCGTTCGATGCCCATCCTTCATCCCATGCCAACTCCAGGGCCTAAGCGCCGCAAAAGCAGACTGAGTGTTCGAGATGAACTACGTTTCAGTGCTGTCGGACTTCATCTACCAATTTTCGACGAAAAGAGAGGAAGATGTGAGTGGTGCCAGGCAACAACTGAGTGCAAAAGGGAGTCCCGACCTTTTTCTCGCTGCACTCAATGCAAAGTGTTTCTCTGCCTATCAAAGAAAAGGAATTGTTTCGTCGAGTATCATGGTGGAAGTTTCTTACAAGATGACAAGGATCCTTTGCAAGCGGAGGAAGCTGTCTATTCTTCCGGAGATTTTAATCACGAAGCGGTTGAAAAAAATCGTTTGGCAATTTTTACTTTATCCGATGAATCTGACTTTGAATTAGATGATCGTACGAGAAGATTGTTAATTTAAGGACGATAAGTAACCACAATAAACTTTTTCAATTGTTTCAATTGTTCTTTACTTCTGTCACCTATCAATGAATTGTCCTTAGCAAGAGAAAAATAGTGAATGGTGTTTGGCGTACTAAAAATTATGAATCGTTACTCAGATAGGAATTCCTGTCCCAGCAGTGTCATAGACGTGCCAATGGAGAAGATTGTAGGTCGTATCAACATGACGTACAGTCGAGTAAAAAAAGATGTGCAGTACAGTGCTGGTCCACTTATAGAACCGCCCGATCATAGAACCATTCCGAATATAGAACCGAAATGGCTCTGCCGTGTTTCAGCGCCACCCACGGCACATTGAATAACTCGATGTTACTTGATGTTACTTTTACTCAATAAGCTTTTACGTATGGACAAAATCGAAGGTAGATGGGGATGGGATCAAGTGCTCGCATATCGAACCACCCGGTTATAGAACCGCGCACAGGCCGGTTCTATAAGTGGACCAGTACTGTACCCACCTTAAATATAAGCAACAAGAAGATATCATTCGCCGGGTATACAAAAAAAAAAAAACTGAAAAGAGTCGTTTTTGCGGGTTTCCGTTCTGTACCCTGCCTCTAACTAAACTTACTTTACGAGTTTTTTACGTTTAAAGTTTCGACTCCGTGGCCCGCCTCTAAAACGCAGAAGGTGGCCTATTCATCACTTGATTCTTGGTGCATTAGCGCTGGCGCTGGACCAGTAAAAAATTTAAGACAAATAAATATGTAGGCCTACAGGCTAATTGATGTAATATAGTTTCAAATCAACTTACGACTCATTTGGGCTGTTTTGTGCCATACGTACAACACAGTAGATCCAAAACGGGCACCTGGCAATCGTCGACAATAAGTAACAATTACATTGTTAAGTAAGTCCACCATCGTAACTTTGACCAAGAGGTTTGCCTAAGCTATCCCGGCGATGGCAACAGGCACAGCCAAAATGAACTGATGAAACCCCTTTCCAATTTCGTACTGTAAGTTGTAAAGTCGAAGGCCAAGGTTTTATTGTAATAGATCATTCACCTGCTGAAAACCAAAACTTTTAAAACCACCCTCTTTAAAAAGAAATGAAAAAGTAACAAGGAAGGATAAATAAAAACACAAAATAATTAAATTTTATTTACACATCCAAAGACAGATAAATATAGACTAAATAATAACTCATTGAAATTATTCTTCAGAGGTTTATAACGAAAATATATTTTATTCATTCAACATTGGATAACATTCTCTTGTCTGCCAAAAGGATATTAGGACAAAAATTCAAGGATCAGAAGCGGCATATATTACATTATATGAGAAGCGAGACACCGTCGCATCACACTCACAACAGCAGAGCATGAAGCGATTGAAAATCCGATCTAGTTGCTTGGTAAGAATGATTCGAATGATTCAAAATTGCTCGTGTTTCCTGGAAAAAAAACTTGGTTGTTCGTGGGAGTAGCAGAAGGTATAACTTGCTTTTGAATTAATATGTCACAAGACAACACCAATAACAGTATCTTACTTTTCCGGCTATAAAAACCACGCGTCAAGGAACAATGGCTCTGATTGCGAAATAACATTGTAAACGAGACAAAATAACCAAATATTGTTTTGTTTGTAGCAGTACACAACAAGTAATTTGAACGGAAGAAAAGAAAAATATTAGTCGTTTTTAAAAGATTTTATTGTAGCGAGTGGCTGTCAAAGTATTAAATCTGAATTTATACACCACACTTTGATTTTGCTGGGAGCAGCGGTAAAATGTGAGTTTTACAAGATATTACCTAGTTTTAGTTTAACTTTAATTAATTCTTAAATGTACACCAAAAGAGTACACAGAAGTACATTTGTATTGAAATGAGATTGAGATTTATTTTCTTGTCGAAATTTAAAAGTCAACTGAGTACAATGTTTCCCCATGATCAATCATCATTTGCGTTAGATTTACTACAGAATGGAAATAAAGGGGATGCAAATACAGATCATGGCGGAATCTTTGTTGTAAGCAGTCAAATTGCTTTAATCGTCGGTTCAATGTTTCGTGCCTTGCTAAAACCTGTTTTTTCTTCCCATCATTGTTTCCCTTAGGGAAATCAAAAAAGTTTGGGTCTTTGTAACCGCGATCGGCAATGGCTTTCTCTCCTTCCCTAAGACCGAAAATAAAGACATCTCGGGCTAGCCTAAGATCTGACCATTCGCCACAGGGAAGGCCGCCGTAAGCCCAAACAATGTCTCTGGTTCGGATACAAATGGCTAGTTCGTATCTAAGACCGGGACCATGAAATTTATGGGAGTACCATTTGGGGTTGAATGGCGATGGCTCCATGATTCTGAAATCTACTCCATCAATTAAGACCAGAATGTTTGAGCCTCTAAGGGCTCTATGGAACCGATTCTCTCATTCAATCTGTATATGAAAACAAATTAGCATTATCTATAAACCCCAAAGAAATTCATGTTGTCTCCTATCACTGGCCTTTTTTGCGAGAAGGCGATTGAAAATATGGCACCACTTCCGAAATGTTTTTTCCGACACTCCAACTAGAGCAGAACTTATGTGTTCAGTAGCATAATGCTTTAAATGCAATAATGTCAATAAAAGATGCTCTGGGCGCGATTTAATGGGACGGGCATGAGACAAATTGTCATAAGCAGCAGCACACACACTCGGGAAAGTCCCAAAAAAGGATCTGAATTTCCGATAACCTAAAGCAATACTACCGTCAACGTCATGTTTAGTAATATTATTGCCAAGCCGCCAGAAAGTTTCAGCTGATGCCATCGTTTTTTTAAGAATGCAAAAGTTAAAAAAAACAAGACCGAAAACCCAGTAAATCACTTAGTCCAATAGATTTTCGGCTGCTTGACAGGGTTGAACTATTTGTGCAATTAGAGAATTTTTAAAATATTTAAAAACAGGTGTCAAGAAATTCTTTTAGGAATGATTAAATTGCCTTGACGAGTTTTGCCTTAAATTAAGCGTTCATATGGAATAACTTTGAAAAAAGGAAGTTATGCGAAACATTTGAAAAGTTTAAAAGATTTAAAAAGTTGAGATTTTCGGGATCTTTAGGATGCTAATTTTTCTTCAATACTGTTAAATGAGCAGAAATTGATCTTAAAGCTGTTCTAGACATGAATCTGCGGCAATGTGCCGTGAAAAAAATACCGAAGTGGACACACAATCCTCCGTGTAAAGCCCACACTATTCTTAGTCAAATGTTCGAAAACGGAAAAATTTATTCAGCAACCACTGCAAAAGCCGCTTTCTCGTTTCACCCAGAATTTTCCAAGTTTAACTAGCCGGTCTTTTACAACAAATTCAAGCAGCTTAAGCAATTGCATGGCCTCGAATGTATGTACATTTTATAATTCTCTATTCGTTTAGCAATTATTATATTTTCGGATATTTTTTATAGTAAAAAATTCCGAAAAAAACTCATCGTCTGCTTTGAGTTGTTTGGAGGACTCGGCCAACTCTAGTAGTACCAGCTCTCTTGTCGTTTCTCGCAAACGCCTGCGTGAAGATCAAGAGTCTGACTTAAACCAGGAAATAGAAGACTTGGATAGCAGGTTAATTCAACAGAACCAGCCGGTCCTGATGGCAGTTTATAAGGATCAGTCATTAGCCGAGATAGTCTCTATCTGTATCACGCTTCCTAGTGGTGTCACTGATATCCGCTTCACTCTTGATGGCACTGGGCCCGAACGACGTTTGCTACCATTACGTACACCTGGCCTCAAGTCATGTTCGACATTGAAGGTTTATTTGCATATGCTATTTAAAAAAAAAAAACGATGACAGTCGAACATCCCAAGATCATAGCCCTTAAATTGGAACTAGAGAACAATAGACAACACATAGATAGAAAACCTCAGTGCTCTATAGAGATCTCTCGACCTATTCCTGTCAAAACTGATCCGAACACTGTAAACTATAAGTTGGCTAAAGGAACAGATGGCGTAATAGTATTAATGGCTGATTTGTGTGCATTCCACAGATCATATACAGCAATCAAACCTGAATTTAAATGTGATTTAGAAGATTTCTAGACTTCTAGTCGTTTTTGTTTATGTTTTTGTTTAAAAAAATAAAATGACAGTCACAAACCCTAATATTCCTACCTATTCGAATTTCTCTCATTTTACCGCAGCTCCCTGTATTCACGACTTGCAGCAGGACTAGTGATAAAAATGATTGATTGTTCGAGCCTCAGTCATGGTCTTTTTTTTCAGATCAACCAAAAATTTCCGTGTTTCAGCCAGCTCCGTTACGTGCCTCTCAGAGGTGAGAACTCGTTCGGTCTCCGGTTGCTGCAATTTTAACTTGGCCATTTCGATGGCATTAAGAGAATGTGAAAAGCTGAAATCTTTCACGAGATGGTAGGTGTTGACAGTGGCTTCTGCTTCTTGCCGATAAAATCTTCTCCTACAAAAAACAGACACTCTACATATGGGTTGTCGGAGCTATCTCTCCATTGCTCCTGTACCAAGTATTAAAAAATGATAAATATATGAAAACAATGGTAAAAATAAGAATTAAATTATAATAAAACAATTAAAGTAATAAAAAAGGAAAATAAATTACGTTGTGGTAGCTAAGGCAAATTCTGTGTGTACACGGGAAAAATCATAGGGGCACGGGGACAGTCGTTAAATTTGGTAAAGGACGACGTGCAATCTTTGCAATCTGGGCCTTTTTCGACGTTTCAAATTTTAAGCTTTTGCTATTGACGTGCTTTACAGGCAAAGGAAAGCAAACGACTGAGCCTTACCACTAGGAGGGTATTTTTATAGGATGCCGCCGTCCACTCCGTTGGAGAAACGACGACGTTTCATTTTATGAAATGCCATGGAATGCATTCAAAGAATTGTGCGATAGCAGCACTTTCTCTATTCCAATAACTGCCGATCCCTTTGTCAATTTTTCTTCTACAAAACATTGACTTGTATTTAAATCATATTCAAAAACGTTGTAAAACGTTGGTAGTATACTGTGGGCATGCAGGGTATGCAGAAGTCTTAGAGCTCTCCTTTTTTCTTTTCATTTTTTGTGTCGGCCGACACCTTATCGGAAAACAGAGAATACAATATCGATGCAACTCCTGGAAGAAAAAAGAAAGAGGGTGTAAGGGAAGAAATAGATGCAGCGAAATGCGCCAGTGAATAAATAATACAATGAGAAGGAGAGTGGTGACAGTATAAATATATATACAGTGGGTACCGAAAGTATCCGTACGGCTGAGAGGATCAGTAGGGAAAACGCGTTTTTCAAAACGCTCCCAAAAATAGAATTCTCGGTGGGATTCAATAAATTTTTTTTAAGGTTAATATTAAGACGGGGTATCATGTGATTTTTTTTGGGAATTTTTCAATAACGCGATAGGTGGTTTTTATCGCGTTGCGTAAGTATCCGTACGGCCGAGAGGCCCAGTAGGGAATGGGCTTACTTTGGAGGCCTGTTATTCAGTAACTACGTAATATTTGGGAAATTTCTTAAAGAAAAGAGCTGCATTAGCTCTATCTGTGGTCATAAGATCACATTTTTAAAGTTTCATTTATAGTAATGAAATCAAAAATGAAAACACGAATTATAAGTTTTCCGTTTTCTTCTCCTCGATTCCCCATCACCAGTGTTGCCATATCAAAAAATATTTACCCTTTCTCTTTCTCCCTCTTCCGTCCAAGGGAAGAAAGAGATTTTGGGATATGGCAACACTGGTGATGGGGAATCGAGGGGAAGAAAACGGAAAACTTATAATTCATTCGAAAAGTCCTTGTGATGATTCGTCCCAATGTCTACATGCCAGTAAATTCAGAATCTGGGATATTTTTATTAAAACATGTTAACGGCACATACAGGTTATACTTTCCTTAAAGCAGACAAAAAGGAACAACAGAAGACTTTTTTGGATTTAAAACATCTTAATGAAAATGACTGCTGGTCTTGAGCTCGAGCAATCGACAAGACTACTGGTCCCGCATGACTTGAAGCTATAGTGTGCACTTTTAAGTAAGTTTTAGAAATCTACAAAAAACGCGATTGTTTATTTCAACAGGAGTGCGGCACACAATACAACGTCCTTCCACAGGAAACGTTTACGTTAGTTTCTGGAAAATTTCAATTTCGTTTGCACAATTGCCACAAAAAGAATGTCCTCAGCATATAAAATTCGTTGCATAAATGCATTCGTTCTTGGAACACTTGCCGGCATATTTCAGAGCCCACAGCGATAGCATACTGTAAGATTTTATGGCACGACGTGTATTTACTACAAACGTTGAAAAAATTAAACAGATTCCCTGCCTGTATCTATCCTTTTTATTATCTACAATGGACTGCAATGGAGGGGGAAACTAGACTGAATATGAGGATAAAAATAATTTGAGTAACTAGACCGGAAGGGTATACCTTTGGATATTTGACATTTTACAATAATACCAACCCCGCATCACTTGATGAATCACGAGTGGGGTTGCCCCTTTTTACGGCTGGTTGTCAACCAAAACGTTTGGAAAACCAACATTCCTCATCGTTTGCTGCAAAACCATGGCTGGATGTAAGACGGCAGGCTGTAAATTGTTGAGTGTAAAAGTTAAACAAACTGGACAGAGCGGCAACGCAGCATATTTAGTAAAGAAGAGAGGAGGAGAAGGACCTACCGGGACAAAGTAATCAGAGAGGGAGGCTCAGTGGTGTTAAGGATTGTGGCTAGGCTGGAGGCAATACAAGGTGTTCTTTTCAGCAAGCAAGGTCAAGTGTTAATTTCCAATTCCAACATAAATGAGTTAGATTTCTTTTTTAGAATGTATGGAGTTTTCTAGTTTACATTTGAATTCACATCACGTACTTTTTCGAGACCACCTCCAACTGCTCCACCACCTCGTCCCGCCCTTCGGTTTACTCGAACGTTCGACTGTATAGGAATAATACTGGCTGGGGCAGAATGATGGGCAGCTCTTTCTTTGCCATCGGCGCACTCTTATTCGTCGAGTTCTTCCTCCTCGGTCACGTACAGGAGGCTCTATTTTATCCTCATTCGAAAAATGACCAAATATATGTTTGTAGATGACAGGATAAAACAACCTAATTAAGTTTGACGAATTGTCTGCATGTGGTGGCTCTTCAGCAGGAGAAACGATAGGGAACACATTGCTGGTTTGAAGAATTGTGTAAAAACTTCTAAAAACCTATACTTCCCCTGCACGTAGTTCACAAGCATATCCCCTGATTCTTCTATCCTTTATTCTCTGCGCCAAAGCCTGCTCGGTTTAAATTGTTTCCACTGCTTGACCCAAATTTAAATCTTTTAAAGTAGAAAATTCAACTTTTTGTAGATATTCTATGACACGATCATAAAACACATATGTACATTTCATACAGGTTTTATGAACATTTAAGATTATTAGGTTACTAATGAAGTTCATAAAATTTTGTGGGATTTACCACACCTGACATTCCACTTCTTTTGTGGTACATCTTGTTTGTTTGTGTACAAAAAACCTTTTGGGGTCACAAAGTTAAACCAGTAGGCTTGCATATATTCAAAAATGATTTGAATTTTCGCGCAAATTTCTGGGGTTTCTTCTACAAGCAACACAATTAACCCTCGTTCAATGTACTGAAAACCCGTGCTATTGCATGATACATAAAACGGCCTCATACAGAATTACAGAAGTTTTATAGCAAGTAACCAAAATAAATTATTCAGAACAAAGATGTCCTTCTCGCTGACATTTGCGATGATGTCCGGCCTGACTTTTTTGCTATAACCGAGACGCGCCTCACGTTTGAGCTCGGTGACTCAGTTCTGATGAAGTCTTGTCCTGGTGGTTACACTGCTCTTCAAAGACCATGGACCAGTGCGCAAAAGGTGGCGGTGTTGCTTTCTTGAGCCTTAACTCTCTCATGCGTAGCCGTCTACCTGATTCTGGCTATTCATCTTTCGAGCATCTCGATCTTCTTCTCTCTCTTCGGCCCCGACCTATTCATCTTATCATCATCCATAGACCTCCTAGTAATTCCTCCTCTGCCTTTCTTGACGAGTTTGCGAAGCTGCTCGATGCTGTTGTTCTATCTGCTGCCTCCTTTCTCATTGCCGGTGATTTCAACTACCATGTCGACTGTCTCTCTGACCCATCTGCTAGAAATTTTGTTCATCTTTTTGAGTCTTATGGGCTTCAGCAGTATGTCATCTCTCCAACCCACATGCATGGTCACACACTTGATCTTTTCATCGCCCGGGTTGCTGATAATTTTATCGATGATGTGTCTACTGGCAGCTTTTCCATCGACCACGCGTCAGTTTTTTTCTCTTTTTGCTCTTGTCTACCACCTTGCTCTATTAAGCGTGTGAACTATCGGTCCTAGAAGTCTTTTTCCCTCGACTCATTTCTCTCCGGTTTGTCTGCTCTTGCTCTCATCTTCGAACCTTCCACGTCACTCGACTTTCTTTTAGAGCAATACAATGGTGGCCTTCGCAGCCTCCTCGACTTTCATGCACCCTTAAGGAAGAAGAGTGTCAAACTTCGCTCTAGCGCTCCCTGGATCAACGAAGAAGTGAGAAGACGGAGGAAGGCCCTTAGGAAGGCTGAGAGAATTTGGAGACGGCAAAAGCTCACCATTTATCTCGATATATTTATGGGGTGTCAACGTGCTTTCAATCGGCTTCTGGTGTTGGGCAGTTGCTGACTGCGGGCAAGACAGTCGGACGCCATTTCAGCTGATTGGCGGAATATTGGCGAGCGCCCTCTTCCGACGAAGCATCCAACGTCCTCACTACCTGGGATTTTCAGTGAGTTTTTCTCGACGAAAATCTCCTCTATTCGTTCTGATCTGGACGCCACCTGCGCTATGCAAGGTTTGTCGATCGACGACAGGCCTTCTTTTTTCGTGAGTAATTCTGACTCTCAACCGCTGCGCTCCAGGGCTACCCTGCCTGTTGATGATGTCGTCGCTCTCATCAATGAAGCTCCCACTACGTCCTATAGTCCATTCAAATTCTAGGACTTCTTATCTATTCTTATTATTTTATTTTCTTCTTATCTAAGTATAAACACGAAAACATAATTTGTACCTTGTATACTTCTAAAATTGACAACATTTTGATCAAAGTTAGGTATTACCAAGGCTTATTTGGGTACTAATGTCGGAAAAGGAAAATGAACAACATTTTGATGTCATCAACGGGTTACACGGTGAATTTGTTTAGAAAATTTATTTGTATTGACATTTTTATTATTTGTGTTTCTATGAATGGATTGCAGTCAGGCACATAAAGAATGTAGTGGAAGAAAGATTAGCCCACTAGACTGCTGAAGAACGCGTTGAACGTACTCGCTCCTGCTAACACTCGCATCGTCAACCTCTCCCTCTCCATTCCTTAATTTCCTTCATCTCTGAAAAATGCCATCTTCACTCCACTTCTAAAGAAGCCCTCTCTAGATCGTGAGGTGCTTGGGAACTATCGTCTGGTGTCCAATCTCTTCTTCCTCTCGAAACTAGTCGAGAAAGCTGTCAACTTTCCACTCATGAGACATCTTGATGCCCATGATCTACTGCCCGATCGTCAGTCGGCCAACAGGAAAAACGTTTCGACTGAAACTGCTCTCCTACGGATCTTTGACGACCTTCACCGTGTTGCTGATCGGAAAGAAGCAACTGCGCTTCTCTTTCTTGACCTCAGCGCCGCTTTCGATACTATCGATCATCGACGGCTCCTGGATCGTCTCGCCTCACGCTGCGGGATTTTGGACGATGCTCTGACCTGGTTCGAATCATATCTCTCTGATCGTACCCAGTCTGTCCGCATCCGTTCCTCTGATCCGTGCCTCTGAGGTGGGCGAATAGCCACCTTTGGCTATTCGCTACGGCGTACCTCAAGGATCTGTGGTTGGCTCTACTCTCTTCATCACGTATACGTAATCACTTCCCTCCTCGACCCAGTGTGATAATGTTGATGTTAGCCAGTTCTCCTACGACGCAAGCGCATCCACGCCCCACGTGAGAAAATGGGAATAATTGATGTCAGAGAATCTTCAGCTCGAGGGGAGGTGTTGGAGATAAAGGCAAGCTGAACATCCTAATAATGTAACCAGGTATCACTATACTTAACCTGTTCTACCGATAGTGTAGTCTGCTAGCCAGACTATCTGTTCTTACCTGTCAAGTGTATCTACTTATCTCTGTCCCACTCTCTATACTCGTGTCAGCTAGTAAGGTGCAATAAAAGTATGGTAACTCTAGTATAATTGTGTCTGTCTTCTTTACTTATTCATTACTAAAAACTACTAGCTAATAAGTTAACCTCAACAGGTTATGGGCCCAGAAAAACGTAAAACTAATCTATCATTTCTTTTCATCCAGCCTTTCTCGTTATGGCGAACAATACTGCTAAAGATGTTGGACATATCTCTAAGTTTGATGGATCAAATTTCTCCTCATGGAAATATAAAATATTGTGTATGGATGCTTCTTGAGAAAAACCGATTGATCTCTGTAGTGGATGGGAGTGAAACACAACCCGCAGGTATAATATAGAAAGTTTATACCTAAAAAAAAAAGTTTTTCTTTTATAGTTGAATATGTTGCAAAGAAGAGAGCCAGTTAAGCACTAAAGTTTCTATATACACACTCGTGGATGCCAAGTGTACACAGTGGATTACAGTGGTTGTGGTGAATCCCTTTCGTAAGAACTAAACTAGAGTCTTGAACTTCTATGTATTCCACTTATATCAGTAAGTGAGACGTAACAGACTGTGAGAATGTCACTGAAATTTACTGAGTAGAAAAAAAACAGATTCTTGAATGTGAATGTATGCCACTTATATTACTAAGTGAGATTTAATAGACTATGACAATAGTCGTTATACCACCTAAATTATTGAATGAGGGTAAAAAAAAAAACAAGATTCTGTAATGTGTATAACATATACACATTACAGAATCTTGTTGCCACTTATATTACTAAGTGAGAGTTAAACATTTTGAGAGAGTACCACTTAATGGTTAAGTGAGAGTAAAAACAAGATTCTTTAATGTGTATACGTTTGCCACTTATATTACTGAGTGAGAGTTAAAAGTTTAAGAGAATACCATTTAATGGTTAAGTGAGAGTAAAAACAAGATTCTTAATTTGGCACGTAAACAACTCATGTGTCAAACCACCGAGGAAAAGAAGACCACTTATATAAGTGAGATTTGATTCATTGGTTGTATAAAGCCTTTCCGTTAAGAGAAGTAAAATAATGGAGTAATTGATCAGCGACATGGAAGAGCCTATAAAATGTTGGGAAATATCTCATCTACTATGCTATCATACGATTGTGGTCAGAACATTGAGCTGATATTTTTTTTGAATATTTTTTGTTTAGAATATTGAAGAAGGAGTCGTTCGGAATGCCAATCTAATTGATCAATGGAAACAAAAGGATGTCGAGGCTGGAACATTCATATACTCGACGATGAAACCCGAAAAACAGACTACGCTCCAAGGCTGTGCAACGGCATTTGAAATGTGGAGCAGGATTCTGACGGAATATGCACAAGTCTCAGCTGAAAGCGAACCATTGCTGTGGGGTCAATTCTACAGCTATAAGTTTCAACCAGGTAAAAAACAGTTAGTGTAGAAATCAATTACCTGGTACAAAAGAATTTTGTTGTTATTGTTTTTCAAACCAAACAATCATGAACTTTATTGCTGGTATCGAACAAATCGCTGCACAACTGAGAGATATTGGAGCAGCTGTAGACGAAACGCAAATTATAGCAAAAATCCTGGTGTCACTCCCATCGAGCCTACAATACTTCCTGCCAGCCTGGGATAGCACTTCACAAGAATTGAAAACTCTTTCATTCTTGACTAAACGACTGGTTAAAGAGGAAATCTCACAAGCTAGAAAGCAGGAAAAGAAAGTAGAGCTTACCGATAGTGCCATGAAATCTGATTCAACGGACAGAACACAGAAAGCTGAAGGATCTACACACCATGCATACCCGGCTGGAAGCTATCCGGGTCTCAGAGGTGGCTAACGTGGTAGAGGAGCTTATCGGGGAAGAGGAGGATATCATCAAAGAGGAGGTTATCACCAAAGAGGAGGATATCATCCCTACTTTTATCGCGTGCGGCTGACAACTTCTTGTCTAAGTGCTATGTGTCCGATCTTATCACTGATCACTATGCAGTTCATTGGTATGCCAAAGCTCATCGTCCAATGCGTCCTGTCAAGGCAGTGCAGTTTAGGAAGCTCAAGTCTATTGATTTTGCCTCTTTCTGCAATGATTTATCGAGGTCGTCACATTTCGCCAGCCCGGTGACTGATTGCCAGGAAGCGGTGATAGAATACAATGCCACCTTGTCTAGTGTCCTGGATGATCATGCTCCGCTTATAAGAAGATGCTTTACTGTTCGTCCTGACAACCCATGGGATAGTGAGGAGATCCATTCTTCTAGAAGGTGTGTTCGGAGGTTTGAGAGACGCTGGAAGCGGACTAAGTTGACAATCGACAAGGAGATTATGCTTCGTGGACTTCAAGAGCTGCACAACATGATCAACAAAGCAAAGACAACGTTTCTCGAATCTCAGATACAAGAATCGTCTCGGAAGAAGGTGTCTCTCTTCAGGCTGATTGACTCGCTGCTTCTTCCCAAACCTGTCCTGCGCCTGCCTGCCCATTCCTCTCTCACGGAGCTTGTGGAGCGCTTCAGCGATTTCTTTGTCTCCAAAATTGTAAAAATCCGGGAGGATCTCGATGCTGCAGTTGGTCTATGGGTTCCTGAGGTACGCGTGCCTGTTGTTGCTTTTGTGTCCTTTGCTCCTGTTTCTGCTCATGATGTGGTGTCTCTAATTATGAATTGTCCCACGAAGTCTTCTCCTCTTGATCCACTCCCGACATTTGTCCTTAAAGAATGTTTGTCAACTTTGGCTCCTTGGATTGCTGAATTTGTAAATCTGTCTCTTAACACCGCGACTTTCCCCCATGAAATGAAACTTGCTCATGTCATCCCTCTGTTGAAGAAAAATGGTCTGGATCCTGATGTTCTTTCCAATTATCGGCCTGTGTCCCTACTCTCCTTTCTATCCAAACTTCTTGAACGTGTCGTTGCTAAGCAGTTAGTGAACCATCTGGAATCGCAGTCTCTTTTTGCTGCTGTACAGTCTGCTTATCGTCCTGGCCACTCAACGGAGACCGCTCTGCTTAGAGTTGTGAATGATCTTCTTTCCTCTGCTGACAATGGTGATGCTGTGATTCTGGCTTTACTGGATCAAAGTGCTGCCTTTGACACGGTCGACCATGCTATCCTGCTGGATCGTCTTGAAGCTCGCTTCGGAATCTCTGGCTCGGCTCTCGCGTGGCTGTCCTCGTACTTGAATGGAAGAAGGCAATCAGTCAGTATTGGTGGAATCTCTTCTGTCCCAACTCCTGTCATCTACGGTGTCCCCCCAAGGTTCAGAGCTGGGTCCTATCCTGTACATCTTGTACAATACCCCAAT
Source organism: Daphnia pulex (assembly GCF_021134715.1). Lineage (NCBI taxonomy): Eukaryota > Metazoa > Arthropoda > Branchiopoda > Diplostraca > Daphniidae > Daphnia > Daphnia pulex. The sequence goes on along the minus strand of NC_060024.1, from coordinate 455,823 downwards.
GCATGATATTTCAGTAGCATCGGGAATCATGGATCACTATTTTGCTGATGATGCCCAGGGATACAAGTCTTTTCGGCCATCCCCTTCTGCTGCCGACCAACGTCTAGCTTTCGCAACTCTCTCATCGGCTATTACTGAGCAAAGGAAGTGGTTGTCACTGAATCGTCTCAAACTCAACGAGGACAAGACGGATGCGCTATTAGTCTCTTCTAAAGATGCTGTAAGGAAGAAAAACATCTCATCGATGCCGCTCATGGTAGGTGATTTACCTATTTCTCCTTCGCCAGTTGTGCTGAATCTTGGTGTGCGCCTGGACTCCCATCTTACTATGGAATCGCAGATAACATCGTCTTGCAGGAAGGCTTATTTTCATCTAAGAAGAATTGCCAGAATCCGGAGATTCCTCTCACGCTCTGCGCTATGTCAGCTCGTCCATGCCCTTGTTCTATCTCAACTTGACTATGGAAACTGCTTGCTTGTTGGCCTACCAGCAACAAGTCTGGTCAGACTACAACGTGTGCAGAACTCGGCGGCTAGACTTATCTCTGGTGTTCGTCTTCGTGAATCTATCACCCCGACTCTTCGTTCTTTTCACTGGCTTCCTATTTATCAACGAATTGAGTTTAAGATAGCTGTGCTTGTGTTTCGCTGTCTCATTGGTCTTGCTCCTCTGTATCTTACTGCATTGATTAGTATTCGTGATTCTGGTCGTGAGACACGTTCATCTTCTAAACTCCTTCTTCACTCTCCCCGAACCCGTACGAAAGGCTTTGGTGATCGTGCCTTCTCTGCTGCTGCACCTCGAATATGGAATTCTTTACCCCTTGAGTTGCGCTTGCTAGCCCTTTTTCCCTATTCTTCTCGTTTCTCTCTCACACAATTCCGATGTCATCTAAAAACATTCTTGTTCCGAAATGCTTATGGAAACTAAGTGTCACATGTTTTCTGTTGGGAGCAATAGCGCCTTTGATCAGTCTATGGAAAAGGCGCTATACAATATCAAATTAAATACATTATTATTATTATTATTACTCCCTTGGTAACCGAGAACAGAATTCGACCAGCTTCAGGGGAGGACATGAGCAGCCTCCTACCGAATGTTTCCACTGTGGAGAGACTGGGCATATCAAGAGGAAATGTCGGCTCTGGCTAAAGGTATTAGAGAACCAAAAGAACCGGAACCAAGCTGATAACCAACAATCGTATAGCTACAAATCATGCACCAGCTTCTCAACTCGAAAGTAATAGACTCCCCAATAGTAAATTAACTCACAAGAGAACTACAATGTTTTTTTCTTTTTAAGGGCAACTGACTGGTTTGCTGACAGTGGGGCTACCTAGCATATGACCGATCAAAGGAACCTTCTTATTAACTTTGTACCAGCCGAACCAGGGCAATGGAATGTGTCAGGAATTGGAGATACTACATTGCCCGTGATAGGACAGGGAGATGTACAGTCCCCTCCATAAGTATGGGATCACCCCGCGCCGTTCCATAAGGCGGCGTGTATTTTTCATATGGGTGTTTCGGGTGGCAAAAATCGAAAAAATGACATAAATTCACCAAACTTAGGATTTATGTCATTTTAAGTTTTTTCTATTGTCTGAATTTTTTTCAGATTTTTTCCCCCATTTTTTATGCCTAGAAAAGTGGCGCACAAAGTATCGGATCACTCCGACGGCGGCCGTGTTGTCTTATGGCGCAAATGGGCTTTTCATATTGCTTTTTAAATATTTAATTTTTAAGAAGGAATTTTTATATTCAAACCCTTTTTACATTTCCCTTTTATAAATTAACTGTAAGATTTCCATTATGATCGGAACCATTTCCGAATTTTCCCAGATTTATTAATTTCCCCAGTTGCTAAAATAAGAGACTACAGAAGAGTTCATTTAGGGTTTGCAACCTCTATCGCCTGCCGTAGGCCGGAAAATTAGTGTCGTTTCTATACGCCCCTTAAGTGAAAAAGGAAGCAGAGCGCCAGTGGTGTATAGAAACGACACTAATTTTCCGGCCTACGCCAGCTGATAGAGGTTGTAAACCCTAAATGAACTCTTCTGCAGTCTCTTATTTCAGAAACTCGGGAAACGAATAAATCTGGGAAAATTCGAAAATAATTCATATCATCATGAAAAACTGACAGTAAATTTATGAAAGGGTATAGTATACACGGTTTGAAAATAAAAATTCCTTCTAGAAAATTAATTATATAAAAAGCAATATGAAAAGCCCATTTGCGCCATAAGACAACACGGCCGCCGTCGGAGTGATCCGATACTTTGTGCGCCACTTTTCTAGGCATAAAAAATAGGGGAAAAAATCTGAAAAAAAATTCAGACAATAGAAAAAACGTAAAATGACATAAATCCCAAGTTTGGTGAATTTATGTCATTTTTCCGATTTTTGCCACCCGAAAAACCCATATGAAAAATACACGCCGCCTTATGGAACGGCGCGGGGTGATCCCATACTTATGGAGGGGACTGTACAAATAACGTCGGTCGTGAACGGAAAACACATGGAAGGTACTAAAATTGACAATCTGAAAATTGAACAAGCCACGTTATGACTAAATCGTTTTTTGTGTAGGATTGATGAGATGAGTTCTCTTGGTGAATGGTCTAGAGGCTAACTTATACTCAATTGGAACGGCAACGGCTACTGGAATAGAAGTTCTATTCACCAACGATACTGTCTCCTTCACCAGGAATGGAATAGCCCTAATAGAAGGGAGACGGGCCGGAAAAACGCTGTACCACCTCAATATTCAGGCCAGGAACCACACGCCCAAGATCACAACAGCCCTCAGAGCAACAAAACTCTTACCACTTTCTATCTGGCACAGAAGGTTTGGCCATGTCAACAACAAAACCCTATTGAAGAGGGCATCTTTGGGCTGCACCAATGGACTCGCCCTATTTAATGACGATATCTCCACCTTCTGTGAAGGATGCGTCATGGGAAAAATGCAGCGGCTCCCATTTAAGCATGGACATGAAAAAGCTACAGTGCCAGGCCAACGGATTCACTCGGACATTTGTGGTCCCATCCCAGTAACCACTCCCAGCGGCAATCGCTACTTTGCAACCTTTAAAGATGACTACAGCAACTACTGCACAACTAATCTACTAAAGAAGAAGTTGGAGGTGACTACTGCCCTGCAAAACTTCGTCGCAAAGGTGAAGATGCAAATTCATAAGGACGTTAAATGCATCCGATCAGACAACGGAGGAGAACACCTAAATGGTGAACTGCAAAAATGGTTGAACAATGAAGGAATACGCCATGAAAGAAGCGCGCCTTACACTCCCCAACACAATGGGGTCGCAGAAAGGACAAACCGGTTCCTAATGGAAGCAGCCAGGAGTATGCTGTATGGAAAGAAGGTCCCACTAGAACTACGGGGAGAAGCAGTAATGTGTGCAACACACATCCAAAACAGGGAAATCTCCGGTGCTAACGATGTGACCCCATTTGAACTCTGGACTGGATCCAGACCAGATGTATCTTACCTCAGAGTATTTGGATCGCCTGCTTTTGTCCATATACCGGACGAAACAAGACGTAAGTTAGACCCAAAAGCCGTGGAATGCTTACTAGTGGGATATTGTGAACACTCTAAAGCCTTTCGCATGTGGAACCCAGTCACACGAAAAATTATTATCAGCCGTGATGTTGTCTTCAGAGAAGATGCCACCTACATTATTGGGTCGATAAATCAAACTGATTAGGATTCATTATTCCCCTTGGATGAAGTAAATGTGGTAAATATTTTTTTTGGCCTATTTTATGAACATGGTGACTTCATGCACTTTTATTTTTAGGAACCAGAAAATGCACGAGAAAAATCAAAAGTCGATGATAATGATAAAAAATCAGCGAAGCCACAACCAACTGTGATCGAGAAAATAGTCGAACAACAAACTAAAAATTTGGGAATGGAGGAAACGACGCAAGAACCTGAACAAATTGAAGTAGACGACGATCCAGGACCGAACAAAGAAACTGACGGGCGAGAGGCTAATATTGAAGATCCGTTTTTTGGATTCCATGAAGAAAGGCGGCGATCAACTAGAATAGCCAAGATGAAGGAACTCAAACGGACCCACGAATGCTTGGTTGGCGAAAGTTGGAAGGAGATAACTGCTTCACAAAAAGTCCAAAAAAGCTACCAAGAAGCCATGATATCTGAAGACGCCGAAAGCTGGGAGCCGGCAATTCAAGAAGAATTCTTATCACTGATGGAAAATAAGACGTGGGAATTAACCCCACTGCAAGAAGGACGTGAAACCATCGAGAACAAATGGGTTTTTGATATAAAACCAGGCTACAAAGACACGCCGCCACGCTTTAAAGCTAGATTAGTGGCCAAACGATTTACACAAAAATATGGCGTAGACTATGAAGAGACGTTTGCCCCTGTTCTAAAACACTCCGCCCTTCGAACTGTATTTGGTCTTATAGCCTCCCTGGACCTTGAAACTGTTCTGCTGGATGTCAAGACTGCGTTCCTGTATGGGGAACTAGATGAGGAAATTTACATGTCACAACCGGAAGGATTTGTGGTGCCTGGCCGTGAGATGGAAGTATGCAAACTACTCAAGAGTCTATATGGCCTGAAACAGGCCCCACGGGCCTGGAATAATCGATTAAACGATTTTTTGATCAAGTTTGGCTTATAGTTAGGAGTGATGCAGACCCCTGAATTTACTACCATCATCAAGGGGAAGAGTTCACGATCCTGTGTTTATTGTTGATGATGGCCTAATTTGCAGTAACCAAGCAGGGAGCCTCAGTCGAATCATCAAACACCTGGAAGAGCAATTTCAGATCCGCACCATGGATGCAGAACGGTTTCTTGGAGTCGAAATTAGTCGAAACAGGAAGAAGAAGGAACTCACAGCAGCACAACCGCTGTTCACCCTGGCACTACTGAAGAGATTCAGGATGGAGAACTGCCATCCAAAACCAGTACCCGCAGACCCGCATACGCACCTAAGTACCGAAATGTCACCGAAAAATGAAAAGGAAGAAGGAGACATGGAGAAGATTCCGTATCGGGAAGCTGTCGGGTCCCTCTTATATCTGGCCATGACTACCCGCCCAGATATAGCGTTTGCAGTGGGGCAGGTATCACAGTTTTGCCAGAACCCAGGCAACGGGCATTGGAATGCCGTAAAAAGAATCTTTGCTTATCTTGCGGGAACACCGTACCACGGCCTCCACTTCAAAAGTAGCAACCAACCGGTGATCAAAGGCTACACTGACGCCGACTTCGCAAGAGACCAAGACACCAGGCGGTCGACAACTGGATATATCTATCTCTACCATGGAGAACCTGTGGTGTGGGCCAGCCGAAGACAGAAATGCATCTCGTTATCGACCACAGAAGCGGAATATGTAGCAGGATGTGAGACATCGAAAGAAGCGGTGTGGATTGACTGGCTGTTAAAGGAGATTGGACAAGACCAAACGCTGCCAATACCTCTACTCCGTGATAATCAGAGTGCAATCCGCATAGCCAAAAACCCGGAGTTCCATCAAAGAACAAAGCATATACAAATCAAATACCACTTCATTAGGGAACAACTCAAGAATGGAATAATCAACTTGCAGTACGTTTCAACAGAAGACCAATAACTTGCAGAATTCCTGACAAAACTCTCTCGAGACTAACCGATTCCAGAAACTGCGTGAGAAAATGGGAATAATTGATGTCAGAGAATCTTCAGCTTGAGGGGAGGTGTTGGAGATAAAGGCAAGCTGAACATCCTAATAATGTAACCAGGTATCACTATACTTAACCTGTCCTACCGATAGTGTAGTCTGCTAGCCAGACTATCTGTTCTTACCTGTCAAGTGTATCTACTTATCTCTGTCTCACTCTCTATACTCGTGTCAGCTAGTAAGGTGCAATAAAAGTATGGTAACTCTAGTATAATTGTGTCTGTCTACTTTACTTATTCATTACTAAAAACTACTAGCTAATAAGTTAACCTCAACACTTCCAGCTAGATATCAGCATCTGCAGATCACTTCCATCTTCGCTCTCACTTCTTTTCACCTGGGCCGAGTCTGCTGAGCGTTGTTTCATGCTCAATCGTGTGAAACCGAATGTTGAAAAGAGTGTCTTCATGTATGTTTCTTCTAAATTTCATTTGCATCTTGTTCCTTCTCCCCTATTTTTGTGCGTGCACCAAGTACCTTAGTGTCACAATCGACTCTCAGCTATCCCTATCTTCCCATGTAAGAAAAGTTTGCCGCTGCGCTTACTTTCATCGTTATCGCATCGGTAAAATACGTCGCTACCTCGATGCATCAACTGCAAATTGCCTCGTCCATGCCTTCGTTCTTTCTCGGTTCGACTACTGCAAAAGCACATTTTCCGGTCTACCTTCTGCTCTACTTGATCGTCTGCAGACGGTGCTTAACTCTGCTGCAAGGCTCATCCTTCGCGTTCGTCGTTGAGAGCATGTGACGCGCCACCCCCAATACATCAACTGTCTCCCTATTCGGCGGAGGATTGATTTCAAGCTGGCTCTGCTTGCCTATCACTGCCTGTGTCGGTGCTGTGATCGATGCTGTGCTGTGCTGTGATGTGCTGTGCTGCGCTGTGATCAATGCTTCCCCTACCCTGCTCCACTCTGCTCCGCCCTACCTTTCCTCTCTTCTTCACGTCTATATTCCCCGTTGGAATGTCTGGGCTGCTCTGCGCCCCGCCCTTTCAATTCCCCCTTTTTCGCTATCACCCACGGCGACAGAGCTTTCTCTCGTTTCTGCTCGCTGGTTCGGAATTCTCTTCCACCCAGTGTCACTTCTGCACCCTCAGTTTCCACTTTCCGTTCCCGTCTCAAGAAGCATTTGTTAGATCTGAGCTACCCTAAGTAAAATTTCATTATGTTTATTTGCGTGACAGTAATACTTTTCAGCGTTATTTGATCTAATCTTTGTGATATGTAAAATGCGCTGCATAAATTTTATAAATAAATAAATTAAAAATAAAAACCGCATGAGCCTGATCTGCAGCTAAAAGAGCTAAGGCAATTAATATTTTCATTACTTTTTTGGACATTGGGTCTCTCAGCGTAGCCCTCCTTTGAGCCTTCAGTGGTAATTTTTCTGTAAATCGCATATCTTTAATAAATCAAATTGGAAATTATATAAGTATTATGCAATCGCTAAAAAACGCTTACTTGGCCGAAATGAATACAACAGCCCCGAGAAGTACAGTGGGTACCGAAAGTATCCGTACGGCTGAGAGGATCAGTAGGGAAAACGCGTTTTTCAAAACGCTCCCAAAAATAGAATTCTCGGTGGAATTCAATAAATTTTTTTTCAAAGGTTAACATTAAGGCGGGGTATCATGTGATTTTTTTGGGGAATTTTTCAACAACGCGATAGGTGGTTTTTATCGCGTTGCGTAAGTATCCGTACGGCCGAGAGGCCCAGTAGGAAATGGGCTTACTTTGGAGGCCTGTTATTCAGTAACTACGCAATATTATAGGGTGGGAAATTTCCAAAAAAAAAGAGCTGCATTAGCTCTATCTGTGGTAATAAGATCACATTTTTAAGTTTCATTTATAGTAATGAAATCAAAAATGAAAACACGAATTATAAGTTTTCCGTTTTCTTCCCCTCGATTCCCCATCACCAGTGTTGCCATATCCCAAAATCTCTTTCTTCCCTTGGACGGAAGAGGGAGAAAGAGAAAGGGTAAATATTTTTTGATATGGCAACACTGGTGATGGGGAATCGAATTGCTTGAAAACTGACTCCCAAGGATGCAAGTAGTTGTGATAAAGCAATTCATTCATTATCATTCCAACAGAATACACATCACTTGCATATAACTCTCTTTACCCTAAAACACCTCAGGTGCTTCGAAAGGCTTCACTCTCTTGCCATTATTAATCAATAAAAAGTTTGAAAATATTTATGTAGAATTTTGGGCGTGTGAACCACCAAATAAGTCGGTAAGTTTAAACATATAGTTGTTTTCAACTTCACTTACCTACACATTGGCACTTTTTAGATGAACAATAGTGTTATTGTGTAAATAATTTAGTTCTTCCAGTACTTGGAAAGAGCTTCATGCTTCAAATCTTGTTCCATGACATCTCCTACTGTGCCAATGAGTTGTCTTAATCTGTTACACACAGACATCTGCTATTTTTTTTAATTTTTTTTCGGCAATTTACAACAGCCAACTGTCTTTCTGGAGACGAATTCCCAGATACTTAACTACATTCAAGTGTTGTAACTTCAACAGACTTTCAGCTTCTTGCAACAACAGAGTCTTGCCAGGGTTCATTTCTGCATTTTCAATGGTATAAAATTTCAATGCCACTAGAGAACCTCTGTAAGAACCCATGTATACAGAGGAGCAACCTCCAACGTCTATAGGAATTTCACATTCAACAGTGCAATGTGAAGGTTCCAGAATGTATTCGTGGGATATTTTAGATGGTGCTGCTGGAGACTTGGAGGTAAAATTCTTTAAAAGAAGCTTTCTCCCAGCCATGGCTAATTACACCTTGTTGGAAAAAAAAGTAGAAAACATAAATTAATAACAAGTAAATAAACAATAGGAGAAATGGATGTTAGCAGAAAATCTTTAACAGCACTAAGCTGAGAGAATGCAATGAAGTTTATTGAAATATATCCTATGCAGAGGGGACACGAGAAAGCCCAAAGTTAAAAAACCAATGTCTGCAAATTCAGATAAAATCAAATTAATAAATTTAAAATAAAAATTAGATGCATTGGATCTTACAAGATGTGAAAAATAAAACGGAAGCTTAAGGAATCTAAATAATTTAGAAAAATTGTACACTACAAAAAAAACGATGAGGCAATTAATTGCATGTTTTGTATGTTTGAAGAACCAATTCTCGACAAACTAGGGGGTAAAAATATTTGTTTGTTTGATATGTTTCTGTTATAATAATTTCCTACATGTAGTTAACTGCTTTTTTGTTTCTGTAATATATAGAGGAAGGGTTTAATGGGTCAAAATTTATTCTTCTGGACCTTTTTCCAGAATTTGAGCTTTAAAATTGGTCTAGTGGTTAAGATAACGAAATTTGTTAACTTCAAAACAGCAAAACACAGCTCAATCAAATCACACAAATGACAATGGCAATGAGAAAAACTACTTTAACACAGCTGAATTTGTTGTTATTGTTGAGCAAACTAATGGGATGACTAATGTAACAGAGTTTGTGAAACTTTATCAGCATATCAACTGTAACTATTTTATTTTCTCATTCATCAACATCTTCCACTGATGATGCGGTATTATTGGGATAAAGCTTTCTTGTTTTGTGAGTATAAAGCTTTCAGGAGCAGAATGTCAGATTGGCAGTGAAATATACATTTTGTAAATAGCAACGCCTCCCAGTAGGAAAAAGAATCTACGAGGATGCCATGAAACAAGAGACTCAGTATGTATTCGATAATGAACGCGTTGAAATCGTAAAAAACGCTGTGAAGCACATTACTATGAGAAATAAGTATCCAAAAACAAAAGAAATGTGCCATATTGTTTGCAATTGTAAAATCAGTTGCCTCGTCGAGAAGCCTTATATTATACCTAAAGTGCTATTTGAAAGCGACACAGAAGATTTCTGGAAACCTTCAGCTCTCAACAACAGCAAGTGACAATAAACGGCCCTCTATATTCCGTTATCTGCTCAGTCAGCTACCTTTTTTCTTCAGATATTCCCAGTAATGAAAGCATTTGAAGGAAGTTTTGTAGTTTGCATTCACGATTTCAAAACGCCCCTTGATTCTCTTGGTATAACAAAAATTTCCTAAGCCCTTGGAGGCCCCAGCAAAGTTTTAATTTTTTGTGGCTCAAGAGATATTTTGCTGTTTTTATTATTTTTCTATTTACTAAGACTTCGCTATAATTTTAAATTTACCTTTACAGAATTCTTTTAAGGCATTTTGTTACTGCTGAAAAATCAAAGCCGTCAAAAGAACTCGTCATTGACTTTTGAAAAGGTTAGTGACTTGCTTTTTTTTATTTGCCATAAACATGGAGTATGTAGAAGCCATAGTAAAACAGACCGTCAGTCAGAGCGAGTGAATCGAAATGTGCTGATTCGGATTCATTGACCCAATCAATGCTATTAAACTACTTTTTGGCCAAAACTTTGTACCATCAGGTACTATCATAGTTCACTTTCGGTGTCGAATTATTGAGAAAACTTTACTTTGAAGTTGTCAAATGAATTTTTGATCTTCCTCTGAGAAAACCAAATCCTTGTTGCTTCAAAATAAAGGAAAGAGAGATGACTCAGTTATTTGTAAGGACAAAGATTAACTACCGTTACGACTGAAAAATCATATACATTGCCAAATGCATATCGTGTTTTCTAATAAAACCTTTGAATAGATATTTATTATATTTAATTTATTCCTGAACAATTAATTCAATTAATAAGTTTGATTGAATAAAAATTATCATTTTTACTGTATAAAAACATCTAAGTGCATCCTTAAATGCTTAAATCTGCATTCAAGTATAAACAAAATTTGCGTACGAAAACAGAAAATTTGAACACAAAGTGTCCTTTATTGAGTTTATATTATATGAAGTACATAAATTTAGTACTTAATCGATGTTGCATTTTTGTTAAATTTTTTCTTTAGGCATTTTTATTCGTACTCTTTTATAAGTATAACGCATCAAATTAAAAAAAGGCATTAAATTTCATGGGAGATAAAAGACATTTACAGGTTTTCTCCATACGATTGGTCATTTTATTACGATTCTATGCTTTTTCGGTACGTTCCGCTCTCACTAAAGTGCTTCCCTAATCGCTTGATCACCCATAACCGTTGTTAGGTATATAAAAAAAATGAATGATTAAATCATGTATTTAAAAAAAATAAATTCTCGTTGAAGTGGAAACTACAGTCACTACGATAAACTATATCACACAGAGAATCACAACGTCCTTCTGACATGTTTCCGAATAACATAAAGTCATATCAATCCAAACAACGGGAAAGGATGACTGCGAGAAAAACTTCCCGTTTGTTGTTTCCAGTTGTTGTAACCCGAAGTTGTTTTCCAGATACATTGGCATAGTATTTCAACATTATAAAGAAAAACAGAACCTGACAGAACAGATTTGTAATGTAACACACGCTCAACATAACGATTAAAAAAGCTCTAGTGTAGGCACAGGCCTAACTAAATCAAGCGTGACAAAAATATTTGCTCTGTGAAATCTTTATCCCATTTTAATTTATCATATTTTCACTCTTTTTACTCAGGCGATTTCCAGGATCAGCAGGCAGCTTTCTGGGATTGCAATCAAACATGTGGAAGCGGAGAAGAATCCGTTTGATGTAGTCAGGCTGCGATATGTACAAGGTCCTTGCTTGGCGATCTCTTGTGATGGAGAGACCAAAAAAATGATTAGCTGGGGAACAATGCATGTCAAAATACTTATTCAGATCTTCGATGACGGATTTGACTACATTGCCGTTGTTGCTGCAGACAAGACCATCGTCTACCCAGATGACGACTGCCAGGAATTCTCCTTGAAGATGGCGCAGATAGAGACAGGGATCGGAAATGCTTGGGAGAAGGCCAAATTTCTTAAGGAAAGTGTCGAAGGTCTGGTTCTAAACTCGAGAAGCCTGTTTCAGGCCGTAAAGGCATTTGTGCAGGTGACATACAGAATCCTCCTGTCCAGATAAGATGAAGCCTTCCGGCTGTACTAGGTAGATTTCCTCATCCAGTTGGCCATAGAGGAAGGCAGTCTTCACGTCTAGTTGTGACATCTCCAGATCGTTGGCGGTGACACCAGACAGGATCACTCGAAGGGTGTCGTACTTGACGACGGGTGAGAACGTCTCTTCATAATCAATTCCATGACGTTGGGGAAAACCTTTTGCCACTAGCCTGGCCTTGTAGCGTAGTGGCGATCCTTGAACACCAGGTTTAATCGTGAATACCCAACAGGATCCGATGGGCTTACGACCAGGAGGTAGCTCTGAGATGGACCAAGTTTTGTTAACCATAAGTGAATTATACTCGTCCTCTATCGCGGCTTTCCATAAATGAGCATTGGGGCAAGCCATGGCGTCAGAGTAGCTGGTGGGCACGTAAATATCTTGGCTCTCAGTTGTTGATTGCATAGATTGCCAGTGACGTCTGGGCTCACGAATGCGCAAAGGGTAGGGGGATACCCGCTTTGTGCCTGAAGATATCGATGGGCTGTTGTCAATGATGGCTGGATCTAGATCGTATGACGGAACTAGAGTTGGAGTAGTTGGGGCAACCACCCGTGTTGACACATCTGATGAGGGGGAAGTGTGTGATGTTTCAGGTTGGGCATTTACATCGGATTCCCCTTCAGCCTGAGGCATTACACCTCCTTCTTCGTTGTTGTTAAAGGACTGGATTTCTCTTGATGGTCTAAATAAAACTTCAAAAGGATTAGCTTTTTCATGATTGGTTGGAATATCTGGGACGTCATGGAGCTGTTCATCAAAGATGACGTCTCGGCTTATCTTGATCCTTCTGCTAACTGGATCCCAGAATCTGTACTTATCTGTGGTTTTTTGGCGGGAGAATACCCAACAAAAAAACATTTAAGGCTTTTGGATTCCAACTTCCTTCTCTCAGCTTTCGGAATATGGATGTAGGATATGGTCCCAAAGATCCGCAGGTGCGACACGTTCGGTTTCTCATGATGCCACATTTGAAATGGAGTTATAGGTGAAATGCTGTTGCTGACACGGTTTAACGTGTATACTGCATTGGCTACTGCTTCTCCCAAAGCTCAAGAGGCAGATGTTTTGCATGTAGGAGGCACCGACATGCTTCGACGACAGTCCGATTGGCTCTTTCAGACACACCATTTTGTTCCGGCGTGTGTGGGGCGGAAGACTCAAGACGGATTCCTTTGCTGGAGAGCCAATTCTTGAATATGTGGCTGGTGAACTCTCCTCCATTGTCAGACCTAAGAGTGTGGATCAGGTGGCCAGTTTCGCTGCGGAGCATACCCATGTATTCCTTGAAGGTCTCAGCTACTTCAGATTTTCGCTTCAGAAAGTAGACGCAGCGCCATCCGCTGTAGTCGTCGGTGAAGAGTACGAAGAATCGTGATCCACTTGGTGTTACTACATGCATTGGGCCACATACGTCGGAGTGAATCAGCTGGCCGACTTCATTGGCCCTTGACCGACTGACTGGAAAAGGAGATCGCTGCATCTTTCCGCTCACACATCCGAGGCATGGTTGTGTTGTTGTGGTGTCGTCAGTGGGGAGATTGAGGCCATTTACCACACCATTCCGGAACATCTTGGAGATTGTCTTGTGGCTGGTGTGTGCCAGACGCTGATGCCAGACAGCTATTGATGGGGATGATGGTATCGCCAGACAGGCTGAATCCTTAATTGAGTTGGCAGCAGAAAGTCTTGGGAGAATTGCCAGATGATATAGGCTCTCTCCTATGCGCTCACCAACCATGATGACAGCTTGACCCTTTTCAAAGGTAACTCGTGTTTCTATAAAATGAACTGATAGGCCAACATTAGTTACTGCTGTGATCGATATCAAGTTTGTTCCTAAACCAGGTACGTATAGGACTTTTTCAATCGTGGCCGTCTGCTGCGTTCCATTGACCGTAACAAAGAAGTCGATGTCTCTGTAACGGATCATGTTGCACCAGATTTATATTGATTAATGATGTCATGTTGTTCGTATTTCTGAGCTCTGCAGGTGTTCCAAACGTGCTGATTGAACGTTTGGCGTCTTTTGAGGACTCGTATGGAGGGTCCATGAGTTCATAGTGCGTGACTTTATTATAATTGCATTTCCGTATACGTGTCATTAAATGTAACCTAATCATTTCTAGAACTGCGTAGTTAGACGTCAACTACGTGGCAATAGAAATGTTTGGGTATAAAAGCTGATGTTTTTAAGTTAGTATTGGCATTGCTATTCCGAGACCAGACCTGAGTTAGTTAGAACTGTCAGTTGAGAATAGCTAATATCAATCCAGTGTTCTTCCCTTTTCTCTTCCTATATTTGGTATGTACTCACTTCCTTTTTTAATACACCATTTACATTTTGGGGAAATCGCCTCCGGCTTTTTCGTGTTCGTTATAATTTAGTGTAGGGTTCTTTTCGAGAACCTTTACATAATGGTGGCAGCGATTCTCGAACTCACCCACAATGTTTAATGGTGTACTTGGTATTATTCCTGCATTAGTGAATCATTTTTGTGTGTGTGATTTTGATTGCATTTAAATTTTGCGATTTTTTTTATCGAAGACGTTTTCTCTCACTTTTTGAAAAATAGATTTCCGTTGTTGATACCTTCCGTAGAACTAAAATTTTCGGCGATTGGTAGAACATTCTTTTGATTAATCATGATTTAACTGTTTTCTTATTTTGTTTTGAATCAGTTCTAAGATTATTTTATTTTTTTGATTTGGGTTTGGAAATACTATTTTTTTTAGAATGATTTGTTTTGGATTGATATCGTTGTTAAACTCCTAAGTTAGCAAATATTTCTATTCCTGATGAATTCTATAGTGCAAGTTGTTGATGTTCATCCTTCCCCTAGCACTTCAGTAGACAGTGTTGATATTGAGCATTTTAATTCAATAGTGCATGTTGTTGATGTTCATCCTCCTCCAACCAATTCTTTAGAAACAGTTGATAGTGAGCATTGTAATTCTTTTTCTCGTCCTGACGACGAAAGTTTATTAGTTCCGTGTAACGACGATCTTGCAAGAGAAAAAGTTAGTTCGAAGTTTTCGGATAAGGCACTAAGAACTAGGGAGTATAGCCTAATTTCAAAGTCATTTTCCGGCTACGAAAAATTAGAAAAACTTGATAAGACTCCCCCACACAAATTTTGGGCTCACGGAAGAACTGCTAGATTGGAAGTAAACCAGATTCCTATAACATCTTCCCCGCAAAATTCTCCTTCCCAACATACTACCTCTCTTAATTCCTCTTTTCGGAAGTCGCCAGTAGGCAGTTTTACAAATAGGGTTGCACATTTTCTGAGAAAGAGGACTTCCGATGGCAGTGAAGTTAGTCAATCACATACACCAAATATATCAGAACGTAGTGGTGAACAAGACTGCACAGTTTCTAGTCCTAACCAGTCAGCTCCCATTTCTTGTTTTGGCTCTAAAGAACGTACGGAAGAGGAAGAGGGATTTCCGATCGGGCAATCAGCTAGTTTGGGAACAACTGATTCGGTTGTTGCAGGATCTTCAGGCTTGGGAAACGAATCAAACCCCGATCGAATTGACGGAGTTGACGGCATTGACGCGCGTTCTGGTAGGGCTCAAAGAGAGGAGGAATCTCCAGGAGAGATTATTAGAGCGTGTAGCGATTCTAGCGGGGACCGACTCACAGTTGCGACACTTAGTGGAGACCTTGCTAGAGCAGGCAAGACGAATTCTGACGTTTCTTCTAGGGACGGCTCAGAGTCTTCACGAGCTTCTCGACCTCATGCCAAAAGAAGGAAAGGAATTTTTAGATTTCTCACCAAGAAGAGAACTGCAAGAACTAGACGAGGAAGGGGATTATCACAACCTTGTAAAGGAGGTTTGAAACACCTCTTTCTTCTTAAAAGAAAGTCACTTAAACTTCCAAAACACATTTCTAGAAAATATTCCAACGATTGGGACTTACTTAACGGAAGTCAACAAGATAACTCCAGTTCAGCCTCTCCGTTCAGAGTTAGCCAGATTAAACAGCAGATTAAACCATCTTCCTCCTCTAAGGAACCGGAGTCAAGCTCTGGTACAGTTAGGGAACATTCGCTTGAGGGAGGCAAAGAAGACCTTACGACAAGTTCTCGCGTTAACAACTCGCCCGGCGGAAGAGAACTGCCAGCAGATAGGCAGGAGAATCAGACGAAATCGGGGTCAACAGAGAAGAATCCCAGTAATAGGATTCAGGCTAAGAGTAACGTTCGTTCAACCGGGACAACGGCGTGGAATCTTAGAATAGACCCCGACATAATCGAAATGGCGAGTAGTAACGGTAATGGGTGTACGAGGGGGTCAGAGCTGTCTGACTTTGCGAAAAGCCAACACACAAGGTCAAGTTTACATTCTTTATCTTTTTTTTCGGGTGGGCCTCTACAAAGATTCGATTCATGGGTAGATACATTTGAAAAAATCGTGTGTAATTCTGGATTTTCTGACGAAGAAGTGATCTTAGAATTGTATAAAAAAATGACAGATAGAGCTCAGAAAGTAACCAAATACGTTTTGGAAAGTGGCGCGGACGAATATGCCACAGTTAAAGACAGGCTAATTGACCATTTTCATGGAGATGAAACAGCAGAAAAATATTTAAAAAAATTTAAGAAAGCTAGTAGAAAACCCGGAGAAAAAATTTACGATTTTGCCATCCGCTTGAAAGAGATCTTCAAGTACGCATATCCAGACGCGTACACGCAGGACTCTTTTCAAATAATCTTACAACAAAAATTCATTGACGGTTTAGATGAGAAACTTCAAATGAAAGTAAAGTATAAGGCGTTTAAAACATTCGACGAGTTAGTTTCTGAGGCAAGAAAATATTCGATACGTTTAGAAACGATTGAGGGAAGTAAGGGAATACAGGAATTCGTCAATGTCATAAATAAACCTCCTGATTCGAAACTGCGTGAAAGCCTCGAAATGGTAGAATTAAAACAACTTGTTGAAAAGCAGAATGAGTCCGTGAACGCTCTGGTGGCGGCCTTGAAAGATGGATCAAAACCGGTAGTTGCTACTGGTACGGAGCAGTCAGAAATGTCTTCATATATTCAAGAACTCTCAAAAGCCGTTGATTTTTTATTAAAAAAAAGTAATGAGCAAAACCATCAGTCAAATAAACATGTTTCTTTCCAACTACCTGGGCAGCAGGGAATGAATCAGTTTGGGTCGTCATATAACCTACCCACCAGCTACAATAGCCAGCAAAACAAACCATTCCATTGCAAGTCCAACTGGCAACCTCGACCGCAGTATCAGCAGGCAAATCAACAGTTTAGGCCACCTTCGTATTTACAGAACAACCCCCCGCCTCCCCCGAATCAATCAAACTTTCGCCCTCCCAGATCAGACAATATTTGTGACTTTTGTAAGTTGAAAGGCCACAGCAAGGACGTTTGTTTCAAATATCAACGTATAATGTTAGAAAATGCACAACCTCCGATTTGCTATATGTGTAGGCAAATCGGACACTTGGCCTACCAGTGTCCGAAACGGTCACAAATTGGTAATCCTAATTTACCAGGGCCTCCACCCAATCAGGGAAACAATTAGGTATCAACTGTTTTCACGGGTCAGTTGATAGCCAGAATCTTGAAAAAACCCGACGCATTTCTAGACTAACCACGAAGACAGGCAATTTAACTCCTCGCATTCCTCTTAGTAGTTTTAACATTAGTTTCCAAGCCCTATTTGATACTGGGGCAGCAAGAAGTGTGATAAGCACGAACTTGCTTAAAAAAATTCCACAGAGAAGTCGGGGGACCTGCAGTAAACCCGATTTTGATTTGTACGACGTGCACGATAAGAAATTAGATACTTTAGGATTAGTTACTTTAACAATATATTATGGAGGGACACAGCTTTTGCAAGAATTTGTTGTTACTGATGGGATATCAGAAGACTGTATTTTAGGGTGGGATGCGATTAGAAGCCACGGATTTACGGTGGATGGGGAAAATCAAAGTATATATTTAGCTAGAGAAGCTTCTGGTCAAGTGGCTTCACCAGAGATATCAATTGTGTCCAAACAACGAGTAAAAGTACCACGACAATCGATATTGGTGATTGAAGAGAAAACGAAAGGATCGTTTCCTTATGTTCCATCGACAGCTACTTTTGTTTTTTCTCAAGCAGATAAACTACCCAAAGGGTTAGAAATTTTTGATTTTGTGAACACCGTTTCAAAGGATGGTACTTATAACATGATAATCGTAAATAATTCATTAGAAAGTGTATGTATACCGAGAGCTACTCACCTAGGGAGTATTGAAGTCGTCGGTAGTCAAAATGGGACAGCGGGAATGGAAGGGATGGGGGGAACGGAAGAAACAGGCAGACAAATAGAAACAGGGGGACAAAATGAAACAGTCAGACAAAGAGAAATAAGGGGACAATATGAAACAAGGAGACAATATGAAACTAGGGGACAATATGAAACTAGGGGACACAAAGGGACAGGAGAACAGGGTGGGAAAGGGGGAAGGGAAGGGGAAGTGGGAAATGTTGAAGTTAAAAACAAAGAAGGGAGCTTATTAGAAGACAGTAAAGAAGCTGATTTGTTCGTTTATCCAGTTGTAGAGTCCGAGTACCAACTACCACTTAATAATTTAATTTTTGAATTCAAAACATTATTTGCTAATCGTGCTTCCGAACTAGGGAGTACTAATTTAATTCAGCATACTATAGACACACAGGGTAAGGGCCCTATTAGAATGCGCCCTTACAGAATAAATCCAAAGTATATTGAAATATTACGTAACACATTAGACGATTTAAAAAGAGCAGGTATTATCGAAGAATCAATTTCCGCCTGGTCAGCCCCAGTAGTAATAGTTGTTAAAAAGAACGGGGAGATCAGGGTTTGCATCGATTACCGGAAGTTGAATAGTATTACAAAGAAAGATTCTTTTCCAATGCCTCGTATCGACGAGACACTAGATAAATTAAATGGAAAACAATTCTTTACTACACTGGATTTAGCATCTGGATATTACCAAATCGAGTTAGAAGAATCAGCTAGAGAAAAAACAGCGTTTGTAGTTGAGGATAATCTTTATCAATTCACACGGATGCCCTTTGGATTGTGCAATGGGCCTCCGACGTTCCAAAGACTAATGAATTATGCCCTCAGAGACGTCTTGGGGAAAAAGGCGTTGGTTTATTTGGATGACGTTATCATATATTCAGATACGTTCGAAGATCATTTGAAAGATATTCGCCATGTGTTTGAATTATTAAGAGAAGCGAAGTTGACGTTAAAAATGAAGAAATGCCAATTTATACAAAAATCAGTCAATTACCTGGGTCATTTGATCACACCTGAAGGTATTAAACCAGACCCAGCGAAAGTCGAGAAAATAGTAAATTATAAGACACCTACATCGGCCGATGAGGTTCGATCCTTTCTCGGATTGGTTGGTTACTATCGAAAATTTTCGCCTAATTTTGGCGCAATAGCGAGGCCTTTAACAAGAAAAACACACAAAGATATGCTTAAACAACCATTTATTTGGACAGAGGAGGATCAGAAGGCGTTTGAGACGTTACGCGACCGTCTAATAACGCCTCCTGTTCTTGCTTACCCGAATTTTGATGAAATTTTTTTGTTATTTACGGATGCTTGTGATTACGGTATTGGGGCCGTTCTTTCCCAAATACAAAATGGAGAAGAACACCCGATAGCCTACGCAAGCCGACAGTTACGGAAAGAAGAGATCAAATATCATACGACGGAGAAAGAAGCACTAGCCATAGTTTTTGCCATTAAACACTTTAAACATTATTTATTGGATAAACCTTTTGAGATAATAACGGATCATGCAGCTCTTCAATGGCTGAAAAATCAAAAAGATAGCAATGGTAGACTCGGAAGATGGGCCATAGAACTGGCCGGAGTCCCATACGAAATTCGATACAGACCGGGACGAGTGCACAAAAATGCGGATGCACTGTCCAGACTAAAAGTGGCTAGCTTAACAACAACACAAACGGAAGAAAAAGTAAATATTATTTGTGACAGTCAAAACGAGGACGAATTATGCAAAGAAATAAGGAATTATTTAGATAACGGAATATTAGATAAAAAATTTGAAAACAACAAACCAGATTGGGCCAAAGAGATTGAGTATTTTGAAGTTATCGATGGCGTCCTTTATCGGACAAAAAATTATGACAAAAAAGAGTAAAAGAAATGAGATAAATCACCAACTAGTCCTTCCCCTTTCACTTCGCCTACAGGTAGTGAAAGAGATACATGACGGGCCGATGGGAGGACATTTTGCATTCTTACGTACGTATTTAAGAGTGAAAAATATTGGCCGACTATGAGAAAAGACATAAAAGAATATTGCCAGGCGTGCGTGGAATGTACTTCAAATTCAAAATCAAAACTGAGAGCTTTTCTTCATCCACACGACCTTGCGCAAGCCCCATTTCAAGTAATGGGAATAGATTTTTTGGGTCCGATTACTCCTTCGTCGCCAAATGGGAACAAATTCATACTAGTAATTACCGACTATTTTTCTCGCTGGCCTGAAGCTGTCGCCCTAAAAGATCAAAAGGCGTTAACAACAGCTAAATGCCTATTTGACACCGTCGTGACGCGTCATGGGTTTCCGAGAGCTATTGTGTCAGACCATGGCGCGAATTTCACTTCAAAATTATTCAAATATTTTTCCGACAAACTTAAGATTAAACACAAATTGACCACAGCTTATCATCCGGCAAGCAATGGAGAGACTGAACGTTTTAACAGAACTCTTACAACAATGTTACGAAGAGAATTACAGGATGGCGCTCATGAAGATTGGGAAGAGTTAATCGACCCATTACTATTTGCGTACAGAAATTCCGTTCACTCTTCCACTAAAGAAACACCTCATTTTATACTTCATGGACGGGACGCTAACATTCCCATAAACGAACTTATTAGTGCAGTACCAAAAACGAATATTTCTCCATCAGACTACGTGGGAAATATGATGAATCGATTGCGGTTTTCATTCCAACGAGTGAAAGAAGAGAATGAAAAGGCAAGAGAATTACAAAGAAAACAATACGATAAAAGGGCTAAAGAATTTGAATATAAAGTAGGCGACAAGGTTTTATTAGATGTCGTTGTTGTTAAAGTAGGCAACAGTAAAAAATTTACCTCCAAATATAAAGGTCCCTTTCGTGGGATAAAAGTCTACTCAAACAGAACCTTGGATATTGTGATACCTCTTACAACACGCAACGCGTGCACGTTAATAGAGTCAAACCGCTATTCGAAACAATGCTGTGGAAAGATGAGTCTTGTCCACTTTATGAAGAAGCGACGACAAAAGCGTCCGAAGCGATCGACCAACAAACAGATGAAAGTGAAAGAAACAAGGTAGACGACGAGCGGTGCGAGTCAGAGGATAACGATGCCGATTGGGAAAGCGAGGATTGCGATAGTGAAATAGGAGTTGCCGCGCCCTTGACGCCACCCGTCATATTACCGTCTTCGACGTCATCAACCATTCGGGGTGACGTAGGCAAGGCAAGGGATGAAAGAGAGATTACAAGTCATTTCGGCCTAACCATTTCGGCTAACCATTTCGGCCTACCATTTAGGCCGGCCTAAATGACTTTTTTTTAAAATGGTCATTTCGGCCCCTCCAAAAAAATTATTGACCATTTCGGCCACAATTTTTACCATTTCGGCCAAAATATTTTTTATTTATTTTCTTTTATTTCCTGCAAATGTGACAACGCTGGTAACCATGACAACGGTTCGACACACATTTAAGTTATTCTGCTTTTCATTTCAGTGCGAGTTCTTCTGTGAAATTGTAGAAATGTCTCTTGAGTTTAGAAAATTATGTTGCAAGTGTCAAGAACCAATTGAAATTGGTCGGAAGTGTCAGTGCATTAAATGTGAAAAATGTAGTCACGAAATTCATCTTAAGTGCTATCATGAAGGTAAAAAATTGTTCATCATAATATTTTAAATAATTTAGCTCAATTATAACTTGTGTTATAACCTTATTGGTTTTTTTTAGTTATATCGCCTCAACAATATGTCTTGATGAAAAAGAATGGTATTCCTTTTAACCACACTTGCAGCCACTGCCATGATGTTCCAGCACATGTTGGCCGTGGTCGTGGTCGCGTTGAAGGTAAAAATTATTTGTCTTGCAAAAATTATTCCTCAATTGTAACCTTTGGATTTCTTTTAATTGTTTCCAGATCGTGTTGCTGATATACCCGACGTTGCTGAAGAGATTCCTACTGTAGTCGGCCATGGTCGTGGTCGTCGACGTGCACATGTTGATGCCTTATCAACCGAAAAAGCTGATACAGAGATCCCTACTGTAGTCGGCCGTGGTCGTCGACGTGCACATGTTGATGCCTTATGCACAGCTGATACAGAGATCCCTACTGCTGTTGGACGTGGTCGTGGTCGTGTTGGAGGTAGGAAATATTTCCTCAAAAATTATTCCTCAATTGTAACTTATGTATTTCTTTTAATTGTTTCCAGATCGTGTTGCTGATATACCCAACGTTGCTGAAGAGATTCCTACTGTAGTCGGCCATGGTCGTGGTCGTCGACGTGCACATGTTGATGCCTTATCAACCGAAAAAGCTGATACAGAGATCCCTACTGTAGTCGGCCGTGGTCGTCGAAGTGCACATGTTGATGCCTTATGCACAGCTGATACAGAGATCCCTACTGCTGTTGGACGTGGTCGTCGACGTGCACATGTTGATGCCTTATGCACAGCTGATACAGAGATCCCTACTGCTGTTGGACGTGGTCGTCGACGTGCACATGTTGATGCCTTATGCACAGCTGATACAGAGATCCCTACTGCTGTTGGACGTGGTCGTCGACGTGCACATGTTGATGCCTTATGCACAGCTGATACAGAGATCCCTACTGCTGTTGGACGTGGTCGTGGTCGTCGACGTGCACATGTTGATGCCTTATCAACCGACGTTGCTGAAGAGATCCCTACTGCTGTTGGACGTGGTCGTAGTCGTCGACGTGCACATGTTGATGCCTTATCAACCGACGTTGCTGAAGAGATCCCTACTGCTGTTGGACGTGGTCGTAGTCGTCGACGTGCACATGTTGATGCCTTATCAACCGACGTTGCTGAAGAGATCCCTACTGCTGTTGGACGTGGTCGTGTTGGAGGTAGGAAATATTTCGTCTTGCAATAACCACAATTAAATGATGATTTTTTTTTTAAATTGTTTCCAGGTCGTGTTGATGCTTTAGTCGAAGTTGAAGTCGAATTTGATAAAGAGATCCCTACTGTAGTCGGCCGTGGTCGTGGTCGTTGCCGTGACCGTGTTGATGCTGTTGAAACGCTGGATACTCAATCAAAGCGATTCAGATTGGATTTGCGTTATGCGTTATCTAGTTCTGGAAACGATTCTGGTGTGGTGCCATTGGCTTACAATACAATTTCACCAGTTTTTCAAGAGGTCCAACCAACTGTCAACATCAACATAGTCATAACGCCAGAGTTTTCGGGTCACACTATGGATATGGACAAAACAAGCCCGTTTCTTATTCCAAATCCAGTTGTGGAACCTTCTTTGTTGCTACCTAGCCCGACTCCATTCCCAGATATTCCAAATTGGGAAATAGTAAAAAATGGGTCAACAAAGTAATGAAGTTGCTATAATTGAAATAAAATAATGTTTAATTCAAAATATTTATTATAGGGGAAAAGACTTGCTGGTTGATGGTATCGGGTTTTCTTATACCAAAAAAGGAAATCCAAGACGCGATGGAACAGTTATTTGGCGATGCACGATACGTCCAAAGATTAACCCATGCAAAGGAATGGTATCTTATAATAACAACAGTTACACGCTTTTTGTGTGTCATACTTGTACGGAAAGGAAGGGAATTGCTGTTAAGGCAGCTGTCACGGCTTCAGCCAAAGAAAAAGCATTGAACGCCGTTTACGACTCTGCCATGCAAATTTTGGAGCCAATATTAGTTGACCAGTTAGAGAAAAAAGGTGGTGGAGTGCAGCTTCCCAATCCCAATTTAGTCGTACGATCAATGAATCGAGCGAGACAGTCTGTTCGCCCACCTAACCCAACTGATCTCTTCTTCGATATCCAATACAGCTTTATTCCTGCGGTAACTTTATAGATTTTTTTAATTATTACAAATTTTTCAATTAGTAATACAATGTTTCATCACAGGACTTTCTTCGAGCAGACATTTCAGTCGGTGTTGGAGAAAACCATCATCGTCACTTGATCTTCGCCACAAAAGAACAAATTGATAAACTTAGGACGGCCAAACGCATTTATTTAGATGGTAGGGTTCAATCAGTGTTATATTGGCAAAACGTAAATTATTCTTATATTTCATTAGGCACATTTAAACTTGTGAAAAAGGGCCCATTCAAACAACTTTTTTCCCTTCACGCCTTCATTCGAAAGGATAATTTGATGAAGCAGGTACCTTTAATGTACATCTTGATGTCTCGTCGTACTGCGAAAGACTACAAAAAAGTATTTAAAGAAGTTCGTAAGATAGCGGGCCCAGAGTCAGAAATTAAGGAATTTGTATCAGATTATGAGCGAGCTATTTGGAGGGGGGTTGAGGATGTTTTTCCTAAGGCATCAATGTTTGGGTGCGCTTTTCATTGGACGCAGGCCGTCTTTAGACGATTAAAAAAGATTGGACTAGTAAATTTATACAATCAGAAGGGGGAGGTCTACATTCTTCTTAAAAAACTTCTTTCTCTTCATCTTCTTCCATTTGAAAAGATCCCAAAAATGTTCGCTGATCTAAAATCTCAATCCCTATCACTAGATGTTAATTTAACGCAAGCCAATCTCCTTAAAAAGTTTTTTGATTACGTTGAGAAACAATGGATCACCAATCCCATTTGGCCGACAACAAAGTGGACTTCTTTTAACCAAGTCATCCGCACAAACAACGATGCGGAAGGATGGCATTCTCGTGTCAACAATAGGACTAGACAAATGGGACTTAATTTTTATGAACTCATATCCGTTTTATTTGAAGAAGCTAAAACTATCCCACTTTATGCGAAACTGTTAGGACAGGGGATTGATATGAGGGAACAAAGGCAGGAGACAAGTGATTTTCATAAGGAGCTCTTTAGTATCTGGGGGTCTTATTCCGCAAGGGTGATTAGGACTCCTACGCTTTTAGATAAGTTATTTGAACTCTACACCAATAATAATATTTACATCACAGACGCGGATGTTGATGATGAACGTGATGATGAAGAGTGATATGTTAATGTGATGTTAATCTGTACTTTGGTTGGCCGTAATACATTTTTTTTGGTTGGCCGAAAGGGACATTTTTTTGGCCGAAATGGTCTTTTTTGGCCGAAATGGTATGACGAATTCGGCCTGGTTTGGTCACTTCGGCCTGCATACAGCGGGCCGAAGTGACCAATGACCGAAAGAGAAGGAACAAACAATAGCGAAGGAATTAATAACCAGAAAAGAAATAGACGACAAACCAAACGCTATGGTAATCTGGCGAATGAAAACGAACTGGACGAAGTCGGAATCACGGAATGTAAAAATCGTGTACGGCGACGTTTTAAGAATAAGTTTAAAAAAGTTAAACCAAAAAAAAAAATTAGAAAAAAAAAGATTAGAAGGAGTTTCGGAGTGAGGAGTGGAATTAAATGGCACATGAATTGCCTAGGTAAAGAAGAAAAGAAGGATATTTCTATGTTGTTTATTATTAGGTGAAGTGTGTAGGGAAGAAGGTGTCAAATGGAGCGAAATTATTCTTTTGTTTTTCCGGTAGTTATAGTGTCATGTTATGTTAGTTACTTCTCAATTTTCTTCTTCCTACAATTGATTTTGCCGTCCTTTTAGAATTTCATGTTACTATTTTTTCCAGTCCTTTCAATTGCAAGTTATTTTATTATTTCTTTACCTTACTTTTCTCTCTATTTTTCGTTCTTTCAATTTTTAAGTTCTCTTTCTTTTTCACTGTTGTTCGTTATTTCAAGTTACTTTTCTCTAGAATTTTTCTCTCTTTCTCTCAGTTTTATTTTACATTCTTTTCTATTCTAGTTTAATTTTGTTGTTTGGTCCCTTTTCCTGTCCCCACATAAAAACTGAACCACGTTTTTTTTGTTTTTTTTTACTATGTATTTTTGTTTTATTCTTTCCTTTTCATTTTTCCGCACTTCAATTCAAAGTTATTTTCACCATTCCATTCTGATTTTATTCTCTTTCATTTCAAACTTCAATTTAAAGTTATTTTTAGCATGTAGTCTGATTTAATTCTTTCACTTCAAATTCTAAAGTTATTTTCCGTTTCTTTATTTCTCCCTTTTCATTCTGTCACTCGGTTTACACCGAAAGTCGTGCGGAAACAAAGTTCCCTGGATTCTTGTGTGCGCGCTGGAAACAGCAGAAACACATTACGACGAGTTTTTTTGGCCAGAAAGTGATCGTTACCGACAAGGTGGCGTTGGATACGTCGCCAATGGAATGCTGGACTATGTACGAAAGT
This sequence comes from Daphnia pulex, assembly GCF_021134715.1. Lineage (NCBI taxonomy): Eukaryota > Metazoa > Arthropoda > Branchiopoda > Diplostraca > Daphniidae > Daphnia > Daphnia pulex. The sequence continues at coordinate 429,559 of NC_060024.1, read as the reverse complement.
CGTCGATGCAATGAGCAGCCGATGGAAATAACCGAAAATAAATTTGTGTTCGATCAAGAACTAGCTGAAAATGGTTGGTGGCTGAGCACTGTGGTGCTAGAAACTATTAACTGCGTAGTGGAAAAAATTCAGCTGTTTCAGGAAATAGAAGGGGACACCTTTCCTACCCCTGTTGGAATGGCTTCTGCAGCGGCTGGAAGTTTATCCCACAACCACATCACCTTGGTTTGGGATAAATCATTTACGCAGAGGACAACTCCTAAATTTACGCTTGTTAGAATCTGGGGTTGGATCTATATCTTCGCTCGGTTCATCAGGGAAATTACGCCTTCATGACGAAGGAAAAGAGTTAGAATTTCATCTGGTGAAAAAACAACGATGCCCTCCTCCTAAAATCGAGTGCGATAAAAAAGTGGACTCATATGACGTGATCGGTCAGCCTAAGTTGTTCGTGATGGTGAAAACGACTAGTGAAAAAAATTCTTCTAGCACTTTCTTTAAATCTCCCCAACTGTTTAAACCAGTTGGAAATGTCGACGTTATCGCAAATATGCAGTTTATTAAAGATCAGCTCATTGACTATTCAAATGATCTAGTGCGAGTGATTGAAACTTTGCAGTGCGATTCGCGAAAAGCGATGCACGAAAGGGTCATTTCGACCGCACAGTACAACGGGTGGCTGGCCGCGTCAATGGTTCGCCTACCCAAATGTACAAAACTGACGGCATATGGAAAAACTGCTTTAGCCATTTCGTGCAAAGCAAATGAAGTAGATTTCAGTGTTGAACTATCGGCTTGCAGGCCACAACCAAAATATAAAAACTTTACCATCAATCGCGATGGATGGGAGCTAGTGACCTTCGCCCCATGCTATTGGACAACGGGATTTGTCAACTTCAATGACAAGCCCTATGGGTACCGTAACAACACATGGTACCCAATAGAAGCGAAAATTGAAGTGCCCCAACAGACCCTGGCGTACTCTTTCCGTTATGATGAAGTGCGGTATTTTGATTACCTTCATCAAACAAACCCCGCCTATAACAAGATGGTCTTGGACAGCATGAATGTGTTGGCGAGATCGTCGCAACAATAAATGACCACTCCTCCGGGAATTTCAGCTCGTCCCATGTGCCACGGAAAAATAACGTCTTGATAGCGGCGCCGGACATCTCGGATTATCCGAAGTGGATTCAAAATTTCAAGTTCTATTTTTTCCTTGTTATTATAACTGTTGCAGTTTTGATATTTCTACGTGTTTGTATTGCTTGTGGGTGCTGTAGTTTGTTTAAGTTGAATCGCCGTTCTTCGAAATCTCGTTCACACGCGCAACCTGCTTCCGAAATGGAATTACGGGGCGTAATTCAACGGGGCCGGGAGTGATGTAACGGATCATGTTGCACCAGATTTATATTGATTAATGATGTCATGTTGTTCGTATTTCTGAGCTCTGCAGGTGTTCCAAACGTGCTGATTGAACGTTTGGCGTCTTTTGAGGACTCGTATGGAGGGTCCATGAGTTCATAGTGCGTGACTTTATTATAATTGCATTTCCGTATACGTGTCATTAAATGTAACCTAATCATTTCTAGAACTGCGTAGTTAGACGTCAACTACGTGGCAATAGAAATGTTTGGGTATAAAAGCTGATGTTTTTAAGTTAGTATTGGCTTTGCTATTCCGAGACCAGACCTGAGTTAGTTAGAATTGTCAGTTGAGAATAGCTAATATCAATCCAGTGTTCTTCCCTTTTCTCTTCCTATATTTGGTATGTACTCACTTCCTTTTTTAATACACCATTTACATTTTGGGGAAATCGCCTCCGGCTTTTTCGTGTTCGTTATAATTTAGTTTAGGGTTCTTTTCGAGAACCTTTACATCTCCATAGCCGCATACGTGAAGATTGAATGAGCCAATCCCCTTTACACTTTAGCTGCCGGGTGACATTGCAGTGAATGTGGTAAAGAAAGCTCGCTGGTCGGTCATGTGTTGCGTCGCACCAGAGTCGGCGAACCAATCATCTAAGCAACCACTGATGAAACACGTAGACGACAGATAGGCATTATCTGTGTTAGATGCTTTCGTCTTCTCTTTCGTTTCGGGGGAGATAGTTGCCATTGCTGCAGTAAAGTCTTCTTTTTCTTTGTTTCTTGCATCCGCTTCGTCTCGTTGTTTCTTACAACAAACCTCGATGGTGTGTCCCGGGGTGTTGTTGCATCGATGATAGGTGCAGACCTTTGCAGTGTACGGTTGATGTCTATTGTTGAATCGGCCACCTCTTTTGAAACCTCGACCACGAAACGTGGGTGTAGAGTTGGAGTTGTTTGGGCGACTGTGAGATGGGAAGTTATGAGCAAAGAAAGCTGTATCGTTCGCGTCAGGTTGACCTTTACTTAACGCTTCGCCATCGTTTCCTCTTTAAGAAGACGAGATGTCAGGAGTGCAATCGTCTTCTCTGCTGCAGGAACACTATCCCAGGCCTCGAGCTTCGATAACTTGGTGGCAGCGTGCAGATTATTTTCGTCATGATTTGAATTTCAGAAACGGGGGCTTCAACGTCTTGTAGCTGGGAAGCCATGGTCTCGATCTCAGTAATATGTGTCATGATATCATGATCAGGCTGGAATTGGTATTCAAAGAACTTCTGCTGCAACACATGTTGATTCTCAACTGCATTTCTGAGGTGTTGTGCCGAAATGCGCATCCACATCTCGTGGGCAGTGTTGCAGTTGGCCAATGCTCGTTGTTGTTGAGTCTCAATTGTAGCAACTAGATAGTTTCTGGCCAGGACGTCTCTTTCAGTCTTTCTTGCCAACGAGTTCTTGCTTCAGTATTTGTGACTACGCCATCTTCATTGAGAGTCTGTGAAACGATATAAATAATTAACATCTGTGAGAGTGTACAAAGATAAACATTTTGTACAACTTCCCTCAGCAGGAAATCTTTCTTGTCCATTTACAATCTTAACCAACTGGTGTTGTTCGAATAACAACCAGCAGCCAAACTTCCATAAAGAAAAGTTTTGTTCGTTAAATTTTGCTCTGTGGCTTACTTCTCTCAGTGTCGACATCTTGTGAAATTTCAGAGGTTAGAACGTTCTGGGCCCATAACCTGTTGAGAATATACAAGGTTATTCGAGTCACATGAGGCATCCGTATTAACTAATACAGGGTACAAAGTTCCAATGTGTGGAACATACAAAAGAGACACATCATAACATTGAGAAAACTCACCAGAATCGAATAAGCACAATACGGGTGTGTGCAGTTTCCAAATAGTTTATTTGGAACAAAAAGGAAAAACGAGAGTTTTGAAAGACAAGCGACTATGGCGTCGTTACCAGTTGACAGGCAGAGAGAGAGAGAGAGGCTAAACAGCACCCACAAGTAAGGAACCTTTACTAGATTGTAGGCCGGTGGGCATTCACAGATCCATCTAGCGGTGTGAGTTTGCGCTTCAAAAACAACATGTGGTGTTTATGCAATCGCTTTCGCCACTGCTCTTATGTTTGGCACTGACCCATCTAAAATTACTTTTGACTCTAAGTTAAGTAAAATTACTTTGCCTGTTAGTGTTAGATGTCGAATCCTCTTCTTAAAGAACAAGTTAAGGAATCCCATTAAATATGTTCCTATTTATCTTCTTAATGTTCTGTGTATTAAGGGCGGCTTAAATCGTTTTAGCCATGTTTTTAAACTATGAATCTCTAATCTCTAATTTAAACCTGGAAGTCTAGTAACTAACTTTAACATTTTTTTTTTCTTTTGTGGGATTCGAAACTGTGTACATGAGTGGCATAGGTTAGAACATTAACCATAATGCTGAAATCCTTTTACTATAGAGTTCAAACAAATGTTGTAGAATTTCCGTGAACTAGTTGAACTAATAGTGTTTCTGATACTCATATCCACCATATCCCATTTTGATATATCTCCATATTCTATCGTGGTAAACGCTATCGAATCTGACTCGAAGGTTACGAAGTTCAAATCCAGCAAGTGAGAAAATCATGCACAGCTCTGTAGTTTTATGGATAACCAAAGCTCGATTCCAGTAACTGCAGATATCTTGTATACCATTTTAATTTCAGATACGCTTTAATTGGTGTTAAATTGATTGAAGAAGAACAAGTAAGTGTACAACTGAAAGCCTTCTAGTGGAAAAAAGAACAAAAAGAGTTAAAGTAGAAAGAAGTTCAAAGAAGAATAAAACTCCGAAGATATCTGTTGTAAGAAACATTTTTAAAATTCCTTAACATCTTTGCCGAAAAGATGATTTACCACTTACCATTTGATAACCTTTCCTCTTCTAGTAGTTCAAGATAACCACTCTGTATACAATCATCCTTCGGATAAGCTCTATTCTTTATACACTACAATTCAGACCACTATCACTATAAGGAAAGGCTTTTGCTTTATTCTTAACATTCTGAACTTCTCATTGGAGGAGCACTCAACAGTACAGTTTTTTAATGTATAACTTTATGAAATACGTAAAACTATTTACAGGACTCATTAGTTATGTAATACTCTAGTTGGTTCTGAGCACGATGTCAAGAAACTTCAGGAAACCTTTACACGTTTGGGTACCTCCATAAGAACTAAAAAAGATACTACGTTTGACAAAGTGATCGCAGAGAAAAAAGATCTCTTGCAGATTGTACAGAGAAATCTATTTCGCTAGACCCTAAGGGTGTAGACACAATATATTCAGCTCTTTAAAGATAAAACAAAAAAAATTCTCTCTTCTTATGACCTGGGCATGCCCCCTCATACTCAGACTTATTTCAGCTCTCGTAGTGAAAGGATGTCGACACCTGGGAATTGAAATGGCAGGCATCAGGAAAGTTTGATTGACCCACGTGCCTTGAATTACGTAGATAGAGAACGGGATAGAGACCGACAGCAACGTTTTCATTGGCGTGAGCAACCGCGTGTTCATTTCGAGACAGGGCAGTTTATGGAAAGATCAAGATCTCCTCTTCGTTACCTGCCACGTGATTTCTCCCACCCAAGTGCGCCCTTTCACCAACGTTTTGCACAACCAGAGTACGGTAGGCCAGACTATGTGCGATACGAAGAAGAGGGTTATCGGCACAAGCGGGAGAGAGATTTTCGATATTCAAGCGAGGACTACGATTCCCGTCGGAACTATTTTGAGGCGGAGCCGCAGTATCAGGACGATTATGGACGAGACGATGAAGGGCCTGTCAACTACATCCAACCAGATTTGTTTGATTTCGAGCAGGGAGAAGAAGAAGAAGAAGAGGTGTATGTTGACGACAAAGAATGGAGCCGACAGCGGCAGTCAAAGCGTCCGTGGCTACCGAGCAATCGAGGACAAGACGAAAAGCGGAGCGAGAAGCAATCGGAACCGAAGGCAGGAACTTCAACAGAGCAGGATGGTGCAGCTAAAGTTCCCCCGCCGTTAGTAGAGTCAAGTCTTTCGAAGCCAGAAAAGTCGCGAGCCCCACCCCCGGAAGAGGGCAATGATAGTCAAGAACCGTTAATTGTGCCGTGGGAGTTCAGCGAGTTAATTGCCGGTTGATGACGAAAGGTGTCACGACCGAACAGTCAAAAGCTATTTCAAAAAGATAGCCCCTGGAATTTAGCGACGAGTCATTTTCCTATAGGCCGCCCAAAATCGATGGTTTCATGCAAAGTAGGGCAAAAGACAAAGACAGGCTGAAGGCGGTTAATGCGTCGGAAGAGTCGTTGATCACGACTCAATTGAAGATCATGGACATGGCGCCTCCGCTGATCGATTTGTACACACGAGTCTTATCCTTAGGCGAAGGTGAAAAGAAGTCTATTGCGACGGAGAGTTTACTGGCCGTTTTGCAGCAGTGGGCACGAGCCTATCACCACATCACTAAGCAAAGAAGACGGGTGGTGGTGTATTTGATAGAACCCAGCTTTGACTTTCTTTCGGCCGATCCGGAGGCCTTTGCAGCGGGTAGGGACAGGCCATGCGATAAATTTTTGGGTGAACCAATATTTCAAAACGATGAATTGACCTATAGAACCCTAACACTTTTTGGAAATTAAAAATCAGAAAGATGAAGACTACTTCCTTATCTTTCCGATAAAAAAAATTAACTTCGTACGACCAACCTAAGTATTTAAAAAAAATTCCGCGCGAGACACCGTAAGGCCTATCTCGCGTGGGTTAAAACGCCTATTCTGGACCGGGGTGAACCAGTACCTGGCGTGGGTACTGTAGTTATATGGCGATGATTTTGCAATAAATGCACTTGAGTTTTTGAATATATAACCCACCATATCAATTGCGAAAATCAATATCAGTTTTGAAAACAATGTATATGTATTGAAGAATATAAATTTGATACGTAGTAATTATACAGGTACACTTGAGTTTATGAATACCCATAATGACGAAACAAATTCTACTGAATTAAAGGTTTCCTTTATTTCTTTATATTTATCTATTTACAGAGCTATCTACTGACGACGCTGTCGCCTCATTAACTGAGATACAGGATTGCAGGTGGAATATACAGCGATGCCAATGTTACCAAATACGAATATGAAAACATTACATTTAATATATCCTCATTTGGAAACGTTGCCTATATTGAACAGGATTAAACATGGACCAATACTCGGGAGTCAGGAGGGGACTCTTCGATAACTCTACGACGTTTTCTAGGGAAGTGTTCTTTATTCTGGACACTTTTGTGGCTATGGCATATTTATGTGTAATCAGATAGGCGAAACGTCTTCCTAAATTGGGAAAACCGTATAAAGTCTAGACAGCTTGTAAAAATTCTGGAAAACCAACAGCACCATCTATGAGTAAGAAATAAAAAATACGTCTTATTTGAATGATTCGACTGTGATAACATACACCTAACATGGCTCCATTATAATTACAACCTTTTAATCTTGCACAATAATTTTTAACACTGAGTCCACCACTCAAATAACGAGGCCAAAATTAAGGGTTTGGGGGTTTACAGTTTTTGGGAAACGGTGACCAAGATATCGCAGCCAGTCCCCGTTTACACTATTTTGTGCGGAATTTTACGGAAAACTCAATGGTGAAATTCGCAATGTTCTAGCTAGCATAGTTTTTAAGTAATTTTTTAAAAACTAAGGGACCCCCCAGAAATTTTAGCGTTTTTTTAAATTTTCGACATCAGTTTTCGGGCAAAATAGACCTTAAAAAAAAACTAATTTTTCAGAACCCTGATTGTGATGAATGTTTCATTTTATTTATTATCGCTAACTTTGTCGATGCAAGCGGCTGCGTAGCCCGTGCTGCAGAGGCAACGTTGCCAAGTGAGAATGTTTTTTTTCTTTCCTATGGTTACTAAGGCTAGGCGATAAGCATCACCTCGTGGATCAAAAAGGGGTACGTGACGTCTAAATTTGGCGAAGGATTTATTGTTACGTTCTGGCGCGCCAGTATATTTCATTTGACGGTGCGTGCTAGTGCGCCAGCTGAGACCAGGTTGGAAGGATCAATATTAGTTTACATAACGAGATTTTGTAATTATAACTATAGTGGGCTCTCAGCTCTTTCTTTTATAGTGTTCAAAAAGAAAATGCTATAAAAATACATTAAGCAAGCTACTTAAAAAAAATGTATTTTAATTCCCAACACTCCTTTTAAAAATCGGGATTGTTAGCGCGTTCTTCTTCGATAGCAATTCATCTTGCTGGGATGTTATTTGCGTTACTGAAAAATTTTCTGCCGCCCCGTTCGTACACAATCCCTTTGCATTGCAGGCAAACTGTGCAGTTCATAGTCTCCCTCTGAAAGCAGTTCTTACATGTCCTTTTTCTAACGAAAAAAGTGTTTACATTTTCTTTAATTACAACTAAGAACATCCCAGGTTCAGCTGAAATGTGTTTTTTTTTTACATAAGGCCAGAGCAGGGGTCGCCGGAGCGGGGCCTTGCTTAAACCTCTTCTCTTTTTAATGTAGGGCGCCGCGACGGGGGCTACAGCATGTTTTTCTTCGAATCAACAACAACTCTTATAATACTTTTTTACTATTTTTTACACATTTGTATTATACTTACGCTTCTTTAAGTTGAGCAAACTCCTCCAAAACCGATTAGAGATGATGATATTGGTCATTTATAAACATCGGCAGCAGACTCGAGTTGATTACGAAGAACTTCGTTTTCAGTCAGCTGATTTAGGGCCCATAGGATAATCATCACTACAATTTATTGGTCCTGATTGAGAATTACTTTTTTTATTGTCTTGGCACTCTATGCAACCTGCAGTGTTCTCAATGTTTCTTCAGAATTACAGTCAGCTGGACACCAACAAATTCTTCAATCTTAACGGTGAAACCGAAAACAGCTGCTGCAATTCATTTGAATTTTGCTTACTCATTGCCATAAAGTCTTCATTTTTTCGTCCACCAATTAGAAAATATTTTAGTTAATTCAATTAATCTGTGTTTGAAAAGTTTCTTTAAATATCATCCGGTAGACAAAGATAAATCCATGGTGTTTATTCGGAACATTCATCACCTTTTCACTCTGATAACAAACTAGATTAAGAAGTGATAATTATTAATACTCTGGAGGGAATCGTTTAAATCTTTAAAATAATTTTTTCCCTTCTTTAATGCTTTCTCAATTTCCTTTTTTTCGGTCTTCAACTTCTTCACCTCTTCTTTTAGCATCATAATTTCCATTTCCATTTATATTCATCGCAATTTTCTTCCACTAAATTTTAGTATTCTGAAATCTGGTTATTAAATAACTTCTTTTTAAATGAGACAAATTGAATAACTACCGTCTAAAGCCATTCGCTTTGTAACGCTTGTGGCATAATTCTTCCATGAAGTTTCACATGTTTCTAAATATGCAGCAGTAAAATATGTGAGACCTAATAAACGATAAATTTTGAAAGGAAACTTACGATGATGATGTTCTCTGAATTATCTCTTTTGAAAACTCCATCCGTTTTTTAAGACACAGAAAAGAGGGAAAAGCTGATTATACTATTGAATTGTGTATTTGACGCTATGAATGGTAGATTTAAAAAAATGCTATTAACAAAGAAGCAACAGACCCCAGATACCAATGGAGTCGTTGTGAAAAGGCAGGTTTTTTTTCTAGTTATAACTTTTACTTTATTTATTTCCTTAGAAATTGAAAGAGTTTGACGTGTTCCAAGAGACTCTGCATTTTGATGGACAACAAACAGTTTAGCAGCGCCAGAAAGTCAAACCATTTGCATCGTTAACTACTTTGAAGGCACTCAGAGTTACAATTAAAACAGTTTGTGACATTGTTGACAGCATGTTGGCTGCTGAACGACAATATTTTTCTATTAGAGGGCTCAACCAAGACTGCTTGGAGGTATGTGGTTTACTATTAACGGTATAAATGTTTAACAACATTTCACCACTCAAGTGATGAAGAGAAGATTGAATACCTATCGTCGTATGCCAAGTGGCTACGAATTACTTGCAAGGACAAAAAAGATAAGAATAAGAACACAAGAAATCTTCTAAAAGACGTCCTGCTAGACGGTATAATGAAATGAAATTGAAAAATAATTAGGAATTCCTTTGGATGAAAGAGTAAACATCAATCCAAATATCGTCTACTATATTGGTGGTTATACAGTACCCACACCAGGTATTGGATCACCCCAGTCCAAAGTAGTGTTTTAACCCCCGCGAGATAAGCCTAACGGTGTCTCGCACAGGAATTTTTAGTAGACTTAAATTGGAGCTGCTAGTTTCATTTTTTTCTCGGAACGACAAATAAATAATCCATGTATCCATGATTTTTTATTTAAAAAAGGTGAAAGGGATCTATATTTTATTGTATCGTTTTTAAATATTAGATCATCCCAAATATATGTCGCATGGCCTTTCCCTACCCACGGCATGGTCTAAGGATATGTGATGACAAAACGGGAGGAAATCCCTTATTTTAGAATCCTCTCCCCTTTATCCCAAAATTCTAAAATTCACTATTTTCAAATATTTATTGTGGAAAATCTTGTGCCTTCCGTGATATGGCCGTCTTTGCGATGGGTTGGTTTCACGTGGAATTTCCCTTTAAGCATCGAATTCTTACTCTATAATAATGTTAAACAATCAAATAAAAAAAGCATGAAATGTTATGATTTACAAAAAAAGCCTTTACAGATTTTCTCAATCCGATTGATCATTTTTTTAAATTCTGTGTTTTTTTTTACGTTCCACGTTTACTTAGTTGCGTTCTGTATCGCCTCACAACCGTTGTCAGATATAAGAAATAAGAATGATTAAATCATGTATTTAAAAAAAAAAATTCCCTTGATTTAGTATCCTTCAGAAGTGGTGACAAGTACAAGTACTACGAGAAACTCTACTGCATGGAGCAAAACAATGGCCTTCTGCTGTGCTTCCTACTAACAGTAAGCCATATATCAATCCAAAAAACTGGCAAACGATGAATGCGAGTAAAGTTTTCCAGATACATTGGCATGGTATTTCAATATTATAGAGAAAAAACAGAAACTGCTACGGATTTCAAATGTAACAGTCATTTAAATTTAAGTTAATAATTTTTTTAAAAATGATTCTTCAGTTACATTCTGAATAAGAGGTTTTCAAACAAGGGAATTAACCCTGAAAAAAAGAAAATAAAGCTACACAAATGTTTATATGTACTTATTGTCGTACTGAAAACCTGAAAAATGAACTGCCGGATACCACGTCATGTCAGTACTTCGATAGCTTTGAGGCTAGTTATCCACAGTTCCATTAGTTTGATTGATGCACTTTTTGAAAAGGGATTCAAAGTTTTCTTACAAGACGGATCAATCAAGATCCAATCGAGGTAGCTTGAAATCTTCTTTTTATTTCAACATTCCATATCGGCTATTCGAGTTGAAATGTCTGGCAATGATTTTCTTGCCAAGGTTTGCACGAATACATAACTCCGATTCAGTCCTTAAATTGTATCATTTCATATTGTGTGCTGCTATTTTTGGGGGAAATGTTGATTGGGACTCGTGCTCTTCTACGCACGTGACTTAAGACAAGTTTGTATTTAATTGATACAGTTTTCCGGTTCCCGATTTTAGATCACTTTACGCTACAGTGTTATGTATTTCGTAATAGATCATGTAGTGGCATACATTTTATGAGAAATGTGTTCTGATTTTGTGTGTAATTCTTTTTACTATTGTAGAGATTCGTGTGGAGGATCTTGTCGAAGATTGGGAAAGTATATTCTGTCAGAGTGCAGAGAAATTCAAGAAAAAAAATTGTCGTCGCTTATGTTGGGAATATAATCGCCCAGATGCCGACGACTACTTGATCCGGCCGCCGCATTACTAATCCAACGCATTTGCGCGACTATTGCTTATGGGGACCCCGATAGGTTGCCTCAATTGTTGCATTGTACCCCCCTTTGATTGTTACACCCCCCGTAATTGCTGTAATTCTCATGAGCAGAATAAAAGTTAAGGACGGACACAGCTTCTTTGTGTCAACTTTAATATCTACATTAAATGTAAGTATGGTCTGACACGCCAAAAAACGTCTATACATTTAACATGGTCCTTTGAAGCCTTATTTATTAAGTGTTCAAACCAGTGGTACTCTGCGTCCATACCCCCACCCCACTCCAACCACACTCTTAAATTAGCATTAGTAAAGTGTTTGGGGCCATCAATAAGTGAAGGCCCTTCAAATAATTCTTTTTTCAGTTTTGTTATCTTTTTTGGGGGCAATTAGAAAGACCTAACAAGGGTCCACGCGTAAATTTTATTGTTTCTTGCAAAAAAGGGGGAAATCTCTGCCCGAATTATTTTTCTTTCTTCTTCATCGGGTTAGCCTGAGGGGGAGGCCATTGAGCACGTTGAGCTTACGTATAGGCCCACAGCCTCAGCGACGCAAGACAAAGTCTAAGTCGCCACCTCTATCATTCCTCCTCCAACTTGAGTAAAAATTCTGTCAGGGAAAGTTTAAAGCCCCGTTAACCAGGAGCAAGGCAAAAAACAAAAAAAAACAAACAATAGCCTCTCCTTTCTTGTATGCCACCTCTCCTTGTCTCTCTCTCGCACCTTTATCATTTGAATTGGCACTAATATTATCTCTCGGTCTTTCAACAACCAATAGAGGAGCCGAAAGGACTCCAAGCCCAATTTCAAAATAGGAAACAGAAGTCAAAATATCAAGAGGGCGCAGTTGCGCCAAGAAGGGTTCGTGCCCGCCTGGGTGGAACCACCACCTCATCCCCCACCGCGGGAGCCAATCCCGGATGACCAGTTGCCCCTCATCTCCAAGGGATCTTTCCTATAGCCCGCAGATTCCTCATAGCTGAGCAACTGGCAGAAGCTCTCCACCCGCGGTATTAAGGGACATCCGTTATAGGCTAGCTGACGCCTTTCATCCAGTTCCAGAGCAAATTCCTGCCCCATTGCCGGGCGTAATAGTAGATCCGCAACCAGTTCCAGCGCCAATTCAGGCCCCGTTGCCGGACATTATTCAGGAACCACGCCCAGCTCTAGCTCGAATTCCGGAAGAACCGCTTCCAGTTCAAGCTTACCAGAAGCCTCAGGAGACAACAGCAGCAGCTGCAGCTCCTCCGGAGTCCACACAAGCTCACCAGGAGCCCCAGGAGCCAGCAAAAACAGCTGCAGTTCCAACTGAGCTGGCAGCCAGAGCCGTCGAGAGTGAAGACAGGTTGGAGGAAGAGGACGAGCTTCAGCTCTGCTGGGCTCATTGTCTTGATTTTTAATCTAAAAAAAATACTTTTCTTTTCTTTTAAATTAGAAAAGTGCAGGATCATCTGGTAGCGAATTCATAGAAAAGCTTTGCTATCATCCTGAAGTTGCTGACAATAAGAAGCCAATTTTTTTGACGAGTGCCAATTTTTATGTAGATGGATTTGACAAATTACTTTACACTTATATGAAGATTGAACACGTCTGTTACTACATAAATCCACTTGAGTGGTGGAAGATTGAAGATACAATTTCCACCATGCTTATATTGTGTTCAGATCGGTAGGGTTACTGGTGGTCCAATGAAAAAAATTTTAAAGGTATTATCCTCCAAAGATCAATGAAAGAGGAAAATGTAAGAGACATTTTCGAACATAAAATACTAAAAACAGCGGATATAACAGTGCTAAGCATAGAATTTAAGAATGATGATCCCGGAGCACGTGATATTATTTTCAAACATGTAATCGGTTGTGTTCTCATAAATAAGTGTTTGTTAACTTACCACTATGCAGTAGATAATTGCATACATTATGCAGATCGCTCTTACTATATTCCCTCACTGCATGCTATTCTTGGAAATAATTCAAATTGTCGTCGCTTATGTTGGGAATATAATCAGTGAAGGTCCTTCAAACATTCTTTTTTCTGTTTTGTTCTCTTTTTTGTGGGACAATTAGAAAGAACTAACGCGTCAATTTAATTGTTACTTGTAAAAAAGTTGTAAATCTCTACCAAAATTATTTTTTTTTCTTCTTCATCGGGTTAGCCTGAGGGGGCGGCCATTGAGCACGTTGAGCTTACGAATAGGCCCACAGCCTCGGCCACGCCAGACAAAGTCTAAGTCGCCACCTCTATCAGAGTCAGCCCCGTTAACCAGAAGCAAGGCAAAAAAACAAAACAAAAAAACAATAGCCTCTCCTTTCTTGTTTGCCACCTCTCCTTGTCTCTCTCTCGCGCCTTTATCATTTGAATTGGCACTAATATTATCTCTCGGTCTTTCAACAACCAATGGAGGAGCCAAAAGGACTCCAAGCCCAATTTCAAAATAGGAAAAAGAAGCCAAAGGATCAAGAGGGCGCAGTTGCGCCAAGATGGATTCGTGCCCGCCTGGGTGGAACCACCACCTCGTCCCCCACCGCGGGAGCCGATCCCGGATGACCAGTAGTAACCAGCCGCTTTTGCCCCTCATCTCCAAGGAATCTTGCTTATAGCCCGCAGATTCCTCAACACTGAGCAACTGGCAGAAGGTCTCCGTCCGCGGTATTAAGGTGACATCCGATATGGGCCAGTTGACGCCTTTCAACTGGTTCATGAGATAATTCCTGCCCCATTGCCGGACGTAATAGTAGATCCGCAACCGGTTCTAGCGCCAATTCAGGCCCCGTTGCCGGACATTATTCAGGAACCTCGCCCAGCTCTAGCTAGAATTCCGGAAGAAACGCTTCACGCTCAAGCTCACCAGGAGCCTAGGAGACAACAGCAGCAGCTGCAGCTCCTCCAGAGTCTACACAAACTCACCAGGAGCCCCAGGAGCCAGCAGCTGCAGCTCCAAGTGAGCTGGCAGCCAGAGCCGTCGAGAGTGAAGACGAGTCGGAAGAAGAGGACGAGCTTCAGCTCTGCTGGGTATGTTCGTGCGGGATGTTCAGACGAAGAATTCAGCTCGACGGATTAGGATGAACGCGGATTCTACCGAGATTTGGAGCGGAATCCAGCCTTCGGAGCAGAGGACGTACGACCTGGCCTGGTCGAGGAGGAACACCAGGGAGGAGGGAGACCAGGGAGTTGTACAACTAACCAACATTATATTATTTGAAGATGGCAGCTGTCGAGGCTGTTAAATACAATTCGTAAAAAGACTATGGTTCCGTTTTCCGTTCTTCATAAAAAAAAACTCTTTCTGGTCAAAGGAGCCCGAATAATCGGTCTCCAACAAAAAAAAAACTTGCTTCCATAAGGAGCCCGAAAAATCTGCGCCTCAAATTAAAAAAAACTCTCGCTCGCTCAGTACAGTGGTACCACCACATGTGGTGCCACTAGAAAAAAAAAACCAACTAACATGGTCTCCAAGTCAACCTTGGACTTACTTAGCGGTCGCCTGTTAAGTCCGGGGTTGTACCTGAGCCGTTAGCCTTAACTATTGGTAATTGAGTCTCCACTCTCCAATACATTTTCGAAGCTGTCAGGAACTAGGGCAGCCATGCTTATTTATTCCTTCGTTGTTTCTCGTTTGGCATTTGTATTTTTGGCAGCAAAACAGCTCAGATTAGATGGTGTCGAGAGTTAGCAAATAGTAGAAGGGATGGATGAAAAAGGGGCTCAAAATCCGTCAGTTTTGACTGTTAAAGAATTGCAAGCAAGCTTGAATTATAAAGAGAAAGCAAAAAGTGTCGTTCTTAAGAGAAGATGTATACGAGCTACTCATCGAGCTTCCATCAGCCTGAAAGCCGGCAAGTGTTTTTAACAAGCAATCCACCAGTCAACCGCACCAAATCCATGGACCCCACTTTTTTTCCCATTCCGCTATAGGACCTAAAAATCTGAAATAATTCAGACATATATAGTTTTCTACTCCGGATTCATCTGTTTTTGCAGACATTAAATGTTCCCTGCCGTTCGGGAGATATTTAATGTTAAAGTTTAGGTTTTTTCAAATTGTAACAATTTTGGGGGGTCTTTGGTATCGCTTTTTGGAAAAGTTTTGACTGTTAAAGAATTGCAAGCAAGCTTGAATTATAAAGAGAAAGCAAAAAGTGTCGTTCTTAAGAGAAGATGTATACGAGCTACTCATCGAGCTTCCATCAGCCTGAAAGCCGGCAAGTGTTTTTAACAAGCAATCCACCAGTCAACCGCACCAAATCCATGGACCCCACTTTTTTTCCCATTCCGCTATAGGACCTAAAAATCTGAAATAATTCAGACATATATAGTTTTCTACTCCGGATTCATCTGTTTTTGCAGACATTAAATGTTCCCTGTCGTTCGGGAGATATTTAATGTTAAAGTTTAGGTTTTTTTCAAATTGTAACAATTTTGGGGGGTCTTTGGTATCGCTTTTTGGAAAAATGCTAACCTTAAAAAAAAACAAATTCTCTCAAAAGTTTGCTCGGCCATCCCTCAATACCAATCCAAAAGGAATTTACATTCCGGATTAGATTGGCCGAGTTATTCCCAATCTAGTAAAGTGTAATTTTGACCAGTTTCCCACCCAACCTAGTCGCCATTTTTTATTACTCTCTCTCGCGTTCCTGGTGGATGACAGTCAAAGCTACGCTTTCCTGGCCTTCACTTTAGAACGGGGGACATACTGTAGGCCTTTTCATATAGTCTAGTGGCCAGCAATATGAAGCCCGAGGTGCAGAGAACTCGTATGTTTCGGCTGTTATCCACTTAGAAAGGGCTGCGCAGAAATATTGTTTACACTTCTGCACCAAGTTCTTGCGGAAACAGACAACCCCTTACAAAATACTTGAAAACGTCAAACAGGAGGAACCTTTCCAGTCTCCGTGAAGGTAATTTCATGATAAAATTCATCTGTGACAACACTTCTGTAACCTGATTTCTCCCCTCAGACTGCAGAGCAAAACTTTGAATGGACAGGTTGTTCAATCTGCAACGTGACAGATCAATCATTGAAGATTATTTGAATCGAGACAGTGGAATTCAGAAGTAGTAAATATCCTTAACCAGCAACACCAATACGTATAATTGCAACCAAACAAAAGGCTTAAAAAACTAACCAGAATATTTTATTATTTGTTTTTATTTTGATCAAGTTGTCGATTTTTTAACTTTTATTTGTGATTCTCAATCAGGTGAACAGTCACAACCGCACAGGCCCACAATGATTGCAACTTACATCATAATATTGACTTGGCTCATTGGCTGTGAACAAGACCCACGAAATGCTTCGAATAAATACTTTGATTTACATTCCTTTTAATTTAAACTTTCGTGTATCTTTAAAAGATGTAAAAAAAATTGGATATCGAGTTAAAACTGTTCACATACCTTTTATTCTCGTCTTAAAGCTCGGGCATAAAAAAAAAACGAATTTACGCATGCCTACAATAACTATAGGCCTACAATTATGCTACAATTGTTGTTTTCGATTAGGCTCATGAAAACAAGTACCTTTCACAATAACGAATATCTTTTCAAGCTATAAGAAATACGTGTGGATTCTACCCTTATTTTCTTTTCATATATTATTTCCACTATTCAAATTTCCCACCATTCAAAATGGCCTTCAGCTGCTAGAAGCTGATTGGGCGTTTCTGAAATTGATATTTTCAATAATAATAACAACGGGTATAATTGATAATTAAGCATTACTAGATGCACCAATTCATGAGGACTTAAAAATCTAATTATTTTGCTTAAATAATAAAGATAAATGCCCGTACGAGCATGCCAAAGTTTCTGACTCATTTTCCTTCCTGCCAAAATTTTAGCCAAAATTTAAAACATTGATTGCGACTAAATTATAAGTTAAAAATTGATAAATCTTACCGAAATGGATAGCTCTTACTGAGATCTATCCATTTCTGTAAAATTTGAATCGAAAAAATCAAACACAAAAAACTTTCAAAAGAATTTGTACTTTTCCCTTTTTTCGGATAGGTCGAGTTCTGCGCTTTTTTATGGATAACCGAGCTTTTAGAGGAGAGGATAAAGGATATGTGAAGACAGTTTTAACTCGATAACCAATTTATTTTACATCTCTCTCACAGCTCAATTCCAGCAGCTCTTTAGGAGCCATATTAGTTAAAATGGCTCCAACAACAAAGGGCCAAAAGCGGCCGTTAAAGGCCACATAACAAAAACAATCAACCTAATCAGTGGATTCAAAACAAAAGATATGACGCAAGACGAAATCGCCGAATTAGAAGTCTTATTTGAAACTAAGCTTAAAGGATGTTACGAGACCTACAGAGGACACTCAGCAGCAATCCAAGAAGAACTGGAGATAGCAGATCCAGACCAAGCGGAATGCGACGCAGAGACGGCTATAATCTATTAAACGCAAGATGAGGTATTATCCGCAAGAACGATAGTCCAGCGGAAACGCCAGTAGTGGCTGGAACAAAGACAAGAAAAAAGAGGGGAGGACAGAGATAAAAGTATTTTAGCTCTCTTCCAACAACAGGCAACGAGCCAAGCAACAAACCAAGTAAGAAGTCAAACTCAACTAACTCGAGACATCATCACTCAAGTAATGGCGGCCATACCGGCACCTCCAACGCCAGTGGTGAATGTAACCACAACAGCTCCAGCGCCAACAGCCATATCGATGAGATTGCCGCAGTGGCAAATAAAACACTTTAGAGGGGACGTGCTGGAATGGACCCAATTCTGGGAATCCTTTGACGCAGCCGTTCATTTTTCAACACTTTCTAATGTAAAAATTTATTACCTTAAGGTGTATTTAATAGGCGAAGCTTATTTATTTGTCAATAATCTTGAACTCACAGATGCTAACTATCAGGTCGCCATCGACGAGTTGAAAAATATGTATTGCAAAAAGCTTTGGAAATCCTTTTTGAAAAAGGATTTCCAAATCGACACCATTTTGAAAAAACTGGACAATTTTCAGCCAGTAAAGGATGGAAATGACGTCACAGCACTAAGGAGCTTTCAGCTGAATCTCCAATCCCAGATCAGCAAGTTAGAAGCTTTATAAGTCCCGACAAGCTCGTTTGGAGACTTTTCGCAGCAAGATTAATTAAATTGATTCCTTCTGGGCTACAATTAGAATGGGAAAAATCGACGGCTAACAAAACGACAGACATCGAAGGAGTCATTTAATTTATTTGAGAAGACATCGGTGCAGCCGAGAGATACAACCGGATTAAAAGGTGTAGAAAATGAATAAAGGAAAAAAAAAACCAACCGGTGGCGCCACTTCTGGCTGCACCTCTTCACAGTCTCTGCTTTTTGTCACAGTTTTTAAAGTTTTTCGTCATCTTTCGTTTTTGTGTTTGTGTGGACTTGACTAAACTTGTTGTCGTGCATTCGCTGAACCAAGTTTCAATTTTTTGTGTGCTGTGTGAGTTGTTCTATGAGTGAAAGTCTTTCTCTCTGTAGCTGCCATGTCCATTGTTTACAGTCGGTCTGAGATACTTGCTTGTCGCCCGCGGCAATGCCCTAAGTTATCTCTATCTCTTCACAGCTATCGACTTCTTCGGCTTCGTTGTCTCCTGACTCGACTTCGTACATCTCGTTCAAGGAAACGTAAGCGTCGAGTTGGCACTCGGCTCTGTCTGATCAATGCTGGCTCTGTAGTCAACAAACTCGAGTCGTTCACCACCGTTTTCAGTGATCATTCTCCCGATGTCGTTGCACTTACAGAAACCTGGCTCACTCATGTCAATGGGGACCAGATTCTTTCATCGATGGTTCCTGGTGGATTTTCGTTCATCCAGGTACCTCGACCTAGCTCCCGGCGCGGTGGTGGCGTCGCTGTCGTCTTCAAGTCAACTATTGCTGCCACTCTTGTTACCGACTCGCAAGCTTATGATTCGTTTGAGTACATGGACGTTCGTCTCAAGTTTGGTACTCGGACCCTACGCCTGTTAGTTGTCTACCGTCCACCGAGGTGCTCGGAAAGTGATTTCCTCCGTGATTTCTCCTGTGTTCTAGAGATACTCTTAGTTACCCGCGATGACGTGCTGATTGTTGGCGATTTCAATCTTCACGTTGATGATGAACACGACCAGTATGGTCGTTCCTTCATGTCTCTCATTGACTCATGTGGTCTGCAACAGCACGTTGTTGGCCCCACCCATGAGCGCAGTGCCACGCACAAGCGCCACACTCTTGATCTCGTCCTGTCTCGTCAGCGCAATCATCTCGTCTCCAAAGTGTGTGTCGGTCCCCGCGTTATCAGCGATCACCATCCAGTGTTGTGTGTCCTCGACCTTCATCCTCCTCGGTGGCTCACCAAGAAGCTCCTGACTCGCTCGCTGAAATCTATCGATTGGGATAAATTTGCTACTGCGATCGCCAACCTGCCTCTTCTCTCTGCGCCTTCTGACAACCTCGACGGACTTGTTGAGCAATACAATAATGGTTTACGTGCAGTGCTTGATCTTCACGCTCCTGTCCGGACCCGAACTGTAACTCTTCGGCCCGTCAACCGCTGGATGACGACCGAGATTCTCGACACTAAGACGAAGCTTCGTCATTTCGAGCGCTGTTGGCGTTCTCGGCAACTAGCAATTGATTTTGAAATTTTTCAGACTCATCTCCTCGCCTACTCGGAGATGCTCAAGGCTGCTCGAACTCTTTTTTTCTCCACCGAAGTCCGTCAGTGTCGAGGTGACATGCGCGCATTATATCGTCTCGTCGGCGACCTCATGGGTTCAACGACCAAGCCGTCACTTCCCACTCGCTCGAGTGATCAAGAAGTTGCAGACGACCTGAACCGATTTTTCTGCTCCAAGGTCTATGCTCTCACATCGCGCTTTCACTCCGACACTGATCCTCCTCGCTGCTCACCGCGACCAGCTACCAGCTCCTTCGTCTCCACTCATGGATACGACATGCAGCTGCTCCGCTTTGTCCCGGTTTCGAGCGACGATGTCACTAAACTCATCAACTCTTCCAAAACGACGTCCTGCAGCCTTGATCCTCTTCCCACACAACTGGTGAAAAAATTTGTCCACCTTCTCGCCGGTCCGATTTCTCTCATCATCAACTTATCCATCACTACTGGCTGCTTTCCTTCCACCTTAAAGCATGCTGTCATCACACCCCTCATCAAGAAGCCTGGACTCCACCCTGAGGATCTCGCCAACCATCGACCGATTGCTGGACTCTCCTTTCTTTCCAAGTTGATTGAACGTGTAGTCCACCGCCAACTCTCTACTCATCTCGGGGCTTTCAACCTTCTTCCTGATCGCCAGTCTGCCTATCGCACAAATTACTCCACTGAGACTGCGCTTCTTGGACTCTACAATGACCTTCTCTGCACTGTCGATGCTGATCAGGCCACTGCCGTTTGCTTCCTTGATCTGACAGCTGCCTTTGATACCATCGATCACACCATTCTTCTCGACTCTCTTTCAACTCGTTGTGGCGTTGCTGCTGATGCCCTACTCTGGTTTGCATCTTACCTTTCTGGTCGAACCCAGTGTGTTCGTGTTGGTGACTGCTTCTCCTCGAGTGTTCCAGTTCCTTATGGTGTTCCTCAAGGCTCCGTCAATGGTGCAATCCTTTTTATTCTTCTGGTCTCTGCTCTTCCTGACCAAACCGAAACCGATGGTGTCATCATTGATCAGTATTCTGATGACACAAACGGCCGAATCACTTTCCAACTACACTCTAAAACCAACCACTCTGACCAACGGGCTGCTATTGCAAACCTTAGTCACTGGACTTGTCGCACTGATCGATGGCTTTTTGATCAACACGTCATCCTCAACCTTTCTAAGTGTCTCTTCTTCTACGCCGTCTCCCCGCATCAAGACCACAAACTTGCCCCTCTACCGTTGGAAATGGGCTCCAGCATTCTTCAACCGTCCGCTGAAGTCAAACACCTTGGCGTCACTTTTGATTCTCATCTTTCGATGTCCTCCCACATTCGCAATGTTTGTCGGTCCTCCTTCTTTCACTTGTGGCGTATTGGCAAAGTTCGGCGCTTTCTTGATCCTCTTACTACCAAGTGCCTTGTTCAGTCTCTCGTCCTCTCTCGCGTTGATTATGCCTGTTCTCTCTTCGTTGGTCTTCCTAACACTTTGCTCTCTAAGCTGCAGCGCGTGATAAACGCTTCTGCTCGTCTCATTCTTCGTGTGAGGAAGAGAGACAGCATTCGTTCCCATCTGCGCTCCCTTCATTGGCTCTGTGTTAACGACAGAATCACTTTTCGTATTGCCACCCTGACCTATCGCTGTTTAAATGGCTCCGCACCTTCGTACCTTTCTCGTCTAATCATTCCTCTAGAAAACTCACGCAGCCTACGCTCATCTTCATCTGCTCTACTTCGCGTTCCTCGCACTCGCCATGTTAATCTTGGTGATCGATCTTTTGCAAAGGTCGCTCCATCCATCTGGAACCGACTCCCTCTTGCTGTTCGTAATGCCACCACACTCCCCAAGTTTCGTTCTCTTTTATTAAAACACCTTTTCGATTGATGTGTTTTATACTTTTTCTGTGACTTTTTACCCTGACTGTACTTTCCGCGTCATTAGAACTTAATTTGGATAATGCGCGTTATAAATAAATCAAAATCAAAATCAAAATCGAAAAGGAAAAATAATCTTCAGCTCCTAAACATCCAAAACCTTTTAGCCCACCTCCAGCAACAGCATCGCAACTAGCAGTTGGAGCAAGACCAAATCCAGCTCCTCAGGTCAAATCCACTTCAAAAATTAAAATTTTTAATTTTGACCCTAGTTGGATAGTTTGTGAAAGGCCTTGCATATTCTGCGGTCAAATCCACTGGCCGACGAAATTTCCGAAAGGGCTAGCAGAAAGGAAGCAAATTAATCACGACTTAAAACTTTGCGTGAACTGTTTTGGAGGAAAGCATGAACTTAAGGATTGCACCTCCACCCAGAACTCAAACAAATGCGGAGGAAGACACCACATTGCACTCTGTGACAAAGGAGACGTCAGAGTCTCCAATCCATCAAGCATCAAGGCCGGCAACTCAATTTCAGCCACTACAGCCTGCGCAATATTTTCGTTCGGGCAATTAATGCTAAAAATGGCAACAGTCTTCGTCAACGGACCGGATGGCGTTGAAACTATAGCAAATTTATTTACAGACGACGGAAGTCATCGCTCATGGGTGTTTAAGTCACTCTCATTGCAACTCAAGTTGAAGACGGTATCGGTAGAAAACATCAGCATGAGAGCTTTTAAGAAAAAAGAAGCTAGTCAACCCGAAATGACAAAAAAACGTTGAAATGCAGGTAAGGGGCACCTGGAAAGGCGCCTCAAAAGCTACACTAATCGCTTTAAAATCGGACCACATTGCAGATACCGGCCCTTACAATGGATCAAAATTTGCAAGGAGCATCTGGATCCGAAATGAAAAAAATTGCTGACTTGATTTGAGATAGCACATGAAGAAGAGTGGCCGATAGGAATATTGATTCGAATGGACCAAATGTTCCAAATCTGTCAAATGAAACAGCAATACAAAGTCCATCGCGGATTACGCGCATTCAAAACAAAACTTGGAAGAATGATATCAGGCCCATCGCAAGAAACTAACTCAAAAATGGGAAATCAAGTGATACAAAATGTTATTCTTACTTCCAATTATCCAGTGCCACAGATAACTTCTTCATTCCAGTCAAAAAGCCAAAGAAAATAGAAAGTATTTTCAACTCAGTCAAACAAAACTCCGATAGAAAAGGAGACTGGAACGGCCAGTCTCCAAATTCCGCCACCAGGAGCGTAATTTTCGGATGCCCCAATCGGATCCAGCGGAGAGGCAGACATTAAACGGTTTTAAAAAGAATAATTTAATGCTACTAATTTCGAACTTTCTCTCTTTTGGAGAATAGAAAACTTTGCGAATCTCGAAGGAGCTGAAGCAGTGGAGTCAGAGGATCGCTCCAACTCCTTTGACGAAAAAATAACAAGATGACAAGACGGAAGATACTGTACACCAATCCCATGGTCGACAGATAAATGGAGACTCCAGAAAAACCTCCCGTTGGCCACCGGAAGAGTAGAAAGCCCTATAAACATATGTAGAAAAAATCCAGAAGACTTGGTGAATTACCATTAAGAGATCCAAAAGCTCATCGATAGCAAATTCGTGGAAGAGGCGAACATGGACTACGAAAAAAGCTTCACTCCTATCTTCCACATCATCCGGTCTTCCGAGTCAACAACCCGTTTTCTATGGAGCGGCGAAAACAAAATATGGGCCTAGTCTAAACAACGTGCTGGAGACCGGACCGAATCGTAATCCCGATCTCCTATGGTTTAATACGATTTCGAAAGTATGAAATCGCCTGGATTGCTGACATTGAAAAGGATTTTCGAAACATCGCCTTTGCAGACTGAAAACGCAAAAGCAATAAGTTTTTTATGGCCCAAGGATCTGGCAATGCAAGGATCCCCTTTAATAGCCTATAAGTGGAAAAGGGTGCCCTTTGGCCTTAGTCCTAGCCCCTTTCTGTTACGTGTCACAATCAACAAACATTTTAAGTCACTAAAATCTCGCTTTCCAGATACAATAGAGCAGCTAGAAAAGAATCTATACGTGGACGACTACCTTGGCGAAGCAAGCGACTTAACAATCGCCAAACAAAGAGTCGATGAGACATATGAAATTTTTAGTGACGCCCAACTCAACATTAGAAGCTGGGCAACCAACAGCGAGGAACTGAAACAACACCTGAAGCAGAAATGACTGTCGAACCAAGTCGTAGGCCTATTCTCCCCGGCCTTGGACGGCCAACAGAAGGTGTAAGAATCCGGTTAAACACCGGATCCGACTCTTTCCAATTCGATCCAGCATCCATCATTTAAGCGGTAGAAGAAGTAGGAACAGAGATCACGAAAAGGAAAATACCTAGCGTTTCGGCAAGGATTTTCGATCCAATCGGATTTTTAGCACCTACTGTCCTTTTATTAGAAATTATTTACCAAGAGCTTTGGGAAAAGTAGATAGGTTGGGACCAAACTGCTCCAGCCGAGATCCAAAAA
This sequence comes from Daphnia pulex, assembly GCF_021134715.1. NCBI lineage: Eukaryota > Metazoa > Arthropoda > Branchiopoda > Diplostraca > Daphniidae > Daphnia > Daphnia pulex. Next base: position 405,173 of record NC_060024.1, on the reverse strand, counting down.
TCTTGCAACCTGGTGATGACCGGCCTAATTGATTTCACCCAATTGAAAATTCCACGATTTATCGGCTTTTCATAAAAAATCATCTCAAACGAAATCCAGGTCTTTAGCAACGCATCAGAGACAGCGTACGGAGCCGTAGCATATGCCCGGCTCCAAAGAGAGCACGAAGAGCCAAACGTCATCTTATTAGCAAGCAAAACTAGAGTCGCCCCTTTGCCGAAGAAAAAGTTACGTTACCTAGACTAGAATCATTAAGCTCTCCTCCAGCTGTAGGTCTGGGTGAAGTCGTGAAAATCGCAATACAAATTCAGCATTGGAAAGCAATCCTCTGGTCGGACTCCTTGGTCTCACTGGGACGGATCAGAGGAGAGCCAAACAAATGGAAACCGTTCGTCCGGAATCAAGTAGAGACGATCTGAAAATTTTCTCAGCCCGAGTGGTGGAGAAACTGTCCAGGTCTCCAAAATCCGGCCAATCTTGCCTCACGGGGAGCGCAGGCGCCAACGCTGGTAATTTTGGCCCGATATGGCTCAAAGAAGAAGAAACGCGTTGGCCATGTTCTCCCAACACCCAAATTTCATAGACAATTCAATCCGAAATAGAATCGGAAGCAAGAAGCACTACGGTCAGCGCAACAGCAGCCATCGCGGTTCCAACAACCACCGTCGAATGGCATTTAGACAGAATATCCACCTGGAATCGATTAGTAAGAAGAACAGCCTAGATTTCACGAATCATAAGAAGGAGTCAAGGGAAGTTAAGACCCTCTGGGCCAGAATTAATGGAGTCAATAAAAGTAGACGAAAAAGTGATCCGAATTACCAGATTATCTAGAGAAGAATTGGATGAAGCGGAGCTGTCTATTTATCGGCAGCTCCTACTGGAGCGATACCTTAAAGCAAAGTTCTGAATAGTAAAGTGACGGCAGCAAGTAAAAACAATTTGGTTCGCTTTTGTCGAGTGCCAAAAACTAACATCACCACCGTTCCAAGAGCTAGCAGCCCCTCTTCCTCTGAATAGACTCCCTCCAAGCACAAGCTTTTCACATTGTTGGAATTGACTTCGCTGGGCATTTGTTTTACAAGCCAGCACAGCAAAGAAGGAAAAAGAAAGCTTTGTCATCCGTCCAGGATACAATTCTAGCAGACTATCCAACTGAAGAGCTAGCTGAGGGGCCGTTCACTGAAGAGCGGTTGCGGCTGAATTGCTGTAATTCTCATCAGTGTGAGAAAAAAAAACGTTTAAGACGGACACAGCTTCCTTGCGTCAACTTCTATATCTACATTAAATGTAAGTACGGCCTGACACGCCACAAAACGTATTAACATTTAACAGATTATGCAGAATTCTCCCACTACAGGTAAGATAATTTAAAATTTTCTGTTTGGTTGCTTCTTTTTTTTTGTCTGTATTATCTCCTTTTCCAGAGTAAAGCAAGATTTTCTTTGTTTTTGCTGGGCGGAAAAAGTCCACTGCGCTAGAAAGTATTGTGTTCTGAGAAAACCGAGTTCGTGAACCCTTACATCAGCCGTAGCCATGTCCTGCCTCCAGTGACATTACCAAACCACGGTATTTGTTTTATTAACCTTGCAGTGTTTCATCAATATTCTTATGGATGACTCTCTTTTTCTCACCATTTCAGATTTCATTGCAATTCATCTGCCATCTAAAGTTTGCAAATTGTGGCGTTTAGACATGCACCCGAATACGTGTCACTTATGCGTCCACACCTGCGGAGGCCCAGCAACTGATCGGAGACGTCGCCACTGATCTACATCTTGGCGCCTTCAACGAGGCAAACGACAGCACTAATGACAACTCATCCAATCCAAGAGGTAACACGGTTCAGGTTGCACCAATTAAAGAATAAGTCTAAGGCTACAAGACTACGACTTCAAGCGAACAAGACTACGCCAACCACTTGTCAAGCAAGAAGACCCCGAATCCGTGAAGTTACCCCACAAAAGTAACAGTTTCCAATTTGGAGACTTCTCAATTATTTTCCATCCACCAAGTCACATATTGCTAGTCAATAACTAAATTGATGGATACCGTTGACTTTTCTGCTATTATATCCCACCCTCTGATGAATCCTAACAAAGACCAACCTTGCATCTCATTTTTTTTTTAAATTTCAGCTTTTACATCATATTTTTGGGGTACCTTGTTGGTGTAGGACAGTAGTATAGCCTTTTTCGTCGGAAAACGTTTCGGTGTCTCGACAAAATCGATTTTTGGAAAAATTTGGAAATTCGTTGAAATTTTGTCCTGCTCTTTACTTCAAATTCAAAAAAAATTTTGACAAATAAACTGGAAAATATGATCCGAACTAACAAACAAATACTGGCAATTTTATGACCACAATTTTTGTGATCATGTCACAAAAATGTCACGAAACGAACGATTATTTTTCTACCTAGTTTTCACAAAGTATAAATTTGTTCATGTCATCGTAGAATTCGGCGATATAAATTTTTCCAGTTTGGCAGGGAATCCTAAGTTTTTCTTTTTAAATATCTGCCATGGAGAAAGAAAACATTGAATTCTATTGTAGTTTCAATCGCTGTGAGTTGTTGGTTTTCATTTGCTTTGGTTTGGAAATAAAATTTAAAAAATTGAGGCTTCTCTTTTGAGACAGTCATATCCAAAGGAACTATCTTTCCTACGACTTTCATGACAAAAAATTATATAAAACACGAAACCAGCTTTGACCTCTGTGGGTAAATTATTGACACACAACATGAAGCATGTGACAGATGTAAAGACTGCATTCACTTGATGTAAACTGAAGAACTCTAGTAATCGCAAACCGACAGTTCTCGTATCAAATAAAATGGTCCATTCAAGTATGCAGCAGCAATTAGTAATGTTGAAAACATTTCACCAGGTTGAAAAGATGGACGACTCTCATTTTACCTCTTCTGACAGCATCGTCGTTCGTGATAGCTACGAGACAGTCCTGCCGAAGAGTTTTAACTACTAAGTAAAATCAAGATGCAAGATCGTCTGCTTCCCCCGGACACGTTTGGGGATATGGCAGATTTGCGTGAAATGGGATATGCCAAACGTCTTCCTAAATTGGGACAACCATAACAAATCTTGTAGCTTGTACAAATTTTTTACACCCACTAGTTCCATCTATCACTAGGAATTATAACTGAATAAAGCATGTTTAATAGTAATAATCCAACTGCGTTTAGATCAAAGCATAACATGAAGGAATTCTAATAAGAGACTTTTAATATGACATGAGAAGGTTTGGCGTAATTTTAATGGAATTTGGAGACCCCTTCAGAGCCTACACAAAACTTATATTCGTTACCATTATGATCCGGCTAACAAAAAACTATCTTTACAGCGTTAAGTCATTATTTCCTTTTTAATAAAAATAAATTGAAGGAAAGCGCAGCTGTATTCCTCGGTAGTAGGCAGCCATTTTGGCACGAGTGAAACAGTGAATTCTGAAAAAGCTATTGTTGTCATCAACGTACATCCGGGAGGTAATAGACCTGCTAGTCAAAGAAAAAACTGTGTAGTCATCTTTTTCTTCTTAATTTCCACAATCACTGTCAAATTACAGAAAACTCACCATTGAGATGTCTCTTACAACTTGACATATTTGCTAAAGATAAAAAGAAGCATTTTATATTTTAGAAAAGGGTTATACATAAATTTGGTAAACAAACGTTGCATAAAATAAGACCAACTTTTGGGCGAAAAAAACAGTGATTTTGATGCAGTTTAGTTCTACGGACTTACAATTCGTAATCAGATTGTGGTTTCTTTCGCAGCAATTTTTCCGAACCTCTTCGTGGTTTTTTCTGTTGGCAGCAAGCTCGGAATTTCCATTCAGATTTTGCCGGTCTGGCTGTCATTTCTATATGATGGTCTAAGTCCAATTTACTTGATATTGCTGCAAAAGACCTAAGTATGATCAAGATAAGCATCCTACAGTTTGACAGTAAAAAATACTGCCTTTCATACCTAGATAACATACAATAAATGTGGGATGGCCTCCATACCTGACTGACCAGAGTTGGTTGTTGCACCAGCGTTTTTGAAGGATGAGAAAGAGCTAAAACCGATGTTTTTGGTTCCATGATCCGTCATCAAAAAAATTAAATATTAAAAAAAATCAGCAGAATTTTAAATGATTCGAATCAATAAAATACTATTGCTTAATAGTAAATTGCTCAAGAAGCAGCGATAAGAAAAGAGCTTGGAAGGACGATTGATGTCAATTCATCTTAGAACGATAGACAAAGATATCTATTCACACGTGGATTTTCATCCTGATGCTACTCAGTGGCCTGAAATATTATTCATATTCGTATTCATGACAAGGGATTTTGATAGGTTCTAGAGGAAAATTAAGCATGAATCAATCGATGTCAAAAGTTTTTCTAAAGGGAAGGATAACAATTTTGATCTGTTGTAGAAAATTCCAACGTGGAAGTTCTTTGATCGATCGAGGTTGTCGGGCGAAATATTTTCTGGAAATAAACTTCTTTAATTGTTTGGTGATGAAGGTTTTGATTAGATTAACTACTCTGTGGTGTAACGTAACATTTGTAATTATTTGCTTCTTTCGATCCGTTCCAAAGAGGAATGAAAGGATCTTTTTCATGTCACCTTAGTCAAGAAGATGCATTGGATCTAGTGGGATGTCCTTAATCATATCCAAGTAATAAATATTTTCAAGAATAGATTGGCAATTATGATGACAAGCATAATGTTTATCTCTAAAGGAAAGATTTGTGCGCGATTTAACAACATACCTACCAAATCCTTTGCATCTGGTACAGCCGTTGAGCTCAGAAGAATGCCCTTTTATAGATAAAATCATAGCTCTTGCAGGGGCATCACATATAAATGATTCAATTTTAACGAGGTAACGTTTTCCTTTGAAAAGAAACCCAATTTCGTAAAGTGCCTCAGCTTCCGCGATCAAGTCGAACAAAAAAGCATTTGAGGATGTTGGTTTAGAGAAAGCGTGAAACACGCCAATGGGAAATGGTGGAGAATCTTTCAGGAATAGCAAATAGTCAAATAGTCAGGAATGGCCAAAACTGACTCCTGGAACTATTTACTAGCGATGAACGCCATAAATTTCAACTTATGGGAATGGGATCAACAGGGATTTTGTCTACATTGAAAAAAAAACCCTAACGGAAAATAACTTTAAGTAAAGAGAGAACAAGCAAGTTAAAATCAGAATAGGCCGAGTACGTACTTTTCCTTTTTCTATCGTCAAGATGTTCTTCTACAAATTTTAGGTTTTTATTAAATAAAATTAAAGTAAACTGGCTTAGTGTGATCAACTGTACTCTCAATTTCATTTTAAGCAGAAGAACCCAACATAGTGGGTTCTGTTTTCGTAAAATTGGTTGACTGTTGCATGAGAGAATTCCTTATTTTCTTGGAAATTCATGATATTGTCACTGTTCACCCTCCATGCAATTAAATTGTGTAATTTCGCACGTTGTGGGAATCCAAAGGATTAATCCAAGAAGAACACTAGTTTCAAACGAAGAAGAAAAAAACATTTTTAGAAAAAACTAAATTCATAAATTAATCTCTTAACTGTACCCATATACCCTTTTATTCATTAAGGTATCATGGTCAGGGAATAAGGTCTATTAAACGGTGCATTCCATAACTATAATTAACATGAAAGATTGTATACCCTGTACCTGCATGTTTACTAAAAGTATTAGTAACTCAACGGTAAACTTCATAAATCCTAAAAAAAGTCGCAAAAATAAAAAAAAACCCTATCCATTGAATTTCTAACAAAAATCAAACATTACTGAAAAATTCCAAAAATAGAGGAGACGCGGAATGATTGGCGTGTTTTTGTTTTTGAGCCCCAAAGCTCTTTTTTAACCACTAACGCTTTAAAAATTTAGGGGGATGGGTTGAGTCTCGAGATATCTTGTAAATTGGGTATGATGTTCCATGCATTCTTATGGGCAAACAAAACACCTGATGATGGCGTCATTTCTATTTCACTAAGAAATGCCAAATAGCAAATGAAGCCGAGGGCCATCCATAGGAAAAAGTCACATAAGTACAATTTCGCATATGATCTCAGTTCTCACCCAAAAAAATCAAGCGATCTCATATGTTCTTATGTCAGGATTTAAAACTGAGATCATAAGAGATTACCTGAGAATCAAATGAGAAATCACACGAGAGATGCCGTTTTCAAATAGGTAAGTATGGGAATATTTTGATAAATCTCTAAACTGCTGCTTACCTATAAGCCATCATTAGTCAGATTTGTTTTCGTGCTTTCCCTCTTCCTTGGGATTTGGCACCATCACCAGAAGCGTCTAGGGAATGGGTACATTTTAGAAAAACCGTAACGCTCATCTCTTCATTGGGAAGGGACAGCAAGGGTCTGTTTGAAAATGGTGCAATATCCCTGCGTTATAGTTAGGGAAAGAAATTTTTTACACGCGACTATCTCGTTTGTCGTTTTTCTTTCACTTTCAGGAAGTAAACAAGAAAAAGAAAACATGAGTGGGTGACCACAACGGTATTCCTTCCGCCAATATACATTGAAACAGGCTATACTTTTAATGCTGTTCAAGAAAAACTTCGTGTTGTGACTACACTTAATTATTCATAAAGAACAGTAGCTCAGCCGATTTCGTACTACCCGGCCAAATTACATTGTGATGCAAGTCACTTAATCGGAGGGTGGTGTTGAGCGGTGGGAAGGATTGTTTGGCAAGTGAGTTGGTTGAAGTGGGTGGTGGGGTAGAAAGTCAGAGTTAAAGTGACTATTTGCGGCGTTTTTTTCTTTCGCAACAATGAGTAAAGCTAGGAAGAATTTGTTGTTTCTTTAAAATTTGAAAACATTTGCGTCTCGGAGGAGGTGACAAAAGACGAAAGTTTCCTATTAGGAAACAGCGCTTCTTTGAAAGCACACGAAATGTTTTCAAAATTGCTTGATTCCTTACGATCTTTTTTTTTTAAACTGCGCCAGACAGTTAAACGTAGATGCGTTAAAATTTAGACGGTTCTGAGAAAATTTTTTGTGAAAAATATAAAAATGCCGCCATGAATGTGTTTGGATTTGAACCTGATCCCAAGCTGTCGGACTCTAAACTCCTAACCACTTCACCATTGATTGAAATTAACATAATTTGAACTAGTGCATGGATATTAGTAAATGGGTAAGTTCCATTGATCGTGCGAACAAAAGATCGCATGAGTGTGAACCATAAGTACCTTCGCTTTTTCCCTGTTTCCTATGTATCAAGGCCTTGTGTATCGATACAGATGGGACTTGATACATATGAAACAATGGAAAAGCGAAAGAGTGGGGGCGAAGTCACATATACGGAAATCGGCAACGCCGAATAAATGCCTGAAAAATGTGTCAAAATGGGGGTATCACGAAAATCGTGATATCACAGACATCTCAGCGAATTATCAAAAATACTTTTGGATTCTGAAAGAGGGATAAAAGGGCTACATTTTGTATCAATTAGTTTTTTCGGTAAAAGTCTAGTTTAGGGGGGTAGATTCACACTACATACAACACTACAACACCACACTTCCACAGTACAAACATACACTACTACAATACAGTTTAACACTAATACACTATACAATGTAACACTTATACACCATAGTTTAACACTACTACACTACACTACGAGACTTCACATTTCCACAGGTTAACAGTATCATTCCGGTACACTATAACAGCTCAACAGTTCAACAGTACACCACAACAGACCAACGGTAACAAAATCACCAGAAACACAGCAGCAGTGCACGTTACACTATAACGCTTCACGGCCACGGTATAACGTCACTTAATGTTTGTTTTGATCAGTAGGGCGTCCTGGAATGTAACAACAGGCATAGCCCGCTGACAATGAACCCCGGCCGGCAGATTTATGTAACCAGATTTTTGAAAACCAGTGTTGTAAAGCAAACCGCGCCTCATGAAAAAAAAATTGTTGCAAGTTAATTGTTCACTGTGTGTTGTTGTGATAGAAAGTTTAATAAAATCGATTAAATTATGTATCAGTGCCGACATTTGAAGTCAGTTTACATGTCATCTTCCAAAATAGATTTGGAAATATACGGCGATGCCACATTTCGTAGTTAGCGTACGGTGAAATGCTATTGGTTTTTCAATATGGCTTTGAGGGGGATGGGTGTAGGTAACTATTTTAGTAAAAACGGTGAAAGCTCAAGGCCTTTTTTGGAAATGGAAATACTATCCTGGCAAGGCCATGCTGTTTTCTAAAAGAAAGAAGCTCAGACGATTGTGAGAGCTGTAGTATTAGTGAGCCCCAACCGTAAAGGGATTGACAATTGACTAAATTAGCGCAACACTTGAAAAGTCTATTAAAATTTTGCGATCTGAGCTGTTGTGGTAGAAATGGGTGTATGGGGTGGTCTATTTATATGGTCTCCGTGGAATGACGGGACGATGGAGTTGAAGCAGAAAGAAAAGGATTCACTACCTCCGTTGCTGGAAGCAGTGGTAGCTGAATACAAACTAAGCGGCTGTCTTAGGCGCTGGGAAAGGGGTGAACCAGCGGAAATCTCCGAAGAGCAAATAACAAATTGGAAAATGCAAATATCGTTCTGCTGTAACTTTGTTCTTCGTTTAGAAGAAGAAGCACAAGAAATACAAATACGCCACAGGGTAAGCGCATTGTTACACTACAGTATTACAACACCACGCGACAAAATCTTTCACGTTGTTTGTGAGCTGTCTGTGAGGAACAGATCCATTCAAAGATATCTCTGCTTCCTATCTATGTTAAACATTATGTTTACTTGCAGATGTGTATTTCAACCCTACATCTGGTGGTAAAGCATGCACGTCGTGCTAAAATACTGGAAAGGAAAAGTTCGGACAGTTATGAAAAACTGAAAAGCATCATAAATGTATGTTATTTGACCGATTGAGTAATACAGAGAGACAACTGTAACCCGAATATTTACTTTTATATTCCCTGGATATGTAGAATAGGTATGGGTAAGTATCTGAAGAAAAAAAAATTGTGAAGGAGAAAGCAGAAACGGTGAAATTTTCCTTTGGACGCAGAGAATGTGAATGGGTATCGTTAGCATTTCGTCCCAGCCAATGATAATGGGTAAGAAAGAATTTGGTCGAAGAAAAATGGGAGTGGGTAAGATAAGCATTTTCACTCTAACGGTTTCAGTAGGTAAGGGTGGGGTGGGCAGGGGCTATTACCTCGCATCAGGTGGCATTTGTTTCGAAGTGGTCTTCCTATAAACAGTTGTGGTATAAAAAAGAAGAAAAATAACATGGGTAACAGGAATCCAAGCTCCAAGTATTTAGATTCACCAGTCTTGAGTAAGTATGCGGACGAATTTGCGAAATTGGAGAAAAAAAAGAAACGCAAAAAGTTGAGTAGTATTGAAGAACAACCACCACCTAGCAGCAAATGGAATTGTCAATTCATTATGGCACTTACATTTGTCCTCTCATTGGTCGATCTCGTGAAATAGGTGAAAGAAGTAGGGTTTATGGGTAATTAAAAAAACACATTTCGACACTAAAAAATCACACTACATTATTAAAACACTTCTTTACACAGGTCAAATCAGCTGCAAACGCTACAAGAGTAAATCCCATATGAAGATAGCGAAAGATCCCGCCAAAATAGATGAATGTTATTACCAATACGAGAAAACGAAGAATTATGACAAATGAGGGACGAAATCATCTGTCGGAAGAAATACCTGGTTTTGGAAATCTCACCTGATGATTTGGGAAATTCTTCTCTTTACATACTATTGGTGGCACGAAAACCCCTTACAGTATATCCAGCGTGAATTGGAATGTGCTCACCAAACGGTGGTGGACTGGGCAAATTTCTGCCTTGAAGTGGCAATCGAAGTCATGCTAACGAAATCTGAGCGCATAGCTGGTCCCGATAAAATTGTAGAAATCGACGAATCCAAATTTGGGAAAAGTAAGTCAATAATGTTTTATCTCTTTGTGAAACACATTAAAAAATTATTAATTTTATTAAGGGAAATATCATAAAGGGAAACATGTTGAGGGCCAATGGGTTTTTGGTGGCGTTGAACGTGGCAGCAACAAATGTTTCCTTGTAGCCGTCCGAAACCGCAAGAGAGAAACCTTACTTCGTTTAATAAAGCGATGGATCGCACCTGGAACAATAATAATTTCGGATTGCTGGGTCTCTAACAACGATATTTGGTAAGCATAATCCTAAGCAGAGGTGGTGTTATGTGGTAATGTCACGCAAATGAATTTTATAATTGGTCGAAGCCCGCTGGGAAAATAATTAATGCAAATTGTTATATTTTTCCGTTGCAATGCATTGCGATGCCGGACATGGATTACATCCATTTCACGGTAAACCATTCAGAAAACTATAAAGACCCCGTCACTGGAGCCCACACAAACGCTATAGAAGGCAGTGTGGTAAAGTGATGTCATATTGTGTAAATGTTAATATTTGTTTACCGTCTAGGTCTGTGGCATTTGGTGAAATTGTCACTCCCATCGACCAACAGGTGCAAATAAATGTATCTAGGATACTTGGCAACTTGCTCATGCTGCACAGACTGTGGAAGGGGCAGGACGGCTTCGTTCTGTTTATGAAAGAAGCGTCAAATTTGAGCTTACAGCGATAGCGGTCCAAACCCAAGCGGGAACTGACGACAGAGATGTGCACTGTAATGGTTGTACGGTGAATTCCTATGACGATTGAAAGAGATAAAATTATACAGCACACTAGTGCTCTTGAAAATAAATGAGGGATTTAAACAAGTCGATCACACTGCTGTGTAACTATGTAACGTAACTTTTGTAACAGTATCACACAATAACGCTACCACTGTTCTTTTATTGCACTTCTTAGCTATACGAGCTGCTGTAGCAAAACAGAAAGGGAAATTCGAAACTAAAGGCAAAATAAAGTCTATTACTGCTGCAAAGGTTAAGATAACCGATGAAGCGAAACGGAGATCATACACTAAGCATTTTGGAAAGAAATTACTTGAGTACATTTCCGACCCGTTTGTTGGACAGGTAAGTACGTATCGTCGACCTGATAATCCGATAAAGTTTGGTCTGACTGTCCCTCTTCTTGGAAAGTAATGGAAGTTTCTGTTGGAAATCATTTTCAATCCAGATATTGAATGTACACCCACTTCCATTAATATGGTATACAGTCATTGCGCAAAACAACGCACCTATTTTGGACACAGTGGTGTACAGCCTTTGTTGTTTGTTATCGAGAGGGAAGGGTTAGATTTTTTTCTTTGTAAGAAAGAAGAATTTTGGTTAAAGCCAAAATAGGTGCGTTGTTTTGTGCAATGACTGTATACCATATTAATGGAAGTGGGTGTACATATGTTCTTAATGATGAACCCTATAAGTGTAATCTGTAATCATATATGTTGTATTGTAACAGCCACCAGATGGCGCTGATTGTGAAGGTGAGGCAACCTATCTATAGTCTTCTTCGGTTGCTGTTTAGTAACACTTTCACTCCGACTTGACAGTTCTGATTTACAATGGATGTGTTTTTGTATCTCCTAGAATACTTCAAACAAGTTTAAACACTATCAACACTTTGTTAATTCTCTAACTTCAACAGGTTATGGACCCAGGTTAACTGATCTCCGCTTTGTCAGTAGTTGGACTGATAAATTGCATAACAAACTACAAAGAGGAAAAGTGTAAGTTTTTTCTTTCAAATAATAGGACTGTTACCTCCACCAAAAATCAAATTTTAATTTATATCTGGAATATCCTTCCAACAATGATAATTATGTTTCACTGACATGCTTTTATGTTAGAGCAGTGTATATTCTAGTCTGTGGGAAAATCTTTGACATTTTTTGTGGTGCTTATCGTGCCACATATCAAATTAATCTCTCACCTCTGATATTTCTTATTTAGGTTCATCTACATATCTCATTTAAGTGTTATCGTGCTTTTAACCAAAAATCTATTAATGGTTCTAGACATTTCTAAATTTATCGTTCCAGTTCTCACAACATTAGTGAGACTTGTATTGAAAGGGAAGCATATCATCATTCATCAGATTAATCTTCTATATTTTCTTTATGGTACATTGTAGTGGATAACTTCTATCGGTAGCTTTCATAGTAGTAAAGAGTCCATTTACAAACTTAGATTAAAATAAAATTTCATTTTATTTGACGATTATTGTTATTTTGATATAACAATCCAGCAGAAACTTTCTTCTCTATAGCTTGTCTACCAATGATCAGTTTGGTTATTTATTAATGTTTTTCTGCATAACCTTTTATTTTTTTTTATTAATCTGTTGACACTGATCATTTGATCATTTATTTTATTAAATCTAGACTGAGATGAGATTTTTTAAACTAAAGTATTTATCTCAATATGTGTTGTTTATAGGTCTAATTTTTGTTTGCTTATCTTCGGAAATACCCGTTAGTTGTCCGTTACTGTATTTATTCATTCTGAGGAAATAATAGAATTTCAGTATTGAACGTCTTAGCAGGATTCATACGATGCTGACAGTCAATTACCATCACCGCTTGACCCAATTCATCTTCAGTGTAGCTAGTCTATGCATAAGCTTACTTGTCAAATTATGTAATAAGATTTGTTTAACATTTCTTAATTTAATAATTTAGGTGATAATGGTGAGGGCCTGGGTGAACATCAAAAATCATTCGGATCTGTTCGACGACATCAACGATCGAATATTACCTCTACCCGAAATTCACCTTATTGGCGCTGTAAGGCAAAGCACTATGATATGGACTAACCATTTGTCGGCATGGTAGTGGATTAAAGGCTCTGCGTTCCCCATCGCCGTGTCAACCCTGAGCTTGTTTACCTGAACACCATTGGTTCTTAATTAACAAGGACAGCATCCTAGAGGAACTGCTACTTCACACCACCACCTCTCCGATGCCTTTTTGGGTCATCTTCTATATTGGAAAACGCTTGAGTTTGCTAATGCTTGTTTTAGCTTACGTCTTATCTTACCCCTAAAATGCAAGATATTTTAATTTTTACAACTCGGCAGGCATTTTCGCCTAACACCCAATCCTGTCTATTTAAACAGATTCAGCCTAATTTAAGGGAGAGTATGGCTAGTGTAAATTTCGTCTTAATCTGATTCCAAATTACGACCGTCATTACCAGACAATATTCCAAAGACACTCTTATTTTTCTCAAACATTTTTCCGGCGAAAATGACTTTCAAAAGACCGACATAGAGTCTCGCTCTTACTGTTTACTAGATTCATTTGAACACATTCCATCTCGTCTATCATCACCCAATAGTACGACGAAGGTGATCGCGACAAACAACTAAATGTTTCGATCCCAAATTTTCTTTTTCGCTGTACTCAACAGATTTACACATGCAGTGTTAAATAAAAAGGAAGTATCTGAACGATTTGCAATAACGAAAATGTCTTGAGCGGAAAGTTTTTCTCATCTCCTTAAGCAAACAACATCCCCAAACACAAACCTACCTTCCACGTTCAGTTGAGCATTTTCCGAGTTCTATCCTCGATGACAATTTTCAGAGTTGAAGTCTCGATGAAATTTATCGAGTCCAATCCTCGAAGTATTCCGATTTTTAAAACCTCGATTACTGTATTCCGAGTTTGAACCTCGATGAAAATTTTATTGGATCATGTAAACGAATTTAAATGTCGTTTCTTACTTGTCCCAAGTGTAAATAAAATTCCAATAATTCTTTTTTAAGTCCAAAAGTAGGCGACCATAGGTGCTGAATCAAGTTTTGCCGCCGTGGATCCAGACAAAAGTAACAAAATAGCTGTTATTGTCATACATTTCCCCCCTGTACGCTCGAACGAGAATGGGACCAGGAATGATCGTTGAAGATTTTCATCGTCACGTAGCATTGACTAACTACGCTCCAGGGAGAGCAGTATATACTACAAACTGAGCCTCGTTTAAAGGATGAGAGAGTATGCAGTAAACGTCGTCTTCATTCACTACAGAATAACGACAGCCAATCCCAGAGAATCTTGAAGTCGCTCGTGGCACAAATATTCAAAATTTCTTTCTTTTCATACATTCTAAATTTTCTAAATTTGTTAATAGCTATTTTCTGATAAGCAGTCCTATATGAAACAGGCCATCCACCAGTTACTTCTGGTTTTCAGTTTAGTGCATGACTTTAATTTTGCTGACAAAGACTCTGAAGAAGACACAAGGAAGTCTTAAAAAACTCTATTGATTCTTACTACCTACTACATGGGAATCATCACCACTTGGCGTAAACGACAAAGACGATCGAACTTCAAAATATTCTTCCCCACATTCAATATTCTGTTTGAGGGACAGTGTTGGAAATCATATTCAATCCAGATATTGAATGTACATATCTTCTTAATGATGAACCCTATAAGTGTAATCTGTAATGTATGTATGTATGTATGTATATTAACATTTATATACCGCACTTTCTCATATAATAACAATACGTTCAAATGACGGTTTAAAAGTGAGCTGTGCTTTAGTGACGGGCAGTTAAAAAAGGGTATGACAAGGTAAAAAAGTGTGTCTTAAGGAGTTTCTTGAAATCTTGGCGACTAGAAGTTGACCGGATAGCTGGTGGAAGTTCGTTCCAGTAGTGCGGTGCATAAGAGATAAACGACCGCTTTTGGTAGGCTGGCTTTGGTGGAGCGTTCTTCTTCCCCCGAGTTCTAGTGGAGGCCACCACACGAAGACTCCTCGCCTCCGCGCGTAAACCTGCACGGCCGGGTACGTGGAGAGCAACGCATTCTTGTAGGTAGACTGGTGCAGTTCCTTGCAGACAGTCGAAGACAAGAAGTAGGACCTTAAAGAGAATCCTGTAGTGGATAGGGAGCCAGTGCAGTCGAAATCTTGACTCTTCAGTGGAAAAAACGCCTCGGTGAATTAGGCGGGCGGCTGAGTCCTGCACCGATTGAAGAGGTCTTAATTTCTCCTTTGAAAGTCCAGCCAGTAAGGAGTTGAAAGTTGTTGAATCATACATGTTGTATTGTAACAGCCACCAGATGGCGCTGATTTTGAAGGTGAGCCTATCTATAGTCTTCTTCGGTTGCTGTTTAGTAACACCTTCACTCTGACTTGACAGTTCTGTTTTACAATGGACGTGTTTTTATATCTCCTCGAATTCTTCATACAAGTTAAAAACACTATCAACACTTTGTTAATTCTCTAACTTCAACAGTTTCTTCCACGCGCGGAAGACTAGGGCTACATGCGAAAAATGGAAAGAAATTAGACATTTGCACTAGAAAAGAAATGAAAAGAAATGAAACCTATGACGGCGTGGACATCATCTGGATGCAAAGGCTCCTTAATGTTTCGCCCATGTTTTGCCACTTGGTTTATGAGTTTTTTCCTCTGAGGTATTTGGCATCGAATCCGGTCTTCATCACCTCGGAAATGAAGGCGCTGATCGTGTAAGTCTGGTTTTTCTTGAGAAAGTTGTGTGGAACCTTTTGCTTTGGATTTTTTCTCTGCCACGTTGCCATGGCTGCTATCAAGCGTTTTATTTCTTCCTTAGCACGCTCCTCGCACTCCCTAATGATCTCCATATCTGGCCGGAAGTAAGAGTCGGCCTAGACAAAATTTAGGAAAATATGAGTCAAGATAACGTTACATTGAACATGTCAAAATGCTTACCTTGTTTCCAGTGGGAGTGTACTCCAATTCGGAAAGGGAAGATTGCGACCCAGATCTCGCCGAAACCTTTCTTCCGGAAGCCTTAGAATTTGACGATGCGGCCCGATACACATGGGAGAAGGAACTGTCAGACGAGGTGGGCGAAGATGGCCGTAACAATTCCTTCTGCTCCGTACTCGTCTGACCATCCGCTGCCACACCTGAGTCGTTCGGCAATTCTTCACCAGCCGATGCCCCACCTGACTCTCTCGCCGATTTTTCACTGGCCATTCCGGCGTTGGCCCTTGGTGTTTTGGGGGAACCGCGCCGTGGTGACAAGGTTGCGTTATCAGACGAGAAGCCATGATAACGGTAATTGCCAAGTTCGCTGTCGGTAGAAAGCTCTGGGGACGATCGGCGGCGCCTTTTCTTTGACACCTGCAAAGGTTAATAAAAGGAAATGTAATTAGAAAACCAACGATAAAGAAAGTATAATCAAACTCACCCTTTCCAACAACTTTTCTAATCTATTTTCCAGACGGGCAATTTTACTATTGCTTTCTTGTTTGAATCTCTTGAACTCATCTTCGCATACCTGAAGCTACTTCTTAAGCTCACTATTTTCTTTTCGTTCCTTTCTGAAGGTTTCTACCATGACTTTAGTTGGCTGAGCTGGAACGACCCAGTCTTCTTTTGGAATGGAGTCTTCATGTTCCTGTGGGAGTTGGTCAGCTGGAAGAGAAACTGAAACAGTAGCCAAGGGATCACTTTCCTGAATAACTGTCTTTGCATTGCTAATTAGGGGTTGAGGGTCCGTAGATTTTGGTGGTCTCCCTCTTGGTCTGTTTGTGGTCCCAGCCTGCGATGCAACAGCAGTCTTGTCTTTTGCTATGGTTTTTTTAGACTTTTGGCTGGCGCCCAGATGTAGTCTTCTTCGGTTCGGCAGTTGCCGAGCCCTTCTTATGTTCCATTCGGTAAAATTTGAGATGAAAAGAAAGGAAACGAAAAAAAAGACGTACCCAAAAGACCAATCAACCGGCAATAATAAAAGAGAGACACGCTACAACTATACGTGGAATATTCGACGTTACAACTGTACGATAGAAAGTTTTGTGGCTGCAGACGTCCGACGCCACGCTACAGTGAGTATCGATATTTAAGAAACGAAATCGATGCGACATTGATTTGTAAAATAATTTATGAATTGTGTTATTTAAAATTCACTTTTAACTAAATCATTCAAAATCATACGAATTTGTAAACAATTTTGATATCGTCCCAATATCTCATTTTTGGAAACGCAGCGAAAGTGCCTCGCCCATTTCTTGTATGACTATTCAGTTTGCAATTTTGGGCTACAGAGTGGACATCATCGTCGCCGGCGTCGGCCAATTTTGCGTTTGCGTAAGCCGATTCACTCCATTGCCAAAAATTCCAAAAGTAAAGTAAACGAAATCTTGTAAAGCCTTTACCCCCCTTTTAACCCTTGAAAAGTGGATAACGCATTCGCTCAGTAACGTGTGAGTTATTGTGAGTGTAAGAGACTACACGGCGCGTGCATCTTGTCTCTTACGGGAACGAATGTATAAAATATGAGGCGTGACTCAACAATGCAAATGTTTATTAATATCAGTCCAGAAAGTACAATTGATAGAAAAGTATAACTAAATAGGAGAGGAAGAATAGGGAATGAGAGACAGTACCTTTACTCAGTTGTAGTTGACGAGTTGCACAACACAATTATCACACACAATTGAAAGAGAGTTGTATTACTTGAACGGAATTGGAAACACCCGATCGGTCAAACTACAGAAAGGATCTGCGCCCAGAAGAGAAGAATATCGCACCCTTTTATACGAAAAGAAAAAGGTTGCGACATTGTATAAAGAAAACGATAGGAAAAGTATCCCATGGAAAACCCACCACCGAGTGAGTTGAAAGTTCTGTCAACTCACTTAATTGAGGTTTAAAGAGCATTTAAATGGGAAAAAAGGGGTTTGAAATATGCGTGGAGGACGCGTAATTTATGCGTGAAGATGCAATCTAGAAAGGGTCAAGAACCCGGCGACGGCAGAAAAGGAAAAGAGGTTGCACCGGAAGCTGTACAGGTGTGATGAGTCATCATAGCCGTAGGCCAAATGACGCACACGCCGTTCTATTACGTGGCTCCGGGGCCCCTTGGATTACGTCCCGTAATCTACTAAATTGGTTGGTTGTTCAACGGAGAAAGAAGATTTCGAAGTGCTACCGCTGGCGATGAATCCAAAACCCCTTCACGGCGTCGGCGACAAACGCGGGATGAATGAAGTCGCGGGCGAGGCTTGCAGCACATGGCGAAGATAAGCGCGAAAATTCCAAAGTATCGTAAAAAGGCGATGAGACAGGCGAAAACGAATACCAAACTGGTGATGAATAAAATCAGTTTGAATGTTTTCCACCAACTCATTTGTCCAGATACGTGAGTTTTTTGGCCGCCGTCATGATGATTGTTTGTACGGGCGTAAGTGGAGTAATTTCTTGTACTCCACCCGAGTGAATGGATTGCTCTGCCATAGCTGCTGTCATATCCGCCATGATGTTCATTGGGCTGGTGATGAAAGCTTTATATCCGGGGTTTGTCGATGGTTGATATTTGTAGCTGTTGTCGTCGATGTAACGAAATGAGACCGGCAAATCTTGCTCCATTGGAATAACGGTTGCTTCTGCCAGCTTCCAGGTGTCTTTGCGGTACACGTAATGTTTACCGTTGAAGTTTACGTAATGGTCGGACCAGTAACAAGGCTGGGAGGTTGTAAGCTGCCATCCGTTTTGTGATATTGTAGAATTTTCATACCTGGGTTGAGGGCCGCAGGTAGTAGTCTCAGTAGTGAAAGTTATTTTTTCGGCGCTGCATTCTTTCATTAAAACGGTCATCCCTTTTGCCTGCAGGGTGACGCAGGTAGGCAATCCCAATATACTGGCTGCTAACCAGCCGTCATATTGTGCTGCCGCAACTGCCAACGAATGTTTTATCCTCGTTATTTACAATTCATGTCGTGGGCAGCGCGTAGAATTTCATTCTGGTGATCAAAGTTTTGTCCTTCAAATACTGCACATGAGATTGAAATAATTTGAGAAGAGCCATTTTTTTGTCTTCAGGATAGCTATAATAGTCGTCCCGTATTCTGATGTAATCGAGCTCTTATTTTGTAGGTTTGCTGGCCGTACGGTCGAGAATAAGGTCAGATGTTTTATTGCCTTCGCTTCCCAATTTGAGAATGACGATGAATAAATGTTTGTCACCAGCTACTGCGAAAGTATTGTTAGTAGATTCGCAGTTTACCATGATACAACGGTCAGTATGCGTGATGTGATATGCTAGTTGATTGGAGTCGTCTTCCAATTTGAAAGTTGTTGCTGTAGATGTTTGAGTGATTGTTGCCTTGCCTTATTGTGTGAGAAGCACCGGTGTGTGTGCGATGCGATCTGCATCGGCCACATCCCAGATTAAAGTCATGTGGTTATGCGTGTGCACGCCATCTGAGATGTTAGCTCGTCCCAATGGTGTGTCAATCAAATCGTTTTCTTCTTGTAGAATTATAGTGTCTTCCACCATGCAGTTCAATACTTGAGTCAATATAGTGCGCATCCACGCACCATTTTCCGATGGTTCCGGCACGTAAAGCCATTTGCCGTCGGAAAATTTCATCGGCATTTCTTCACAACGTTTGGTTTGTGCCATGATCTTACATTCGGCTTCCGTTGTGTCGACTGCACGTTTGTCGGGCACTACGATTTGTTGAAGAAACAGATTTGTAGAGATGTGATTAATTTTTTCCCATCGGCTGCATACATAACCGCGCACTTTCAATCCATCTTTTCTATCGGTCCAAACAGCGTAGTCTGCGTTGCGTTGAGTCGGGCGACGAATTGGCTGACAATGGTCGTCATCGATGCGTAGATGTTCTTGTCGTATCGGATTTTTGCAGTTACAAATAATAGTCTCGAAGGTGACCGCGTAGACGCTCAGCAGTAGGAGGATATAGATAGTCATCCTTATTATTTTGTCTGCAACGGAAAGAATTTATAGAGGTAGGTCGCTGGGCACAACAAAATAAAAAAGGATTTGGTTTGGGTAACATTGAAAGTGGCGAAACATCGGCTGAATGGCGCAATCTGGGTTGAATTGGTGTAGTCAACTCCACCATGTTGTCAATCTTCTTTTATTTAGTTGTCGAAATGGTGGCTGTTGTTTCAGTTCGAGTTTATTAGTCGAAATGGAGCCTTCGCAGAAACATACTCTTGAACTCGTGCTGCGATATTTTTATATTCCAGACGATGTTCATTTGACTGTTACCGATCGTCTCCGTTTCGATTGGTTACTGCAGCAGCCGTTAGCGAGCTGGCAGTTCCTAACGTTGCAGGAATTCCGATCTCGGGATTTGGTTCCTCCTAATATGTTCGAGCGTCTTTACGAGTAAGTATTTTTGTCATGTGTTTTTTTGTTTTTTTCTTGTAATGTTTGTTGCAATGTTTGATCCTTTTTGTTTTCGAACTAATTATTTTTTTTTCTGTATTATTTTTTGTTCATTTTAGGCAATATCCTGGTTATGCTAGGTATCGGGAACATTTCGATATCCGGTCAGCTCGTTTCTTATGGTATTGTGAGTCGGGAGTTGATGTGTTCTTCCCCGACGGAATTATCTTCGCTGGAGAAGAATTGGAGTTTATTGATATAAGCCGGCTTCACCTCGGCGATTGATATTTCTTGTAATGTGTCGATTTATTCCATCAATTCGTGTTTTTGTGTTTGGAAATACAATGTGGAATCATAGTTTGTGTCTTGTTTGTTTGTTTTTTCATTAACAGGAACATTAGGGGAAAAACTTATTACTACGAGTAGCCAAATATATGAAATATAAAAAAATATATGGTCAAATTGTATTACGGAAAGTGAAAGTATGTTGAATGGCGGGTAAAATAATAATTCCTAGTTGCTAATCGGGAGAGAAAATGAATGAAAGAAAACGAAAATACGCTTGAATTGCGGGGGAAATCGTAGAATAAAGTTTTTTTTTTTACTTTACTCGACTGAAGAAAATGGATGGTTTTATGATATATTTAGGTTATTTTTTATTTGTAATATGATTAAATTTTGTATGGGAAAGGTTGAGTTTATTTCTACTTGCTGGTGCTGGTCATTTACGGAAGGAGAGAAAATTTGACAATAAACTGCTATATGGCGGGGTGGTTTTTACTTTTTAGCGCTAGATGGCGAAGGTGTTCACTTCCCTGTGATAGTTTGGTTCGGGCAACGCTTTCACTTTCGTTAAGGTTTGTATATTGCCAGCGGGGTCATTGACTCAGTTTTGATTGCAAGTATAGAGAATTATTGAACTGTAGGCCTATGCCTAACGGAAAACGACTGTTTAACAAAATTGGGTTTTTATTGAATTGATTCGCTTGTTAGTTTTGATTTGTTCTTAATTTAGTTTACTGTCCATCCGGTTTTAGTTTTATGCACGTCGATTGAATTGTGCTTATTTTTTTATTTACTCCTGTATTTTATGCTATTATTTTAGTCATTCCCGCCGCATTTTATTTTCTGTATCCAGCCAAATAAAAGTTTTGACAACCAATTCGGAAAAGAAAACAACACGTCATGGGAATAACCTATTTATGTTTGTTTTACTTAAATAGAAATACTAAAAAACGAAAGAAAGGAGAGGGAAAATGAATACTAAGACAAGAATTCTAAAGTAAACGCTCTATAAGAAAAAGAAGTAATGTGAAAGAAACATAAACGATACGACAGGCGTTGGGCACGGAAAATAATCAGATACTCGTTGACAACACGTAGTACATGAAAACAAGAAAATCAAAACAGGTATCAATTACGAGGAAAAATAATGAAAAAAATGCAAATCTGGACGATAAGGCTAACTAAAAGTTTTAAAAGATTTCGAGAAGAAAGATTATAAAGTACTGGCAAAATAATGTTGTTTAAGATTAGCAGAAAAGAACAATAAAAAGGAATACGACATAAAAGATATGATACGAGAAAAATTAAAAAGACGAGAAAATAATAAAAGAGACGAAAAATATTAAAGACAAAATATAAGGTAAGGAGTGATTAATAAAACGACGTGAAGATAGTAAGGAACGCGGCGAATGCCATATAAAAATAGAATGGAATTTGAGACGAGAAATACAAATAAAAGACGAAAAAATGCACATTGAAAAAGAAAAAAAACTGGGACCATAACGATTTCAAGTTGGACACAAATCATCATTGGGGAAAAAATTGGTCCAGAGAATAATTTTTGGTGTGTTGGTCTTCCGGGGAAAAAGAATCAATTGGATAGCTTATTACTTCAGGGTTCATGCGGAATGTGTGTACTATACCATATGCTACGTACCCTCACATAAAAGTCATGAACATAACCCAAATGCTTAACAAAACTAACATACAACGATTTGAAAGAAGGTCGAATTCGCTGTGCTTGGAGTAGCTAGACGGGACGATTGAGGCCGGCCGGAACGAGTGAAGAACGACGTCCGGAAGTTCACACGGCTCCGTTTTGACACAGTTTAAGTGAGGTACCAACAGAAACGGGACCTGGTCAGACGCCAGCTTAGCAGTGGTTCTTCCGGAAGACCTGCTGCTTCCCCGACTTCTTGGTTCGCCGTCGTTTGCGTCTCGTCCGTCTCCCAAATTTTTTAAATCCCAGTACAGAGAAGCGTCGCTCGTACTATCAGTTTCACTCTTGTCTTCCTCTTCTGTGCTGTCATACTGCGGCACAAACGAATCAAAAGATCTTTTACCACTACTGGATAAGCCCTTGTGATACTTTGGAGGCGACACCGAAAAAAGTTCTTGTGACCACATAAAATGTGGGTAGTTCAGCACTTTTTGTCTCATTTCTTGTAGCGTAAACAAAACTCTAGGGGGAATTTGCGTGTCCATTTGTTGGTCAAAGTCGCGCATTTGACACATTTCTTCTTCCAAAATGCCATAAAACGAATGTTCCACTCGCGGACGACGATCGACACTTGCGCGTTGTGGCTTTGAAGCAGACATTTGCAGTACGAAAAATGAAATCAAGACACAGAATTAGAACTGTCCGTTTACAGTGTCCTGCTGGACGTTAGTAAAAAGATTGGACCGTCCGCTAAAAACGGGCGTCCTTTTAACCTTTTGGCTAATACGAATCACTTAGGAAGAGATGGTGGCTTGTGGACCCCCCAAATTGACTCTATAGTTTAAATCTGATACTCATCCCCTATGTCTAAATTTTGTCTTGGGTGTTCTTGTGTTTTTTTGTTTTTTTTTTCTCTTTTGTTTTTCTACTTGTCTGTCTTTCTTTGATATTTTGTTCGATTTTACTATTTTTATGTTTCTTTAATTGCTGAGATTTTTTCAATTTTTTTTAAACACGGTTTTCGTGTGCAAGAGAAATATCAGATATGGTCCTTAAAACAAAATGTCGTTTCTTGTTTTAGGCTAGTAGGAAGGGAAAACAAATTTAAGGAACTGCTTATTCTTTTTCCTCTATAAGCCTTGTTGGAGCCTTTATAAGCCTTCTACTCCTTTCCATTCGGTTTTGCGGGGAAAGTTCTTCATTTGCTACCTTGTCAGGTTTTGTTTCAACCGTTGGGTGGTCGCTTTCGCTTGCTTCCCACCCATGAAAAGGGGCAAGTTGCTCCATGTTTCCGTCACCAATACGGGTGATGGCATCCTCCTGTTCTGGCGTTGGATTGTTCACATATTCCTCTCCAATTTCCTCTATTGCCTGATCTTCCACGTCAGTTGGGACTGGTGGATCCGGAAAAATTATTGGATCTTAAAGATAAGGACAAAATTCGTCTCGCCAGACCATGGTGTCGTAAAGTGGCCGGACACGTCTTTTAAAACTAATTCGTCTGGAAGATTTCCCTGTCTCCGGTTATCCAATTCCGAGTCTACCGATACTCTCGTTGAACTTTCTTTAAAAACTAATCCGTCCGGAAGATTTCGTGCTTCAAGATAGCGTCTATCCCAAAAATGCACAATTCCGTTATACCATTTGTAACAATAAACTCTTGTTCCAAATTTTTTTCACCGTATGTAATCCACAACGTGACTTTACCTAAATTACTTAACCGCCAATTCTGAACATCAAATAACGCTACTGAGGTCTCTGCGCTGGCCAGCTGCATATTCGGTGGTAGTGACCTATACACTTTCTCGTGTAACTTAAACTTCTCGCAGCAACCGTATCAAACAGTGCTTCTGTTTCGTTTCCGTTTATCCGTATCATTACTCGAGGGGCCGTGCTATTGTTCAACTGAGTTACATAAGCTACCTGCTGGGGTTTTAAAATTTCCGAGGCATCCATACCAACTGACCCAAAGCCGCAGTTGGTGTCTAAGCGTTTCCCTGTCGTAATGTAGGGGCAGGTATATTAGCCCCTTTATTTGGACAAGTATTTGAACGATGGCCTACTACTCCGCAGGTAGAACAAGTCAACATTCTTTGTCTTTCATCCGTAGCAGCAGGCACTTGTGCGTATTCTGCTTGTCTTTGCCCGCATTCACTCCGATATTGCCCCTTGTTGCCGCACATGTAACAAGTTATTGATGAAAGTGGGGGCCTATCTGGAGGGTAACTAGCTTGTTGCGGAAGAATCTGGCGTGGTTGAGTTGGCGGCCCATACTGATTTCGAAACGATGGATAAGCTTGTCGCTGTTGATAAGGAGGTCCTTTTGGCCGTTGCTGATTGATTATTGATTAGACAAAGCGATGGCAACTTTTTGAGTGATATCGTCCTGTAGGCCTACTGCTGGGGGTGCAACGCTTTTATTTGCTTGTGGAACTATCCGGGAGCCCGTCGTGATGGCATTTATAACCTCATTTTGCTTTTCAATCGCTGTCCAGATAAGCTGTGTGTCGGACGATGATTTTGCCGTTGTAATTGCATTAACAAATTCTTTCTTGCTACTTTCCTCTTTCTCCGCTTCTAATCGACGATTGTATTTATCTGTCTCACGTACAAGGTCTTCATAGTCTTTAAATTCTTTATAACGTACTCTATTTTTAAGCTTAAGATCAAGTCCCGACAGAAAATTTTGCCTTAACATTTGCGGACAAGTAGCTTCTTCCGCTTTTGACGAAAGTTTATTTTTCGGATACCCATATCAAAAATATTTTTCAATCGAAATCCGTACGCAATTATATTTTCGCCTGGTTGACGTTCAACTTCTTCTAATTGTGCTTGAAAATAATCTTTATTTTCATTCCCGTGAAATCGCTCGTGTAATAATTTTTTAATTTCTTGATAATCTTTTGTAACGCTGTCTAAAATATTTTGAAGCATCTCGTGAGCTGGCCCCGTTAGCTTAGTTATTAAAATATTAATCGTTTCGTCGTCTGTCCAATTTGACATGGCTACTATATTGTCAAATAATTTTATCCATCTATCAAAACGAATAGACGTCGGCCCTCCACTAAAATTTGGTAGCTGTAAGAGCATCGTGAGTGCACGATTGCCTTTTTGTAAATCATTTAAATCACCCAACGCCATAACGTTAGCGATGGTTAATAAATTAACTGGAGAGTCCATGGCTACTGATCTTAATCCTGGGTTAGGGCTTGAGCAAGTTGTTCTAGCGTGACTTGGAGGCGTCTTAGGCTTACTGCAATCCTTATCAACTCGTGCTGTTGTACGTGGCGCGTTTCCTGAATTTGGTTTTTCCGGAGGTGTATTGTCCCAACCGTGTTCCGGAATTTCGTCCCAGATATCAACGAGGTCGCCGATTGAGGGGGCAAGGGGAGAGGGTCTCCTGGGCTGCGACGGACGAAGGGGGCTGCTGTGGCGCGAAGGTGCAACTGGGTGGTTCTATTTACTGGGCGCCTCTGGCCGTTTAACCTTTTCTGTACTCCCTCCAACTCCTTTCCCTTTCTGCGTATTCCTCCCCGCGGTTGTGATGGTTCGATGTTTGTTCTATCGGACGGGTCGCGTCGATCGCGGCTTGCGGTGGCGGTGGCTGTGAAAAAGGTAGTGGTGGTGGCTGTAAGAGGGGTTGTGGTGGTGGCGGTGGCGGTGGAGACGGCGGGTACGGTGGCGGTGTAACCGGTGAAAGCAAGGGTGTTACCGTCCCCGAGAGTCTGGCTGCAATACGTCGTAAATCTATTAGAAACAAGATGAGTCACTGCCAAGAGGGGCGACGGAATGTCTAGGTTCTGCTCTTTTCACCTCACTAGACGGAGGGTGCGAGAATAAACGGTCATTGAAACTGCTTTCAGGCTCAAGAAATCGCGGATGTCTACTATCGTCTTTGGTAGCCGACGAATAAATTGCTTCCCGTGCTGGAGATATACATAGACTTTCTGACTGCTCGTTGGACAGTTGGCGAAGGAGTCCGTGCAGAGTTTCGTCTCGAGAAAATTTTTCGTGAATGGTCACGAAGTGAAATTCAGGTTTCCGGTTTTTCACTAATTGGACGAAACGATTCACTTCTTCCAGGTAGGCTATGATAGTAATGGGTGCTTGAAGGTCGTTTCTGACGTGAATATTCAAATTCGCCAGAAAACGTTCGAGCAAGTTCTGCGTAGCGAGTGTCAACTGAGTCTTGTCGTAAGACGGACGCGTTTTTATCGCTGATATCGTTTCTTTTGCAAGACGGACACGGTTGGGTGGTGCAGGGTATATCTGAGCCTTTAAAAATGGGGATGCAAGTACTAGCTTTTTCTGGGTAATTAATGACTTGTATTCCGGATGCTGTGTCCCGTTTCCCGTATTCTGGTAAGCGGATACTGCGGTTCTCAACTCCCACAAATTGTTTTATTAGTTGTATTACTTGAACGGAATCGGAAACAACCGATCGGTCAAACTACAGAAAGGAACTGCGCCCAAAATAGAAGAATATCGCACCCTATACGAAAAGAGGAAGGTTGCGAAATTGTATAAAGAAAACGATAGGAAAAGTATTCCATGGAAAACCCACCACCGAGTGAGTTGACAGTTCTGTCAACTCACTTAATTGAGGTTTAAAGAGCATTTAAATGGGAAAAAAGGGGTTTGAAAAATGCGTGGAGGACACGTAATTTATGCGTGAAGATGCAATCTAGAAAGGGTCAAGAACCTGGCGATGGCAGAAAAGGAAAAGGGGTTGCACCGGAAGCACACGCCGTTCTATTACATGAGTCAATTTTATGTTTTAACAACACAACATTACTTCACTACAATACGACACTAAACTACTACAATACCACAATACGTTTTAACACTACAACATCACCGGACCGTTCGATATCTCAGAAACGTAACGTGATAATGTGATTTTGCGCCAATTTTACACTACATTGTTACACTACATTATTACACTACATTGTTACGTTACGTTTCTTAGTTACTTCCCCACCCAAAACCCCATGTTTTAATCGAGCTACGAAAACGATCGTTAACGAAAACTTCGTTAACACTACCTCTTTCACATCGCGAATAGCCGAAGGAACTGGAGTAGCCGGAGGAGGCGGTTTCTTATGTACTCTGATATTAATTGAATGGCAACTGAAACTCGGTGATTCCCCATTAATTGTCTTCCAAGGATCCCGTACGCAAATGTAACATTACATTGCTTACCATCTCCCATGATACCACAGCGTACATATGAAAAGTTAATTAGTGAACCTTAGCCGACGTGCACTTATATAAGTAACTGAATTATATAAACTTATATATAGACACTATATAACACTTATATATAGACACTATATAACACTTATATATAGACTGCTGACATGGAGAATACTCACCGACTTCAAATTCGGCACCTTCTTCATTGGTGTCATCAGAATAGTGGATATTGAAAGAGAATGCTGGAAAACAATGCTGAATTTGAAACAATGTATCATCAGCGTGTTCCGTTGCGTGTTCCGTATCTTCACCGGAATCTTCAGGCTCCCTGTAGTTAGAGATTCCAGATTAAGCTCCGTGTGGTTGTAAAAAGGGATTTGGTAGAGACTGCTGGTCATCAGATTGAGAAGAGTGAAGATGTAGAGATGAAGCCTCCTCTACTTCAGTTGCAGTATTTTCATTGGAAACTTCAGGCTCCTAGAGGAATGGATATGTTTCCATCAACTCAACTGGTGCACGTTGGATTTTTGAAAGCTGTAACATATAACAAGGTACATAATAGCTGAGGTTAAAATAATAATAAAAAAACCACTTACTCTTCCATGAATTTTCTCATTAGGTCACAACATCCTTCGCCCACATCTTTGTAAAATGTCCAAGTTGCTTCTTCGTACCCAAGTTACTTGAGAAGGTACCACGTTTTGCCTTTTGGACATATTCTACAATAGTAAAACATAATGAAACTTAAATGGTATTTTAATTTATAAATATTGAAAGAAACTGACCCAATATAAAGAATTGTCTCAACGTCGTAATCCTCATTATTGTCCATTGTTTGTTTATAACATGTGCAAATTTGAATGGTATAAAAAAAAAAATTTTATCTTGTCCCAGTTGGACGCTAACTGATCGCCTCGTTCGTTCTTTTGTCAAACCCGTATCAATGAAAACCGAAAAAGTCAACACACTCAATCTCGTGTTCGTCGACGAGACTGGCGAAATTCGCGTCGAGGCCTGGCGTGATATTTCGGCAAAATGGATCGACAAACTTCCAGTAACAAAACACATGTTAGAAAAATAATAATAAAAAAATACTCGCGTTTTTCTTTTAAAAAGGTGGGCAGCATCTACAAATTAACGGCGTGTACTATGAAACAAGTTGAAGAACATTACAAACAATTCATTCGTTTATCGCATCCCTTTAAAATCTACATCAACGAAAAATCGCACATCGACATCGTCAAAATGGACCAAAAGGCGAAAGACGCATTTGCCAACCTACGTTTCCAATTCCAGGACTTCAGCCTCAACAGGAACTGTAACTGGTAAGAAAATTTTCGCTCCAATACTCCTTAAAACAAACTATTTATACTTTCCTTTTAACCCAAGATGTCTAAGGATTGATATGCAATTTATCTCTCCACTCGGAACAGCAATCCATAGTGATCCGACAAAGCAATTCCGATATCAATGTAACTTTCGTCAAATTTTCAAATTACAATTCCATTCAAACACTTAATTATTACCAGATCCTTGTCAAAGACATCCATTGGATGTTGAATGATGCTACCATCAAAGATACTCCCCAACATCATCCATACCAAGTTATATGAAGATTCAAGTTTCATGGTGAGCAACATACCTGTTTAAAAGAAAAAAATTTAAAATCACTAATATCACTTGTTTTCACCACCTAGATCAATCCGAGAAACAAGGGAATACTCCCAGTAGTCATGGATGACTGGATTGATGAAATTCTAAGCAGCGACACAGATGAAGACTCGAAAGATGAAGAGAACCAACCTGAAACAAAACCATCATGTTCAAGCAATGTCCAAAATTAATCAAGCTATAATCAAAACCTGCAAAGAAAAATGATTGTTGTTCTTACCTTCAAGAAAACAATTCAGAAATTTATCGATGACTTAACTCATTGCTCTACATTTTCTCTCTGCTTAATATTTTCACAAACTTTCACTAGAAAATGTTTGATTTCCCCAATTCACTAAAAAAATTTGTAAACAAGAAATCAGTCTTCAAAAAGAATACAAAAACAATCTTCTTTATTCCATAAACAAGATAGACCTATCCCCATTACTTACTGAATTTCTTCATTTAAATCAAAAGGTGACTTTCACTGTAAACTTGAACGAAAACATTTTTTTTAACATCCCTAAAATAAAAACTAAAAAAAATGGAAAATTTCCCTTCTACTTTTGTCAGCCAGCCCTTTTACTAATTGTCAGCTACTTGCTAACGCAGGTAGCTGCCAATTTGTTTATAACATGTGCAAATTTGTGCAAATTTGAATGGTAAACAAAACTTTTAGTCCAAACTAAATTTTAAACAAATTAAATATTATTAACGTTAGATGGCATTAAAATCGTGTTTTTTTTTCAGTCGATGGCGAGGACTAAAACCAACCTTTTCAAAGATGTTTCTGGTATTATTTTACTTTGGTGAAATTATGTAGGTCTAGAATAAAATAAACACTTGAAATTTTATCGATTCACAGCTCCAACATTGAGAACAATTAAGGAATCCTATAGTTCAGAGGACAAAACCAAATGAGAATTTGAATTTGACGAGTCAAGGGTCTGCTCAGTGTAAGTGTACAAATTGCAATTTTTTTTATTTTTTGTTACACATCTGAAGTTTAAGGAGTGACATACCATCATTGATAAAACGTCACACTGCCATCATAAGTCTGAAACATCCCATCAACATGAGTGACAGTGGTGAAACTTGCCAAGATTTTCAGCTCTTAAATAGGCTCGTTTAGGGTAAAAAGGGTAGCAATGTAACATCCGTCCACATTAAATCTAGATTGGTACACTGATGGCATCTAACAAGTAAAAAAAATATATCAGTATATGCCTAAATTTAACGTTAAAGGACCATTTACTTTTTATGTGATGAGTCCCTTTCTTGTTTTTTCACTTACACGTTGAAGAACAGTAGAAGTAGAGTGTGACAGATCCCACAATAAAGGGGACTCAGAAGGTACACCCATCATATTCGAGTACTCAATAGCCTGTTTCTTTATTGCGGCTGCAAACTTTCTTACTTGACTTAAAATTTGATTCGTTAGATGTTCAAACAAATCGATTGTAGTTCTTCCAAGGCGTAGTAACATATTTGGATCCACCTCATATTTACTGATGAATTTTCGAATACAAGATACCAAACTGCATACATCCAGAGGCGAAAGAATGGGCGTCCTCAGTAGTTGGCCTTAGTTTCTCAAGAATGGAAATGACTTGATGTACGACATATTAACAGGGATTGGTAACTGGGCATCCATTACTCTTAAGGCTGCTGGGATTGGACGATGTAGAGAGCTGTTCCTTTTTCAGACGAATTTTTCGGCCAACTCGATGACGGCTTCATGCACTTTGTTGTGAGCTGAGGTGAAACCAGTTAAGGCGGTAGCAGTGGGCGACCAAAATTCGAAGTAAGTGCATCTGTGCAAAATACAACAGATAGCACGCAGTATAAGGCAAACATGCCATTGAAAGCGTTTTTTGAAAGCTCCATGAAAAGACTAGAAGAGTCCAATTCGATGCCCTTAAACAGTAAATAATTTTAAAAGTATGTTAGAACCACAAGGAATTATTAAAAATATTTTTGAAAATTACCTGCATCACAAAATCTTACGCATTTTCAGTCCTTTTCTGGATTCAGTGACAGTATTTGACCAATCGTTTCGCAAACTCGAAATAACTTCTCTCTAAGAAAACATATAGAATACACTAATAGCCTACATGAAACATTGATTGGAGAGAATTGGAGTTGGCAACGAGTCCAATGGCAAAAGTTGCATTGCGATGAGGGTCATCCCACAATAACTGAAGGGAAGAGGCCATGTGACCAAAGGTTGAAATCAAGCAATCGCAAAACAGGAAGACTAAAATTCCGACAAGTGGCCCCCACCTCCGCGTCGAAGTTAAATGACGTCCGGGAAGCAAAGGTGAGTGCAATGGAGAGTTGGAGGCTTCCTGTCAACGGCCGATGGATTTCATCCTAGTCTTTCAGTCTAAAATAAGTAAATGAAGGGGAAAGCAATAAGTTGGAAACGGAAGAGAAAAAGAGGCTGCCTAGAAAAAACACCTCCTTATCGTTTATAAATGTACCTAAACTAGGCTATAATCAATATACACTTATATTAAAGAAGGATTCAAATATTTTTGTATTTCAACCGTTTTAAAGCTTTTTCTAGCTTTACAAAAAAATCAAAAGGGTAAAAGTAAAAAAACAAAACCCTTGACATAACTTTTGTTCGATACACAACAAGAATATAAATTATTGTCAAAATAACTTTAAGCTTTTCCTTCCCAAATTCTTTTAATTTTTTATGGATTCAAATTAACGGAATGACTTCAACTTTTTGTTACAGATGAGGCTTTTTTAGATTTTTCTACCTGTCAAACAATTGTCTGATTATTTTCAAGTGTTATTCAGTGATTAAAGACATAGGGGATGTGAAGCCAAAGTTGCTCCCTTCCGAAATATTAGGGGGCTGAAAGGGGATCTAGCTAGCGCACTCACTAGGAATACGCATTCTTGAAAAAAAAACAGGTTTGCGGTTTATATCAATAGTTAGTTTTGTACTAGCTAGAGAATTCATACTTCTTATGTCCTGCAAACTGATAAGCGCTATACTTACTTAAATATAAATGGTTTTATGCCAACACGAACTAGCTTATTACTAGTTTACACGGGCATATACGTAAAATACGAACGTACAGATTTTTGTTGTTTACAAGCTTTTAACGCATTATCATACACACTGATCAAATCAGTTAATACATATTCCTGACTTGTATTAAAAAGTTTATTGCAGACTTGTTTATGGCAGCGTTAATACCAGCAATACTTTTGCAATCTTTATGCCCCATAATGACGATTGTAAACCCTAAAACAAAATCATATTGTAAGTTCAAAAATTTTATTCTGCCATCTTATTAATCAGTTTTCAAGGTATTTGTTAGGGCCTTAACAATAAAGGAAGAAAGCAAAGAAAAATATGCTCCTACTACACATTTTCTTACTATTTCATATGGCAGTATTGCTTCTTTGTCCATTATAAGGAAATAGAATAACGTATATCAGTCTTATAGATAGTTTATATTTACCACCCACATATATTTGAGAAACTTCAAAATCAACCGGACTTATACTGCCACAAATATTTCTGCTTGATTGATCATGTAACATAACCATATCTTCGATATCTAAAAAGAAACGACGTTCAGCTATTTGTCGTGAAATCACATTCATTGTCCTTTTAAAGCTCCCGGTAAGACACTTTCGCTTACAAAATTGTTATCATCGTCACTTCGCTGACGAGCTATATTTTTACACTAAGCCCACTGTCGATGCAAAAAAAACTTATAATCTAGTACTGGTGCAAAGTCACTTAACTAGCATAGATAATGCAAATAATTAATTTTTTATTGCACACAGGCAGCAGACGGTTCCAATTTCTATGTTCAGGGATGCTTTCGGAATAGAGATCATAGTTGTCTCACTTTTTGCGGGAAGTGAATCGGCTGTTTATATGCCATCATACCTTTAGTTGAATAAGTGCAAGGACTTTTTAATACGTTTTTAAATTTTCCTTCAATTAGCAATACGAAGAATGTGAAGAAGAAGAAGAAACAGATGATGTCGAAGAGAATCCGGAAGAAACAATCGGTCATGGTTGAGGTATAGATGGAGGAAAAATTTCGGAAAATACTGTGTTCAGTCAAGACGACAATCCATTAAAGCACAATGGACCTCTCGTCCTATCAAAGAGTCTCCTGAACTTTGATATAACCGAATTAAAGAAGAGATACTCCGCTCTAGTTTGCTGTTGGCAATTGGCGAAGCTATCTGGAAGACAGCTATTTTTCCTTTCTATTCATGTCATGAAAAAACTTGAAGAACTAAGATTTAAAGCGGACAGAATTGTTGGAGATAATGCAAACGTTAATGTAAAGCTGTTTAAGTTACAAGAAGAGCAACTGATAGGAAATACTTCAAAGTAACGCATACTGCAGATTCATATAGAAATTTATTTTTTTCGTTCGATCACACGCAATTTCTAAAAAATGTCAGGAATAAAATGATAGACCGTCACTTGAAAAGCAATGGGGGATTTATTGATTTGTCCTTGATGAAGTTATTGTTTGCAAATACAATAAATGATGGATTATCTTTATGTCGATGTGACGATATCTAACCAGAAAACATGTTGATCGAACAAACTTTGATCGAATGAAAGTTACATGTGCGAGGAATCTTTTCAGGACGGAAATGGTTTCAGCATTGCGAAGTATGCATGATTCGAAGGAAGTTGGTTTCGAAAATGAACAACCGCTCGTGAATTTCCTTGAATTTGTCTGAAAACGGTACAACTACCACGAGTTTGCAACATGACTCAGAATTATCGCTAGAATGAAGCTTCGAAGAAGCCGTTTTCTGATTGCACCCAACCATTACGTCAACCTTAACGGTGTTGACACAGTGTATTAGCTCCTTCAAAGAAAACACAAATCAGTCCCTCTAGTGGCAACGCTAAAAGTTGCCCCTCTCCCTAACGGCCTATCCTCAGACCAGTTAAAGCTCTTGGTGCACACGGTCATGCCTAGCTCTACCTCTCGTTCTCGTTCTCGTTCTCTTGACATCGATATCCGTCGATATCGAGGCAATCCTCGTGCTTCTTTGGATTCTCGCGTTGAGAATGTGGTTCTTCCACCAGATAATATCAGTGTCGTGACTCGTTCAGTGGTTTCTTTGTCGCCAGCTCGAGATAGCCGTTCGCGTGGCCCATCTCGAAGTTGGTCGCGTGGTGGTCCATCTCAAAGCCGGTCGCGTGGTCCATCTCGTAGCCGATCGCGTGAGCCTTCTAGCTCAATTTCTTCACGAAGTTCCAGATCTCCACGGCGTAATCGATGATCGCGTTCCAGATCTTCTAGACTCAGCTACCGTTTACCTCCCAGTAATGCACGACGAAATGATCGTTCACGGTCCCCGCTTCGCAGGCGTCAGAGATCCCCCATTAGTGATCGTATTAGGGCTCCTCGTCAGTCTCTTGCTTCAGATACGGCTACTGTGCTTTCCCAGCCGAAGCTAAAGCTCTTCGCGGAATTTTGAAACAGTCGTACGAAGGTTCGTTCACGTTTCAATGCCCTATTTTTGACGAATCTATGGGTCGTACATTGAAGAGGTTGAAAGTTTCCTCTGGCTCTGTGATCGACTTCGTCGAGAAGACTTGGCTTTCGACCCACTACAAAATTATTGACATTGCTCGTCCCTTAATTCAACTTTGGAGCTCATTGCCGCCGAACTATCCTCATCTACAACATGTCGAATCAGCCCTTCGTTTGTGGGGAGTAACCTTTCATGACGTCACTATGAACCGGCGAAAAAATATTCTCCACCAGACGGCTCCTGATTCAACCTCTTGTCTGATCCGACAATGTTTTCAAACCGTGAAATTTCACGTTTATTTGGAGTCCATTTTCTCAATGCTATGGCCAAGGAAGCTGATGAGAAGAATAAAATAGCCAAAATGGGGCGCAATGCCGGTCATCCTCAATCGTCTAAACGTCCCTTCAATAAATTTGCTCGCAATGGCGGAGCAACTACTCAGAAATCGTCTGCTGGGCCTTCATCCGGGAGTCATCGCGGAACTGAAAGCAATTCTCAACGCGCGTCTGGGTCAGTATATTACGCTTTTTCCGCTATTATTAGTTGCCCTTATCCACCGGTAGGTGGCCGCTTGTCTCAATTTGCCCACGTGTGGCGCTCTATTTCTTCGGACCCTTTATTATCTTGAATATGGTTTCTATGGGAGTCTCGCTAGATTTTTTGTCGCTTCCATCTCAATCCAATTTTCCCACAAATTGCAAAATGTCCTCGGAGATGGAGCGTGCCTGTGACGTAGAAATTTCGGAATTAATTGTTAAACGTTTTTTTTTCTATTCCCGAGTCATCCGGCAAATTCTTCAGCAGCATATTTTTGGTTCCCAAAAAAACGGGGGGATATCGCCCAATCCTCAATCTTAAGAACTTAAATTCCCACATTCGTTTTGAACATTTTAAAATGGAGGGTATGGATTCGGTACGGCACCTTATTCGTCCCGGGGATTGGATGGTTAAATTCGACCTAAAAGACGCCTACCTGTCGGTACCAGTTTGTTTGGAACATCAGCCCTTTTTATGTTTTCGTTGGCGGGATATTTGCTATCAGTTTACTTGCCTCGCTTTCGGTCTTTCTCCTGCTCCTCGACTTTTCACTAAATTGCTCAAGCCAGTTATCGGAGCCCTTCGTAGAAAGGGAATTCGTCTGGTTAATTACCTGGACGATATTATCTTTATGAACGAAAGTCGTGAAGGTGTTATTGCAGATGTGTCGACTGCTATCGACTTGCTTACTAGCTTGGGTTTTCTTATCAATTGGAAAAATGTCTGTCCTTTTACCTTCTCAGCCTTTAGAATTTTTGGGATTGTTGATTGATTCCATCGCGCTCTCTCTGGCGTTGCCTTCTGACAAGGTCCTATCTATGTTGAAAATGTGCCGTCGGTCCCTATTGAAAGGTGTCGTCTCTCTTCATGATTTATCTTCGTTGATTGGTAGTTTTTCATGGGCCATTCCAACTATACCTTTTGCTCAGGCACATTATCGTCATCTACAGCGTCTTTACATTTTCCATTCGAAATTCTTTAATTATAATTTGTTTCGTTACGTGTCGCTTTCGTCTTCTGCGCGTGACGACATTCGTTGGTAGGTGGAAAATCTCTCTTCTTCCAATGGCTTGTGTTCTCTTAAAAAAGATCCGGATCTCATCATTTATTCGGATGCGTCCCTTTACGGTTTTCATATGTGACGGGGTCTGTTCAAGGGGTCCCAGGGCAGGATCGATTGGCGGCTTTTTCTGCTCTTAAATCACTAACTGCGCAATCCACTGATCTTGAGATAAATCTCATCCTCGATAACTCCACAGCCGTTAGTTAAATCAATAAGCGCGGAGGCACACGCTCACGCGCCTTATGCGATATTTGCTCCTCAATAGTAAGCTGGTGCGAATCTCACAATTTATCCCTTACCGCTACACATTTACCTGGCGTTCTAAATTCCGTTGCAGACGAACAGTCCAGGACATCGCTCGACGCAAGCGTTTTGATGCTCTGCCGGTCGAACTTTCTGAAGTTGTCAGCAGTATGGAAGACAGAAGTCGATTTATTTGCGCACAAATGGAATGCCCAATTGCCAACCTTCGTGTCATGGATGATCCAACCAGATGCATTTGCTCTGAACGCCTTTTCGCTCAATTGGAGCAGATTCAAAGGATACGCCTTTACCCCATTCGCCCTCATAGCCAGGTGTCTGGCGAAAATGAGGAAGGAGAAAGCGGAACTGGTGCTAGTATGCCCACTATGGTTCAGCCAACCTTGGTTCCCCCTCCTGTTGAATTTGCCCTGCGACATTCCCCGAATCTTCCGCTTCCGGCCGTATCTCCTCGTCTCCTGCCTGAATGCTCCACATCCGCTGACAATCAACAATTCATTGATACTATCCGCTTGGAAGTGGTCCGGGGACGGCTCATTGGGAAGGGCCTTTCGGAAGACGTGGTCCACTTATTGCTGGCAACTAACAGAGACTCTACGTCAGCTGCTTATCAGTCAGCATGGAGGTCCTGGTGTCATTGGAACCATCGAAGGAATTCAAATCCCTTGTCTGGTTCTGTAAACTTGATTCTGCAATATCTGGCCGATCTACATAGTGAAGGCAAGTCCTATTCCACGATCAATCTCCACCGCCTCATGTTATCTGGCACATTTGATTCTGTTGACGGGGTACCAATCGGTAAACATGGATTAGTTATGAGGCTCATGAAAGTTTGTTTTCATTCTCGACCACCGAATCCCCGCTATTCTAGCATGTGGGACCCTGATATTGTTTTGGATTTTATGTTTTGATCTGGAGCCAATTCGGATTTAAATTTCGCCGACCTGTCTAAAAAACTAGTGACCTCCATAGCCTTGGCGACCCTGTTCCGGGTTTCAGAAATTGCTTCCATTGCCAGAGACTCGGTTGTTTTCTCTAACGATGGCGTTTCTTTTTCTCTTTCTCGTCTTCGTAAGACGCAGAAATCCGGGGGATTTCAATCTTTCAGCTTGCGCCGCATTAACAATACGCTCATTTTCCCAGTTGATTGTTTAGGCCAATATGTCTTCCGTGCCGATTTTTTAAGAAATGCTCATAATCAATCTTAATTATTTATTAGTCTTCGTAAACCTCATAAGGAGGTTTCTGGCTCAACGGTTGGCCGTTGGGTCAAAAATTATCTTTCTTTAGCTGGAGTGAATCCCCTTTTTTCCGCTCATTCTACGCGGGGGGCAGCATCTTCCAAGGCGGCGTCTATGGGCGTCCCAATAGACTTCATTTTGGCGACGGCGAGTTGGTCCAGCCAGTCCACATTTGCACGATTTTATCATCGTTCTCCGGACACTCCCACCGTGGCTGGGGCCGTCTTTAATTCCTTAGAGCGCCTCGTGCTTTAAAGTCACCGTTGAGTTTGACGTAATGGTTGGGTGCAATTGTCGATTGCTCGAGGAAGCGCGAAGCGCTTCCGAAGAGCAATCTTAATTGCACAAAATGAATGGAGGAGACCTCGACGGTCTCCTAATCCTACCCACATCCAGCCCTCGCTAAAATTTATATTTTTTCCTCTGTCTGTTTTACAGTTTCCGTGGTCGCCGTGGTGGTTTTCGTGGCGTGCGTTAATTAATCTCTTCGGCGTTTCACCTTATAACGCGGTCCTAGTTGGAGCCAAGCGGATCTTCTTTCAATTATTTTCACCTTATCTTGCCTTATTGCGCGGTTTGATGTTTTGAGCTAGGCAGACCGTCTATTGATTATTTATTTTTATTTTGATCTCTAGTCCCTCTAGTCCCGGTTTGTCCAAGACTAAAGGTATGAGGATGCGAAGCGCTTCCGAAGAGCAATCGACAATTAAAACAACGAATGTCTATAAGTCGAATAAAAAAAGAAAAATGCAATAGAATACTTCTCGAAAGAAACGCTAGAAGCAATCATTGGTTGAATATATTGATATGGAAGTTATATGCAATGGCTCCCAAGCGAGTTGAAACAGAAATTTAATTAAGCCTTTACTAATTATCTTGCTCAAGGACATAAATTGGCTGTATTTTACTCATATTGATTGGAATACTATAAGTACTAAGTGTCTTGAAGGTAGAAATTTCATCAGGGAATAAGAATTGAGTTGGTGCCATTTCTATTGGATTGTTTATTTTTTATTCGTTTCGTTCCCTTACGGTTTTTCTATCTCATCCATGTTTCAATGTCGTTTCTTTCTGCTGTTTTCTAGATATTGGGTACTATCCGTCTCCAACTTGAAAAAAAAAACAAGATGGAAAACCTGGCGGACTTAACCTATGAAGCGATGCGTATCTGTCTGTCAATTTCGGTTGTTATCCTGCTGATGTATTCAACTTGGAAGAACGGCCACTGTACACGTCAAAGATTAAGTCAACCCATAAACCTTCATTTTCGAGTTGAAACAGTCCAATGCTTGTTAAAACAGCAACATTGAATTAAAAAAGACGATTATGAAATATTTTCAATTGTTTATACAATGCGTTGTAGCTAGTTGCAGCCAAAATTATCCTAAAGGATACTTATTACCAAATTTATGGTCAATGCCAAATGCACCCTTTTCATTTTCGTGAAAATCTGAATAATTTGTTAGGCAGCACAATCAATTGTATTTTTGAAATATTACATTGCGACAGGGCTAGGATTTTATTAAGTGGAATGAGCTTTTCAATCAATGATTTTGATAATACATTGAAGGTTCTCGTTTTTGCGTGCCTTGAGAAAAGAACGGACAGTTCGAATCATACATCCAGATGTTTTCTACATCCGTCTTGATTTTGAATTGTTCAAGTAGTGGAACAAGGGCTTCCAAATTTATTTTGGGTTGACAGTTGCACGAAAAATGAAGAGCATTCCAACCATATTTGTCCGCGAAGTTGACGATTATTTTCCTTTCCAGAAAAAGCCGTTATTGAATTTTGACTACAAAGTGGGTGGCCATTGTTTTCACCTGATCGACAATATCTGGATAAGAAATATTAACTAACTTGCTCTTGTCGATTTCCTTGAATGCTGTGTGGTGTTTGCACGTAACGTAAATGCTGGAATTATAAGTACTATAAGTACTCCTGTTATTATAAAGGAAATCCGCCGATCATTTAAGGGCAATCATTCCGGCTAGGATTTAAAAAGTTCAACTGCTGTAAATTTTCCCAAAATTTCGTCTCTCGCTGCATGTGCCGGTTGTACGGTTCGTAAAATGCAGAAAAACTTCAGAACAGTATATTATGTTGATCATGACCATGATGTTGAACAACTTCTAACAGTTCCCTATTTAGTCTCTCCATGGAGATGGAGTGTGGTCGAGTTTTGTTGTAGTGAATTGAGACGAATTTGATATCCATGTCATCTCCCGTGAGTTTATTTTTGTTGATTTAGTCTGATTTCTTTCGTGTCAACTCTCTAGTCCGTAATCATCTACTTTCCTGTTCAAATATACTAGTTTATTAGAATCCAGTTGAAGAGTAAGGCATGTCGCATGTCAGTACGTACATGCTCGTACGTCGTCTCAACTGTCCAATCAAACCAAACTTCTTTGTTATCTGCCCTTACCGCCAGTGCAATATCCAAAATGTACTCTAGTGCACTGGCGGCTAGATGGTGTAATGAACAAAAAAAATGTAATTTGAATTCATGAATTTTGATTAAAAAAACAACAAAATTTCGTCCAAGCTTCATCTTGCTTGATTAGCTAGATTTCCCATGGAATAAAAAACGAGACAAATAGAAAATTTACACCGCCAGTGCAGTAGCCAAAATGGACCTTAGTGCACTGGCGGTCCGCAAGTGCAATAGAACTGATCTTAATTAAGGTATATTCGAGTTTTATCTGTTATATGGATTAGTTATTTATTGTGCGTTTGTGATGCTTCAATTTTTTGTGACATGAAATATTGGCATTTTGCTGTCGTTGATCAGTGAAATGGAAAGCAGTTGATAATTTTCATATTGATATACTTGTAACCTGCTAACTTACTGAGTAATGATAACTATTTATTAATGTAAACTATTTAAATGGATCCTTGCTTTCTCCTCTTTGTGAATGGGTTTCATCGGTGAAAAAATATCTTGCAGACTGTGATGGATGAAATTCTCAAGCACCTTACTACGATGCATGGACAGCAGATGCCAACCCGTGTGAGCACACCAGGTAGGAAAATAATTAAAGCATATCAAGTATTGCGATAGACTGATAGATGTGATAGTCGGGAGTCAACAGGTTTTTGTCATAGGATTTAACTAAATCGCTATAGGTAGAAGAAGAACGGCAGGACAATCTGATGCAAGAATATTTGACACGTTTGCCTTACTCGGAATCAACTTTTTATTTTCTTATTTAAATAATATATTGCGTAAGCAGCATAGAATTACAGCAAGAAAGGTCGGGTTTTTTGTAAAGACACAGATAACATGAGTTGGCTATCGGCTGACTTTGTGGAGGAAAGGCCATTTTTTTTTAAACACGGGTGATGAAAATATTGATGTGCAGACATTGCAGGACCACTCGTAACCTTCTAGTTCCATTGAATCTGCAATTTCGTGTGTCACGTCAACGCAGCTTCCGTGAAACCATTTGTGGCACGTTACACATCTCAAGGCAAATGTTCTTCCGAGATTGGTTTCACAAGTACTCAAGGCACATATTTCGTCTTCAAAGTTTTCCATCTCGTCTTTCTGCAATAAATTTTTTTTTAATTCAAAGAATTTGAGAAAATTATGAAGAAAACCAAACTAAATTTTCGTCGGGACACTAACCTTTCTGTTTTTTTGCGAGAGAGGAATAGTCTCCACTGTTGAAACTGCCATATTTCGCCCTCTTCTCGTCCCTTTATTACGCTGCTCTACTCCTTTAATTTACGAAAGAAACAAAAGTTACTATCCTATTAACGGTTATTCGTTCGTTTTCTTTCTTTTTCTTTTTCTCTTCGGGAAGTTTTGTGGATAGGAGACAGGCCCCCCTCCATTGCTTTTGGGTTTCTTACACAAGAAATATAGCGATAGACGGTAACGGGTTGGGCGCTGTGTCTGTTTGTCTATGCCGTGCATTTATTTCTTAATTAACAACTGTATTATATATATCTTGGAGAGAGAGAGGCTTTTCTATACCGAGTATTTTTCTTTTTCTTTAAAGAAACAAGGGGGTGGCGCTTCTCTCTCTCCGTTTTCCAAATTTCACACGTCAGGAGAAGCAGTTGTCTGGCGATGGAGGTTGAAAATTGTGTGGTAGAAGAAGTTGTTACTTAATAAAGAGAGTCGGCGGTTGGTTCATGTTGGAGGAGGCCGCTTGGAGAAGAGGAAAAAATGAAAAAAGAGGTCGCTCGGTTGTTTTTCATAAAGTCAATTCCAATTTTCTGAAAGGCAAAAAGGAAAAAGGTGATGGCCCAATCGGTGGGCCTCACATTTTTCAGGGATTTATACACGAAAAAGAATAAAATCTCATTTTTTCTTTTCTTTGAAAGTTACATAGTAGGGCGAGGTCTCTCACACTCACATACACACCTGGGAATATCTCCTGGACACACGTAAACTTGAACGAACTAGAAATTAAAAAAAAAAGAAAATGAGAACAAATTTTCTACTTGGCATACGGAATTAGATCGATGGCTGTTCTGGTCCCGTTTTTCGGGGAAGGGGGCTACTTGTATATATCGACAGAGAAAAGATTTTTTTTCTTTTTAAAGGGATAACCAGCACGCGCTGGGAAAATATCCTTTTTGTAAAAACTTACCTTTTAACATTGCGTTAATATAGCCATTAACTTGAGGACGTAATCCACAGGGCGTTACGTTGCTTCTTATTGCGGATAGCAGCTCAGCACCAAAACGACAGTTTCGTACCTGGGTGTGACGTTGTTGACAGAATTTAATCCGTGACAAAAAATGTAGAAGCTGTCTTTCGGTATGCCTCGCGACAATATTTCAGACAAAAAAGATGCCTAAACATGAAAAAATCATGTTATTGTAACTTTTTTAATCACTATTTCATTTATTGTAATTTTTTTTCTTACCATATATCGGGGAGAGATAGTTAGACTTGCAGGTTGTGAAACAAGAATCACTGCTGTATCACCCGGGTAGTAGTTACCGATCATATGATCTGGCAAGGTGCAAAGTGGTTGTATTTCACAATTAAATGAGCCTCTAATATCAAACATTTCCGATATAGGAGACATTGCACATGCGTTTAGTGCACTAAATCTTCCTACAAATTTAATTGGCGTTGGATAACCAGCACGGTTAACTATTCCAAATGGGCCGTCACTTCTGAATATGGCAATAAAGTTAAATAATTGAAATTTAACATGTTAAGAAATTTTAAACCTTTGAGATTCTCTGAATGACATTGACCAATATTGCCTCATCTTCATTTCGCAAATTTTCGGAAAATATTTTCTCTTCTTCAGTGAGGCCTGTTGTATCACTTTCAACTAATTCCATGACTTTTCTTACAGTTAAGTTGTAGAAGGAATTTGTTTTTTTTTGTTCTCTTTGCGTTTAAAATTTGGTCCCCAATTGATTTTATGAGACTCCTTGCTTAGCGCATTAGCTTTACTACATTCCGCTTCTTTCGCCATGTATTCTGTTACCGAATCATAGTCCTTCACATGAAAACTTATCTTTGGTATCAAATACCTTAAATTTGGATTTTTTCAACATATTTGAGAAATTTTCCTTTGTGGTCAAAAATTTTTCCAAATCTAAAATAATGATTTAAAGTGATTTTTATAAACATTTGAAGTCACGTAATGATTTGTGACTGAAAATTACATGTTGATGACAATTCTCTGTTTAACTAAATTTTTTTTTCTCGAATAGCGTTTCCATTTGTGAAACTGACAACAGCAGACAAACAAGCAGCAGGCAATCCTGGAATTTGCCGCCAACTAAGTGCCTCTTGCGTAATACGTGAATTCATTTCCTACCAAACAAAATCCAACAGAAAAAGAAAAGAACGCCAAACATAAATCATATTAATCAAGTTTTTCCCTTCAAATCTTTCTCCAGGCCACTTTCAACCAATACACGCGCAAAGGCGGCGACAATTGCGCCAACAACAATCCTGTACGACCCGAAATAGAATTTCATTTAAAACATTTCCAAGACCAACTAAATGAATTTACCTTTTTTAACAAAAAAAATTTTGACTTGACGTCGTTGATGATATAATTTCTCTTTTTATGGACAGGTGTCAGCGAGCCGAGAATCTCAGTGAAGATAAAGAGCTGCAGACGGCCTACTACGTTTCGGCCAACAACCATCGCGATTTCGAATTTCACGATCACGTCGTCACCATCAATCTGCCAGCCTGGGACCAGTTGATCGATTACGACATGACGAAGGGAGCAGAGAGCAATGGTATTGACACACAAAGGAATACAATTAATGCCTGCTAATTCCTGCAAACGACATGGGGTTCACCAACTTGTCACGGACGCCCAACATCAAGACCACGTTCACCGTCATATGGGGTATATCAAAACCCGATAGCTAGCCAGCCTCAAGAACAGAAACACCCACCAGGCCCGTCATCGTCCGCGTCTCCAACTCTAAAGGAAAATCGGCCGACTACTACAAATTCGTCAATCCCGTCATCGAGTCGATCCACCCGAGTCGCGGCTCCCTCTCTTTAGCGGCACCCAACTGATCATCCGTGGACAATTTATGAACGCCGGTAGCTCCATTCAGGTCTTCATTGATCCGTCGCTCGACTGCGCCATCGCCTCGACCAACTCGAGCCACG
Organism: Daphnia pulex; assembly: GCF_021134715.1. Lineage (NCBI taxonomy): Eukaryota > Metazoa > Arthropoda > Branchiopoda > Diplostraca > Daphniidae > Daphnia > Daphnia pulex. Next base: position 360,994 of record NC_060024.1, on the reverse strand, counting down.
CCGTCTGCAAGACCAACACCTACCATCTACTCCTCAGCGGCGAACTGCACATGTCGTTCGACCGTGGCGTCCGCCACTACACCCGTCCAATGTACCAGTACGTAGAGGATCCCACCATCATATACGCCAAGTCGGGCGTCGTCAGCCAAGCCAAAATGGCCGGCAACAATTTGGAATAGATTCAAGCAAGTGTCGAAATCATCGACAAATTTTCAATTGGGATGGCCATTAATTTTTTATTTATTTGAATAGACAGAACATTCAGGCATATGCCAATTATAGGGCGGCCTCCCCAAGACCAAATCGGCCAATCACCATCTAGGCCTTTAGAATCTTTTTTTCCACCCCCACTCCCCACCCAAATTGGAAAGTCGTTCTTAAAAAAGAAAGTTGTTCTTACCTTTAATGTTTGTAATGAGTGGCAGGAAGAGGAATTAGTGATTTGATTGTGGCAAATCAGGCTAAGCGAAATGTTGAAGTGCGTTGATGTCCGAAGTGTTGAACGTCTTCTCCGGATACAGTGGTGGTCCAGTCATCGGGCCACCTGGTGCAGTGGCCCCATGAGCGGGTGGCTCTATAACCGAGCACCCGATCACAGAGCCACCACGGGGCGAAAGAGGGAAATACATACAATTTACGGTCCCCTATACTATATATGGATGGCCGTTAAATACTGAAGTAAATTGCCGATAAGGAGTATTTAAGCAATATATTTTGGTAGTCTCTTCTTAAAAATTAAAAGAGAAATCATCTGAGACGGGGAGAGAAAATGACGGGGAGGGACTAAGAGTAAGATCATCTTTTTTGTTTGGTGTGAATTCTGACATTTCAACATCTTACGACGGCCGACGGGATTTATCATTTCACGAAGCCAACTGTAAACAGAATCTTCGAGATCAGAATTGAGAGATCTTTTGCTGTGGATTGGAAAACTTAAACGTCCAATTTTCTTTCAAGATTTCCTGATTCTGTTTACTCGTGAATGAAAACGCCCATTATTTCAGCAACACACCTCTCACTTTTGTTTTCATTTAGCAATTCATGAATTGCCTTTAGACTTTAACACTTGAGAATAAATAACTTATTCTCAAATGTTAAAGTCCTCACGAGTTTTTCTTGGTTTCTTAAACGTTGGCGGATTCCCTAATTTCCGCCACTAGAGCTATTCATCAAATTTCCCATAGCTCCCCCTTGATGGCGCTGACCTGGTGCAGCCCTTTACCTGGCCCGATAACCGGGTTGGCCCGATGAGCGGGTGGCCCGATGACTGGACCGCCACTGTAACTGTTGCTTCGGGTGAGGAAATAATATATGGGACATAAGAAAAAAGGTTAGTTAAATTTTGTATATTTTAAAGATTGGAGAGCCTAGGAAGAAATGTAATGAAAGGGATAAAAGTAACGTCAAAGTCTATGTAGACCAAGATTGGATAGGTTCGGCGTGAGAATTAGTTGGTGTAGCGGGCAAAGATGTTAGTCGTGTTGAACATATAATATATTGAAAACTAATCGTAGCTGGATAAAAAAAAATTTCCATCGATGTAATATATATCAGCAGTCGTAAAACGCTATTGTTTCAGAATACTGTAATAGAAAAGAGCTTATACCCCAACTAATTAATAGGTGAGAAATTATCTCAAGGATGTCATCAAAGCAGAGTTTCACACAACTGGAAAATGAAACTTGCATATGGCAAAAGAAAGATTCTTTCCATTATTTGAAACATCTCTACTACCGAAAAACAGTCCCTACACTAAAAGTGTTCGCCTCGATTAAGACTAAATTAATCCTATTGCTCTTGTACGCATACATGTTGAAATTCTAAATTTTGATTTTACACGTTTTCAAATTCAAAAAGACTAATGAATCTGAATCAAACTTGTCTGATCGATTTCTGTGACACGTGGTTCTGATCTGAGTTCTGATCTTCGTGTACTGATCCTGTCTCTTGTGGCTTTTATTTTAGAGCGAACATTATTGATTTCTGAACGCCAGCATCGTCGACGTAATAAGTTACAACTGGAATAACCGACAGTCGTCGTCGAGAATTCACCCTAAATCACCGAGAAAGAGAAACACAAATTCATCCGTGACTGAGCATGGCAGACGGAATTGCGCACGATTAAAAACTATATATTTAGAAGAACAATTTCACAAACTAAAAATTATTCGATAAGCCAAGTTCGGGCAGCCAGAAAGATGGCAAAGATGGACCTACCACACGCGTCGAAAGGGAGTGTCGAACTAAGCCATTAGAATTCAACGCAATTAGCATATCGAAACACATGTAGTTGTTGAATTACCGTTTCGCAAGAAGGAGAAATTCAACAAGATGTGATTAACTGTAAACACTATATTATTTTATATTATTTACGAGAAATAGGCCTAAGTGAAGTTCCGTAGAAGAAAGAACGTTGTATACTTGGCGCGTGACCGAAGCACACTGGTGAACAAAGGCGAGAGGCTATTGAAGTAGTGTGGGAATGGTCACCTTTTTGTCGGCCATTTTAGTACTAGGTGGCGCCCTTTTTTTGGGCGACAATAGATGTCGTGTGGAAGGGGTTACTTTTTGGGCGGGAATTGATTTTGTTTGGAATAAGGATTGCGAATCTCACACTTTTAATCTAACAGCTGATTCTCTTATTTTCCTTTTCGAATGTACTCCACCCACCAACCGGATTGGGCTCCTCCAACTTCCACTCGATTTGAATGTCAACTTGTGTGTGAGACGCACGAGACTTTTCATCGTTGTGCTCTTTAAAACCAAATCGGAATTTTCACTTGTTTTATTGTCTATTCACGCAGAAAACTAATTTTAATGTTTCTTGTTTTAATTTGAAATTTTGCAGATTTTGACAGAACGAAAATTATGTGCCACATTTACGGAGATAAAGCTTCCGGCTTCCATTATGGCGTCCATTAGTGTGAAGGCTGCTAGGTAAGCAAAAATGTTTTTTTTTAAATAATTTGTAGATTAAGAGAGAAATAAAAATTGTGAAGTTGTTACCGATGTGAAATGATTCGGTAAAAGTCTATTTTAGAAGACCCAGTTTTACTGAACACGACTTTACTTAACTGCACTGTAACTTAATGCAGGAACTAATAAATACACGTCATTCCATGAGAATGCTTTGTACTGATACTAAATAGTGGCCGCAGCAGTCGCTAAGAGGTGTTGCCAAAACTTGTATTATAGCGTCGCCGCTATGTAAAATAAAATAAATGTTAAGTAAAGTAGAGTAAAGTAACATTCTAACTGGACTACAAATACTTAACTTTACTAAACGCACATACTTAACTCTACTAAACTAAACTAAACTAAACTAGTACAATTACTTTACTTTACGTCACTGCTATACTAAACTGTACTTACTGTACTGAACTTAAACTAAGATTAATTGTATTATTTAGCGCCAACTTGCCATCGGTTTGTGGTTGTGTGGTAAAGCACTGAACTGTGGATCGAAAGGTTAATGGTTCGAATCTCGAACTAGTATATGTTTTCATAAACGATGTTATAACTATTGAAAATATCGAAATGCACTAAACATTTTTTTTTGGGGGGGAGACCCCCCCAACCCCCCCTCATTTTTAAATTTTTTTTTCCGGTTTAACTTTAACTTAATATTACTAATCCTAAACCTGTGTACGTAGCCTACGTGCTCTGTACTGATACTGAATAGTGGCCGCAGCAGTGGCTAAGCGGTGTTGCCAAAAATTGTATTGTAACGTTGCTACTATGTAAAATAAAGTAAATGTTAAGTAACAAGGAATGTTAAGTACAGTAAAGTAAAATTTTTACTGGACTACAAATACTTAACTTTACTAAACGCACATACTTTACTCTACTAAACTGAACTGAACTAAACTAGTACTACTACTTTACTTTACGTTACTACTATACTTAACTGTACTGACTATACTGAACTTTAACTAAAATTAATTCTATTATTTGGCACCAATTTCTCATCGATTTATGGTTGTGAAGTAAAGCACTGTTCTGTGAATTTAAAGGTGGATGGTTCGAATCTCGAACCAATAAAAATTTACACTAACTATGTTATAACTGTTGAAAACATCAAAATTGCAGTAAAAAAAATTTTGTGGGGGGGGAGACCCCCCAAACCCCCCCTCATTTTTTTATCATTTTTTTAACTCGAACTAATAAAAGTTTACAAAAACGACGTTATTACTCTTGAAAATATCAAAATTGCAGTAGAAATCTTTTTTGTGGGGGGGAGACCCTCATTTTTTATAATTTTTTTTATCTCGAACTAATAAAAGTTTACACAAACGATGTTATAACTGTTGAAAATATCAAAATTGCAGTAAAAATATTTTTTGTGGGGGGGGGGGAGACCCCCCCCAACCCAACAAAACTAACTACTAATCAACACGAAATGTTTCTTGTACTATCTTACTATACCCATACTTAACTAGTTGCAAATGATGTAATTACAAATTTGCAACTTTAACTTATAATAAAAACATGTCAGTGTGGCAGTTAAATAATTATGAGAGCTTCTCGGGGTTTGAACCATTATCTACAAGTTTCACAGCTCAGTACTCTTCCACACAACCACAAGACGACGTTTAAAGTGCGGCAAATAGTAGAATACATTTTCTTTAACACATTGTAAAGTTAGTACAGTATAGTATGTAGTAAAGTAAAGTTTATGCAGTATAGTAGAGTATTTAGAAAAGTTAAGTATTTAGTAAAGTTAAGTATTTGTAGTACAGGAAGAACAGTACACTTTACTTAACATTTACTTTATATTAGAGAGCGGCAACGTTGCATTATTTTTTGGCAACACTGCTTTAGTTGTCAATATTCCAATATTCAGTACAGCACACACCATCCTTTTGCGAAAGGAATGAAGTGTATTCATTACTTTCTTTATTAGGTTACAGTGTAGTTCAGTTTAAGTAGAGTAGAGTGAAAATTAAGTAAAACTGGGTCCTCTAAAATAGACTTTATCCAATGATTCAAATTCTTTAGTACGATGTCTTCAGTGACGGTATCAGAAACTAGGATATAATAATTCATCATAAAAATTATGTAAAATTATTTAAAAAATGTACTAAACATAAAAAAATTTACCAAGAAAAGGGCATTGTTTCTTGAAAGTAAAAAAATCCTTTGTTGCCATCTTAATGAAATCTGATCTTTTTTCAACACTTAAAGAATGCCATTTCGCCAATTTGCTTTCTTTTTCTTCGCTCGTATTTTGAAGCCATTCAACATTCATGGAATTTTGATATGATTTGTGGTGAGCAGATAATTCCATCCTATACATCAAGGTGTAATAAAAAATAACTAATATCCAACATATAATTTATAATGCTCGTTAAATAAATGTAACTTACCAAGTTACAGGGTTAAATGTGATTTTTTTATCTGGCACCTTGTCCATTTCTTTTTTGGGAATCTGCCGCGGAAAGCCTGCCGAAACCCGAGCACCCCCCCCTTAGCTTTGTGATGTCTTCATCAATTTTCTTTATTTTGATTTCAATTTCGGCATTATGTTGATCCATAAGACGGATAAAAGTAAAACGCTTATCATCAGTCAATTTCTGTTTACATAAATATAAAAAATATTTAAATTTAGCCAAATTTCATTAAAACAATAAAATTTAAACTTACCCCCCAGCGTTGTATGGCTTCATGCTCCAATGTCTTCTGGAGAATCTTGCCAGGATGATTATTTTGAAACCAACGCTGTATCACTTCTAAATAAATTGTGATAGCATCTTTTTTAGTTTTCATTAACACGTTGCGTTCGTAAATTAACTGGCTCATTGGCAAAATGATTGCAATGGGTGTTCCAATTGGTGTTTTTTTTTAACTCTATTTTAGAAAGATTTCATATTAGTAAATTAATGATGCATGTCGAAAATGGTCTATTTAAAAAAACTTTACTTACTCGTCCACAAGCTCTGGATGATATTTAGCTAAATGTACCTTTAATTTCCTGAAATAACTCCCATTATCAATCTTTGTCTCGAACTTTTGAAAACACATCTTGCAAATGGCACATTCTCGGTTTGGAATTTCAGATTAATCATTAATCGGCTGAAAACCGAAATATCTCCACAAAACCAGTAAAGGGCTTGGATGATCAATTATACGTGTCTTGCTTGCATTTTTAGATGAAGCCATAGTTCTTTAGGGTAAATACACGGCGAAACTGAAAACCGCACAGCCGGGAAGACAAAACCACGAAAGAGACAGACCGACAACAGAGATAATGATGAATCCAAATTTCAAACAGGAAAGGCAAGATGGCGAAGTAGAACACTAGTCGTGTGGGAAAAGGTATCCCCAACCCAACATTTTCAAGGACCTTCAAAAGGTCACCCAAACTCCAAATCAACAATCCAGAAAGGGAGAAAAGAAAAGTCTGGTCCCCTCTTTTTTCCATTCTTTCCTTTCCTCCCTTTTCTTCCCTCGGGCACGATTAACCCGAAAAGCTGACCTTCTTGTACTGTGGGGCGAGCCAAATAGAAATCTTCTGTTCACGGCACTCACGGGTGACTCACGGGTTCACGGGTGAGGGGTTAAGCATATATGTAAGCGTAAAAATCTTTCGATTTTCTTCTTTTTCGAAAGAAGGAAACAAATGATCATTCAATCGAAACAGTGGTCACTGGTCAACCCTCCTGTGACTTTCATCGTTGTCCAGAAGCGCCACTATACTCGTCTTTTTCCGGAAGATCAGAGGGTTGAGGTATTATTGTAAATGATCAAGTTTAGTGTTGGTACAAATTTGACATTTATTCCCTTCAAAACAGTGTGGACGTGGAAAGAACGTCCCACCTGGAACAATTGTGCTGAAGCAAAAAAGGGTGCTGAGCGCCGCTTCCTTGCCGCTTCGTCCTCTTCTGCTTCTAACTGGAGCTCTTCTTCTGAGTCTGGGCCTGAATTAATGCGTTGCCCTGATTGTCTTATTAGGACCAGGCATGGCTGTTGGTCGTCTTCCGCCTGGGCTGTCGTGGCAGTCGCTGGTGTGATGGCCTGGGTCGAAGCCGGGACCGGGACTGGGGTCTCCTTGAGGAGCTCGTTCTCCCTGTCACTTGGCAGCTCGTCCAAGTCGTCTCCAGCAATTTGGCCGAGTCTTACAAGTGGATTGTCTCAGAATCTTTCGCCGATCTGAGGATTTTCCGCCGAGCCGACTGCTTAGCTGCCGCTTCCACCAATTCTTTGGATGTTGGGTTGAAGAGAGGCTTCTTTAGGGTGCTTGGAGCTTTCTCTGGCGTTTGGTGTTTCCCCATTTTCATTGCGTGTGATGAAAAACTGTCCAATAAATCGAACGCATAGTAACTGTTTTTAACTAATTGACACTGTTAAAAATGATTACCAATTTTTGGGAATTAGCCATACCCAAAACAGGTAACTATCCGCATCTTGGGAATAATATCTAAATCAAAGCTATTCTTATAACCAACGAGGTATTTATCAATAAGAGTCTCCAATTGCGCCAATTGAAAACTAGATATTGACGAAGCAAAAACTAATCTGCATATATTTAAAAGTGTGGTAAAACAAGTCCACGCAATATCATCTTCTGGAATATTAACACCAACCATTCAAGGCAGATTAACTCCAAGAAGCCACAACTGAGTAGCAGACTGTTTAAGTTTTTTTTTCTATTTTTTAGGTTTAGAGTTCTTTTTGTTTTTTTTGTCAGAAAATTTCAAATGAAGGGGTTCAATTTTTGATGGCTTATCTCTCGCTTCTACTTTAACGTACTGAAAATTTGCTAATATGTTATTTAGTTGCCCTAAAGTAAAGTACTTTTTCTTAAAAATGCAACATTCAAGAAGTGCACAAATTGTGACAGAAAGAATACCTTCTAAAGTGTCGTGCATCAAATCTGAAACACAGCCGCCAATAACATGAAATCTCCGTTAGTCATTCAAAATGCAACGATTCTTAATACCATACAATGTGGACCAACGAGCTTGTAAATCAGGATCTTCGAGATCGAGTCCATCACACTGCATGTCATGGTTTTCTTTTGTTCTTGGAATGTGTTCTGTATCAAAACACTTTTCTTGGATGTCTTCTCGTGTCGTAAGGCAAAACCTACACTTTCGAAACCCGTTGGGGAACCCAACATTAAAACCTCCTATTTGATGGCTTGCCGAATTGTCTGCTACCAGGGCTGCTAGAGTTCCATGAATTATTTTTCGTTCTCCACCGATGACAAATTCGTAACCAGCTTCTAGTTTTTTTATGTTGTCCAAAATGGGTTGAAGTATGAAATTGGCTCCATGTTGCAATAATGTTGTGTTGTAACAAATTGCCAATACATTGATGAATTTGAAGGCAGAACGAAACTTTGTTGGTAAATTTCCAACTGTGAAGTAGAAAAAGACTAGTTTGTTCTTCTTTGTGTGATGTCCAACTTCAACACACATCTGCACCTCGTCGATGTAAACTTGTAACTGAAGGCCGAATGGGTTCTCCTGGAATACAGTTGAATTCCGGTATGCTTCTCCATCTTCAAATGTTGAATACAGCCTACGTTTCGTTTCCTTCTCTTTGTAAATCTCTGCCATCACATCAGGCAAATTTAAAAATTTTTTAAGTTGGTCTAATAAGGAAATGACCATGTACTTCTGATGTTTAAACACTTGCTGCTCTTCTTGCCGAACTCGTCTAAAGTCACTGATGCGTAGCGGTAGTACGATTTCTCTAGGGGCAATCATGCCAAAATGCCGTGTGAAATATTTGTTTTGTTTATACGGATTCTTCACATCAATAAAAATAGTACTTTTTGCAGAAGTCATGGCATCACCAAGTAGCAAATTAGTATCCAAATTATTGTCCCTTAAGATTTCTTGGACAGCTCTAAACTTTTCCTTGATTACAATATCAATTAGTTTTTCAGTTTCTTGAATGATGAACCCGACATTAACTTGATTTAACTTTTCTTCTGAATACAGCTGTAGAACATAACGGGTGGCAGCATCTAGTTTAATAACAATTTTAAGTTTGTGATAATATATTGTGTTGTAAATATTACACATAGCAAGGCATGCATCAATAAATACCTTCACCGTTAAGTTGTTGATCCTACAAATCTAAATGTAGTGGTTGTTGTTCATGCTGATAGGCAACAACTTCATCAGCACCAAATTCTCTGTCGTCAACATCTGTGAATAACAATTAGAATGTATAATAAATTGAAAAACATGAAGCTTGTAACACTCAGAGTACCATTATTCATGATAATTCCTTGTTCATTTTGTTGGACATCTGTAGTCACATTAACTTTTTCAAAAAAAACTGTCATGGTATTGCTTTAGATGTTGGTACAATGCATGGTAACTTTTGAAATACTCTTGATGATAACAATTTTTGCTGAATAAACATTTACTCTTAAACTCAGGTGAACCTTTGTGCATTTGTGAATAATGGTGAAGAAGTTATCTTCCTGTTCTGAAAACAGAACCACAATTCTCACATTCATAAACATCCCATTTTTCTTGTGGTGTGTTTAATTAAGTCAACTTTAGCAAAGAATTCTTGAACTTTAATGGCGTCAGGTTAACCGTTAACTCATAACACTCATAACTCATAACTCATCAGGTTAATGGCATTCTCAATTAACTTTCATTCCGCATAACCTCATCAAAATTTATATTGTGCAACGCCAATGCAGTTTGCAATATATTTACAAATCAGTTAATTAATTGAAAATTTTTTTTTTCAATGGCAAGATATTTATAGTAATTAATTTTCAACATAATTTAATTGTACTCCCATTCAATTCCATTGACTTTTTTAAGTGAAAACTTAGCTTATGCGGAATGAACGTGAGACAATTGAATTGAAGATTGAAGGAATCCACCATCTTGGATGCACTGGTACACTTGCCAAATAATAGAATTTAAGAATGGCTGAAAAATTTGTGTCAGTAGATGTAATCGGCGGCGTGGATAACAATTTAACATTTGAAATAACATTTAGTAATTGTGATGAAAAAGAAAAATCGGACACCACTTGTATTGCAAATAAAATTAAAACTAAAAATAGGTTTTTGAAATCTGCAATGAAAGATGGACTTTTTCACTTTGAACGACAGAGTAATTTCAATAAAAACAAGTGGGTTGTAATCGGGGATGACTCTCCTGTTAAGACAGACTCCATCCTTAGATGTGTAATTAATCATAAATCTGTTAAAGTTAGTCGTTTACCTACTGATTTCACTGATAATAATGGTAAGCATAATGTGTAAAAAAAATTTACACGCAAGAGAAAAATAATTTTGTATTTATTTCAGGTGATCATCTTGCTAATAACATATCAGGTACATCATTTTTCAGTCATATGAATTCAAAGATTATAATAATTAAAACTTTGGTTCGTTTTTTTTAGGAACTGAGTTTCATGATACTGAATCCCTTTCAAGAAAAGAGAAATCTTATGGTCAGCATAAAAAAAAAGATTGCAACACTTCAGTAGATGAATCTCTAGCAATGTCATCTCGTAACTCATCTACTCAATCCTCTACATGTGACGCAGCCTCAAGTATTTCTCAGCGATCATTACCCCAACCAGGTCCATCTAAAAAACGTTCACGTAATTCAACTATAGAAGTCGTTAGTAGTTAGAAAATGTCTAATATGTGTTTGTTTGTAAAATGTGTGGATGTAGATGGATCTATTGTCATTTCGGAATACACTTCAAGTAGTTAATGAAGTCGTTCTAGACTATCATCAACCCAGCCTGGATCTTCTAATGGAAGTTGTCTAAGATCTATTCGACAGAGATATGGTATACCTTTAACTACAATTTTTTGAAAGTATCACTTAAACAGCCTTACTTACATGTATTTTTTAATGAAATGCATGGATGTAGATGAATCTTCGAACATGTTGGAATCCCCTACACGTATTGATAGAACTAGTTCTAGACTATCATCACCCCAGCCTGGTCCTTCTAATGGAAGTTGTCTAAGATCTATTCAACAAACAAATCGTATTTCTTCAACTTTATTTTATTGAAATATCACTTTAGGAGCAATCGAGCACTACAAAAATGTTTTTGTTTTTCAAAGGTATGGATGTATCAATTGTCATTTCGGAACCCTCGACACGTAACGATACAATTCGTTCTTGACGATCGCACAAACAAGGACATTCGAGACGTTCTCATACATCTCACGAACAGAACAAAAGTATGAATACAAGCAATTTACATTAGCACCTTGGCAACTTACGATATATGTATCGTCTGCTGCTGGAATTATTCAAACAATTTTTAAATTGCAGGCAATGAAGATTCTTGCACCACCGACTCGGATAATAATGAAAACCAGGGAAAACAACAACCGAGTAGTAATATATATGTGAATTTTATTTATGTGATGTCAACACTAACAAAATATTAATTTTAGGACAATTTGATCACGTTACGATTTATATGCAAAAATATCGTTTGCCCGAGGGATAAGGCTATCTTGTTACACACAAACTTGATAACAAAATACCTTTGCATGCCAATGAATATTCGGGTGTGTGTATAAAGTTGGCAGATTCGATCGAGTTGTTCACTTTACATCCTGGAAGGGATAGTGTAGAGAATGTCGTCTTAAAGTTCCTCTCAAAATATCCCAACACTGTGTTAAACGAGATAGAACCAGGACAAACAAAGGTACTGTAACTATTACATTTAAAAAACTTACTTTTGCTAACATCTTTCTTTTTTAACCATCTTTAGAGATTTATTATGTGAAAAATTGATCGCAGAATGTCTGTTAAAAGGATAGAAGCCAACCAGCAATTTACGAAGAAGGAAGGAAAGCCTGCTACGAAGATTGTAAGCCGAGGACCAGGCAGAACAGTATTTGACGCATCTGTTAGAGTTGGTAAATTTTTCATGTTTGGATTCTATTAACTTTGGAGTAACAACCCACAATTCTATTTAGATATGGTGTCTTATTCTGCCAACGTCGAAATTATGTTGCAACTAATTGCTAAATTTGGAAGCCCAGACGGGATAAAGAAGATATGGAGGTCAATGTATGAAGGGAGAAGATATGAAATTACAAGAAAAAGGACTAAAACAGATCTGCTTTTGTATACCTTGGACATTCTCAAGCAGTGCTGTCCGCTGTTAAACCAGTCTTATTTCGTGAGTTAATAGTTTTTTTTACCCTTTTACTAAAAACTCCATTTTTTCAAGCAACATTTCTTTTTAGATCCGTGGTGAAATGGACATGATCTTTGGTGATGGAACCTGTGCAGCATTTATTGCGAATTGGACCAGAATTGCTCCAGCCATTGTTGAAATTGCGAAAACGTCGACAAACAAACATGTTAAGGCTCTAATGATTCAATATTCAAAAACATTGCTTCAAAATAACGATAATGGTATAATATTCAATTAAGATTAACATATTATAAAATAAATAGTGAAAATTCATTACACATTTTCTTTAACAGATACTGTTCAGTGAGCAGCCTTGGAACTTATCCCTTTCCTCATTCAAGGAAGGAAAAAAAACATGGAAGCAAAACTTCATCTCCTTGACGTGAGAGAGGTATTACGTGGTTTATTAAACTTCCCTCTCAAATAATTTAACATGTTTGAATATGAATTAATTTTTCATGTTAAGGACATGGCCAGCTTTGAAGAATTTCTCTCAACCCCTAAACGGCTGTTCCCATACATACTTCAATTTGGGAAAACCTTTCACATCATAGCACAGATAACGCCCCGTTTATGGAAGAATTGGATTCATGTTGCACTGCTTTGCTTCATTTGTTTTGTTATCTATACGTATTTAATGTTGGGTATAGTCCCGAAGTTACCCCTGCTTTCCTGTTTATTCAACACGCCATTCTTGGCGTGGTTGATAATCTGTCTACGAAATCTGTAGCGTTAAAAATGTTTTTAAAACAATTAGGAAAAGTTGTGACTAGTTCTGATGTGTAACATCAGACCTAGTTCTAACTTTTCTTAACTTTTCCTAATTGTTTGAATACTAAATGGTATTCAGCTGCTTTCTCGCTTTCTTTCATTTTATACAATTTTCGCGTTACTTATATAACAAATGTTGTAACAAGTATCGTGACAATAAACAAATGAATCAAGATCATAATTGTACATCGTTATAGTAGCCTATTTATTTTTATTATGTATATCCCAAATTCAAATTATATAGGGTGTTTTTAGTGCATAGTTCTGTTAGTTATTACTCACAAAAAAATGTAGATTAAACTCCCAAAAACTGGTTGTAAAAAAGCTTCCCGATTTTTGGGAGTTAAAATTACCAGTCCTGTTAAAACAATTTTTGGGAGTTTCCACAACCAGAAATCGGGAATTTTTTTTACAGTGGAAACTTGGAAATTGAGTTTTAATTCACTGATTTAAACAAAAGACATTTGCAGTCTTCTACTGAGGCCGAAGCCATTTCTGTAAATTTTAATTTCACTAGCCTACAGTGTACAAAACGTATTCCTAGATCAAGAGCAGCAGCACCAGTACTAGTACCAGAACGTATCTTCCATTGAATTGGTGACGAACCCACTCAACTTCGAAGTTGTGTGGGTGGGTGGTTGTTTGATGAGATAAGAGAGAGAGAGAGAGAGAGAGAGATACGACATTGCTGAGACATAAGACATTGGACTTGATGATTGGCATACTAAAGTACGCGTCAAGGACGTTGCCGTGCGTCAGGGTTGACACACTAGCGGTGTTGTACCCAAGGCGCAACAGCCGCTTCGGTCCCAACCCTACTCTCCCGATGAAAGAGTGAAAAATATCTAATTGTTGCTTTTAGGCGGGAAATGTATGGTTGTCAAAGGTGGGACAATAAAAAGAATTTTTTTCAAATTTCAAAATTCAAAGTTAAATTCACACATTTATTTCTAAAAGTTTCTGCACAATAATTTTGTTATTGCCTGATCAAATATTTCTCATTAATTTATTCGCAAAAAGCGAATTAAAATTTAATATACCCAACAAATCAACAAATTTTTAAGCTATGACGCCTATCATCCAACTGTGTCAATATAAACATTTGGGGGAAATTATTATTACCAATAAAGGTACTACTCTCAAGTCACCTTCTAGACTTTCAGTAGAATCAAATGCTGCCATTTTTATATTACTTATTATTGTTATTGCAGAACTTACAGCAAAACCATGTAGCGGTAGAGACTGATAGCAAAACTTCATTCTGTGTAGTTCTTTGATCCATCTCACTTGTAATGGCAATGTTGAGCAAATGAATCAATGATGGTACCTTAAGTACTATAAACAATATATTTGCAGTTGAAATCTTAAGAAACAAAACTTGATAAAACATTAACCCAATCCGAGAAACTGAATAAGAATGTAACTTTAGTCTTAACGACCCAATAATGGTATTATCCCATAGTGTAATTAAATACCAAGTGGAAACGGATGCTTCGAAGTTGAGAAATTAAAGTTGAGAAACGGAGGATATACCTGTAAAATGTAATACAAAAACAAACAAAAAAAGCATTAGCAGTCAAGTTAAATTACTCTGTAACTGATGAAAACCCAACTCGTAGAGGATACTAGTTCAATTATTTAAAAGACGCATTAGTCGTATGCAGGTTTCTATCCAACGAAAGAACCAACTGACGGGCGTTAGATTTCAAAACGAGAACACCCAACGTGTCTCCCTTTTTTCTGTTGTTTTCATTTGCAGTTTCAGTTGTATATGTACTACAGTGAAGGGAATTTAAAAAACACTCACTGGAGACGGGAATATAACGCGTTCGGAAATTTCTTTCAACAACACTTTCATTCTCGACAACCTCTTCCCTATATAGGAAATGAGTGGGTGTTCCGGGCAGACTTGAATGTTACACCACAGCCTACGCTTAATGCTTACTACAAGAAGGCTCTTTAAAGTGAGATCCAAAATTTTTGTCTGATGTTCAGATATTGTCACATCTCAATAGTTATTGTTTATTGGAAATTGATTGTTGATTTTAAATGAGTAAATGGGAGGAAATAAAATTTTTAATGGGAGTAATCATCGTGTACGACTTTTCAACTACACGTGGAGAGATTGTTTTAGTCTAGAGTACAGTCTCAGTCTAGAGATAAAAAACAAGCTCATTAGTAATTATCCAAGAAAAACTGAAGTCTTTAGTTACCTTGGGAAGCACTGTGACGAGCAACAAATTCACGGAGATGAACAACACCTTCCGCATTACAACGAATTCCATGTTGACTGATAACTCAAGAACAAAGGCAAGACAAAGGAAACACAGTATTGATCAGTGTTTTGTAATATTGGTGGACATACGCGATCCGGCTGTTGTTTTTGCACTCTTCTAAATTTGCTTTGCGACACTGATCACAGTTTTACCACTATCTGATACTGCATCGAGATGATCTCCTCCATCCAACAGAATTTGAAATAAGGACACACTTTCCTCCGAATAAGTGACAAAACAACAAACTGCAACAACAAACAACACAACATCAGACAACACAAACAAACAACAAAAACAACAAAAACAAACAAACAACACAGCAAACTGCCTGATGCTGCCAGAGTGTGAAGCGGGGTTTGGTCGTTCTCTTCGGTGGCCGTTACTTCAGCTCCGAGTCTCAGGATTAGTTTAATAGGCCTTAGTCTCACTCTGAAATTGATAATCGCCGTTTGAAGAACAGTGGTCGTTCTTTTCTGAAACAAATTTGGAGTAACATTCTTCCAGTTGCTGCTTTTCTTCGTTGCTCAATTGATGGGAATCCAAAACAAACAGTAAACCTGTGTTTTGGGTTCGAAATCGCACAAACTGCTAAGATTGTTTACGAAATTTTACGATGCCACCAAGTTCAGAATGGTAAAGGAAAAACATTTCTTATCGTATACTTTTCTGCCTGAGGTGACTTAAATACAGTTCCTCTGTGCTCCGGAATGAGACAATAATAGTCCATGGACGACTTCGACCTTTGACTCGTTTTAACGGAGGAACCGGACAATGTCGATCTTTATTTTAGTACGAGTAGCCTGAGCCCCGTTCAAATCCGGGGAACTTTGGTCTAGCGTAAAGTCGGACTGTTTTGCTATTCGCTTTTCTGTAGCTTAATCATCTGCCCGTAATAGATTTTATCGTGGGAAATCTGCCCAGTCAGTTTCTTACTTGAAAATTGCGTCATCATGGCGACGCTATAGACATCTGGTGGTGATTGGCATGTTTGGGCATGTTTTGACATGAATAAGCTCCTCCCCCAAAATGTTCGTGACATTATCCGTGACATTATGCGTGACATGAATAAGCTCCTCCCACAAAAGCTTGTTCTTTTATTATATATGGATTTTTTTTCAAATTTTTGCTCACTTAATGAGCGTAAACTCTGTGTCGTTTTATCTATTGCTTATCAATTGAAAATATATAGGTTTTACATTACAATACATTTGCATACGTAATTTTTTCAGATTCTGAATTCGTTTAATTTTCATCCAGCTGTCTGTGACTCTGTCCAGGATTCAGGAAAAATTTGTCGTTGTTATATTTTGTTTGCTCATTTGAAAAAAATTGGCAGCGAAATTCTGTGGAAAGAAGGGTATTTGGGAGGTAGAGAGAGAAAAAATCCATGATGGCCGCTTTTGTCTCTTTCGTCTGCTTTCGTCTAGTCACTTGTCCTGTCTTTCTCTAACTCTCCAGTCGTCATACTCGTTAATTTGAATTACGGCCTCTTTGGTTATACGTGTTGTCGATTTCTACCTTTTTTTGTTGAAATTCTCCCTTATTCTGAATCACTTTTATTGCTTTTTATGGGTTTACAGACGTGATGGCCGAGTGGTTAAGGTGACAGACTGCTACTATGTTGTGCTCTGCACGCAGGAATTCAAAACTCATCCATGTTGACGCTGTAAAATTTACTTTAAGTATTTATTTATTTGTGTGTGTTTCCATTTGTGTGTAGAGTTAATAGAACCTCTTCTCTGATAATAGATGAGAGAAGGAAGAGGAGAGAATGCCTCCCCTCATCGGCTGACATAATAATCTGGGTGTGGTATGACCTCGAATTTTTTCATATTCATGACCGATTTCCCATTCTGTACTAGTCTACTGATGTCCAATGTAAATATTATTCGTCAGGTGAACTTTTTGGTTTTCAGTTGCTACATATTTATTTATTTTTTTGTAACTCTTAAGGAGATTGAAATCAGCTCATAACTTGTCTCATAACATGTGTTTGAACAAGTCAATTCCTTTTTACATCCAAGAAATCATGGTCACACCCATATGTACTTGTTTTTTTTAAATTTTAATGTTAACCTGTTTTGAATAATTTTATAGGCAGCAGGGTGATGTAATCTAATGTTGGAGAAACTTTTTGTCGTGGTATTTTGTCACTTTTCATGACCTCCTTGTTTGTTATTGTTGTTCGTTATTTACTGATAGAATCATTTGAATGGCTCTTTAGGTTTCTACAGCCATAGGCGTTTGAGTTGAGTTGTGGTCATTTTCCAATGATATCTTATTTCGTTTCAAGACGTACAGTTTGTTGTCAACGTCAAAACTAAATCTTTTTGGTTTCAATCATGATTTAGTTTCGAGGCAATTTTTCATGGACAAATGGAGACTGAAGGCCTGGTGGTCATTTCGTCAGATCCTATGAAAGCCATCAGACGGGATTCCCGTTTGCCATATATTAAAAGTTGGCGGGTTCAGGAGTTTGAAATGCAATTATCAAACTAAGAAGTGGAAACAAGAAACAAGTAAGGTTTGTTTATTTTTCCTTTTCTTTTTTAAAAATAGATTCTGCGTACAACAGCTGTTTTAAAGAGAGGCAATCAGCTAGAAAAACCATTAGTTATGAAGGAAAATTTGGCTCACGGGTTCTTCTTTTTGTAATGTAAGCAGGGCTTGGTGTATGTAGTCGAGATTTTCAGTAATGACAATTGCAAAATGACACTACACTGGGGTTTGTGGTGTAAACTGACAGCAGAATTCACTTCCAACGGTCGTTTTGATTGACAACTGGTTTAGAAAATAACCCGTTTAGTGGCACCGTGCGTACCATGTCTTCCTATTTAAAAGGGGCTGCAAACAGATAATAAAATAATAGTAAACAACATTGTTAGGCTTTGACCTCGGACATAAACCTAATGACCTATAAAAAGAATCCCCAAAGAAGGAATAAAAGGGTTACTGGCGTTACATTCCAAACAATATAGGTCTTCTATGACGACGTCCAAGTGACCCTACTATACTTATCGTTGCGGCGGATTCATATCCTTCGCTTGTTGGCGTTTTTTTATTGACTTGCGAGCCAACTGGATAAACAATCAACTAAATTTTGCCTTTTGTTGTTTAAATAATAGCGTGTGGTTGAATTATGCTGAAACGGTGGCAATTGATCGAAATTGTCCAGCTGAAAAAAAACATCTTTTACAATTTAGTTTATTTGCCCACTGCTAAAAGATTTTTTAACTGGTTACAATCAAATTGTAACAAATCAACATTTAAATTTTAAACTTTTTGCAAATTTCCTGCGCAATGCTTCAATTTTTCAATGGTGTGCCACACTATTGATTTTTTCCCATTCTGTTATCCACAGTATTGTCGATGTTCAAGCAAATAAAAGTGGTGCCACTGCTTTTCTCCCTCTTCTTTGAAATTCTTCTCGTTATAGACTAGGCGACCAGTTACAAATGTGTTAGTTTAGTCCCCAGGTATTTGACGGGGTATTTGACTAATTTGAACAAGATTACGCTGGAAAAGAAATTGGTGAGGGTATTTCTTCTGTAAATGTTTTTGCAATAGAATTTAATCATCATTTAAAACTATTTTGACTATCCTAGTAGTACCCACACATCACTCTTAAAGATGTACCATTTAAGGTTTTGACTTAACACACCAGTTTTTTGTTATTAAGGATTATGGGGTCATTTGGAGATCTGATAGTGATTTAGATATTTGAAATTATCTGGATATTTTTCTCCGTTAATACTCATCATATTTTATTTCCCGCCACTGTTTTCTTTCTGCAACTGCCACCACGGCTGCAACTGCAAAACAATAAAATAGAAAACCGGAGCCTTTCAGTTGGAAACATCTTTTGTTAGCCATAAACCTGTGGGACTAATGCAACTTTTAAATTATTGAAGCGGTTGCAATTCTCATGTTGGAACCAGAAAATTTTGGACAATTGCGTGCCGACTCTCTATCTATCATAGGCAGCAGTTGTTGCGGTTGCCGATACCCGAGAATGCGCGTAATCGTCGTTTCAATCGCGTTTTGAAAACACAATCTGCGTACTTTGACAGTGTAGTGTATTCTGCAGAAGGCAAAACAATAAAGCACCTTTAGTATGTGGGAAACTATAAGTCCTTCGTATTCCTATACATACGAAGAACCTCCTTACTAGTTAGTTCCCTCTCAGCACTATTCTCCAAAAAAAAGGGGAATAGAAAAAGGTTCTTAGTAGCACCTCCAAAAATTTTGAATCAGCAAATGGGAGACTTTTTGGCCAATGGGAGCGAGAATTTTTTTCCTTCTACGTGGAACGACACGTAGCTCGAACGGGTAACGATATTCCAATGAGTTGTGCTGCTTCTCTTGAATCGATACAAAACTGGCACTTATACCTTAATTATCGATATAGAAAGTCGTAAATGGGTGTAAAAGGCGGCCCTTTTCGCTTGCAAATCCTACACTTCAAAATTTTATTCAGAAAAATGAAATCGTTCAATTTTGTTCTTTCTAGTCTCGTTGGCTGTAACCGCGGTAAGTGTTTCACACTTCTAATTTTATTTTGAAAATTTAACCTCTTTTAACTAAAAATATTCCGACCAATTTAACTGTTTCGAACAGGAGGCTTTTTAGGCTTTAACAGGAGGCCAGATTTATTCTGGTTATTAAGTAACAACACTCTTTTTTATAAATTATGCAGACAAATAAATGAAGATCTACGATGCTCTCGTTATTTTCTCCAACGTCCGGTTGAAGCCATTCTGGGAAATACTTTTCAGCTATTATCTAGAACAAAAGTATGGTAGTATTATTTTCTATTTCATATGAATTTGCTTCAAGTTCAATAAGGAACATTTTGTAAAAATTTCTTGCGGAGGTGTAGTAGTAAATTTCTAGTTGGGTGAGTAAGAAAATTATCAAGTAGGTAGACTTGCCGCAATTCTTGAGTTGAGAGTTGAGTCAGGGTGAGAAAAAGTCGTATAAAAGGAGAGAGAAAAGGCGATCGAATTCAGTACTTAACGGACTAAATTTCATTCTGAAACAACGGAATGAATTGGGCGTATGGAAAATAGTCCATGCTGCTTCCATATTCCTTCGCCCCCTAAATCACGTTATGCTATGATCGAGCTCGATTGCATGGAAGCATCAAAGTGAGGCATGAAATGGGGTGGGGCATCAAAATGCAGCCAATTACTAGAAGGGTTCTCTAATTTCAATCTAGTAACAGAACATCGCCCATTAATTCCCATACTAAACGATAATTCATTAAATAAATTGGACAACCCTCGGCTACTCCGCCTCCGCCTCAAAATGCCACGCCAGAATTTCACAGCTCGCTGAGTACCATAAAACTGCAACATCGGAGCTGACGCTCTTTTACGTTCTCCTTCCTTTCGTTCTCCTCTTTCATTTCTCCCGGTAAAGCAGCAAATGAACTCGGAGAAGGCTCTCAATCTTTCACAGCCAGAGTCGCCATCATGGGAAATATCGCCGAATAACCTGCTACCATTGTGGACGCTACACTAGAAAAGGTGAAAGTGGAAGCTCAGCTGACCCGATATTAACGGCCTTGTGCCCCCCGACTATACAAGAAGGCTTTCCAAATGAAAAGTGAAATCTTCCACTTGCACTCAGACCGTTTTGGAACGTGCGTCACGGAATAACCATTAACTAAAGTGATGATATGTTGGTGTATGGCCCGTGGATCGTTCTCTTGTGCTCTCTAATTCAAAGGGGCCTCAAAATTGCGCCAACGCACGTGTTTATCACTCCACTCCTCCACACTCCAACACTAACCAGCAACAAGACCGTTCGAAATTCTTCATTCAGACATCGGCGAAGTCGACGGACGTCACTTTTTTATCATAGTCGACCAATTCAGTGGGTGTCTGGCAGTCACCACTTTTCCAGACCAACACACAACAGCGACACGCCTCATAAACTCATAACTTTTCAGGATTCTTAAGTCGTCGGAGCTAGGATAGGCGGCCAAGGGATCAGGACAAACTCGCAAAGACCATATTCTGTTTTTTAGGAATGCAATACGGTATTGAGGAGCCTCTCCTATCCAGTTATTATTCAAAAGACCTATTCGGGACAGCATACCGACCCATCGACGTTCATTCGCACCAGAGTGGCAAAGAGCAGCCAACCTCTTACAAAAACGCGTCTGACACGCACTGGAACTGTCAAGGTCCCAATACAATCAATCGACACCCACACCGGCGTCGTTTCCAGTAGGCACCCACATACTGGCCCAGCACCCAACAACAAAACGATGGGATACCCAGGCTATCGTAGTGGAACTGGGGCCTTAAAGGGATTACATCATCGGACGTTTACTTCAAATGAACAAATGACATTTCTTCGCAAGCTAGTGGCAGTTTTGCCAGCAACCAATCCGCCGGCTGCTCAGATCGCTTTGACACAGCCCATTTCATCAGTGGCCTAGCTTCAGCCTAATCCACCAGCGGAACCGGACATAAAACAAGAAACCGGCATACACAGCAAGGACGTCGGCGACGTCCCAGTGTATATGGCCAGGCGATTCTCCACTCCTGCGGGCTTGAGTCAAGCTGAAGGTATCCTCAATGCATCCGCTCTGCTTCCGCTTGCATCGGCAAAGTTAGCGGGGTATATATAAATACTAATTAAAGTCCTGAACAAGACGCAAGGAAAACGTAAGCGTATATAATTCTACTAGTAAGAATATTTGTAACTTACTCTCAAAATAAAATGTAAGAGATTGAGGAAAATCAGCAGTGCAGCAGAGAATGATCACAAATTGAATGATGAGTCTGATTCTCAGCTTCCTGAAAAAGACAAATTAAAGGAAAAATTTAAACGTACATAACTTTACTAGTAAGAATATTTGTGACTTACTCTCAAAATAAAGGGTAATTATAAGATTAGATTAGAGAGATTAATGAAAATCAGCCCAAAAGCTGAGAACGATCTCGATAGCGACTCTGATTTTATTATTCCGGCTGAAGGTACTGGTAACAAAGTTGTGTATAATTTTAGCCGCAAGAATATTTGTATGACAAATATTGGATACACTACTAGGGAAAAAAGTTAACACAAATCAATCCCATTGTTGATAAACAAAAAACAACAAAATTTGCAGTTGTGAATTATGTGTAACTTACTTAACACTTATCGATAAGTTTTTTCTATATAATTTGTTTTTATTTGGGTCCAAAAGCATTTAACAGGCTACAACTCAGTGTAGATGAAGAATTTCTTAAAAGTAAGATCTACCTGAGGAAAAATACAAAAACATCGCACAATGAAAGAATATCCTATAGCTTACCAAAATACGTCAGAGAATTGAAGAAGAATTTGTGGGAGAATTTTCTGCGAAATCACAAAATGTCATCTTCTGGGACCACATCGCACAGAAAAGCATTTACTAAAAAATAGTAGTTTCTTACAAATCAAGTATAAATACCAATAATGTAAATACAAATAAATATGTACGGTAATGAAGGCGTTAGACGAAAATTTTCAAAACTAACTGGCCTAACTGCACTTAAAAATGATCTGAGAAAACAAGTTACAAAAAGTATTGGCAAGGATTTCAACAACAATCATTAAAAAATTTCAGTACGTCATATGACTTCCTCTTCTCTGTGACAAGCGTTATCGTTTACGACTTGCGTCCATAATGGAATGCGGGTAGCTCTTAATTCAAAGCCTCTTCTAATTTTACAATGAATCTCGATAATAAAAGAAATCTTGAAAATAATCAATGTCAAAGATTTTTACTGATGAAATTTGTTATTAACTGTTGTGAAAAAAAGAAAATGGGTTTTATTCAAACTATCGAGTTTTTTGTCAAAATTGAAGAATGAAATTGTAATACCCTTAGTAAACTTAACTTTTAACTAAAGAAAGGTGCTATTGAAATTTGAAAAAATGAATCACAGTGTATTTATGACGACGAGAAATTTGATTACATTTTAAAACAAGTTGCTTTTGGCAATAAGATGACAAATGATAATGAAAAATGGGCCCAACAGATGCAATTATTAGAAGATGTAAGTAATCTGTATTAACTTAAAATCACGTTAAAATGCTAACAACTAAAATTTAAATCTAGCTAGACATTGTCATTTTACTTGAAGTTATTAAAAAAGAAAATGATGAAAAAAGCTATTTATTGATTTCAGTATGTTCTTTTTCAGAATTTTATTCAGCAGCTATCCATTTCTGCAGTTCTTCGGTGTGCGTGCATTTCGGATTGATCTAAGATAAAAAATTAATAATTAAAAGATAATGAAATTTTCTATTTTTGTATACCTCTATAATGGTGTCAGAATATGTGATACACTCCAATTTGTCTCCCTTCTTAACTAGCCGTACTCTTTTGAGTCCTATAATGGTCTGCATTTCTTCCAGTAGCATCTTTTGTTTGAACTGTTCTATTGCAGAGCACCCTACTTCCATCTTCATTTGAAATACAGTAAGCATTTAGAAAGTTAAAAATGCAACTAACGGCACTCACATTTTTGCCGGTGTCGTCCAAAAGATTGTGCTTAAGTTTCCAAAAGTAGTGAACTTAAATCAATTGGAAACGAAGTATTAGAATGGGGTAGCAATTGTCTCTAAAGCGACACATTCCCTCGGTCTGACTATTGCGAACTAGTAGAGTTGACTGTGCTCAGCTTTTCCATTCAGCTTCAGAAAACCTTGTATAACTGTTAAACGCGTTCAAGTTTAAGACTTATTATTAATCATACAGTCTTTCGTGAAAGAGCGTGTGCTAAAAACATCCCTTCTGTATTACTTCTTAGTGTTCTCGATGTAAAAGCTCGGTCCCGTTAGTTAATGTGTCACTTATCGTATTTTTATCTATTTTTTGTTAAGAATACAAATAAAAGGATGTAAAATTTCCCCTAGGTTATTTTCGTCCTCTACCCCTTTGAAAATTCTCAACTACTACTAGGTTTAGATGAAATTCTTCCACTTGATCTTTGGCTATCCAATAGTGGCTGATCTCCAACTGGTGGCTTATCTCCGGCTAGAATTGCCTGCTGTTGAGGGTGGTTGCGGTTGTGGTCACGTCAATTCTTTCGGGTATGGTCAAATGGCTTGCCCAAATGGCTTGTTCGTCTGTAGCCAAATAGGGCTATCCATGTTGATCCTCTGAAGCTCTACCCGTCATTTTCTCGCATTGTGTCAGAGCACAAAGGTTGAAAACAGATCCTTTCTCATTCCCTGCACCGGGAGTTTTGACCATGGATGTTACAGTGAAAATGTCTGTAGCAAAATTCTCCGATCACATTAAAGTAGAGGAAATAAAATCATTGGACGAAGGAAAAGTAATCAAGAATGCCAAGTTGCAGTTTCGATAAAGCCTGATCTACTTCAAGTTCCTTGAAAATCTTCCATACCTAAAACATTGAATTACGGACTCACTGGAAATATTTTCCGAAAGAATCAGCGATATCAGAAGGACAAAAAAAGAGGGAAATCCCATCGTCGTAAAAAGGATTTTTTATTTTACTATTGGTAGATGAGAAAATAAATCCCTGAACGTATCCCTGTTGATACATAAATAAAGAACAATTTTGTGATGTCGAGCGCCAAATATAATGGGATTTCAGCGAAATTACCTACCACTGTCGGAAAACTTTTTGTTAAATCCTCAGCATCCCTTTGGGTAATCATGGATTTTTAAAAGGAGCTGTGAAATGGAAAAGTAACGAAATTTTACTTAAAAACTAATGGGTGAGCTAAAGGCAACAATAATTGTGAATATTCTTTAAATTTAATAAGATTTAATTTGTTGTAGCGAAAAGAAGGATTTAAACAAAGATTTAAAACATATTGATTAATCTAAAAAATTCAAAAATTTACTTGCTCTAAGGAGAAAAGTATAAAGTCTAAAGGATTGCAAAGTATCGGTTGTCACGAAACGCAGTAGTGGAATCAGAAATCAACAGGATATTTATATTTCATTAACTATTACAATGTACGACAAATGTAAAAAAAATCTTTTTTAACAAAAAATCATTTTCTGGGCAACCCAAATGTGTTACGTAACATTTCTATGGTAATTACTGCTGCAAATTGTGTAAACGTAGATGACGATAGACAACGTTGGAAACAAAGTTTTATAAAAAATGAATGGGTAGTCAGTTAAACATTTCACACCACATAGAAAAGATTAATGTGTTTCAATGACAAAAAAGGGATATCTGGGGTCAAAAAAAAAATTGGGAAAAATAGGTCCAAATATCTTATTTCAAAGGATGGTCATTTTCCTCGGAATCTTTTCCTCCTTCAAATTTGAACTTAGTTCATTCCCTTTATATCTTTTTCTTTAAACTGCAACATGAGGAATGCAAGTTAATCATTCTTGACAAAATCAATAGCGGTGAAGACTTAGTATGACTCAGCAAAGGAAGATATCCCAAATGAAAATTAAATAAAAATTGTTGTTGCTGGCGGCCGGCTTCTACACAAAATCCCACGGAAAAAAATAATACTTTTTAAGTATTTATGAGCTTTATTACCAATTTTTATCAAACAAATATGGGAGAAACTACACTTAATTGTCTTTAATGGGGATATTAACGGGCCGTCCACTAAAGATGTGACACGTTATAAGCGCGGAAAAACTGTTAGCAGTGAAGTTATCTTTTCGAATTATATGAAGTTCGTCACAACCAATGAAAAATTTAATGCATAGCAAATTTCTGGTCGAATTGGGAAAATACCTTCAATGGAAAGGATATACTGTATTACACAGTCAGAATGATGCTGATATATTGATATTTAAAACAATATTACACTTCGCGAAAACACAACAAACGGTTCTAGTGGGAAAAGACACTGATCTACTAGTGTAACTACTACACTACTATAATTAAAGAAAATGTACCTTAAATGTGAACCAAAAAATAGTAAAGCTGGCAAAATATGGAACATATAGAACAAATTCAACAATCGCTGGGCACTGCCTTCTGTAATGTGATACTTTTTGTCCGTGCTTTTCTCGAATGTGATACAACGTGTAAGCCTTTTAGAAAAGGTAGAATAATTTCACTGAAGCTCTCAAATAATAATGTTGTTTTCAAGACATTGTCTGTAACGTTTTTCCAGAGTATTTGTTAATAAAATGTGATTGATGTTGCTGGAGAAAATGCTATATATGATTATTGTATACTATACTCTACCTAGTGATACTTTAGATAGCCTACGATATCAGAATTTAAAGAAACATTTCTTAACATTTCCTTGACAACATCGATCCTGTGAATCCTGAAGATCTTGCTCCGAGATCAGCTGCTACGGAATTTCATAGTAAGACATATTTGCAAGTAAGTAACCTTGAAAAATATCGATGAGATGTCGATATGTATGTAATGATATTATATCTATAAACTTGGCTAGGTGGAAACCAGTACAAAAAGCTGACGAGTGGGTTTGGATGTTATCGGATGGAATTCACTTCCCTGTTACCACTTTGGCAGGCTACAACAAAATACCTTTTGGAAATTATTAAATTGGGCTGCAGTGGAAGTTGTCATACAAGAAGATGAAGTTCCTGTCGTAAAATTGCCTATATAGAGTGCACAGTGGCATGTAAAAATTGCAAAGGAGTTAGTTTTCGTAATGCAACGAATGTGAATATTGAGGATTGTGGTAGTAAAATTATTGAATAAAACACAAATTCTTTCGGCATTGCGGAAAATTAACATTTCTTTCAACACCAATTCATTCTACCACTAATAAAACTTATATCTTGTATTGTTACTCGAGAACAGGATATTCGAGATTGGTTTAAAGCGATGACGACCTTTATATTTTATAGATAAAAGGTCTCCAGTACGATAATTTACTTCTTTAGGATAACCATTGGGTCAGTATTTTGGGTTTTTATTCTTTTACAAAAAAATGGCTTTCCAAAAATGAATTTGAATTCCCCAAAGTAAAAAAAAAACGGAATGTCCAAAGGCATCTCGTCACCCTATGAAGCATGAAGTGATCTGGGAAAACCGGGAACATATCTGGATGGTCTTTTAGATCTTTGGCCGAAGGAAAAGGCCTGGGGGACCTTGGTACTCAGAAAGGCAAATCTGAAAAAGGTGAGTCCAAAAAGGCAATCGCCTTTTTGGTCAGACCAGTTGCCTTTTTGGCATTGCGAGTTGCCTTTCTCTTTTTTCTTGGCTCTTATAAGAACCGAGTGGGCCGAAATCCAGGTGGGCCGAACTCCGAGTGGGCCGAAATCCAGGTGGGCCGAACTCCAGGTGGGCCGAACTCCAGGTGGGCCGAAATCCAGGTGGGCCGAAATCCAGGTGGGCAAAAATCCAGGTGGTCCTGGCATTCAAGGCCATGTCTTGCATCTTCTTCCTGATCTTGGGCGGAGCTTTGACCAACAGACTGCCTTCGGTTGTCGCTTTGCCGAGGTCGTTAGTGGTCGTCACTTTGTAGAGACCAGCCTCGCTGTGGTCGACATCTAGTGGGTGAATAAACACATACCATGAAAATAATGAAACGGCATCAGAGTCAAATGAATTGTTTTTGCTTT
This sequence comes from Daphnia pulex, assembly GCF_021134715.1. Taxonomy (NCBI): domain Eukaryota; kingdom Metazoa; phylum Arthropoda; class Branchiopoda; order Diplostraca; family Daphniidae; genus Daphnia; species Daphnia pulex. The sequence continues at coordinate 333,253 of NC_060024.1, read as the reverse complement.
TGCTCTGCACCTGCCATTACCAGCTTCCTTTTAAATCGGACTGAAGAGAGTTGCTCCACCAAGAACTGGATGTCTGCAGCTGGGTCAACATATAAGATGGGAGGGGTCGAGCTGTGGTATGTGGTAGCTAGGTGAGCATCATTACCTTCATCCAATGCGGATGCCTGAGCTTTCTGCAACCTGAAAAATTAATAAAAACAAGTTAGCTTTCCAAAAAAAGAATGAAACACGTATGAAAAGATCAAAAATTACATTTCCTGGAAGAAGGGAACAGAGGGTGGTACGTTGACAATAGACTCAATCAGGCTTTGGGTGAAGGAGCGAACTGACAGTTAGGTTTGAACTGTGCTGGAAGTGAACTTCTGCCACAATTATTAGGGAGAATTTGACATGAAGAGGACATCCTAGGCAAAATTGCTAGCCAAACTAGCCAAGAGACTTGCCTTGCCAATCTCACAGAAGTTGCTATTTAGTGGGGTTAAAATCATTAAATTATTTAGTACCTTGGATTGCATGAAAAATATGAAATATTGTGAGACAGACGCAATCTACCTTAAAATAGGCCCTCCACGTGAAGAATTGTGAGCGTTAATTAATTCTGTAATACACTTTGACTCAGTCATCACTCATCAGCGTCTCGGAAGCGTCATCCTCAGAACGGCACTCGCGTCACCTGGTGGCTGGGGAACTTCCTCGTGGTGCTGTGGTTTTTCCCGGATTGACTCTTATGTCTCAAGACGAGCTTCTTGAGTACAATACGCACCTTCAGTACAATCTGACTCGTCTGTTAAAAGAACTAGAGGTCACTCCAGAGGTTGTGAAACCCTGGGGCCTCTTGTCCCAAAGACCAACGCGCAAGGGCTTTTTGAGGGCGTGTTTTCGTGTAACAATGACACCTTTTTAGGACTTAGATCCTGTGTGTGCAGAAGGCTTTCTGTCATTCCTTGTCGGGATGTGCATGAGGAAAGTGTTGTGATCTCTTTTGTCTTAAGATATACCCTTGAGACTTCTGGTCATCGGACCATTCTTGTGCGCCCTGATCCTATTTTGGAAAGGGGGGGGGGGGGGGGTGCGGATTCGAGATTCCTCCGATGTGCCTTTAAGTCGGACTTCTTTCGGAATCCTGATGCTTTTAGTCCTGGAGTGCTTTTCTAAAAACTGTTTGATTTGCTAGCCATCTCTTGGCGCTTCTGAACGATCCTTTAATTTTCCAGGGAATTAGTCATGTTTTGAAAGCCCACCTCATTCAAGCATTAGAAAACCAAGTGCTTTGGGAGATTTGTCAAAGTAAAAGGTGGGATAAGATCGTCGAACTGATTCCTGGAGAGATGCCCGAGGGGGACTTTTCAACCCTACAAAGGGCTTTGAGTCATTTTCAGGAATGCTTCCTGCCCCTCAGCCAACAGCGCCAGGAGATTTGTCTTTTCTCCCGTTGGGTTTTTCAGCATAGTCTCTCTGTGGAACGTCTTATTAGGGGAAAATCAGTCGTAGAAACTTCTGAGACTAAAGTTTTCCAGACGCTGCTGGATGATAATGATGAGAAAGCTGTGGCCTTCAGGCAGCAAAGTTTTGAGGCTAACAGAGAATTTTTTCGCGCGATTTTGGCACAAATACCATTGTTCTTCAAGAAGAAGGCCATCCACGCCTTCAGATTTTGGGGACGCTGGAATCACGTCTCATTCAAACGGAGGTCTTGATTTTAGGGGGTCTTAATGAAGGTGTTTGGCCTGAAGAGGGGGAGGAGACCCGTGGCTCAGCCGTCTCGTGCGGGGGGCAGTTAACAGGCCTTCTCTTGAGCGGCGGGTTGGGTTGATGGCTCAAGATTTTTTTCAAACTTTTGCAGGTGAAAATCTTTTTCTGACCCGAAGCACCCGTCTTCAGGGGGTACCGACACTGCCTTCACGCCTCTTGCTACGCCTTGAAGCAGCTCTTGAGGGTTCTGGTCAAACGCAACGTGAATCCCTCCATTGGCGTCAGTGGGCTCATCAAATGGAAATCCCTAATATTTCTTTCTCCCGAGAGTCCGCTGGCTCCAAGTCCGCATTTAGACGCCAGGAAGGAGTCTTGGTCGGCAAGGACGGTCACATTTGGCTCGGTCTCTGTCCGTCACACAAGTGGAATTTTGGCGCCGTGAGCCCTATGCTTCGTATGCTCGTCATTTCTTTGAAGCTGCGTCCTTTAGATCCCCTCGATCAAGAGTCTTTAGCCTCTCTTTTGGGCCTGCTGATTCATCATCATAATTAATCATTCATCATGCAAGAAATTTATTCCGGAAGGAGGGGCTTGAAATCTTTTTGATGAAAGGCGAACGTCTTTTAGGTCCCTATCACAATCGTGTCGGCATTCTTTCCTTTTGATGGCCGTGGTTTGGTCAAATCGCTTCTTCTTTTGTGGAGACGAAGAAAAACGCCGCTTTGAAAATCGTCCCTTACAAATCTTGATGGAGGATGTGGGAAAGCTTGTGATTCCTTATGATGCAGGAGAATTTTTCCTGACGGCTCGGGCTGACAGAATTGATCTGTTTTCCTGCTCAGAAGCAAAAATCATTGATTATAAAAAGGGGCACATTCCCACAGATATTGAGATTAAAGGGAGTTTTGCACGGCATTGACAAGACATCTGACGAAGAATCTTGCATTTGCTACAACTTTTAGAATAATCCCCTTTATAGGAGGAATGGCCACTTGTTTCCACAAGAGGGGCTGCATGGGTATTGTGTCCAATTCTGGCATGGAAAACGATGAAGAGGGCCCCGCATAAAATGAAATAAATTGAATCAGAAGAATTTCTTTTTTGTCATCTCATTCTTAATTTTGCCAAAAAAGGTAAAATTAAGTTTCCCGTTTTACAAATGAAATCAAGTGTTTTATTTTTAAGAGGAAAGAGCTTCCCGAAAGAACAACTTGTTTTGATCACTATCAAATACTTGTTGCTCGAAATTAGTTTGAACCTGTTGCAAAGGAGGGGAGGGATTTTAAGCTTTCGAATATTCTAGGGGAGAGGAAGGCAGTTTCCAAATTTTTTGGAAAGAAGGTGACAGACGCCATAAAATGAACATGGCGGGAAAACACCTAAAGGCCACGAGGGTAAGGAAATAGTCCTAAGGAATTTGAAAGGGTTCCTCACATCATTGGCCAAAGGATGCGGGTACAGTATCCAAAATAAGCTTAAAAAGTGTATTGAGTGGCGATAAAAGGCGGTCTATAAAGCGTTGCGATATCAGCGACAAAAACCGTCGTGGCAAGACCAGAGGCAAAATGTTCTTACCCTATCACAAAAATTAGCAGCGGGATTTGGTATCCCACGTAAGCCTGCTGAGTCATCAAAAGGCAACAAAAGGATCTGAAGACTAATGGCGATGTGAAGGCTGTTCAGAAGTCCTTTTGTGACTAAAAGCTTCTGAAATTCCTCCCAAAATCATTGCGGTTTTGCCTAAATACTTTGCAATTTCTGCTATTTATGTTCTGCTATAGCCTTGGGACAGAAGAAAGGGAATCTTCATGACATGCAAGATGGTGTCTTCAAGCTTGTAAAATAAAATAAATCCTAAAATCACCCAATTCTTTTGATATTAAAAAAGACCGAGTCCAAAACAATTTTAAAAGAACTGTGAGGCCCAGGGGACAGCGGTTTTTCTTCAGCATTTGATGCTGCAGAAAATGCACTCTTTTTGGTTCAGAACTGAGTTGGTAAATTTAAGACCAGGTAAGAAAAGAAGAAAGATAGAGAGCTCCATCCCTTGAAACCAAAAGCCCTAGACAAAACCCAAAACAAATCGTAGAGGCCATAGTGCCGCGGCCCGCGGGCTTCTTCGGAAGTGATCTCGACACGATAGTCCTCAAGGACCGAGTCTTGAGCGGCAGCACTAAAAAGAAACACAAAAAGCTATCGTGGCTGTTAACCATAGATGTTGTTGTGGGTGCATCATGCCGAGTCCTAGAAGGAAGAGCATGAACTGGCGAGGGCGCAATTGCGTATTTATTCTAAGCGATTTGTGAGATAAGGAAGGTAAGACGAGTCAATCCAGGGGCTCCTAAAAAAGTTCAATGCATAAGGCAAGGTGACAAACACAAAAAGACCAATAGTGGTCCGCCACCAGTTAATCACTAAAGGTCCGTTACCATTGCTTCCATAAGCCAGGCAATTAAGGTAGTAAGGGTTAAGAGGAAAGTCAGTCCACTGGATAACTCCAGTAGGAAAAAAATAATAGATTGCTTGGATAGCCTGGGGATTTTAAAATTCCACATCAATATTGGTCTCTTTTAAGAAACGCCTCCAAAATTTCTTTATTTTACCCCTGCTTTCATTTCCCAACAATTCGATGGGAAAATAAGGGAATAAAGCTTAAAAGTGCTTGAGTATGGCACCCTAGCAAAAACCTACTCCAAAGGCCTCAAGGAGCACTAGGTTTTCGTGACTAAGGGAATCAAAGCAGAAAGTTTCATTTGTATGGATTTTCATTTTGAGAGACCCTTCCTGCCTTTGAATAATGCCATAACTCATGAAAAGTCCTAATCAGACGTCTTCTTGATTTCCTTTTCTGGAATAGAAGGGATCGAAAATTTTTCCCTGAATTTCTGAGGGAATGCCAAGCCCATTATCCAGAAAGGAAAGGACGGCTTCTCCCTCTTCTTTCAAAACTAAAATCAGCACCCACGGAATAGCTTTTGAGGCTCATTTTCTTCTTCTTTAAAAAGCGTGATCATGGCTTCAAAACTGTTACTCACAATTTTTTTGATCTGTCATCAATTGATTATCCATGACAAGGCTTCCAAAGGGAATAGGAAAATTTTTGAGATTTTTCTTGAAGTATTAGTGTTTAAGGGTTTTATCCAAAAAATGAGGATTCACATAACTGAGGAACCAGTTATTAGTCTCTCCTCAAATAAAAAAACTGCGCCATCCCGTATTGGAACTAATTTCAAGGATTGAAAATTCGAGGTCATGAGATTTTTGGATCCAAAAAGGGTCCACCCGAGGTGGGAAATAAAACAAAGGAAAGAAAAATTGTAAATTGCGAGGCATAAAGCTAATAAAGTTAATGAAGGGAAAGAGTCTAAAAAGGAGATTCATCTTTTTAGGCATCCGTTCCATGAGTTGGGTTGTGAAAAAAGCATCCATCGTCACTGGATAGATTTTGATTAACGATCTCAAGATGTAAAAGGCCCTTACCCTTCCCTTCTTTCATTTTTTTCGGAAGAACGTCAATTGAAGCATAGTATTTGTTGGTGCTCACCAGCGGAAGTGGAAAAAAAGTGGGTTTCAGAGTTTAGGGGCTCAGGGAAATCATTTCCAGAAAATTAATACTTTCGGAAATATCGAAGAGGGAGAAGCTTAAATGGATCGTTTGAGCTTTTAATTCTGTATAGAGTTATTGAATTTTTTTCTTTGTACTGTAGGAGCAAGATGCTTTCAAACATGAAAAGCACAGCAAAAAAAAGACTAGAAAAATAGTACTTTTGAAAATATAAGCGCGTCTAAGGTGGATCGTACAGCTTATTTTGAGAGCGGTAAATTTCATCCACAAAAAAATCTGTTTTATGAATCTTTAGAAAGGTCGGAAGGAAGTTGCTGAAAATCTCTTAGATTATCCTTAAGCTACTGAAAAGTTTTGGGAATGGTGGAAGAGGATGTTTGATAAAGGTCTTCAAAAACGAAGAGCATTTTTGATTGTCCGCTGTCAGAAGCTGAGAAAGTGTTTCATCGTTTTTGGTTTGATAAAGAGCGATTGCTAAAGATTCGATTTAGTCAATATCGCTATTTTTTTCTTTCTCACAATTTTTTCCAGCAAAGGAATCACCTCTTTTCAGGTTTTTTTCTCCATCAGCAAAGAGGCCCTCCGGAGAAGCTGAGAGGGGGGGGGGGTTGTGCCATCTTCAGGAATGAAGGAAAGGGCCTCGTTGAAAATACCAATTTGTTTAAGGGCCTTTGATTGGAGAAGATACACCTCTTTTTCTCCAACTTTTTCTGGAGGTATCTTGTTGTCGTATTTTTTTAAAAGATCTAAAAGTTTTTGGGGTTGCTCTTTCGCAAGAGAAGCTTCAGCAACCATTAAAATATCATCGGGAGGAGTAACTTTTTGTTGGGACAAAATTTTAAAATTTTAAAGAGTCTTTCAGGAGATCGTGACTTACGAGGTCGTGGGTGAGCGTTGAGAGGAACTCAAATTTATCTTGAAACTTCATAAAAAAGGCTTACTCAAAACGTCTGAAAATGGCAAACCAAGTGTAAAAAGGAAGATCAGGGGACAAGATCACTTCATGATAAAGCGCGAGGGCTTTGAATTCAATTTCAGAGCAATCGGGATCTTCTTAAAAACGTTGGAGAAAGCGGGTGTAGCTATCTAGACCTTTGATAATTGGCCATTTTTTTTCATACGGTTCTCCTATAAATTTCAGTACTTGAGATTCAAACTGGGGGCTATGCGATTCCCATTGAAGCTTTTCAATTTTTTAAATGCCTCGGGCTGGCGTAAAACGACCTACGCAAAAGCCTGATAAAAACGTCTCAAAAACCGTTTGCAACTTGGCCTTACGGCACAACCATTCACGTTATTTTTTTTCAAATCTGGCTCTTGTGTTGTGGCAGGAGGACCTGACACAAGAGGCTCAAACACCGGCTGCTGAACAAGGATTTTCGCATATTTTTGCTGTTCTGGTGTAATCCCATTGGGGAGATGACGGAAAAGTTAAAGGGCTCGTTTGTATTGTCATTCGTAAATAGATCTTTGGGCTGCCAATAAAAGGAGATGTCCTTGCAACACGGGATATAATTTAGACAGCAAAGAGATATCTTCTTTAAGGGAGACAAGGGCTTATTTTCACAAATGGGTTTTTCACCGTTTTTAAGACGTGTTGCGTTAATCAAAGGATCTATCTCTTTTATCCAGAGAGTGTTCGACAATTCATAAAAGGTGGCAGGGAGTTGATTTCTGAAGAAAAAAGAGAACCCCATTGCCATTTAGAAGAGGCGCAGTTTTTTCAAATTCAGGATGATTCTGACCCAATAGGCTTAGTTGTGCTGATGCTTCACACATTTTACTAAAGGAGAGTTGCTTTTGGAGTTGTTTCCCGAGGGTGTCGGTAATCTGCATGACGCATGACGGTATTCTGCATGAATTCATGAATGACTGCTCAAAATTTAAAAAACGATTCATGCAGATTACCATCTTGCGATAGCTACCTATTTTATGTAATAATAACTCCTATTTCACGTTATTTAATAGAAATAAATAATTTAAATGACTACCGACTACCGTGTTGACAAATTAGAATGGCCGTTTTGGGCCTATTGGCAGCACACATAACGAGCTAGTAAAGCCGGTGCAACCCATGCTTAATACACAGGTGTCACACAAGCCCCCCCCCCGTCTATCTTTAGTCATTACATTAACTCCGTAAGCTTTTGAGCGAGTTTTTAAGTAAAATTTGTCAAAATTTTAATGTTTTGAATTCAGTTTTCTAACTGACTTGAACGAGATTCGAACCTCGGTCCATTTGCATGGCACCCCATTATTGCTAACCATTAGACTGCCGTTGACATGTTTAGTAAAAGGAAATCCATGAGCCGTACGGTAGCTAGCCATCGATTAATGTAGCTAGACATTGAGTAATGTAATGCAACATGTGACAGCATGATATAGAAGTGACTGGTACAGTTGTCTTTATAAAATAAAATTTCATATTTTCCAATTTCTATTATAACTTGTCCGAGATTCGAACCTCTGACTTTTAGCATAAAAGCCCGGGCTTCTGACCATTAGACCACGGTTGATATGGTGGTAAAGGGAGAAACATGGGCTCGTATAGTATGGCCCAGGTAAACCCTCCTTTCACTCACCCCTCTCCCAAGGGTGCGCGCAGTCCCCTCTGCCCGACCATTCGTGTAAATAGAACAAAAACATTAATAACTGGCGTTGCCTTTATCAGTTATGCAAAAACTGTTATGCAGTTTATCCTGTTATTAGGGCTGTCATGCAAGCAGATTCATGCATGAATTCATGCAGAATACCTTTATGCGTCATGCATCATGCAGATTACCGACACCCGTTTCAGACCTGAAATAAAACTAACGCAGGTCGATTTTTTGAAAAAAGTCGCGTTTCCCTAGCCCTAGCCGTTCAACTGGAGAAAAAGGCCAAAGTGGCCTAATTTGCATAAGGTCCTCTCGGCTTTCCAAAGACTTTTACAACCGGCCAAAAGTACTTCAGGAAATGAAAAAAAAATCTGAAAAAAAACAGAGGTGTTTTCACTACCTATGGCTATTTACATACTAAATTTGAAAGCATTGGGTTAACCACTGTAGTACTAAGAGGACTGAAGCCCGGGGAAGCCTGGAAGCCCGAGAGGACCTTATGCAAAAACGCTGTTTTTGCATAAGGTCCTCTCGGGCTTCCAAAGACTTTCGGTAGGTACTGTAAAACTGTAGGTTTATGTTTTCTCTATTTCTTTTAAAAGTTTCCAATCAGACCAAACTACACATTACCACAAATGTCAGGTATTTTATTTCTCGTTTGTCCCAAATCTGTTATTGTCTAACCCTCCAGATCAAACGAAAATTGAAGATGATTTAAGAAGGATAATTGGGTTCTGGAAAAGTTATGGCAAAATAAAATTCCAAGAGCCGGAGATTTCTCTCATATCCGGAAAATATAAAATTGTTGGTTTAATGTTTTCTCTCTTTCTTTTAAAAGTTTCCAATCAGACCAAACTACACATTACCACAAATGTCAGGTATTTTATTGTTCGTGCGTCCCAAATCTGTTATTGTCTAACCCTCCAGTTCAAACGGAAATTGAAGATGATTTAAGAAGGATTATTGGGTTCTGGAAAAGTTATGGCAAATCAAAATTCCAAGAGCCGGAGATTTCTCTCATATTCGGAAAATATAAAATTGTAAGTTTAATGTTTTCTCTCTTTCTTACGAGATTTAAAGGAAATTTCGGTTTATTTGTTTGCACCATTTTAGCGAATTTCAGATGCCGCCAAAGTAAAATTGATTTATTTAAGAAACTTCACGGCTGTAAAAGTACTGCATTTTCACATTTATTTTTGCGCATAAATATTTATGAGTTATGTGAGTTTATTAATAAAATTTGCATCTCTTGGCAATTATAAAAGGTTCCTCCCAATAGTAACATTTGAGCTCCAAACCCGATCCGCCTAGTCCTTCTGTTGAAGTCGCTGGCGAAGAGCTAGCGACACAATAAAAAGTGAAGTTGGCTGACCCGGGTGTAGAAGCCGCAGCTGCAGAAGTTGAAAAACATATCTGCCTGCGCTCCTGTGGCTGTGAACTCCACCCATAGGAGCATTTTACATCATTTTCAAAGAAGAACTTGCTCGGCTTATAGCAGACTGAGAGAAAAATGAACAGAAAGTAGTATGCTATTTCTTTCAAATTCACCGCTGGCTGTGTTTTCGTAGCTGTTGCTAGCGGCGCGGAGGCAGCTCCAAGAGGAAATTTTGTTTTGATTCGTCCTTTGAAAGGTATCTTTGATCTTATTTCACATAAAAATTGATTTACTGCTATATTTATGTAATGCAAATCACATTTCTTGCAAGTTAAAGTGACTCCACTCCGTGTGTAACCTATGCGGTCTGCCCGTAATCCTGTGATACATAATTCTACCAACATCGATTCCCCCAAGAAACACAAAGACCAAATTAGAAATATTGCTTTCCAAAATTAGAAATAGGAGGGGGGGGGAGTCAAGATGTATACATGATAGCGACGCGGATGTGGAAGCCGTAGCTGCTGATATCGGCATGGTTGCAGCTCCTTTAAAGGAATGCGAAAGAAGATTTTTTTTAAGTAGTCGTTCAAAAAGTATTGTATCTTTGAACTTATTTTACATAATTATTGGTGTACTGTTATTTAATGCAATTCACATTTCTTGCCATTAATAATACAGATTTCAGCACGCATTGTTCCACTCATACGGTGTGTTTGTCACCTTCATGCCTATCGCCATCCTGCCTGTCGCCGTTCTGCCCATCGCAGTTCTTTCCGTCGCAATCTTCCCCGTTTTGATGTTATCCTCCATTCTACCGCCATGGAATCTGCCAGGTACCCAGAATATCCTCCATTTTCCCCAGTTTTCCCCAATACTGAGAAAGATTGAAGGCGTAAGGTAACACATAGATCTATTTAATTGCTAATTAATTAGATTGGTCTAACTGGTACCTTTGTTTTCTAAACAGGATGCCATTATATGCACGGGTTTCGCACGAGCATGAGTTTCAATTTTCATTTTCAATTCAAATTTGCACTATCTTACGTTGGCTACGTTTTTGCCAGCAATTTAGGTGTGGTGATTTGTCAGGCTTTTGACAATCATCTAATCTGATCACTGGTGTAAGTTTGCTGACTTATCCCTTTATCTTCTCATAGTCATAAACATATTAACATATTTGATGTGCAATAGGACGAAGAGCCCTACGGAAATGAGGTGTCAAGTTTAGAAAAAGGACCTGGACCATCAGCAGGCAAGTAGGGGAGACCGGACCCATCTTAGACAGTCGCGGTTTTTCCCGCATATCTCCCGATCCCCTTAGGCAAAAGAGTTTTTTTTTTTGCTAAGGTCATTCTTTATCCTTGCCCCCACCCCCTTGATTTTTTTAAATGTGTAACTTTAAAATTTAAGAATTTACATTGATTGCCATTTTTCGGTGTTTTTTACCGAGCCGGGGTGAAATTAGACAGGGGCCTGTACCAAGTTAGACGGGGTCCGAAAAGGTGGAAATTAATGTCTTTAAATTATTTTAAAAACATTGTATGATAGTTCTTCTAATAATAAATAATTTAAAAACATTTCCTTGGTGATTTAAATGTAAATCAAATATTTTTGTTATATATAAAGAAAATTATGTTGGTGAATAGGGAAGATATAGGAGGTGGAGCTTAACATTAAATCGATTTTTAATAATTGATATAGACAAATAAGCGATAGTTCCCCTTCACTTTTTCGTGACGTGATGGCTGCTGTAGCTAACGAAAATCTACGTGCTAATTTGATATATGGTGAAATATATTTCGTTTCATTCGATTTCATGAGAGGTATTAATTTTAATATGTTGTTGTTGTATATTTTCTAACATGAAAGAATGTTTCTCCATTTCCCATGCATTGAACCATGGAAGAATTAGTTTTATTTATGACATCTAATTCTTAAATCATTCTTTTATAGGTGAATATATGTTTTGGATTGCTGATTCAGTAACAGGGAGATATTTTAGAACATAAAAAGCTGAAACTATTAGTACAGAGTGGTACAGGTGTAACATCCCGTCTTCCTTTGATGAAGAATATTTTGATTGTCCACGTCTTTGCTAATCATTAAGCACCAATGTAACTTGTTTGGTGTTATCATATGTATTTCTCATACAAATATTTCGTTTGCAAATCTAATATTCTTTCATATTTTAGATGCCACGCAATTATGATAGAAAAACTTGGAAGGATACAGATCACGAAGAAAAATTAAGAATTGCTGTTGGTGAAGTTTTAGCTGGTAGATGTAAGATTAGAAAAGCAGCTGAAAAAACTGGTTTGCCAAAATCTACTGTTCGGTTTTACACAAAAAGACACCACGCTTGTGGTTTGTTGCATCCACTTAAAGTGAAACGCCTCCAACACTCAACTCAAATATTGCCAGCGTCTGTTGAGAGTGAACTTGCTGATTATTTGAAGGATTACTCCCTCGTCAATCATGGCTTAAGCACAAAAGAAACACGGGAAATCGCCTACTCTTTTGCAGTCACGAACAACATCAAAGTTCCAAATAATTGGAAAAAATAAGAGAGAGCGTCCGAAAATTGGTGTTCAGGGTTCATTAAGCGCAACAAAACCATTTCAATTCGAAAACCAGAAGCAACAAGCCAAGCACGAGCTGCAGGTTTCAATAAGCCAGTAGTAATGAAGTTTTATGATAATTTGGCATCTTTGATGGCTAAACACAAATTCGAAGCCCACGATATTTGGAATCTCGATGAAACTAATGACCCGACAGTTAACCAGCCTCAAAAAGTAATCGCCCCCAAAGGAACTAAACAAGTAATAGAGTAGGCTACATGGTTTTCATTCTTTCATCTCGCAAATTTAAAGATTACACTTTTTTTTAACAGGTGCAGCAGACAGTTTCAGCCGAGCGAGGCATTAACGTTACGATGCTTGGTTTCCTAAACGCAGGTGGTGGTAGCGCCCCTCCAGTATTTATTTTTCCGAGGAAAAAAGTTGCCCCGGTGATGTTTGAAAAAGGTCCATTAGGATGCATCGGATTACCACATGAATCCGGCTGGATGACTGCGACAAACTTCTTCAAGTCACTGCAACATTTCCACTCGTTTGTCAAGTGCTCGAAGGAAAAACCCGTCCTATTAATAATGGACAACCATATTAGCCACCTTGATTTTCAAGCAGTAACATTTGCCAAAGACAACGGCATAATCCTTTTAACAATACCACCTCATTGTTCACATGCGCTGCAACCGCTGGACGTAATTGTGTACGGCCCGTTCAAAAAACGCCTAGGTGCAAGTCAAAATGACTGGATGTTCGTAAATCCTGGCGTAAGGATTTCCATTAAAGAAATCGCAGTGTTTGCTTCTCACACACCGGAATGAAACTTCAGAGTCGCAATTAACTGGAGTCGAATGTATTTCGGCTCAGGGAAAAAACGGGAACACAAAATCGGGTTTAGGCGACGGGAAGATAGTTGCCAGCTATACGTCCCCACGTTAAACACAGAGAAAAAACAGAATTTGGAAAGCGAAACTGAATCGTAAAGTGTGAAGCGTCGGCACACGTGCGCTCTACACCAGAAAAACTTTAAGGGAATAATCTTCTCGGTTTGGCTCCTCCCTTCTTGCCCGATTCCCTTACTCTCCTTACAGGCGTTGCCGGATTGATTTTCTTTGATTCGAGTGGGTCCGAAATATTGACAGCTTTGGGAATCTTAGACTTTCCAACACGCAGAGTTATCGAAGTGTCCGTACGAAAATTCGTTTACGACTAAAAAGATCATCAAGGGATTCAAGAAAACCGGCAATTTTCCATTTAACAGATTTGCCATTCCGGATATTCGCTATGCTCCTTCATCTGTGACTGAAAGACCAGGTAATTGTGGTTTTTTTGTTACGTAAAAAATACGTCAAAACTAATAAAATTCTATCGTCTGCTCGTCGTCTGCTCGCCTGCGCCCTTAGTGGCTGCGGCGATTTCGGCTCTCGACTTTTTGTCTTGTTTATACGTGGAAAAGTGCTTCTAGTTTCGTGTGCTTTACATTTCTGGCGAGGTTAATTCGTTGTGATCCTGTTTTAATCTATCTGGCTGTGCTTCTGCCCCCCATCTTGCTAAATATTTCGGTATTTCGCTGGTGTTGTTGTTCCATACCCACTGTACCTGTCACTTACCTAAAGTGCCTGAGGCATTGACTCGGAGAAGCCTCTTCTCTCTTCAACCGTCCACTTCTAGTCAGATAAAACTCGATGATGCTATACTTAATATCATCCGCAATCTTGGCATCTCGCGTGAACCGGGTATGGGCCTGGCCTCAAACGTCCGGGTAAGCGCGGTGTCAGAGCTGGCAAGGCGGCGAGGAGGGCAAGAGCGGCGAAGAAATTCGTGCCCTTTGCTCTCGTTAACGCAAGATCCCTACTCAAGAGGGTTGACGTCATCACTCATCATCTTATTACTTATGATCTGGATCTGCTTGCCGTCACTGAGACCTGGCTCAACGAGCGCCACGATGACCTGCTGAACATCTGCCCCACTGGGTTCAGCGCCGTTCACTCCGCCAGACTGGGTGGAAGGAGAGGAGGAGGAGTAGCTCTCATCTACCGTGAATCTTATCGGACCCATGTTGTCTCCTTTGGATACACTGCCACATCATTTGAGTACTTGATGGTGCTTCTCCAGTGCAATTCTACCTGCATCCGTCTCGTTATCGTCTATCGCCCCCCTTTTCAGTCTACAAAATGCAGAGACGGCCAATTCCTGTCGGATTTCTCCGGTTTTCTTCAATTGCTCTTGGTATCCAGCGGCAAGTTGCTAATTGTTGGCAATTTTAACATTCACGTCGACGTGGCGGGAAACTCCACTGCCTGTAAGTTTCTCACCCTTCTTGACTCTTTTGGCCTCTCCCAACACATCCGAGGTATCACTCATCTTGATGTCCACACTCTCGATCTCGTTATCTCGCGTCTCTCCGACAACGTCGTCTGTGAATGCATGGTATCTGCTTTAATAAAAGATCACTTTACCATTCATACGCTCATTCGTGCTCATCGGCCTGTGCGCCCACAGAAAAGAATTGCGTATCGTGAGCTAGACCGCATTGATGCCGACTGCTTCATGTCTGATTTACTCAGTCTCTCTCTTTTTACTGATCCATCTGATGACCTCAACATACTGCTTGAACAATACAACACCGACCTTTCGCTGCTACTCGACAAACATGCGCCTGAGCGTTCGAAGGTGATAACTGTCCGGCCGGCAAATCCTTGTCTACAGATGTCTTGGCTATCAGAAGAAAGTGCAGAGCTTCGGAGCGTCGATGGAGAAATCGGAAGAAAAAGGGTCTAGCACTCGAGATTGACAGGTAGATCGTCCGTAACCTGTTAAAAGAAAAACGCCATCTGCTCAAGAAAGAGAAGTCGTCGTTCCTCAACGAAAAGATCGCGGAGGCTGAGGGAAAAAAGTCACTTTTCAATATCGTCAACTCGTTTCTTCTTAAGAAGCCGGGTCTTAAGCTTCCTCGCCACGACTCCCTTCCTGATCTTGTCAGCCGTTTCAGTGATCACTTTCTGAAGAAGGTGACCGATATCAGGGCCAGCCTTGATGACGTTGCTTCTTGCTCCTCTGCCACTGCCACTGCTGATGCTGATGTGTCCAGCGACGTCCCCTCTTTCTCTTCGTTTGAACGTGTTTCGGTGTGTGAAATTGCTGCTCTCATTAAAGAATGTCCTTCCAAATCCTCCTTTCGTGATCCGATTCCCACCTCTCTTCTAAAGAAATTTGCGGATGTACTTGCTGTTCTTATTGCCTCTATTGTGAATCTGTCGCTCTCCTCCGGTATTTTGCCTGGTGAAATGAAACTTGCTTTTGTCTCTCCTCTCCTGAAGAAACCGAGCCTCTGTGTGGATGATCTTAATAACTATCGACCTGTATCTCTGCTCCCTTTTCTATCAAAACTTGTCGAGCGTGTGGTTGCCAAGCAACTATCAAGTCACTTATTTGCCGGTGACCTCTACTGAAATTTACAAACGCCTGACTCCGTCCACTGAACATTTGGAATCATCTTTCGTCGTGCCGATGACTCCGCTGATTCAGTCCTCTGAACAAATAGTTTCGGATTCTACATACGCAGAGATGACTCCACTGTCCCCGTCTACGGAGATGATGGATTCAGTTTCTCCCTCCGTTGAAATGATTCCACTACCTACGTTTAACGAACAGATTCTGTCAGATTCTACCAGTTTTGTATTACGTCATGTGTCTCCAAGGGAATTAAGACCACTGCCACAAGTTTCTCAGGAAACGCCAAGTGGTCCACGGCCAAAATCTAACAATCGGCTTGGAAGGACGAGGATCTTAACAGATACCCCCGAAAAATATCTGATCGAAGAAGACCACAAAAAAAAGGAGGAGAAAGAAAATAAACGAAAAGAAAGGGAAAACAAAAAGGAAGAAAAGGGAAAGAAAAAAACCAACCGCGAACTTATTCCTGAGAAGAAAAAGGTGGCTAAGAAAAGAAAGAAGAACGAAGAGAATGTGGATCCCGACTGTGATGGTGAGAAAGCATGTCAACCGCTTGTCCCTCAAACTACTAGAACAGGCCGTCTGATAAAGAAGAAAAAAATTACTGACTTGTAGGGTGTATCATTAATTCTTGTCCATTCATAATGTCCGTTTTGATGTCCGTTCTGTCGAAACATCCCGTTGCTCAGGTAGCTTGTCAGTTTTTTTTTTCACGTGCTCTCTCAAATTAATAATGAAACCAAGTCAAATAACAAAGATATCCTGCCAAAAATCAAAAATGTCTCAAATGTTGCGAATTCTGAATTCATATGTATGTTTCCCAATTTTAAAAAATAAACAAGAATTACTTGGCTGAATAGATGCAATGATGAATAAATAGATTTATTATTTCGTGAATCCTATACGTAATAAAATAGTATACTTCCTTTGTGTTGATTCACAGCTTTTTTATAAAAAATAATTTATAACCTAAAAATAATTTTCTTACACACAATTGTATTAAAGGATATAAACAGTTTTACACACTGATGTGTTTAAAAAAAATTTTACTCAAACAAATTTGGAGCAAGATCAATAATTCGGGTGAAAATTTTGCAATAATTTATCGTGTTTTTTTCTTCCTCCTATAACTCCCGTTCTACTGTCGGGAAATTAATTAAACTACACAGGATCTAGCATCATCACATCTAGAACAATTCGTGTGAAATCTAGAATTTTAAAGCAATTTTTACTATATTTTAAGACACTGTCCAACTTGGAACAGTGTCCAACATGGTTTCGGTCTCCCCTATTTCAAAAATAAGTTAAATACAAAAAACAAGAATTTTATTTAAAAATGGAAAATTTGTTGTAAAAGAAAGAGATTTAACCAAATGAAAGAAAAAATTGAATTTTTTGTTGGATTTGCTTATAATTGCACTGGATATCTAGAATATAGAGAACACTTTCATGGGAAGCTTCATCAATTATTTGAATTTACATTTATTTATCTTGAATTTAACATGCAGAAAAAATAGATCGACTTTTATGGTATGTGTGGTCAATATGACTACTGTTGAACAGCCCTCTTGGCTCGGTATACCCCAAGGAAGTGGTAGACGACAACTGACTTACCGGGCCCCATTTCTCCAAGTACGCCCTCCAGTGTTAAACAAGGACAATGCACTGTGACATCTAGGAGTAAAATATAAACACACGATGGGAAATATAGAAGCTGCGGGAAATGCAAGTTTCAAAAATCGGTGATCTTCAGGGTTGTTAATATCGGTAGCGGAATCGATACCTATAGTATCTACGCTAGCGATACTCAGTATCGAGACAGTATCGGCGGTACTTCTTGGTACGCAACAATGTTTTTTCGTCGGCGAGGGTGTTATGGCTGTAATTTTTCCCATACCGTGAAAAGTACCCTTTCCATCAATCGTTCTCAAGTTATGATCTGCTTTGTCAGCCACGTATTGAACAACGGAATTTGGCTGAATGTTCAATTCTGTGTTGGTAGTAATAGCTGCACATCTTTCGAACATTAGCACTTCATCATATGAAGCACAAAATCCATGTTGATGAAGAATATTGATGAGATTTTTAGAAGAATACAAGTGATGGAGTTGTACTGCAAGGCCGAGCTGAAGTCAAATTGAAATCAAAAATTAAAAATACATAAATGTTATATTTCGTTCAATCACATTTGGGAATATTAATATGATTACCTGTAAAGGACATGTAATTTTTCTAGGAAAGGCAAGCTGCATTAGTGACTGAGCTACTGAGGGAATTTTTTTATATTCGTCTGGGAAGTAAATAGCGTCGAACAGAATATTTGCAGTGAAACTGGAACAAAGCATAGAGCTTCTTCATATGAACTTAGTTTTCCAAAAATATCGTAATGGTCTTTGTTTGTTTCTATTTTTCCAATATCATTTAACAGTATTTGGATGCTGTTTTTAGTATTTCAATTTTTTTCTTCGAAGTTTGCTGGACATTGTTGAATATAAAGTGTTTCAACAATATGTCGTATGGAACTTGAAAAAGATATTAAGTCTTCCTCGCCTGCTCTTGTAGTAATTGTGATTCCATTTCCATAACGCTCCATTAGTTTTTGTTTCATATAAACCTTTGAATATGATTCTCCACAAAATGATGTCATGATTTTGCACATTTCACTAATTTTAAATAATTTGTTTTCGTTTTCTTCGTAAAACTTAAGTGTCTTATTAAACGCCGATAATAATTCTTCATTCACTGGATGTCCAACACTTTTTCTTTTGATTCCTTTTCCATGCTCAACACTGATTGAAGTATAAATAAGTGGTTTTTGTTTTTTTTTTTTACGGAAATTAAGACTGCAATTGATGTGGTATTTCCTTCCAGTTGCAAGACAGTCTACTATTCCTTCTATTTCACTCAATACTTCTGTAGCCCATTCGTCATTCATCTCATGGCAAATCTTTACTATACTTTCTTGAAAAGCCGTTTTTTCAATCCTACAAATGTTTTCTTTGTCTTTTTTTAGTCTAAGTTTGAATCCGCAAAAAATACAATGTTGATTTGAAGTTATCCTTGACCGATCACTATCACAATCTGTTGTTGTAGTTGCTAATTGTTGTTGCTTTTCAAATTGAGCGATTTTATGCTTACTTACGTAGTTTTTTCAGCAATCGGCATGAACAAAGAATTCACCACAATTATTTAATTTTAAATTTTCTCCTCTTGCTTCACCTGAACTTTTGAGAGAATCACATCCTTTCTTGGTCAACTTGGTCAAATTTTCTTCACAATCACTCAAATTGCATATGACACATTTAAAGATATCTGCTGCCATTTTTGAAGACGTTATTTTTCTATTTGTTTAAAGTAATTAGGTTTTACACTGTTTCACACGATGTTACACTGATTATACCGATTTTTACGCGATGTTTCTTAGAGCAGAATACGTTGACTTTTGAAGTTGGATATATGTAAACAAAACAGAACGCCACAGCGCTCACTGCGGGTGTGGCGTAAAATAGAAGGTGTAGTAAGAAAATTTTGGGAAAATCGGGTTTATATTTTATGAAATAACTTAAAAAGTAAAACTAGCTCCGGGAATCATATTTATTGGGGTGGTAAAGGATAAACCGCCGATTTAAATGAGACCTTAACGGATGAGGAGTCTAGTTCACTATCCGCAACGAGTTTTGTTTTCATGATTTTTCCATAAGAGCCGTGTAAAACACGGACGCGTTTTTAAGTGGAAAAAAAAGGAGGTGACCAGCTAAAAGTGGTTGTGAATTTTAAACTTTTAAAGTTATGTAAACAAACTTTATCCTGAATATAAATAAGGGAATAAATAACAAAGTTCATTTTTCAAAATTAATATTTTCTTTTATTTTAATACCTTTAATCGAATTACAAAAACACGTATATTTTCAAAATTAAAATAAGTGCACTAAATATTAATATTTTTCGGGAGCTTTTTATCAGGGCATACAAAAAAGGCATAAAAACAAAGCTCAAGAAAAAAACGACTGATGAAAATTTTTTGGGGGTTCAACATACACTTTGGGCTAGCCTGACCGGACTAAAAGGAGAAATCACGACAACACCGCGGGGTGGGATAGAAGGGGGAAATGGGCAAAAATTACAAAACTCATTTTCAATTTGAAATTCATTATATTAAATGAAACTCAAGAAATTTGAAAATGACAAATGTCATAGAACTAACAAAGCTCTTTATTTTGCACTTTTTGGCGTCTTGATAGGGTTATTTTTTCCCTATTTAGAGAGCGGCAAAGTAGCCACTTTTTTACGCTTCTACAGCGTGTGTCCAAACTTCTACATCCGTTTGTAGTTGCCCTCCCCTTAGATATAAAAATCTGAAAAACAATCAGGAAGTAGCCAATCATTATGGCTACTTAAAAAAAATTTCAATACCCTCCGTGAAAAACCTGATTTTTGGGAACGCGGCGAAAATTGGCTTTTTACATAAGCTTCTCTCGCGCGTTTCCAAACTTCTGGTAGGTACTGTACGTGCAAATCCATACTTGTGTTAAACCTATTGCGACCTTTTGATTGATCCTTCCCCCTTTTTTGGGCCCGTGGGTGAACAGGTGCGGCGTGTGAGCGCTCACCCGCGGGACTGACACTGGGAGCTTGGCTTATTTAATTAATTAAGCAACCTTCAAGCCTCAGTACTGTTGGTGACAATTCATCTGGTTGGAGTAAAGACGACGAAGACCGCCCAGCAAAGCCATCGTTTCTGTACTCCTTATTGCTGCCCATCGCCCTATTCTGCTAGGTTTTTATATGTACACTCTGGTATGCGGTCCCACGAACCCTAGTTCAGGCCCACACATATATAGCTTCATTCCCCCGAAGCAAAAACCATTACGCAGGATTGAAGGCGTAACCGGGAACGGAAACGAAGGCGTGACCGGGAACGGAAACGAAGGCGTTACCGGGAACGGAAACGAAGGCGTGACCGGGAGCATAAACGAAGGCGTGACCGTGAGCGGGAACGAAGGCGCGACCGAGAGCGGGAAGGAAGGCGCGACCGAGAGCGGGAACGAAGGCGCGACCGAGAGCGGGAACGAAGGCGCGACCGAGAGCGGGAACGAAGGCGCGACCGGGAGCGGGAACGAAGGCGCGGTGTCAAGCGAAAACGCGAACGTAGAGTAGATTTCGAACGAGAGTAAGACCTAATACTAACGAAGACCACGAGACTCATGATCCTCCTCCATACCAATAACACTGAAAGATAACGGCAAATAAGCGACCGACACAGCACGCGAATCCAAGGAAGAGAACCGAGGCCGTGAAGAAAATAAAGCGCGCTCACGCAAAACTGATTCACTGTAACATACATATGACGATCTCACAAGACCGGAGCGAATGTGTGTTTGACTGATCTTTCATTTTGTTTTATGGCCTTGTTTCCTTACACTTTAAACCGTTTAAAATAAAAACGGGGCGAGATGTCTCTGGAGGGGGACAAAATCTTCCATTCTGAAAAATTAGATTTTTTTTTAAAGGTCCGGTTTGCCCAAAAACTGATGTAAAAAAAAACACTACAATTTCTGGGGGGTCCCTTAGTTTTTATTGAATAATTTAAAAACTATGCTAGCTAGAACATTGCGGATTTCACCATTGGGTTTTCCGTAAAATTCTGCACCAAATGGAAAATACGGGGACTGGCTGCGATGCCTTCGTCACCCTTTTCCAAACATTGTAAACCCCCAAAACCCCCAGTTTTGGCCTGATTGAGTGGTGGACTCAGTGTTAAATGTCATTCTGTTGGGCGTCCTCAAGTCAACCGTATTATTGATTCAAATTGATTCATAATCTATTGATTCAAATGAATTACTTTAGTTTGTGTCAAATTAATTATTTTTTTATCATTATTTTTTGTTTAACAAAAGAACCGTACGGTTACTTTTTGATAAATATAACAATTACGTATGATTTACGAACGGAAATACGGACGTTTTCTACTCTTTGTTGTCCCTGACTAAATTTTTTATTTTGAAACTAAAGTTAAACATCGTCGTAATGCATTTCTGCTATGCATGAGCTAAAAAATATATGCAGCGGTTATAACCATCTCTGGTTATAACCTACCACACTCATCGTTTTTACTAAATGATTAAGGAAGATTTACTTAACAATGATTAGTGCCATAATTATATATTTTAAAATGTAATATTACGATGTAAAAAATAATAATAATAATAATGAAGGTGAGGTGTAAATTTACGGGATGTTCGAGGCGGGATTGGGTTGGCCATCCCCCCCCCTCAACTGGATCCGAGTTTACTAGCCTATATAGTTCAAAAACCCGCCCCGAAAAAATTGGGTTTCTTTACGAACCGCAGGTTGCCTCGATCAAAATTGATCGAGCACGAGCCCAAAATTTTCTTCAAATTAAATAAATTTCTCGAGAAAAACCGAAAAAAGAGTAGAAAGTTTAAGAAGAAGAAAAGGTTAGAAAGATTGAAAAATTTTGATAATTTTGAAATCTTGAAAATGTTACGACATTTATTTGAATAGTAGAATTTTAGAAATTTTAGTGAGAAAAAAATTCTCGGTTGCACCACGAAAAAGGCTGGGCAACTCCTTGGACACTGAGCTGCGTTCATGGCTGAGACGGATTCCGCTGCAGAGCTTCCGGAATCGGTTGGCAATCTAACCTAACCTAACGTGATTTTTCATAAGTCATAACAGGGCGATGTCGACTGAACTCAATCGACGCACTGATTTTCCAGGGTAAAGCACCATATCTCTATTATTATCTCTTTCCCTCATATTCATACGTATCGATACGTATATCTCTCCTTTCCAGATGGGGTGGCGAAAAATGGCGTGGTTGGTTTGGTAGTTGACCCGAGTTGACAGCACCAATCGCCACGAAAGCTGCGCGAGCAGAGTAGCCAATGATCGTGAACAATGACTTGGTTCGTTCCGTTATCCAAAAGAAGAATATAGGCCTACCTAACGACATCAACAGTTTTTAACTAATATCTGCATTTCCTATTAGCCTAGGTAGGAAACTATAAGAAATAGAAAAGAGAAAACTCAAAACATCGAATTAACGTAGACATTCAATAAAAATACACAATGTTTCTAGCGTAAAAAACAAAACCGAATAAAACAAAAACAACAAGTTTAACAAAGAAATATTTGTATTAATCAAATCAGGTTTTTAGCAGATTCTGCGGTAGTTATAGTTTGTATGTCTCACTGGCGTTCATCAAGGAGCGTACCCATGAGGGGACTAAATCTACGGAGCAGAAGTTATAAAAAGATCGAAAACAAGATCTCATCCAAAGAAATGAAGTCGGTGGACGGTAATCCTCGCGTCGTAAGAGGGTCCGGGCTTTGAGACATGCACGCATTATCTGCTTGTGACGCATCTCGTTGTATTGTGCGCATATCATGGACGGGATCTATGCCAATTTAATTTGCCCAAAAATGTATAATAAACGTAACAGCAGAGCTAAAATGAAAATGTCGTAAGTATAATCGATAGGCGGTGTTCGACGGGCACAAGCTATCATTCGTCCCAGTCCGGCTGCTTGCTGAAGACTATCCAACTGTTCGAGGAGGATTTGTCCAATGTAGTGCATGCCTTTAGCTTCTGATAAAGGCTGCCGAACTATGTCGAAGATATTTCCTTGGTAACGGTTGAATAAGTTGATTGAACCGAAACATGCTATCAACCAGGTTAGTGTAGAAGATATCCAGAAATAAGATAGAGAGAATAATCAGCAAATCAACGACAAAGATGAGCGCTTTGATCCCTTTAACAATTTCTTCTGGAGATGCAATCCAGGCCGGCACCATCTGAATTTTATCTGTCTCGATGCCAAGTTGTAACGGTAGGAACCAAACTTCGTTCAATGGAGTTTCTTCGTTGACTTTATTGTGCTCCTTTTCTTGCTCTTCTTCGGGTATGTATACACATTATCAAATTCAAGTGGACCACGATTGTAGCAAAGGATGTAACCAAATGGCCAGATTATCAAAATGATTAGGCCCATGTACTTGAGAACGTATGTCGTAATAAAGTCGTAAACTAACTCAATAAAATTTGAGCTGGTGTTTATGGCTGCCTTAAACGGTGCCCATGCGTTGACAAGTTCATCCTTAACGTAGTTTGTCGATTTCATCTCAAAAAGGATACCAACGGGCATTCGAATTGCATTAGAAATCCAGTTGGCGATACGCCCTTTTATTCCCAACAATGATTCGGTAATCCTGTCCTCAGAAAATATCCCGCATGGGGCATTGCTCATCGTTCTCAATGACTCGCAATTGGAGTTGCCCTCAGCTATGCAATTGGGATAGGCTCCTTTTAAGATGTCTGTCGATGTCTGTGCAGGTTGAGCCCTTTTTCTCGAATCTCGAGCCAGCGAAATCCATTTTCTATACTATCACAAACTCGTCTTGGGCTTTTCTGGCTCGGTCGAAGCTATCGGCCACTTCTTTTATTCCACGGTTCATGTCGTAGACATTGGATTCGCCGAACATGGATCGTCGAATCAGCTGCATGCTGTAAACGGTTTCTTCTTTTAAGCATTCTGCCACTTCCAATGGGACGGTCGTTACCTTCTGAATGTGACTCAATACACGCGTTGTATCGATGAACAGCACAGCAGTGCAGTCATTTGCAGGTTAAATACAGTACATGTCCTCCCGTCATGGTGGTAATCAACGAGACGTAAAGACGCATTGGAACGGGAAGGAATGGCCAAATCACTCCGGCTACTCCTGCTGCACCGGCGCCAACTGCCATATAGCACAGGCCGATCGTTCCATTATTTTATCATCATCATTTCATGTAAGTTGGACGTTTGGTCGGCTCGACTGACGAACACAAATGCGCCCACGGTAACGCCGAAGAATGTGCAAACTAGTATTGCATAATTAAGCATATTGACTTTTGTAAAGCAAAACATGTTGAAACACTGTAATTCTTTTATGGAGAAATTACGATTGATGAACCTGCCTAATATAGCTTTTACTTATACCGACTTATACCTTTCTACTTCACAAACACTATCCGCAAGCGATAAACTGCAACTTCAAAACTTTGATTCATGCTTGATTTACATTTTGTTTTCAATAATTTTTTTTTTTTTTAATAAATATAAATTACACACATTGTTCAGGTAATTTAAGAAAAGTATGCAACATAGTAATTTGTCAATCATTGTAGACATTCAGCAAAAAAAAATTTTAGCCTCTTTTTCGCCGGCTTTCGTCCAGTCACCACTCACCAGCAAATCAGCAAACAGCAACAGACAACTAGGGCTGTGGCCCGGGCGATGAAAACCCGGGCCACCGCCCGGGCTGAACGAAAAAAAACCCAACCCGACTCGACCCACCGAGGCATTTTTTTTAACGGGGCGGGCGACGGGTTGAACCCCCGGGTCCGCGGGCCAACCCGAGCGGTGGCGCCATGTAGTACTCACATAGAGAAGCTCGTTATTCTCTATGCCTGCGGCCTCAAAATATTGCCGCCAAATGCTCTACGATAATTTCGTAGCATGAAAAGTAGGATAAGTGGTAGAAAAGGGCGTTCAGGGGTGTTCAGAAGACAGAATTGACGTGTCACTGTTGGAAGAAGAAGATAATTAAGAAATTTAGGGAATTTTTTTAAGTTTGTAAAAAAAAATGTGTGTTTGACCCGATTTTTTACCCGGGCTGTTACCTGACCGGTAAAATTTTTTTGACCCATGGGTTGGCCCGGGCCAAACCCGGTCACTCAGTTGGCCCAACCCGCTACGACCCGCGGAAGAAGAAAAACCCGTCTAAAAAAAACCATTAAAAAAAAACCGCTAAAAACGTCCCGGGCCACAGCCCTACAGACCATGGGTATGGCCTATTTCTATAAATCTTTCATCGCTGTTTTCACCGGCCTGAAAATGGGAAAAGGGGGGGTTCTTAACGTATTTTATAGTTCATGTGTAGAGAAGACATAAAAATATGAAATAAATTACACAATATGGGTAATATCTAAGATAAATTTACAACTCAAAACAAAATTTATTTGTAACTTGGTTTAATTTAAAAATTACGGTGTGTAAAGACTCACCGTCAGTAGGGAGACGAGAGGAACATGCAATTCCAATCAGAATAGTTGATCGACGCGCCACCATACGGCATAGGACGTGCATGTCGTCAAGGGGTTTATAGGCGATCGTGGTCTTTACCCTCTTAGTCTGTGTCCAGATGTATCGATTGTTGAGGATCTCTATCCCTTTCCCCAAATATTTATGGTTGCAGAAAGCTGGGAATTTCAGACCTGGCAATGCTGAAAAGTCCCTGATATTATTTTAACGATGCATTTCCCATACGGAAAAAATGTAAAAAAATTATTAATTTTTCCAGTGCGAATAAGGCGTTAAATTTTCCCATAGTCAGTCAAAGCGAATAATGAGGATTAACTTAAGTATTACAATGCCACCCATGAATTAACTCTCATAATGTCTCATCCATAAAGTCTTGTTATGGTTTTTCTCCATTTTTTTACGCATTTTTGGTTCCATTAACGGAACGCGCCATCTCGTAGACACCCATGACAACAAATTTGATAAAAAACTTCGGGATTATACTGTTCCGTAACTGAATGAAAAGATATCGATAGTGAATATGTAATCCTATTGGCAATTACAAGAAAACTAATAGGTCCCGTTTATTCGACTGTGCATTTACAGGTTGAATAAAAATGAACAAAGATAAGAAGAAGAAAAAAAACACAAATTGTAAGAAATTGGAGGCTAAATCACTTTCAATTTCTAAAGCCGTGGAATCATCTCCGTTGAATATATTGCGAATAAAAGAAGAAAAGGAACGAAAACATGAGAGAGAAGAGTCGTTTATCAATAGTGATACAGAAACGATCTATTCTCAATATGATCAAGAGGAGCCGGTTGCAGTGGAGGAGCAGATTGCCGAAGAACATGAACAAACTGCTTGGACCTGCGATGCGGAAGAAGAGCCCATTGTCACAAAACGCTCACACTTCACAGTGGAACGTATAAATTTACCTCCGGTTTGGCCGACGAAAAGAAGAAAGACGATGGATGATAGTCTACCAAGTTGCTCCACATCACCGAAACAGATTCACTCTTCAGCCAAAGAAGGGTCTACTTCTGAAACCGTCGATCACGAAGTCGAAGCACCACGGTACTTTTCAGGAAAAAAGATCGGTCTCAGGTATGCGACTTTGAAATGTCGTGGACCACGGGTGCTTACAGCACACCCGTCTATGTTGGCCAAACGAATGAACTCTGAACCTTTGAAACTAAACACGCGGAATAGGGCTGATGCCAAAAAGATCGCTCATCAGAAAGCCATTAATCGTAATTGGAAGGAAGTCAGACATTGGAGCGTTTGGAGACAGTCTAGAGTTGATGATGATGTACCGGAGTTGATGTACCAAGAGAAAGCGATCAAGTTTGCTCCAGTTGCACCTGAAGGCACAGTGTTATCTGAATTCAATCCAACATTTGCTCCCATCAACGTTTTCATGCAAATGCTCGGTGGATGTAGTACTTTGGACTTTTTGCTAGAAGCAACCAATAGCTATATCCGCAGCTCCTGGAGATACGACTTAAAAGGCAGGCCGCCGTCTCGAAAAATTGGAGGCAAGCCTGAAGGCAAGAAAAAGCCCGAAATGCCAATAGATGGCTTAGTCACCAGACACGAACTTTGTGCGTTCCTCGGCATACAGTTCCTGATCGGTTATCATCGTCTACCGGAGCTGTCAATGTTTTGGGAACGTCAACCTGACTCCGGTTTTGGTCTAGGAATTGTTCAACAAGCGATGACGCGTGAGCGGTTTAAATTCATTTCCAAACATATAGCTTGTGCAAATACGGGTGAGTTACACGATGAGGAACAGTTGACGGTACGGCGTGATTCTATTCAAAAGATCCAACCGTTGGTCGACATACTCAATGTTCGTTTCAATGAGTGTCGCAAGCCTCCCAGGTGGCAAAGCATCGACGAGAGCATGGTAAAGTACAAAGGCCACTCGATGCTTAGGCAGACATTGAAAGGCAAGACGATTAAGAGAGGATTCAAAATTTGGAGTCGTTGCTGCACTCAAGGGTACACTTATATGCTCGGGATCTATCGCGGGTCTCAGTTGGGTGCAACGCAAACAAATCGAAACAACGAGGCGGTGGAGAGAGTTGTTCTCGATCTCTGTCGGACCCTTACAGAGCAGGGACATGTAGTTACCCTCGATCAGTTTTTTACAAGCATAAGCCTTTTGGACAAGCTCAACAGGAAGGGGATTAATGCTGTTGGGACTATTCTTCCAAGTCGTTTGAACCAACCGATCATGAAGAAGAAAGAGTCGAACCTGAAGCCGGGCGAATTTGTAGCCAAGTTCGGTGGTGAGCCGGGAACATGCCAAAAAGGTCTCTTTATCTGGAGAGACATTAAGTCGTTTCGTCTAGTTTCCAACTTTCACGGCTCAGAGATTGTTGAGGTCAAAACGAAGCAGAGCGACGGTTCATTCCGAATGAAAACTTGTCCCAAAGCAATCGCCGAGTATATCGATAATATGGGCGGAGTAGACACGGCGAACCAACTGCGTTCCCTCTACGAGAGAGACCGAAAATCAAAGAAATGGTGGCACCGGCTCTTCTACTCTCTCATGGAAACGTGCCTAGTCAATAGTTGGATATGCTTCTGTGACCTGGTGAGTTTGAAATTGTCAAAATTATAGTTTTCTTTGCTTACACAACAACTGATTTTTTCTTGTCTTTTATAGACCAAAGAGGATGAAGTAACACAGGAAAAATTTCTGAAAAATGAGTCGTGTATGGATCTTCTCCAGTTCAAGCGCCGCGTTACGCTTGGGCTTTTGACCTACGGCCTTAACTCCGAAACATTCCAAGCTGGTCAAAAAGGTCGTTCGATGCCCATCCTTCATCCCATGCCAACTCCAGGGCCTAAGCGCCGCAAAAGCAGACTGAGTGTTCGAGATGAACTACGTTTCAGTGCTGTCGGACTTCATCTACCAATTTTCGACGAAAAGAGAGGAAGATGTGAGTGGTGCCAGGCAACAACTGAGTGCAAAAGGGAGTCCCGACCTTTTTCTCGCTGCACTCAATGCAAAGTGTTTCTCTGCCTATCAAAGAAAAGGAATTGTTTCGTCGAGTATCATGGTGGAAGTTTATTACAAGATGACAAGGATCCTTTGCAAGCGGAGGAAGCTGTCTATTCTTCCGGAGATTTTAATCACGAAGCGGTTGAAAAAAATCGTTTGGCAATTTTTACTTTATCCGATGAATCTGACTTTGAATTAGATGATCGTACGAGATGATTGTTAATTTAAGGACGATAAGTAACCACAATAAACTTTTTCAATTGTTTTAATTGTTCTTTACTTCTGTCACCTATCAATGAATTGTCCTTAGCAAGAGAAAAATAGTGAATGGTGTTTGGCGTACTAAAAATTATGAATCGTTACTCAGATAGGAATTCCTGTCTCAGCAGTGTAAAAAACGTGCCAATGGAGAAGATTGTAGGTCGTATCAACATGACGTTCAGTCGAGTAAAAAAAGATGTGCAGTACCCACCTTAAATATAAGCAACAAGAAGATATCATTCGCCGGGTATACAAAAAAAAAACTGAAAAGAGTCGTTTTTGCGGGTTTCCGTTCTGTACCCTGCCTCTAACTAAACTTACTTAACGAGTTTTTTACGTTTAAAGTTTCGACTCCGTGGCCCGCCTCTAAAACGCAGAAGGTGGCATATTCATCACTTGATTCTTGGTGCATTAGCGCTGGCGCTGGACAAGTAAAAAATTTAAGACAAATAAATATGTAGGCCCACAAGCTAATTGATGTAATATAGTTTTAAATTAACTTACGACTCATTTGGGCTGTTTTGTGCCATACGTACAAAACAGTAGATCCAAAACGGGCACCTGGCAATCGTCGACAATAAGTAACAATTACATTGTTAAAGTAAGTCCGCCATCGTAACTTTGACCAAGAGGTTTGCCTAAGCTATCCCGGCGATGGCAACAGGCACAGCTAAAATGAACTGATGAAACCCCTTTCCAATTTCGTACTGTAAGTTGTAAAGTCGAAGACCAAGGTTTTATTGTAATAGATCATTCACCTGCTGAAAACCAAAACTTTTTAAACCACCCCCTTTAAAAAGAAATGAAAAAGTAACAAGGAAGGATAAATAAAAACACAAAATAATTAAATTTTATTTACACATCCAAAGACAGATAAATATAGACTAAATAATAACTCATTGAAATTATTCTACAGAGGTTTATAACGAAAATATATTTTATGCATTCAACATTGGATAACATTCTCTTGTCTGCCAAAGGGATATTAGGACAAAAATTCCAGGATCAGAAGCGGCATATATTACATTATATGAGAAGCGAGACACCGTCGCATCACACTCACAACAGCAGAGCATGAAGCGATTGAAAATCCGATCTAGTTGCTTGGTAAGAATGATTCG
This sequence comes from Daphnia pulex, assembly GCF_021134715.1. Taxonomy (NCBI): domain Eukaryota; kingdom Metazoa; phylum Arthropoda; class Branchiopoda; order Diplostraca; family Daphniidae; genus Daphnia; species Daphnia pulex. Next base: position 303,514 of record NC_060024.1, on the reverse strand, counting down.
AATGATTCAAAATTGCTCGTGTTTCCTGGAAAAAAAACTTGGTTGTTCGTGGGAGTAGCAGAAGGTATAACTTGCTTTTGAATTAATATGTCACAAGACAACACCAATAACAGTATCTTACTTTTCCGGCTATAAAAACCACGCGTCAAGGAACAATGGCTCTGATTGCGAAATAACATTGTAAACGAGACAAAATAACCAAATATTGTTTTGTTTGTAGCAGTACACAACAAGTAATTTGAACGGAAGAAAAGAAAAATATTAGTCGTTTTTAAAAGATTTTATTGTAGCGAGTGGCTGTCAAAGTATTAAATCTGAATTTATACACCACACTTTGATTTTGCTGGGAGCAGCGGTAAAATGTGAGTTTTACAAGATATTACCTAGTTTTAGTTTAACTTTAATTAATTCTTAAATGTACACCAAAAGAGTACACAGAAGTACATTTGTATTGAAATGAGATTGAGATTTATTTTCTTGTCGAAATTTAAAAGTCAACTGAGTACAATGTTTCCCCATGATCAATCATCATTTGCGTTAGATTTACTACAGAATGGAAATAAAGGGGATGCAAATACAGATCATGGCGGAATCTTTGTTGTAAGCAGTCAAATTGCTTTAATCGTCAGTTCAATGTTTCGTGCCTTGCTAAAACCTGTTTTTTCTTCCCATCATTGTTTCCGTTAGGGAAATCAAAAAAGTTTGGGTCTTTGTAACCGCGATCGGCAATGGCTTTCTCTCCTTCCCTAAGACCGAAAATAAAGACATCTCGGGCTAGCCTAAGATCTGACCATTCGCCACAGGGAAGGCCGCCGTAAGCCCAAACAATGTCTCCGGTTCGGATACAAATGGCTAGTTCGTATCTAAGACCGGACCATGAAATTTATGGGAGTACCATTTGGGGTTGAATGGCGATGGCTCCATGATTCTGAAATCTACTCCATCAATAGAGACCAGAATGTTTGAGCCTCTAAGGCTCTATGGAACCGATTCTTCCATTCAATCTATAAATGAAAACAAATTAGCATTATCTATAAACCGCCCAAAGAAATTCATGTTGTCTCCTACCACTGGCATTTTTGTGAGAAGGCGATTGAAAATATGGCACCACTTCCGAAATGTTTTTTCCGACACTCCAACTAGAGCAGAACTTATGTGTTCAGTAGCATAATGCTTTAAATGTAATAATGTCAAATAAAGATGCTCTGGGCGCGATATAATGGGACGGGCATGAGACAAATTGTCATAAGCAGCAGCACACGCACTCGGGAAAGTCCTAAAAAAGGATCTGAATTTCCGATAACCTAAAGCAATACTACCGTCAACGTCATGTTTAGTAATATTATGGCCAAGCCGCCAGAAAGTTTCAGCTGATGCCATCGTTTTTTAAAGAATGCAAAAGTTAAAAAAAAGACCGAAAACCCAGTAAATCACTTAGTCCAATAGATTTTCGGCTGCTTGACAGGGTTGAACTATTTGTGCAATTAGAGAATTTTTAAAATATTTAAAAACAGGTGTCAAGAAATTCTTTTAGGAATGATTAAATTGCCTTGACGAGTTTTGCCTTAAATTAAGCGTTTATTTGGAATAACTTTGAAAAAGGAAGTTATGCGGAACATTTGAAAAGTTTAAAAGATTTAAAAAGTTTAGATTTTCGGGATCTTAAAGATGCTAATTTGTCTTCAATACTGTTAAATGAGCAGAAATTGATCTTAAAGCTGTTCTAGACATGAATCTGCGGCTATGTGCCGTGAAAAAAATACCGAAGTGGACACACAATCCTCCGTGTAAAGCCCACACTATTCTTAGTCAAATGTTCGAAAACGGAAAAATTGATTCAGCAACCACTGCAAAAGCCGCTTTCTCGTTTCACCCAGAATTTCCAAGTTTAACAAGCCGGTCTTTTACAACAACTTCAAGCAGCTTAAGCAATTGCATGGCTTCGAATGTATGTACATTCTATAATTCTCTATTCGTTTAGCAAGTATTATATTTTCGGATATTTTTTATAGTAAAAAATTCCGAAAAAAACTCATCGTCTGCTCTGAGTTGTTTGGAGGACTCGGCCAACTCTAGTAGTACCAGCTCTCTTGTCGTTTCTCGCAAACGCCTCCGTGACGATCAAGAGTCTGACTTAAACCAGGAAATAGAAGACTTGGATAGCAGGTTAATTCACCAGAACCAGTCGGTCCTGATGGCAGTTTATAAGGATCAGTCATTAGCCGAGATAGTCTCTATCTGTGTCACGCTTCCTAGTGGTGTCACTGATATCCGCTTCACTCTTGATGGCACTGTGCCCGCAACGACGTTTGCTACCATTACGTACACCTGGCCTCAAGTCATGTTCGACATTGAAGGTTTATTTGCATCTGCTATTTCAAAAAAAAAAACGATGACAGTCGAACATCCCAAGATCATAGCCCTAAATTGGAACTAGAGAACAATAGACAACACATAGATAGAAAACCTCAGGGCTCTATAGAAATCTCTCTACCTATTCCTGTCAAAACTGATCCGAACAGTGTAAACTATAATTTGGCTAAAGGAACAGATGGCGTAATAGTATTAATGGCTGATTTGTGTGCATTCCACAGATCATATACAGCAATCAAACCTGAATTTAAATGTGATTTTGCAGATTTCTAGACTTCTAGTCGTTTTTGTTTATGTTTTTGTTTAAAAAAAATTAAATTTACAGTCACAAACCCTAATATTCCTACCTATTCGAATTTCTCTCATTTTACCGCAGCTCCCTGTATTCACGACTTGCAGCAGGACTAGTGATAAAAATGATTGATTGTTCGAGCCTCAGTCATGGTCTTTTTTTCAGATCAACCAAAAATTTCCGTGTTTCAGCCAGCTCCGTTACGTTCCTCTCAGAGGTGAGAACTCGTTCGGTCTCCGGTTGCTGCCATTTTAACTTGGCCATTTCAATGGCATTAAGAGAATTTGAAAAGCTGAAATCTTTCACGATATGGTAGGTGTTGACAGTGGCTTCTGCTTCTTGCCGATAAAATCTTCTCCTAAAAAAAACAGACACCTTACATATGGGTTGTCGGAGCTATCTCTCCATTGCTCCTGTACCAAGTATTAAAAATGAGAAATATATGAAAACAATGGTAAACATAAGAATTAAATTATAATAAAACAATTAAAGTAATACAAAAGGAATAAATTACGTTGTGGTAGCTAAGGCAAATTCTGTGTGTACACGGGAAAAATCATAGGGGCACGGGAACAGTCGTTAAATTTGGTAAAGGATGACGTGCAATCTTTGCAATCTGGGTCTTTTTCGACGTTTCCAATTTTAAGCTTTTGCTATTGACGTGCTTTACAGGCAAAGGAAAGCAAACGACTGAGCCTAACCACTAGGAGGGTATTTTTATAGGATGCCGCCGTCCACTCCGTTGGAGAAACGACGACGTTTCATTTTATGAAATGCCATGGAATGCATTCAAAGAATTGTGCGATAGCAGCACTTTCTCTATTCCATCACAGATATATCCCTTGGATATCCAGGAGATGGATTGACAGACGAACTCGACATCCAGTGTTATGTCCCTTGGACATCCAGCGATAATCCAAATGTCGCTACGTATGACATCAAAATGATATATCCGCGAGACATCTATTTGGATATCCAACTGGATGTAGACTGGACGTTACTTAGACGCCTGAAGACAACTAATTTTGAATTTCTCAAAAGCATGGTTCAATTTAATTTCTTATATGTATTTATTAAATTTCTTTTCAAGTTTCTTTCGTTTTAAAAATTGATATTGGTATCATTCATAGCAATTATTCATACACAGAAAATTTGAATTTCTTGGGAGTCGAACCCGGACTTTTTTGGTGGCAATCGAATGCGATACCAGCACGCCACATTGGATATATAGTTAATTATTAAGTTTTGATAGACTACTTTATAGTGCACAAGATTGCTTACACACTGAAAACAATTAGTGATCGCAATATATATCCAGACGATATCCATAGGATGTTATTTTATGATGCCGTTTCTTATCCCCTTTTCATCTTAGATTTACGTCCATAGGACATCCATGAATGGTCGTTCCAAGAGATATCTCAGAGCAACGTCTAGATTACGTCCATTGGGACATGGACGGAAATCAGATGTTCAGATATCCAATGGACATCCAGGAGATGGGCTGTGCTACCTGGGATCAGCAATGTGAATTCGGGCTAAACAACGGTCGTGAATCCACTGGAGATTAAAAGGGAGATCAGAATTGATATAACCTATTACCTATTACCCTCTTACTTTTTGGACGAGTGAATGTTCACTAATGACGGCATAAGATTGGCAAAAAAGGAGCCACAAGAAGAAAAAGTTGGTGGTTGGGTTGGATCGAAATGAACCACTTGATTCAGTAAGGAGTTTTCGGTTTCTTGAAAGAGTCGATGGACGAGATACAAAGATCTGGCTCCCACAATCATCACCTAATTAAACATGACCGAACAAAAATATAAGACCCCCGTATTTTCCGCTTCAACAAACATGATGGCACATTATTATAGGCATAAAAGAAAAATAAAGAGAGTTGACTTGAATGGCACTAGCATCGGTAGTCCGTCACGGGATTTTTTTTGGGCGCGGGCTATCAACATTGATTTTCATAAGATGGCTCTGCTGGGTGTGATAGATCAAATCAGAGGAGCTATATCCACGGATACGAGTTATATATTAAATTATATATTCACTAGATGATGGATACAGGGCGTGGCCCACCAATTTTTCTCCAACGGAGCTAAGCTTTAGAGCTAGCAACAGAAAACCATTACCAGTTTGACATTATCAAAGTTCCCTCCCTTAGCGCAGTGTATCGCGCAAATGTCTCGAGCTAAAATTGTTGTCGGCTTATTCCTGGTTGGAAATGTACCAACGCAGCAAAAAGATAATGTTGCCCTGTTGCGGGAATGAGGTTGGGAATGAAATGGGATCATGTTTATGACATCCCGAAACACTGGATGAATACGCCATTCTTGGAAGAAGTGGTGTAGGAAATTTTAAATGAAATGAAGGGCGATTCACTTTTTTTAAGAGTGCCCAATTTTTGTTTTTGTTTGTTTTCTTCTTTGTGAGATTGCTCTGGCGTAACGGATGCGTCAATCAGAATTGCGACAATAATGATGACTTTGAGGGAAACACCAGTTCTCTCCGTTCGAACGGAAATTTTATTAATACCCTTGTTGTATACAGATAAAGCACTCGATCTTTTAAAATTCGCCCAACCAAAATGGAAACTTTATACATCTCCTACATCTAGCGGTAAAGAATGACACTCCACCGCAGATTTTGTATAGCCGTTCTACTGTCGCAATAGCTTTTCCCTTTCTAGTTTCGTTGCTAAAATATGGACGTTCTAGTGTCGGGTGGGCGTTCTAGTTTTGCGTTCTACTGACGCATTCGAAATACATCTAGCGGTAAAGAATCATTCCCCGCAGCAGATTCTTTTATAGCCGTTCTGGTGTCGCAATAATTTTACATGTTCTAATGTCGCAAAAACCGCTCTACTGTCGCAGAGAAATTTAGAGGTTTCTAGAGGTTTTCCGTCCTATTGTCGTCACTTAAATGTGGACGTTCTAGTGCCGCAGCAGAATCTAGAGGTTTTTTCCGTCCTAATGTCGTTGCTAAAATATGGACGTTCTAGTATTGGAAGGGCGTTCTAGTGTCGCGTTCTAGTGACGCATTCGAAAAGTCCTTGTGATGATTCGTCCCAATGTCTACATGCCAGTAAATTCAGAATCTGGGATATTTTTATTAAAATATGTTTACGGCACATACAGGTTATACTTTCCTTAAAGCAGACAAAAAGGAACAACAGAAGCATTTTTGGATTTAAAACATCTTAATGAAAATGACTGCTGGTCTTGAGCTCGAGCAATCGACAAGACTACTGGTCCCGCATGACTTGAAGCTATAGTGTGCACTTTTAAGTAAGTTTTAGAAATCTACAAAAAACGCGATTTTTTATTTCAACAGGAGTGCGGCACACAATACAGCGTCCTTCCACAGGACACGTTTCGTTAGTTTCTGAAAAAATTTCAATTTCGTTTGCACAATTGCCACAAAAAGCATGTCCTCAGCATATAAAATTCGTTGCATAAATACATTCGTTCTTTGAACACTTGCCGGCATATTTCAGAGCCCACATCGATAGCATACTGTAAGATTTTATGGCACGACGTGTATTTACTACAAACGATGAAAAAATTAAACAAATTCCCTGCCTGTATCTATCCTTTTTATTATCTACAATGGACTGTAATGGAGGGGGAAACTAGACTGAATATGAGGATAAAAATAATTTGAGTAACTAGACCGGAAGAGTATACCTTTGGATATTTGACATTTTACAATAATACCCACCCCGCATCACTTGATGAATCACGAGTGGGTTTGCCTCTTTTAACGGCTGGTTGTCAGCCAAAACGATTGGAAAACCAACATTCCTCATCGTTTGCTGCAAAACCATGGCTGGATGTAAGACGGCAGGCTGTAAATTGTTGACTGTAAACGTTAAACAAACTGGACAGTGCGGCAACGCAGCATAGCCAGTAAAGAAGAGAGGAGGAGAAGGACCTACCGGGACAAAGGAATCAGAGAGGGAGGCCCAGTGGTGTTAAGGATTGTGGCTAGGCTGGAGGCAATTATTATGGTGTTCTTTTCAGCAAGCAAAGTCAAGTGTTAATTTCCAATTCCAAAATAAATGAGTTAAATTTCTTTTTTAGAATGTATGGAGTTTTCTAGTTTACATTTGAATTCACATCACGTACTTTTTCGAGACCACCTCCAACTGCTCCACCACCTCGTCCCGCCCTTCGGTTAACTCGAACGTTCGTCTGTATAGGAATAATACGGGCTGGGGCAGAATGATGGGCAGCTCTTTCTTTGCCATCGGCGCACTCTTATTCGTCGAGCTCTTCCTCCTCGGTCACGAACAGGAGGCTCTATTTTATCCTCATTCTAAACATGACCAAATATATGTTTGTAGATGACAGGATAAAACAAACTAATTTAGTTTGACGAATTGTCTGCATGTGGTGGCTCTTCAGCAGGAGAAACGATAGGGAACACATTGCTGGTTCGAAGAATTGTGCAAAAAATTATAAAAACCTATACTTCCCCTGCACGTAGTTCACCAGCATATCCCCTGATTCTTCTATCCTTTATTCTCTGCGCCAAAGCCTGCTCGGTTTAAAATTTTTCCACTGCTCGACCCAAATTTAAATCTTTTAAAGTAGAAAATTCAACTTTTTGTAGATATTCTATGACACGATCATAAAACACATATATACATTTTATACAGGTTTTATTAACATTTAAGATTATTAGGTTACTAATGAAGTTCATAAAATTTTGTGGGATTTACCACACCTGACATTCCACTTCTTTTGTGGTACATGTTGATGTCTGTGTACAAAAAACCTTTTGGGGTCACAAAGTTAAACCAGTAGGCTTGCATATATTCAAAAATGATTTGAATTTTCGCGCAAATTTCTGGGGTTTCTTCTACAAGCAACACAAGAAACCCTCGTTCAATGTACTGAAAACCCGTGCTATTGCATGATACATAAAACGGCCTCATACAGAATTACAGAAGTTTTCTAGCAAGTTACCAAAAATATCCATTCAGAACAAAGATGTCCTTCTCACTGACATTTGCGATGATGTCCGACCTGACTTTTTTGCTATAACTGAGACGCGCCTCACGTTTGAGCACGGTGACTCAGTTCTGATGAAGTCTTGTCCTGGTGGTTATACTGCTCTTCAAAGACCATGGACCAGTGCGCAAAAGGTCGCGGTGTTGCTTTCTTGAGCCTTAACTCTCTCGTGCGTAACCGTCTACCTGATTCTGGCTATTCATCTTTCGAGCATCTCGATCTTCTTCTCTCTCTTCGGCCCCGACCTATTCATCTTATCATCATCCATCGACCTCCTAGTAATTCCTCCTCTGCCTTTCTTGACGAGTTTGCGAAGCTGCTCGACGCTGTTGTTCTATCTGCTGCCTCCTTTCTTATTGCCGGTGATTTCAACTACCATGTCGACTGTCTCTCTGACCCGTCTGCTAGAAATTTTGTTCATCTTTTTGAGTCTTATGGGCTTCAGCAGTATGTCACCTCTCCAACCCACATGCATGGTCACACACTTGATCTTGTCATCGCCCGGGTTGCTAATAATTTTATCGATGATGTGTCTATTGGCAGTTTTTCCATCGACCACGCGTCAGATTTTTGCTCTTTTTGCTCTTGTCTACCACCTTGCCCTATTAAGCGTGTGAACTATCGGTCCTAGAAGTCTTTTTCCCTCGACTCATTTCTCTCCGATTTGTCTGCTCTTGCTCTCATCTTCGAACCTTCCACGTCACTCGACTTGCTTTTAGAGAAATACAATGGTGGCCTTCGCAGCCTCCTCGACTTCCATGCACCTTTAAGGAAGAAGAGTGTCAAACTTCGCCCTAGCGCTTTCTGGATCAACGAAGAAGTGAGAAGACGGAGGAAGGCCCTTAGGAAGGCTGAGAGAAATTGGAGACGGCGAAAGCTCACCAGTTATCTCGATATCTTGAGAACGTGCTTTCAATCGGCTTCTGGTGTCGGGCAGTTGCTGACTGCGGGAAAGACAGTCGGAAGCCATTTCAGCTGATTGGCGGAATATTGGCGAGCGCCCTCTTCCGACGAAGCATCCAACGTCCTCACTACCTGGGATTTTCAGTGAGTTTTTCTCGACGAAAATCTCCTCTATTCGTTCTGATCTGGACGCCGCCTGCGCTATGCAAGGTTTGTCGATCGACGACAGGCCTTCTTTTTTCGTGAGTAATTCTGACTCTCAACCGCTGCGCTCTAGGGCTACCCTACCTGTTGATGATGTCGTCGCTCTCATCAATGAAGTTCCCACTAAGTCCTATAGTCCATTCAAATTCTAGGACATCTTATCTATTCTTATTATTTTATTTTCTTCTTATCTAAGTATAAACACGAAAACATAATTTGTACCTTGTATACTTCTAAAATTGACAATGTTTTGATCAAAGTTAGATATTACCAAGGCTTATTTGGGTACTAATGTCGGAAAAGGAAAATGAACAACATTTGATGTCATCAACGGGTTACACGGTGAATTTGTTTAGAAAATTTATTTGTATTGACATTTTTATTATTTATGTTTCTATCAATGGATTGCAGTCAGGCACATGAATAATGTAGTGGAAGAAAGATTAGCCCACTAGACTGCTGAAGAACGCGATGAACGTACTCGCTCCCGCTAACACTCGCATTGTCAACCTCTCCCTCTCCATTCCTTCATTTCCTTCATCTCTGAAACATGTCATCGTCACTCCACTTCTAAAGAAGCCCTCTCTTGATCGTGAGGTGCTTGGGAACTATCGTCTGGTGTCCAATCTCTTCTTCCTCTCGAAACTAGTCGAGAAAGCTGTCAACTTTCAACTCATGAGACATCTTGATGCCCACGATCTACTGCCCGATCGTCAGTCGGCCAACAGGAAAAAAGTTTCGACTGAAACTGCTCTCCTACGGATCTTTGACGACCTTCACCGTGTTGCTGATCGGAAAGGAGCAACTGCGCTTCTCTTTCTTGACCTCAGCGCCGCTTTCGATACTATCGATTATCGACGGCTCCTGGATCGTCTCGCCTCACGCTGCGGGATTTTGGACGATGCTCTGACCTGGTTCAAATCATATCTCTCTGATCGTACCCAGTCTGTCCGCATCCGTTCCTCTGATCCGTGCCTCTGAGGTGGGCGAATAGCCACCTTTGGCTATTCGCTACGGCGTACCTCAGGGATCTGTGGTTGGCTCTACTCTCTTCATCACGTATACGTAATCGCTTCCCTCCTCGACCCAGTGTGATAATGTTGATGTTAGCCAGTTCTCCAACGACGCAAGCGCATCCACGCCCTTCCAGCTAGATATCATCATCTGCAGATCACTTCCATCTTCGCTCTCACTTTTTTTCACCTGGGCCGAGTCTGCTGAGCGTTGTTTCATGATCAATCGTGTGAAACCGAATGTTGAAAAGAGTGTCTTCATGTATGTTTCTTCTAAATTTCATTTGCATCTTGTTCCTTCCTCCCCTCTTTTTGTGCGTGCACAAAGTACCTTAGTGTCACAATCGACTCCCACCTATCCCTATCTTCCCATGTAAGAAAAGTTTGCCGCTGCGCTTACTGTCATCGTTATCGAATCGGTAAAATACGTCGCTACCTCGATGCATCAACTGCTCATTGCCTCGTCCATGCCTTCGTTCTTTCTCGTCTCGACTACTGCAAAAGCACATTTTCCGCTCTACTTGATCGTCTGCAGACGGCGCTTAACTCTGCTGCAAGGCTCATCCTTCGCGTTCGTCGTTGAGAGCATGTGACGCGTCACCCCTACCCTGCTCAAACTCCTCTGCTCCACTCTACCTTTCCTCTCTTCTTCACGTCTATATTTCCCTTCGGAACGTCCGGGCTGCTCTGCGCCCCGCCCTTTCAATTCCCCATTTTTCGCTATCACGCACGGCGACAGAGCTTTCTCTCGTTCCTGCTCGCTGTCGGAATTCTCTTCCACCCAGTGTCACTTCTGCACCCTCAGTTTCCACTTTCCGTTCCCGTCTCAAGAAGCATTTGTTAGATCTTAGCTACCCTAAGTAAAATTTCATTATGTTTATTTGCGTGACAGTAATACTTTTCAGCGTTATTTGATCTAATCTTTGTGATATGTAAAATGCGCTGTATAAATTCTATAAATTAATAAATTAAAAATAAAAACCGCATGAGCCTGATCTGCAGGTAAAAGAGCTAAGGCAATTAACATTTTCATTACTTTTTTGGACATTGGGTCTCTCAGCGTAGCCCTCCTTTGACCCTTCAGTGGTAATTTTTCTGTAAATCGCATATCTTTAATAAATCAAATCGGAAATTACATAAGTATTATGCAATCGCTAAAAAACGCTTACTTGGCCGAAATGAATCCAACAGCCCCGAGAAGTACCTCCAGGGAAAGTGACCTTCATTGCATTCGAAATTTAAAATTTGAAATAGGAAACCATCCTGATAATGGTTATCACAGTAATCTGGGTAATGATTATCTGTTAATCTTCATAGTAAATGGAACGTTCTTTGCACGTAACTTCCTTGGTCCAGTACTTCAGTCTTGTTAAATCGAATTTTTCACATATAAAGAGATGAACAGAAGATTTTGATCCTTCACGTCCGGAGATCATAAGTTCGTTTAACGAAAATGACAGATTTGAAGGCAGACTAGTATGAATGACACGGAGGACAGCTGTAACGTTCAATCTCATCCCGAATGCTAAAAAGCTGATGGTGTGGCTACAAGCAAATCAATCTTTCCGTCTTTCATGTTGCAACAAATGGCAACTTTTTCAGCAGAAGTGCATTGGCCAGCCGACACTGTTTCAGTTCTGATAAACATACATGAAGCTGGTCACATTTATTCTCGTTGCACTATTGCTTTTTAGCCATCCACAAGGTCGCCGTGAATTTGTTTTGTTTCACTACATCTAGCCAACCAGATTCTTTGCAAGATTATTAGGGTGTCAAGTTAATGTTGACAATTTCTCGGTCGATGTTGCACTTTATCACCACAGCGTCCTTCCTTACAACCAAACTTTGCATTATTTTAAGGTTTAAGGTTTCAAGGTCGCGCTGAGAAGAAGAATCAGGCAAGCAAAAATCGTTTTGATTTTTTTCTTTTTCCTTTTACACCGTGCGAAATTCACCCCAATCATTTCTTTTATTTGATTATAGATAATGAGACTTTCACGATCGATTTTATTCACAACATCTCTTATAGTGTACCATCCGAATAAAATCTCTGGCATCAAAATAATCACTGTTGGGTGATCCTTATCAAGTGTTTTAAGACCAAATACCTTAGAGTACTCTTGTTTGAACGAGTTGGTATTTAGAAATACAGCTTTGACGTTCATCACGTTCATCAATGAAGATGGTCTTCTCCAAGCGATATTTTCGGGACCACGATGTAATCCCCTGGCGGTTCCATTAAAGATGGAATTTGAAAACAAACCGATGTTTTTTTACCCGTCAACTGAATAACAATTGCATCCTTTCCACACTTCAGATCATACAACGCTATCATTTTGAATTCCGGAAGAGCAATTCCCAGTTTAGTACTAGCAAAGCCAGACTAGGTCATAACTAGTTGTCCAGGTGGCTCGCCTTGCAAATTCACTTCCTCTTCCTTAGCTGTTTCGTGATTCACAGATGCGCTTTGCGATTGGTTTTGAAGATGTGAGCGTTAATGCTGTTGAATGACGGATTAAAAAAGAACGAAGTACGGGGCGCCTTCTTGATGGCTTTCGAATTTGTGAGGTTGTTTTTGTAACAGTTCGTTACGGGGGTTAAAGCTGATTAACTAAAGATGACGATTCGTAGGAAGGATGCACTTGTATTATAGTACTAGCAGTAACATGCATATACAATACAGAGGATACAATAGGATACAAATGCGTGCGTGATCTCCGATGGAGTCGCGCTTATATACCTACGGATGTTGGCAGGTTATAACTGGACAGCTTTCAATATAATAGAATCGTCCAATTTTGTGAAGGAGTAGGTTCTCTTTCTTTAGACACATTACGACTACTTGATGGCATGTGATTCGATTGAGATGTTGTTGAATGTTGATTTTTGTGGGACTTCAATTTAAAAAAAAACAACAAGAAAATGTTTTTCAAAAAAGATATAAAATAATGCCAATAGAACTTATATTCAAGAAATGTAGTAGCTAACGAATGAATGATTTTTGAGATCTTGGTTCAAGTGAAAATCTATTAAAAAATAATTTTGTGATGATTTTTTGGACTACAAATGGCAATAAAACATACGTCTTAAAACAAATTAAGGCTTTAACACATAATAAGTTCAGGTAAATCTTCTTGTCGATATAATCATAATCACAGTCATCAATAGGCATTGAAAGTTGTTGTTGAATGGGATCAACTCTTTTTTTCTACCAGAATTTTGCGCAAAGTCTTCTGTGATTTTCGTGTCCCATTACCTAGTGATACCTAAAACAGAAATTAAATAATACCAATAGACTTTTTTATCACGAAATTTAATTGCTTACGCTTGAATGATCATCGTTAAAGCCAAGCTTCTTTTTTGCAAGAGGATAGCTATCTCTTGCTAGGATGGATTCATTCAAAGATGAATTGTTTTCGACCTTCCTAATATGATTTTTTTACACGAAAAGGGTTTTAGAAGACAAATATCACTGTTTTTCGGTTTAGATATGGTAACAGAAATATTATTAGTGAATGCATTTTCAAAATTAAATTTTTTTCTTTATCCTAAATATTTGTATTTGTACTTTTAGGGTAATAAGTGATGGGCTTTTGGCTGGTTCTTTTTCCCAGCACAATTGCATTAAATGAATGTACGGTGAATCATCATGAACCTCAATTTTCGGAAGTAGCCCACGCTTCACGATTCAATGATCAGTGATGCTAGGGTGTGTGGGCGGCATTGCTTGAAAACTGACCACTTCGACTTGCACTTGCAAGGATGCAAGTAGTTGTGATAAAGCAATTCATTCATAATCATTCCAACAGAATACACATCACTTGCATATGACTCTCTTTACCCTGAAACACCTCAGGTGCTTCGAAAGGCTTCACTCTCTTGCCATTATTAATCAATAAAAAGTTTGAAAATATTTATGTAGAATTTTGGGCGTGTGAACCACCAAATAAGTCGGTAAGTTTAAACATATAGTTGTTTTCAACTTCACTTACTTACACATTGGCACTTTTTAGATGAACAATAGTGTTATTGTGTAAATAATTTAGTTCTTCCAGTACTTGGAAAGAGCTTCATGCTTCAAATATTGTTCCATGACATCTCCTACTGTGCCAATGAGTTGTCTTAATCTGTTACAGACAGACATCTGCTATTTTTTAAATTTTTTTTCGGCAATTTACTGTAAAGAATAGACAAGGGTTTTACTAGGCTTCTGTGTTTGAATCAACACAGGCTTCTGTATTGACTGTACAGGCAAAATACATCTGATCAATGCATGTCGAAATGTGTACATTGAATATGCAATACATGAGACAGGATTACAGAGATAATTACCTGAGTCTAATTAACTCGGATGAACAAAAGAATAACTCACGAGTCTCGATACAACGAGGTTTGGAACACAGAAAAGAAATACTTAGACCAGATTTCTTGATACAAAAAACAGGGAGACAAGTTAACGTATAACCGCGTGTTTTAGCAGACGGAGAGAAAGAGAAAGTGACAAAGGAGAGCACTGTACAGTCAAGGTGGAAGGCCGAGAGAACTCCCGCTTGTGCTGCCACCACTCCTGTATGTGCTGCCACCTATATTGTGTTTGCTTACATCCAACACTCCTCCTCAAACATACGTACAGGTGCGATAGTTAAATCTAGAGATTTGTTGTTGTTGTTGTTGTTTTTTTTTTTTTTTTTTTTAAGAGGAGAGAAAGACAGAGAGGGTTGTATGGAAAAATAAAATAAATGTTTGAATTTCTACATGATGAAAAAATAAAAATTATCAGCGTTTCTCCGATGGTGTGTTTGCTCTCTCTCTAAAAAGAAAAATATTATAAATCGGGAACTGGCACTACACCAATCGCCTTGCGTAAAATAGAGAAGCGAGGGTTCGGTAATGGCTTGGTGAAAGGATCTGCGAGCTGTTCAGTAGTTGGAGTGTACTTCACGTCGATTTCTTTTGCTTCTTGCTGGGCTCTGATAAAATGGAAACGGACGTCGATGTGTTTGGTTCGCTGATGGAATTTGGGGCTCCTAGTGAGTTCAATTGAAGAAATGTTATCACAGAGCAAAGGTAGTGGTTGTTTCCAATCAGGGATTATTTCAAGTAGAAGACGCCGCAACCACACACTTTCCTTGGCTGCTTCACAAGCAGCCACATACTCTGCTTCAGTGGTGGAGAGGGCAACACAGTTCTGACGACGGCTGCTCCAGGCTATGGGGCCCTCGTTCAGAAGAAAGATGAAACCTGAAGTTGATTGTCGGGTGTTGATGTCTCCAGCATAATCTGAATCCGAGTAACCAACAGGAGCGACCAATGAGGGACCATAGCGTAGACCGTAGTTTTTTGTGCCTTGTAGATACGAGAAGATTTTCTTAACGGCTGCCCAGTGTGCCGCTTGTGGGTTTTCACAGAATTGTGAAGCTTGATTCAAAGCAAAAGCGATGTCTGGGCGCGATGACAGCATCAAATACATGAGTGATCCAATGGCCTCTTTGAAGGGAACTTGGATCGTTTTCTTGAGATTTTCTTCTTTATTCAGGAAAGCTCCAGGAGTGGCTGGTAGACTAACAGGATGGCATCCGTCCATGTGGAAACGTTGCAAGATTTTTTCAGTGTATTCCGGCTGCGACAGGTAGAGCGTTTTTTCTTTTCGGTTTCTGAAGATCGATAGGCCTACAAAGTGGTTGGCCTCAGATGATCTCATTTCGAAGTGGTCTGCAAGATAATTAATTATATCAGATATTGCTTTGCTGCTGTTACTACAAACCAGGCCATCGTCCACCCATATGATGACCATGGTGAACTCCTCCTTGTGGTGGCGATGGTAGAGACAGGGATCAGATTCACTTGGGATGAGACCAAACTTGCGGAGAAAAGCATCAAAATGTCGATTCCATACACGCGATGCCTGCTTCAAACCGTAAAGGCATTTGTGTAGATGGCATACCAAGTTTTCTTGTCCAGCAGTAACGAAGCCTTCCGGTTGCTCCAGATATAATTCCTCCTCCAGTTCACCGTAGAGAAAAGCTGTTTTGATGTCCAGCTGCCGCATTTCGAGATCGTAGACTGCGACGAATGACAGGATTAACCTAAGTGTGTCCTGTTTTGCCACTGGAGCGAAGGTTTCTTCGTAGTCTATTCCATAACGCTGAGAATACCCCTTGGCAACTAATCTTGCCTTGTAGCGGGGTTCAGTGCCACGTACGCCCGGCTTGATTGTGAGGACCCATCGGCATTTGATTAAAGATCCGCCAGGTGGCAGTGGCTTTAAAGTCCAAGTTTGATTGCGTAAAAGGGAATCATGTTCTTCCTGGATTGCTTGCTTCCAATGCAGGTGATCAGGTGAGGTCATGGCATCCATATAGGTCTTGGGCTCACATGATTCGACTGCTGAAAGAAGTGATTCATCCCATCGTCTTTTCGGCTCACGGATTCGAAGAGGATATTTGGAATGGCGAACGTGATTGTTCGGAGCGTTGGTGTTGACATCGTCCTGTAAATGAATATTAGGCGACGGAGGATTGGCTTCTGGAGCGGGAGATACGGAAGGTGGATAGTCTACAATAGGTGTTGGTGGAACAGGATCAATAATAGGAGACTCTGGAAGCAAGATTGAATCTGGAAGATTATTTTCGTTGTACGGCGGAGAAGGCGTGGTGTCGACAACGTTTTCTGGCATAGCTTCTTTGGGTGCGCTGGCTAGTGGGCCTAAAAGAAGACGTCTCGCTGCAAAATCATTATCAGATGTTGGGTCTTGTCTTGGTGTGTCAAAGGCTTGTTCGTTGAAGATTACGTCACGACTGACCCTGATTTTTCTTGTGATTGGGTCCCAGAATCGGTAGGCCTTTTGGGTGGCGCAATACCCGACGAAATGGCAGGTGACACTCTTCGAGTCCAGTTTTCTTCTTTCTGCCTTAGGTACGTGAATGTACGCAGTGGAACCAAAAATCCTTAAATTGGAGACATCTGGCTTTGTGCCAAACCAGTTTTGGTATGGAGTGTTGGGGGCCGTCTTGGTGGACACACGGTTAAGCGTGTAAACGGCGCAGGCAATGGCCTCTCCCCAAAGTTCCAGGGGAACGTTCTTGGCATGGATGAGGCATCGGGCAGCTTCCATTATGGTTCTATTAGCTCGTTCAGATACACCATTTTGTTCTGGGGTGTGTGGCGCCGACGTCTCTAGTTTGATTCCATGGTTGGATAGCCATTCTTTGAATTGATGTCCTATAAACTCTCCACCGTTGTCGGCTCTCAGCGTGTGAACCATTTGGCCAGTCTCGGTTCGCAGATGATTCACGTACTCACGGAAGGAGTCAGCTACTTCTGATTTCTGTTTAAGAAAATAGACACTTCGGTAACCACTAAAATCATCAGAAAATAGAACAAAATATCTTGATCCTCTAGGCGTGGCCACGTGCATAGGCCCACATACATCAGAATGTATGAGCTGACCAACTTGTATCGCTCTCGTTCTTCCTGATTTGAATTTTGAGCGCTCCATTTTCCCTGACATACAGCCTGTGCAGGGATGAATGCGTGATACATCATCAATGGGTAGAATAAGACCATTTACCATTTGTAGAGACGCCATCTTGCGTATCTTCTTGGTGCTTGTGTGCGCTAGTCGTTGGTGCCAAACGTCGATAGATGGCGGGGCAGGTATCGTGAAGCATGCCCAGTCACAAGGTGGGTCAACTGTGATGGCCAAGTGGTAAAGTGTCCTGCCGATGCGCTCGCCGACCATCACGACGGTATCATTTTGATTGAAGCTCACGTTGGATTCAATAAAGTGTACTGAAACGCCGACTTCTGTAACTGCGGCTATGGAGAGCAAATTGACTCCAAGATCGGGCACAAATAAGACCGTTTCGATTTTGATTGTCCGTTTAGTTCCATCTACAAGTGCCGTGAATTCAATACTGCCTTGACCGTGTACTTGGAGTTGAGACCCGCCTATACCCTTCACGAACCACGTGTTGGGTTCCACGGCTGTGAATTCTTTGAAGAATTCTCGTTGATCGGACATATGCTGCGTGGCGCCGGAATCGGCAAACCAATCTTGAGAGCGTCGCGCTATGAAGCAGGTGGAGTTGGATATAAAGCTGTGGTCTTGATTGGCTTCTGATTTGTCTTGATTTGGTCGATCCGACATCTGTTTCAAAGACATTCTGTTCATCGAGAGAAAATCAGTCACTGCGGCTCCGGTGTCGTTTGATTTGGCTAAATCATCTCGTTTACGTTTTCGGCATTCTTCATGCGTGTGCCAATCTTTTTTGCAATATGTGCAATTCACGTATGGCCGGTATCTTGCTGAACCATTGCTCCGGTGGCCGCCTCTTCCTCTATCGCCTCTCCCTCGATTCGCTCGACCACCTCTTGATTCACGCGGATTTGGTGCATAGGTGTTTGGATAATTCTGGGCGAAGAATGAGGTATCGGCCGCGTCTTGTTGACCTCTTGACCAGCGCAAAGTGTTGGATTCTTCTTTCAGCAACCGCGATGTGAGGAGTGGCATCGTGCGTTCGTTTACTGGTACACTGTCCCATATGGTTGAAAAGTTGCGATAGCTCGGTGGGAGCGTGCATATTATTTTTGTCATGATCTGAATATCAGTCATGGGCGCGCCCACGTCACTCAATTGTGATGCCAGGGTCTCGATTTCAGTGATGTGGGACATCACATCATGGCTCGGGTTGTACTGATACTCGTAGAATCTGTGTTGTAGCACGTGCTGATTCTCCGCAGCGTTCTGAAGGTGCTGTGCAGAAAGACGAGTCCACATCTCGAAAGCAGTTCTGCAGTTGATAAGCGTTCTTTGCTGTTGAGGCTCGATCGTTGCAACGAGATAATTGCGTGCGAGGACATCTCTTCTCATCCAGTCGCTTATCGCCATGTAGTTAGCTACTTCTCCTTCATCATTCAGTTCCTGAACGAAAAAAGAGGTTCATGAATATCGACAGTATTGTAATTTGTTTAAAAGCTACACGTGCAATGCTGCATTGGGGAGATAAGGAAGATGGATATGGGTGATGGTACGACTTGCCATGAACATGCAACATGTGATGCTCCTCAAGTCTCCACCTTGGGTTGATACGAGTAGGGATAATCTCA
Source organism: Daphnia pulex (assembly GCF_021134715.1). NCBI lineage: Eukaryota > Metazoa > Arthropoda > Branchiopoda > Diplostraca > Daphniidae > Daphnia > Daphnia pulex. Next base: position 284,600 of record NC_060024.1, on the reverse strand, counting down.
AATGACAGACATTGTGTGCTTTGTGAAAAATGTATACCTGTTCTGGAAGTGTTTCATTTCCATTTACAATGTGCACGAGGTCATGTTGCTCAAGCTTGAGCCAACATCCAAATTTCCAGAGGGGAAAATTCTTGCCGTTGAATTTGATCACATGGCTGACTTCTCTAGTTGGTGAATTTGCCATCTTGTCTTTGGAAGGTGTGCACTGGGCCCATAACCTGTAAAGAATAGACAAGGGTTTTACTAGGCTTCTGTGTTTGAATCAACACAGGCTTCTGTATTGACTGTACAGGCAAAATACATCTGATCAATGCATGTCGAAATGTGTACATTGAATATGCAATACATGAGACAGGATTACAGAGATAATTACCTGAGTCTAATTAACTCGGATGAACAAAAGAATAACTCACGAGTCTCGATACAACGAGGTTTGGAACACAGAAAAGAAATACTTAGACCAGATTTCTTGATACAAAAAACAGGGAGACAAGTTAACGTATAACCGCGTGCTTTAGCAGACGGAGAGAAAGAGAAAGTGACAAAGGAGAGCACTGTACAGTCAAGGTGGAAGGCCGAGAGAACTCCCGCTTGTGCTGCCACCACTCCTGTATGTGCTGCCACCTATATTGTGTTTGCTTACATCCAACATTTACAACATCCAACTGTCTTTCTGGAGACGAATTCCCAGATACTTAACTACATTCAAGTGTTGTAACTTCAACAGACTTTCAGCTTCTTGCAACAACAGAGTCTTGCCAGGGTTCATTTCTGCATTTTCAATGGTATAAAATTTCAATGCCACTAGAGAATCTCTGTAAGAACCCATGTATACAGAGGAGCAACCTCCAACGTCAATAGAAATTTCACATTCAACAGTGCAATGTGAAGGTTCCAGAATGTATTCGTGGGATATTTTAGATGGTGCTGCTGGAGACTTGGAGGTAAATTCTTAAAAAGAAGCTTTCTCCCAGCCATGGCTAATTACACCTTGTTGGAAAAAAAGTAGAAAAAACAAATTAATAACAAGTAAATAAACAATAGGAGAAATGGATGTAAGCAGAAAATCTTTAACAGCAATAAGCTGAGAGAATGCAATGAAGTTTATTGAAATATATCCTATGCAGAGGGGACACGAGAAAGACCAAAGTTAAAAAACCAATGTCTGCAAATTCAGATAAAATCAAATTAATAAATTTAAAATAACAATTAGATGCATTGGATCTTACAAGATGTGAAAAATAAAACGGAAGCTTAAGGAATCTAAATAATTGAGAAAAATTGTACACTACAAAACAAAAAAAAAACGATGAGGCAACCCAACCAAAAATCCGAGGCAATTAATTGCATGTTTTGTATGTTTGAAGAACCAATTCTCGACAAACTAGGGGGTAAAAATATTTGTTTGTTTGATATGTTTTTGTTATAATAATTTTCCTACATGTAGTTAACTGCTTTTTTGTTTCTTTAATATATAGAGGAAGGGTTTAATGGGTCAAAATTTATACTTCTGGACCTTTTTCCAGAATTTTAACTTTAAAATTGGTCTAGTGGTTAAGATAACGAAATTTGTTAACCTCAAAACAGCAAAACACAGCTCAATCAAATCACACAAATGACAATGACAATGAGAAAAACTACTTTAACACAGCTGAATTTCAATGTTGTTATTGTTGAGCAAACTAATGGGATGAATAATGTAACAGAGTTTTGTGAAACTTTATCAGCATATCAACTGTAACTCTTTTATGTTTTCATTCATCAACATCTTCCACTGATGATGCGGTATTTTGGGATAAAGCTTTCTTGTTTTGTGAGTATAAAGATTTCAGAAGCAGAATGTCAGATTTGCAGTGAAACATACATTTTGTAAATTGCAACGCCTCCCAATGGGAAAAAGAATCTACGAGGATGCCATGAAACAAGAGACTCAGTATGTATTCGATAATGAACGCGTTGAAATCGTAAAAAACGCTGTGAAGCACATTACTATGAGAAATAAGTATCCAAAAACAAAAGAAATGTGCCATAGCGTTTGCAATTGTAAAATCAGTTGCCTCGTTGAGAAGCCTTATATTATACCTAAAGTGCTATTTGAAAGCGACACAGAAGATTTCTGGAAACCTTCAGCTCTTAAAAACGGCAAGTGACAATAAACGAACCTCTATATTCCGTTATCTGCTCAGTCAGCTACCTTTTTTCTTCAGATATTCCCAGTAATGAAAGCATTTGAAGGAAGTTTTGTAGTTTTCATTCACGATTTCAAAACGCCCCTTAATTCTCTTGGTATAACAAAAATTTCCCAAGCCCTTGGAGGCCCCAGCAAAGTTTTGATTTTTTGTGGTACAAGAGATATTTTGATGTTTTTATTATTTTTCTATTTACTAAGACTTCGTTATAATTTTAAATTTACCATTACAGAATTCGTTTAAGGCATTTTGTTACTGCTGAAAAATCATAGCCGTCAAAAGGTGACGTCGTTGACTTTTGAAAAGGTTAGTGACTGGCTTTTTTTTATTTGCCATAAACATGGAGTATGTAGAAGCCATAGTAAAACAGACCGTCAGTCAGAGCGAGTGAATCGAAATGTGCTGATTCGGATTCATTGACCAAATCAATGCTATTAAACTACTTTTTGGCCCAAACTTTGTGCCATCAGGTACTATCATAGTTCATTTTCGGTGTCGAATTATTGAGAAAACTTTACACCGAAGTTGTCAAATGAATTTTTGATCTTCCTCTGAGAAAACCAAATCCTTGTTGCTTCAAAATAAAAGAAAGAGAGATGACTCAGTTATTTGTAAGTAATTCAAAGATTAACTACCGTTACGACTGAAAAATCATATACATTGCCCAATGCATATCGTTTTTTTCTAATAAAACCTTTGAATCGATATTTATTATATTCAATTTATTCCTGAACAATTAATTCAATTAATAAGTTTGATTGAATAAAAATTATCATTTTTTACTGTATAAAAACATCTAAGTGCATCCTTAAATGATTCTGCATTCAAGTATAAACAAAATTTGCGTACGAAAACAGAAAATTTGAACACAAAGTGTCCTTTATTGATTTATTATTATATGAAGTATATAAATTTAGTACTTAATCGGTGTTGCATTTTTGTTAAATTTTTTCTTAAGGCATTTTGATTCTTACTATTTTATAAGTATAACGCATCAAATTAAAAAATTGCATTAAATTTCATGGGAGATAATAGACATTTACAGGTTTTCTCCATCCGATTGATCATTTTATTACGATTCTATGCTTTTTTTGTACGTTCCGCTCTGACTAAAGTGCTTCCCTAATCGCTTGATCACCCATAACCGTTGTTAGGTATAAGAAAAAATGAATGATTAAATCATGTATTTAAATAAAAATAAATTCTCGTTGAAGTGGAAACTACAATCACTACGATAAACTATATCACACAGAGAATCACAACGTCCTTCTGACATGTTTCCGAATAACATAAAGTCATATCAATCCAAACAACGGGCAAAGGATGACTGCGAGAAAAACTTCCCGTTTGTTGTTTCCAGTTGTTGTAACCCGAAGTTGTTTTCCAGATACATTGGCATAGTATTTCAACATTATAAAGACAAACAGAACCTGACAGAACAGATTTTTAATGTAACACACGCTCAACATAACGATTAAAAAAGCTCTAGTGTAGACACAGGCCTAACGGGTAATAAAGCGTGACAAAAATATTTGCTCTGTGAAATCTTTATCCCATTTTAATCTATCATATTTTCACATATTTAAAACTGCTTACTTTCTGATGTAACTTTCTAGAAAGCAGATTCAATCACCAGTAGAACCACATGCCCACCACCTAAAACCATATACAATACAATACAACATATAATGACAACTGCCTTAAATCTTCACTCGTGGTCAAGCTATAAACCTCAAACTAGCATTATCCTGTAGTCATCAATATTCTGTAGTCGTCAGCATCATTTAGGAAAAATGAGACATGTTTTCCTGTCTGAATGTCCACCATTTTTGGATACATAAAGAAGTCTTCTCGTGGCTCATTCTTTGAGTCAGTGTGTCTACAATGATGCTGTTTAATTTTCCTCGTTCTGTAGATTTGTGAGTTCATTTGAAATATTATTAGTCTATAAGATAAAAAAAACAATCACCAGCAACAGGGATTCGTTAATTTCTAGAATCATGATGCTTATTATTATTAACCACTTTATAAAGCACTGGAAAAGTATATCTGTCACCAGATTTTAAAAAATTAGGGTTAGGCAAAAACAAAACAATAATCTCAATAAGATAAAAAATGTAATTCAACAGTGTTCGGTTAATTTTTAGAGTCCTAATGCTTATTTTCTACCACATTATAGACAGCATATTGGAGGGATGTCCGACATTCAGGAATTGCCCTTCAGGTCCTGAATAAGTGTGATGGTAGAATACAAGAAGTGAAATAGAAAAAAGGTATTTATTTTAAGTTATCTTTCAATAAACTTAATTAGGTTTATCAGCATCAGTATTTTTAATCCCACGTAGTTCAGCTTTGGAATGTTTTCTGGTAATTTTTCCAAATTCTTCCAGCAATTTTTTCGTTGACATTGGATCATCATCCTGATCTTACGAAGAAAAAAGCCCAGAAATTACGTGCTGATTACACGCAGCATTTCGACTAGACTTCTTTAAAGGTTATGTTACGCCACATTGCGTAAATACCATTACCCGACATTCTATATTTGACCACAATACAATTTGAACAAAGAATTACCATTTAACGTACCTCATAGGCTGCTTTATTATCACACAATCGTTAGTTGACGCTCGTGCAGATCAACAAGATATGAACACTTTGCAAATAAAACCGAGAATAAAAAAATTCAAGAACTCTCCCATATAGAAGAATATTCAGCCGCTCCATTCTCTACTTGCCGACGTAATGCCCTTTTTATTCTCTTCTCTTCCTTCTTCTTAATGCTGCGTCGTCGTCAGTTTTCCTGTGAGCAGTCGTCCTCTCTCCTGCGTCTTCTTCTCTATTCTCGGAATCACCAAAATCCTGATCGTCACACTTTTCTTTGGGTATGGAGTTTAGCAGCAAGTAATATTTTTTCATACTCCTACTCATTTTCAAGTAAAAAGTGACGAGTTTGTGGTGCGAAAGTGCTGCATGAACACTCTGTCTTTTTGATTTTTTTCAAGAGACAGCTGGTATAGGCTAAGTAATTTCTAAGTGGTAAGTAAGGTAAACAAGTACGTAAAATACCTGCCATTGGCCGCTTCCAAATCCATTACAGGAATTCCTTGACTTTCGGGAGATTTTTCGTCATAATCCGGATTAAGAAGTTTTCAAATAGAGTAAAAGACCGCCACGTAATCCTTGTTCTTTTGTCGGACAAAAGCATAGTAATTAATGGAACATAAAAATAAGTAGGTTGGAATGGTAACACTGTATGTTATTGGTGAACCACGATGTTCGTCTGGTTTTCAAAAGTTAAGGTTAAAACGTTAAGGTTAACACATCCGTTACAACCTGCCGGATACACTTCGACTTGGCCGAGATTCGAACCTCGGTCCTTCGGCATATCAGTCCGGGATGCTGAACATTTGACTACCGGTGATATGGGAGCCAAGGGGGAAACATGGGCTGGTATAGTATGGCCCAGGTATACCCCCCTTCACTGTCCCCTCTCCCATGGGAACGCGCCACCCCCCGCTCGACCCCCCTTTCTGGCCGGCTTGGGCTGCGCGTCAGCTCCGTAAAACTCAAAACTTTGAACGCGTTTTACGGGCACTTCCGCTCATTTGCACACCCTAAACCATACATTAAAAATGATCAGCGTAAAAAGATCTACAACCCTGTATTAATCGTTTTTCGATATTAGAAAACCTGTCTTGGTAGGGAAGAGCCAAAATTTATGCATGACGTTTAATATAATATTCAAAATTTTACCTAATTTAAGTATAATAAACTAATATTTTCGAATAATATGTATGCACACTTCAAATAAGAAAGATATTACAATTAGTTCTTTGAAAAACTAATTATATTTTGTAACTCAGGTAGCAATTTTAATGTCGTTTTGAAAATTAAAATGGATATAGTTTAGACATTAACTTTGTCCTCGCAGTGAGGTTCCTTTGAACATATAAAAAGGACATAAAATTTTTCACATGACCCTTATATAGAAAAATATGGCGTTGGTTTGAGATCTATTTGACATTAGTTTTTTAAACCTACAGCTTCAAGTTTAATATTCCTACCAGGTGAACTTTTCAAATGTAGGCTGTGCTTAGTTAATTTATCAGAAACACCCTGGCAATGAAACAAATATTTGGTTTAACAGAAATATTTGCACATGATTATTTTTGTCCTTTTTGTTATTGTGCCTGATAAGAATATCAAAAACATTTTAAATAAAAATATTTCCACTGTCGGACGCCTGAATCTTATAAACTTTATGTTGAAACCTTACTGTTAAAAGATGTCGGTCACAGGAGCTATGGAATTTCTTATCCCGGATCAATTTAATTTTTGTAATGTAATAGAAATTTGGTTCAACGATCGCATGAACTCTTAGGCATTATTCCTTGTGTATGTGGACTGGTGATAAAAAATTATCTATTTCAGAAAGTTGTTGATACAGAAGGGAAATGATTATGAATTTATAAGTTTACAAACTTTTTCAAGGTTAACGATTGGTAAAAAAACACATAAATTAAAAAATGACGTCAAAGAAGGTTTATTTTTCAAAATGTCTGCTGCACATGGGCTTTTTGAGCTATTTTCTTTGTCATCGTCATGCACTTTTGTAACAAACTAACCTGTTATTTACTTACAATTAATTATTAATGAATGGAAAAATGGACCCATTAGGCAATGAATTTTGAAAGATTAAATAGAAAAAAGGCACCTTCTTATATATATAATAACCTTCGGATTTCCCAGTTACTAGTTTATAGATGCCAAAGAGTAACCTTTTACAAAATCCTGTGCACGTAAATTCAACCATAGAATCATAAATATCCGACTTTCTTAACTTTAACATTTTATCTTTATCTTTAATCTTCAACAGAAGATATTGCTAGTCTGACGAATTCCATAAAAATTTGTAGTACTGATATAACAATGTTGGACTCTTTATGATTGATAAGAGAAATCGGATCGAGGATTCACGTTTGTGAAAATTCAAATTCTTTTTTAATACTCGTTTGTTGCTTTAGAAGGTACTTGATCCCTTTTTGTTGCTTAGTCTATTGAACAAGGAAACTGGGAGACAACGGTACTTTTATTTCGTTATTGAACTCTCATACCCTTATTACTAATTTACTATGCTTGTAGCGATTTAATAATCTAATCGATTTTCACCAAAGTTAAGAAAAAATCTAACAAATGAAGAACGTTAAATTTCGTTTTTGCGAGGCTCTTAAACTATGCAACATATAAAATTATTGCTATGCATTGTGTGTATTAAATGTCTATACATTTAATTGTGTGGTCATCGGCTCCATTTCCTGCACGTTATTTCTTAGAGAGGCGCCAGCATTAGTTCCGATAAACATACTAGATTACTACTGTATAGTACTTCTGTAGTTCGGCTGAACTACACTTTACTAAAAGGAAATTGAAACTCTCCCTCCATTGCTGGATGCAATTGTCGTGGACTATCAATTAAGCGGAACTGATCGTGGAGACGTTTGGGATTCAGGGAACAAAGTGAAATTACTTCAGGAGCGATTGACCAATTGGAAAGATCAATTATAGTGATCTTGTTGTTAGTTGGGCTGGGGAAGCTCAAAAATTAAATTTCGTCACAGCTGTGTAATCACAATAAAGCTGTATGTATGTGTAATAGGATGTTATGTCAATACTAAAAAAAATTTATATTGCAGATGTCCATTGCATCCTTAAATCGATTAAATCGAGCACATCATGCTATCAACATAAGAAAGAAAACTCTGCTGACCCACGGAAAATCACTAAATATTATAAGTTGAAGTAAATAAAAAAAATAAATGGAGAAAATTTAATTTCTATGTCTCATGGTACATATTAAGTGAAAAATCTTTCAAGAAACAATTCTTTCTGTGTCATTAAAATGTTTTTGATTTATTCTGGGCAAAAAGCCAATCAAAGCTACGACATAGATAAGAAGAAAGAGTGATCGGTTGTTGGAAAGTCATCCAAGTAACGATTGCCCATCGAAATTTCGTTGCCGGAAGTGTCATCACACTCACCGCACGAGCCTTCACAAACCTGAATAAAAAAATCGACGTTCGTCAGCAAATTCTCCGTCTAATATTTACAAAAAAGATTTATCTCTTCATGTCTTGCCACTCTGCAAATCTTCGCTAAGCATACTTAAAGTAACTGAACTGGCTGGTAAACCAGCTGGAAATCCAACCGGCCCAGCTTCATCCTCTTCTAGATCGACCCAAACAAAAAGTGCCGAGCAGCAGTCCTGGCCCCTGGAGAACGAGAAAAATTACTACGCCTACATCTTTTCGAGCATGAAGACCCCAAATACGTGATGTATCCCCATCAAGGTAACAGTTTTCTACTTGGATACGCTCCAATTAGTTTTCCTTCAGCAAGTCAGGGATCTGTCGTTGATAACCAAATTGATGGATTCTGTTGACTTATCTGCAACCACATACCACCTCTGGCGAATCCTCAGGAAGGCCAACCTTGCTCCGCCTCTGTCTTCAATTTCAGCTTAGAAATCACAATTGATTTTGGTGTCTCGTTGGTGTAGGGCAGTAGTTGAGGCCGTTTCAATGGAAACTATTCAGCCGATTTTTTAATTAAAATAAAAAACTCGTCCATTTTAATTTAAGGGTGTACTGCGTTTTATTTTATAATATATGTCTGTCTTTTAAATCATAATTCATAATAAAAATGTTAAGCTTATTTTTTTTTACTGCAGCTGCCTGTTGCAAAAGGAAATTTTTTATTTTCTAAATTAAACTCGCAAAGAATCAGTCACAGGAAGCAACAAGATTTTTAGGGAAAAGAATCAATAATTTGATAGTAAGACAAAGTTTCCCTGTAAACAAAGGAATTGCTACAGTCATAACCTTTTTACTTTTGATACATAAATATCATATTAAATTCACAGTTTAACTAAGAAGACAGTGAAAAGAATAAACAAAAAATACTTCACTCTTTGATACCTTCCACGATTTGATAAATTAATATTAAATATTTCACTCCTTACCTTCTTCCTGGTAGCCATCTCGTCCCACTTGAGCGGCAATACCTACATGACTTCCGATTAAAATTCAATGGGGATAGAGTTTTTGCGAAAGGATTTTGAAGGCTTTAATTGCCCAGAGCTATTGGGGAAGCCTTAACTTTTCTTCGTCAACGCCTTCTGGGGAGCTAATACAAATTTTAGTATTCTTCTAATAATCTGTTGTATGTTCTATCGAAATTATAAATTTTTTTTTAAATTTCGCAGCTCTATATGTTTTGTCAAAGATGCCTCGTCACGTTCCAAGGAAGAGAGGGGGAAATAACCGATGTGATTACAAATAATTCGGAAATCTTCTTTGCTTGGGCCACAACACCAAATCATTTGGCATTAAGAAGTCAAAAGAATGGTTTGTATTTTCATCTTTCAGTTTTCCTGTCAACCAAAAAGTTCCGAGACCCATTCTTTCGTCTCGATCCTTTTTCTGATGTGAAAATGCCAATTTTTACCTCGAATTTTACTTGTAAGTTTATATCTTCCGTGTAATTCTAAAGTAATGTAAAAAACTGGCATTAATTGATGAAAGACCATTGTAACGTATTGATCTTTTCCCCTCACATCGCTTTTCCCTTTTCCGCAACCTCAGCTTCCCTTACCAATCTATACTTAGATATCTGGAACAACCATGACTCTTTCGAGTCTGCCCAATAACTCACCTTGATTATTAGCCATGTAGGGGAGACCGGGGCGAAATGGAACAACTTTTTTTGTCTGCCGTCTTTGTTAAGATATCTGACAAAATAGATGCATTTTAAAATTTCTGCTTGTTCTGTATTGTTAAGTTACATCTTGGCTACCCGCTTATTTTTTTTTGTATGTTGAAATTGAAAAATAAACGAGATATTAAAGAAACAAAAGTAAGTTTTTTTTCACTCGGTCTGAACTCGACCGAAAAAAGACAGGGTAAAACAGAACAAACCCCGGGGTAAAATGGAACGCCATTTTTCTCAGCAACGGCTGAATAAAATTTAATGCAAAAACCATGGAAAAATAGAATATTCATTTATCTTCAAGATTGTTACAATTTTTGTAAAAAAAAGGTAAATTATTCTTGAGTAATTATTGTTTAAAAGTGGGACTATTTTTTCTTCAATTTTTTTTTGCTGTTTTCTGGTTGTTCTTACTTAACCCCACCTAATCCCGCTAGTCATTTGTTTTTGCCACTGTTCCGCCCCTTATGTTCAAGAAAGAAGGAGGGCTTAAATTTCAATATTTTTTTCAATTTCAATTTCAAACCATTTAACCCCAAAAAATGTGTTCACTTTAACCCCGTAAAAGTTGTTACATAAAAAGTAACATTTTCTCGGTGTACAAGTGAGCAATTAATTTTTTTTTAAGCCATAAAATAGAAAAAAGAAAAATCTTTAAAATGGCTATCTTACTTTAGTTTTAATTGAAAAACCATGCTTAGAAACTAGAAAAATTAAAAAGTTATCCTAATCATCCACACCAGTGATTTTACCTTTTCGATAATAACTTACCAATTATTTCAACTACTCCAATAAAATTTATCCCCAGGTTAAAAAACACCATTTCCCATATACCCTAAAGAAATTAAATTTTTTTAACGAGTATCACTATAAAAGCCCTCTGTTCAACTTAACCCCCTGTTCCATTTCGCCCCGGTCTCCCCTATTCGTATTGCCCTGCTGTCAAACCTTTCGGGGCACCTTTTCCCCACGTCAAATTTTCCCCAATCACCGTGTAATTTGGAGCCATTTCCAAATAACACCGGCTACACAACTGGTATATAACCCAGCAGCCACGACATCCTCGCCAGTAGTAGCAGCAGCAGTAGCAGAGCAGCAGTCCCTTGAGTCGCCAGCCACTAGCCGCAGCTAGCAATCAGCCGCCAGTTGTCGACCACTCCGTGGTCTCCTCCACTCGCTTCTCAACAGCAGCTATTCTCCCTCTCTATTCTCCCTCTCCATTCTCCTCTTCCGTTCTCCCTCTCTATCCTCTTTCTTAGTGAACGCTTGTGTACGTGTCATCTATTTCTCCAAATAAACATATTGGAACCTCGACTTGTTCTTACAACCATAGACAATATCGACTGGAAATTAGTGTTCCATCTGTTTTCTTGCAACATACGCTGCCATGCTACATTTTTCTATCAACTGGAGATTCACCCAACAAGTAATTTGTTAATTTGTTAATAGGAACCTTAATGTTCAATGCTTCTGAAGTGTGACTCAAGGATGTAGCTTTACCAAAACAATTATGTTTCTCAATTTTTCATTTTTTCCTTCGTCTATATTGGTATTAAATTTTCTGTCACCCTTTTGACATATTTTTTATGCAATGCAATCTATTCTTGTGCTCATTTCGTTCAGTTTTAACACTTCAATCGGGTTTTTGGGAGGGCTCTTATCAGCCAATAATTGCAAAAAGATCAACTTTCTCGTAGCGATCCGTTTTCTGAGATGCAAATGCCAATTTTCATCTCGAGTCTAACTATGTGAAGTTAATAGCTTTCTTTGAAAATTAAATTTAGGTAACTAATTGTGCGTCGTAGGTTAGAAGGTTAACACAGTAATTGCACATTTTTCTCCAGCAGAAAACCGTTAAAATATATTTCACCACCAAATTTGTGGCCACGTATTTCCGAAATGACGGCATCATCACACTCTTAGACTTAATTTTTTGTTGTCTTAAATCGGTAGGTAACTTGGTCTGAATTCTGAAAAACAAATATTTGCCCAACTTGACCACATTTTTGAATCTGCCGGTCTTTTTTTTATCAGGAAGCAGGGTAAGAAAAAATCCATGATGACCGCTTTTCATAGTCCCCAAATGAGTCATGTAATGGAGTGTGTGTCTCGTCTCGTGTTGCAAGTTTAGTTAAAAGTAATTTATGGAGCTAGCAGCCTTAGTGATTCTCTTTGAATTACGCTCCTCGAATTAAACTTAATTGGATGATTAACTTGTCCAAGAGTTAAAGCCCAGAATTCATTGCCATTTCTATTCGATGTTCGTCCACCCCATGCTGGCCATGGGTCTCAAACATGGTGAGCAAACTAGTCGGGCTTCTACAGTTCTTTTTTCATGATGATCTTTGAAATTTGAATCTCGTTCGAATAAATTTAACAGAGTCTATTTATTTATTCCAAAACTTCACTATCATTTTTAAGTTTTTCTCCTCTGATCTCCGCAAAGTTATTAATCTGTCTGTGTTTGGGACTGTTTTCTTAGATAATTCAGGCATGATTAAGGTTGACGTCGTGCAACTAACTTTGGATATTCTGTGAGGTTAGTTTGCTTTCAGTGTGTGAAGCTATTAATGAAACAACTTATCCACTCTGACGTGTAGTGATGAGTTACCTAATTCATTTTTACATGTATTCTCTGAAACATTCTTAAATTTATCATTGTGTCTGTTGTGCATTTAATACCATATCTTATTTAATATTCCTTTTTTCCTTCAGGTTGCTTGTAATTTGATTTCCTGGATCAGAATTCATCCTGTACCAAAAGATGACTGTGCAGATTGTGCCATGGTATACCTTTCGTTTTGTAAGTTGGTCAAAGTAAACTATTGAACTTTAATGTTTTAAGTATAAGTCTGATTAATCAATAGGTTTTAATGTTAACTAGGATACAGAGCTCTTTACCAAGTCCTGTAGGCCCTACCAAGTGATGGCCGTGCAGATTATGACATGGTATACCTTTTGTTTAGTAAGTTAGTCGAAGTTAACTATGGGGCAGTGAAGTTTCAAGCATAATTGTGATTAATCACTAGGTTTTGATGTTAACTAGGATATGGAGCTATTGAACTTAATGTAATGAGGCTGGGTCCTTGACTGCTTTTTGTAGCTAAGGTTTGCTTTCTCACGGTCTAGTTGGTGTGAAGTGTTCCATCTTGCCCTGTCAGTCGTTTTTATTGTAACAGCAATTGTCATTTAAAATCAACTCGATCGTCACGCCTTCTTCTTAATCAATAGGAAGGGAGATATTTATAAGGGAGATAAATTATAAACTGGGAAATGAATGGTTCACCTAGGAAGAACGAGATTGAACTGATGTACAGGTTGTGCCTTAAACGACATAGACGTAGACATTTCCTTTTTCGGTAAATAGTTTTGTTGTTGGGTCAGTTGCTAGCCTTATTCAGACGCAATAAACATTTTTCACTTTACAATTGGCAAAAACTTCACAACAAATAAATAATTATAACTGTGGTGTTTATGCAATCGCTTTCGCCACTGCTCTTATGTTTGGCACTGACCCATCTAAAATTACTTTTGACTCTAAGTTAAGTAAAATTACTTTGCCTGTTAGTGTTAGATGTCGAATCCTCTTCTTAAAGAAGAAGTTAAGGAATCCCATTAAATATGTTCCTATTTATCTTCTTAATGTTCTATGTTTTAACAGCGTCTTAAATCGTTTTAGGCATGTTTTTAAACTATGAATCTCTAATCTCTAATTTAAACCTGGAAGTCTAGTAACTAACTTTAAATTTTTTTTTTCTTTTGTGGGATTCGAAACTGTGTACATGAGTGGCATAGGTTAGAACGTTAACCATAATGCTGAAATCCTTTTACCCTAGAGTTCAAACAAATGTTGTAGAATTTCCGTGAACTAGTTGAACTAATAGTGTTTCTCATACTCATATACACCATATCCCATTTTGATATATCTCCATATTCTATCGTGGTAAACGCTATCGAATCTGACTCGAAGGTTACGAAGTTCAAATCCAGCAAGTGAAAAAATCGTGCACAGCTCTGTAGTTTTATGGATAACCAAAGCTCGATTCCAGTAACTGGAGATATCTTGTATACCATTTTAAATTTCAGATACGCTTTAATTCGTGTTAAATTGATTGAAGAAGAACAAGTAAGTGTACAACTGAAAGCCTTCTAGTGGAAAAAAGAGCAAAAAGAGTTAAAGTAGAAAGAAGTTCAAAGAAGAATAAAACTCCGAAGATATCTGTTGTAAGAAACATTTTCAAAATTTCTTAACATCTTTGCCGAAAAGATGATTTACCACTTACCATTTGATAACCTTTCCTCTTCTAGAAGTTCAAGATAACCACTCTGTATACAATCATCCTTCGGCTAAGCTCTGTTCTTTATACACTACACTTCAGACCACTATCACTATAAGGAAAGGCTTTTGCTTTATTCTTAACATTCTGAACTTCTCATTGGAGGAGCACCCAACAGTACAGTTTTTTAATGTATTACTTTATGAAATACGTAAAACTATTTACAGGACTCATTAGTTATGTAATACTCTAGTTGGTTCTGAGCACGATATCAAGAAACTTCAGGAAACCTTTACACGTTTGGGTACCTCCATAAGAACTAAAAAAGATATTACGTTTGACAAAGTGATCGCAGAGATAAAAGATCTCTTGCAGATTGTACAGAGAAATCTATTTCGCTAGACCCTAAGGGTGTAGACACAATATATTCAGCTCTTTAAAGATAAAACACAAAAATTTTCTCTTTTCCTAAGACCTGGGCATGCCCCCTCATACTCAGACTTATTTCAGCTCTCGGGCCATGCCTTGAATTACGTAGATAGAGAACGAGATAGAGACCGAAAGCAACGTTTTCATTGGCGTGAGCAACCGCGTGTGCATTTCGAGACAGGGCAGTTTATGGAAAGATCAAGATCTCCTCTTCGTTACCTGCCGCGTGATTTCTCCCACCCAAGTGCGCCCTTTCACCAACGTTTTGCACAACCAGAGTACGGTAGGCCAGACTATGGGCGAAACGAAGAAGAGGGTTATCGGCACAAGCGGGAGAGAGATCTTCGATATTCAAGGGAGGACTACGATTCCCGTCGGAACTATTTTGAGGCGGGGCCGCAGTATCAGGACGATTATGGACGAGACGATGAAGGGCCTGTCAACTATATCCAACCAGATTCGTTTGATTTCCAGTAGAGAGAAGAAGAAGAAGAAGAGGTGTATGTTGACGAGGAAGAATGGAGCCGACAGCGGAGGTCAAAGCGTCCGTGGCTACCGAGCAATCGAGGACAAGACGAAAAGCGAAGCGAGCAGCAATCAGAACCGAAGGCAGGAACTTCAACAGAGCAGGATGGTGCAGCTAAAGTTCCCCCGCCGATAGTAAAGTCAAGTCATTCGAAGCCAGAAAAGTCGGGAGCCCCCCCCCCCCGGAAGAGGGCAATGATAGTCAAGAACCGTTAATTGTGCCGTGGGAGGTCAGCGAGTTAATTGCCGGTTGGATGACGAAAGGTGTCACGACCAAACAGTCAAAAGCTATTTCAAAAAGATAGCCCCTGGAATTTAGCGACGAGTCATTTTCCCTTAGGCCGCCCAAAATCGATGGTTTCATGCAAAGGAGGGCTAAAGACAAAGACAGGCTGAAAGCGGTTAATGCGTCGGAAGAGTCGTTGGTCACGACTCAATTGAAGATCATGGACATGGCGCCTCCGCTGATCAATTTGTACACTCGAGTCTTATCCTTAGGCGAAGGTGAAAAGAAGTCTATTGCGACGGAGAGTTTACTGGCCGTTTTTCAGCAGTGGGCACGAGCCTATCACCACATCACTAAGCAAAGAAGACGGGCGGTGGTGTATTTGATAGAACCCAGCTTTGACTTTCTTTCGGCCGATCCGAAGGCCTTTGCAGTGGGTAGGGACAGGCCATGCGATAAATTTTGGGGTGAACCAATATTTCAAAACGATGAATTTTCCTACAGAACCCTAACACTTTTTGGAAATTAAAAATCAGAAAGATGAAGACTACTTCCTTATCTTTCTGATAAAAAAATATAAACCTCGTACGACCAACCTAAGTATTAAAAAAAAATTCCGCGCGAGACACCGTAAGGCCTATCTCGCGTGGGTTAAAACGCCTATTTTCGACCGGGGTGAACCAGTACCTGGCGCGGGTACTGTAGTTATATGGCGATGATTTTGCAATAAATGCACTTGAGTTTTTGAATATATAACCCACCATATCAGTTTTGAAAACAATGTATATGTATTGAAGAATATAAATTTGATACTTAGTAATTATACAGGTACACTTGAGTTTATGAATACCCCTAATGACGAAACAAATTCCACCGAATTAAGGTTTCCTTTATTTCTTTATATTTATCTATTTACAGAGCTATCTACTGACGACGCTGTCGCCTCATTAACTGAGATACAGGATTGCAGGTGGAATATACAGCGATGACAATGTTACCAAATACGAATATGAAAACATTACATTTAATATATCCCCATTTGGAAACGTTGCCTATATTGACAGGATTAAACATGGACCAATACTCCGGAGTCAGGAGGGGACTCATCGATAACTCTACGACGTTTCCTAGGGAAGTGTTCTTTATTCTGGACACTTTTGTTGCTATGGCATATTTATGTGTAATCAGATAGGCGAAACGTCTTCCTAAATTGGGAAAACCGTAAAAAGTCTAGACAGCTTGTAAAAATTCTGGAAAACCAACAGCACCATCTATGAGTAAGAAATAAAAAATACGTCTTACTTGAATGATTCGACTGTGATAACATACACCTAACATGGCTCCATTATAATTAGAACCTTTTAATCTTGCACAATCATTTTTAACACTGAGTCCACCACTCAAAGAACGACGCCAAAATTAGGGGTTTGGGGGTTTAAAGTTTTTGGGAAACGGTGACGGTGCGGAATTTTACGGAAAACTCAATGGTGAAATTCGCAATGTTCTAGCTAGCATAGTTTTTAAGTAATTTTTTAAAAACTAAGGGACCCCCCCCCATAAATTTTAGCGTTTTTTTGGATTTTCGACATCAGTTTTCGGGCAAAATAGACCTTTAAAAAAAACTAATTTTTCAGAACCTTGATTGTGATGAATGTTTCATTTTATTTATTATCGCTAACTTTGTCGATGCAAGTGGCTGCATAGCCCGTGCTGCAGAGGCAACGTTGCCAAGTGAGAATGTTTTTTTCTTTTCTATGGTTACTAAGGCTAGGCGATAAGCATCACCTCGTGGATCAAAAAGGGGTACGTGACGTCTAAATTTGGCGAAGGACTTATTGTTACGTTCTGGCGCGCCAGTATATTTCATTTGACGGTGCGTGCTAGTGCGCCAGCTGAGACCAGGTTGGAAGGATCAATATTAGTTTACATAACGGGATTTTGTAATTATAACTATAGTGGGCTCTCAGCTCTTTCTTTTATAGTGTTCAAAAAGAAAATGCTATAAAAATACATTAAGCAAGCTACTTCAAAAAATGTATTTTAATTCCTAACACTCCTTTTAAAAAGCGGGATTGTTAGCGCGTTCTTCTTCGATGGCAATTCATCTTGTTGGGATCTTATTTGCGTTACGGAAAAATTTTCTGCCGCCCCGTTAGTACACAATCCCTTTGCATTGCAGGCAAACTGTGCAGTTCATAGTCTCCCTCTGAAAGCAGTTCTTACATGTTTTTCTTCGAATCAACAACAACTCTTATAATACTTTTTTACTATTTTTTACACATTTGTATTATACTTACGCTTCTTTAAGTTGAGCCTCCTCCAAAACCGATTAGAGATGATGATTTTGGTCATTTATAAACATCGGCAGCAGACTCGAGTTGATTACGAAGATCTTCGTTTTCAGTCAGCTGATTTAGGGCCCATAGGACAATCATCACTACAATTTATTGGTCCTGATTGAGAATTATTTTGTTTTATTGTCTTGGCACTCTATGCAAGCTGTAGTGATCTCAATGTTTCTTCAGAATTACAGTCAGCTGGACACCAACAAATTCTTCAATCTTAACGGTGAAACCGAAAACAGCTGCTGCAATTCATTCGAATTTTGCTTACTCATTGCCATAAAGTCTTCATTTTTTCAACCACCAATTAGAAAATATTTTAGTTAATTAAATTATTCTGTGTTTGAAAAGTTTCTTTAAACATCATCCGGTAGAAAAGATAAATTCATGGTGTTTATTTGGAACATTCATCACCTTTTCACTCTGATAACAAACTAGATTAAGAAGTTAAATTATTAATACTCCGGAGGGAATCGTTTAAATTTTTAAACTAATTTTTTCCCTTCTTTAATGCTTTCGCAATTTCCTCTTTTTCGGTCTTCAACTTCTTCAGCTCTTCTTTTAGCATCGTTATTTCCTTTTCCATATATATTCATCGCAATTTTCTTCCACGAAATTTTAGTATTCTGAAATCTGGTTATTAAATTACTTCTTTTTAAATGAGAAAAATTGAATAACTACCGTCTAAAGCCATTCGCTTTGTAACACTTGTGGCAAAATTCTTCCTTGAAGTTTCACATGTTTCTAAATATGCAGCAGTAATAAATGTGCGACTTAATAAACGATACATTTTGAAAGGAAACTTACGATGCTGATGTTCTCTGAATTATCTCTTTTGAAAACTCCATCCGTTTTTAAGACACAGAAAAGAGGGAAAAGCTGATTATACTATTGAATTGTGTATTTGACGCTATGAATGGTAGATAAAAAAAATACTATTAAAAAAGTAGCAAAAGACCCCAGATACCAATGGAGTCGTTGTAAAAAGGCAGGTTTTTTATTTCCAGTTTTAACTTTTACTTTATTATTTTCCTTTGAAATTGAAAGAGTTTGACCGCGTGTTCCAAGAGACTCTGCATTTTGATGGACAACAATCAGTTGAGCTGCGCCAGAAAGTCAAACCATTTGCATCGTTAACTACTTTGAAGGCACTTAGAGTTACAATTAAAACAGCTTGTGACATTGTTGACAGCATGTTGGCTGCTGAACGACAATATTTTTCTAATGGAGGGCTCA
The DNA here is from genome assembly GCF_021134715.1 of Daphnia pulex. Classification (NCBI taxonomy): domain Eukaryota; kingdom Metazoa; phylum Arthropoda; class Branchiopoda; order Diplostraca; family Daphniidae; genus Daphnia; species Daphnia pulex. The sequence goes on along the minus strand of NC_060024.1, from coordinate 265,612 downwards.
ATTAAGACTGCTTGGAGGTATGTGGTTTAATATTAACGGTATAAATGTTTAACAACATTTCACCACTCAAGTGATGAAGAGAAGATTGAATACCTGTCGTCGTATGCCAAGTGGCTACGAACTACTTGCAAGGAACAAGAAGCTAAGAATAAGAACACAAGAAATCTTCTAAAAGACGTCCTGCTAGACGGGATAATGAAAGAAGTTGAAAAATACCTAGGAATTCCTTTGGATGAAACATCAATCCAAATATCGTGTACTATATTGGTGGTTATACAGTACCCACGCCAGGTATTGGATCACCCCGGTCGAAAGTGGTGTTTTAACCCCCGCGAGATAGGCCTAACGGTGTTTCGCGCAGGCATTTTTAGTAGACTTAAATTGGAGCTGCGAGTTTCATTTTTTTCTCGGAAAGACAAATTAATACTCCATATATCCATGATTTTTTATTTTAAAAAGGTGAAAGGGATCTATATTTTATTGTATCGTTTTTAAATATTAGATCATCTAAAAAATATGTCGCATGGCCTTTCCTTACCCACGGCATGGTCTAAGGATATGTGTTGGCAAAACGGGAGGAAATCCCTTATTTTAGATTCCTCTCCCCTTTAGCCCAAAATTCTAAAATTCACTATTTTCAAATATTTATTGTGGAAAACCTTGTGCCTTCCATGATATGGCCGTCTTTGCGATTGGCTGGTTTCACGTGGAAGGACCCTTTAAGCATTAAATTCTTACTCTATAATAATTATAAACAATCAAATAAAAAAAGCATGAAATGTTATGATTTACAAAAAAAGCCTTTACAGATTTTCTCAATCCAATGGATTCTTTTTTTTAAAAGATTCTGTGTTTTTTAGACGTTCAACGCTTACTTGAGTGCGTTCTGTATCGCCTCATTACTCACAACCGTTGTCAGATATAAGAAACAAGATTCCTTTGGTAATGTCCTTCGGGAATTTTTTAAACGTAAAAGAGACAGAAAATAAAGATTAAATAGTAGAAAGTAAATAGTATACATACTATTATGTTTGGAAAATTCTGAGTCCCTTTATTCTCTTAAATAATTTGATTCTCATTAACTAATTGACTAATAATCTGTCAATATTATGAGTGGTGCGACTTAGGTGTGGCGGAGGCTTCGCCCCGCCACCCCACGTCGCACTTCATGTTTAGATTAAGTTAAAGTAACACTTATTACTATAGTTACAATACAATTATATCATGTGGTCACATGTTGCATTACATGAGTCTTGGCTAATAGATAGCGAGCTACCCATTCGTTTCCACCATTATATAAATAATATATAAAATGTAACAATGATGGTGTAATGGTCATCAACCCGGGCTGCCATCCGGATGGTTCACGGTTCGAAACTCGATCAAGTCGGAAAGGAAAACTAACTTTGTAATTTTTGAAAAATTCCTCTTAATAAGCTTTCGGAGGTAAATGGAAGTGGAAGATCGGTGGTAACTCTTCACGACCGCAAGAAGATCTTGATGACCGAGGAGAGGACAGAGGAAGAAGGGGGAGATGACCCGGAGCTTCAAAATGAATACAATCTAACATTTTTAAAATGTTCCTCAACTTCTTGGTTGATGACAAACTGTTAAAAAAGGAGGCATAGAAATTTTACTTGGACAACCAAATTTATTAAAATCAAGATAAAAAATAGTTAACAAAAAGAGGTAATAATAAAACAAAAGGGTTAAAAAAATAAGAGTGGGAAAATACAAAGTAAAAAGAAGAATAAAGACGAAATCGAACATAAAAACCAAATCAAATAATTAATACTCTCCACTCCCATAGCAGAAAACTTGTCTTGCTAGGGAAGATCCAAACTTTCTTTTTCTTTTTCTTTACACTGCTTAGCATGCACTGACAGTTGGAAGGTTACGCAAAAAAAGCGAATTCACTAACTAGGATTCGGCAACCAGCTAGGTAACAAATACGCAAATTAAATTTCTAAAACAGTAATAAAAACAAATGAAAAAATCGTTCCGTAATATATCAAATTTTGACAGAATTATGTACAAAATTTGGTGACGATTGGTCATTCAGGGAAGAAACGTATAAAGGATTACAAAATGGACATTAAACCCTCTGAATTTCACTACTAGCTACTACTACCCTACCCCCTATACCCCACACCCTATATTGTTAAGGACCTTCGTATATAAATATACCTCAGGGATAAGAATGATTAAATCATGTATTTAAACTAAAATAAATTCCCTTGATTTAGTATCCTTCAGAAGTGGTGACAAGTACAAGTACTACGAGGAACTCTACTGCATGGAGCAAATCAATGGCCTTCTGGGTTGCTTCCTATTTACAAAAAGCCATATATCAATCCAAAAAATTGGCAAACGATGACTGCGAGTAAAGTTTTCCAGATACATTGGCATGGTATTTCAATATTATAGAGAACAGAAACTGCTACGGATTTCAAATGTAACAGTCATTTAAATTAAAGTTAATAGTTTTTTAAATGAATCTTCAGTTACATTCTGAATTACAAGTTTCCAAACAAGGGAATTAACCCTGAAAAAAAGAAAATTAAGCTACAGAAATGTTTATATGTACTTGTCGTACTGAAAACGTGAACAATGAACTGCCGGATATCACGTCATGTCACTACTTCGATAGCTTTGAGACTAGTTATCCACAGTTCCATTTGTTTGATTGATGAAATTTTTGTTAGGGATTCAAAGTTTTCTTAAAAGACAGTTCAATCAAGATCCAATCGAGGTAGCTTGAGATCTTATTTTTATTTCAACATTTTATATCGGCTATTCGAGTTGATATGTTTGGCAATGATTTTCTTGCCAAGGTTTGCACGAGTACATAACTCTGATTCAGTCCTTAAACTGTATCATTTCATATTGTGTGCTGGTATGTTTTGGGAAAAGTGTTGATTGGGACTCGTGCTCTTCTACGCACATGACTAAAGTTAAAGACGGACACAGCTTCCTTGTGTCAACTTTAATATCTACATAAAATGTAAGTACGGTCTGACACGCCACAAAACGTATATACATTTAACATGGTCCTTCGAAGCCTTATTTATTAAGTTCAAACCAGTGGTACTCTGCGTCCATCCCCCCACCCCACCCCACCCCACCCCCACCACACTCTCAAATTAGCATAAGTAAAGTGTTTGGGGCAAACAATCAGTGAAGGCCCTTCAAATAATTCTTATTTTCAGTTTTGTTCCCTTTTTTGGAGGGCAATTAGAAAAACCTAACAAGGGTCCACGCGTCAATTTAATTGTAACTTGCAAAAAAGGGGAAAATCTCTACCCGAATTATTTTTCTTTCTTCTTCATCGGGTTAGCCTGAGGGGGCGGCCATTGAGCACGTTGAGCTTACGTATAGGTCCACAGCCTTGGCCACGCCAGACAAAGTCTAAGTTGACTCCTCTATTATTCCTCCCCAAACTTGAGTAAAAATTGTGTCAGGGAAAGTTTCAAGCCCAGTTAACCAGAAGCAAGGCAAAAACAAAAAACAAAAAAAAACAATAGCCTCTCCTTTCTTGTATGCCACCTCTCCTCGTCTCTCTCGCGCCTTTATCATTGGAATTGGCACTAATATTATCTCTCGGTCTTTCAACAACCAATAGAGGAGCCGAAAGGACCCCAAGCCCAATTTCAAAATAGGAAAAAGAAGCCAAAGGATCAAGAGGGCGCAGTTGCGCCAAGAAGGGTTCGTGCTCGCCTGGGTGGAACCACCACCTCGTCCCCCACCGCGGTAGCCGATCCCGGATGACCAGTAGCCACCAGCCGCTGTTGCCCCTCATCTCCAAGGAATCTTGCTTATAGCCCACAGATTCCTCGACGCTGAGCAACTGGCAGAAGCTCTCCGCCCGCGATATTAAGGGAACATCCTATATTTGCTAGCTGACGCCTTTCAAGCGGTTCCAGAGATAATTCCTGTCCCATTGCCGGACGTAATAGTAGATCCGCAACCGGTTCTAGCGCCAATTCAGGCTCCGTTGCCGGACATTATTCAGGAACCTCACCCAGCTCTAGCTCGAATCCCGGAAGAACCGCTTCCCGCTCAAGCTCACCAGGAGCCTAGGAGACAACAGCAGTAGCTGCAGCTCCTCCGGAGTCCACACAAACCCACAAGGAGCCCCAGGAGCCAGCAGATGCAGCTCCAAGTGAGCTGTCAGCCAGAGCCGTCGAGAGTGAAGACGAGTCGGAGGAAGAGGGCGAGCTTCAGCTCTGCTGGGTATGTTCGTGCGTGATGTTCAGTCGAAGAATTCAGCTCTACGGAATAGGATGAAGGCGGATTCTACCGAGATTTCCCAGCTAGCAGAGTATATTTCCCTAATATTGCTAAAATATTATATTCCTACAATTGAGATGTTGGTAAAATAATTTTTTTAAATATTTTTCCAATATATTTTTGCACCCAAATTTGTTGGCTCACAATATTTTTTCAACTTTTTTTACTTATTTTACTTTTATTGGTGAAATAACTGTTTTACTATTTTTAAAATTTTGGCGGAAATCTGGTTGTTGTGATTATGGTTATATAGTCCAGCGTGGAATATTTATTCATCTTCAACTTGTTATTAGACAAGTTCTTGTTTTTAGTCTTGAGTGGGTTTGAACCATCACACCTTGAGTCACCAATCCAATGCTATAACCACTATACCAACAGCGGTATTACTAATGTTTTTCGACTTGAGGCAATAAAAGTTTTTAACTTCTAGAAGCCACGTAAACAAGGGTTAAGAGGGGATTCCCTATAGGGGTTTGTCCCGACAGGCAATAGACAGATGCAGAGGATCTCGCCAAGGATGTCCCTACGGCCAAAAAATGGATAAGTCTAGTCCCGTAATGGTAAAATATTGTTTTCCGAGAATATTCTTCGGTCGATAACCCACATATTGGTATAATATTAGATTATTACTTTGCTGCGTCAAGGTGGCTGTTAAATTGTTTTGTTGTTTTCCCAATGAATGACTATTAGGAAAGATGAATAAATCAATATTACTTTTTGTTATTTTCCCAATAACGGACCATTAAAAAAATAATAAATCTTTTTTTTATGAAAAAGCTATAGTCTTTTACATTTAACATGCGTTCAAAATCCTAAATGTTTTATATCGTATTCAATTCGTTAGTTCTGCATACAATTGCCTAACTGAACAATCCAATTGTCTTAAAATCCAAATCTTGCACAAGTCTCGAATAACTAACTTACGTAATTCGAATTTAAAACTCTACCTTCACGCTAACGAGATATAATTTATCTTAAACGTTAAGGAGATGAAATGTTAAAACTGCTATTATTATACATCCATATAGGTAATTCTATGGAGGTTGGTTCAAACCCACTTTCAGCAAACAAATGACTTATGAAACAAATAGTCTCAATAATCATAAATTCCTACACTGATGTAAATTAAATCGATTTTTCTCACGCTGGGCTATAACCATGACAATGTGTAAGTATGCACTATCCATCTGGTCACATCGGGACTTTTTTATCAACACCGTTTCTGCTATAGTGGTTATAGTGTTGGATTGGTGACACAAAGGACGATGGTTCAAACCCACTATCGGGTTAAAAGGCAGCAGCTATCCAATCATTTAGGATTTTCAACATGTGGTAAATGTAAAACACTATAACTTTTTCATAGAAAACTATTTATTTATTTAATTTATATTAATTATTTAATGATCCGTTATTGGGAAAATAAAAAAAAATTATATTAATTTATTCATCTTTGATAATAGTCATTTATTGGAAAAATAACAAAAAAATTTAACAGCCACCTTGTCGCAACAAAGTAATAATATAATATTATACCAATATGTGGGTTATCGATCGAAGAATATTGTCGGAAAAAAATATTTTACCAATAAAGACATGCTAGCTGGGTTGGAGCGGAATCCAGCCTTCGGAGCAGCGTACGCCAGAAACGAAGAGGCAAGACTATCTCGTGGCCGCTTCTACGTACGACCTGACCTGGGCTGGTCGAGGAGGAACACCAGGGAGGAGGCAGACCAGGGAGCTGTACAACTAACCAACATTATATTATTTGAAGATGGCAGCTGTCTAGGCTGTTAAATACAATTCGTAAAATGACTATGGTTCCGTTTTCCGTCCTTCATAAAAAAATAACTCTTTCTGGTCAAAGGAGCCCGAGTAATCGGTCTCCAACAAAAAAAAAACTTGCTTCCATAAGGAGCCCGAAAAATCGTCGCCTCCAATAAAAAAAAAACTCTCGCTCGCTCAGTACAGTGGTACCACCACATGTGGTGCCACTAGAAAAAAAAAACTAACATAGTCTTCAAATCAACCTTGGACTTACTTAGCGGTCTCCTGTTAAGTCCGGGGTTGTGCCTGAGCCGTTAGCCTTAACTATTGGTAATCGAGTCTCCACTCTCCAATAGATTTTTGAAGGTGTCAGGAACCAGGGCAGCCATGCTTATTTATTCCTTCGTTGTTTCTCGTTTGACATTTGTATTTTTGGCAGCAAAACAGCTCAGATTATATGGTGTCGAGAGTTAGCAAATTGGTAGAAGGGATGGATGAAAAAGGGGCTCAAAATCCGTCAGTTTTGACTGTTAAAGAATTGCAAGCAAGCTTGAATTATAAAGAGAAAGCAAAAAGTGACGTTCATAAGAGAAGATATATACGAGCTACTCATCGAGCTTCCAACAGCCTGAAAGCCGGCAAGTGTTTTTAATAGTGGATGACGTTAAATAGCGGCCAAAGACTCTATAGAAGTCTAATAGGACAGAAGTCATTGCTCCAAACAAGGCTCCCCGTTTCCAGTCATCTTATAACCACATACCATGCAATACAATTTATTTCAAGATATAAGGGTATGCTTTTATGATGTATCCTTTTGTTTAGTTACTTAATCGAATTCTTTTCTTATAGGAAAAACATTAAAGTAAGATAAATGTAAGAAGAACTGCACACCAAGGCCTTGTTGAAGTCACAAGTAATCCTACTCGCCAGCATTGGGTTAGGTTTTAAGAAGTCTCCAGGTGAACATCCATTCACAAAATTGTAAGTAAAAGCTACTATACTTCTGTTTGATACCTATTAACACTTCACAATTTTCTTGCAATCTAAAACTGCCATAGAAAATGGGATAGACCATTTTTGTTTGGAATGTAACACTTTGCCGGAAGTGTCTACCGGTTACATACCAAAGGATGAGGAAATAAACGACACTTGAGAGTAATGTGTTAACCCAATCGACTTTTTTTTCACACTGATTTATTTCTAGCACAGAATCGGGTGGCTTACACACTTGGAGTAAGGGTACAATGGTGACAATGGGGCCACTTAATGGAGGCCCCGAAGGCAGTAATCGTTAGGATGACGTGGTAAGCGACTCCGACGGCCAAATCTTGAAATAGGCTGTTGGAATGTCAATACAATCCCAACAATTTTACGCTGTCTGCACTCCAAAATGTAAAAGAATGGTCCACTGACGTAAGTGGATATGGGATTCTTGCAGGTGAATTTATGAAAACACTAGAGTGTCACGTTCATCAGCGTTCTAGTGATCGCTCATGAAAACACTAGAGTGTCACGTTCATCAGCGTTCTAGTGATCGCTCATAAATTGTTTGGAGTTTACTCACAATTAATCTGTGTGCTATTGAACTTAACAGGGGCCACGTAGTCATCTAAGATGGGGTAAAACTGCCCAGAGAATGTACTTAGGAATCAGCAATTCTCAGAAGAGTCATGGTAACCAGCGCACCTTTGAGTCGAGGTAAGCCTGTAATTTAGTCAAGAAATGATTTTGCTGGACATTAATTCCAAGAGTATTTTACGCTAAAAAACTCTCTCTCTCTCGCTCAGTACAGTGGTACCAACGCATGTGGCGCCACTATAAAAAGAAAATCTCTCGCGCATTCAACACAGTCTCATGGACTCGACGCCATCCTTGGACCTTTTCATCGTAGGTGATTAGGTACGAGGGTAGACTAGAGACTCCTTTTTCCCTATTCATTTTCCCATTCAAACTAGAGCCCCCATCCGCCAAAAGGGCGAACTTTTAAGTAAAACATTTAAGTTTTACCAAAATGGCGACCGGCTCGGATTTGTTTGAAATGTCATTTGTATTCTTTCTAGTGAAAACGAGTTTTTATATCGTAATGGCGAGTGGTTCGTGTTTTTTTTGCTTCATATGAAGATGAAGAACAAGATTTAGAAGGTTTTTGTGGATGAGATGATTGAAGGAATCATTCATTCATCTATAGCAACTGATCTTTCTCAATGGAGAGCCTGAACTACTACGAAAGCATTAAAAATTTCTACACTTCATCGTATTTTTATATTCATATAACTGTTTCTTTCCTTATTACACAACAGGAGAAAAGAATTTGTGTTGAGCAACAAACTACTAATACTTAAGGAAAAATAACAAGTTGAGTTGAAAGGGCTGCGCAGAAATATTGTCTACACTTCTGCACCAAGTTCTTACGGAAACAGACAACCCCTTACAACATACTTGAAAACGTCAAACAGGAGGAACCTTTCCAGTCTTCCATCCGTGAAGGTAATTTCATGATAAAATTCTTTTGTGACAACACTTCTGTAACCTGATTTCTCCCCTCAGGCTGCAGAGAAAAACTTTGAATGGACAGGTTGTTCAATCTGCAACGTGACAGATCAATCATTGAAGATTATTTGAATCCAGACGGTGACCGATTCAGAAGTAGTAAATATCTTTTAACCAGCAACACCACTACGTATAATTGCGACCAAACAAAAGGCTTAAAAAACTAACCAGAATATTTTATTTTTTGTTTTGATTTTGATCAAATTGTCGATTGCTTAACTTTTATTTGTGATTCTCAATCAGGTGGACAGTCACAACCGCACAGGCCCACAATGATTGCAACTTACATTATAATATTGACTTGGCTCATCAATCTACGGGCCTCCAATGTATGAGCGGCCCGGAAATGGTCATCCAGCTACAAGAAGAAGCCATCCCATACTACGTTAATGGAGCCCGACCCATTCCTTTCGCTGATAGGCCGGAGGTGAAACAATTGCTGGACGATTACGTGGAGCAGGGGCTGATTGTCCCGGTAGAGGAAGCCACTGACTGGGCAGCACCGCTAGTGGTCCTTCGCCGTTCCAACGGAAAGCTGAGGATCGTCGTGGATCATACCCGCCTCAATAGGTTTGTCCGCCGTCCCAGTCATCCCACGCGAACGCCTCGGGATGCAGTAGCGGAAATCGACAGCGGAGCAAATTTTTTCTCGTGCTTGCGATCGGGCGCTATCGCGCGTACAGAGTGAAATTTGCAAGCGGCAGCGTACTATGGAGAAACCGGCGTTTCCTGCGTCGCCTGGTGAACACGGGCGGCAGTGAAGGTGACGACGACGGAGCTCAGGATCAGGCGTGCTACAATGGTGGCGACGGGCGTGACGGTGCGTCCCATACCACAGAAGAGTCAGGCGACGACGAAACGGCCGTGCACGTCGACGATAAGAGCGCCGCCCCCCGTGTAAATCCGCCGGCCCAACGCCGAAGTGGGCGTCGTCGAACCCCGAAAGTCATTGTGTCTATGAAAGCTATGCTCACCGCATATGGGTAAAACTGTGTGTTCTTGAATTTACATGTATCCCCCTTTTGGTTTCTTGTTTTCTCTCTCCGTTTCCGTTCTGGGAAAGCGGCAGCGGAATTCTCGTCGGCCGCCCCGTATATTTGTATGCTTTTTATTTCGCTACTATCATTTGTGTGAATAAGCTGTCAAGCCCTACTTGGGTAAAATTGGTTACGGCGTGACAGCTTTGGGAGAGTTGTTGTGTTATTGTGCCCTTCTTCCCGCGACCACTAGATGTCATGCGGCGCTCAAGCGCTGAAGCTTGGAAGCAGCGAGCAGGAAGAAAGGCAGTCTGGTTTCGGAAGAGTCTGTAGAGAGAAGCTCGTTTCGCCTCGCCGAATACACTTCGTTAATTTACTTAATAAACTACCCGGTTTACAACCTAACAAGCAGTGAAGAGGATGAGAAACTTTTTCACTTGGCAAAGCTCATGCCTACCCAGTGGAGAACAATTGCTCCTATGGTTGGCAGAACTGCCGCTCAATGTCTTGAACGTTATGAATACCTTCTGTAAGTATGTCATTTACTTCATAAAACATAAGGCCAAATAATAATGAGGTGTTGTGCAGTGATCAGGTTCAAAGAAAAGAAGATGGTGAGGAACCTGGAGATGACCCACGTAAACTTCGTCCTGGGAAAAATTGACCCAAATCCTGAGACTAAGCCAGCTCACCCAGATCCCAAAGACATGGATGAAGATGAATTAGAGATGCTTTCAGAAGCCAGAGCTAGGTTAGCCAACACTCAGGTAATAAGAGAAATGAAATCTTTTCTGATGATTGAATGAATCAAAACCTATCTGTATTTTTGTATAGGGTAAAAAAGCTAAGAGAAAAGCTAGAGAGAAGCAATTGGAAGAAGCCCGATGACTCGCTGCTTTACAAAAGAGACGTGAGTTGCGAGCTGCCGGCATGGGCGTTCGTCGTGGAGCTCTCTATCACAACCGCCGTAAGCGCGGGGTTGATTACAATGCCGAAATTCCATTCGAAAAGCAGCCAGCTATTGGATTTCACAACACAGCAGAAGAACAGTTTGATCCTTTCGCACCGAATTTCCATAGACTCCGTCATCAACAACTGGAGGGTGAGCTACGCTCAGTCAAGGAAGATAGAGAACGTAAGAAGGACAAGGACCGACTCAAGCAGCGGAAAGAGAATGAAGTGCCATCGGCTTTGCTACAAGGAGACCAACCGGCTGCGAAACGTTCAAAGCTTGTTCTCCCAGGGCCACAGATTTTTGATAGAGATCTGATCAAGTAGTTAAATTGGGCAGAGCTTCAGAAGCAGCCCAAGATGCAGCTCGTGAGACAGGCCAAAGAGTCTCTGACACACTTTTGGCCGATTATTCCCTAACGCAGGTAAATCATTTCTCAAACGACTGTATTGTTCTGCTGACTTAATAAAATGTTTCTTTCAGAGTGGGGGATTACGAACACCACGAACTCCAGCTCCCGCAATGGACAAGATTTTGCAAGAAGCCCAAAATCTGATGGCTCTTACTCATGTCGAAACTCCATTGATGGGTGGAGCTAACGCACCGTTGGTCAATCCTGATTTTAGTGGAGCTACTCCAAGCAAAGAGGGAGTCGCAACGCCAAATACACTGCTTTCGACACCATTCCGCACTCCAGGTCCTGCCATCCTGCAGGTTCTGCCACCCCTGGCATGTTGAGCATCACTTCAGGAGCTACACCACGTACTGGAACTTTACCTGGTGCTACTCCATTAGTACGAGATAAACTAAATATCAATCCAGAGGAGCCTACGGAAGGTATTTTCATATTCCAGTTATAGTTATTTTTCAATGAAATAAACAGTTACCTTTTTATTCTTCCAGTGATGCAACGAACACTCAAGGAGCAGCTCAAAAGAGGCTTGAGCACACTTCCAGTTCCCAAGAACGATTATGAAATTGTAGTACCAGAGGAAGAAATGGATACGGAGTCTGGAACACCCGGTTAAGGGGAATTGGCCGGAACTTACATCTCTTTTGAGGATCAGGCTGATATTGACGCTCGTATTGAAGCTGAGCGCAAAAAGCAAAGTAAATTTAGTTGTCTCAACTCTAATGTAATGTCAAAATTCATTTTTTTCAAATGTCATTTTAGGGGAGGCTGAACTGAAAAGACGGTCCCAAGCGTTGCAACGAAGCCTACCGCGCCCTCACGAAGTTAACAATGCAATTTTAAGACCGGCAGAGGAACTTATTAAAAAAGAAATGCTTACGATGATGCATTACGATTCAATTCGCAATCCAGTCAATCTCTCAACAGAAAAAGGTGGTGGTCTTTCAAAGAAGATTATCGAGACTAGCCAAAATTTTTTAAGCAATAATTCCTACCAAGAATTTGAGGACAAGGATATTGATCAGGTGCGTATATCTTGTTTGTCAGAAAGTAAATGTTTGGCCGTTAAAATTTATCTTATTATTATTTTATAGGCCAAGGAGTTATTGAAAGTAGAAATGGAGAAGGTAAAGGCTGGTATGGGCCATGGAGATTTGACAATGGAAGCGTACACTCAAGTTGGGGACGAGTGTTTATCACAAGTGTTATTTGTCCCGTCTCAAAACCGATACACCAGGTAAATTTTAAAAAATAGCTTTCCGTTTTTCCATTTTTCCTAAACATTTTATTTTTACTTTACCTAGGGGTTCCTTGGCTTCGAAGAAAGATCGGTTGGAAAGTTCTTCTCGCCATTTAGAGACAAATCGAGTTCATATGGCTAGGGAGGCTAAAAAAGCAGCAAAATTAGAAAAAAAGCTGCGTACATTGACCGCTGGTATAAACGAATGTTTTAGACATCTCTTCTTAAATCCCATCTTATTCCTTTCTAATCTCGAGGATATAATGGATCAACACTCACAAGTACTTAACAGAAACATATATATTTTGTATACGGGTCTCTAAACTGCGTCTTAAATTGTGTGAACCAGGCGTTGGTGGAGGCCTTGATCGTTGCTGTTGAAAATCCGTCTCAAATGGAAACTGACGATTCAGCCCACGATTCACAGATGAGGACACACAATGAAAGCGAATTCATCGGCGCCGATGACGCCCATTATCACGGAAATGACCCACGTGATTCGAGTGATTCCGATTCGCAGTCAGAGTCTGGTCATTCGGATGATGACGATGATGAAGCCAACGATGATGATGACGACGACGATGATGGGGGTGAAGAGGAAACAGAAGAAGAAGGTGAGGGTGAAGACGATGCTGAAGAAGAAGAGGAAGAAACAGAAGCCGAAGAAGGCGAAGAGGAAAATGCTTCTGGTTATGGCGAAGACAGTGACCGTTATCCTGAAATGTTAAGAGATTTCTTGACTCGTGGAGCTGCTGGAGCTGGAGCCGACGTTGAAGATACCCTCGTATTCACTTACCCAGACGCTGAAAACAGCGCCGCCGGTTTGGGCTTCGGTGCAGGACTTGGCCTTGGTATGTTTTATTCAAACGCTAGATAATACTTTACGTAGATTTGTGAATTCAAATTTGTTCGTTTTAATGAAATTCAGGTCGTCTCCGGGGTCCTGGCATGCCGCTTTTCCTGGATGACACTTTCCGGAGTCATATGTTTTTTTATCCTCTAATGGATGAAGCCAACGGCAATGACGCAGCCGTAAGTACTGGAACGGCTTCAATGTCTCGGCTCAATGCACTTGCCCACCCGTTACTAGTGGGGCGGCAACCTGCTGCACCAGAAGGATCGGCTGCCGCCGCCTCAAGCCGTAATCGTGGTGGAAGACAACGAGGTTATCGATATCTACAAGCTAATTCTCGCGTACCAAATCCACCGGCCATTCTTCAACGGCTTTTGGGACCGTCTGCCACTCACGACGTCTACTTCAATTAACTGGAGGACAGGTACTTGTGTCATGTCGTTGAATGTGATGACCAATAACACTTGAACAACACTCACTAATTGTTTATTCTCTCCTTTCCCAAGACTATTGGATTTGGCCGCGAATCGCGCGTCTTCCTGGTAGACAATGGTCTTGGAATTTTGGCTAATCCCGAAGATGAAGCTCTGCTTGACATTCAAGATCAAATGGGTGGAGTACTCGTTGCCCCGGGAATTCCATCAGGCCTTGTGCAAACACCTTCAGCACTTAACCGATGGATGGAAGAAGCTATTATATCTATATCTTGGACGCCGATTCTATTCACGATTGTATCGCTGCGCTGAAACCGGAAATTCTTCTTATTGTTGAAAAGCAGCGCGATGAAGAGTTGTCGGAGAAGCGGGAGCGCCGCAAAAAGCAGCAAGAAGAAGAAGCAACTCGTCGCAAGAAAGAAGAGGAAACCGAGCAAAAAGAACGCAAGAAAAACAAAGATGCTACCCCATCATCGCCGACGACGTTGTCAACTTCAACTACTTCTGTCGTTCCACCACCTGTCACGATGGAAGTTGCTCAACCCGAAACTCCGGTCAGTGTGTCAGAAACGCCATCATTCGGGTCGTTCTTCCATGGATTCAATATGCAATCGGGATCCAGTAACAATTCAGCCATGTCATCGACTCCACTGGTGCGTTCTAACGACCACGCGGAAACTTTGGCTACCTCTATCGTTGAAGCTGTACTTGGTCCAGCATTGGAAACCGTTTCCAGTCAGGCTCGACCACAGGCTTCAGAAAATCGTGAACAATCAGAAGCTACTCCGACTATGGTGCTATGACTTGGCAACGTCGCCCCCTTCCCCTCCCTCTGATCACAGAGTCAGTTGGTCTCGTCTCGTTGGTAGAGTGAATACACGCCCGTATCGCTCTCGAATTCAGCCTCTTTCAGACTTCATTCTATGGCGCAGTTGATTGTGTTTTCGATCCTATTTCATTTTCCCTGCTCTCATCACTCGATCCCTCAGTGTTTTTGTTCAGTTTTATTTTGTTTCGTGTTGATTTCCCCGGCCCTTGGGGGCGCCCTTTGCTGCTAACCCCCCTCCTCCCAGCAACCAGCGTGGTTTGTGGGGGCCGCCATCTTGTTTCCTTTGCCTCGTGTGCTGAATATTGTGTTCTTTTGTGGTCCTGCGATTTATCTTATCCGCCGATCATAGTTGGGACTTTTGCACACATTCACCCACTGTTTTTCATATTTCATTTTTTTTTGTGATTCATTGTTGTGTTTTTGCCGAGGGGCCCACATGTTGCGTGCCCACCATTATTTTTTCCTTTCTATACGGTCTATGCAACTTTTCTGTGTATATTGAGGGGCCCACATGTTGCGTGCCCACCATTTTTTTTCTCTGGCGTCGTTTCTCTCTTGGCCGTCTCTTTTGCTGAGAATCCATTTGTTTTTTTTTCTTTGTTGGCCGAAATTATTCCGCGTCCACCCATTCCACGCGGATTTCATCCCGCGGTTTAGTTTCTCCCACTATTCAGCCCCCTGTCGTCATATATTTCCACATTGCCGTTCATTCTGTTTTTCTAGTGTGCTGTTTTCTTGATTCACAGACCCCGTTTCGACCACTCATATTGCCAATTCAACCTCACACGCTCTCCCCATTCAATTCATTTTTTGTCTTTAACGTTCATCTGCGCGTTTTCAATTCTCCCACCCAACGTGGTTTCATTCCTCCATTCTTTTTCATTCCGCTGCCGTGTTCATCTTACGCCGGTACCACCCTTCGTGCAGTGTTCAGTGATTCCCTCGTGTCGCCCAGGTCTTGGGTTAATCAGTGCCCCGCCATGCCTCCTAAGCCATTCAAGCCGTACGGCGTGCCACCTCCACTAGACATCGAGGAATTCAAAGACTCCTTCGAGATCTGGCACCAGCAGTGGAATATATTCCTTGCTCTGTCGACCATCAACACTGCACTTCCGCAACACGACCGACCAGAATATATTGCCAACATCTTGCTGTCCTGCCTCTCCAACGCGACGCTGAAGGCTGTGCTCACCATGGGTTTGGCGCCGCTTGAGCTAAAAGATGCAGACATCATTATTGGGAAGCTGCAGGAGAGGTGTAATGCTGGCCGCAATTGTCATGTGTGGCGCCAAAAGTTCTCATCCCGCGTCCAGCGTGACACCGAATCGGCCGATTCTTGGCTCAGCGACTTGCGTGATCTCGCGCGCAAATGTGAATTCGAAAAAGATTGCTGTGCGGCCTGCCAGAACACGCGCATTTTGGGCCAAGTTGTCTTTGGCGTTTTCGACGACGAGGTCCGCCGCAAGCTACTGGAACAGGGCGCCACTTTAACCCTGGATATGGCGCTAACAACGCTCCGTACAGCTGAGGCCACCCGGCTTCAGGCGTCCACCATCAAACAGGGGGGTGCAGCCCCCGTCCACCAGCTGAAGACTCCGGCGGTCAAACCACCTATGGGCAAGCCGGCCATTCAACACCGGGATCAGCATCGCGGACGTCCAGCAGCTCGTTGGCATCCGCCTGGAACTAAGCCATATGGGTGTTGGAATTGCGGATCAGCCTCTCGTCACGCTAAAGAAGATTGCCCCGCCTTCGGCAAGGAATGTCTTGGTTGCCACAAAACGGGCCACTTCCAGGCCGTATGTACCCAAGGCGGCAGTTCAACCCCGAAACCTGAGACGGCTGGCAGCATCACGATCCAGTCCATCATCCCTGATGACATGGTCGAGCTTGGTGTCGTCCCGGCTTCCAGCAACTCTTCTATTGTCATCCGTGTGCTCCCTGACTCCGGTGCGTCGATTGATGCGATCCCGGCCGCCATGTTCTGGAGCCACTTCAAGCACGTTCAACTAATTGATGGCGGACCAAACGCAGTCACGGCCACCGGGGTGGCTATTTCTTCACTTGGCCACTTCTCAGCCACGTTGTCATGGTCCGGCGGATCACTTCATCCCGTGACCACAACCATCCATGTCCTCCGGGACCTTCAACAGCCGGTGCTCTCAAAGGCGACACAAAAACAATTCGGCATGCTACCGGCTCAATACCCGCATTCCTGTGTGCTAGCTGCGGTTATGCCTCCGCTTTTGCCAGCTTCAACCCCAATGGATGACGTCATGGCTACATTGCGCGTTCTTATGGCGGAGGCCCTTTGATTTTCGATGGAGTGTGCCGGCCCATGGTGGTCCTCCATGCCACTTTCAACTAAAGGAGGGCGCAATCCCTTCTGCCATCCGTGTATCCCGTCCTATTGCAGTGCCTCTCATGCCAAGGGTCAAACAGGAGCTGGACTCGCTGGAAGACCAAGGAATCATCAGCCAGGTGCCTGAGCCGACGTTGTGGGTCCACCCAATCGTTATTGTCCCAAAGGACGACGGCGGAATCCACATATGCGGCGACTTTACGTCGCTCAACCGCTGCATCATCCGGCCCACCTTTGATTCCCCGACTCCGTTCCAGGCGGTCCGGACCATCCCGACGGGAATGAAATTCTTCACAGTTATTGACGCCCTCAAGGGCTATCACCAGGTGGAGCTGGACGAGGAGTCCAGTGCCATGACGACGTTCTCCACTCCGTTTGGCCGCTTCAAGTACAACCGTCTCCCGTTTGGCGTCTCGTTAGCCGGCGACGACTACGGCAGACGTCTCGCAAATATTTTCGACGATTTGCCGAACCGTGTAGTTGAGGATATCCTGGTTTTCTCTCCCACTTGGGAAGAACATGTGGACCTCGTCCGTCGCCTTTTCCGCCTCGCCGCTGATCACCAGATCGCCATTAACGTTCGCAAGGTTGTTTTTGCTCAACCGTCAGTGTTTTTCGGTGGCTACGTAGTAGGCGAGAGTGGCTTCCGACCCAGCCCGGATTTACTGAGGGCCATCCGTGAATTCCCGGCTCCCACTTGTGTTTCAGAGATGCGGGCCTTCCACGGGCTCTGCCAGCAGGTTGGGAATTTTTCGGACGACTTGGCTCCCGTTCTTCGCCCTCTGGCGCCTCTACTTCGAAAGGAGTTTGTATGGGAGTGGACGATGCAACACGAGAAGGACTTCAAAGCAGCCCGTGAGTCCCTATCTTCATCTTCCGAATTATCGTTTTATGACTTGGCTGCCCCAACCTCACTTCACGTCGATGCATCCCGCCTCCGGGGCCTCGGTTTCATCCTCCGACAACAAAAAGCCGATGGCAGCTGGAATGTCGTGCAGGCGGGATCACGTTTCCTATCTGATGCAGAGTCCCGGTACGCGATGATTGAGCTGGAATGCCTGGCCGCGGCTTGGGCAATGCGCAAATGCCGCCAGTTTCTCGAAGGCCTGCCCTCCTTCCAGCTCGTTACAGATCATCGCCCTTTGATTCCGATCCTCAACGATTACCACCTGGACAAGCTGGATAATCCCAGAATTTTGCGCCTTCGCCTTTCCATGCAGCGCTACTCTTTTGTCGCTGTTTGGGTGCCTGGGAAGAACAACGTGATGGCGGATGCCCTGTCGCGCTCCCCGGTTGATCGTCCCTCCGAATCCGACGAGATCGCGGAGGGCCCGCAGTCGTTTTCAGCCCGCATCAGTTTACTAGATACAATGGAGGGATCCGACGACGCCAATCCTGACATTTTGCTGACCTCCGTAGCAGCGGCTACATCTGCCGATCCGATTATGCTGTCCCTCCGCCAAACGATCCTTGACGGATTCCCGAACGAGAAGTGTAATCTTCCCCTGGAGCTCTGTCCATTCTGGCAGGTGCGGAGCCAGCTGTCCGTCGACGACGTGGAGGGTCTCATCCTTGTAGGCCCCCGAGTAGTCATTCCGACTTCCTTGCGTCAGGAGATTATCAGGCGCTTACTTCAAATGCACCAAGGAGCCACTAAACTCCGTCAGCGCGCCCGTCACTCAATCTACTGGCCCTCAATGGACAATGATATCGTCGTGGCCGCAAAGTCCTGTCCATCTTGCACAGAGCGTCTTCCATCACATCCGGCGGAGCCTCTCCTTCCCCAAGCTCCGGCTTCCCGCCCATTCGAGTTTGTATTCGTCGATCTCGGCGCATACCGCGGTCGTGATTTTTTAATTGTGGCAGATCAGTTCAGCGGTTGGCCTCAAGTCTTCCCGTTCCCAGACACCAACACGTCAACGCGACGGGTCATCGACGCCCTCCGTTCATTTTTCACGTGTGGAGCGGGAGCCCTTGTGAAACTGTGGTCGGATGGAGGCCCGCAGTTCAAGTCCGACGAATTTCTCGCCTTCCTTCGCGACTGGGATATTAGTAACGGCCGTTCATCGCCCCACCATCCCCAGTCCAATGGCTACGCGGAATCAGCCGTCAAATCGATGAAGAAGCTCATCGCAGGCTCTTGGTCATCAGGGTCGTTCGACCCGGACACGTTTGGCAAGGCTTTGCTTCTCTTCCGCAACGCGCCTATGTCGGGCGGAGCATCACCTTCGCAAATTGTTTTCAGCCGCCCAACGCGCGATCTCCTTCCCGCACACAGGCGTTCATTTGCTCCGGAATGGCAGCAAGCCGCTGAGTTATTGGAAAAGCGTGCTCAACATGCAAAGGATCTTCAAATTCAGCACTTCAACCGTACCGCGCACCCCCTCCCACCCCTGGTGATTGGCGACAGCGTTCTCATCCAAGACCACAAGTCAAAACGTTGGTCCACTCCTGGAGTCATCGTTGAGGTGGGGCCATTCCGGGATTACCTCGTCAAAACGCCAGCTGGTCGGCTGTTCCGCCGCAATCGGCGTTTTCTTCGTGTCATCTCCCCCCAAATTCCGCAGCCGCAACCTCCATCGAGCGCTTCAACTACGACTACCCCTTGCCAGCGGCCTGGTCCGGCTCCTCCGGCAGCGCCTCCATCCACTCTCCGTCGTTCGCGTCGCCTTGCCGCCAAGATCGCTTCTTAATTTAATATTATGTCTCTTGGTTTGTCTGTCTCTCTCGTCCGTTCTCCTTTGAGTCCATCCCCTCTTACTTCAGCTTTGACACCCGCTTTTTTCCTAATTCAGCAATTACCCCTTATCTTTTTTGGCTCCCCGTGTTTTGTCCCTGGGAATGTTTTTCTCGTCGTGGGTGTTCCACATTACAATTCAGCAATTCTTTTCCATTTATGTGCGGGGAAAAAGACATGCTATGACTTGGCAACGTCGCCCCCTTCCCCTCCCTCTGATCACAGAGTCAGTTGGTCTCGTCTCGTTGGTAGAGTGAATACACGCCCGTATCGCTCTCGAATTCAGCCTCTTTCAGACTTCATTCTATATGGCTCCGTCTCTCCGTGTTCAGCCGCAGACGACTACAATCACTCCTAGCGAATCGTCTACCCAATCCACCTTGCCTGTTATAGTGGAAACGCCAGCCAATAATAGCAGTTTCACTAACTCACATGGCCTCATGTCCGCGATTCAAAGAATCCAAGCGGAAACAACGCCGAACGTTGACCGAGGTAGTGACCAATCTACAACGACTTTTAATCCTATACCGAATGCTACGCCTAGCGCCCCTCGAATTGGATTACAAGAAGAATTGCACCCATTTTCGACGGATCAGGTGCAGTTTATCCGACGGCCATTAACTTTCCAAGGAGAGATTAACACACCCATCCGATCAACTGATGAAAGTTTTATGGGCCTTTCAGCTGAAGGTAATGATTTCTTTATCTTATCTAATGTATGAAATGCTTTATCGTGACTGTGTTTTGTTTGTAGAACTCCGTGAGCAAGTTGATCTTGAAAGTCAACAACTTGAAAATCGACAACCTATCAATATGGATTTAGGTGCCGGATCTGTGATGCCGCCGAGCGCAGAGCCGACTGGTGCCGTTGCACTACCCCTAGCAGCAGCCGGATCGTCAGGTCAGCAACCAAGCGAGTACCAGTCGTTGTTGGGTAATATTGAAATACCAGAAGGCGTCGATCCATCATTTTTGGCCGCACTTCCCGAAGATATGAGACAAGAAGTCATTGCCGAACAACTTCGTTTGCAACGACTGCGTCAAAGTGCGAGGGCTCAAACCACCGATACCACTACCCAAGTATATAATACCTTAAATCAACTAATTTTTAAAAACTTGTGTAATTCAATCTACTCTTTTCACAGCAGGCCGTTTTGGAAGTGAGTGCCGAGTTCTTGGCGGCTCATCCACCAAACATTCAGGAAGAGGTGCTTGCACAACAGCGCCTCGAACAGCAGCGCACTGTTGTTCCTGCAAATCCTAATGAACCCGTCGATCCGGCTGATTTTCTTTCTACTCTGCCACCGGCGCTTCGACAATCCATCCTTGCTGATATGGAAGATTCGCAGATGGCCGTTTTGCCTCCCGATTTGGCTGCAGAAGCCCAAAATCTGCGGCGAGAGTGGGAGGCGCGCAACAGGCAGTTGATGGCAGATCGATTCTTTACTCACGTCGGAAACTCTGGAGCTAACGCTCTCTCATCAATCATCCGCAACAGCATGGGTCGATTGGGCATTCGTTATGGAGTGCACCCGGTCCACAATCATGGTCATTGGGGTGCCTGGGGTAGACCTGTTGCTGGGGCGAGTGGGGCATCCGCTGTAGTAGCTCAGGTACTGGAACAGTTAAATTTATTTTTCTCTCGAATAACTGACGGTTAACGCTTCAATATTATTTTAGGCTGCTGCGAACGGAGTTCGTCTAAGGGGTCGCCACTACTGGATCATGAAGCTCTGTCCTGTTTTCTAGTCCTTCTCTTCATTGACGAGCCTAAGTTGAACACGACACGGCTACATCGCGTACTCCGCAATCTCTGCTATCACGGTCCTACTCGTGACTGGGTTGTCAAGTCATTATTGTCGATTTTGGAACGCAGTAATGAGGCTCGCGCAAATGCCACCGAACTCTTTCCAATTACGTCGACTCCGTCCACCAAAGGGAAAAGAATCACTTCTAGAGCCTTGACGGCGACGCCTCCATCTGATGTTAAGGTATGTTTACAAAATTTAATTTGAATTGAAAGAAATGAAATGAATTTTTGTTTTCATTCCTTCTTAGCATGCTACCGGTGTTCCGTCGTGGTGAAATATTAGCCTTGATGCAGCACTAGGTTGTCGAGCCAACGTGTTTCATATACTGAAACCTTCATCAGCTGGTGGAGTTAAGAAACAAGGAGCGTCAAGTTCCATCACAATCCACAGTCAAGCCGCACCTATCATCTGTCGTCACACATTAGACGTTTTAATATCGTTAGCTAAAAGTGTCCCTTCTCATTTTCTCCCTCGACCACCACTGGCTGGAAATGAAGACAAGAAAGAAAAAGAAGCTGAAGGCAAAAAAGGCACACCAGTCGCCGCATCTTCGATGAAGAAACAGGAGACGGGCACAGATTTCTGGGACCTCTTAGCTCGATTGGATTCACAGAGCGCGTCCCGTAAAGGCAAAGGTCTAGCACGGACCCACAGTGGCGCTACGACTCATGGCGCGGCGTCTGCTGCTACTGGAGCTGAAGAGGAGATTCGTCATGTAAGCCTGGAATCGTCGCCGTTCGGTCAACTTCTCGCTCTTCTGTCATCGAGTGTAGTCAGAAGAAGTTCACTATTGACGGATCGCTTGTTGCGTCTTCTGTCTCTCATATCCCTTGGTGTGTATTCTGCAAACTTTATTCTGTTTAATTCTTCAGTAAATATGAATTATTAAATTTATGTTCCTTCCCCCAAAGCTTCATCAACAGCAGCAGCAACAACAGCAACGTCGTCATTCTGAGGGTGTACGCATGCGCGACTGGGAAAGGCGCGAATTGCACAGCTCTTTGGCTGTCCAGTTGCAGCAGCAGCGAGATACAGCACTCGATTTGTCTCTCTCTGGAATTGAAGCGTCTCCACAGGATTTGCAGCTGCTCGAGCAACACCTCAAGCTTGCCGTAGATGTGCTCACTTCTAAGAGCTGTTCAGAGGAAGGCTTGGAAGATGCGACTTCTCTGTTGCTAAGCCTTTCATTTGGCCCACATCCTACTAGGTAATAACAATCCCATGAAAACGGGTGGAAACCAGTTAATTGTTTTCTTTATGTAGGGATACAATTTTGAAGCTTCTTTTGGATGGAGCGCGTGAACTAGGAAATATTGTTTGCTCTCATATCCGAGCTCTTTTGAATGAACTTCACACTCTGAGGCGTCGTCCTGAAGCATCCACATCGGCTGCCTCAGCCCAAACAGGAACTACTTCTGAAGAAACGGACCTTGAAGGTGTCGACCGATCAAAGGGATTCTTAATGGTTAAAATCTGATTTTCTTTGAAATGTATTAATTTGAATGTGAACTAAATGAACTTTCTTTTTGCGTAGGATCGATTTACAAAGGACATGGTTGCTTTCGTTTCCGCTCAGACGAAACCCAAAACCGGAGGCTATGAATTGCAGTTGCCTTCATTGGAGCAAAGTGTAAAGTCCTAGTTCATGAGACTCTACAAGAGGGTTCTCTGTTTTATGGATCTGGTCCTGATGTCAAGAGGAGAGTGCAATCAGATAAACCTTCTGTAATTATTATAATATTCAAAATTGGATAAGAGTGTCGTTTTTTCTTCCAAAAACCTTACCTATATTCCCGTACACACCCTTCGTATTTACTTCCCTGTTGAAACTTGGATATACCCGTTTACCCTTTCTGTCCCCAAAATTTGTGTTCGTTTAACTGGTTTTTTTCTGTCTTGGAGAAACTTAGATAACTTGTGTTGTTTGCACTATTTGGAAAACTCCTTGTTAATTTCCTCGTGCATTAGGTGAAATGTGAAGATTCAAAAATTCATTCTTTTCAAATGTCATTTTAGGGGAGGCTGAACTGAAAAGACGGTCCCAAGCGTTGCAACGAAGCCTACCGCGCCCTCACGAAGTTAACAATGCAATTTTAAGACCGGCAGAGGAACTTATTAAAAAAGAAATGCTTACGATGATGCATTACGATTCAATTCGCAATCCAGTCAATCTCTCAACAGAAAAAGGTGGTGGTCTTTCAAGGTAGATAATCGAGACTAGCCAAAATTTTTTAAGCAATAATTCCTACCAAGAATTTGAGGACAAGGATATTGATCTGGTGCGTATATCTTGTTTGCCAGAAAGTAAATGTTTGGCCGTTAAAATTTATCTTCTTATTATTTTATAGGCCAAGGAGTTATTGAAAGTAGAAGTGGAGAAGGTAAAAGCTGGTATGGGCCATGGAGATTTGACAATTGAAGCGTACACTCAAGTTTAGGACGAGTGTTTATAACAAGTGTTATTTGTCCCAAGGAATTTTTTAAAATTTGTAGACCACATAGCGTTGGCCCGAGGGGTAGTCAACTCGAAAAAATATCCGTACACCCCCGTATTTTTAATGAAAAAATATGAAAAAATATGAAAAAATAAAAACAGATATTAAAAATATCAAAAGTTTTAACACGAAAATTTTTTTTGCCTTACACTAAAAGGTTGCACTGAACATGTTTAGTACGTGTTTTAGGGTACTGAAAAGGAGAATTTTTGCACTTTATGTAAAAATTTTACACTTAATATGGAGAACATACTTAAATAATCTTAAAATAAGTGTCTTTTTAAAAACAATTAAGTACTTTAAAAAATTAAGTACTCTTTGGCAATGTACTTAATTTAATTTGCATACTTAATAAATTTTTTAAATAAGTGCCCAGTGGTACCTTTTCCTCCTTAATATAACTTTGCACTTTTTCAGCATTCTTACTTATTCTGGGGCAACATACTTAATTTTAATTTGCATTCTGAATAAGTTTTTTAAATAAACGCCAATGGATTTAAGTACCTTTTCCTCCTTAATAAATTGGAAGTGAAGTTGAAGTTGAAACAGTCTTCGTCAACAGACCGGATGGCATTGAAACTATAGTAAATTCATTTACAGACGACGGAAGTCATCGCTCATGGGTGTTAAAGTCACTCTCATCGCAACTCAAGTTGAAGACGGTATCGGTAGAAAACATCAGCACGAGAGCTTTTAAGAAAAAAGAAGCTAGTCAACCCGAAATGACAAAAAAAAAACGTTGAAATGCAGGTGGCACCTGGAAAGGCGCCTCAAAAGCTACACTAATCGCTTTAAATTGGACCACATTAAAGATACCGGCCCTTACATAGGATCCAAATTTGCAAGGAGCATCTGGATCAAAAATGAAAAAATGGCTGACGACAGATTTGAGATTGCACATGAAGAAGAGGAGCCAATAGGAATATTGATCGGAATGGACCAAATGTTCCAAATCTGTCAAATGAAACAGCAATACAAAGTCCATCGCGGATTACGCGCATTCAAAACAAAACTTGGAAAAATGATAGCAGGCCCATCGCAAGAAACTAACTCAAAAATGGGAAATCAAGTGATACAAAATGTTATTCTTACTTCCAATTATCCAGTGCCACAGATAACTTCATCATTCCAGTCAAGTAGCCAAAGAAAACAGAAAGTCTTTTCAACTCAGTCAAACAAAACTCCGATAGAAAAGGAGACTGGAACGGCCAGTCTCCAAATTCCGCCGCCAGGAGCATCATTTTCGGATGCCCCAATCGGATCCAGCGGAGAGACAGACATTAAACGGTTTAAAATTAAATTAAATGCTACTAATTTCGAACTTTCTCTCTTTTGGAGAATAGAAAACTTTGCGAATCTCGAAGGAGCTGAAACAGTGGAGTCAGAGGATCGCTCCGACTCCTTTGACGAAAAAATAACAAGATGGCCAGACGGAAGATACTGTACACCAATCCCTTGGTCGACAGATAAATAGAGACTCCAGAAAAACCTCCCGTTGGCCACCGGAAGAGTAGAAAGCCCTATAAACATATAGAGAAAAAATCCAGGAGACTTGGTGAATTATCACCAAGAGATCCAAAAGCTCATCGATAGCAAATTCGTGGAAGAGGCGAACATGGACTACGAAAAAAGCTCCACTCCTATCTCCCACATCATCCGGTCTTCCGAGTCGACAAATCAACGACGAAAATAAGACCCGTTTTCTATGGAGCGTCGAAAACAAAATATGGACCTAGTCTAAACGACATGCTGGAGACCGGACCGAATCGAAATCCTGATCTTCTATCGATCCTAATACGATTTCAAAAGTAAGAACTCGCCTGGATTGCTGACATTGAAAAGGATTTTCTAAACATCGCCTTGCAGACTGAAGACGCAAAAGCAATCAGTTTTTTATGGCCCAAGGATCCAGCAATGCAAGGATCCCCTTTAATAGCCTATAAGTGGAAAGGGGGCCCTTTGGCTTTAGTCCTAGCCACTTTCTGTTACGTGTCACAATCAACAAACATTTTAAGTCACTAAAATCTCGCTTTCCAGATACAATAGAGCAGCTAGAAAAGAATCTATACGTGTACGACTATCTTGGCGGAGCAAGCGACTTAACATCGACACATTAACAGCACACTTAACAGCGACTCAACATGAGAAGCTGGGTAACAAACAGCGAGGAACTGAAACAACACCTGAAGCAGAAATGACTGTCGAACCAAGTCGAAGGCCTATTCTCCCCGGCCTTTGATGGCCAACAGAAGGTGTTAGAATCCGGTTGAACACCGGATCCGACTCTTTCCAATTCGATCAAGCATCCATCATTTAAGCGGTAGAAGAAGTAGGAACAGAGATCAAGAAAAGGAAAATACTTAGCGTTTTGGCAAGGATTTTCGATCCAATCGGATTTTTAGCACCTAGAGTCCTTTTATTAGAAATTTTTTTACCAAAAGCTTTTGGAAAAGGAGATAGGTTGGGACCAAACTGCTCCAGCCGAGATGCAAAAATCTTGGAACCTGGTGATGACCGTGATGACCGGCCTAATTGATTTCACCCAATTGAAAATTCCACGATGGATCGGCTTTTCAGAAAAAATCAACTCAAACGAAATCCAGGTCTTTGGGAACGCATCAGAGACAGCGTACGGAGCCGTAGCATACGCCCGGCTCCAAATAGAGCACGAAGATCCGAACGTAATCTTACTAGCAAGCAAAACTAGAGTCGCCCCTTTGCCGAAGAAAAAGTTACGTTACCTAGATTAGAATTATTAAGCTCTCCTCTAGCTGTACGTCTGGGTGAAGTCGTGAAAATCGCAATGCAAATCCAGCATTGGAAATAATCTACTAGTCGGACTCCTTGGTCTCACTGGGACGGATCAGAGGAGAGCCAAACAAATGGAAGCCGTTCGTCCGGAATCAAGTAGAGACGATCTGAAAATTTTATCAGCCCGAGTGGTGGAGACACTGTCCAGGTCTCCAAAATCCGGCTGATCTTGCCTCACGGGTAGCGCCAGCGCCAACGCTGGTAACTTGAACTCTTTGGTGCAACGGCCCGATTTGGCTGAAAGAAGAAGAAACGGTTTGGCCAGATTCTCCCATCACCCAAATTCCATCGACAATTCAATCCGAAATAGAATCGGAACAAGAAGCACTACGGTCAGCGCAACAGCAGCCATCGCGGTTCTAACAACCACCGTCGAATGGTATTTAGACAGAATATCCACCTGGAATCGATTAGTAAGAAGAACAGCCTAGATTTCACGAATCATAAGAAGGAGTCAAGGGAAGTTAAGACCCCCTGGACCAGAATTAATGGAGTCAATAAAAGTAGACGAAAAAGTGATCCGAATTACCAGATTATCTAGAGAAGAATTGGATGAAGCAAAGCTGACTATTTATCGGCAGCTCCTACTGGAGCGATACCCCAAAGCAAAGTTCTGAATAGTAAAGTGACGGTAGCAAGTAAAAACAATTTGGTTCGCTTTTGTCGAGTGCCAAAAACTAACATCACCACCGTTCCAAGAGCTAGCAGCCCCTCTTCCTATGAATAGACTCCCTCCAAGCACAAGCTTTTCACATTGTTGGAGTTGACTTTACTGGGCCATTGTTTTACAAGCCAGCACAGCAAAGAAGGAAGAAGAAAGCTTTGTCATCTGTCCAGGATACAATTCTAGCATACTATCCAACTGAAGAGCTAGCTGAGGGGCCGTTCACTGAAGAGCGGTTGTGGCTGAATTGCTGTAATTCTCATCAGTGTGAGAAGAATAAACATTTAAGACGGACACAGCTTCCTTGCGTCAACTTTAATATCTACATTAAATGTAAGTACGGCCTGACACACCACAAAAGGTATTTACATTTAACAGATTATACAGAATTCTCCCACTACAGGTAAGATAATTTAAAATTTTCTGTTTGGTTGTTTCTTTTTATTTGTCTGTATTATCTCCTTTTCCAGAGTAAAGCAAGATTTTCTATTTTTTTACTGGGCGGAAAAAGATCCTGCGCTAGAAAGTATTGTGTTCTGAGAAAACCGAGTTCGTGAACCCGTACATCAGCCGTAGCCATGTCCTGCCTCCAGTGACATTACCAAACCACGGTATTTGTTTTATTAACCTTGCAGTGTTTCATCAATGTTCTTATGGATGACTCTCTTTTTCTCACCATTTCAGATTTCATTGCAATTCATCTGCCATCTAAAGTTTGCAAATTGTGCCGTTTAGACATGCACCCGAAGACGTGTCACTTATGCGTCCACACCTGCGGAGGCCCAGCAACTGATCGGAGACGTCGCCACTGATCTACATCTTGGCGACTTCAACGAGACCAACGACAGCACTAATGACAACTCTTCCAATCCAAGAGGTAACACGGTTCAGGTTGCACCAATTTCAGAATTAGTCTAAGGCTACAAGACTACGACTTCAAGCGAACAAGACAACGCCAACCACTTTTCAAGCAAGAAGACCCGAATCCGTGAAGTCATCCCACCAAAGTAACTGACGAATCCTAACAAAAACCAACCTTGCATCTCATTTCTCTTCAATTTCAGCTTTTACATCATATGTTTTGGGTACCTTGTCGGTGTAGGGCAGTAGTATAGCCCGTTTCGTAGGAAAACGTTTCGGTGTCTAGACGAAATCGATTTTTGGAAAAATGAGGAAATTCGTAGAAATTTTGTCCTGCTCTCTACTTCAAATTAAAAAAATTTTTGACAAATAAAACTGAAAATATGATCCGAACTAACAAACAAATACTGGCAATTTTATGACCACGATTTTTGTGATCATGTTACAAGAATGTCACGAAACGAACGATTATGTTTCTACCTAGTATTCACAAAGTATAAATTTGTTCATGTCATCGTAGAATTCGGTGAGTCGGTGATTCGGTAGTCAAAGAAAAAACTGTGTAGTCATCTTTTTCTTCTTAATTTCCACAATCACTGTCAAATTACAGAAAACCCACCATTGAGATGTCTCTTACAACTTTGCATGTTTGCTAAAGATAAAAAGAAGTATTTTATATTTTAGAAAAGGGTTATACATAAATTTAGTAAACAAACGTTGCATAAAATAAGACCAACTTTTTGGCGAAAAAACAGTGCTTTTGATGCAGTTTAGTTCTACGGACTTATAATTCGTAATCGGATTGTGGTTGCTTTCGCAGCAATTTTTCCGAACCTCTTCGTAGTTTTTTTCTGTTGGCAGCAAGCTCGGAATTTCCCTTCAGATTTTGCCGGTCTGGCTGTCATTTCTATATGATGGTCTAAGTCCTATTTACTTGATATTGCGGCAAAAGAACCAAGTAAGATCAAGATAAGCAGCCTACAGTTTGAAAGTAAAAAATACTGCCTTTTATACCTAGATAACAAACAATAAAAGTGGGATGGCTTCAATACCTGACAGACCAAAGTTGGTTGTTGCACCAGCGTTTTTGAAGGACGAGAAAGAGCTTAAACCGATGTTTTTGGTTCCATGATCCGCCATCTTAAAAATGAAATAATGAAAAAAATCAGCAGAATTTTAAATGATTGATTCGAATCAATAAAATACTATTGCTTAATAGTAACTTGCTCAAGAAGCAGTCGATTCATGTTAGAAAGATAGACAAAGATATTTATTCACACGTGGATTTTCATCCTGATGCTACTCAGTGGCCTGAAATATTATTCATATTCATATTCATGACAATGTATTTTGATAGGGTCTAGAGGAAAATTAAGCATGAGTCAATCGATGTCCAAAGTTTTTCTAAAGGGAAGGATAAGAATTTCGATATGTTGTAGGAAATTCCAACGTGGAAGTTCTTTGATCGATCGAGGTTGTCGGGCGAAATCTTTTCTGGAAACAAACTTCTTTAATTGTTTGGTGATGAAGGAATCGATTAGATCAACTACTCTGTGGTGTAACGTATCATTTGTAATTGTTTGTTTCTTTCGATCCGTCCCAAAGAGGAATGAAAGGATCTTTTTCATGTCACCTTAGTCAAGAAGATGCATTGGATCTAGTGGGATGTCCTTAATCATATCCAAGTGATAAAGATTTTCAAGAATAGATTGGCAATTTTGATGACAAGCACACTGTTTCTCTCTAAAGGAAATATTTGTGCAAGATTCACCAACATACCTACCAAATCCTTTGCATCTGGTACAGCCGTTGAGCTCAGAAGAATGCCCTTTGATAGATAAAATCATCGCTCTTGCAGGGGCATCACACATAAATGATTCAATTTTAACGAGGTAACGTTTTTCTTTGAAAAGAAACCCAATTTCGTAAAGTGCCTTAGCTTCCGCGATCAAGTCGAACAAAAAAGCATTTGAGGATGTTAGTTTAGAGAAAGCGTGAAACACGCCAATAGGAAATGGTGGAGAATCTTTCAAGAATGGCAAATAGTCAACGATTGGCCAAAACTGACTCCCGGAACTATTTACTAGCGATGAACGCCATAAATTTCTACTTATTGGTATGGGATTAACAGGGAATTCGTCTAAATTGAGAAAAAAAACGTATTCAAAATGTCTTTCTAGATACCAAAGTGGTAGTATTTACCAGGCGGAATTGTTTGCAAAAAACCGCTTTCCTAGGTGTTTTTACAAGAGTTCGAGTTGACAGAGGAAGCTCCGGGTGGTATATGGATTCAATATCTTAAAAAGCTGATCACACACGAAGAACTTAATGTGGTTTTTCATTTTACACGTAGCCAGCTTTGACAGAAGTGATTGTTCGCCAGGTAACTCATTATGTAGCACTGCGTCTTCATCTTTCCATTCCTCAGTTGAAGGGGTTTTCGACATCTGATGCGATTTGTGATGTTTCGTCATAATAGTCTTCACCAAACATCTGGACATCAACATCAATTACCGTTGCCTCTCTCAACCATTAAATAGACAGTTATAAATTATATGGTATTTCTTTCACAGTATAAAATTTGTTTGATGTGAAATTACTTCTAACGTTGGAGAATTACGAGTGCGAGGTAAAGCTGAAATATCGTCGGCGTCAGCAACTGGTTGGTTGACAGTAATGTCTAGCTTACTGTCCGTTGCTGAGAATTCGTCCGATATTTCGTCATTACCAAGCATGAAAGTAAAGTACGACATCTTTTCCTGATTTGGCCTTCTATTTCGTCGTTTATCGGCCATTTCTGTTAATTCGTGTGTTAATCAAAATAACGATCGAATTTTAAATGGATACACTAAAAAAATGGTTTGATGAGCGAATGACTGCACAATGAGGCGTGTAATAAAAAACATGACGGCTGTAATCAACATATCGGTTTATGGAATGGCCGGTGGTTGCATATCAGGAAAAAAAAATTGCGTAAACCGAAAACAAAAGAAAAGCCGTAAGCGTGAATATTCCTGAACCCTAAACAAAAAACGCCTCTCTTCTCATACAGCCGGCTGAATTCTATAGCGAGTACAAGTACTAATAACTAAATTCGGTAAAAAAGTTTTTGTTTTCAATGACTACCTTCTTAATTGTGCGATTTGAAGATGAAAGCAGGGCAAACGAAGTTATCCCAAGTAGTTGGTATCTTAATGGAGAGTGAGCTATGCCAACCAGGAATGTGCACAAAGCGGCAAAAGAAAAGGCTATTTACAAAATGTCGTGGAAACACCACGCGTGTGCGGTTTTGTCAACTCATGGTAAGTTGTGTTATAGTGCAGAAACTAGTAACATATTTCTTCTTCATTTGTTGTAAATAGGTCATTATTTGCAGATTCCTATGAAAAAGCTTCAGAAAGAAAAGACGAAGATCCTCTGTCAGCAGGAGTCTTTTTAAGTAGCTGTGGGAGAAATTTAAGATCTCAAGGCTAGAGGAGAATCCAGCAGCAAAGAAATGCTACCCTTCGGCCCAATACCATTACTGCTGGTCCCATCATTCAGCCATCGCTGGAATTAATTTCAAATAGGCGTCGTTTTATCACTCCTCCCAGTGAGACTGATTCAGATTCTACTGTAGAGAACAACGCAGTGAGTGCAGCAATCAAGGCTGGACAAGGCCACTAAACCGTCAAACATTTGGTCAATTGATTTCCATTCTCCCCCGTAAGTGTTTCAGATATTTTTAACCTGGTGTGTTACATAATTTGTTATCTGATGTGTTGTGTTTTGCAGCTCCAGTCAACGGGGAGAATTTTTCAACAACAAGAGACCCAACTCGCAGGCCACAAATAACGAAGTTGAAGATTTTCCCATTATGCCATCTACATCCCAAATTGAGCCTGTTCAGCAGTCAAACATCACTCCTAAAGCGTCATGGATAGGTAACTTATAGACATTTCATCACATCAGAATTTTTAAGTTTTCTAATAAGCTCTTATGTTGTTTAGTTGAACGTCACGAACACCGGGATTCCGACAACGATCTTCTTTTCAAAAGTTTGTCGTCAGAATGTTGCGAAGTATTACAATGACTTAATTAGTTAAAATTGCCTATTTATTTAATAACTTCATTGTTTCAGATCAAAACAAATACCATCGTACAATGGCTAGGATAGTGGCGAATATAAAGTGGCGGATATATAATGCGGATAAGTCAGAAAACTGGGACCTGAAAAGACTCTTGCAAAGACGACAATCTGTAGCAGACTTCAATAACAACGTAAGCGAGAGCCGGAATTCTGTTTTTGAAAAACATGTTTCTCTTCCGTTGAAAACCATAGATGACTTCAAACACTTCAAGGAAGAACTTCTCAAAGTTGAAGTGAGGAGTAATTTGGTAATAGTTATATGAATACGCACTTCCAAAAATGTGTTGACTGTGACATTTCCTTTTTAGGTCGACATGCTTCGTAGTTTTTTTTACAAGAACGTTGAGGAGACAATAAGGAGATTTCGTTACGTTATGTTAAATTCTTGATTGAAATTCGCATTTTTTTTTAAATTTATAAACAATTCTTTAACAGCTAGGGTAGTGTCTTGGAGGAAGATACGATACCGCAAACGTGTCCACCACTCAATGAGGCCAGATTTCAGGTTTTAAATTTTAAATTTGGTGGAAACGGTGACTGATGCATCACAGCCAGTCGTCGAATAAACAATTTTGTTCGGAATTTGAATAAAAACCGAAATGTGGAATCCGCGATTTTCTATCAGCCATAGCTTTTTAGTTATATAAGAAAAATTAAGGGGGGCTACCAGAAATTGGGGAGTTTTTTCAGGTTTTTACATCAGTTTTCGGTCGAACCAGACCGTTAAAAAACTAATTTTTTTAATTAAAGATTTTTCTCCCCTCTACAGAAATTTCGTACCGTTTATTTTTATTAGAAGAGACGAGTAACCTGAGCCCCGGTCAAATCCGGGGAACTTTTGTCCAGCGTAAAGTCGGACTCTTGCTATTCGCTTTTCTGTAGATTAATCATCTGCCCGTAATAGATTTTATCGTGGGAAACCTGCCCAGTACCTCACTTGAAGATTTCGTCATCACGGCGATGCTATAGACATCTGGTGGTGATGCTGGTTGTTGCTTCATCAAAGATTGCGTCATCACGGTGACGACATCTGGTGGTGATTTGTTTGAGCATGTTCCATTTTGGGGGAGGAGCCTGTGTTGACACATTATCCGTGACAGACACAGGCTCCTCCCCCAAAAGCTTGTTCTTTTATTATATATGGATATTAACGATTGAAAATCTAGAAAATATTGTAACGAAGCTGCACCCAGGCGAAAGGACGTACTACACTGAAGGTAAATGTATGTAGCCTACACTGTAACATGAGTACAAGGTTTATTATTTAAATGTATGTGGCTACTCGGCGAATTGTATACAACAGTTCACCAGTTAAATGTAAACAACTACACAGTAACTTGGCATAAAGGTTCAAGTAGGTAAAAGTATGATAATACACGGAAATTGCTTATGAAAGCTTCAACAAAGCGACGACTTGGAACAAGACTGAGAGCGAGGCCTCCTCTCCCGACCCTTTGGAGTCCTTTTTGGCAACTCGACGCCGTATCCTTCCGACCCAATTACAGTCCGATGGTTTTTTTTCCCTCCACTCCCCATACTCCGGTTCTTGCTTCCGATTATGCTTTCGATGCGAGACATCCCCTAAATCAGCCGGGAAACGTCCCGATACAGTAAAAAAAACTCATAAAAAGACTATTGAATTAAAGTAATTTTAAACGTCAATATAACTATGCCGTGGGCTCGATCCATCATCGTCCATGATTCGTTCGTGAACTGAGAGGCGTTTCTCAAGTTCTTCCAGTCTGGCTGCCAACTAAGTACACCTTGGTCCACTAGCGTACACCCAAGATAATCGTTCCGCTCACGGCCGCCGTAACTGCCATGAAAGCAAGCCAATCCCATAGGTTGCTGGAGTGTCCGACGGCGATAACGTCCTGTATTCTTGTGCGTTCGATGGCCGATAGTTCTTGCATTTCGTGTACAACGTCGCCCATTTTTGACCGGGTAATCATGTTTCTGTTCACCAGTTGTAGCAGATTTTCACACATGGCGTCCTTTATTGCGTCCAATTTTTCCCGACCACCTGTGCCGCCGTCATTCACCGACTCCAGTAGGAATGGTATCTACCGTAAATGTGGGGTACTCCGACGATCCATTTTTTTGTCAGGTCCTTTCAAAAACTTGCTTGAAACAACCAGCCATCCGACTGTGCTGAGCAGCGCATTGGCACTTCGATCGCTCCAACTGTTGGAATGTTCATCAGGTGGCTCGTTGGTCGTCCGTCCTGATAAGGGCAGTTCACCATTAGGGATGACGCCGAGGTGGTTGAGAATTCCCATCTACGTGGTGGCCGAGGTAGACACGCTACCTGACCCGTCCAGAGATTCGTTGTTGTGGTGCGTTCCTCACTGACCCGTTTGTCGACCTCCAGGAAAATCGCCACGACGCAGGCTTTCCGTACATCTTTCTTTTTGATAGCCCTGTTAATCGGGCACGAGATTGTCATATCCTGGCGGCAGTGGGAAGTTTCTTCCGCTGTCATTTCGATAAACGTTTGCCCATCGGTCGCCACTGCTAAATAATCGGGAAGCTCCACATATCGTACCACCATTGAATGGTTTGCAGCCGTTCTTCGAAGGCCTATGAACCCGTACAAAGTGAAAGACAGCTGGAACTTGAACACTGGTAGGGGAAGGAATAAACGTCCCCTCACCTAGCCACCGTCACGGCCACCACCCTGGCTTCATTTTTGGCCTTCCACATCTCACCCGCTTGAAACGCCGGCGTGAGAGACCATCCCGGTGGCAGTTTGCTTTTTATTTCCTTCAATGCCTTATTCAGTTGTGCGAGAGGGGGGGGGAGAGTTTGGCATAAACAGTCCATGGCCGCCGTGGCCAATCCCACGCCCAAAGGTGTCGAGAAGTCTTCCAGCCAAGCCAGGGTTAGGCTTACCCTTACGAAAAATTAAGGGGAAGAAGGGGGATCTAGCTAGCGCACTCAATAGGAATACGGATACTTGCTAAAAACAGGTTTGCGGTAGATCTGTAAATACTTAGTTTTGTACTAGCTGGAAGATTTATACTCGTTACGTGCTGAAAATTGATAGGCGCTATGCTTACTTAAATATATGGTGTTTTATGCCAACAAGAACTAGCTTATCACTAGTTAACACGGGCATAAACGTAAAATACGAATGTACAGCCTATTGTTGTTTACAAGATTTGTACGCATTATCATACACACTAATGAAATAAGTTAAAAACATTCATGTTCCTGACTGAAATTAACATTGTTATTACAGACTTGGTTATGACAGTGTTAATTTACCTATACTTTCTATCCTCACGCCCCTTAATGACGAAATTAAAAACCAAAAACAAACACACATTGCAAGTTCAAAAAATATATTTTAACATTTTATTTATCAGTTTCTATTGTATTTGCCAGGGCCATAACAATAATGGAAGAAAGCAAAGAATTATATGCTATTACTACACATTTTCTTATTATTCGATATGGTAGTATTGCTTCAAAGTCACCCAACCCTGTCAATCTTGTGGTCTGACCAGGTAAACAATAAAATTCTTTGCCCAGTAAGACGGGAGAATAAGTACTTTTAAATTCCTAGCCCATGGGTCGGCCAAAGATAAACACCTGGAAATTTGTTTTCACTCCTGCAGTAAAAACAAAATTTTCTAAGACAAAAAAACGACCGTCTTTCGAGCGCAAAAGTTTATCGCTTCTTTGACCGCACAAAGGTGGATGTAGTGAAGGTCGAGTTTCTACCACTTCCAAAACAAATTATGGGATAAACAGCGCAAGCTGGATTCTCTATCATTTCGCCCATTCTAGAAATATCATCTAAACCAATGTTTTTTTCCTCATGAAGTAAAGCAGTTGTGACAAAACTTTGCTGGTCAATTGAAATATTTCTCACTATATTCTTTTACCCAGCAGACTAAGGATAACCCCCCCCCCCCCTCATTATTCAAACGTTTATAGTTTTGGATTTCGTATAGGTTCAGCAAGCAAATCATGCTATGAACCAATTTCAAAGTAGAAAAAGGGCTGTCTGACTTTTTAACAAGGTAATAGCCAGATTGCGAATAGAATATTTCATTAAAAAAGAAGACGCCATTTGTTCAATAACCGACTGAGTTTATTTTGATAGCCAATGTAACTGACCATTTAACTACTCCAGTATAAAAGCAGATGTGGCTCACAAGCAGCCCCGGTCTAAAACACTTTTTGAAAGATGAGTCAACATATGGATATTAAATTTTACGTGCTTTTTCTCCATTTTCTTAACAAAAATTTCGAGAAAAACACCCACATCTTTGACACTGTAATGCGCAGCCGATACTGACCAGAAGAGTGCATATCGTTTACTGTATGTATCGTATGTAAACCCACCCCCTTCATGCTCTTCTTCTATTAATAACCATGATCACTTTGTCCCGCCATTTTGGAACCACTGCAATGGCCGACACGTTCAACTATTCAAATATGGCCGCGCGGGAATCAGTATATAAACTCCCGTCGCACCCTCCAAGAGTTAGACTAGTCCTCTCACTCCTCAACTGCTTGTGGCTCCAGTTGTAAGTCGATCGCTATTATACTCCTTTTGTATTCTGTGCAGTGTTAAACAATAAACTTAGTTCGGCCCAATAATCCGAGTTATTCTTCATGGTAAGCGCGCCTTTCCAAGCACCTGAAAAGCGCCTTACAACACAATCAGTAGGGAATGACTCTATAAAAAGGACTGAAAGAGCGTATGGGAAAAATATGGTTCGGAAAATTGCTCTCTAGAAGGGGGAAATAATGCAGAGCAAATGCTCGAAACTCCGTGGCTTTCCAATACTTAATCGTTTCTAAAGTTTTCGTTCTTGTGATGTCATACTTACGATATTTCATTTGAGATAAGTGTCGTCTGTTTATAATAGTAAATTTATTCTTACTGAAATGCCACGGTTCCTTGCTGTATGTTAGGGATATCCACAAGATAATCAAATAGAGGATTACACCCAAACAAATATAATGCATGCACTTCGGGATAAAGGCTCCAATGAAATCAAAACCTTCAATGTCAGTAAGTGACACAGGCACTTTTATCCCATGAAATGTTTTGCTGCTTTTCATGGCTCCCAACAAAAGATCTGGTTTAGTAACGTTTCATACAAAACAATGGAAAAAATGTGTAAAACAGACGCTGGAGGACCATTGACCATCAACAAGGATATTTTGCATTGTGCCCTGGGTAAGCTGAGAGACCTGATATCTGCCGCCAAAGTGGACTTTCTAAACAAAAAGATTACTGAGCACACTGGAAAGAAGTCGCTATTCAAGATTGTTGAATTGTTTCTTTTGAAGAAGTCTTCTCTGCGTCTCCCATCTCATGGCGATCTACTTGCGCTTCTTGAGGGTTTTGGCAACTTCTTTCTGAAGAAAATTCAGGACATCACGCTCAGTCATGATTCTGCCGGACTAGCTTTGGATCTAGAGCTACCAATGACTTCCCGTATTTTTTCTAAGTTCATTCCTTTTACAGCTGCTGATGTACTGATGTCGTCTCTAATCTTTCAAAGCCCAACAAAGTCGTCCCACCTTGATCCCATTCCAACATTTCTTCTGAAGAAATTCTCTGATATTCTTGCGGTGCCTATAACTAAACTGGTGAATATCTCTCTCTCGCTGGGTGTTCTTCCTGACAATATTAAACTGGCTGTTGTGACTCAATTGCTGAAAAAACCTGACCTGAATCCTGATGTGTTAAACAACTACCGGCCTGTGTCTAACCTATCCTTTTTGTCAAAAATTATTGAGCGTTCTGTCCTTAAATAACTTCATGCTTAGTCTGATTCTCTCTTCGTTCCGGTGCAGTTGGCCTACAGGCTGTTTCACGCGACTGAATCTGCACTTTTGAAAGTTGTGAAAGATTTATTTGTCTCTGTAGATGAAAAAGATGTAGCTACTGTGCTTGCCTTACCTGATCAAGGTACAGCCTTTGATCTTGTTGACCATCCGATTCTTATTGATCGGCTGTCTTCCAAATTTTGTTTCTGCGCCCTCACTCTTGTTTGGTTTAGATCCTACCTCTCTAATTGACGTCAATCTGTCAGTGTGTCTGGACAATTTTCATCCACTTTTCTTCTCCCTTCTGGTGTCCCACAGGGCTTTGTCCTCGGCCCCTTTACTGTACAACTTATACACTATCCGATGACGATCAAAAATATTTATCCTTTCGGATCTCTGCTGATGGTGCGGACCAACGTCGCGCTTTCTCTGCCATGTCGGCCTGCTGAATTGTATGTTGCTGAAACGAGAAGATGAGGTGCGCTTAACGGGATGAAGTATAATGAGTCGAAGACAGAATTTATGATGGTGTTCTCGAAGTTTGGACCTGAACCTTCCCATAATCCTCTAACTGTTGGCAATGCTCAGATTCAACCTGTTTCTTCACTGCAGAGTCTTGGCGTGATACTTGATTGAAAATTGGTCATCCGACAAGAGGGTATTCTTCCACTTGGGGCGTCTTTCCCAGATCAAGAAGTTCCTATTTCAGTCTGCCCTTGCCCAGCTCATTCATGCCTTCGTTATCTCCCAGATCGACAACTGCAACTCTCTTCTAGCCGAACTGTCGAAGACATCTCTGGAGCGTCTACAACGAGTGCAAAATGCGGCTGCTCGCCTGCTCAAAGGTGTTAGGACATGTGATCTGATCACCCCAATTCTCCTTGACCTTCACTGGCTTCCGGTGGCGTTCCGCATCGATTTCAAAATCACGTTTCTCACATGTCGATGTCGAAATCGTCTTGCCACTCGATATTTGCAAACGCTTCTCTGTCGCCCTATCTCCTCCCGCATGGCACGTGATAGGCTAATTTCAAATAAGCCTAGAACTATGACGTATGGATTTCGTTCTTTCAAAGTATATGCCCCGCAGCTTTGGAATTCCCTCCTACAGTCTGTTCGTGTCTCATCTTCACTAGCTCAGTTTTCTTCCCGCCTTAAAACCCACTTGTTAAGTGTTGCAGTTAGAGATGAAATTGATTGACGTGCTGGTCGGGAAAGAAAGCGACTTTGATCATTTCATTGGAAATTCGTCTGCTGGTCTGCGCCCTGAGAGGCTGCGTCCTAACGGGGCTCCCGATATTTTTCAGTTTTTTCTGTGTAACAACAGTGTGTCTTCTTTTTTTGAACGGAAATTTGTGTGTTGGAAACTGTCTATTTCTACTGCCTGATGGCTGACTTTTGCTGTTAATTGTTATTAACTTTATTAAGCTGGCTGTCACTGTCAGTGCTCGCAATATGCCGTGGGCAGAATGTCGTCTGTTGTTCCTTTCTCTTCGTGACTCTCTCCTACCTCCGCTGTCACCCAGTGCCACTGCCACTTTTTTACGTCTGAGGCTTGACATGGGCTCCAGTTTGACATCAAGTAATTATCGTGGCTGCAGGAGTGGTGTTGTGTGAAGAGATTGAGAGCATCAAAGAAGTTCCTACCCATTGGTCTACTTAATGCGAGATCAGTTGCCTCAAAACCCGACGTTATCCACCACCATCTTCTCACTTTTGATCTTGATGTCCTTGCCATTACTGAGACCTGGCTTACACCTGAGCATGGAGATGAGATTTTGGCCAATACCATTCCTGAAGGATACTTTGGTATCCATTTGCCAAGAGTTGGTCGACGAGGTGGTGGGATTGCTGTCATTCACCGTTCAACGATTTGTGTCAACCGTCTCCCCATTGTTTTTGAGTCACCATTTTTTGAGCACTTAGCCATATCATTGATAGTAAATACCGTGTTTGTCAAAATTGCAATTATTTATCGACCACCTTCAGTGAGCTGTCCAAAGTTTCTCTCTGACTTTTCCGACTACCTCGAAATACTCTCTGTCGGTGCTGGAAAACTCCTGATTCTTGGTGATTTTAATATCCATGTCGATGACAATGCATGTTCTATTGGTCGTAAGTTTCTTGCTGCTCTTGATTCTTTCGGCTTGTGCCAACATGTCTCTACACCGACTCACGTCTCTGGTCGCCTCCTTGATTTGGTTCTCTCCCGTCTTGCTGATAACTTTGTTATGCATTGCTAAACCTCGGATCTCATCAGTGACAATTTTTCTGTCCATACTCTTGTTAAAGTGCATCGATTGGTGCGGTCTCAAAAGACAGTGGTGTTTAGGAGGCTGAAGTAAATTGACCGTGAAGCCTTCGTTTCCGATCTTCTTGCCTCTTCAATATTCATTGATCCAGAGAATGACACTGCGAGTTTACTTGCCCAATATAACACCGATGTCCGGGCGGTTTTTGACAAGCACGCTCCCCTGATAACTAAGCGTCTTACGGTGAGACCTGACAATCCCTGGGAATGTGAAGAGATTTGTACCTGCCGGCGGAGCCTCAGGAGATGGGAACGCAAATATCATGCTAGGGGTCTTACCATCGACTGAGAGTGCCTTACTAACGCCCGTGAAGCTTTAAAGAAACTGATTTTCGAGAAGAAAACATCTTTCATCACTCAGAAGATAACCGAGTCCGCTGGTAAACGTTGTCTCTTCAAACTGGTCGACTCTTTTCTCCTTAAGAAGCCTGCACTGCGACTCCCGGATCATGACTCACTGCCATCTTTGGTAGAGCGATTCAGCGTTTATTTTGACACCAAGATCTCGACTATTCGTTCTGTCTTGGATTCCACTGACTCCTTTCCAAGTCACTATGAATCTGTCAATCTGAAGTGTGATTTCTCTCTGTTTCGGCCCATCACTATCAGCGAGACAGTCGCTCTGATCATATCGTGCCCAGCAAAGTCATCACCGCTTGACCCTCTTCCAACTTCCCTCCTCAAGGAATTGGTAGACGTCCTGGCTAGTCCAATTACGACCATAATAAACCTATCTCTCTCTAGTGGCGTTTTTCCGAAGGGGATGAAAATCGCTTTCATCACACCACTTCTGAAGAAACCCAGCTTATGTCCCGACGATCTGTCAAATTACCGGCCAGTGTCGAACTTGTCTTTTCTGTCTAAGCTCGTTCAGCGTTTCGCTGTGAAGCAACTCACCGCTCACCTCAACTTTTTCGACCTCTTCGCTCCGGTGCAATCTGCTTATCGTCGACATCATTCTCCAGAAACGGCACTCCTTCGAGTTGTCAACGGCATGCGAATGGCCGTTGATGCTGGTGATGCTGCGCTACTTTCGTTGCTAGATCAAAGTGCTGCCTTTGACACTATCAATCACTCTACCTTATTGAATCGCCTTTCCGTACGGTACGGGGTAATTGGATTGCGCTTTCTTGGTTCTCGTCCTATCTGTCGGACCGTTGTCAATCTGTCAGCCTCCGAGGTGTCTCATCCGCTCCTAAACCTCTGAGATATGGTGTTTCTCAAGAATCGGTACTTTGACCCATTCTTTACATCCTGTATACTGAAAAAGTTTGCGACATTGCCAATCAACATGACGTCCCGGTTCATTTCTATGCAGATGATACCCAACACATGGTTCGCTTTGTGCTGAACTCTGACGGCTCCCCTCAGAAAGTCGCTTTTGCTGCGTTATCACGGTGCATTGCTGAGACAAAGGAATGGATGACGACAAACAAACTGAAGCTGAATGAAGCAAAGACAGACTGTCTTCTCGTTTTCTCCGATTCTTCACGTGTAAAGCCTATTAGCATGCCGCTAATGGTAGGTTCTTCTCCAGTTCTCCCGTCTACTTTGGTTCACTACCTTGGTGCTGGGCTTGACTCTCAGCTATCTATGGAAGCCCAAATTTTGGCCACCCGGAAGAAAGCTCTATTTCACCTCAGCCGTATTTCCCGGATGAAGAGATTTCTGTCGAAACCTGCCCTGGCTCAACTGCTCCATGCATTCGTTCTCTCTACTCTTGACTGCAACAACTCTCTTCTGGTCGGTTGTCCTGAATCAAAGCTATGTGTGCTTCAAAAGGTTCAAAACTGGGCTACTCGACTCGCGACTGGCTGCAACAGACGTGACCACATCACTCCGTATCTTAAATCCCTTCATTGGCTTCCCGTCCGCCAACGCATTGATTTCAAGATATCGTTGCTTATGTTTAATTGCCTAAATGGTACTGCACGAAGCTATTTGACTTCTCTTGTCACGCGCTACGAGCCACCCAGTTCTCATCGCCGTTTGTCCTCCCGTCCTGAGCTTGTTGTACCAAGAATCAAATCGAAGAAGTATGGCTCCACCTCCTTCTCATATGCTGGCCCAGCAATCTGGAACTCATTGCCCTTTTCCGTGAGATCTTCTACAAAGTTGGCACAGTTCCGCTCCTCCTTGAAAACCCATCTCTGTCGTGTTGCTTTCGAAAACTGAAATTTATATGCTTCCTCTTCCCCAAGTCATTGCCGTGCCTTTGTCAATATTATTTGTAAAAGTACACGCTAAATATGTATTACATTATTATTAAAAGGCGCTATATTAAATGAAATACATTACTATTATTAAATAAAAGATTTATAAAAGGGTTTAATACTTCAAGATCATTCCGATATTGCAAAGTAGAACGCAAGGGAAACTTCGGTTGGGAATCATCCGATTGTTCACAATAAACAAGAGTGTTTCCTTTTCTAATTTTCACTGATTTTCCTTAAAATCATAAATGGAAACTACTATAAAATAAATTATTGAACCCATACTTTTTCAAATACATACCGGGATGCAAGCAAAAATCACACCCATATTGAACATTGAATTGCCTTGTGTTTCGATGAATTGGTCAAGCCATCGTGTCCACAGTCACACTGACAACGATAAAAGAGACACAGATAAAAGAAGCCCTCATATTCTTTGGCTCTTGAAAGAAATCCGATTCCTTGTTCAATATAAGGAAATAGAATTACGTATATCAGTCTTTTATATAATTTTTATTTACTAACCACATATATTGGAGAAACTTCCAAATCTTTCGGACTTTTACTTCCACAAATATTTCCGCTTAATAGTTAAACAATAACTGATAGGGGCAAAGAACAGCAACACAGATAAAAGGTCAAGGCACAACGTGCATCTTGAAATGCCAGAGAAGCAAATAACGCAACAAGCACTGTAAATCGAATCTATTCTTTATTTTTAGCAAATTTATTTGCACTGACTTGAAGAAAGTTGTTTCTAAATAGGACAATATATTCATGGCGCTTCTGCTTAGCCGCTTCATATTCCGCATGTCTCTTCTTCTTCTCCTCCCTCACGGCAGTCCATTAATCTTTGCTGGCCCGATCAATCTGGAAGTTCAATGACCTTTCCAACGTTTGTTGCTTTCTAAATTAGTTATATTGATCTTGAGAAAATCATCGTAGTAAACTAACCCGAATTCTTCATCATCCGAAAATCGAATCTGTCCAACGTGTTCATTTTCCTTAGACTTTGGAGTCTAACTTGGACCAGCACCACATTCGGTTGCTTCTGTATTACTCAGGGGCAATGTTTTTTGCTGGGACCAAAAAGAAAAAAGGCTTGTAGAACTACCTATTTTCCAGTACCAGGATTTGTTTTTTTCTTTGTTTATTTC
This sequence comes from Daphnia pulex, assembly GCF_021134715.1. NCBI lineage: Eukaryota > Metazoa > Arthropoda > Branchiopoda > Diplostraca > Daphniidae > Daphnia > Daphnia pulex. The sequence continues at coordinate 221,967 of NC_060024.1, read as the reverse complement.
ATCAATCGAGTTGGATTTTGCTTCATTATAGATGAATCACATTTCCTAGACGCATTTAAGTTTTAGCCGCTGAAGGGGGGATCGAGCTAGGGGAGAAAAAATGGCGAAGCAAGCACTAAAATGTGTTCCTTTTTTAAATTCAATAGTTGTGAAGCGGAAACGACATTTAACAGACATGAACTATATAGTTAAGACCAAGTATGTGTAATATGTTCATGAAATAATTAAGACCGAAATTGACTAACTAACAGATGAAAAACGAGATGGCAATGTGTGCATTACACTCATCATGGTTTGAGCTACGGTAAAGTATATAAACGTTGACAGTGACCGCCTTTTCTCTCATCGAGGAATTTTTTAAAAATACATTTTAGATTTCTTTATTGAACTTAGAGATAAAAGGCTGAAATAAGCGCACATTGAAGGAGAAATATGACAACTCTAAAGTTAAAAAAAAAGTGTTGGGTCCTATTTCAACCGGTTTGATTTCTCCGACTATCTATCACTGGGGGAGATGAAGACAAGTGTGACGAATCTGATGAAAGCAGCCTTTCTTGTCGATCATCAAACAGATGATCAGAAAGAAAATTCAAGTTCGGCCTGAAGATGAACGAAAATGTTATTTCTCCTACTCCACCTTTGCCTCCAACGAAGAGAAAACGTGCTAATCAGTGTCAAATAAATAAGCAAAACCGTAACCAAGGTATTTTGGTTTTATGGTAACACATCTAATAGTATCTTACATAAGCAAGAAATACTACTCATTTGTCACACAAAACAGAAGCAAGAAGTCATCGGCCAACAATTCTTACTCTCGGATTCTTACTCCTTTGACTGTCAACATATTGAACCCCCCTCCAATAGTTCTACAACGAAAACTACAAAAAAAGAAACCCAAAGAAAGTGATGGTAAAAACGACAGGATTGTACAAAAAAACAGATTTTTTTTTCGTTTAAGGAACAAGCGACAGAGCCAGTATATGCTGAGTTGCAATAGCGACACTGCAACATCTTCGTAGTCAATACGAAGATGAAATAAATGAGTTTAAAAATCAAATATCGTTCCTCAACGAACAAATTTGAGATTATACAATTCAGTTAGGAATCGGTAGAGAAGATTACAATAAAAAAATTGTCGAAAAAGATTCCATTATTCTTCGCTTACAAGAAGAAATAAAATCCCTTGAAAAAAGTTCCATTTCGTTTTGTGGTCCAACCTTCGCTTTTTAAACATCATTCTTTTAAGTTGACGGCCTGTTTCTATTTTAAAAAAACGCCTCTAAATGGTAAAGACTACCACTTAAAAAAATAGGAGTGGAGTGTTACATTAGTCACGGTAATACAAAACAATAACCCACTTAATTTAAAACGCGTTTTTTCTTCTTTTTTATACCGTAAAAGCTGTAATATTTTCCACCATTTCATATTTTCTCGTTTATTGGCGTAGAGTGAAATTGTTATATTCTCGTTATCTCATCCATAAAAAAATCCTGTTTTTCGGTTTTTAGCAAAGCGCGGAGAAAAAGAAATTGTTTGTTTAGTGCCTGATGGTAAAAAACCGGGACGCACTTCTTACCATTCAGGAAATTGAAGAGCTCATTCAAAGGCAAAACACAATGAGCAGTTTCAATTTGTGGAGCGATAGAGTAATTACAACGATTATACTTAGAATTCTGAAGAAGACCGTCATATAGCTTCCAACAATTCGCTCGCGGCTAAAAGGAATAATCTTGAAGCCAATAGTTCGTCAATTTTGCTAAAGCATAAAAAAAGAAGCGTCGGCTGTCTATAGAAATTACGGAAAAACATGTTGCAGCCTCGTCTGTGGAAATTGTGGCCGTTAATGCAAGACCGTTTAAGGCGCTCATTGATTAAGGTTTTCAAAAAATTCTTGGCCCTTTTCCTAAAGGTCTTGGAAGAAATATCACTTTAAGCCCAGAAATTATTCGTGACAAAGTGGAGGGAAAAGATGAAGAAATACGTGATCAGGCCAAAAAGATGTGAAGAATCGATTAGTGTCTATCAAAATGGACTGTGCAATCCGCTTGGACCGAGCTCTGTTATTTCTCTCGTATAAATGTTTTAACAAAGATTAATATCAGTTTAACAGGAAAAGAAAAAATTCAACTCTATACTTTTGCTATTATTGAGGTCAAGAAAAGTCACACAGCTGTCAACTTTAAACAAAATTTACTGGCGTTTTCGGTGTCTTTCGTATTAAATTATGGCAGGTGTATAGCATAACAACATACAACGGAGCAAATATTTTGAAATCCTGTCGTATTCTAGCTCAAAATGAGTCAACTGACGACGACGAAGAAGAAGAAACTGATATTGCTGATCGCTTAAACGAAGAATAATTAATTCGCCGAATGGAAAAGGAACAAAATGCATGCAAAGAGGGAGGAGAGGAGAGCATGGAAGTGCCAACTTTGTTGCAAGTTGTGCGCTGTGCTGCTCACACTCTTAAACTCACCATTCTTGACGCACTGGACGAGCCAGGCGAAACAATTATTGTCAAAGCAAAAGTGCAAGGTCTAATTAGACTTCCGGGTAAAAGAAGCCAATAATTGACTGCCTCACTCACTGCTGTTCCACAAGTTTGATGCTAGAAAAGCTGATTGAGTTAAAAGAATTTATTCTGAACTAACAAAAGACGGAAAAAACCCTACTCTAAAGCTTACAGGACAAGATTGGTCGAGAATTGAGGATATTGTAAATACTTTCAAACCGGCTCGTGTATTGACAAATGTTTTGCAACCGGAGTAACTCATAATCGGTGATTTTAATGGGGCGTGGCTTAAATGTAAACTAGAAATGTCAAAATTTGGTTCATTTTTTGCTAAAAACTTGCTCAAGCAAATGAAAAAGAGGTTTGGCGTCCTTTTTAAGAGTGAAGTTGTTTTAGCGAATCTGTATCCTGATCCGAGGTATAGCTATTATTTTATTTTCGCTGTTCGTTTTTATAACAACCCCCTATCCACAATTTTTTTTTGTATAATGTCATGATCGAGGAAAACCAGTTAAAAGCTGCACAGAAACATTTGATAAAGCTATGGCGTCTAATTGAATCTAACTAAAACTATCCTCCAGATTATACGCCCTCGTTACTAAAACCCATTTAGCCCAATTAAAATAAAATAGGGTCAACAAATAACAAACTTCAAGAAATACTGTTTAAAAAATAGGCAGAGCGTGATGAAAAAAACAATTCAAATGCAAGTGAAGCCTCAATTGAGAAAATGATTCATGACTTCGTGAAATACAAATTGATTTACCGCTCGACTGATGTATTAAAATACTGGGAGGACAGTCGTTGGTTACAGCATCAGTTATTAGCAAAGGTTAAAATTTTCTAATTTTCTATTTAACGAAACATAACGCGTAACATTTTAGGTTGTCTTTGCAGTACCTTGCACACATGTGAGCGTCGAGAGGCTGTTTTCTAGACTGAATTTTTTTTTCGGTGTATCAATTGAACTTAACTGAATCAATACTTGAAGACATTTTAGTCGTAACAAAAAAAAATTTAATTTTCTTTCATACAACGGCTCTTGCCGCCAATTTTTTCTATTTTTTTTTAACGGCAAAATTTTAGTAATTCTACTCACTGCCTGGAATAATTGAATCCCCAGGCCATCGCCAGAAGTAAGTTTTCTTTGGAATTGTTTTATTTTTATCTTGGTTATTTCGATCTTATTACGTCTTAATGAAGGGTTGGCTCTACTACACAACACTTTGGAATCCTTGGCAATTAGTAAAGTTACTGCTCAACAATTACTTTTTCAATTAGAAAGAAGTGAAAGGGACAGAAGAACTAACCTGGTGAAGCAACTGCAAGGTCGTATGGGAAGGTCGGTTAAAAAAGTAAGTTGTTTTCAGGATGATTTTGTTTTATAAAGAATAACTTTCTAATTTTAGTTGTTACATATTGTACACAGGGACATGAGCAAAATTATAAATATTATCATGGAAGCGCTGTGGGATAAGGAATTTATGTCAAAATAAAGCCTCAAAAATCAGACAAATATTCCTGTAAACTCTCCCTTTTTATGGAAGATGTTCAAGCAATTACCAGTCAAACGACAATAAGAACCAATAAGTTACAGAACTTCGACGTGTTGATTTTCATTTCAGGTTTCATTGTGGAATTTTGGGGGAGCGCAATCAATCCATCCATGCTTCATCCTTACATCACTTCCAAACTACTATTTGAACATACGACTCACAAGTCAAGAGAGAAGTTGTTGCTGAAGAATGCCGTTGATTAAGTAGAACTAGAACAAATTGGTGAATATTACTACAAGACCTATTCATGATGACTTAATTGAACTTAGAAACAATAAAACGATTGCTGGTTATCTTATTCTGTTGATTTTATCTACAAATTTTTAAAAATATCACTATTTTTCTAGCTATTTACTAGAACAAATCCAGCTACAAGTTTCGTATGGGAAGCGTACCTTTAGTTGGAGTAAGATATATATTTTCACATCAACAACAAACAATGTTTATTGTTAGATTTATAATCATTACATCACTTTTCGATATGAATTTAAGTTGTAATGACAAAATCAAATTTTACTACAAAAGTATTGTCATTTTGACATCAAATATTTGTGTAAATATTTGGTGTCCATAATTTAAATCAACTTGACTGCATTTTGACATCGAAAATTTGAAATTTGAGTTTCGTATGGGACGCTTACCTTTAGTTGGAGTAAGATATATATTTTCACATCAACAACAAACAATGTTTATTGTTAAATTTACAATCATTACATCAATTTTCGATATGAATTTAAGTTGTAATGACAAAATCAAATTTAACTACAAATGTAATGTCATTTTGACACCAAATATTTGTGTCAATATTTTGTGTCAGTAATTTAAATCAACTTGACTGCATTTTGACATCGAAAATTTGACATTTGAGATTAAAGAAATGTTGATGTCAGCTTAACGTCATGGTTATATCAAATATTTGTTTCGAAATTTTTGTATTAAATTTTGGTAAAATTATTTATTAGATATGAATATTAGTCATTATAATAACAAAATCAAGTTTTACTATAGATTATTTGTCAATTTGATATCAAACTTTTGCGTTAAGATTATGTTTCAATAACTGACTACCTATGATTAATTATCTAACTATAGTTACTACTACTATAAATATTAAAAGTTTTATTACTTTCACGGAACAAAACAAAACTAAACAAAACTGATGAAAGAAAAATAACGCAACTTTGTGGTAGCCCTTCTGGATTAGTTAGTGAATTGGAAAGGAAAAATTGTCTTTTGCCAAAACGAAAACATATTTCAAAACTTATTTGTGGCTTGTGGTTTTCTCGCTAGATGGAATTGCAAGGGAGGGAATCCCTCCTTTTTTTGCTCTCCTGGTCTCTCCCACCCATCCCCCCCCCCTCAACGGCTAGTGAATTCCACTTTTTCTACGCCTCCTTATTCCCTCAGGGAACTCTACTTTCCCCTTTTTGTTGGCACTTCTGAAGCATTGTGCCAAAAAAGTTTTGTTCCCTTGGTAGGTGGGCATTAATTCCCTGTAGAAACTGAAGGACAGTAATTCTTTAGGATAATTGTTGAAGCCTATATGGAACGCAAAGTGTTTTTTATTACCGAAGATGAGCGGATAACGATTGTCTAAATCCTTGTGAACCGCTTTGTTATAATCAGTGGTAAACTTGATTTATTTCCCCCGAGGCCCCAACAGAATAAAGAAGGAAATTTGGTAAAGCTATAGTAAAGGCTCTCCCTTGCTTGGGGATCCATGTTGATGGTAAAGTATACTCCTGTGATCTTTTTAATAAGTCTTCTGGGTCTGTATACGTTGGAGTTAGAATAAAAAGATTGAACGTTTCAAATAGAGACGAGCGGGGCCGGAATAGACCCAATATCCCTAACATTTGGTACTAAAAAATGCGCGCATAACCAAACGGTTGAATGTGAAGATAAAGGACTATATAATTTAAGGTAAATTGGAAAAACAAATCTTACTTCGGAATCAGAACAAACAATTAAATTTTGCTTATTTAATAAATTAAGAAACCTATGGGGTTACCAAAGTGTTTTTTTTTTATTGAAATGCATTTACATACGGGAAAATGCTTTATAATTAAAACCGCACATCTAAAAATATTTCTTTGTATATTTTAATGGGGAAATAGCTGTAAATTTAGTTTCAATATTAGAAATTGAAAGTAGATATAAAAAAATGGTGCTACAAATTGTAATAACAGTTTCACAAGAAACAACGTAACTATTAAAATGCTTAGCTTTTTTGGTTTTTTATTTACACGCTTACAATATAATTAACTAATGAATGTGCAAATCGAAGGTAAAATAACTTTAAGTAAAGAGAGAACAGGCAAGTTAAAATCAGAATAGGCCTAGTACGTACTTTTCCATTTTCTATCGTAAGGAAGTTCTTCTACAAATTTTAGGTTTTTATTAAATAAAATTAAAGTAAACTGGCTTAGTGTGATCAACTGTACTCTCAATTTCATTTTTAGCAGAAGATATAACACAGTGGGTTCTGTTTTCGTAAAATTGGTTGCCTTTTGCATGAGAGAATTCCATATTTTCTTGGAAATTCATGATATTGTCACTGTTCACCCTCCATGCAATTAAATTGTTTAATTCGCACGTGGTGGGAATCCAAAGGATTAATCCAAGAAGAACACTAGTTTCAAACGAAGAAGAAAAAAAAAATTTTTAGAAATAACTGAATTCATAAATTTATCTCTTAACTGTACCCATATACCCTTTTATTCATTAAGGTATCATGGTCAGGGAATAAGGTCTATTAAACGGTGCATTCCATAACTATAATCAACATGAAAGATTGTATACCCTGTACCTGCATGTTTACTAAAAGTATTAGTAACTCAACGGTAAACTTAATAAATCCTCAAAAAAGTCGCAAAAATAAAAAAAAATCCACCTTTCCATTGAATTTCTAACAAAAATCAAACATTACTGAAAAATTCCAAAAATAGAGGAGACGCGGCATGATTGGCGTGTTTTTGTTTTTGAGCCCCAAAGCTCTTTTTTAACCGCTAACGCTTTAAAAATTTAGGGGGATGGGTTGAGTCTCGAGATATATTGATCATGTAAATTGGGTATGATGTTCCATGCATTCTTATGGGCAAACAAAACACCTGATGATGGCGTCATTTCTATTTCACTAAGAAATGCCAAATAGCAAATGAAGCCGAGGGCCATCCATAGGAAAAAGTCACATAAGATCTTATACAATTTCGCATATGATCTCAGTTCTCACCCAAAAAAATCAAGCGATCTCATATTTTCCTATGTCAGGATTTAAAACTTAGATCATAAGAGATTACCTGAGAATCACATGAGAAATCACACGAGAGATGCCGTTTTCAAATAGGTAAGTATGGGATTATTTTGATAAATCTCTAATCTGCTGCTTTCCTATAAGCCATCATTAGTCGGATTTGTTTTCGTGCTTTCCCTCTTCCTTGGGATTTGGCACCATCACCAGAAGCGTCTAGGGAATGGGTACATTTTAGAAAAACCGTAATTCCTATCCACGGGAAAGATGGCCGTCTCTCATCTCTTCATTGGGAAGGGACAGCAAGGGTCTGTTTGAAAATGGTGCAATATCCCTGCGTTATAGTTAGGGAAAGACATTTTTTAACACGCGGCTATCTCGTTTGTCGACTTTCTTTCACTTTCAGGAAGTAAACAAGAGAAAGAAAACAGGAGTGGGTGACCACAACGGTATTCCTTCCGCCAATATACATTGAAACAGGTTATACTTTTAATGCTGTTCAAGAAAAACTTCGAGGCGTGACTACACTTAATTATTCATAAAGAACAGTAGCTCAGCCGATTTCGTACTACCCGGCCAAAGCACATAGAAATAAAAAGCCTTGAAATAACATTTCGATGCAAGTCACTTAATCGGAGGGTGGTGTTGAGCGGTGGGAAGGATTGTTGGGCAAGGAAGTTGGTTGAAGTGGGTGGTGGGGTAGAAAGTCAGAGTTAAGGTGACTATTTGCGGCGTTTTTTTCTTTCGCAACAATGAGTAAAGCTAGGAAGAATTTGTTGTTTCTTTAAAATTTGAAAACATTTGCGTCTCGGAGGAGGTGACAAAAGACGAAAGTTTCCTATTAGGAAACAGCGCTTCTTTGAAAGCACACGAAATGTTTTTAAAATTGCTTGATTCCCTACGACAACTTTTTTTTAACTGCGCCAGACAGTTTAACGTAGCTGCGTTAAAATTTAGACGGTTCTGAGAAATTTTTTTGTGAAAAATATAAAAATGCCGCCATGAATGTGTTTGGATTTGAACCTAATCCCAAGCTGTCGGACTCCAAACTCCTAACCACTTCACCATTGATTGAAATTAACATAATTTCACTAGTGCATGCATATTAGTAAATGGGTAAGTTCCATTGATCGTGCGAACAAAAGATCGCATGAGTGTGAACCATAAGTACCTTCGCTTTTTCCCTGTTTCCTATGTATCAAGGCCTTGTATATCGATACAGATGGGGCTTGATACATATGAAACAATGGAAAAGCGAAAGAGTGGGGGCGAAGTCACATATACGGAAATCGGCAACGCCGAATAAATGCCTAAAAAATGTGTCAAAATGGGGGTATCACGAAAATCGTGTTATCACAGACATCTCAGCGAATTATCAAAAATACTTTTGGATTCTGAAAGAAGGAAAAAAAGGCTACATTTTGTATCAATTAGTTTTTTCGGTAAAAGTCTAGTTTAGGGGGGTAGATTCACGCTACATACAACACTACAACACCACACTTCCACAGTAAAAACATGCACTACTACAATACAGTTTAACACTATACAATGTAACACTTATACACCATAGTTTAACACTACTACACTACACTACGAGACTTCACACTTCCACAGGTTAACAGTATCATTCCGGTACACTATAACAGCTCAACAGTTCAATAGTACACCACAACAGACCAACAGTAACACGATCATCAGAAACACAGCAGCAGTGCAGTTACACTATGACGCTTCACGGCCACGGAATAACGTCACTTAATGTTTGTTTTGATCAGTAGGACGTCCTGGAATGTAAAAACAGGCATAGCTCGCAGACAATGAACCCCGGCCGGCAGATGTATGTAACCAGATTTTGGAAAACCAGCGTTTTAAAGCAACCCGCGCCTCATGAAAAAAAAAATTGTTGCAAGTTAATTGTTCACTGTGTGTTGTTGTGATAGAAAGTTTAATAAAATCGATTAAATTATGTATCAGTGCCGACATTTGAAGTCAGTTTACATGTCATATGAAATAGATTTGGAAATACACGGCGATCCCACATTTCGTTGTTAGCGTACGGTGAAATGCTATTGGTTTTTCAATATGGCTTTGAGGGGGATGGGTGTAGGTAATTATTTTAGTAAAAACGGTAAAGATCAAGGCCTTTTTTGGAAATGGAAATGCTATCCTGGCAAGGCCATGCTGTTTTCTAAAAGAAAGAAGCTCAGACGATTGTGAGAGCTGTAGTATTAGTGAGCTCCAACCGTAAAGGGATTGACGATTGACTAAATTAGCGCAACACTTGAAAAGTCGATTAAAATTTTTCGATTTGAACTGTTGTGGTAGAAATGGATGTATGGGGGTGTCATATGGTCTCCGTGGAGTGACGGGACGATGGAGTTGAAGCAGAAAGAAAAGGATTCGCTACCTCCGTTGCTGGATGCAGTGGTAGCTGAATACAAACTTAGCGGCTGTCTAAGGCGCTGGGAAAGGGGTGAACCAGCGGAAATCTCAGAAGAGCAAATAACAATTTGGAAAATGCAAATATCGTTCTGCTGTAACTTGGTTCTTCGTTTAGAAGAAGAAGCACAAGAAATACAAATACGCCACAGGGTAAGCTCATTGTTACACTACAGTATTACAACACCACGCGACAAAATCTTTCACGTTGTTTGTGAGCTGTCTGTGAGGAACAAATCCATTCAAAAACATCTCTGCTTCCTATCTATGTTAGAAATTATGTTTACTTGCAGATGTGTATTTCAACCCTAAATCTGGTGGTAAAGCATGCACGTCGTGCTAAAATACTGGAAAGGAAAAGTTCGGACAGTTATGAAAAACTGAAAAGCATCATAAATGTATGTTATTTGAGCGATTCAGTAATACAGAGAGACAACTGTAACCCGAATATTTACTTTTATATTCCCTAGATATGTAGAATAGGTATGGGTAAGTATCTGAAGAAAAAAAAATGTGAAGGAGAAAGCAGAAACGGTGAAATTTTCCTTTGGTCGCAGAGAATGTGAATGGGTATGGTTAGCATTTCGTCCCAGCCAATGAGAATGGGTAAGAAAGAATTTGGTCGAAGAAAAATGTGAGTGGCTAAGACAAGCATTTTCACTCTAACGGTTTCAGTAGGTAAGGGTGGGGTGGGCAGGGGCTATTACCTCGCATCAGGTGGCATTTGTTTCGAAGTGGTCTTCCTATAAACAGTTGTGGTATCAAAAGAGGAAAAAAACATGGGTAACAGGAATTCAAGCTCCAAGTATTTAGATTTACCAGTTTTGAGTAAGTATGCGGACGAATTTGCGAAATTGGAGAAAAAAACGAAACGCAAAAAGTTGAGTAGTAATGAAGAACAACCACCACCTAGCAGCAAATGGAATTGTCAATTCATTATGGCACTTACATTTGTCCTCTCATTGGTCGATCTCGTGAAATAGGTGAAAGAAGTAGGGTTTATGGGTAATTAAAAAAACACATTTCGACACTAAAAAATCACACTACAACATTAAAACACTACTTTTCATCTTACTCAACATTAAAACATCGTCTGCTTTCATTTGATTGTTATTTCATCTTTTTGTCGTCTGCTTATTTAGTTATTCAAAAATTCACTTTTTGTTTTGGTGGTCAAATTTCGATTTAATGTTATGGAAAGTCAAAGTTCTAACTCTTCTGTGGTTGCGGTGTACGATTCGATTTTGTCTGCTGGTTTGGATATCGCCCAGTATTATCTTTCAAATTCAGTTAAAGGCTCTACTAAACAGCAGGTTTGTTTTTGGTACTTCTATTGAAATACACCATTTCATGTCGTTACATTATTTTCCAATTGATATTTTCAGTATTACCGTATTTACGATATTTGGCGTAATTTCTGTCGTGAAAATGATGTGGCAGAATTTGGTGGAGACCATAAACCACTGGTTGCATGTCTTTTTTTTGTAATGATGCAAAGTGGGTCATATGCAAAAGTAGAAATGCTGAGAGCTGCCATCGCCCACGAATATCGAATCCGTATGCTGTCGTCGCCTACTACCCATGAGACTATATCGGTTCTTTTTCGTGGCTTCAAAAATGCGCATCCCCATGAGAGACAAGCAAGACTGCCAATCACCGAAGAAATTCTGGCTAAAATGTGTGCTCAGCTGTATCAGCCGATTCATGGGAGAGATGGCCTGCTCGCTTCTGTTGTTCTTTGGAGAACAATTTGGCGAATCTGTCTGGAGTATCATACTCTGGGCAGGTTTAGCGATATTGTAAAATTGAAGCGTCAAGATGTTATCTACGAGTCAGGTCCGTCACCGCATCTTAAAATTATTTTCAAAGGAGGCAAGAATGATCAATACTCTGAGGGCAGTGAAAGAGTGGTTGCCGCCCATCCCGATAGTTAATCCTTTCCAGTGAATCTCACAATTAATTATTTTCAATTTTTGGGCCCCTCTTACGTTGGGTATCTTGTTCCCTCTTGTACTCCGCAAAATAAACCAAACCCGGAGAAGGCCGTACCCTACAGTGGAGCTCTCAGTGATTTGAAGAAATTATTAACTTCATTGGGATATGGCTTGTCGCTCTACGGTGAGCATTCTCGGAAAAGAGGAAGAGCAACTTCAGCAGCAGCGAATGGAGCAACTGATAAACAGCTTAAACGATTAGGGGGCTGGCGCTCAGATTCCATGCCAGCAAAATATGTTGATCTGTCTATCACAATTCGTATTTTGCTCTCTGAATTGTTGCATAAAAAATCCCATTCCTAAACTCTTCATTTGATCAATAAATTGATTTTGTACAGGCAAGTATCACAATAGGCGGTTGGTTTACAAATTTTTCTTGTATTTATTCAATGAACCAGACAAATTTTAATTTTTCTCCACTTAGTGTGAGTCAAATTCAATTGCAAGGAAATTAATTTTTGCTCGTCCTGTAAAAGGAGATCTGTAGCTGAGAATACCTTGGATAATGTAGGGTTTGTGAATTTCAACAGATTTAAAGGGCCACATTAATTGAGCTTCTTTGTCGAAAATCTCTGTCCAGTAATCCGCCGTCTTCCACTCGGGGGATGAAAATGACTCCACTGACTTTCGACATCTTCAGTTTTCTTATCGTTCTGATTACTTCTCTAATTGGTGGGCAGATCCAAGCCACTTCATCTTCCCACGAGTGCGAAAACGCATCGATGCCAAAAGTGTTCGTGCCGTTAAAATTTGAGAAAAACTTCTGGCACTTTGTGTTGCGGTCAGACGCGAATAAATCGATAGTGAAACTGTATCTTCTGTTGATTCTTTGGTAGGTTTCGTGATTCACCTGCCAATCGTCTGTATCGGTCATCTTCGATCCGTCGTCTGCCATCTTAATGCGTGGATCATCACGTAACAAGTGGATTGGTATTATTCTAATGTTCAGTTTTTTGCATAGGGTCATTATGCCGAACACCTCCTTTTGAAAAGGGCCTTTACTAAACCCTTTGGTGAGAAAAGTGGTCATGTTTTGACTGTCAGTGAGCCAATAAACATTTGTGGCTTGGGAATTAGTCGCGTTTGTGCTCTCGTAATATTTCAAGGTCTTCGTTACAGCAATAAGTTCCCTGTGGCCTGATGAAAGTCGTCTTTCTTCCTCGTTCAATGTCCCTCGCAAATAGAGGTGGTCACCTTTTATTGAATACGCACAAGTCGCGTATCCTGACGCGTCGCTGGCCCAAATTTTTTCATTATCGGTGCGTGCGTGATTAGCCACAAATCCTTTCTGGATGAAATTATCTGGTGGCCCGATTATTGACAACACAGAAATCTCCGTGGCTGCTGATCGGATTGGTGAATTGTTGAAACTGGAACAGTTTTCGGCGAAGAAAGTGAGTCCGTCAATGGATTCCTTGTCCATTGTTAACTGTGTGTGCCATCCTCGGTCGCACACAGCTTCATCCAATCTTAAATATGCGGCTCTTGCTGCCATGATGATGACTGGTCCCAATGCTGGTTCTGTAGCTACAATTTTCCCTAACGTTTTGGCCCATTCCTTGGCTGGTAGCTTGTTTGATCCAAGAGAAATTGTCTCCCATACTTGTTTGAGGAGCTGTTTGTTTTTTGACATCCGTTAGGCGTACAGTCATATTGATTGTGTCGATAACGAATCCTAAGTATTCTTTTAATTGACTTGGGTCTCCCTCTTGGTCTGATTTTTTGTTTTCTAGAATCCATCCAGCTTTCCGTAGAGCCTCATAAACTGCAATACGATTTTCCTCTGCTTGAATTTTTTATGCTACCGTGATTCTCCCATCATCCAGGTATATGGAATGTCTGTTGCCTCTTCCATGTATGTAAGCATTGACTGGCTTGAAAATTTTTGTTATACAATGGACGGCCGACGATAAGCCAAAAGGGAGGTATAAGAAAACGAAGTACTGTAAGTCTCCTTCAGGCTTTGTTACCGCTGCTCCGAGGTACTTGTTTTGTGTAGGATGAATTTTAATGTGGTGGTAAGCGGATTTTAGGTCGTAAGTCACTTGGTAATCTTTCTCTCGTGTCAACTCCAAGGCTCTTTGAAAATGACTGAGAGTGACCTTCTGCTCCTTTATGCATTTGTTTATGCATCGCTATCCGTCCAAACAAAGTCTTTTCTTTATTGAGCCGTCTCTTCCGGTCTTGTATGAGACAGTGAGTGGTGACACACAATGTGGTTTTTCATTGGTATACTTGACTACTCCAGAATTCTTCAATTCAAGAACGGTTTCGTACGTGAAAGTCATTTCGCGAATGGCCGATGCATTATTGGGTTCTTCATACTTTGGGGGGAACTCTTTGAAAGGAATAACGTAGCCTTCTTTCAGTGTTAGCATCACCCACTCATTTGCATTTAGCTCCTTCTTCGAAAATTTGTTGACCTCTTCTGAGTGGATAGATCCTGGTGAAAACTGAGCTTGGGCATGCTGTGTCTCTTTATGTTCAATGTCAATTTGCTCTACAGGAGCTTCTTTCTGTTGGGTCATTGTGTCAGTGTTTCTAGTATCATCATCATTAAATTCCGTACAATTCCTGAAAAATACAGATTTTTCCTTATTTAATGATATGAAAGGTCTCAATATGTTGCTGAATATCACAAGTTTATTCTTATCCCTGTCGTACATCACAATGTTTATGTCGATTTATCAACAATATTTACTTTGTGCAATTCTTGAAGAAATGCTCAGTTGATCCACACTTGTGACATTTGTGGTCGGGTCCTGGCTGTTTTCTGCCTCTAGTACCTCCTCCACGACCTCGTGATCCATATCCACCGCGCCCAACATGTTGTTGGCTATTGAAGTCTGGTGAATTTGAGCCGTGACCTTCGTAGTGTAAGGCCCGGCTGGGGTGCTTACGGAGAAGATGGAGAGTACACGGAGACGAGTAGCCAAAGGTGAAGCGCTTGTATTGCGTGTCCTATTGACAGGGGGAGTACAGCAAGAGAGAGAGAGAGAGGTGCATACAGGGGGTTTATATATGGGGGGAAGCGCCCGATCAGCACCTGCAGACCGCGGATGACTTGCTGCATCAACCGGGAATGACTTGCCACGGCAAGTCGTTCCGACTGTCCGCGCCGACCTGGAATGACTGTCCGCACTATCCCGAGATGGCTCGGGAGGATGAGCTGTCTTGCAGTTCCCGCGTGACGTCAGGGATGACGCTGTTGGGGTGACGTCAGTGGTGCCGGTCGTGACGTCGGGTGTGGCGTCAGGGCGTGACGTCAGTGGCGGCGGCCATCTTGAAGAGGGCGGGGCTGCCGCCGGGGCATTACAGAGCCGTCTCCTTTAGAGACGACTCTCGGAGTCGGCAAAAAAAAACAATCAGCCAGGTGCACAAATACAATGGGGAACCGGGGGTTGTGGAAAAAACAAAGGATATATTTGAAGAGATTTATCCCAGTTGCCTTGATATCAATGTGAAAAAAATAAAAAAAAACGGAATATAAGAATAAAAATTGGGAACTGAGGAGTAAGAAAATAATACGCACGGGTGGGAAATAGGGGGTTGTAAACATGTAAATGGAAGAGAAAAACCAGAAAAAAAAAGAAGAACAAAATAGGGGAATGGTTTTTGAACGGAAAACGAATCAAGGTGGGAAACGAGAAGAGAAAAAAAAATGTAATGGCTGCAGGGGGAAACTGGGGAGGAAGGCGGACTTGAGAAAACGTTATTGACGGTGATACCTGGTGCGGGTATATTTGGAGGAAAGTACTCTAGGAAATATAGTTGGTGAAATTAGCATGTTGAGAAAAATGGTGAAATAGATGGTATACTGTATGTGTAAAATCAATAGGGGGGAAGGTGAACGGGGAACTGAAATTTCATGAGTCATATATGGCAACAAATGGTTATGGGAAACTGGGGTGGAAGGCGGAAGTCTATGAAAGTCGCAGGGTGGAAAAAAAATGTAATGGGATGTATCTGTAGCTAGGCATGTAGAAGTGTTAAGGGGGAATATGGTAAAGGTAGAGATTGGTTGTGGCTGCAAAATGAATGTGTACGAAGAGAGAGAAAAAAAATGGGAAGAAGATGTAATGGGATAGATAAGGGGTCAAAAAAAAAATTAGCAGATGATATTAAAAAAAACAGTTATCATGTTAAAAAGAATTAGGGCGGCATTAGGGTGGGAGTTACTGTTGTTGCCGTGGGTCTATAGCCCTGGCTCTCTGGCTCCTTTCCGCCGGGCGTGGTCGGCCCGTGCACTGTGAGCGCAGGTGGGCCGCTTGACGGCATCTAGGACATGTTGGGCCGTTTGCTGCGACCGCGCGGCGACGTACTGGGCGGACCGCAAGGGTCCGTGGCCACCGGATGGTGGCGCCGGGGAATTCGAGTCTGAATTCCAATATTTGTAAGTAGTCGAGGCCTAGCATGAACTGTGTGTTGATTCTTGTAATCAACACGCAGAAATGTTCACCGCTTGATCTCAGTTGAAGGTTTATTCTTCCTAATATGGGGAACCTGGTTTTTGTGATCGGGTCGAGGTGGTACTCACCGTCTTGACCGGGTTCCATATTGTATTTTGATTGTCGCTGCCAGGTGATTGATGCCATGGACACCGTTAGTCCTGTGGCGTATATGGGACGGGGTGCGGTTAGTTCCTCTTCCCCGGGGATGGGGTAGTGCGGGATCATCTCCTCGTTTCCGTCACGGTTGGTGAGGCTGCCCTGTAGGGTTAGGATGGAATCCATTCCCAGCACTAATGGGGCGCCGATTTCGTCACTTTGGACGACGTACGCGGTGATGATTTTTTGTTGTCCCGCGTACTTCAGTGTTAAACTGGCTTCACTCTCGATTTGGTAGACTCTTGACGTTGCCGGGTCTGTAAATGACGTGTCCGGCCCGTACACTGGGCGGGTTGGGCACTCCAGTGTTTCCACCGTTGAACGGCGGATGAGGGTTATCGCCAGGTTGGTTGCGAAGGTGGCGATGATGTTGCTGTCGTTCACTACCATTCTGACGGAGGATTGTTGTGCCATTTCACTCGTTGGTGGTTTGTTCTTGACTGGCTAATGGTCACCGTCTGCAGTGTTTTCGTTTTGACGTTTCTTTATTTTTTCGAAGACGGCGGGCCCTGTGTCTTATTGGAGATGGCCCTACGTGCTTTGTGTGGGTGGGCGACATCTTTATTATCGGGGCCCCCCTCCCCCCTTCCTTTAATTTGATCTTTCGTCCCTTTTATGCAATTGCTATACATGTTGAGCGGGTCTGCGCAGGGAGTGGGGATAATAAACTGTCTTTTGGTCTGAAAAAAAATTGCTTTTCACTGTCGAACTTGTGTCTTAAAAAAAAACATCTGGTGGGGAATTGGGTTTGAGAGTGGGTCCAAAAAAAAAAACATATAGTCTTCAGTTTCGGGTTTTTTTCCAAAATATGAGGGAAAGTGGGAATCGTTTCGAAGGGGGAAAGAAGGAAAACAAAAAAAATAGTGATTTGGGAGGTTTATATGGAGTACGAGGTGGAAAACATTCAAAATCATCAAAGGAGAAAAGTGTGAGGGGGTCGAGTGACTTTTGGGGATAACTGTTGCGAACAACAAAATATAGGAACGATTGGATCAATCCAGCCCGCAAAAAAAAAAAAAAAAAAAAAAAAATCGTGGTCTTGTCGGGGACATTGACCACACTTTTTTGGACGAATAGTTTGTCGCCGCTCAAAATTGGGGGTGCTAAGGGGGTTTCAACGGGAGGCTTTGATTCGAGATTAATTCCCGCGTGTCTTTTTGTAGGTTTGCAGGTGTCGATGCCACAAAGCTAGTGGCGATTGATGACGATGACGTCGACAAGGGGTGTCCTGTGGGGGGAATTGCTTAAGGCGATGGTGGACGTCGACATCGAATAGAGGTGTGAACATGAAATTCCTTTACTCGGGCGTAATGAAATTGTATGGGGAAATGTTTAATAGCTGTGGTGTGGGGAAATCGAACGATTAAAATAGCAAGAGATAGATTAATCGAGGCGAAAGAGATACAGAAGTTCTAACGTAGGGGAAACGAAAACGACGAATATGAAAAACTAAAACGACCTTTGTGTTGGTCGACACTGTTTTGTCTAGAGTGTGGGTTTGGATAGGTGGTGTGTGGTCCCTTCCCGCTTGTTTTTCTTAATTTTAGGTCCTTTCCCTGCGAGGTGAAATCTCGCCCCACAGACAGTGCTGTATAGTGTTTTCCGTTATTTTCTTTTGGAAAAACCGCCGTTCGTGATTTGGCTTCTTCTTTTGGGGACCCAAATTTGGCTTGACGTTTCACATTAATCTTTGCATGTTGAAGATTTATCAACGTCGCCATTCGTACACTGGTTAATGGTGCAACTGATTGGTGTTCCTTCCTCATAATACGTTCGTCATTGAACGTTCATCTTTGACCGGCAATTTAAATTCGAAAACAGCAGACCGGTACAGTAGTTAACATGAAATGTTTTTGCTATCCCACAGGTTGAATTCAATATATATTTTTTTTTTTTTGTATGTCGTCTCGACACACCCCGCCGCGTGGCTTTTGAAAGCGCCCTAGCTTCGGCGGTGATTGCCTTGGCTAATCCGCTGTTAAAGTGGGCACGCGTCGGGCGGTCAGCCGACAGTGGGAACTCATCGTCAAAAGAAAATTTCAGTTTCTAATTTGCCTTTTCGGCATTTTCTTAATTTTCCAATGATTGGGGTGTTTGTCGTTGCCAAGCATCGGTAAAGTATTTGGGAACCGTGGTGAAAAATAGACCATTTTTGGTGGTCGTTACTGTAAAATTTGCGCTAGGGCAAGGTAAAGATAGTACAGAATTTTTTTTTATAGAGACCTTCTCGCGTCGCGTCGTCATACAACGATCCTGCGACACAGATTCATTCAAGACTCGATTGAAAGAGGAAACGCGTGAAGGGACTGAACTCCTTGCGGAAAATTGGAAGGCAGAGGTTGTATGATTTTTGCGCTTTAGGTAAAGACAATGCATTGCCTCTATCGCTTCACCCTAGTGCGTACGTTTCGCCAATTTTACTTTGCTAGTGAAAAGTTACTCCTCTCTGTTTTAACTTAAAAAAATGCTGCGCCCTAAACGTTTTAAGCGCGTCGTTTATGCGGAGACCTCCGCTAGTTCAAATGCGTTTATTCTAATATAGCAATACGGAAAGATTGCCTATATTGTTCGATTACTTTTGTTTTTCTTTTAAAAAGGACCCCGCCGCACAATTCTCAGCCAAATGCGGTGGGGCGTGTCGTCTATCTTATTTCTCGTTATCTGGCCGTCTTTACTTTTTACGTTCGACGGGGTTAACGGTGGGCTTTTTATCCTCGCTTTTGTCAAGGCGTAGGAAAAAAAAAACGAAGAATTGCTGCATATCCGTTAACGATTTTTACAATCCTGACACATTCTTTTCTTGTCTAAATTAACAAAAAGCTATCGGGGTTTGTTTGTTACTATTTTTGTATTTCGTGTTCAAGTCCCTTTCTCACACGCGGTTTTAAGGAAAAATCGGCTTTTTAGTTTTGAACTTAGCGGAGAAGTGATTCGGTATGGCTTTTCTCCATTACAATTTTGAACTTTTTTTTTTCCTTCACGTGTGCGTGAATTTGATTTATCCCTCGAATTTTCGTAGTTAAAATCCTATCAATATCCCTATGAACTGGCTGGAAAATTTTGGAGCGAGACCAAATAGTTTTCGTGGCTACATCTTTTTATTCGTAGTCTCCACTCCTCAAAAAAAAAACGCGATGGCAACCGTTTCCATACGCTCCTTTCCTTTTAGTTGCTCTCTGTACAATTAATTACAAGCCACACGTGCTCATTGTTGTTACGGACCAGCCCATTCTCCCACCTTTTTTTTTCTTCTTTCCCTATGTTTGAGTATATATGTTTCCCCCCATACAAGATCATATTTTGTCTCCCCTACGTGGCTTGTAATCCGGTGTATTACATTTGGTGCGTTACACGCCAAAAAAAATTGGGCTCGTGTTAAACCTGGCAGAAATTTTCCGTTCTGGCCTTTCACATTCAAGTGTGTGTGAATGTGATTGATCTCTCTAATTTTCATAACCGAAATTCTTATCAATATCTCTCTAGATTTGCGGCAAAATTCTGTGGAATACAAAAAAAAATGATGCAGCGTTTAATCTATAAGCTCTTGGGCCTCATAAAAATCGCGATGGCTCCCGCTAACGGAAATCCAAATTTTCCGGAGCCATTCATTCGCAAAAATTGTCCGCCAATCATGCGGCATTACTGTAGGGGAACGCGGAAAAAATAAAGCTGCAACCTATTGCTTTCGTTCCCTAGCTTGTTCCGTATTCTCTATTTCTAACCTCTTGATTTAAATCACAAAACGTGATTTCGTTCCGTCACCACACGGATATTTTTTCTTCCTTCCTTTCTTCTTTTTTTTTTTTTTTTTTTCATCACAATTCTCTCATAGAGCGTATTACCGCCCTTTCGTTTAAAAACCATTTGCAAGGGTACGATTAGTCCGGCCCATTCATCCCTTTATCGCACAGCATTTTTTCTTTTATGTCCCCATTTTCTATGTTCATACTGGTTGCTTCTTTGGTGCAAGTAGTAGACGGAAATATGGGTTTTATGACACTTGTTTGAGCGCGGAACATATATCCTAGCGCACTATCCGACGACGATCAGCCGTTGGCTGTCTCGTCTTTCTTCAAAAATTAAGAAAAAATGTAAACATAAATAAAATAAATGCCGTAGCTTTGTGGCCTTGGTGGGAAAAATACGGTGGGTCGTCCGACCAACCAGGTGGCGGAAATTAAGGCCTGCCTAGGCGCCAGAGAACCAGAATCACGTGAAAAATTGTTTTCTCTTTTTCCGGAATATGATAGAAAGTTAGCCTATTACGAAACCCGTTGGGTGACTTATGAAATGAAAAGGAAATTTTGCGCAATCGTGCGGAGATCAAAGAATAATAAAAAAAAAAATTAGTTCTCCTTTCACTTTTCCTCCGTCCAACCTAACGGTTAAGTCGAGACCTATTTTTTTTTTTTTATGCAAGGTTGCCGCAATGTAGACAGAAATTTATGAAAAATTAGCTCTTGAGAATACAAGTTTCAAACGAAACACACCTATCGATTCGTCCTTTGGTCCCTGGTAGGGGCTTGTATTGGCTTGCCTGGTGGCCGGCCTAGCCGTCGATGCACATTTTGCCGACGGCTTTTCATCTTCTTAGGTTCTTTATTGGCACCTTTCAATTGATTCTGTTGGACTGGTTGACTAAAGAAAAAAAAACTTGGGAGCAAGTCAATACTTTTTGTTTCGCATTTGCGGTGGGTGCGCCTTTTCTCATTCGGAATGCGAAAATGATAAAAAAAAATACGGGGTTGCCCCTTAAATGCAGCTACTGTGTGCGCTTTTAGGCGAATTATTTGGCCGCTCTGCCATTTGCAATTAACCTTTTCATTTTGTATACCGTAACTGGGGGGATTCCCTAACTATTCGGATTAACTGAACAAAACCCGGGTCCTGTCGCTAATTGTTTCGTCCGAATCGGGTGGCGGACTATTACGAACTGTTTTAGAGTTTGCTTCACGGATAGTGCCCTGGTCGGAATTTAAAAAAAAAAAAAAAATGAAACAATGATCATAATGAATATTTATGAATTAGATTTGATTTCTTGTACGTAAACGTGGAATCTTCCGGTCAGACGGATGACTCGGATTTTAAATCCAGTAATAATTTTCTGGCGGCCTTCTCGCTGACACTTTCTAGTTAATTATTTGAATTAATTGAATGAAACAAAACCCGGGGCCCGTCGCCACTTGTTTGGCTTGCAGGACGCTAATGGTGACACGGCGATGCATATTTTTCTGGGCCGTGCGGGGGAGAAAGAAGGCAAAATTGTTGGGGGGTTTTTAAGTTTCGGACGAAACTCTACTCCTATCGGCTCTATGGTCTGTGTGGTAGCCGGCCTAGCCGTCGGTTATCCTTTGCCGACGGCTTTTCTTGCTCCTGGGTTCTTTTCTCAACGTTTTCCCAGTTAATTCTGTTGAATTGATTGGGGGGAGAGAGAAAAAACTTGGGGGTAAGTCAATACTATTTGCGTCGCTGGTGAGCTGGATGCGCCTTCTACATGTTATTGTGGATTAATGAAAGGAAAAAAAAATAATGACGGAACTGCCTTAAATGCAGCTGCTGTTTGACCCAGTGTGCGCTTTAGGTGGGCTATTGGGCCACTTGTTATTTTTTTTTATTAACCTTTTCGTTTTTATACTTTAACGGGGGGATCCCTACATTATCTGGATTAATGGAGTGAGCGAAGGCACTTTTAAAAAAAATTTCATACGTAGTTCAAACCAGAATTAAATTCCCGACGCCATTAATTGTGGTGGCACAAGCGAGCGTGATCTGCGCAATCTCATTATTAACGGCTCTGGGCCGTATATATAGGCCTAACTGGTTACTGCGTGGTTCTGAAAGTTGCAAAAATTGTAGAAAACAAACGTGAGGAGAAAAAAAAACGATAGTTGGCGGGTGTACGCAACTTATGTAACGCTTAGGGGACGTAATGTAATCAGCCGGCGGGAATGGTTTAGGCTTGTAGGCCTAACGACCACCGAAGGAGGACAAAAAATGCTTTTGTTTACTTTGTTTTCTTTAACTGGAAAGCTTGCGCATTTAAACGGTCTGTCCGAAAACAACGGGGGTTTGGTCGCGCTATAAAAAAAATTTCTCGGGGAGTGGGGCAACCCGGCCGGCCTTGGTGGACCGGCGCCGGCCTACCCCACTTGCAGTTCATTGTTTTTATTAAATTTACTCGAATCAAATAATTGTCGCGGCTTTGAGTACCGCGTAGGTGAAGAAAAAAGTGTAATTTGGGAAAGGGAAGACCAAAAAAAAAAATAGCTTGATCGGCGAATTACGGTGAATATTTAAGTAAAGTGAGAGAACCCGCGACAATGATAAAAAAAAAACATACAAAGAGAAAAATATTTTATAGGGTACGCAATTTAAAAGACAGTTGAACCGGCGCGAACAGCAATAGCACTCGTTTGCTCTAGCTGTTAACGTTAAGTCAACGTAAAGTAAAATTGATCGTGTTTATTCGTCTACTATGATTTCTAGTGGGTCGTCTGTTATGTAAATTGGCGGGGAAGTGTCGCCTGTATTAAGATAAAGGGTTTGCGTTGGTGGAGTAGCCTGCTGAGCGTTAAGCAGCGCCAACTCGACCGCTCTAATCCTGGTCGCTGTTGATTGATCATTAAATAAAATACAATATTGGAGTGCGTTCATGTCATTTTCGTCTGATAATTCAATTAGGTTCGTTTCCCTGACAAATTCCCATTCTAACAAGACGAGTGCGGACCGTTGACTTCCTGACATAATTGCTGTCATCAGCGGTGTCCGCTTGCTATTGTCCTGCGCTGTAATATTTGCCCTACGCGCACATAACTCGCTGACTACGGTTGTGTTATTAAGTGCACAAGCTAGGTGTAGTGGGGTTTCGCCTGATGAGTTACGAATATTTAAATCTGAGAAATGTTCAAACATATGTCGTAGAATATTCGCTGATTTCCCCGTACATGCAATGTGTAACATAGAATTTCCCGTTTTGTCTAACTGTGAAATATCCGCGTCTTGCTGCAAGAGAACGCCCACCGCGGTTTCGATTCCGCGACCGACGGCAATTGTTAAGGCGCTGTGGCCGTTGTCGTCAATATTATTGATATTCGGTGTTTTAGCGAGTAATTTAATCATTGCAAAATTATTTAATTCTATGGCGATGTGTAAGGGTGTCTTATTCAAGCGCGTTCTTGTCGTTGGATCGTAACCTAAGTGGAGGAGGTAATGGACCATTCTGAGGCTGCCGTGTACGACAGCCGCAATGAACGGATTGTATCCGTTTTGGTCAATTACATCCATTTTTAATAAGGGCAACTTTCTACATATTAGTTTGGCTAATTTAAAGTTATTTGATAGGGCTAGCAAGTGTATTGCCGTTTGTCCCTCTGCATTTGGGATGTTAAAATCTGCTGCGGCGGTGGAGAGAATCTCCACCGCTTTTTCGGATACGGTTAAAATAGAATAATGTAGGGCAGTTTTACCGTTTCCGTCTTGATGATCTACCTCTGCTCCTTGCCGGATCAGTGCGGTCATCGCACGGCAGGCTGAGTTCTGCGCGGCGACGATCAATGCCGTCTCCTGCCGGTTGTTTTTCCCGTTCATGTGGCTAGTTGATGCTGCACATTCGATTCCACTCGCACTGTTGGCCCGTGCACATTTGTGCAAAACACTATCACCATTCAACGGCTCGGAGCCCACATTCTTCTTAATGATTCGTTGTGAGGCACTCATCTCGTTACTTTTCCGCGACACAAAAAGTTTTTAGGCACTGTTTGCCACCGAAGTCAAAGCTGCACTGACAAAAATGGGTTGTGGTTGCGTGGACCAAAAAACTTTTGGTCCTTTAATTGTTTGATGGACGATTGACAGCTGTGTTAACTACTCTGTATTGACGCCCATCGATACCCGATACATGTATATATTTTGTTTTCTTACTCTGTCAGCATATTGGCTCTCTGGCGCCGTCTTTCTTGCATGTGGACGGCGAGCTGTTCCAGTATGTCTCTCAGTCCCATTATTCGTGACTTATATTTCCAAATTATACCAAGTACAATTACGGAGAATATAGATGCGGCAATGACTGAGATTAATGATGTCTGGAGTTTTGATGTCCATCTCCGGAGGTCCCAGTGAAGTGATTCTTCATGCTCGTTCACTATTATTGCTGACAGGCTTTTTGAATTTGATTCGTGGATTCGACCGACTATTTCGTTCACTGAATTTATTGCTTCATACTCGTGTCTGTAAGAAATGTCGTGGGAATTGATCACATATTGGGCTTCGTTATCCTCCAATTCTTCGAATTTCGCTGTGAGGCGGAGGGTAGAAAGATGAGACGATGGCTGCATTGGGGTCCGTCTTTCCATATATGGGGTTTTCCATTTAGATTGACAAGTTTATTGGGCCAAAAACACTCTTCGAAAGGGTGTAACGAAAATCCGTCTTTGCCTACTGTAAAGTCCTTGTAAATAGGCTCAGGGCCGCATCTCGTTTCTTTCATTCCAACTGAAATGTTTATTGCCGTACATTGTTGCACCATAAAATATTCACCATAAGTTTTAAGTCGCTGACACATAGGAAGTTTGTTTGCGCGGGCGGCTAACAGGCCGTTTTGCTCCGCCAGTAGCATTAATGTATATTTACGCACTTGAAGGTTTCCACAATATATTTTCTGTATTTCTTTTTCCAACACATTTTCATGAACTGTCGCTTGACGTTCCATATACTGGTGGTGTTGAAGCAAAAGGGGTTGGCTGTCTTCCGTCTTCCGTTTGATAGGAATCTCGGGTGGGCCAAATATCCATTTTTGATTTTTTTTCTTGTGTACAAATTTTAAGGGTAGGTTGGCTACCTTTGATTGCTGTTAAGCAACCTTCTTGCCTATTGGGCATGTAGGCCATTATTTCAAACGTTTCGCTATTCCAGTGAAAATTTTGCTTTCTATCGCAATCCGTCGATATGACGTAAAAATATCGTACGTTTTCCCTCTCTTTTCCCTGCATTTTTTCCATGTTATTATATAATTCGCGTAGCCACATTGGCGTCAAACAATTCTTTTTTACTTTCGCTAGGTGTGTAAGATTTAGTGCGAGTTCATTTTTGTCTAAAACAAATTCCTGTGTTTTCTGGCTGGTGCATATTACTTCTTCTAATTCGTCATTTAGGCAAAGTTTTGATTCCGCATTTGAAATACGGGTCCAATCCTGCGCGATAATTCGTAGGTATGCGGAGTCTAAATTTTTTAATTTGTGGAGCGCTTTGCCGCAAATTGCTTCTACGTTTTCGTAATAAAAATATTCCAATTGAGCGTTGTCGTCTATCAATTTTACAGAATTACTGTCTACTTTGTGTACGAATCCTGATCCGCTTTTTAATTCTCTTAAATTACATTGTCCTGAAATATTAGCCTTTGTTGCGTCCCATACAATGACAGAGTCATGATGGCGGACAAAAGACACTTCAGAGCTGTTAGTTAATAGGCCAAAAGGGGAAGTTATTGGGCAGTATAAACAGTCTTTTCTAATAATTATCTTTTGGAGCATGCAATTAATTACGCTGTATTCCTTTGTTTGCATCCAAACACAGTCGCCTTCTGGTGACGCGGTAAAAGAGAAAGAATCTGCTGATCCTTCCATTATGTTATTTACGCAACGGTTAAATTGGGCCATTTCCCAACATTCTTTTTCGGCCACCGGCCGCGAAAAAGTTGTAAATGTTGTATCGTACGATCCGAAGAAATATCCTACTATCTTTTTAGTTTTCGCCCATGATCTACATA
This sequence comes from Daphnia pulex, assembly GCF_021134715.1. Classification (NCBI taxonomy): domain Eukaryota; kingdom Metazoa; phylum Arthropoda; class Branchiopoda; order Diplostraca; family Daphniidae; genus Daphnia; species Daphnia pulex. The sequence continues at coordinate 195,846 of NC_060024.1, read as the reverse complement.
CATATCCCTCCCAATGCGCATGAGGTTCTTCCTTAATAAAAAATTGGTACTTTTTGAAAATTGGTTGGATGGTATCTTTTTCTTGACAAAACGATGGGAGCTCCGCGTCCAGCAAGCCGATTGCCTTGGGAGTTTTGCAGTCGCAAATAGTAATATTTACTCCTGTTACCGTGGCAAAAGCGAGAGTCGACAGCAGTCCCAGCGCGAGTTTACCGTCCATCTAAAACATTTCTATACATTAATTACTATATCTTTTTGGTGCTTTTATTGTTTCTCTTAAATTGTATCTATGTTGTACTACATTCTGTTTTTGGGCAACTCGCGCTTTGGACTTTGTCACTCTGCCTGGCGCTACTATGTTAGTGGCCTGAGGGCCCTCTCGGCCTTGGAATTTTTTCATGCGATCGGCATGCACTACCATCTGTTTTTTCCCGTCATCTGATATGATTTTGTAGCTTACGTTGCTTTTCTTTTCCACCACTGTATATGGTCCTTCCCAGCGCATGTTAAATTTTCCGGGTACGATGGCCAACTGTTTAAATAAAATTCTGTCGCCTATTTTAAAATCGACTCGTTTTGCTGTTCTATCGTAGTAATATTTTTGTTTCTCCTTTGACTCAATCAGTCTCTCCTTTGCTATTTTAATTGCATCGTACCATTGTTGTGAGAAAAGCATATTAACATCAGATAAATTTCGGTTTCGCGCGGGCGGCATTAAATCGTCCGGCTCTCGCGCCTCTCTTCCGTACATTAAATAAAAAGGACTATAACCCGTGCTCGAATGGACTGCGGTATTATAAACAAAAGCTGCTACATCTAAAAAATCTGTCCATGTATGGGGATTATCTTTAACATAACAAGAAATTATATCTGCAAGGGTTCGATTTGCACGCTCGACCATGCCGTCGCACTGAGGGCGGTAGGCCGACGTTCGAATGGCTTCGACGCCGCATTGTTTATACAAACATTCCATTACTTTTGATAAGAAATTTTGGCCTTGATCGGTCAGTACCATTTCTGGCACACCGTGTTGCGTTATAATATTTCTGTAAAAAGCTTTAGCTATTGATTCGGCTGTGGCATCTGGCATTGATGCAACTGTTATATATCTAGTTAAATATTCACCCATAACTAAGATTTGTGTATGATTTTCGGGTCCTGATGGGGTCAATGGGCCTACAATATCCATAGCCATAAATTGCCATACGTGGTCTGGGGGTTGTATTGGGTTTAAAGGGGATTTGTTATCTCCGCCAACTTTTCGTTTGGCGCACAATTCGCATTTTCTTATATAATCTCTAATTTCTTTTACCATAAATGGCCATTTAAAACGTCTTTGAATCCTCGCTGTAGTCTTTTTTACGCCTAAATGGCCTGCAAATGGGCTGTCATGAAATCTTATTAATATTTTCTCTCTTAATGATTCTGGTACTAATATTTTTCCGTCGGCTGTGCCGATTAAGCCATTATTAAATTCTTTTAATTGTTCCTCTTCGTCGAGGTCGTTCTCGTATTCGTTGTTTTCTTCTTCTCTATGTTCCCTATCATATTCTTTCCCGTCGGCTTCAGCTGCTAAATATTCTTCCATGAATTTGGTCCGTCTTTGCTGTTCTTTTATAAACTTTTTCTTCGCTTTCTTACAAAATTCGTCTTTTTCCTGTTCTTGCAAAAACATTTCTGTTGTTAGGGCTTTTATACTTTGTGTCTGGCCAAACATTTTTATCGCCTCCGTTTGTTCTGGTATTCTTCTCAGCCCGTCGGCATTTTGGTTAGCTACGCCAGGCCTAAAAACTGTTTGAAACTCGAACTCATTGGCGAACAAAGCCCATCTAATCACTTTTCTCGACATATTTTCTGTTATTTTGGGGAAGTTTTTTAATGCTTCGTGATCGGTTTCTACCGTAAATTTCGTACCGTATAAGTAATGATAAAATGTTTTTAACGCGTGATATATTGCATATGCTTCTTTATCTGTCGTGTGCCATTTTTCTTGTGTCTCGTCTAATTGTTGCGATGCGTATGCTACGGCATATTCTACTTTTTCTCCGTTTACAATTTTACGTTGCGCTAGAACTGATCCTACTGCAAATCCCGATGCGTCTGTTTGGACAATGAACTCGAGGTCGAAATCTGGGAATCGTAAAATCGGATTTTCTAACAAACAAGTTTTTAAAAATTGAAACGTTTTTTCCTCTTCGGGGCCTCATCGAAATTCTTCTTTCTGTCTTGTTAAAATTGTCAGCGCTCTTGCTTTTTTCGCATAATCCCAGATGAACTTTCTATAATATCCTGATAGTCCTAAAAAACTCTTCACATGATTCTTATTCTGCGGTGTCGGGTAGTTTCTGATTGCTTCTGTTAACTTCGGATCTGGCCTCAAGCCATCTTCTGATATGATGTGTCCCAAATATTTAACTGATTTTTGTAAAAATAAACATTTCGATAATTTAATTTTTAATCCTCCCTCCCTCAATAGATTCAGTACGCATTGAATGTGTTTGATGTGATCTTCGATTGTTTTAGAATATATAATTACGTCGTCCAAGTAAACTAGTGCAAATTTGTGAATAACTGGTTGTAATAAGTTATTCATTAAACGCTGAAAAGTTGCTGGTGCATTCGTCAATCCGAATGGCATACGATTAAATTCATAATGACCCTGACTTGTTGTAAAAGCTGTTTTGTGTTTGTCGGTTTCCTCAATTTCTATCTGCCAATACCCGCTGATCAGGTCGAGTGTTGAGAAATAACGAGCGCCTAACAAATAATCTTTTGTTTCGTCGACGATTGGTATGGGGTATTTATCCTTTATCGTTTCCGTATTCAAATTGCGGAAATCAATACAAAAGCGTTTAGTGCCATCTTTCTTGTCGGTCAGATGGACCAGTGAACTATATGGACTTGAGCTCGGCCTAATTATATTATATTTTAACATCTCGTTCACCTCTTTTTCTATAATGGCTAGGTTTGTTCTCGCCTGTCGTCTGGGTCGCATATATATAACTTTTCCTGTCGTCTCAATGTGATGTGTAATACCGTTAGCTTGGCCTAGCTCACACAATTTATCTGCTATTACGTCTTTATTTAATTCTAACAGTTTGTCTATTTTATTTCTATACATTTCTGAATTTACGTCATCGATTTTTATTTTGGACACAGGTATTTCAATTTTAACTGCGATACTCTCCTCTCTATCGATAGTTTTTAATAATTGAATAAGGGGCGAGTAGGCGTAATTCGAATTTCCCGTATCCGCTATAAGCGAATAAGTTTCCCCTTTTATTTTATAATTTACCCGACGGGTTTCTCCGTCAAGGACAAGCGCATTTTCCGTAATAAAATCGATGCCTAATATACACGTTTCTGTCAATTGGGGTACAACGAAAAATTTCTGTTCTACTATTTCAGCGTTATCATCTAAGCTAATATTTAATTTGTATACTCCTACAATATCCATACTGTCACCACATATGCTGCGAAGGTTATCATTGTTATTTACTTTATTTTGTTTTACCTCTTTTCTTAATCGGTTGAAAAAATATTCTGAAACTGCACTAACTGAGGCTCCTGTGTCTATTAAAGCGTATGTGAAAACATTATCTATTCTTACTGGTACATAAAAAAGTTTATATTCCGTATTTACATTATTCGATTTCTGCGTCGTATTTACTGTCTCGGTTCGTTCGGTGGCGCATTGCGATAATCCTGGCTGTATCGATTGCCGTTTTGATTCCTTTCTTGGTTGAATGGTCTGCCATATGTACTGTTGCTGCGATCGTATCTTTCGTTGCTGCGAGCTCGATAATTGCTTTGTGGCCCTCCATTCGGCCTCCAATTTTGTCCCGATCGCTCTGAATTTTGTCTTACGTCTCGCGAGAATCTTTGATCGTCGCGACGACGGCCTAGCTGTTGTTGTTGTTGTCCTCGTCCGGACCAACATTCTCTACTAATATGCCCTTTCTTTCCGCAGTTATAACAAGTAATACGGGTATCCTGACTGCTATTATTATTTCTAACTGGCGTCTGAGCTCTGGCTCCTTCTTCTGGCTTTGTGGGTCTGTTATACGTGAATGGACTTACGCTGCGGCTTCTGTTATTTTCCGGGAAACGGACTGTTTTTGGATAATTTGTTTGCGCGTTGTTGTACATGTTGAAGGCTGCGATTACTGCTGGGTCTCCCAAATCGACTGGTGTTGATGCCGTCGGAGGTGAGACCGGTTTAGTCGACAGTTTGTGAATCAGCCCTTCCAATTCTTTTATCTTTGCCGCGTTTTTCTCGTTTTCTTGGGAAATGACTGAAACTGCAGAAGTTATATCTTTACTCTGTGCTATCTTTTTAACTTCAGTTACTTTTTCGCATTCTATTGCTGTAGCTACTGTATTGGCGTATGTCGCATCGGCTTCTACTCTATTCCAAACTAATGTGGCAATTTCCCTGCGTAGGCCTGACAAGAGAATTCCTTTTTTCATGTCGTCTCGGACTAATACTACGTTGGCGTCGTTGCTATTTGCCGGACCTGCTCCATAAGCTATCCGATACATGTCGTCTATCCGTGTTTGGAAATCTCTGACTCTTTCGCCTGGTTCTTGCTTTAAATCTTTTAATTCTCCTTTTTTAATGGCTTTTGTCGTGTTATCATGTAGCCCTGCAATAAGTAACGCTTTCCAGTCATCGTACTCTTCTCTTTGCTGGGCTGTCAATGAATCGTTAAAATTGGCTGCTGATTTGGTTAATTTCTCTTGGAAAAATGCTATCTGTTGTTCTTCATCCCATCCCGCTAATCTGGCTGTTCTTTCTGCTATTTTAAACCATTCTTCTATGACTAACGGGCAATTACTTTCGCCTGAAAAAATCGGGATATTTTCTAGTTTTCTTTGTGCCGCTAAGTTACGCATGCCTGTTACTAGTGCTGCCGTATTATTTTGTCCTGCTACCTCTAGTGTGTCAATTGCTGCCTGTGTTAAAGCCATCTCGTCGGTTGGGTATATTAAATCAAGATCAAAAGTACTAAGGGTATCGTCGTCACTTTCCTACCCTCTAAAGTCTGTTGCTTCGTTTAATTCCCCGGAATAATTGTTCCAATCAAATTCTGGTGATAACTCTGCTTTCCACAATTGGTCTAGTACTTTAGCTCTATTTCTTAAGTCCGGTGAGCTGCTTATCCGTTCTTCTTGCAAGCGTTTAATTATATCATCTACCGATATTCGAATAAATTCATCGACGTTATCAAAAATGCTAGTATGTGTTTCTGTCTCTACCGTTGGTCTCCACTTAATTTCCTCAGTAACTCTCGGAATCGGTGGTATCCCACCTGTTGCCTCTGCAAGTAAATCGGGCTCTATTGGTGTATGGGGGGCTGACTTTGTTTTCTGAAGTTTTGTTAAATAGACTGTAACCCCTGCTGGTAAAGTAACTCTTCCAATTCGAACCTTACGAGATAATCTACAGATAGGAAAATTTGGGGTCGAAAGTTCGTCGAATTTAGTTTCTAATATTCTTATTTCCCTAGTTAATTTATCTCCTTTCGTTTGCAAGCATCGTCTTGCGTGACCTGTTGTCACCCTAGCGTCTTGTATTAATGTAATTATCTTATTTCGTGCAAAATTTAACTGTAATAATTTTACTGCTACTTTCTTTATACAGTAATCTAATTGAGCCTTGTTCAAGTATTTAAAATTAGGGCCAATAACTGGTCGTTCACCGTTGTCGTCTAGTGTACTAACATAATACTTGGAGTGGTCTAAATTCGGATTCATCCGTTCTTACCTTGTTGAGATTCCAGGTGCCGAAAAAGGCAAGGTCGCCAATTGTAAGGCCCGGCTGGGGTGCTTACGGAGAAGATGGAGAGTACACGGAGACGAGTAGCCAAAGGTGAAGCGCTTGTATTGCGTGTCCTATTGACAGGGGGAGTACAGCAAGAGAGAGAGAGAGAGGTGCATACAGGGGGTTTATATATGGGGGGAAGCGCCCGATCAGCACCTGCAGACCGGGGATGACTTGCTGCATCAACCGGGAACGACTTGCCACGGCAAGTCGTTCCGACTGTCCGCGCCAACCTGGAATGACTGTCCGCACTATCCCGAGATGGCTCGGGAGGATGAGCTGTCTTGCAGTTCCCGCGTGACGTCAGGGATGACGCTGTTGGGGTGACGTCAGTGGTGCCGGTCGTGACGTCGGGTGTGGCGTCAGGGCGTGACGTCAGTGGCGGCGGCCATCTTGAAGAGGGCGGGGCTGCCGCCGGGGCATTACAGTAGTATGATCCTCGGAATCGCTTCGGTTGACTGCGAAACATTTGTTTGTCTTTCGGTTCGCGTTTGATTCGGTCAGCTCTCTTTTCTTGTTCCCCCAAGACCTTGGCAAGATCTGGATCCAGGAATTCACCAGCTTTTCTCCTGGCAAATTTGTCTGCCGTTTCCTGGTCGAATTTTCGCCACACCTGGGGCATCATTAACATAAATAGTTCAATGGGCTGTTCAAACTTCAATACTTTGTCAATGGAATAACACTGACCTATAACACAAACAAACGGTCTCGCATCGATTCATCAGCTTTACGTAGCTCTCCCAATACAACGGTGGCTTCAGCTTTTTCCGTATCCTTCGTTAATTTGGCCGTCAATTTAATCAGTGCGATTATTCCATCCTGGACCGGCATCAAACTTTTTTGTAAAGCTTCCAATTGCTGGAATAAACAAAATAAGAATGATAACAATCAATAGACTTTTTAATTATCTCTATCGTTTGAATTGTGTGTGTGTCAATAAATCCTTAACTCATATCTAATACATGTAGTTATATTTTAATGAACGCATGTCGTATACCATTGAACTGTATTTAGTTCCTGTCTGGTTGCATGTTGTTGTGTCTACTCATGACTTGGTACATGCATTTTTAATGAACTCATGACTGGATACATGCAGTTTTAATAACTCATGACTGGATACATGCAGTTTTTATTCAACTCATGGCTGGATACATGCAGTTTTGATGAACTCATGACTGGGTACATGCAGCTTTGGTAACTCATGACTGGTTACATGTAGTTTTTGAATTTAATCATGACTGGATACATGCAGTTTTTTTTTTAATAACTAAGCTCATGACTGGATACATGCAGCTGTAATGACTAAGCTCATGACTGGATACATGCAGCTGTGAATGGCTGAGCTCATGACTGGGTACATGCAGCTATGCCTTTCTCAATTATGTTGGTATCAAACCATTACAATACGAATCTCAAATTTTTGGCAACAGGCCCTTTATGGCTTGTAAAAGCACCGTCGGAAAGATACACTTCCTCTACCTAGGTTTTAAAATTGTATTTGATTAGATGTAACTTACCACAGGATATGAATATGCACCTGAAAGACAAATTTTGTTCGCTAGCAAACGACTACCTTCCAGGTATTTGACAGATCATGACTGGTTACATGAATCTTGTCGTTGCTTGCTGTTGATGAGTTGTAAATCTTTTGGCTCATGACTGGTTAAATGCAGCTTTTGGATTTATAAAATTGTGTGAAATTTTAAATTTAAAAGACGTAACTTACTAGTTCAATGTTGGTTGATATAATAAAAAAGTACCTGAAACGAAAAATTTTTTTGCCAACAAACGACTTCCTTTCAGGTTGTTACTCATGACTGGTTACATGCAGTTTGTCGTTTGTTTCTGCTTGATTAATTGTAAGACTCATGACTTTCACATGCAGACTTAGTCGTTACTTCTGTCAAGTTATAACAGGATATTTGACACACATACAAATTCACACATATCCACTACTATTTTGTTCTTATAATATGTTCATAATTTTAAGTCGTATATACCTCGCGTAAAACCTTTTCCTTGTCTGGAACGGCTTCAATGAAACCAGCAAATCTTGCTCTGGTAGTTTATAGTTCTTGTGCCGCGATTATCTCCCACTCCTTTTTGGAAAAACGGTATTGCCATTGTAGAACTGGTTTGATTTTACGCTTTTAGTAGCAAATTTAGTGTATTTGCAAATTCAATTGTCTACTTTAGTTCAAAACTAATGAAAATGGAGCACTGAAAAAATATACGTGCTCTTGATGCTAGGCTTCGCTTGTGAAAATCGTCTGCTTGCAGCAGTGTGTACACTGCTGCCAGACATAATCATATACGGTGTATATGATTATAGAATGGTCTACTACCATTCTCTACATAGAAAAGTAGTTACTTTACACAGGTCAAATCAGCTGCAAACGCTACAAGAGTAAATCCCTTATGAAGATAGAGAAAGATCCCGCCAAAATAGATGAATGTTATTACCAATGTCACAACAAAGTTGTGAACGAGAAAACGAAGAATTATGAGAAAAGCGGGACAAAATCATCTGTCCGAAGAAATACCTGGTTTTGGAAATCTCACCTGATGATTTGGGAAATTCTTCTCTTTACATACTATTGGTGGCACGAAAATCCCTTACAGTATATCCAGCGTTAATTGGAATGTGCTCACCAAACAGTGGTGGACTGGGCAAATTTCTGCCTTGAAGTGGCAATCGAAGTCATGCTAACGAAATCTGAGCGCATAGCTGTTCCCGGTAAAATTGTAGAAATCGACGAATCCAAATTTGGGAAAAGTAAGTCAATAATGTTCTATCCTACTGTGAAACAAATTAAAAAATTATTAATTTTATTAAGGGAAATATCATAAAGGGAAACATGTTGAGGGCCAATGGATTTTTGGTGGCGTTGAACGTGGCAGCAACAAATGTTTCCTTGTAGCCGTCCGAAACCGCAAAAGAGAAACCTTACTTCGTTTAATAAAGCGATGGATCGCACCTGGAAGAATAATAATTTCGGATTGCTGGGCCTCTAACAACGATATTTAGTAAGCATAATCCTAAGCAGAGGTGGTGTTATGTGGTAATGTCACGCAAATGAATTTTATAATTGGTCGAAGCCCGCTGGGAAAATAATTAATGCAAATTGTTATATTTTTCCGTTGCAATGCAGGGCGATGCCGGACATGGATTACATCCATTTCACGGTAAACCATTCAGAAAACTATAAAGACCCCGTCACTGGAGCCCACACCAACACTATAGAAGGCAGTGTGGTAAAGTGATGTCGTATTGTGTAAATGTTAATATTTGTTTACCGTCTAGGTCTGTGGCATTTGGTGACATTGTCACTCCCAGCGACCAACAGGTGCAAAGAAATGTATCTAGGATACTTGTCAACTTACATGCTGCACAGACTGTGGAAGGGGCAGGACAGCTTCGTTCTGTTTATGAAAGAAGCGTCAAATTTGAGCCTACAGCGATAGCGGTCCAAACCCAAGCGGGAACTGACGACAGAGATGTGCACTGTAATGGTTGTACGGTGAATTCCTTTGACGATTGAAAGAGATAAAATTGTACAGCACACCAGTGCTCTTGAAAATAAATGAGTGATTTAAACAAGTCGATCACACTGCTGTGTAACTATGTAACGTAACTTTTGTAACAGTATCACACCATAACGCTACCACTGTTCTTTTATTGCACTTCTTAGCTATACGAGCTGCTGTAACAAAACAGAAAGGTAAATTCGAAACTTAAGGCAAAATAAAGTGTATTACTGTTGCAAAGGTTAAGATAACCGATGAAGCAAAACGGAGATCATACACTAACCATTTTGGAAAGAAATTACTTGAGTACATTTCCGACCCGTTTGTTGGACAGGTAAATACGTATCGTCGACCTGATAATCCGATAAAGTTCGGTCTGACTGTCCCTCTTCTTGGAAAGTAATGGAAGTTTCTGTTGGAAATCATATTCAATCCAGATATTGAATGTACATATCTTCTTAATGATGAACCCTATAAGTGTAATCTGTAATCATATATGTTGTATTGTAACAGCCACCAGATGGCGCTGATTGTGAAGGTGAGGCAACCTATCTATAGTCTTCTTCGGTTGCTGTTTAGTAACACTTTCACTCTGACTTGACAGTTCTGATTTACAATGGACGTGTTTTTGTATCTCCTCGAATACTTCATACAAGTTTAAACACTATCAACACTTTGTTAATTCTCTAACTTCAACAGTTTCTTCCACGCGCGGAAGACTAGGGCTGCATGCGAAAAATGGAAAGAAATTAGACATTTGCACTAGAAAAGAAATGAAAACAAATGAAACTTATGATATCATCTGGATGCAAAGGCTCCTTAATGTTTCGCCCATGTTTTGCCACTTGGTTTATGAGTTTTCTTCCTCTGAGGTATTTGGCATTGAATAAGGTCTTCATCACCTCGGAAATGAAGGCGCTGATCGTGTAAGTCTGGTTGTTCTTGAGAAAGTTGTGTGGAACCTTTTGCTTTGGATTTTTTCTCTGCCACGTTGCCATGGCTGCTATCAAGCGTTTTATTTCTTCCTTAGCACGCTCCTCGCACTCCCTAATGATCTCCATATCTGGCCGGAAGTGAGTGTCGGCCTAGAATAAATTTAGAAAAATGGAGTCACGATAACGTTACATTGAATATGTCAAAATGCTTACCTTGCTTCCAGTGGGAGTGTACTCCAATTCGGAAAGGGAAGATTGCGACCCAGATCTCGCCAAAAGCAAGAAAGGCGGGATTTTGTAGAGTACTATTCAAATCCTTTAAGATCACAAGTCCTAAATGTGATAAGCCTTGAGTTTTCTGGATCAAAGTGAGTTTATAATACTTAAAAAAAATTAAACAGCCGGCCAATATTTAATTAACATTTTCATTTCAAGTTTGAGTACCTTGGTGGAGCCTCCCTATATTGCTCGTAAATTTTGTTGGGCAAACAATGTTTGGCCACGAGATTATCCTCTTGAACGTCCAGAGGTGCAGAAGTACTGCCTCATGGGAGTACAAGATTCCTATTTCGATTTCCACATTTATTTTGGAGGGTCTTCAGTGTGGTATCACGTCTTTAAGGTAAACTATTCTGTCGACAGTTCACTTAATTGTTTTGTTATGATAAAACATTTTAGTTGACCATAATTTTTCAGGGAGAAAAGATATTCTACTTGGTTGCACCTACTCCAGAAAACTTGGATCTCTACTTACAATGGATGTTGAAACCAAATCCCCACGAAGTATTTTTCGGCGATATGGTACGTCGTTATTATTATAAAGCTTTTCTTGCTTTACTATATTGGTGTTGAGCATTTATGGTTTAGGTTGATGCCTGTTATCGATTGGTGGTACAACAAGGGCACACCTTGTTTATACCAACGGGATGGATTCATGCCGTACTGACACCAAAAGATTCGTTGGTTTTTGGCGGCAATTTCTTGCATAATTTAAATATGGAGCTACAATTGAAGTAAATAACATTTGTAAATCTAATTTTTTTTAGCTATACTGATGAGACTTTCTGTAAAACTACAGGATTTACAACATCGAAGTTGCTTCAAAAGCCCCAATCAGATTTCGCTTTCCTTCATTTCAAACACTGCACTGGTTTGCAGCGGAAAGGATAGTAGAAGATTTGAGAGATATGAACAGCAAAGGTTCTCGTTGTCAGGAGCAGTTCATTCGAGGGATCAGAGCGTTGGCCGCCGCACTGAAAAGCTGGACGATAGAAAAAGATGTAAGTGTTAAGAAAGTAAAGAAAAATGACCAGAATTCTTAATGTTTTGTTTGCTGTTTCAGAATGGCAAAGGAAGGAGCGAACCAATCCCCGAACGTATCTTAGTACCTAAACTACTAAAAGAATTAAGTCGGGAGCTTCGTCATGTCGAGAAGAACTCTAATTTGTCCATCCCTCAGTCTCCAGTGGCACCATCTCTGCCGATAGCCAAAATTGAAAAAACTTCTCCGAAAAGAGTCCGTCGTAAGAGAGTCAGCAGTAGTCTACATTCAAGTACAATAGCGTACACGATCTCCCCACGTCTACAGCAGGTAATCGATCTGGCTTATCTACACCGAGATCGGAGACTGGATAAAAATATATTGATGAAAATATATTACTTTATGTGGTAAATTAGATATAAATCAACTTATACAAGAATTTTGTGTTGAATTTGTCTCGTATAAATAAAATTATCTCGAACATAGTAGAAAACATAGTTTTGAAAATTTTCTACCCATAAATAACAACATTAATATAGTAGCGACATCTAGCATCGTCGGTAGTTACACGCTTGAATTTTTGATTGTAGAGTAGCACGTATCGTTACTAGTTTAAAGGTTTTACACTTGATTTACCCATCGTTTTCAGTTTGAATAAAAATAGATGACGTCCATCGTAATAGATGAAAATGTACTTATTTACAAGATGTTATTTTTTATATAATTCTCTAAAATAAATAAATTCCAAAATAATATTTCTGCCGCTACGCGCGCATCGGCCAAGTTTGCAGACGACATTACTTCCCTTTTTTTAGGCTCTCGTCAGTTTAGTTTGTGAATCGTCTAAAGTTGGTACTTTGCACCTCGTTTGTTCTAATTTCGAAAAAATCCAACCTTGAGTGGCCGACGCCATTTTTCTGCTAGATCTTAGCTCGTCATTTTCGGTGCTGTTTTCTTCATCCGACTATCAACCGGTAAGCCAATGTTTTATTAATTATTCCCAACCATCACTCATTGGTGGCTATGTGTGCGTCGCCATTTTTATGCAACGTGGAAATGTGTGTGTGGTTACATATATTTGTGTTAGACGGTCCCCTGTGGGCTGTCGACATCTTGTTTAGATGGACGCAGGAGATGATTCAATTTTGTGCAAAGGTTCAATTTGCTCCGTCATGTGGCCGTTTATTTTTTTAATTTTTTTAATTTTTTTTTCAGTCCTTCCTGCTGTCCGTCTCTCCAGTCTGCTGTCTGTTGTCCGTCTCTGCTGTCTGTATCTGCTGCCCGTCTCTCCTGTCTGCTGCTGTTTGTTAAACGTAAGTCCCAAATTTTAATTATTCGCCATTTTTCTCTTACATAACTGAAAAGGGGGAAGGGTTAGTCACTTGCCAGCTTTGTTAAGTGTTTAACGTATTAGTTTTTTTTTCTTTTTCTGATGTATACACTCTTGGGATAAATAGTCTGAGCTTGCTGTAAGAAATTAAATTGTTTCGGCTCGCCCAGCTTTAGGTTCTGTTACAAATAAGTTTGGAATCTAATTCGTTTTTCTCGCGTTTCTTTTTTCTGAACTCGTGTGCACGTACAAAATTATGGATACAACTATGTAAATTTGGAAACATTATTTAGCTCGATATATAAAAGACGTTGTTCCAAGTTCAAACAAAAAGAAAAATAAAAGCTAGAGAAGAAGAACCCCCCGGTCGAAAAAGAAGAAGAAGAAGAACAAAAAACCCATTTTCTCATTTGTCTTTTCGACCATCAATTGACCTGTTTGGATTTAGAAGAAAGAAAGAAAATGAGCCAAAAAGAACTTTTCAGGGGCTTCTAAATGGTATGCGATCACGCCACTGGAAAAATAAAAATCCATCTCCAAATCCCTATCTCTTCTTCTTCTTTTTTCCCTTTTCCAATTGGAATACCTTGATATTCTTCTTCTTCCTTATATATTCTAATCCCCCTCCCTTTAAAGAAAAAGAGCTATACACAAGATAAAATATCATCCCAGTTGAGCCTCTTGTCCTATTGTTGGTTCTAAAGAGACAAACTCATCGATGATGTGAATAACAAGTAGAATGGGTTCGCTGTCTCTACTAGTGCCGGCCGAGGCCAGCAGCAGCACAGCCCGGTAAAAGATTGCGCCTAGTCCGAATCCCAAAATTGCTCCGAGGGCCTTTTTTTGTTAGTTGTTGGTTGTTTTTTTACTCGTTTTTTTTACAATTTCTTACATCATATATCTTTTTAAAGCTACTAATATACAGTGGGGCCATATAAAATTGCACTATAAACCCCCTGGCGGCTTTAATTGGCCGTTCTTTTTTGTCTCCCAACAACAATAACAACAACTTGCTCCTCTCTCTCCATTGTTTTCCTTGGCCGTCTGTTTCTTCAATTATTTTCCGTTAAAAGAAAATAAAGAAGAAACGAGAAAATTCTTTTCTGGTGTCATAAAACCGTGTAACCGCATCCGCGCCCGTCGGCTTTTCTGAGAAAACGAGTGCGTAACCGATCGATTTTGAAATGACGACGTTGTTGTTGTCGTTGCCCGTTTCTTCTTCTTCTTCCGCGTATTTTTGACAAAATAAAAAGTGAGTCAACTCACCTGCATTGGAAGATGTCGAGTCGTTGCGGCGGCAGCCGTGGGTCTGGAAGGCTGAGTCGAGTCGCAGCTGGACTTGCTGGGCCCCGTAATTGCACAGGTCGTCCTGAAAGCAGAGGACCAGGGGTCGTTGAGGATGAAGGTGATGATGTCCAGCTTCGTGACGGCCGTTGCCGTGAGCTTGACTACTGTGGCACACCTGATGATCGCTGGATCAAAAAAAAAATCAAAAATGTAAATTAATTAATTTTTCCCGAATAGAATTAAAAATGGAAAATGTGTCGTTGGTTGGATTTTATTTTTACATGCTCAACAGTTCGAGGCATCCGTGTCGTGATCTCGACAGGTCACTACGGTCGACGATTTCCGAGAAACACGTTCCCATGACTGACTTGCACATGTAGCCGGTCGTGACACAGACGGGCAGATTGCAGTGACACCTCAACTTGTCAAAAAGTTTTCATAGTTTTCAGCGGAACAAAACGAAAGAAAAAAGAAAATGAACAAAAATGTTATTTTTTTGGTGATAGGATAAATATAGTTTCTTATTTTTTTGAATTTTTCTTTTTCTATTTGATTTAATTTCGTGCGGGGGGGGATAAGATTATCCGAAATTCAAAAATAAATAACGAGTCGTCAAGTCAAATCAGTGGCGACATTCGACTGGCCATCGCGTTCGGTCGTTTGTGTAACGAACCACTTCTTTTGTTTACCAAGTCGAATTGATTTTCTATGAATTTCAATTTGGTTTACCGAGAATCTGCACGAATCAAAACCAAATTGAAATTGAATTTTATTAAACTAAGAAAAAATTAAGATTAAATTTTATCTTTTAAAGAGAAAATGATCACGTTGACAGATGCCCCGGCCAAGAATAACAACCTAATCTTTCTTGTGTGTCCCCCCTACGATAAGTTTTTGGGCAACTTTTGTAAATTCCCTCGTGACGTCCAGACTTTTTACAAAATCTTTTTCTCGGAAATTCTAATTTGCATAATATAATAATAATAATGCGTCAGAGAGTATTTGATTTGCTCTCTTTGATAAATTTTTCAGGATTATTTTGTATGTTTATTATGTTATGGAAGTTTGAAAAAAATGTGGAACCAAAAAGAAGAAAAAGGAAGTCTACAGAGATGAACGAGCGCACTCATTATAAGACAATTGTTTCACGGGACACACACACACGACAGACGGAGGTGAGCCCGCGTTCCTCTCGTAGGTGAATAGCTCAAAGTTCCACATGACTAGAAAGGAGGGGAGAATATTCTTATATTATTTGTCTTGTGATGAACGACCTAGCAGACAGTCATCTTCGCAGGCGCCTTTTTTACTTGATTTTTCCTTTTTTCATTTTAATTTCGTTGGGAAGCCAATCATTATTTTAATCATTTTGGTTTCCCTGAATAAGGGAAAGGGAAGGCTGTTAGTGACAGATTAGCCGGGTTGAGGTTGTCGTCGAGAGTCAAGGAAATTCGATGCTCTTCTTTTAAGAGTTTTTACTTTATACACACAGATGGAAGTGAGCGTGTCTTGGGGTCGGCAGATTTTGTGGACAGAAATCTTATTCTCTTTTCTAATTACGCTTGTGCGTCTTTTGTTTTAATTATTTCGCAATCGAGCAAAGTGGAGATCACATCACATTGAGCAAGTTTCAACTGGAAAATTTGAAATTCAATTTTTCTGGCCGCCACCAGCAGCGGCTAATGTGCTACTGTTAAATTTTTTTTATGTTCGACCACGGGCGATTTAGGTGGAATCGTTTATTGATGCAATATGTTTTTTTATTTTACAATAGGCCGTGTTTTTAAAGATGGAGGAGATTTTGGCAGTTTTGGAAGAATTGACCACCTGTCCTATCTGTTATGAAAGGTTTATCACTGCAAAGGGCCTACCATGCCAACATGTTTTTTGCGTGGGGTGTATCACACACCTCCTGGCAGCACAACTGTGGCATGCGCCGGTAACAACTAAATTTTCGGGTTTTTTTTTTTCTTTTTAAAATTTATTTTTTTTTTCAGTTTAAATGTCCGATATGTAGGGAACCTTGGGTTGTCCCTTTGGAGGGCTTCCCGACTTCTTTAGCAGTTCAGGAACTCGTAGATTTGGTCGTGCAACATCCTCGATTGCCTGCTTTGGAGTATGCACCAATACCTCATCCTGAACAGGAAGTTATTCCTGATCCTCCACCAATGCTGCTACCGCGCCTTGATGGAGGAAATGTCAAGGAGCGAGTGTATGTTTTCCTGAATCGTCATCTGAATATTTCGCCAAAATATTCTACGACACACGATGGAGAAATCCATCGTGTGTCGCTAACAATCTCTGGTAATTTATCTTAAAAAACTATTCCTTCCAAAAATATAATATTAATTTTTTTTTTGGTTTGCCGGAGTTGGAGATATCAGTTGAATGCGATCAACTATCAACACTTCAACAGGACGAACAATGTGTGCATCACTCCTTCTGAAGAGGCTTGTACGTCTGGAGTACATGTCCGAGGACCGAACGTAAGTTTTTTTTAAATATATAAATTATCTACATTATTAATAATATCTATTTCTATTGTTATGCAGACGTGGGCCGAAATATTTCCTGGCAAAATTCGCTTTAGACTGGGAAAGGGGAAACTGTCTTGGAGGGTGGGACTATGGCAACTCTAAATCGAGAATCCTACAGCTAGTGGCCGAAAAAAACATCGACCTGTCGATGCGCGAAACGTCATGGCCACGCGGTAACCGGACCATTTTTAGATGTTCTCTATATATACCAGATGGTATGTAGATAACAAAAATTAAGTGTTTGACTATATAATAATTTTTGTTTTCTTTTCAGTTTGTCATGTAGAGAAAACGAGCTCGGATACAAAAATGAATGCCAATCTTCTAGCGCACATGGAATTGTCACAGAAACTATTCCAATTAAAAATTGTGAAAAGTTTCGAATACTACACTCAAGAGGCGGCTCGTAAAAGAGCGGAACGTAGGAATCTCCAAGTGTAGCAGCATCTGCTCCACTTGGAGATGGGTTAGATGGAGGAAAGTTTGTTGGTTAGAGGAGATTACGAGTTCTTTTCATTTTTTTTTTTTTCCTTTTAAACCCCCTTGACGTAATTAAGAACATTTTGCTTGTAAGAACATCTTACGTATAAATAAGAATTTCATTTTCTTTTTCAGTTTAAATTTAACAGTTTAACTGATGATTAAGCTACAGAAAAGCGAATAGCAAAACAGTCTGACTTTACGCTAGACCAAAGTTCCCCGGATTTGAACGGGGCTCAGGTTACTCGTCTTAGCAATAAAAGTGTCTAAAGGATAAAACTTACTTACGTGTTGGGAAAAAAGAAAAGTCTACAAAAAATTTCGACCCCACGACTATTGCGCTCGGCCGGAATTCTTTTTCGCCGTCCTCAATCGGTATACGGGCTTGTACATCTGTTTTAAGAACTCAAGAGTAAGATCATACACGCCCTTATCTGTAGAGCTACGGCAACACATTGAATAACGATATTAAAGACAATTTATTTTGAATTGAAATATTTTCGAAATTTTAAAAAGTCATATTGGAAAATTAAATTATATTAATTTTGATTAGCAAATATCGTGAATTTAAATCGTGAAGTGTTGAGACTCGTGATGCACGTTTATTCAACTTACACGAGGCGAGAGAGATAATACAAATTAGCACGGGAGTGAGATGGGTCTACGCTGCGACCGTCTGCTGAGCTAGTCGCGTGGAGACTGCCCGACCGTCTGTTCTGTCGGCCGAGATGGTGGGTCGGGTATGTGTGCCCTCTGACGGGCAAGGTTACAACATGTCTTTTTCTTTTCCTTTTTTTTTTTTTTTTTTTTTGAAGGCGCGTCCCTTTGGGTACTTCTAGGGAGGGATTGGCGCTTAATACAATGAAAAAAAATAATATACTGAATGGTGAAACGTAAACATGGTATGGTGATTCTGGTTTGGTTGAATTGGATTATTGTTTTGTTATTTGGTCCAATCTTCTGCCGGGTATCGGTTACTTGGCACGCTGATGCGGGTTGACTGGCGTATAGGCGGAATCCGGCCGCGTCCTCGGCCGCGCCCGATTCCAACTTGCTGGCCAGGTTGCCCGTCCGTTCTCTTCTCCGGCTGTGTTGTGGTCGGCGCTGCTCTTTCGATGGTGGGGATTGGTCGAATTGGTTCCACTCTGCTACTGGTTCGTTTTCGGCTGGTGGAATCGTTCCCGGCATAACCACCGTTCTTTTGCGGAGCATACGGCGATTTCGCCGAAAAATTCGGCTGGATGGTGTTTTGACCATGTAATCCCGGTTTGGGCCAGTTTCCACTTTCCACCACCACTCCTGGTGTAGTCCATCGCTTGGAATCTGGATAATGGATGAGTACGTGGTCGCCAATGGTCAATTCCGGCAAATCCTTTGCGTCGCGGTTGTAGTAGTTGGTCGTCTTCTCCAGCATTTTTCGTTGCCTCTGCTCGATTTCTCTGGCTTCCTTTTGCCATTCTGGCGCGAAGGATCTCCTGTGCGCCGGTAAACCGTCGCGGATGGGTCGGTTGAAGATTAGTTGTGCGGGCGACTGGATGCCCATGCGGGGTGCGTTTCGGTAGAGGAGGAGCGCTTTGGCCATTTTGTTTTGGTCAAACGTGCCGCCCGTTCGTGATCCGGCCACGAGGGCTTTGATGGCCTTGATTCCTGCTTCGGCTCTGCCGTTGGATTGCGGGTAATGCGGTGATGATGACTCCCATCCTACCTTCCAATCACGCAGGAAGTCTTGGAACTCGGCCGCGGGGAAGAGTCCGTTGTCGGACCAGATTTTGATTGGGGCGCCTCCAATTGAGACGTAGAAGCTGCGAAATTCGTCGATGAGACGCCGTGCCGTGGTGTTCTTGTTTGGGAACATGGTGAAGTGGGGCCACCCGCTGAATTGATCCACGATGACTAAAAAATGCCGCCCGTTGTCTTCTCCCAGATCTGCGTGTAAGAATTCGAAGGGGCGCGTGGCTGGTTCGTGGTGGCGGATGGTTTCTTTGGGTTGGGATGCTAGGCGGCTGTTGCATGAGTCGCAGGCGGCTGCCGCGTTGGCTATGTCGACATCCATCCCTGGCCAGAATACGGATAAACGGGCCCTCTGACGCATCTTGCTGGCTCCTTGGTGCATACCTAGCAGGACTTGGATTGTTTGGTGGACCATGGAGCGAGGTATTACTACGCGGGGGCCCATTACAATTGTCCCGTCGTCCTCGTCGATGGCCAGCTGGTGGCGGGCGTTCCAGATTGGTCGCAGCTGCTCCGGCAAGTTGCACTTGTCGTTCGGGAATCCGGCGATGATGGTCTCGCGGAGGGACGTCATGACGGGATCGGCCTCTGCTGCCAACTGGACTGCTTTCAGGTTCAGGTCGGGTGACTGGTTGGGTGATCCAGCTATGAGTCCGATTAACGCGCCTCTTGCTCGGAAGGTGCTGGGTCCTTCTGCTAGCTCGTCTGCTTCTGATGCGCGTTCGACTGGCGCTCTTGAGAGTGCGTCCGCTTCGACGTTGATCTTGCCTGGGACCCACTTTGCTGTGAAAATGAAGCGGGTCATTTGGAGGCGGAGGCGAAGCAGTCGCGGGTTGTCTAGTTTGTCCAGTGAATACTCGTTGAGAATTGGGATCAGCGGCCGGTGGTCTGTGATGAGGTCGAACGCCGGTAGTCCTTCGAGGAATGGTCTGCATTTCTTCATGGCCCACGCGGCCGCCAGGCATTCCAGTTCTATCATCGCATACCTGGACTCGGCCGACGAAAGGAACCGGGATCCGGCTTGGACTAGCTGCCACTTGCTGGTTGCTGGGTCTTGTTGCTTTAGGATGAAACCTAGGCCGTGAAGGCGGGATGCATCGACGTGGAGGGACGTGGTCCGGACTGGGTTGTAGAACGCGAGCTCTTGTACCTGCGCCAGTTCTGTTCTTGCGGTCTGGAAAGCTGTCTCTTCTTGCGCGTTCCAGCTCCATTCCACGTTTTTCTTTAGCAGTTTAGAGAGGGGGGCTAGCGCTGCTGCTATTTTGCTGCTGAAGTTCCCGACCTGCTGGCACAGCCCATAGAATGACCGAAGGTCGGTGACGTTTCGTGGCTGCGGGAATTCTCTTATGGCACGCGTCAAATCTGGGCTTGGGCGAAAGCCATCTTCCGACACTATGTAGCCGGCGAACTTGCCGGTCGGCTCTGCAAAGGTCGTCTTGGCGCGGTTGAAGCCGACGTTGTGGTCGCTGGCCGTCTTGAAAACTGCGCGGACTAACTCCAGGTGCTCTTCGTACGTGGCGGAGTAGATGATGAGGTCCTCCATGCATCTGGCTGTGTTGCGGAGATGGCCAAAGATGTCGTGGAATCGTCGTCCATAATCGTCTCCGGCATGGCAGATCCCCATTGGCAGTCGGGTGTACTGGTGTAGGCCTTCCGGGGTGGCGAAGGTTTTCAAGGCCATGGACGCTTCATCCAGCGCGCATTGGTGGTACCCCTTTAACGCGTCTACTACTGTGAAGAAGCGCATGCCTCTGGGGATTGTACGGACTGATTGAAATGGAGTCGGGTTGTCGAATTTGGCTCCGACCAGCCACTTATTCAGCGGTCGATAATCCGGGCAGAATCTTACGCCTCCTTTCTTTTTTGGAACCAGAACTACGCCGTGGATCCATGGCGTTGTGGTGTTTGGTGGAACTTTCCGGATGAAGCCTTGTGCCCTTTGCTCGGCCAGTTCTTCTCTAAATGGCTCCTTCAATGGCTCCGATACTGGGCGGGATCCGTGCATTTTTACTGGGGTGGCTCCATCTTTTAAGGAGAAGTGGCACGGTGGGCCGGACATCACTCTGCAAACTCCGTCGAATACGCGCGGGTGTTCGTCCATCAGGCCGGCCAGGTCTGCTTTCTTCTTGGTGGGCGAAGGGTGGTGCTTCAGCGTGTTGACTTTGGCTCTTGGGTACCCATCGTGCACCATGCCAAGTTTCCGTTGCGTGGTTGTGCAAATGACCGCCTGTTTTAGCTTTTCCAGTACGTGGACTGTGGCCGTTGCTGGGCTGGACTCGTTGAGGTCGGCGGGCCAGTCGATTGTTGCTTGAAAGGTGCCTAGACACATGATTGGGCTGGCGGTCGCTGACTGGGCTGGGCTATTTGGCCTTAGCGGTATATCCGGGAAGAAGGCGTAATAAATCTTGTCGGGGATGGCGTCGATGTCTGATCCGGTGTCTGCGAGGGTGGATATGGACGCCTTTTCCGTTCCTCCTTTGGCTGTGAATTCCATCGTGAGTGGCTCGTTCGTTCCTTCCATTGGCCTCCTTTCGAATATTGATCCTACTTTTTTCTTGGAGCCGTCTTCGCATAAACTGGCGAAGTGGTTGTCTCGTCCACAGTTGTGGCATTTCTTCCCCCAGGCGGGGCAATCGCGTCTGATGTGACGGGACGGTCCGCCGCAAAATCGGCATGATGTGGAGCTGTCTTTCTCGAATCTTACGCCGTCTTTCTTCTCTTCGGGATGTTTGGCCGTGCCCGGGTTGCCTTCAGCTGCTTTCTTGGTTTGGTACGTTGACCACCGGATGGCGTATATTGAAGAGTCGTCCCTCAGGTTGGCCGCTTGGAGTTGGGAGGTTTCAGCCGTACGCAGGATCGCGATCGCAGCGTCGAGCGTCAGGGTGTCTCCTTGTTCTAGCAGTTTTATGCGAACTTCGTTGTCCGCCACGCCGGTGACTATTTGTCCAAGGATCCTTGTTGTTTCGCATCTGGCGCAGCAATCGCCGATGAAGTCGCATTTCCTGCTGACGTCTCGCAGCTCGCACAGCCAGTTGTCTGCTTGTTGGTTGGGCCGTTGTGTGCATAGCGCCATCTGGTGGCGCCATATATGGCGGTTCTTCCCGGCGTTGCAGCGTGTTCGCAGCATTCCGATTATTTGGTCGTGATCGGCTAATTGGGCTTGTGAGAGGCCTGCTGATAGCACTGTTTGCAGTGTTTGAGTGGAGAAGCAGGACAGTAACAGGTTGGTTTTGTAAGCTGGGCGAAGGCCGGCATCCAGCACCTCGTCGATGGTCGACAAGGCGAGGAATATCTCCCATCTTCTGACCCAGGTGTCGAAAGAGTCTTTTTCTGCTTCAAGGTCGAATGGTGGAGGGCTCCCATATGGTTTGAATGCTCTTGGTTGGGCTGGCGCCGCTATCACGTTTGCTGCTCCGACCGCTGCGTTTGCGGCTGCGGCTGCTGCTAGACCTGTCATCGTGTGGCTTGTCGCTGTTGGCCCGGCGGAAATGACGCACTCTGTTTGGGGGAAAAAGAAAATGTAGACACACGCGACGATGATTTTGTAAAGTTGTGCCATGGTTGGTGGTTTCTTACCGGGTTTGGGCTTAACTGAACTCGCGATGGTTTTGTTTCTTTGTTGCCGTTGGGGCTCGATTCGGGTGTTAATGCCCTGTGTTGGCGTCGGATGATGATGATGGATGTTACGGTCGATGGGCCCTTCGTTTCTGGTTTTGCGACTTTGGTGTTGCGCGCCCCGTGGGCGATTTTGGAACTATTGGCTTGAAAAATCGGGCGTGACCTGTGGGTAAAGATGTGATTTTTGATGTTTGTGTCTCACTGATTAAAAGATTGCGTAGGGTTTGTCTCACTGTATCTTGTTGAGTGGTTTTTTGCTGTCGATGTCCTCGAGGTTTTCTAGACGTTTTGGGGCTGCTCGGGGCCTTGTGTCTTCGGTTGTTTTCGCTGGAACATCTGGGTGACAGAGAGATAAAGGGGGGTTTCGTTAAACCAACTGCGCCATGTTGAGACTCGTGATGCACGTTTATTCAACTTACACGAGGCGAGAGAGATAATACAAATTAGCAAGGGAGTGAGATGGGTCTACGCTGCGACCGTCTGCTGAGCTAGTCGCGTGGAGACTGCCCGACCGTCTGCTCTGTCGGCCGAGATGGTGGGTCGGGTGTGTGTGCCCTCTGACGGGCAAGGTTACAACAGAAGTGTGTCATAATTCGTCTTCAAATTTAATCTAATTATGTTTTATTCATTCAATTTAACCAGCAAACCTACAGATAAGAGCTATGATTTTTCCATTTGATTTAAAAATCATGTATTTATTTTCGTGTTCACACAAAAGAATTCATATTATCGTTCTACTGGGATACTGGTCAGGGAAACCCAACATGCAGAGTACCCGTAAAAATACAATTTAAAAAAGCGTTTTAAAATTCAAATACAATTTAAATATTTATTATTCTTATCAAAGAAAGTGTCTAAAGGATGGAAAAAAGAAAAGTCTACAAAAAATTTCGACCCCACGACTATTGCGCTCGGCCGGAATTCTATTTTGCCGTCCTCAATCGGTATACGGGCTTGTACATCTGTTTGAAGAACTCAAGAGTAAGATCATACACGCCCTTATCTGTAGAGCTACGGCAACACATTGAATAACGATATTAAAGACAATTTATTTTGAATTGAAATATTTTCGAAATTTTAAAAAGTCATATTGGAAAATAAAATGATATTAATTTTGATTAGCAAATATAGTGAATTTAAATCGTGAAGAGTGTCATAATTCGTCTTCAAATTTAATCTAATTATGTTTTATTCATTCAATTTAACCAGCAAACCTACAGATAAGAGCTATGATTTTTCCATTTGATTTAAAAATCATGTATTTATTTTCGTGTTCACACAAAAGAATTCATGTTATCGTTCTAATGGGATACTGGTCAGGGAAACCCAACATGCAGAATACCCGTCAAAATACAATTTAAAAAAGCGTTTTAAAATTCAAATGCAATTTAAATGTTTATTATTCTTAGCAATAAAAGTGTCTAAAGGATAAAAATTACTTAGGTGTTGGGAAAAAAGAAAAGTCTACAAAAAATTTCGACCCCACGACTATTGCGCTCGGCCGGAATTCTGTTTCGCCGTCCTCAATCGGTATACGGGCTTGTACATCTGTTTTAACAACTCAAGAGTAAGATCATACACGCCCTTATCTGTAGAGCTACGGCAACACATTGAATAACGATATTAAAGACAATTTATTTTGAATTGAAATATTTTCGAAATTTTAAAAAGTCATATTGGAAAATTAAATTATATTAATTTTGATTAGCAAATATCGTGAATTTAAATCGTGAAGAGTGTCATAATTCGTCTTCAAATTTAATCTAATTATGTTTTATTCATTCAATTTAACCAGCAAACCTACATATAAGAGCTATGATTTTTCCATTTGATTTAAAAATCATGTATTTATTTTCGTGTTCACACAAAAGAATTCATTTTATCACGAGTAACCTGAGCCTCGTTCAAATCCGGGGAACTTGTAGCTTAATCATCTGCCCGTAATAGATTTTATCGTGGGAAATCTGCCCAGTACCTTACTTGAAGATTTCGTCATCACGGCGATGCTATAGACATCTGGTGGTGATGCTGGTTGTTGCGTCATCAAAGATTGCGTCATCACGGCGACGACATCTGGTGGTGATTTGTTTGGGCATGTTCCATATATAATTGGGGGAGGAGCCTGTGTTGACACAGACACAGGCTCCTCCCCCAAAAATGTCCGTGACATGAATAAGCCCCTCCCCCAAAAGCTTGTTGTTTTATTATATATGGATTACGATTGATGAACCTGCGTAATATAGCTTTTACTTATACCGACTTATACCTTTCTACTTCACAAACACTATCCGCAAGCGATAAACTGCAACTTCAAAACTTTGATTCATGCTTGATTTACATTTTGTTTTCAATAATTTTTTTTTTTTTAATAAATATAAATTACACACATTGTTCAGGTAATTTAAGAAAAGTATGCAACATAGTAATTTGTCAATCATTGTAGACATTCAGCAAAAAAAAATTTTAGCCTCTTTTTCGCCGGCTTTCGTCCAGTCACCACTCACCAGCGAATCAGCAAACAGCAACAGACACAACAGCGTTTAGTTATTTTTGAATCTTCGGATGCAATTCCTAATTCGGCAACGTTGCAAACCACAGCAGACAGACCGTCGAAGTTATCCCGAATCCCAATGACGCTCTCGCATTCGTAGACTTTTCAGAAAGCTCTTTTATTTTTATACGTTTATTATTTACGTCATTTAACTGAAGCGTTATTCAAGACATTTTCCAAGTTGAACCATACAGTTGCGATTTCTTAATAATATAGCTAGTACAAGTTGCAAGAAGCTTATTTTCCACCGTCTTTAAAAACAGTAGAATGATGGCTGCACTGGATATAAACGAATCTATGGACGAAGATTTTACCGGCTTTGACGAAGAACCTGTAGTAGTCAATACTGGTGGTACCCCTCTGATACAGGATAACAGAATAGATGAAACACCCGCTGAGACTGACAGTGACTCTGGAAATTTGGTGATAGCAGAACCTCACAAAAAGGTGGAATCAAAGAGTGTTGAGAAATCACCCAGGAAAAGGAAATCCCGTGTTGAAGATGTTACTCCTACAAGAACTCCATCAAGTCGTGTGAGAGGACAAGGGTTAGCCTATCTTTTAGCCATGGAAAAAGGTGGCAGTAAGAAGCAGTTGGCTAAAGTTCAAGCTCAATCAGATCTGCAAGATACGCCAAGCTCTTCCCAATCTGTTGATCCTCCAGCCCCAGTACAGACTGAGGCAGTTGTTGAACCTGAAGTAGAAAAGAAGAAAGTTGGAAAAGAAGTGAAAGAAAATGCAAAAGTAATAAAGGAAAAAGAACCAGCAAAGATTTCAAAGGAAAAAGAAATTCCACAAGCAGCGGCTTTGCCCACCACAAATTCCCCTACTCCTGTAGTAAAATCCAGTAAAAGTAATGCAAGGAAGTCTTATTCCGCTGTCAATATTTCATCACCATTATTGAAAGAACCTTTTAAAGATGGTAGTGTGTTAAATGTGTGTAAACTTAAATTGGTTAATCTAAATGTTTGGTGTTTCTCTTCCCCTCTTCTAGGCTGGAGAAGAGAAGTTGTTTATCGAGCCACAGTTGACCCTGGAACAAAAACACTGTGTGATGTTTACTATTACACACCTGATGGGAAAAAGCTTAGATCAGGAAGAGAAGTTTCTGATTTTTGTAAGGCTTCCAACAACAATGTTCACAACCTGTAACCATTTGTATCTTACTTATTCTTTTCTACTTTTTTTAGTGGAGAAAGGAAACAGTACTTACACTGTTGAAAACTTTACATTTTTCAAGGAACCTATTGGTATGGACTCTACACAAGAAATATTGCGTTACGCCAAAACACGACGGGTAGGTCATTACTGTGAAACGAAAGGTCCTGCAAGTACTTATGTCATGACGTATTGTTTTTAGGATGATGGAGGGGGTGAGAAATTGATATCTAAGAAGGAGAAAGCTCTTAAAGCCCGCGAAGAAGAATTGCGGCGTAATCTTCAGGAACTTGGAGAAGATGTTGCAGCAATTACTGGGCACACTCCTGTTGCTGTCGAACCAGAAATTCCAGTGCCCGTTCCGGTTCCTACCCCCGCTGCTAGCAGCGCAACTGTTGCGGAATCTGTTTCCCCTCAACAGCGTAAAAAGCGTGGAGGCAAAGTGGAGAAACAGCTCAAGATTAAACTCTGGGGCAAAGGTCTAAGAAGCAAGGAGAATGCCGAACCAACGCGAAAGGAAGATACGACCGAGGGTGAGGAGGATGCCGGAGTGACCTTGCCTGCCTTGCCTGGCAAAACCTCTCCCTCCCGCAAAGTGCCGGAAGATATCAGTCATTTGTTTACTCCGCATTCTGCCGTGGGAGCCAAAGGAGGAACGCGGTCTGCAACCCGCGGACAGAAAGCCACGTCCTCCGCCGCTGCTCCCGTATCCGCAGGTGCAGGTCAGCAATTGGAGTTGATTAATGGAAAGCGCTTCATTTCGATCGGCTCCAGTCCAGAATCGGTTAGGCATTCGCCTGCAAATCACGTCACTGACGATGTTTACGGCAAAAGAGCACTGGCGTCTCCTGGCCTGGCTCCAAAGCAAAGTCCCAAAAGAATGAAGCTGGGAGCGACTCCGCTGCTACCTGCAACCGGTGCTGTGTACCCTTTTAGAGCCAAAGAAGAAGGATTCGGGTTCTTTCTCACGGAACATTTTAACAATTTCGTCAGTTACGCGTATCACGGCTTGTTGCACGTTTTTCGTTACTTGACCGTTCAGGAACTCATGGCGGCAGCGGGTGTCTGCAAATTGTGGAGAGATCTGGCCCTGCATCATTCACATGTACGGTATTAGCCTTAATTTTCCAAAAATTAATCTAGTTTCAACACGATTTGATGTCTGCAGTGGAGATTGGTACGCTTGAAAAACTCGCGGATTTACGATTGGTCGCTGTTTGCCAGCCATTTGCGCCGTGCTGGCACGCAACATCTGGACATGAGGAAAATGCTATTTGTCACGTCGACAGAAGAGACGTGGACAAATCTAGAGCGAGCTGCTTCCAACCTTTCAGAGATCCTTCGCATTGATTTATGCAAATGTCCGACAGAAGTACTGGAGTCCATCGCCAAACATTGCCTCCGACTCAAACACATTGACGCTCAGTTTATCAGGTATTTCTGTTGTGGTTTTTGTTGTTTTAATCCAGTTATTCATAGAAGTTATGAACTAAATTGACTTTCTAGTTCACCCAATTTACGCCTTGAATTGCTTGGGAATTTGAATCAATTGGAAGTCCTCAAGATTCGCTCCGTTTCCTGTTTAACCGTTGTCGATGGATTAGAAACATTCGCCAAACTTAAAGAGCTCAAATTCTTGGTAAGGTTTATTTTATTTTTAAAATAATCGATTAGTGCTTAGACTGAATTAATTTTTCTTGTGTTCACGGATATTTGTGACGTAGAATTTGACTACATTGTCGAATTTGAAATCGGGAGAATTACGCCATTTGGCAGAGCTGACGCATTTGGAGAGCCTAGAAATTGGCGACTGTGTCCAGTGGACAGAAGAAAGTGACTATAAAATGATTGGCCAGCTTTCCCACCTAAAACATCTTCGATTGGAGAAAGGCCCCCCTACCGGTGTTCTCCAATTTCTTGAAAGTTCTTTCAACGAAATGCCACATTTGCAGCACTTGGAACTCATCAATTTCACCATTGATGGCCCCATCGGTTCATTGCACCTCAGCAGTTTGAAGCGGTTGCTCATCATTCCTTTCTACGAAACCGAGGTAAATATAATTGAATTCACTTGGGAATTATGGGTATGCAAATGTGTTTCATAATTAATGATCCTATTTGTTATTCAGTCTGTTGACGTCATCGTGCGCCACCTTTTCGACTGCGTCGCATCGATGCTCCATTTACAGCAATTGAGCTGGGTAGTGACAGATGAAATCCTGGACCATTTAGAAGGCAAGCTACCCCTGGAAATAAAAGAGGACGATGCAACAGAAGGGAAGGAAAACGTGACGTTGGATGAGTTGCAAGATCTCCTACGCCAGCGGCTGCCTAACACAAATGTGCAACTATCACGACTCCCAGAATATGCCACAAATCGTCACAGCCTCTCTGTATCACAAGAAGATTAACTATTTACCCAGCATCAATTCCATTTATCTCAACTTCACACACACACTATGGACGCGGCTTTCGTACTTTAGACCCCCTCCCCATATTTTGGCGTGTTTCCTGTTTGTGTAACTATTTCGGTTAACTCTGTGTTAACTGAACCGCTGTCAAATAACTTCTAGACAGTATCCAAATTGAATTTGAAAATGCCAATAACTTTTTTTCGTTTCTTGAGTCACCGAAAAATTCACTACTACTGTGTCGACTAAGAGTGAGATAAGTTTAATTATTTAGCAATGTCATAAATTTTCAAGAATAATTCCAGTTCTGATGATTATCTGTAAAAGCTGAGGTTTAATGGTCGTATATGCTCTTAAACTAAATAAGTACACATACACATTTTTTCTAATAAAACCGTCCACTCAGTTGTATTTGTCAACTACTATTTTAAGATTATAGTCAATTATAATTATTTAAAAAAAAATGGGAAGAAACAACTTAGCCGACGATTTTCACGCATCGATGCTTTCAGTTTCAGCATGACTACTGAAATTTGTGTGGGCGATGTAAGACGTCTGGACTAGAATTAATTCTGTCGACATTTGATTATATTTAAGCATATGTTCTTTATTTACTTGTAGATGGTGTCGAATTCGTGATGGATCTCAAGGTTAAGAAAGGAACCTAGAGAATGCTGAATGGAATAGATTGCACAGCCATCAGTTAGACAGGGTTTTTTTTTCTCTCTTGTTCGGTTTCTTCTTTTCTGGCAATTTCTCTTTCTTCTCACGTTCTCCTTCTCTCGTCGGCTCCCATTTTCTGTTGTCCACCATCCCTTGCTGTTTGTTTAATGACGTGAGAAGGCGGAATAAGATGACGGCAGCAGACCAGGAGCGGTGCACAATTCGTGACAAAAGAGTTAAGGGCGCCGACTAGCGACCAGCCAGTAGTGCGCCGATCTAGAACTCGTCTAACATGCCAGTAAATAAAGTGCACATTAAACTTAATACCTCCAACACGAATGGCTGTTCTTGTGGAGCTGAATTCCGAGCTCTCCCATTTTATCTGCCGTTTTCATTCCGAGTCGCCTATAATATATACGTATATGATCCGATCGTTATTCACGTAGTCGATTTTCTATCGATCCATAACTCGGTTGATGGCAAATGTTTTATTTTAATCAAAAAGAAAAAATAATAATAATACTAATTAACAACTAAAGGCGCTTAGAGAAAATTTGCGCCTCGACACTAAGCCATGCTGGCGAAGGAAGAAAAACAAAAGAACCCGTCAGTTGTAGACATGTTGTGCCGTGTGGCCTGTTTGGGGTCGATCCATATTTCATCGCTGGAATATAGTTGATTGCAAATCCGATTTCTCTCGTCGGAAAATGTGGGTTGCATACTATAATTCCGGTTGTTGTAGATACATTTGGCCGGGCCTGTCATCGCTCTGTGCGACGCGGATGATACGCTCCGTGTGACAGCGGAGCGGCGAGTCCAACTTGAGCGCTTTTATTTTTTATTTTTGCATCAAGGAGTAGAACGCGGAGGATTTCTTTTTCTTTTTTCTTACTTTCCCCCCCCCCCCCCCCCCCCCCAGCGTGAGCAGCAAGAGCTGACGTTGTTACAGCCTGGGAGTTGACATGGCTGCCAAAATGGCGGCCGGATGGGGCAGCAGGAGCAGCGACTGGAGCATAAGCCGAAGGGACGTCACAGCAGCAGCAGAGAGGGCGGAGGAGGAGAGGCTGGTGCGCACAAAAGCACAGCGCAGACGTCAGAAGAAAGGAGGGAAGAAAGACGGGCAGCAGACAAGTCAGTCGCGCACAGTCTCGATGCCATTGCCTTGTTGAACACAAGACGCCCGTCTATCTTGTCTCATATCTGGGCGGATGGGTCGCAAGAGTTGGGAAACTGACTAGTCTCTCTCTCTCTCTATCTCTTCAACCCTCCTCCTCTTCCCTATATCCCTCGTTTCTTCCAGCCGCCGAGTGCAGCAGGAGCAGCAGAGCGCCCTGGCCGTCTCTCGTCTCCTTTGTTGTTGATCCAAAGGAGGGCGCAACACGCGCCATCACGGCCGTGTGTCCAACAGTCACACTAGAGCTCCGTCCTGCCCAGACCAGAGAGAGAGAGAGAGCTCTGCTGTGCTGCAGTCCGTGCCCGCCAGTGTGTGTCTACCACGCCTCGCCCGGCCGTCTCTCTTGTCTCTCTCTCTCTTTTTCTCTTTTAGACCTCCGCACAACGATTGTTGACTGCCGGTTGCCAAGGCTTCTCTCCCTCTCTCTCTGGCCCGTCTTCTTCTTCTTTTCGGGGTCACACACGAAAAACGGACTGTCAGGCAATTCGCCACCCTTCGAGAAAATAATTTCAACAAACCGATTCGCTCCTTGTTTCGGCTGGGCGAGAATCTGTGACCGAATCGAACGTTTCTCAAAGCATCCGCTCGCCACAGCAAGTCGGTCTCTGTCGTCTCTCTCTCCCTGTGTGTGTGTGTGTGTACGTTTCGGCACTGATTATTGATCCGAACGGGGGTAGTAGTGTGGTAGCATTTGATAGAAGTGAGTGTGTGTGTGTGTTGGTGTGTGTTGGTGTGTGCAACTGTTACAAGTAAAGAGAGCGGAGGGTCTCAACTGTGGACGAGATGACGTGTTAGAAGATGTCTTGGCCGCAGTCGTCGTCGTCGCAGACAGCTGAAACACTGACGACTTTGACTAAAATTAGCTCACCGCAGCAGCAGCAGCAGCAGACCAACGGGGACGACGACAATCACAACTGGAAGACTACAACTGGTAGAGTGGCCGAGCATTCGGACCACGTCTTGGGCCACCCCACTGACTAATAGACTGGCAGCAGCCGCCCGTGCGTGTATTCTTCAACAATCGCTAGAGACTGCAACAACAACAACACGAGCCAGATATACATCACCTTGGTCCGCCTTCATTAATATATACAGCGGTGATCGATCCTCGGATGTGCTGGATCGTGGCTTTTCCCTCCTCTTTTATTCAGACAAACATTGGCAGTGAGCAGCGCAGCAGTCAAAACATCAAAACAAAAGTACTCTCAAGTCTTTCCTACCATTAGCGGCGACAGTCCCTCCTCAATCATTAAATAACGTGTCCGGCCGGCCCAACAACCTTCCACATCCAGGCAAAGACGTACGTATACGTTGTTCTCTTGTTCTTGTACGCTGGAAATCGACGAGCTCGTAACATGTGATATACTGCCCAGCCAATTCCGGTCCGTCTCTCTCTCTCTCTCTCTCTTCCAGCAGTCGACACTCCCAACGCTTGATAGCCCATCCATATACACACATAGGTCTATCCTGACAGCAGCAGTTCTCTGTGACATTCAATCCGCCGACCAGAGCTCTGTATAGATTCGCATTCCGGTAAGTTGCTTTTCATTTCATTTCCGCTTTCATAAGCCCAACACGTCGATATATATTTCTATTCCGTCGTCTCCGGGTCTAAATCTCCCCAGCATAGCAGCAGCAGCTCCGGTTCACAAAATGAATTCTGTGGCTGTTTATGTAGTCAAGTATTGTAGTACGCGGAGTTGTATATGATCAGCGTTTGTCAACCGTTATCAGCAAACCTCGCAGCCTACAAAAACCACTGTCCTTTTGGTTTCCGTTTTTTGCCTTATCGCATTTGCGGTTGTATCACGATCCTTTGTTTCCGGCTCTCTTCCATGCGCTGTTGTTTCCTTTTTCTAGTTTGGTTTGTTCTCCTTCTGTGTTTTGTTTTTGTTCTCCACACCAGCGGGCCCAGATTCGTCTTGATTAATCGGAGCAACTTCTTCACATGGCAACGATAAATCCGTTTGGATTTGACATGGCCAAAAGTAGCCTAACTCTGGCAAAAGAACAGATCGCTATTAGACAACATCTCCTGTGTAGGTAGGGAACTTGTTCACTTCACCGTACCAAAAAATAAGCGCCAGGATTTCAACTTCACCGAGAGAGACACTGGCATTTTGATAATCTACGTTACATTCTTCTGGCCGGCCTATCGAAGCTTTTGTGGTGTAGGCCTTTCGACTCTACGTGCTGAGCGGGAGATGCCACACCGGCGCCTCTTTTCATTAGCATCCGCCATCGCGCGGGCCGCGGGCTAAATCTAAAAGAAAGGGAAAAAAGTGATCCCGACACTCGACGGTGGATTCGGTTGACTGGTTCTAGAGAGAGAGAAATAAGAGAAATGAAGGAAACGGCAGACGGACGTCATATATGGGAGAAGGGAGGGGTGGGGTGGGGTATAGAATTGCCGAGCTGTTGAATGTCCAAGTTGAATAGGAGAGACGCCCGTCGTCTACGATGGGAATAAGAGCGGATGCACGGAAATTGGAATTGCGATTTCCGGCGAGTTAGACCTTCTAGTGTGGAGGAGAGACTACGACACCCCGCCCAAGGTATAACGTCAATAATAATCCCGCCAGCCCGATTTCTTCTTCTTTTTCAGACAATATTTCGTCTTGTTGGTCTTCTCTATGTACTCTATAGACTACCATTGACGGCGATCAATCGCTCGCAGTGAAATGAACCGGATGCGAGAAGAGGCAGACTGACGAGGGCCTGCCTCTCTCGCTTATATGATTGAGCCCAAACGTCTAGTTGCGTCAATCAATTCGAACAACTTGGATTTCCTACTTTTTCCCCCCTTCTTCTTCTTCCTCTCAAGTGTTGACTTTTTGTGTATATAGCCTACCTGTAGTAGTATTACACGGGTCCTGGCCTTTGTTAGACGACTTCTTCTTCTCGGTACATCTCTATGTAGGCCATCATCATATAGATAGAGAGAAAGAGCTAGGGCCGGCGCCTTTTATCTTTTATCTTCATTTTCGCTTGATGTCTATCGTTGAAGCGCGGCAGCAGCGACTGCCAGCATTGCGAATCAAACATGTGCCGAATAGTAGAACTTTAGGGTCTAGAAGAAAGAGAGATAGGAGGGTAGGGAGGAGTAGAGGGGGGATGGGGGCAACATCTTCTTTGATGTCGAAACTGAGTTTGCCCGGCTTGCTATTGTTGTTGGACTGTGACTGCAGACTCAACTGCTGCCGCTGGAGCTATATAGATGTGTGTATTTCCCCACGGCGTTATTTTCTCCGCCCGTCAATAGAATCCTTTCGACCGCAGCAGCAGCCAAAGCCCAGCAATTCAATGCGCCAATAGGCCGTTCTATATAGCCCCTCGACTGGGGCTAGGCTGGGCTGGGCTGGGCTAGGCTCTGGCTGTGGACCAGCACACAGCAGCAGATGATGTGATGAACAAATAATCCCATCGAAGTTGTTGGCTTTCAGGATGACTATACAAGTATTATATAGACGGCCGTCAGGGTTCTTTTTTTCTTCTGCCTCGGCCAGCAGCAGCATCAGCCGATTCAGCCCGTTTGGTCAAATGGCAAACTTGCCATAATAAATCTCGCGGGGTGTTGTGTGCGCACGTCTCAACAAACAAATACATACATCATCGTTTGCGTGTATATAGCTAGCTGCCAGCCAAAGAAACGAACTTTGTGTGTGTGTGTGTGTATTCTCTGTGTTGTGCTGTGCTTTTGCGCCGGATTCGGCCATTTCGTCGAATTCAAGTTGTTGACTCTCGTTATACTTGTTCCTTTGAAACTGCATCTGCAGCAGACTCTTATTGTGGCCGTTCGAGCCGCTTGAGCAGGGGGGGAGGGGGGCACACAAGTGAAACTGCAGTGGCGTTTCACTGTCTCACTTTGGCTGCTCATCTCCGAAATTCATGTCCGATGTTCTTTATTCGACGTTCTTTTATTTGTCCCACGTGTGCCGACGTTTTTTTCTCCTCCCGCTATTGATCGCAATTGATTGGCGCCATTGTGGGTCTCTTCAAATTCGAGCACTTTGCTCAACATTCCCCCCCCCCCTTGTCCCCTCGTGAATGAACAAGCTCAAAAAGGTCAAGAATCTCGTCCTGTAAGACATTCAACTGCAATAATAGAATTGAAAACCAAGTTGAAAACGGCGCCGTGTATAGCAACACGTTGAGTGCTGAATGGGGCGCACAGCATTCGAGGCACATTTCGCACTTAAATAGTTTACCAATGCAACAATGACGCCAGCAAAGGAGTTGAATCTACTATAGTAATAGCGGTATGCACTAGTATAATAGAATGCGTCGTCGTGGCCGCCTATATAGTAGCTCTGCCGTCATCCACGAATATAGATTCAGGCTACTCTCCGCTCTCTCTCTCTCTACATGGCTCCTAACTGCGCACGATGATATTCTCGTCAGGCACTGCTGCTGCTGCTGTTGCATTTTATATACTATACGTCGGAGTGAGAGAGAGAGAGAGGATTTAAGCTCATCTGAGTCATTAGAAAAGCTCTGCTGCTGCTGCTCCTGCTGGGCCACCCACGCTCTCCAGCCTCAGCATCGCGCGCCAGCAATTAGTTAAGATAATGATGTAACCAAAGAAGTTTCGACTCCTTCGTCTTCTTCTTCTCAGTGCTGTGCAACTGAAACCGACCGACCGGCAAGACTTCCCCTGGCCAGCGTTTTTCTTTCTTTTTTCTTTTCTACCCCGGTCTTGTTCCACTTGATTTTCTCACTTTGCCCACCCCCAAATGTAAAACTGCAGTGTCCCTTCATTTGTTTTCCCATCCAGCAGCAGTTATTGCTGGCCGCGTTTAAATTAAAATCTACTTGTATAGTCGTCATTAGCTACGAGTGTGTGACGCTCAAGTGCTAACTATTCATTCCTGCTAGATTACTACGAACACAACATATCTTTTCTTTCCTTTATATTTCTTTCTTTCTTTTTCTTCTTTCTCTCTGCAAATGCATGGGCAACTGTGTTGCTGATGTTGTATTATTACAACCTGATCTGTTAGTTATTATCACAGTCAATTTGTTGCATTTCGGCAGCGGCTAGGGTTTCCAGCCATCAGATATGAGATGTTATCTAAGGTTATGACACAACAATAATACCGTATGGGAAATAGCGGGAAATAGAAAGAAAACCAAGAAAAAAAGAAACTCGACGCATCTCGGGTTTCTTTCGCCATTCTCCTGGCTGCTGCTGCTATAGTGGTGGTGGTAGTGGTGGTGGGTACACATCCACACAACAGCCGAGATGATTATGGTCGCCATTTTGTGGCGCCCAAGTCTCTCTTGTTGTGTTGCGGCGCTTTTTTTTTCATTTTCTTTTCTTATTCTCCGGCACATAGAGTAGCAATTGCATCCGCAGCCGACAGCCGCAAATGCCAAAGTCTAATTCCATCCAGATCAACCGGCGTTATGCATACAAATAGTAGCTAGGCTGCAGCCGCCTCTGCTGCCTACACAACTGTCATCTGTATTTATATTTCCATTGTGCGCCCCCACTGTGTTGTATGTACATATATACATGCATAATAATAATATGTGTAATCTATACATCCGTCAGCACCCAGCAGTGCGCCGCGGGAGAGTGGTCGCTGTCGTTGTGCGCAGCAGAGCCCAAGCATCAGCAGCCTCACAAGAAGAGCAAATCACTCGATAGGAAAATGTTGAGATCTAAATGAAATGGGACGAAGATTGGGTAGTGGGGAATGAATATATATAGCAAGCATTGAACATTTTACAAAAAGGGAGTCCACGTTCTCCGCTTATTCCCACGTTGCAACTGACGGACATTCGCCGTATAGACTCTAAACCGTTTTGTGTGTGTCTAGGAAGAAGAAGAAGCTTCTTGCGCAGCCATCCAAGTGTTGCTATAGACGGGCAGCAAGAAAATAAGAGGAAGAAGAAGAATTTCACTCAATCGATAGCTAGGCTACACATCGCGTCTTCCTCTTCTTTCTTCTCTCTGTCCCTGAAATTTCCCTCCTCCTCACCAATAGAAAATAGAAAATAGAAAAGAGACAGCAGCAATATAGCGGATGGAGCGAGACTCCTAGACGGGGTTTACTAATTCCGCCGAGCTCCTCAACACTGACGATTCCCGCACGCGGCAGCTTTCGTCCCATGTTTTGTGCGCTATTTCCTAGCTGGGGGAGGCCCTTTTCAGTATTGCTGTATATATGTAGACGGCAGCCGACGAGTTGGTAAATGATTTCGAAATCGCTCGGCGAGTTGATTGATCTCTGGCACGAACAGACACGCCCATGAATGCCCCAGCAGGTTTCGGGTGACCTTAAATACATATATAGAGGCCACGTCTCCTATTCTCCTATTCTGCTGCTCCGCCCGAACCCAATATGTCGTCATTCGTATATTACCGACAAGTCGCCGTCAATTGCTCACATATATGCTGTACACAGTGAGAGAGGACAAAGAAAGCAAAAGGGACTAATCAGCGCCGCTCTAGGTTTCTCCATCATCAATACGTCATCTAATGAATAGCCCCCAAAAAACAAAAAATCGTATTTCGACCTGGGCAAGGCTAAACCAAGTTGGTTCGGCAAAGTTTGCGGATGAAGAAAAACGGCGGCGGCACTGATGGCGACCGGCAAATAATGGCAGTCACGAAATGAAGCTGCGGGACAGAGCAATTAAGAAAGGCCATCGGCCAGCAGTAGGGCAGCAGCAGCAGGAGCAGCAGCTATAGCCACAGTGGAGAAACTGTGAGAGTATAGTATATGTGACCGTCGAATGACGCCATGACAAAAGCTGGAAGGAGAGGAGGAGGGACGACGCCAAAGGTCTCGCTTAACGAACGACTTTTATTGATTGCCTCTGCTCAGCAGAGAGACGGGCGGTTTCTTGTCTTTTATTTCATTTTTCCGGCCGAGGATGGAGAGAGAAAAGAGAGAAGAGACGAGAGAAGAGAGACGAGTCTTGTGGCCCATGCGCCTACTATTGACGCCCTTGCACAGCAGCAGCATTTCCCGGCGACAAATCAAAAAGAAAAGAAAAAGCAAAAAGTGGAGCGGCTGAAATCAGAGCGAGACAAGGAGCGACGCTCTTGAGAGAAAGACGTCGATGATGACGTCATTTTGTGGGCTACCATCCACCGCCTTAGTTTTCAAAATGGATGGACGACGCGTGGAGCGGAGCTGCTGGCGTTGAGAGTTGACTGCTGCTGCTGGATCGAGTATACATACAAGCATCGCGGGATGATATCACCAGCCAGATCCATGCAGTAGCAGCATCGGAAGGAAGGAAGGAAACAAACCGGGACGGACCGACTCTTCTGTGGCGACAGCCAGCAGGCTCTGCTCGGCACACACACCACACACAAACGTCCTACGTGCTAGACATCACAGGCTGTCGGACCGGGCATCAGGGCGCATGTGACCTTCCCGACCGATGTTATTGGCCCAGTCTCATCAAAATTATATGCCTGCCCCCCTCTTGTGTACCAGAGGCATAGCATCTCGTCCACGCAATGCATTACCTCGTTATCTGTTTAGTCATCACAAGAATTCGCCCAATATATCGGACGGCCAATATCAACTGGGAAAAAGAAAGAAACTCAACGAGCACAGTCCTTTTTATTAACGGGACAAAAGAGCGCGCGGACCCAGTGACTCAAAACTATTTTATGGAGTACGTGCTGTGCGTCACCGTATGCCCGTATTACTTCTTCATTCTACGGCCGTCAACTTAATCGAATTTTCTTTCATAAAATAGGCTACATATCTGAAAAGACTCTATAAACATTTCTTTTAGATTGAATCAAAAGTCCCGTAATAAGATTGGACGCAGTTAAGTCAAAGTATGTCTAAAGTGTGGGGATAGCCGGCAAAAGAAAAGTCGTCGTCTATCCGATCCGGTCTGTCTGCTGTTTGGCTGTCTGTGTAGTCGTCGTCGCAGCAGCACTTGCGTCCAATAATCCGACTTATTAAGGGCGGATTTGTAATCAACTGTGTGTTGAATAGCGGACATAAGGTCTCGCGGATCCAGATCCTATACGTACGTTGGTTCATGATCCAATTAGGTTGTTGTGACTCGCCTCTAAGGCTAGACTATACGATTCGACTGCTACTACACATCATCCATGCAGCAGCTCCGCTCTTATTTTCTTACATCTTGTGTCGATTTATCATTTTCCCTTGCGAAGAAGAAGAAGAAGACTTAAATCAGGATCTTTCAAGTAGGAACTCTGCCAGTTTCTTTTCCAATAAGAAAAGAAAAGAAAAGGAAAGGAAAAAAGACTGTGGAGACGAGACATATAATCGATATGCGACAACTCTTCGACTGCGCTCGCCTTGCCTTCCAGACTAAAATGACAAGTTTTCTATTGGGCTCTGCTCACGACCTGCTGCTGTGTTTACGTGTGACACTCGGTCGTCAGTCAACGAGTCATTTCAGTAAAAAAGAAATAAAGAAAAAAACAATAAAAAAAGGGCCTGTAAATAACAACAACCGTCTCTCGATATTCTCCAGCCCCTTAAGGGAAAACAGACGGACGTTGTGTATTTTGACAAGTTGGGCCGGGGCGTATTGAAAAATAATGCAACCTACGCGCAGCCAGCAGATTTCCTTTTGATTAATAGACATGATGAATAAGGCTAGGGGAAAACGATGACGTACGCATCACTTTGTAAAGTCTGATGAAGTAAGTCGACGATCCTCATTTGTAAGGCTATACTAAGAAGCCGAGTTAACCGATATGTTTATGTTAATACTTTTCCAATTTGTTGGGCACAGCTATATAGCACAGGCGGGAGCAGCACACACAAGCCTTATTCATTATATAGACTTGGCAGGGCTGCCATAGAAATCTGGGCGGGCCAGATGTAAGACTTGTGTGTAAATTGAACACCTGTTAGAGATCAGCCAACGAATGGTGTATTACACTGACTTAATAAGTTGCCCTGCATACTCAACTTTATTCCGCTGTATACGATACCGAGAACATACTACATGTTATACCAGCCAGCTAGGGTGGGAAAAGAAAAAGGAAAGATTGAAGCACGTCATCAGTGCTGCTGTAAGTTTCTTTTTTTCTTTTATTTTTCCCCTCTTTTTCTTTTTTCTTTTTGGCTACAATTGGAAACAAAAGTTGGGGCTTTTTACCTTTTCAAGAGAAATCCTCTGTGTGTGTGTGTTCCCAAAAGTTTGGCCGTCTTTCAATTTCGCTACCGTGAATAAAACATGTCGGAGGGGGGTACTTAAACACCAAGTAAACTCGTACTACCATGCACTACAGTCTGCGCCGAAACAACAACAATTTCAGACTGGGAAACAATGACGAACGGGATAAATCTTTTGAAAGGACTTTTTTATGGTTTCTTTTATTTTAAAAGATTTGGTCTGAGTATACAGTGCACATAATAGGACGTGGAATCTACAGAAGAGCAGCAGCAGCAGCAGCAGTGGCCCTTTTCTAATTCTATTATTTGGTTGGCTCTTATACTATATATTTCCCATGTATTATTCCACATAGTATAGCCACGAGACAGCTTCTCATATTTTTCAATCAGGAGATTCAAATCAATCCAACCCGACGTCATTTCAGGCTAATAATGAGCGCCGCCACCCCACACACAATTGGTCGCATATCAAAATCAATTGAAAGGCGCGCACACATACAGCACAATATATTTATATATATCAAGAGTAGGCCTGTATAGCCCGTTATCCGCGATAATTGGTTTTTCTTTTTCTCTTTTCTTCTTGTGTGTGTGTGTCTGGCGCGTCGTGTGACGTCGGTATCATTTCGTCACTTGAATTCAGCCTATAGCTCATCTCAAACTGCGCTGGCTGTCTGGCTCGATCAATCATCACTCTCCTATTACTAATAAACAGCGCACGCAATCCTACATCAAATATACGTATACCGTATACGATAAAAGATCCCAGGATCAAGACGTGGATCCGGTCTCGTCTAAACAAAACAAAAAAAGTTTCCCGTGTGAGATCAATGGAATTGCTGCACGGCCGAAAAGTGAATTACTTACCAAATTTATCAATAAGCCCCCACTCTTTTTCCTCTCTCTCTCTCTCTCTCTGTTGAAATCAAAAAGTGCTGATGACAAATGACGTCACGATATAAGCAGCGAGAGCTGCTATAGGTGGGCGCATATTGAAAGGGGGCGGCGCAGTCATTAGTTAACCATCTGTAAACATTTCGCGGCGGCGGTGATCCTTCTTATTATCTAGCCGACTACAGCACTATACTATACACGCGCCGCACCACCACAACCGCGCCGGCCCCCCGGTTGGCATCTCTTTTTCAGACAAGTTGCTGGATGCGACGCTATTTGGTTGCGCGGGTCAACAAGGAAAAAAGAAAAAAAGGAAGAAAAGGGAAAAAAAAAAGATAGATAGCCACCCCCGTAAATAAAAAATGGCAACTCGATCAATAAAATATCAATAGATTTTAATTCCCACTGGGGAATATCCATATCCTCTTTCTCTTATATTTTGCTGTTGTCTGTGTGTTGTGTTGTGTGTGTGTGCTGCGTGTGTCTAGTTTTGTTGCTTTTTCGAGAAGGGAAAAGAAAAGAAAGAAAATCTGCCTCTCGAGATTTTCGCTCGTTAGCGCTCGAAACGATCCCTACCACACGATAGATGTTCAAAAAAGGAGGGGGGGAGGGAGAATAAAAAAATCCTTGGGTAGATATTGAAATATAGGCAGCAGGCAACCTCAGTTGCTGCTGCTTTTGACTGGTGTTGCGCTTGGGCTCTCGTAACTTGG
This sequence comes from Daphnia pulex, assembly GCF_021134715.1. Taxonomy (NCBI): domain Eukaryota; kingdom Metazoa; phylum Arthropoda; class Branchiopoda; order Diplostraca; family Daphniidae; genus Daphnia; species Daphnia pulex. Next base: position 154,623 of record NC_060024.1, on the reverse strand, counting down.
CGAAATATTGATTCGCTCCTCTCTCTCTCTCTTCTCTCCTCTCTCTCTCGTCTACAAGAGATCAATACCCTTCTACTATGTGAAACTTCCACCCACTCCCGACGACGCTGTGTGCCACCACCACATTCACTGTGTTTGCCTATACTACGTTAGATAGCTTATATAGCCCGTGTAGTCTCGTCTCTCGAGAGAGAAAGAAAGAAAGAGAGAAAGAGAAAAAGAGAAAAAGCCATAGCCATATAGCCAGTCTTTTTATAACAGGAAAACATTGTTACGTGATGCGCGGTCGATTCGGGTCTCCCCCCCCCCCCTTTCTTCTCATGGCGATGACAACAAGTGAACAACTGTGAAATGCAAAAGCAAATAAAAAAGACCATCATTTTAATCAGCCTTTCAATTTATTTTCTTGTGCCTTACAGTGCACAAGTATACAGCAGTAGCTCAACTGAAATTTGACTTATAGTAGGTCTAGCTATTCTTTCAAAAGCCTAAAATGTCTGTCTGTTTGTTTGTCTCAGGTGACTGGAAGAATTCGACACCCAACTGAATGGTTGATTGCCTTTTCAGACCTAAGACAAAGGTTGTGAAAGGTTGCAAAGACTTGACAAACTCGAGAGATGGTCAGTATGAGTGGTGATAGACAGCGCAGCGCTTCAACCAGCGTCGTCCAGCAAGAAGTCAATGCCAACAAAGACTCGCCATCTGCATCCACGTCGTCGACTACAGCAGCAGCAGCAGCAGCAGCCACCAACAATTCCATCAAAGATAAGAAAATGGCGAGCAACTCGAGCGCAGCGCCGACGAGTCACGCCACTTCCAACAGCTCGGCGCCCACCGCCGCCGCCGCCGCCGCCGCCGCCGCCGCCTCCGCCTGTGGCAGCAACGGCATCGTTCCCGTTTCCGGCCCGGTCAACAGCTCAACAACAGCAGCACGGAGGGCGCCCGCAAATGCCGCTAATCCCGCCGAACAGGGACAGCTTCACAATGAGGAGTCACCCAATCATATCGTCTACAGAAAGGTATACAGGGCTACAGGCCTATATACGCCAATAATACCCACGGCTCCTTATATGATGCCACACATATAATTCGTACCGGTATCTCATTTACAAGCATCTTCCATTTTCAAATATCTAAATATATCAGCCAATCATTTACTATTTAAGTATTTAGACTAGAGTGGAGAAGCTTTCTTTATTTAATGTAGCTCAGTTAATCAAATTTGAGATAAATTATTTTCGAAGTTTCAAATCCAATCAAAAACGTCGTCGCTTAAGAAAATAAATAGACACGATTGAATAGTTGATTCAAGTTGAATTGGCAACACTAAATAAATAGGCTCTCTTATTACAATCGCTTGAAGCAGCCACACAATTGGAGTTCGAGTTATTATTGAACTTGGCACTCTTGAATATAAAGGGTCCGATTCATTTCAGCAGGAGCAGGAGGAGGGTCTTGCTCGAGTCTTTAGACCTCAACTCGTTGAAATATGTCCATTCCGGTCGAACGGACGTGTTCAAGATTGTACAGCGAATTCCAAAACGGTCGGAGGGGGATTATGGCAAGGGCCATCTTGGCCGTTTGACATGGGTTATATGCGCAAATGCGCACGATTCTCTCGCGTCTACTTGTGAAGCAAATTCCCGTGCTGAGCCATCGCCGATGCTCGACGGCTTCTCAAGTACTCCCCATCTCAAGTAGACCCCACCGCTCTCTACTCTCTCTACTCTCTCTCTCTCCAGTACTATACGACCCGTTTACGTTCTTTACATAACACGACATGAGACGCCAGTTTATAGGACCCCGACTGAGATTACTTTGCCCGACATTCCATATATACACATTACACAATATACAACAGCATCAGCAGTTAGCGGGGCCCGGCTAGCGGCTATATTTGCTGTCGGCGCTACTCAGTTTGCCCCACCGAGTTCATATTATAATAGATCACCAAATCAGATTTGGGGAAACAGAGAGAGAGGGGGAAGAAATCGAGACGAAATCGATTGTTGGAAAAGAGGACATTCACCCCGCATCTATCGCCTTATACGCTCCAGCAGCCCTCCAACTAAATAACATTAACTGAGGCATATACTATATACTTAACACTTATATACACTTTGTTTTTTGTTCCCGATTCATTTTCCCATAAATTTACTTTGCGGAGAGAGCAATTAAGGCTGATATAACGTAGGAGGGTTGTATGGGGAGGAGAGGGAAATAACTACATTATTTAACGTGATCAATCCCTCTGGAAATAGAATCAATACAAATGCAAGCGTGGGCCTTTCTCTAACGTCTATTTCCTAATCGCTCTTTTATTAAGGAGACAATGGGCCGCCAGACCGGGCCAGACAATGGCGTATAGGCTTAGGCTAGGCTAGACTAGACGCAGAATGCGGGAGGCCTCTGATATAAAGGCTGAGACAGACGTAGGCTAAGTTTCAATTCACTGCAATAGAAGAACGCGAAAATGGAATTAACCATCAGGTTCTCGTCGGTTCTCGTCTCCCGCTCTGTTTCTATGCCGGCAAACGCGGGGAATATATAGCTATAAGGAAACACACATCCTGTATTTTCCTTTCGGGATTACGTTGGAAACAAAGGTTGCGTTCACAGCGTTCACAGCTCTCGTCCCGTCGTCCACAAGACGCCGCCGATGGAACATCTTTTGTCCGAGATCCGCTGCAATGAACACGATAAGAAATTGTTTTGCCTGTCTATATACAGCTGTATATAGATCGGTGAACGATTTTTCCCAATTTCCCCCTGCGACGAATATTTACATCCAAAATTGCTCGGCGCTTATTGTTCGATAAGACGACGAACGACGACAAATGGCTGTTCCCTCTAATCAATAAAATTCCATTTTTTTTTTCAAATTTTCTTTCAAAAACATACTGTGTTTTTTTTTTTAATTGGTTGGAAACGACCTGCGCAATAAACATCAGATTACACGAGCGGAACGAAAGAACTGGGCAAAAAAAACCCAGCAAAACAAAAAACGAAGATATATATATTGTTATTCAAATATTCCGAAGAAACTCGCGGAAAAAAGCTTTGTTGTTTGTTTGCCTAGCCCTATATTGCCCGCCCAAGCTCTCGCCTGCTGCGGTGTATCGATCTAAAGGGACTGTCCTGATTGAGTTACACATCCACCGGTAATTCCGACATTTTCCCGGGCCCTTCTTGACAAAGTAGCAAAAGTAGCTTGCCTTGCATTTAGATTGTCGTTTTAAAGAGAAGGAGCCCATTTTTTTGGGTTGCCGCTTGACAACATGGAAACAAGTTTTTGGTTGCGAAAGGGAAAGAACAAATTTAAAAAAAAGGGACATTTCTTAAGAAATAGTTATAGCGTCATCTTCTCGCAAAGAAATTTCTTTTTTTTATTTTGTTGGTATAGTTCTTACGAAAGACTTTCAAATGAAACCGAATAAGGCTTGGAATAAGGTGGTGGAAGGATCCAATTTCTTTTCCCCTTTCTACATTTACCACTTATACATAGTTACATAGTCATGGACGGAAAGTGACTTAACCGGGAATCCTTCATCCTTTATGCCACGTTTCCTAATGCCCTCAAGAACATGGACGAACTTGTTAAGATTCCGCGCGGAACATATCCCATGGAATTATTACACACTAAGGGAAGATTGCAGGCTTAACTCTTGATTCTTTTTTGATCGCGAATATGTATAAGTAGAGTAGACAATCCTCCGACAATCCTGTCTTATCATCCAGCAATCAACCAAGAAGAAAGAAAAAAGAAATTATTTATGACCCAGGAAATATTTTTTATTCTATTTTATTTTATTTTTTTAAATTGGAAAGCAATTTTTTTCCCCCTGATAATTTATTGGGAAACTAAATATTTGCTCCGTTGTATCAGATGAAACATGCATCACCCAGCGTACATATTGATATGTTCTTTAGTTTGTTTGCTATATCCTTGCTCTGGTATTGAATTATGGGTTGAAAACTAGAAAAAAAAATATTGGCCGGGATCTTTCAATATCTCTGCCAACGACGTGAAGCTAACAAATGAGACTGCTGATAAGATTGGCCAAAGTATTGTCGACTGTAGAACTCGGCTCCTTCTTGTCACATACATGAATGGATAAAATATGTGCCATCAACTAAGGCGCGCCGATAAGAATCCGAAAGACGTATTAAACCCCCCGGAGAGACAAACAATATGCTGGTAGCCTTGTTGCGAATGTTATTCCGTGAATTTCCTAATATAAATCCGCATCGACATCCATCGAGCATCACATTTCTCCTTTGTCGCCCCGTTTTTTTCTTTTCTTCTTCGTCTTTTCATTTCGTCGCGAATAGAAGAGCGAAAATAAGCCATCGGGATTGAATTTCTTTCCATCACATTGGGATTTCCACCACAAAGCACAGCAGTGACTGTGTGCAGAAGTCTAACAATCAGTTCTATGTTATACACTATGGCGATCGATGAAATAGCTATATATTTTCCCCGTCTAGCCATGCGTACGTATATAATTACGGTGCAGCCCAGTGCTAGAAATGTCTATCTAATGTGATATAGCAAACACTGCTGCGTCGTGCTTTCATTCTAGACTAATACGCGTGTCCGACAAACGTTAGCGATTATTGCATGGCGATTGATCATGATTGCGTAACGGCGGCATTGCGCGACTTTGCACGCTCGTGATTGTTAAACAAGGAAAGTCGAAGGCAGCAACCAGTGCCCGTCGTAAACGACTCTAAATGGCCCATTTTGACTGCTATGTATAAAATAGTTTGAATTGGTTTCAGCAGCTATACGGGATTATTTCCAATACATATTTAATCGGCAAATGCATTGATAAACGAGGTGAAATTCCATCTCTGCACGTTTGATGGAGAGATAGACGAGAGAATGTAGTAAAAATCTCAAAAAAGCTCATGCATATGAAAACATTCATATGGGTCTAAAGTTGTCATGTGCATTTGTGACCCTTGGTGTCTAGATGGAGCACATAATCGAGCGGATGCAGGATGACAGTGCTGGCGTAAGCGTCAAGAATGTCAAGACTTTCATGAACAAAATACCTTCCGTCTTCACAGGTGACTTTGAGCATTTCGACATCACAGTCTTTCCGAATACCTTTGTCAAATAACATTTGCCATTTTTGTTCTTTCAATTTCCATTTGGGGGAAAAAAAGGCACCGACTTAACCAACTGGATGATCAAGAATTTGGATGTGTCGGATCAAGGTAAGAGCTATTATATAATATACAGGCCATTTGTCGTCCTATATCATACAGCATGTCAGCCGTTATACGAACTGTTAACCTCTGTATATTTATTTTTCGATGGCTCAAAAAAACCAAGCAGCCGAAGCACTTCACTTAGCTCACTTGATGTCTGCTCACGGTTACTTCTTCCCAGTGGAGGATCACATCCTAACCGTGAAAAACGACGGGACGCTCTACCGTTTCCAGGTCATCATTTTTTCATAGTTTCTTCCTCTATCTCTTCCACTAAAACCCCCCAAAACCAAACCAAAAAGTTACATGCACTGGGCCCTTGAGGGCTTATTCCCCGAAGTAACGCCGACGGGTTAGCAGTAGTCTTAGTCTCTATCTATAAGGTCTTATACGTATAGGCCTATATAATCCATTGTTTATGGGGCGATATTATACAGACGCCGTACTTCTGGCCGAGCAACTGCTGGGAGCCGGAGAACACGGACTACGCCGTCTACCTGTGCAAGCGGACGATGCAGAACAAGGCGAGACTGGAGCTGGCCGACTACGAGGCGGAGAACCTGGCCCGCCTTCAGAAGATGTTCTCCAGGAAGTGGGAGTTCATCTTCATGCAAGCCGAAGCCCAGTCGCGTGTCGACAAGAAACGCGATAAGCTCGAGCGCAAAGTCCTCGACAGTCAGGAGCGTGCCTTCTGGGATGTTCATCGCCCCGTGGTATGCTGCTGGCTGGCCTGTCGCCTGCTGCTCCTTATTGCAACTCCAAAACCCTCACCAGCATGTGTCCTATCTCGGCTATATCTTTTCCACGTTTTCCAAACAGCCCAACACTCTGCAGTCTGCACGCTGGGCTCTAGCATCAGGGCTCGCATCAGGGGGGAAATTCATTTCAGACTATTATGAGAGACAAGACAAAAAAAACAAACAAAAAAAAATCAAGTAGAGAATAGAATCGAAAATTCAATAGGAAAAGGAATTGAACAGTTTCAAGGGTCATCGGACAAGAGATAGACAAGCAATAAGTGTTGGCCTTTGACTGAGCTCTATACTTTAATTGGACCGCTGGCGTATACATTATCAAAAGGCATCATCTGAAACTGTTCCAACACACTCGTCATGTCATGAAAAGCTCGTGGTGGAAGTGACAGCTAGTGCTGAAAATGATTGGGCAGATTGTCTTTCATTCCCTGTGTATACAGGGAACTTGCAACGACGGATAATTTGACAGCCTTATTACATTCCTTTCAAATATGTACCTTGTGCAGAATATAGTTGGGAAAGCGTCTAGCGTTTAGGTGAGGGACTGAGGGATGACGTCAATCAAAATCGTTAGAAATACATTTTTTTGTCATTTTTTTATTATTTGGCAAAATTGGAATTGACGTTAGAGGACGAGCGCAATAAGCCAAGCAATCAGAAGGTCGAAATTGAATGCTAAACTAGTATTTGTCAAACAAGCTCTGACTCTGATGTGTGTATATATTATTTGTGATTCCCCCTTCCCTCCCCCCTCTCTCCCCCTAGCCGGGCTGCGTCAACACGACCGAGATGGACATCAAAAAAGCCTGCCGGATGCATCGTCCAATCAAGAGCGCTCGCCATTTGTCGGTGGCCGTGGCGGGCGGCCGCATTTCGCCGTCGGTCTCCGAGGTGGACATCCAGTGCCCGGCCGCCACCATCCAGAAAGAAATCGAGTTCCTCCGAAAGAAACTGGCCCGCACCAACATCAAAGTCTCCAAGGTGGCCGAGTCGTACATCAGTTTCTACGAGCAGTACGTCGAATACGATCCGTTCGTCACCTGCACAGAGCCGCTCAATCCGTGGATTAGCGACACGCTCGACTTTTGGGATCAAGACAAATCCGGGTATGACTATCATCCACGGCTCATCTTCAGCTTTATGTCCATTTCTTTTCTTTTTTTATCCCGTTGTTATCATTAGCTTCTCTCTTATTGCATTCGTCCCTTGATTATATATTTAACTAATTGCTTGATCATTTTGCTGGTGGTGGGGTTGAACAGGAAAGAAATCCAGTTGAAGCGAGTCCGTCGGTGGGCGTTCAGCTTGCAAGAGCTTTTAAAGGATCCCGTGGGCAAGGAGCATTTCACCAAGTTCCTGGAAAAGGAATTTAGCAGCGAGAATCTCAAGTAAGTTTCATCCAAGTTATTACGCCCCAACTGACGCGCGCCTCTATGCCTGATGTGCTGCCCGAGAGAGAGAGAAATATGTCGATACGTACATGGCTCGGCCGAGCGTGAATCTCGGCTAGATTGGCCGTCGGCAGCCGATCGAAATCGCCCACATGTACGATAGCTATATGATATAGATCAAAGTGCTGACGCATATTATATAGTAGACGAGACTCTCTATCATCATATAGTAGGCTAGTATCGCTTGCCTTTCGCCTACCGGTAACGGTAGCGGGACTATACTATTATGGACTATACTATCAGAGACGCATTTAGTGCACTTAGACGGCGACTGGCAGTTTGCATACATCAGCAGAGACGGGGCTAGGCGGGCGGCTCTTTATGTGTCTGCCGCCGGTGCAAAGTTCGGGGAAATTGACCGAAAATGATGCCTCTAATGGCTGACGGAATTGCATTTCCGTTGCGACCGCGCCGTCGACAATCAACAACTTTTTTTTATTTACAGGAGACCCAGCAGAAAAAGGCCAAGTGAAAAGAAGAGGACACTCTATCTAACTCGTCGTGGCAGCGTTCTGAGCAGAGTCGATTCACTTAGATTCAGTTCGTTAATGGCAAGATATCAAAGGCAAAGGAGGGGGGGGGGGATGATGCCACGTGGAGAATCTCCACTTTTGGGGTGGCCTTATTGAGTTTTCACAATCGCTTTCCATTTTCATCTTTTTTAAGCTCGGGAAACCCATCACTGCCCATGCACGGCCGTTTCAATCGATAATTTTGTGCCCAACGGTCCGAATGCTTATTCCATCAACACGTCAGACTTTATCGATTAATGGTCCAGTCACAGTGTAATTATTGGAATATTGGCATGAGCCATCTTATGTTAAACGCGTACTTATTTTTAATATTTATTTACAAAAAAAAGGAACTCTATGGTACAATATATTACCTTTATCAAAGGAGTGATTGATACACCGTATATCCATTTTTCTTCATTCTGCCTGCTGACACTATTTGTTTGAAAATGGCGCCGTCGCTACTGGCTAGGGCAAGAGAGATCCGTGTCTGTTTCTTGGAAAAAAAAAACACTTTTATTTCGGCGATGTTTAAAATTTTGTTTAACAGAAATCAAATAAGGGAAATGATCCATATAGATCATCCTGCTTCCTGCTGAGTGTATGGAATTGTTATCCAGCGGGTTCAGCACAAAAAAGAAAAGGCGATCCGGATGACGAAAGTTCTTTCCGAGTATTTCTGTGCGTCGCCGGAAGGCGGAGTTTCTAGCCGACGGGAGGAAAGAGAATGCCGATGACGATGCTCGACATGTTTGGAGAGAGCGCGGTGTGATTCAATTGGTTGTTTGCTCATTTGCTCAGGTTCTGGGAAGCGGCCCAGGATTTAAAGGCTCTGCCCTCGAGTCAAGTCGGAGCGCGGGCGATGGAAATCTGGAATGAATTTCTCGGACCGGAAGCCAAATGTCCGGTCAACGTCGACTCCAAATCTCACGAGGCCACGCGCCTGGCCATGGACAAACCTGATCGATGGACTTTCGATCGAGCAGCGGTAAGCCATTTTTTTTTACCCGTCACATCATTCACGTTCGCCCAGTGGCGCCCCATCCCTGATAGCCTATTAAAAAGAAATGGAGAGAAATAAAAAAGGAAAGAAGTCGAGTCTGTAAATTATTAGACTCGTGTATTAATGTATCGACAACTGGACCGGAAAAAAAGGGAGGAAAATCAATTTAAAAGGAGGAAAAAAAAGATGATGGGAATCCGATGAGCAGCAACAACCCAAAAAATTCCAACTTGATTGTTTTAACTGTAATACTGTAAATTAGACCCAGCATAGTGAGGTATAAAAGTCTGCGTCTAACCGCGAGCATCCTGTTTATTTAAGGCATTAATCTTGTTCGTGTGGCCGGCCATATTATCACGCCCCGTCAATTCACGTCCCATCAGCAAAGGGAATGTGCCATGAGAGAGAATTTTCCTTTTTTTTTCTCTTTAGGAAAATACGCACACGATGTACATACTCGGCAGTATTATATCCGATATAAACCAAGTCGCGCCCATTTCCTGGTTGAAATTGTCCATCTGGAACGGCTCTTCGGGGACCGCACAGACCCGCCATCAAATAATAAAATGTCATATGTGTGCGGAACGAAAAGAAACGTACCACTATAGTCATATATTTTGGTGTCTTTTACATACGCCACTAAGTAAATGCAGATGGCCGATCAAACGCGCCCAAAGTATAATACGTGAATAGGCGTTTAACTCTTATATATACAGCCAATTATGGCGGCCGCCAATCGCTGCGTCGCTGCGACGGTTAGCGGTTAGTAGCTAATAGGAAGAGTATAGCTATACGTTGTTACAGACGGCTTAAAAGTTGAGAGCGGTTCTTAATTGATATCGGAGGTGTACATGCACTCGAGTGAGATTCGTGACTCGACTAATTAGCGATTGTTTTTTTGTTGTTGTTGTTGTGTTGTGTTGCAGGCCCATGTTTACCACTTGATGCGGAGCGACAGCTACTCACGCTATCTGCGCTCAGAAATGTACAAGGATTTTCTGAGCGGTTCCAAGAAGAAGGTCGTAAGTCACTTTTCTTTTATCCCCAAATAAACGAATCAATAGCGACACGCACACCGCCGAGAGACGGAGAGAGACGAGTCAACTCAACTCGCCAACGCTCCTCCTCCGTCTAGACGTTTCATTTTTTCCTCCTCTCTCGTGTCTCTCTCCCCTCTCTCCTCTCTTCATCCTCTTTGTAGCCGGGGACATTCACGCCGGCTGCCGAAATTTACCCACGTGAGGAAAACGTCCTGAAATTTACACACACACCTCTCATCCCGCCACCCTATCACCCCCCTAAACAAAACAAAAAAAGAACTCTTCATTTCGCTATGCGGCGCTCGACCTGCCCCTGCCTGCCTGCCCCCCCTCCCCCCCCCCCACATTTGTTTTCATCTCTCTCGCTCATCCAGTTCCTCTCATCTGCCCGACTTGTTCTTCGTTCTCGACGTCTCCTTCTTTCGTCATTCGACCGTGTCGTCTCTCATTTATCCGCCCTTCCGCCCTTGTATAATCGCTCGTGCGTTCGCTTCCGTGCAGCAGCAGCAGCAGCAGCAGCAGCAGACTTTGGGTGGTGAAGGCATTCGCGCCATTGTGCCCTTTACCAGCTGAAGGAGAATGAACGAGGATGGTCAGGCATCCTACTAATATCCTGAAATTCCATATCTCTCTCCCCCTCCCCAATCCTCATCCACCCCACTACTCTCCACGATTAACAAACAAACAAACCAAAAATTCCCCCCGTTTTTTTTTATTTTTTTTCTAATCTCCCGCTCGATGAATATTTGGACGCAGCGATCCTTCCTCTATTCTCTTGTGCGAGACGAAAGCTCGTGGACATTCATCGACGCTCGCCACGTACTCTACCGCAAGTCTTCTATATGATTTTGTCTTTTTCTCTCTCTGATTTCAATCAAACAATCATTTTCAAATTTTCAATCAACCCGTCGTTCTCTAACCCATTTCTTCCTGCTTTGCTGCCAGCCATCTTGAATCCGTTGATTGAGTTGTCTCTGGCTCAATCTGAAGCCTGCATGCCACCTTCAAAGAAAAACCGTCAGATGTGAAAGGTATTCCTGATCAACCGTTATTTCTCATTTTCTATACATCAGTTTCTTTTTCTGTTGGCACTCCGGTTTTTCTTTCATTTGTTCGCCTTTTTCATTACTCACACATTTCACTCCATTCTTATTAACTAACTACTCGAGTGATTGACGTATACATTTGGTGGTTATATAACTCTTAGACTATATAGTATATATACCAATAGTGTCAATTGGATAGAATAGATTTCTAGTGAGGAATGACCAACGGCAAATGTTTCGTCCTTTTTTTTGCTTGCTACCGTCAAATAAAGAATTTTGAAAAGAAAAGTAGCCTAATTTCGAAATTATAACATTATATAGTTCATACCAAATTTACCCTTTATAGTGATAGGCCTGGACTGAGCAGACATACAGTAATGATGTATTATTGTGTATTGTACGTTTGAATTTAGCACCGTTCTAATACCTTATACAAGCATAGAGAATTAGAACCGGAAGTAGGTTTGACGATTTTTTACCAAAAAAAAAAAATACCCCTCTTTAAACTCATTCAACGATTATTGTCCTTTTATATTCAAGTTTAGGACTCCGTAAGTATGGAGTAATAACCGGAATGTAATCCAGTATTTTGATAAAAACATCCGAACCGATTCGATTCCAATTCAGGTTGGAAAATGTTACAAACCTTTGACTAAACGCCATTCTACAATCAGATTGAACCATTATAAAACCAGTTCGTTCAGTTAGAACGGCGTACACGACTATAAAAAGACGACGTCGACATTATATTTTTTAGATAACAATGGTAGGATTAATGCTTAAGGATTTTCTTATCAACGTCAACCGCCGGCTTTCCCAATAAATCCATTAATCCCGCATACGATAACAACAACAGCAACAACAACAATAAAATTATCCCTGATGATGAAACAATTAATTCACAATTTTGTTTATTCTTTTTTTTTCCCTTTCTTTTCTCTATGCACATGTGCTCATCTTGCTGAATGGATCGTTTGTAGACTGGCCGGAGTTTTATCGTCCCACGTCTCTCCAACTTTAACATCACGTCAAACTGACCGATGATTTTGCTATTGTACTAAATCTAATCACAATAACGAGCAAAGCATTAAAACAAAATCTTGGGGGTGGGGAGTCACGAAGAAATCAATCGACGTGCACAACGTGTGTATATGATAATGTTGGTTCAAAAGAAAAGCATGCGAATAAGATTTTATCACAGGGATAATAAGCCACAACAATAATCGTGTAGCGAACCTGCGTCACTCTTGTCATCACAACTACCAATTAAGTAATTAAACATTTTTTTCCAACATTCATTTATACTATATCTAATAAAGCAATGCTAGACATCATCTCTTCTAGCCGTCTCTCTTTCTCTTTGATAATGATACATATTTACTCTGTACGTTATTTCGCCAAATTTGTTTTCATCCAGTCCCAGTCCCCGCCTCCCCCTCCTCCCTTTTTGTGCGTATATTATCCAGCCAATTCTATCTGGTGCATAATTTCTTCCCTTGTGTTATTTGCCAATGATCCCATTGTTCCAAGTGCGCATCTCCAAGGAGAAGGAGGGGACCTTCAAGATAGACAATGTTGACCTGGATATGATTTTGTGACGTTATCATTTAATAGGCAAATTTCAAAACACCACCACCACCAGGCCGGCGGCAGCAACAGCTGACGTTATAAAAATTCGTAGCTTTAAGTGTCATAACTAGACAAAATAAGGACATTGAAAAGCAATATGTGGTCTCATAATTTCCTCCATATTTCTGTTCTATAATAATGCAAAACAGTGTGTTTTTTTCCCCTCTCTCTCCAGTGAATAGATCCCTTTACCAGCGAACTTCTGTACAGCACCTCTCTCTCTCAATTCGGGACGACATGATATAAACCTAGAATGTGAAAGCAAAGCTAATCGAATAATTTTAAAAATAAAAATAAAAAAAAACGACGATGCGGACTGTGTATTGATATCATGGCAGGGAACTAATTTGAATGTGATGTGTGATCGGGATGATTTGTCCTTTTCTGTTATTGTTATCACGGAGCAGAGGGTAACAAATGTGTGTATTCTTATGTGTGTATTCTTACGCGGCCGGCAGGCCGCCCACGTTTAAGGAAGCCTAGTCCAAAGTACGTGTAAGCTTAGGCCAACGTACGTGTGTATTATGGTGTACTCCTCGGCCTAGGCTTCCTTTAAACGTGGGCAGCCTGCCGGCCGCGGAAGAGCGGCCAACCGCTATGAAAGAGCGGCCGCTACTATGAATCACGTACGTTAATGTAGTTCCACATATGCAGTTTTTCTCATCTAGTTCCATTTCGTTTTCAAACATGCCGTTCATGTACAAAAAAATTGGTAGGCCAATACATCTTATATCCAGCCCAAGTTATCGTCATTGCTGGCCTCATTAATTTCAGCAAACTACTCAAACCGCAGCCCAGGACCGCCCCGACTGCCACCGGCTCGGGCCATACCTGAGAATTACGTACATGAAACGTTTAGTGGGTACAGTTATAATATGTGAATCCTGTAACCTAGACGGCTACGCGGGATAACACCAAAGAGAAACACAATATAAAACGTCAGATTTATTGAATACCTGCCAAGAACAATCCCAGTCTAACGGAATCACGAACGCTCCCAGCCAAGCGCCAAAACAAGTAAACAATTCATTTGTCCCCATCAAATACAAACTGTATAAAGGAAAAGGTGAGAATCATGAGTGAGCTTCCATAATAATGGCATGATGGGAACAAACATTTATGATTGTATGAAACAAATTCTTAAAAATGCACCACGAAAAGTTGAAGAAGTTCCCAAGTTTGCCACAAGCAGCAACAGATGGTAGGATAAGGGCACTTAGCAGCATGGAAAATGAAATTGTTTGATCCCAGTCTCTGTGAAACAGGAGTAAATAACAGTTAGTATTTACTTCCTAGTGTAAGCATATTTTAGACCCACTTGAGGAGAGGTGCTCCAAATAAAATCGATACAATATAGACCAGTGTTGAAGTAACAAACCCATATTTCAGGAATAACGCCACCTGAAGTTTCTGAAAAAGGTGGAACATTTTGTAACTTTGTAAAACATAACATGGTTATGAATAGAAACATGAACAGTCACGTTGAGTGTACCACTGTAAATCTGACATTTGGTTAAACTAACACAATCAACGAAAAATTTATATCTGGCTTAAACATATACAACAACAAAAGTTAAATCAAGAGCGTATAAAAGATGCAACCCTTGACATACCTCTTTATGGCGAAAATTGGAAAGTACGTAGCAAAAAGTAATATTGACTAGTAAAATCGAGAAACAAAAGGAAAACTGGAATATATTTCCTTCGTCGTCTTTCGCTCCCCTCATCCTTCTCCAAAACATAATGGAAGAACACAGAACCGCATTCCAGATGCAGGCAATGCTTTCATTAGAGATAAATGGTTCAGAGAGACGTTTTTTTGAACTCGGCCAGTCACTTTGCATTTGTTATTGTGTTTATTTACTTCTTTCTTGCACATTTGACACTACCGACCGGCAAACAGCTGTTGTCGCCGAATGCAGTGCTGCCAAAAATAATAATAAAACGCGGATCATTGAATTTTCTTAATTTTTTTACTAGGTTTTCTCACTAGTCACTACTTTTACAAAAGAAACGACGTAGATTCACTTAGATCTCACCATTAGTACAGCCATTATTGCTAGCTTTTAAAAAAAGGCCAAAATGTGTCAAAGGCACAAAGGCAAAAATCGTTAATAGGGCAGCCATAAATGACGTCACGCTATTTTTTGGGGGGGGGCGCAGCATATTTTCGTTTTGAAATACAAAAAAAAAAAAGAAAAAGTCTAGACTAGCGGGATCAGCGATTGCCCCATTAACTGAATCTTCCTAGGGAACCTGCTTGTGTGGTATTTTCGGTAAACAAAACAATATTACTTACGTAAAAGTATACAATTCACAATTGTCAGAAAGAAAACTCTTTCTCAGCCGCTTTTTGGGTTGCATCGCAGTAGTAAATGCTGAAATAGACTCCTCGTCGATCGCCATGTGTTGTTTGATTATTCAAAACTACTTCTCATCGCTCTGCATAAACAAAACGTGGAGTGAAGGGGCTAAATAAGCGTCTTGCAAGTATTGAGAACAGAACATAGATTGATAATGCAACTTTTGAGCTAGTTCTTCACTTTATCGATTCATAATAGAAACAGCGTCCTATTTGAAGAAACAAGATTGATGAACGAAACCCATTTACGTGTCACCAAAGAGAAAAACAACAAAAAACTACCATAGATTCCATTAATCTTAAATATCTTATACAAAAATGATAAAATCCGTAAAATCAAAAGATTTTCAGCCTGACAGAAATAAAAGCGTGCCGAAAATTTTTTTATATAGTCTACACGTAATAATGAGTTGACAGCCTGACACTGCAAGATGATTCGTCTTGTGATTCGTCTAATGACGCTTAATGTCTAGGACTCTAGGTAATATGTTACGTAATCAGCGACATAAAAGATCGATTTTTGCAGTAAAGAAACTAGAAATATAAATATAAAGAATTGTAGTAGTAGACCTAGTTGTTCACGTTATTTGCCGGGCCGAGTCATGGCCCAGCCCAGCCCAGCTTATTAGGGTCCCGCTCGTTTCCTTCCCAAACGCCATCTTTGAGCGAACGTGGCAACTGGATGGGCATTTTGTTGAAAGTCAGTCTGCTAGGTAGAAACGTCAGATAGTGGCCACCATTCCCGAAAGGCAATTCTAGCTAGTGTGCAGTGTCTAGTGAAGGTAAGGTTGCTTCTCTTTCGGCAACCATATAGGTTTGTTGCGTTTGGCAGGTGGGCATGCATTTGACGTTTGCAGCTCGGCGTAATCGCACCTACTAACTATCTCGGGGAAACTACTAACCAAAAAAAAGTTACCTGGACCTGAGAGCTGCTCATATTAAGGCATTCCAAAAACTTGCTGTGTACAACAAACATTCTGGTGTGATGTTGACCAAAAATCTTCTCTGCATTCGTCGGTGACATTTCATTTTGTACGGGGGATTCTAACACTGCACAATCAATCTGTGGTGAGTAAAGTTATCTTTTGTTTTATTATCATTCTCCAAGTTGTAAGTGTATCAGTTTTTGTTGGTCTGGTTGTTGCCTGCAACATTGGGCAACCAGAGGTGATAAGAGGTTTTGTGGTGCCAGTTTTTATGAACTGAAAGTTCATGAATATGTCAAATGCACTGACACCAACAGATTTCAGAAAAGAATTACCCCAGAGAAGTATTTTTTTGAATGTAAGATAGTGAAAGCTGAATAATCATTAGCTAAAGGCCTAGAGGCACAATTCAGCTCATCCTTTTCACATACACATGTCAGGTTTTGTGAAAGTGTAATTGACAAAAAAACGATGGTGTTCCTTCATTTTCACCTGATGTTTCGCGCGACTCCCTTCACCTTTGCACGATCTTTCTTAAAAATCGTGACTCTTGCTTTTAACACTACCGTCAGACATCTTCTCTAAAGTTCTTGACCTCCGACGAGTCCTTATTTGTCTACACATCCTCAATCACCTTTTAAAGAGAATTTTAAAAACCCCGACCGCCGATTGGAGCTCACCAAATGTGTGTTGTCGGTGTTCGCCGTAAATTCGTTGATTTTAACATGAGAAATCCCGTTGTTATATTGAACACTATTGGTCGGAGAAATCACAGAGATTTTCCTTTTTAATGATGTACCTAAAACGTTTGATTATTCACCAAGTTGAAAGAGTCAGCCGAATTGCCATTGATGGCAGAGAACGAGAAAGAAGAAGAAAAAGAGTCGAGTCAAAGCACAATTGCCCTTATCTTGGTGATTTGCTTTTTAGGTTGCCGAGATTCTCACCGGCATTCACCGAAGAAAGTGGGGCATCAGAGACAGAGAGAGAGAGAAAAGATGCGCTGTGCCGCATTGTCACCATCTGCAATTTTAATTGTCCTTCTCGAAACGTCATCCACTAGTAACGTTTCATTCTCTCTAGGTGGGCTGGTGGGCTAGTAAGACAAGATTCCTATTCGAGCCGTTGCGTACCTATCGTCCGGAACGCGAACGTTATTTTTTCGTCATACTACCCCCCATTTCATATGTGGGTACACTTGAATTAGTCAATGCACTTCTTTCTTTTTTGTTTGCTTCATTCTTCTGATTAAAAAAACATGTTTCGATGAAGCTATTAATGTGACCCAATCTGGCGGTGAAAGTGAAATGGGAGCCGCCGAACGCATGGAAAATGTGCCCGCATGACAAAGGGAAAACGGTCAGTGTGCCAATGCCTACATGATGACGAAGTAGAAATCGCACAAAAGGTTACACGGGGAAGATGCGCCGTTCTCTCAGTCGGAGACTTACTTCTTTTTGATGGGAGTTGTGAAAAATAAAAAAGAAAGAAAGAAGGCATGAACGTCGGCCATTTTGTAAGTTCGTCGAACCCGGCCTTGCCGAGCTTAGAGCTCCGCCGCCGTATCGTTACCACACACACACACAATACTCCACCTTCTCTCCTCTAGGCGATGGTTTTTCTTCCTTTTTTTCTTTCTTTCTTTGTTCTTCTTTGATTCCACGAGCGGATTCTTCCTTTAGTCCGATGCGGTCGTCCTAAGGACTTGGTACGACTCACCTTGGACACATCCGTTGAATTTTCCTTTTTTCTTTTTATTTTTTGTCTTCTCTTTCTTAGATTCTTATTACGCGCCCTTCTATTCTGTTAGGGGGAAAAAAGAAATGCAGCGAACGAACGAATGAAAGTCGATGTGAAAATGTGGTTGTCCTTGGCTAACTATTTGTGGCTTTGCTTACCTTCTCCATGGCCCGTTTCGTCATCTTGCCTATGTCGAAACCCGCGAGGATGACAGGAAATCACTCACGACAGTCCGGTGCAATTATTTGCTGAGGCCATTAGACGATGAGGAAATCGAACGGACAGACAAGAGAGACAGAGAGACCGAGTACTGCTGAATACTCGATCGGATTCACACGCCATCATTCCGATTGCGGTGCAGGAAGTGAATCAAATTCACAAGTAATTGAAATTGCCCTGAGAAAAGTAACCGTCGGACGAAAAGTAGACAGGTGACGTGACGCCGGACTTTTCTTTGCATTATTCGACGACATCCAAACCGATGGTCTCCCGCATTCATCGGTCATTGTACAGAATGTACAATTGTACACTGTGCAATTTGATACTCACGTAATGCACTCGCGGTTCACGATTTGGCGTTTTGGCGCCGCTTTTTCGACTCATCGGCCCCGTAAAACCCCAAAATTGTCCATCACACACACACACACACCTTAGTAGAAGTCTTAGCTTGTCTTTGGCACACAATGGCCCGAATGGCCGCAGTGCATGTGCGTCTGACAGGAAATCTATCGATGCAAAACCGGTTTCCCCCCTTCGGCTTTTCCTCCCGCATCCCTATCTCTCCGTCTGCCCCCCTCTGGCGCATCGTGCAGGCCTGCAACATCGGCGGCAGTCGACGTCCACATCGCAATTGCCTTTTTCCCCTCTGACCACACGAAATGGCGGAAGAATTTAAAAATATAAAAAAAAAAAAAATAAAAATCTCCCAGTGACTGGAGGCATTCCTCTGTTTGCCACCTCCCATCATGGAAATCGATACAAAAATTCGAGGAAAAAAACAAACCAGACCAGAACCTTATCCGACAAATGCATAGCAGGTGTGTGTGTGTGTGTGTGGACGTCTATTTTATTTTATTTTTTTATTTTTTTTTACCTTGAGAGAATGGTAACACGGCTGTGTTGTTACAGTGACGGTTTGCCAGTGTTTGTATTTGTGTGGTTTACTGAATATCTCTTCCTCCCCCCCCCCCCCTTCTCCTTTTTCTATTTGGCGTGTGTGTTCCGTTTCATTCCATACCGGATATAACACAGACGCAGAGAGAAATGAGGAGCGGTTCGCAGCTGCGGTCGAAAGACTGGCGAACGCAGATGGGTGTGCGTCGATCTATAGTCTCGTTGCCACAAACTGTTTCCTCCTGTCCAATCCCCCCATGCCCGCTCTGTATGGAATCTAACGCTCACGAACGGCTCGTTCCGCTCGTTAATGGAGAATTCTGTCATGTTCCATATCCCACGCCAATCCTTTTCAGGCCTTTTGTCCGCGCACTTTTTTCTTTGTCGTGTTTTTATTTTTAATTAAAAAGCCGACTAGGCGCTGCATGTCCAAAAACTGCGCCTTCACCCGTCAAAACCACACACAGACAGAGACACAGCAGGGGGGCAGAGCAAACGATGGATGTCATTCGTAATAAAGGCCCCCCTCCTCTTCTCTGCACTGGCGCAATCGATACCGAGCGTAATCCTTGCCCCGAAAGCATCCATCCGGCGTGTCTGGTGAATAATAATGACATGTCGCATCAGTGTGTATGTGTATATAGTCTTATCGAGCGCATGGGGGCAGGGCAACCGATATAGCCGACAACAGCTAGGGATTCGATCCCATTTCGTGTCCATGTGTCAGCCTTTGTTTTGGGTTTCCCCCAAGTCTTCTTTTTTTGACGGGGAAAATTTTGTGTGTATTTGTGTGTGACCGCATTCCCATCCGACGGATGATGAACCTTCTGATTTCCCGCACACTTGCTAGCCCACTTCATTATTTTTCTCTCTCTCTCTGCGAAGACTCGGTTGACTGATGCACCGTGGGTTTCGGTAAACGAAGCGGACAGAACCCAAGGAGGTTATTTGCGGGAGAGAGAGAGAGGCGTCGCTAATCAAGATATGCTGGCCAATGTTTTTTTTTTGCTCCATTTCTTTCACTAAAGTAAATGATGACCAAAACATTTTTTTTCTCTCTCCTTTGTAGGTTTTCCCCTTCGGCCAAGAAGAAGATTGATTAGATTGATTCTAGACATCTGCCGCCATCGTTCCTCTCTCTTGCCACTGCCGTGTGTGTGCGTGTGTGTGTGTGTGTGTGTAACTTCATTAAACGAGAAGGCGGAGTCCATATCGAACGTTTGTTGCTTGCCAGACATCGGCCGGAATCATGTTCAGTCTACGGCGGAACCGGGCCTTCCTGGTGAAAATTTTGCTGCTGACGCCGCTGACTTGGCTCTGCGTCGTCCTCTACATGAACAGTTCCACCAAAATCATTCAGCAACAGCAACAGGGCCACCAAGAGCAAATTGTCTACGTCAACGAAAACAAGGCGGAAGATAACCTGATCCCGCAAGAGCAGGTGGAAATCAAAGGACCCCCGCTCAAGGATAATCTGCTCAGAAAGAAGAAGCCGACGCCCTCGGGTTTGTTTTCAGATGCCGCCCACCCGTTGTGGGTCGGAGTGACTAGCCTATTTTGTGACGTTGGCATTTTATTTTTCGTTTTTCGTTTTTTTTTTTTTGTCTCGTGCCATCTCTCAGGTGGAGACCGAGGAGGAGCCGGCATCTCTGGCGACCAAATGGCCGGCCAAGGCGTCCTGGTGGCCCCGCACGAGCCCGACGGCCCCGGTGAAATGGGGAAGGCCGTCGTCCTGCCCAAGGACCTGACTCCCGAACAAAAGAAGCTGGTCGACGAAGGCTGGCAGAAGAACGCGTTTAATCAATACGTCAGCGACATGATCAGCGTTCACCGGACACTACCCGACCCCCGGGACGACAGGTCAGATAGTTTTTCCTTTTTCTTTTTCTTCTTGCAACTGCTGCTCCAATATTTGGGGTTGGCGTTGCTGCTGCTGCTGGTGGTGGTCTCAATTGAACAACATCCTTGCAGAGTTGATTGGCCGCGTAACTCGACTCGGATCACTTCACGGAAGTCGTGTAGGATCTTTTGTGACGAGGAAAAAAGCTTTTTCGTTTTCATCCAGTGAAAGCCGAGCCGAAATTTGGTTGTTTTGGGGGTTCCAAGTGCTGTGTGGTGACCGCGTCGTTCGCGCACCGCCGTCTCCGAATTCCCCGTAAATAGTTGTTACTTCTAAATGCTGGGATGGTTGTTGGTTTGGCGACGAGGAAGACTCTCTTTCCCCTCGTTTGGATCAACTTACTTTACACAACCACCAAATCGATTTATGGAGCTCGTCCATAACATCTTTGTGGGTGCTATATAACTTTATATGCTACTTTGATTCAAGAAAATAAGGGAAGAAGGGAGAAAAAACGAAAAAAAAAGCAGCCGGAGAAAGAAAAGATTAATCGATATCGAGAACCGTGATCGATGTAACGAGTACGCGTCATGTGAATCACGCAGACAAAAAAAAGGGGGAAAAAAAGAACGCGATTCGTTCGAGAGAGTGATTTTTCCAGCATTTCCGATGGATGGTGTCGTGGATGATAGGCTTGGTTTCTGGTAGGCTGCCCTTGTATCGAGTGCGCTGCAAGATATTGTCGTGATATTAAATAGTAATGCCTCTCACTAATGATTTTTCCACCAAGAGCTTGGTATCGCGCGTTTAATACTTGTCATTACTAACCGTATCGTTTGTGTGAGGGCATTAAGCGCTCTACATAGGATTTATAGTGTCGTTCTTCATCAGGTGCGCTTTTTTTTCTTTAAAGAGAGAAATATTTGCCGGACAAATGTTGAACGCCAATGACCCAAGAAGAATTGATGGAAATGTCTTTGCTCTTGTCCACGTAATAAGTGTTTTTGAATGGTGGAATTGCAGGTGTAAAGAGCCCGATCGATACTTGACGACGCTGCCGGCCACGGACGTTATCGTCTGCTTCCACAACGAAGCTTGGTCAGTCCTCCTGCGTACTGTACACTCCATTTTGGATCGATCGCCGGCCCACCTTATCAAGGAAATCATCCTCGTCGACGACTTTTCCGATATGGGTACCAAATTCCACACAATTTATTCCCAATTCCTTTGTGTTTCTTATTCTGTACTCATTCAAGCTTATCAGCTCCTTCTTTCACCTTTTTAATTGTTTGATTGGTTTATTGCGCCATTGTCTCAAATGATGTGATTCATCATCAGAATTTCTTTTTTTTTGTCTCGTTTCTTTGACTATTGGACAACGGTTGTAAACCGACGAATGTAGAGCACGTCAAGGCCCCATTGGAGAACTACATGGCGCAGTACCCAAAGGTGAAGATAGTGCGGCTACCCAAGCGCGAAGGATTGATCCGGGCGCGGCTCTTGGGCTTGGAACGCGCCACCGCTCCCGTCGTCACCTACCTCGACTCTCACTGCGAGTGCACCGAAGGTCAGTCACGTACTTTGGCCCCCTCCTCTTCCTCCTCTTGCGACCAACAAAAAAAGAAAGACAAAAAAAGTCCCATGGCATTCAATCGACCCGAACTCTCTTTCTTTCTGTTCTCTTCATTTTTCATTATTATTATTATTATTTTTTTTTATGTTTTATTTTATCCGTCTGCACGGCACAGATCTAATCTCTAAGGCTCTTTCTGTCGGAGCGCGTCCGACTGCTTGTCCCATGAAAAAAGACCGCAGTCAAAGCCGTTAGGGTTCCGTAGGGATGAATAATACCGAAAGAAAAAGAGCGAAGAGACTTGAAAGGGAAGACCTTTCAAGAAAAGTGAAATCCTTGCCCGCAAAACGAGTCTTGCCAATTCCTTGTATTATCTGGTCCCTTAAAAAAAATGTTTTATCTCGTCTTCCGAAATGATCAAGAAACACAAAAAGGGGGTGGTCGCTCGGTGCTCTTGATGTTTTAAAAAGGAGTCTTCGGAATTCTTACTGCCATTGAATCAATTATTCCTGAAAAAAGTGGTGCGGGGAATCAAATTGCGTTGAATTGCGGTATTATCGAATAGGATTTATTGTTTGAAACATGTATGAAATTGACGAAAATGAGAACCAAATCCAAACGATACGAAAACCTTTTTGCGTCAAGGGTGGCTGGAGCCTCTTCTGGACCGGATAGCCCGTAATTCGACCACAGTTGTATGCCCCGTGATCGACGTCATTGACGAGGATTCCTTGGCGATTCATTTCGATAAAAAATCTGTCCAAGTCGGAGGATTCGACTGGGGATTGCAGGTAAAACTGAGAATATCCTCCTTGCAGTGCTTGCCCTAATCATCGAGGTGGAGGTGAACTAACACTACCCAACATTCGAAATCTCTTGACTGATAAAAAAACCCCAAAAAACTAAGCTTCTTTTTTCTTTCTTTATCTCTTTTTATTGCTTCGGATACCTTTCCTACTAGAGAAGAACAACACATTTTGCAATCCTATTTTGAAATTTTTCGAAAACGTTTTTTCGACCGGGAATCCTTCTATATCGGTCGCGTATCGATTTCTTCTCAATTTTATTTCCAAATCTGTCTCGTTTTACGCCCAGCCAATTCATTTTCTCTTTATTTCTTCTTATTCATTCCATTTAATGATCAAAAAAAAAAGAAGAAGAAGAAAAAGAAGAAAAGTAAGTTGGGGTGTGATTGGCCGAGTGTCAGGTGTCCAGGACGTGCGTCAGGTCTTGACAGATTCGAATTACTTCATTTGGTTTTGGGGATTGGAAACTGGTGTGGTGAAATGGATCGGTTCACTTTAGACAGAAACGCCCGTTTTCAATCTGACATAGGCAATCATGAAATTTTCGGTTTTATGTAGCCACACTACGTGAATACGGGAACGACTGGCACGTGCCTAAAGTCGCCTATAATATCTCAATTTCTGGAGGAACCGAGATAGCTAGTTACCGGAATGACTTTTGGGATCCCTTTCTATATTTGTCGGGTACTTGGTCATGGGTCGAATTCTTCCTTTATCAATGAAAAGCATAGATCATTCGTATATTACGACTACATTTTCTTCTTTTTGCGGGCTTCTTCCTGTCTTGTGCCTCGTTGGCTTTTTATTGTCCGAATGCCACTCGTAGAGACGTCGTAGAGTGTGGAATCGATTATCGGTCTTTCTTTCAGACGGATTTTCTTAGTCGTTAAAAGCCTAGGTGGCTTTTTTCATAGCCTACTTTATTATAGGAAGCCCAAAGGAAGGATATCTCTCGCGTGTTGGAAAAGTGAAGCCTACTTTGCTCACCTTTCCTCCGATTTAGCATCCTCCAAGTGGACCCAGGGGGGCCATCTGGTGAGCGAAATAATGACACGCCCTCCGAAATTTCGAATGTTATGGTTTGGGGGGATTACCCTGTAATTTATGAACGCACCATTAATATGTTGCCGTGAGGGATTTCATGACAATGTTACATGGAACGGTGGACATTATTGTTTAGTGAATGGCCCTTCGTAGCCATTTAACAATCATATCGATAGAAACGTAAACAAATCCGTGTTTTCAAATATCGCCACTAGACGATAAATTGGCTCCCGTGGGTCCACTTAGGGCGGAGCCAAATAAGAGGAAGGGAACCCAAATTGGCTTCCAAAAAAAGCCCAAACCGTTGGGCTTCCTATATAGAGTAGGCTATGCTTTTTTGCGCTCCAAATTGCGAGTGTACCACCTAGCGGAAACGTCGCTTACTAGTTTACAACGCGTCGTCCTTCGCAGACGTTCCGATCTCTGATTAACTCATTTGAATTTGTTTTATCATTTACTGGATCTATTCGCCTATGTTAAAAAAAAAAAAAATTGTCATACATATTGCTTTGGGATTAAGGGTTTTTGTATGAACTAATAATGAAATCGTTGAGCTTTTATCTTTCTCTCAATTCCTCTTTTTATTAACTGGTGGCTATCGGTATCTTTTGGCATTTAATTTTTTTCTTGGTGTGGCGACCTGGCTGAAAATTGGTAAATCCTCAACCATCTTCCCTGCACTAACTTCCTCAGGGTGGCTGGAACCTCTACTGGATCGGATCGCTCGCAACGTCACCTATGTGGTGACACCGATCATCGATGTGATTGACGACTCGACGTTCCAATACCATTACGGTCCCGGTGTGGCTGTTGGAGGGTTCGATTGGAACCTTCAGGTAGCCTTTCTCGCTTTCTGTCTTTGAAACACCAACTTGTTGTCTCTATTCTCTTTTGGGCTAAAAATAGAATAAATCAATCGCCCGTGGAATGTTCAAGGGCCAATTGCATGGGTAACTGATTTTATGGCGTGATTATTACCGTTTTTTCTTGGCCGGGTTCTGGCTTTCCACACTTAATTGGCACATACTCTATGTATTTGTTGGTTATAACGAGTGAACATATCGGGCTCTTCTGTGGATCCTTTTCATCTCACATATGGATTTTTTTTGCACATGCTTAGTCTATTTAACGCTTGAATACTGAATACCGGTATCGTCTTTTTTTTTTTAAATTAACTGTTCGGTTTATTTTTGGCACCCGCTCGCTGCCCGCAGTTTAATTGGCATGCCATCCCTGAACATGAAAAAAAACGACGCCAACACTCGGCCGATCCTGCCTACAGCCCAACCATGGCCGGAGGGTTATTTTCCATCGACAGGGCCTTTTTCCAGAAGTTGGGCACGTACGACGACGGATTTGACATTTGGGGAGGCGAAAATTTGGAACTCTCTTTCAAGGTAAGCTTTTCTCTATCACTCTTTTCGACACTTTTATTCCACGAATTTGGCATTCATGCGCATTCATGTTTCTCCTGAATACCTTGAAGACGTGGATGTGCGGTGGGACGTTGGAAATCATTCCGTGTAGCCACGTAGGCCACATCTTCCGCAAACGATCGCCTTACAAATGGCGCAGCGGAGTTAATGTCCTTAAACGTAACAACGTTCGATTGGCCGAGGTCTGGCTGGACGAATATTCCGA
Organism: Daphnia pulex; assembly: GCF_021134715.1. Classification (NCBI taxonomy): domain Eukaryota; kingdom Metazoa; phylum Arthropoda; class Branchiopoda; order Diplostraca; family Daphniidae; genus Daphnia; species Daphnia pulex. Next base: position 128,925 of record NC_060024.1, on the reverse strand, counting down.
GTACTACTACCAACGTATAGGTCACGACCGGGTAAGTTGACGTTACTCAAAAGATTGATCAATAATGTTTTATTATGCATGTTCAAATTGATTCCGTCTCATCACAAATAATATAAATTTTAATTTTCGATAGGGAGATTATGGAGACGTCTCGTCCAGAAAAAGCCTACGCAAAAACCTTGGTTGCAAGTCTTTCAAATGGTACCTAGACAACATCTTCCCAGAGTTGTTCATCCCTGGTGATGCGGTCGCATCCGGCGAGGTAATTTGTTCAAGACACGATTTTAGATGAATGGTGTTAATGACAATCATCGTGATTGAACGAGATTTAAAAAACCCACCATTGTTAAGATCCATTCCGTGGATTCAAAGTACAGCTAGCTATTTACAATTTGTCTTTAAACATTTGACGCATAATGTCGTTCAAAGTCACGTCGGCAGGTGAAGCGGATCGGATGTGTCTATCGACCACAAAAAATGCCCCATGTTATTGAAATTGACAATTCATTACCACTGTTATGATCATTCCCCAAAACTTTCGAAATCCGTGTCGTTACACGTGATTCGACGATGTTAGGTTCGAAATTTAGGATTTTCACCAGCCTATTGTTTGGACGGTGCCGCTCGCAAAGCCAATCTCCACAAGCCAGTTGGCTTATGGCCTTGCCATGGCCAGTCCGGAAACCAGGTACGGTACCGTACAAACCAACAACGCTTAACAAAGGCTTTTTTTTAAAGCTGCTGCTTTTTGTTTGCCGATCATCTCTAACACTTTCATTCATTTCACAAAACATCTCTTACATTTCCGTCGTGGTGAATTTGGGGAACTACTATTTTCTCGGTCCCTATATCATGCCCATTTTAAAAACATTTCCTTGTCAGAGTCATCACTTGTCTTCTGTTACACATTGCTTGGCATTCTGTTTGGTGTTGCGAACAATTGTCCCGAATTTTCTTCCCTCCGTCTGTCCAACCTTTTTTTCAATGGTAACTCATCCAACACAGAATTGAGTCAATTGGAATGGCAGTTTGAACAGGTCAGTGTCAATTTACTTTTTGTCTCAGGACTTTTGTCGCTTAACTAGGTGGTGCGAATCCGTATTACGCAGTGCTGACGGCTTATATAGTATCGTCCTATATTTCTTCATAAGAAATCCACGATCTTTAATTTTTAGTGTTTCGCCGCCGTTCAACAGCGCTAAGGAGAAAATCTTATTGTGTTTTCAATAAGTTGAAACGTCGAATTTTGATTAAATGACTGTACATCTAGTCGAACTTGGCACTATGTTCAGGAAAATCAGGTCTTTTGGGATAATCCGGGTTGGGGTGGAGTTCAAGCAGTTGAAAAATAATTTTTTTTTCGGATTTATTTTCAATGGTTGACGTACTAAGCGAATAGTGTTGCGGGATGTACGTTTGTAATATGTAATGTCAACACTCAAGCACTAGCAACAAAAGCCTAGCCTTGCTTTTATGTAACACCATAGATTCGAAACGAGTGGTCGAACCAGTGCGTGGATTCTGCTGCTGGGCCTAACGATCTGCACAAACCTGTCGGACTTTGGCCGTGTCACAAACAAGGAGGCAATCAGGTAAGATTTTGAATAATTTCTCCCTTAGTCTTTCTGTCCTTGTTTTTTACGGGATTTTTTTTTCAACCCGAGTCTACATGATTTGACTCTGCGTCTTCAGTCTTCACAATCTTAAAGTTTTACCCTCTCGGTCACCTAACTCTTCTCATTATATCTTTCTTCTTTTTTTACTGTCGGTCCTTTTCCTTTAATTTCTTGCATTGGCTTCATTGATCGAATGCGTTTTTGCACATGTTATCGACATCGTCTAAATCTCCGCAATCTCCTTTTTTTCTTTCTTTGAAATCTGTATGGTGTCTGCTGTTGTTTCTGCGTTATTGGTGCGCGCAGTTTTGGCTGTACAGTAAAACGGGAGAGATCCGCCGTGATGAGGCTTGTTTAGATTACGCTGGATCAGACGTGATTCTATATCCATGCCATGGTGCCAAAGGCAATCAATTCTGGGAGTACGATCCCGAGGTAAATCAAAGTTTTTCATTAGATTGATGTCTTTTTATTTTCCAGAATAGTACCGTTAGTAAACTTTCGTTGTTTTTGTTCCCAGACCAATTTTGTCCAGCACGGAAGCAGCAAAAATTGCTTGGCAATCAGCGAGGACAAGAAGAAAATCACGGTGGAGAAGTGCTCCCAGGACAACCCTAGAGCCAAATGGAAATTCGAGAAATATGAAGCATCGAAGAAGCTATAAATATCAACAGACTCCTTGGTCGTCAACCCGGCCGGCTCAAATTGGCAAGCTCAAGATCTGTTTTGCCCAGTTTTAGATGCTGCGTTGGCGTTTATTTAAACCTCAACATGAAGTCAAAAATTAATGTAACTATGTAGGAAATATTTCGTGTGTACGGTGAAACGTGGTGTTAAAGGCTTGTAGATGAAACAGTTCTTGATAACCACAATGTCCTCCTATGCTTTCCATAACTTATCCATATCGACAGCAACACATTCCGGATTCAAGGTTTATTCTATAGTTATTCCCTCTCATTTTCTCTGGTGCGTTACGACTTTCTAAAAAATTCGGCTACAAAATTTATTTCCATTTTTAATCCGCTTTGGTTAGATTTATAGTTTGTTCTCCTCTTTAAACGCTCAAAATCAAGTCTGCTCTATTCACACATTTGTTTTGTTTTGTTTGGTTGATTTTGATTATGATGATCGAGTATATTCTATTTAAGCAAATTCAAGCACAATCCATTTTACATCGTACTTGACATTGCAGGCGTACAGGTGTTGATGGTTTGTGTTCTGCCTCCTATTCTCCCAATTTAATTCGATTTGAGAAGGATTTCCTTCATTCAAAGAAAAGTAGCGACAATGTCAGACAAGTTAAATTTCAAAGATAACGGGTCTGTGTACACCTTTTCCAACTTCCAACAGTAAAACAAGATTTAGAGCATCAAGCCTTCAATTGACTTACGGAATGTAAAGCTTGGAGTAAAGCATGCATTGTATAGATGGTCGATAGACTTGGTTCTTTTCCTTTCTTTCTTTTTTTGTTATGTGATTGTCGTTTTACGTTGAAAATTTGTTTACATCTAATCTAAAACATTTCACATGATTGAAAATATGTCCCGATTCTAAGGGATAGTCTACATTTATATTTCTATACAGTGCCTTAAAGAAAATGCGTGCATAAAGAATTTGGATTTTTTTCAGTTCGTGTGTCTGTGTAAGTGGAATACATCAGTTGAGAAAAAGGAGTTGAAATATCTTAAAACATTTCAAAGATATAAAAAAGCAATTCACGACTCAAGTGGACAAAATTATGGACCACCGTTTTCTCTTATGGTATCTAATCTAAAAATAATCGATAATCCAACCCCGAATTATCGCATCAAAGGGGGAGTTTTTCCCCTGCGCAGCTCCATAAATTTTGGCGAAGATGACAGTAAATCATTAGATGCTCATCAGTTTCTGGATCCTTTTTGCAGAATTGGCAATTTCTATGCATGTTGAAGGCTAACCAGGCTGCAGTCTCCACCCAGATTGCATGTAAATCGCTCGAACTTAACTTAGTGTTGACACTTTATATCCTAGCCCTTTCAACGCAAAAAAACAAAACAAAAGAATAACGAGATGGTCCGCCTCAGGACCTCAACGCCCCCTTTACCCTCAGACGTTTTCGGCTCTTACGCAAAACTGTCATGCCGTCAGACAGTTCAAGTTCGTCATCTTCGGAAAGTGATTCTTCAGTCTCTCGCCGTTCTGGTCGTTCAAGTCGGGAGCGTCGTCCAACCCAAGATCGGTCGGATCGTTCTCGCAGCCCACGTCGAAACGATCGGCGCAGCGGATTTCGAGCTCCAGACGAGGCAGAACTCGAGAGGTTGGAGCGTGAACGGAGAGAACGGTCTAGAGAAAGGTTGCAGCGAATCGTGGAAGAAAATCGCTTAAGGAGAGAGCAGTCAGAAGAACGGCGGGCTCAACAAAATCAGCCAAGAGATGGACAGCCTGCAGATGCGCAGCAAGCAGATGATCAACCAGAAAATAGGCAGCCAGCAGTGCTCAGGAATCGAAGCAGTTGAAATTCACGGTGGCCAGGAGGAGAATGAAGGTCTTCAGGGACTGGATGACAACCTCTTTAAGCGCTACGGAAGCCAGAAGTCTTCGTGATAGTTTCATTCCAAGTTTCCCTAACTCTGGTTTTGATTTAGTTTGTCCCCAGGTAAACTTTTCTTTTTCTCGCCGCTTCAAAGACATTAAAACTCCAGAGATGTCCAGAGCGGAAGCTACGGAAAGGTGCCTGAAAGCTGAACAGTACAAAATTTTTGATGTGGCGCGACCGCTTTTATTTCTGAGAGAAAAAATTGCGGAATCCCCAGATTTGAAAGATTCTCCGTTGGCAGAAGCAGCAGATGGGACCACACGTTTCACAATGTGACCGTCAGCCAACGGGAAAACTTGCTGAAAGTTTCGGACCCGAAATTTCTCTCTTCGTTGAAGAAGCCCCATCGTTTCAAGCCATGGGAGTCGGCTTCGCTTTTTGGTCGACACTTCATCAAGAACATGGTAAAGGAGGCAACAACGACCAAACTCTTAGAAGCATTAGTAGCAGCCATGGCTCCTCATCAAGGCCTAGAGCAGGCAGCAGCGGATATCGTGGCACCCCAAGATCTCATCGTGGAGGAAATTTTGGTCAAGGAGGTTATAGCAACGGATATAACGGGGGATCATCCAGCACCTTTAACAGGAGCAGAGGAAACCACTCAATCAGGTTGTAAATTTTATCTTTATTGCATAATTATTCCTTAGATTCTCCGCCCATTGTGGGAGGTAGATTAAGACATTTTGTTGATTCCTGGAAATGTCTGTCAAAAGATCCCTGGATCTTACAAAGCATCAGTCAGGGTGTAAAGTTAGAGTTTTTGGCGAGCCCGTTTCAGGCTCGTAGCCAAAGCAACATGGAATTGGGGATCAAAATAAATTCAGGATCTTGTAGGAATAGAAGCTATTGAGCCGATTGATGAATCGAAGCGATGTTTTGTCAGTGGGGTGTTTATTATTCCCAAAAAAATCGGGTGAGTTTAGGCCGATAGTAAACTTGAAAGTTTTAAATAAATTTGTCTGTTCCCCTTATTTTAAGATGGAAGGTGTTAGTTCTTTACAAGAGATCATTCGTCCAGACGATTGTTTTACAAATATTGATCTGAAGAACGCATATCTTACCATGCCTCTTCACCGAGAAGACAGAAATTTTATTCAAATCAGGTGGGGGGGGGCAACTTTTCCAATTCAAAATGCTAGCTTTCGGTCTGGCATCCGCCCCCCTTTTATTTACTAAAATTCTTAAACCTATTGTGACCTTCCTACGGTCCCAAGTGCTGCGTCGTCTGCTAGATCGCACGTAAAACTTATGTAAAAATTTGTTTAGATCTCACTTATTGATTCCGGTGATCCGTTGTGATCAATACTAATTGTGATTCAATACTTGATACGCCCAGTTAACTATTGAAGGAGTGAACCTATACGGTGGTTCAGTCTCTCAGCCTCTTTCAGTTTCAAAAGATATCTCGGAGGAGATTTCATCTTGGATGAACATGGTCATATCGATCGATACCTCGAAGTCCATTTCCAGAGAATTTCCTCTAGAGTTCGTTGACGCCGATTTTCTCTAAAAACACTCAAACTAGATGGCTGGATTTTACGCACAGCGCTTTTGAAAGCTAGATTGATTAATTGATTGAAAGTTAGATTGATTGCTGGTTCCCAGACAGTGCGAAAGACAATATCGTTTTGCAATAGTCAAATAAGTAGGAGTAATCAAACCTTTGGTAGAAACCTGACCTCGACCGATCTACCGAAGGCTTCTTCACTCTATACCTCTTTCTGGGGAGCCCTTAAAGCTAGCGCAGAAAAAAACCTTTTGTTCAAACCAAGCGCAAGAGAGTTTCCTCATTATTTTCTGGAAAATGGTCAAATAACCCCGCAGCTAGATAGCAATATCTCCCCCCTTCCGTGCAAACTGCAACCCAACTACAAAGAACAAAATTTGAATAGGCCATGAATCTGGGTTTTCTTACGCTAGGTTTAGACATCTAGCGCAAAATTTTATAGTCCCTACCTAAAGTTTGGAAACGCGCGAGAAAACCTTGCATGGTAAAAGGCGTTTTTCTTACCGTTCCCAATCCAATTTTCGTCGGAATGCGACGAATTTTTTTTGGAGGTAGACATTGGGGTAAGGAATAAGCATTTTTTTTTTATCTTTCCATTCACGGGAAGGGTAGGTTTTTTGTAGGATCATCTTGGTCAAGCCGATTCGAATGGCAGGGGCTCATTTTTCCCTTTTCCCTCTCTGCCTGGCAGCCATTTGTTTGTACTCTCCGCCGCGCCCCTTGCGGAAGCCAGCTTGGTTCCACTAAATATTAAGGCCGATATGACTTCTTTTGGTCTAAAATTAAGGGCAACAGATAAAACCTTCGGCGTGCTTCAATTTGGAAAAACCGGCAACTACGGGAGGGGGGATCAAAGGGAAAATATCAGAGAAATGAAAACTTTACATTTTCACATCGAAATTAAAGTGATTTCTCAAATGGCATGGGGGTCAAAATTATAAATGAGGTTATAGAGCTAACGATGCTCTTTTTTTTAAGCCCTGATGAACATTCCTAGCCCTATTTTCCGTTCCGTAAATAAAAGCCAAAGTAGTACGATTTACTACTGGCCCTCTCGACTGAGCGGAAACTTTTACATCTAATTAAAAAGGGACCTTCCCATGAACGAAAAAATCCCCAAAATATATATGTTATAAATCTTAAGTATAAGAACCCCCTGTCCAAAAATCGTTTTCGTCCGACGAAAACCTGATTTTTGGCGAATTTTCAAAAAACCCGTTTTCCCATAAGCTTCTCTCAGCTGTGCGGAAACTTTAGGTAGTTACTGTATATCCATTCTCAACACTGTGATGTTGACACCAGTGAGGTATAAATCCCAACATGGCGATGTCGAGAAAATAACAAGATAAATCCCCGATGCACCGAATTGACCAGTATAAAACCCCCCGTGTTTCCCTCTCAAAACCAGTCTCCTTCGAGCGGGCCCACACTGGCCAACCCTCTCTTGACTTGTATTCTTCTATCGTTCTGTATTGTGTCATAAGATTTTGCTTTATTGAAATACATAAGCGTCTTCCTCTGATGAAGACTTGTGTCTTCATTTCACAAAAGTAAAGTAAGGCTGGAACGAGCCTTACCAATTCCTTCTGTTTCTTTTTTCAATCACCATTCTTTAAAGGTTAAAATATTTTGCCACGAAACGCCTATAGTTTCCCTAAAGTCTCTCATGTCAAGGCAATAACATGATTTTTCGCTATTGCCATGAAATGCCATTTTATAAACCTCGACATTAAAGTACATTAGGTTTGGTTAGGTTTGGTTATGTTATAATCGTCAGACTACAGAAACCGCTACTAGATGGTGCAGTCCTCTTGTCATCCCCCCCTTCCTTGTCAGCAGAAGAAATGTCTTGCCTTCTTATTTTTACACTTTCCTGCCAAGCCAAGTGTGTAATTCTTCCCGGCGCCATTTAAATCCTAAGTAACACATGTTGTCGATCCGATATCGGACCATGTTGGCATTTTTGCCTAGCCGATATCACGTGCCAACCTAAACCAATATCGGCTGGAGCTAAGTTTGGCGCACCGATCTGAGGAGGCCCGATATCTCGACCGAAATCGAACCGATAGGGAACCCATGCACTTTATCCTACCAATTTCTGTATTTTCTTTTTTTATTTGATTTCAATCGTTAATTATTACACAAAAGCTAAGGCATGGGTTATAGATCAGTATGCTGTAGAGATAAGTATGTTAACATACTTATTTCCAAAATTAAAGATAAGACTGCTATAGTTTATGAAACCGGGACAACCGGCTTGTAATCGGATGCTAATCCACTGTATCATACTAGTTTGATTGTAAGTTCTTAACAATCATATGCTATTAGACGATGGGCTTGGGACTTCGAAATTTTTCCGAAAGTCCAACCATCACTTCCAATTCGCTTCCTACCAACCAACACACACACCAAAAAACTGAATTAAATGAACATGATTTGAGCCATTTGGCGACCCCCTCTCCAGTGATTGCAATAGCGACCAATAATCGATTTCAATTTTGGGCAGTTGGAATGACAGTGGAGTGACTGCGTAGTTAATAACCGATTTTCGTTATATCATAGATTTAGACATTTAAATGCCTAACTTTTGATGCGTTAAATCTGAATAACTTGCTAGACAGGTTTTCTAATATCGCCGTAGAGTTCGTCCCGCTGTTCATTTTTAATATAGCGCTTAGGGTGTGCAAATGAGTGGGATTGTTGAACGAGGCAGAAAACGTTGTTCCGCTTTCTGTCAATATCACCGTTGGTGCCACTCCGACTAACGATGTAAATATCCATGAAATGGCTACCAATTAAACTGCAGTCTAATTCAAGTGCTTCCCCCCTCTACACACTTTTGTTCGATCCCCAAAGAAAACGTTTGTCGTCCGTCCGTCTACACTGTTTTCTTCCGATTCGGATGTAGATTATTTAGAAAAACACTACTTCGACATTTTCGCGTTTGGCCGTGGTGGTTTTGGAAAAAACAAAATACCGCATATCCCATAGACCTACAGTACCTACCGAAAGTCTTTGGAAGCCCGAGAGGACCTTATGCAAAAACGCTGTTTTTGCAGTCCTCTAATTAGTACAGTTTTTAACCAAATTCTTTGAAATTTGGTGTGGAGATAGCTAGAGGTTGCTAGAGGTTAGCTAGAGGACGAACTCAAATATGGTTAACAGTCAGCCCTAACGACACGAAATCATAAAAAATTGTCTGTTATGCCCTCGGTCTAGACAATTCACTGGCTCATGAAACAGTTACTTCACCAGGAGAATTCCGTTTCAAGCTTCTAGCAGATTTAACCTTCAACAAAGATTTTTTCAATGCTGAACTAACTTAGCTTGTATCCAAAGAAAGTGAGGCTACTGTACGTTCATCATCAATTGATGAACGGCTGACTGCTGCAAATAAATCAGAACAATCCCTCTTAACCATCAGTCTGCCACTCAAACAGACCTTTTGGGATTTTGTTTATTTTGCAAAAATCATCTCTAAGGGTAATAAAAATTAAGTAATACATGGGTTTTATGCGAAGTCGATTGGTGAAAACCGCAATCGCTTAGCTATTGTAGTTTGGGAGATATAAAAAAAAATCCGGGGACCTAGCCGAAATTTTGCAGCAGTTTTCTCGTCAACTGCTGCACCTAAAAAAATCAAATTGTTTTAAAATGATGAAAAAACCCACCTCTTCAAACTGTTTACATATTTTTTGATTCTTGGCTTAGAACCCGAGATATTAACAATTAAAATTTTAGAAAAAATTCCAGAAACATTCTTCGTTTTTTTGCCATGGCCTTCATCATACAAGCCAAATAGCGTTCACAATAACAAAATTTACCCCCCTTTGTGGTCTTCATCGGAACGTCAGCCTACACCAGCGAGAAGGGACAAATGATCCTGTGACTAAACTTCAAAAAACAATTAATATGCGCATCTGGCTACGGTGTCACTACGTCGGCTTACGATTCGGATGCTATAGGAGGCCTGTCCAACTGCGATAGTGATTAAATTCCGATTTTGATGTGGAGTCTTCAGAGTGCTGTGAGTCGGAATCCGACATAGATGATTTTGGATACGGACAGTGAAGAAGAGTTTCTGGGGGCAGTTACCCCTACAATAACAGAAATAGAAAAAAACAGCATATACTGCGGTTACAGTAAAAGACAAGAAACAAAGCCAAAGACAAGATACAGAAAAGGGTCCAGGAATTATAAAATTCTATTAATGGGATTACTTTTCCCGAACTAAATGTTGAATGAATGAAGAAGATCAAGTCAGGATGTACAGAAGTGGATCCCTTGAGCTGCTTTATGACGGACCGGATAAAAAACAGATTGAAAAAAGCAAAACTGGATACAGATGGAGTGATGAAGTGATTTGACATTGCATTATACTTCATGCTAGAAGTCCAGGGGCCTATGAGTACTTAAGAAGGTCAGGAATGGTAAACTTACCATTGTCGAAAACGCTCCGGAGCTATGTGGGCACATCAGCTCTTGTTGTTCGATTCACAGATGCACGCGCTTGCAGATGCAGAACGTGGATAAATTAGTTGGTCATGTGGACATGGCCGGAATAGTTGAACCTAAAAATGGAGAACAGTTCGCAAATAAATTGCTAACCTTCTCAATAAATGGCCTGGCTAATTCTTTCTGCATCGTAGTTGGCTATTTCCTAGTTATAAAATGACAGCAGAAGAGCTGAGCAAATTTATCCTACACATCATTGAAGAAGTAGAAAAGATCGGATTTTAGGTGCCGTTGCCAACAACGCCTCTATAAATACTAAAATGTTTAAGTTAATAAATCCAGAAGGGACCAAAAAAGTAAGCTTTACAAAAGCTTTTATACTTCTCACATAATACAAAATGTGAGGAACAAATTCATTGCATGATCGCTCTTTATAGAGAAAAGAGAAATCCATACTATGTGCTTTTATAACCAGGCTTTGGGACAAGCAGAAAAAAGCAATCATGAAACTGGTGAAGTAACTGACCCAAAGATATTTGGAGCCTATACCACTATTGAGCGACAGAACGTTAAGAAGGCTATCGATATTTTTAGCAGGCCAACGCTGGCTGCTCTTGAAGCTCTACTCCGAAGACAAATTTCAGGATTCATGGGATCTGAGGAAATTATTGCGTTTATGCTCAAGTTCATCAAATGGTTTGAAATCCATGATGTAAGCAACCTAACGCAAGCCACATTGAAGCGTCTTCCAAATAAAGCTTTCAATTCCACCTCCGACGAAAGGCTTCAGAGATTGAAAGGATTTTTTAATTTGGCCAAAGGATTGGAAAAACTTGGTCACGGGAAAAGATGATTTTCTAACCTCGGAGACGTATGAGGCAATCAGTATCACCACGAAATCTACAATAGCTAAAATTAAGTTTCTACTGGATGAAGCTGGGTTTCAATTTGTACTAACGCGGAAATTCAATAGCGACAATCTCGAGAGAAAATTTAGTGCTTTACGACAAGCAAACGGCGGGAACTATAATAATATGGACGCGAAGGCTGCAATTTACGGAATTGAGAAACTGCTCAGAACGGGAATCACTTACAGCGCAGTAGGCTGTAACGTGCCAATCTCACGAGAGAAACAGCAAAGAAGAAAAAAAAAAAATTATTATGTGTTACTGACGTGAAGCTCTCGACGTCCTGATGTCCCTTAATACAGAAGATCTTGCAGTGTTGGACGAATTAAAACGACCGCCAGGTACGTATATATCACAAACCTAAAAATACATAAGTATAACTATTTAAACGCTAAATGACATTTTTTTTGTATAGCTTACGGATTTGGGATGGAATGTGACAACAAATTAGCAACTGCTGTGACCGCGGGCTTTCTTCTCTTGGCTATCGGTGAACGGTAGATTTGCGTTGAGTGCTTAGAAGGCCTGAGGCACATAGATATTCTTGACTTCCAAGCAAATGCTGTGAACACTTTAAAAAACTGTCTACCCTAGCAAATATCTTGCGGGGCAAAACCAGTTTTTCCCGGGTATTTTTCACCAGTTTTAAGATAAAACCCCGTGTTTTTCCCCTGGTGAATAACCGCTTGTTTGCGTGCGGAAAACGGTTTAAAACTAGTATTTATAACCGTTTTAGAACACATCTTCCATATAATACTGAGAGGTAGTACAGTGAGCAAAAAGGTGAAGAAAATCGGTATTTTACTGGTGGTAACTACGATTTATAAACCAACCTTCCGTAAGAAAAAAAAGAGGTAACACAGCGAGCAATAAGGTGAGAAAAACCGGTAATTTTCTGGTAGTAACTACGACTTATGAACTAGAATTCAAAAATGGTTCCAGGTACCCTACTTTTTAAAACTACTGAGCTTCCCCTTCTTTTTTTTCAGATAGTTTACTATTAAGTTAAAAAGACGAAAATGGAATTGAGAAACCATCAGCGTTTATTGCGTTTTGTCTTTGCATATGAAACAACCTTAAATAAAACCAAAGTACGAGTAACTGCGAAAGGCAATAAATTATAAAATGAAAATTTTCTGACTTTAGAACGACACTGGCAAAGAATAAACGTCAATTCAAGAGGTTTGAAACGGTGTTGAATCTTCAATTACAAAGATCTGGTGCTTGAGCAAAAGCAGGCGGAGGTCTAAAATTAACAACTTCTTTTTCTAGAATAGTCATGTAGTTGTAGAGAATAACCGCGTCATTGTCATCATTTGCATTTGGAAGCTGAGGAGCATCTGCTGACGCATCCGTCTCCAAGGCACCTCGCACATTATTCTTCTTCCTGTAGTTTTTGGCATTGTATTTCCGGCAGTTTTTAATAATTTCAATTAGCCTCCGATGATCAACATTTGCAGTGTTCCGCGAAAGATTAAAAATGTCGAGAGCAACTAAAATAGAAAAAAATAGAAGGAAATAAGGGCTGTATGTAAGTGCAAACAAAAGATGCTTACCTCCTATAACTGAAAGCATATTCATCAGACCAGAGAGTCCGGGCCTTAAGTCATTGACCCGACCAACACTACGCCACTGCATTTTCCGACTAGTTTCGTCACATAAAAACAAACGATACGCCTGGTTTACAAAAGCGCCTATTGATTTGGACGCCTTATATCGCTCAGATATGAAGAAAACCTGTGGAGAAAATAAGATACAAATATAATTTCGAAATTTAAAAGAAAATGAACAGCTTCTAACCATGCTTATTGCAATTGTTTTGTCCGAGAGAGCTGTGTTGGAACCAGTTGGAACCCGTTGGAACCCTGAATATCATTATTATTCCGATTCTGCTCTTCTTCATCTTGTACGTGGCCTGTTTGCAAATTGAGACGACATATAAACATGAACATCATACAGTCATGCGTGAAAGTTTCTTGAACAGGCAAATGGCTCTCTATGTTTTAAGTTTAATTTGACGGAAGGGATACTACGGTGCCTACCGTACCCCCAGTATTTTGCGCCTTTTTCTCTTTTTCTTTCGTAGGTAAAGGAAGAGAAGAATATAAAGAAAAAGAGAAAAGGGCGTAAAATATCGGGGGTACGGTAGGCACCGTAGTATCCCTTCCGTCAAATTAAACTGAAAACATAGAGAGCCATTTGCCTGTTCAAGAAACTTTCACGCATGACTGTATATTCATTCAATTAAATGAAAAAAATAATCACTTGTAGACGGTAAAGGTGCTCCATTGTTGACCATTCCACTTGCTTTGTTAATAGCTCCACATAATGCTGCTTCAGTTCTTGTGCCAACATCATGCGGTTGTGGACTAGGAATAACGGACGGACGAATAATACTGCTGCCGCCACCACTGCTACCATGGGGCGCCGGTACAGCTGCATTCGGAACTGGCATGGATGAGTTGTTCAATGAAACCAACTCAGAGTTGGTGGTGATGTTGCCCACACAAGCTCCAACATTTAAGTTCGTTGGGAAATTTTCGAAATCAAACGGGGTGTTCGACTGACAAGATCTTAAGCTTTGAGTCCTGATGGAAACAGCTGGATTGAGGTTGGAGCTGGACGATGGTGTCTCTATTAGAGAATTATTATTCGTTCTTCTCTCCTTGCCTTTTCCGGAAACCTTCTCTTCCCATGGACGCTTTTGAGCTGCCTTCCTTAATCCTCTGCCCAAAATACGATCAGTGACGGAAATAAAAGCGTCTGACAGTATGGGTTGACCATTAGCTGCAGCTTTGGCGGCCTTTATTGCTTTCGTAAATTTAACTGCATAAATAAACATTACGGTACAATCAGGTGTGTAGAAACAAATACATTAATTAACTTACCAGCCTTGGTTTGGTTTAAAATGGCATGAATATCATATTCCATCCACGACTCGAATGGTATTTGGAATCTTCTGAATGTCTTCTCTCCCCAGTCAATCGGACTTTTACCCCCAACTGTGAATCTGGGTTGAGGATAAAGTAGATATTCCATGTTGCTCGAAATCCATCCAGTTGGGATAATACTGTGCACTTGTCGCTCTATGCGGTCTTCTCCACATTCCACTGTGGTAACAATGAAAAACTTCACTTCACTCGATGAGTTACCTTCAAGTGGATGACTACCAACTTCAGGCAAAATTTTATTGTACGTTCCCTTCCAGAATTGCTGAATTCTTCCAACCTGAGATAGAAATCATTAGTTACAGTAAAGTGAACAAAAGTATTATGTTTCTAAAATTTCAAAGAAAAAGACCTGAAATGTTTCTTCGTCAGATGAAAACGAATCATCTTGTGGTTCATCACTGTCACCAGAGTATGCCATCTTCAATATAAAACGCTGTATTATTCTGAAAAAGAACCATTAAGAAGTTAATTAACTGATTAGTTTTGCAACCACATGTGAAACATGTGATTACCACGTGAGAAATTCACAAAAATCGAATGACGGAAAAAAGTAAAAATCAAACATGAAATATGTCATCTCACAATCAATTTAAATTTTGAAACGTGAAGTTTAAAGCACAAATCACATATTTCGGTGAAATTTTACCTGAAAAATCGTCGAATTAGGTACTTAGAAAAATCACGAAATTTGAAATCGAAAGCAGGCTTCGGAACACACAAGTTTGCCACTACGTCACAAAATGGAGTTTCTGCACGCCACCGTTACTGAGAGATCTGGCATCTTCTTTATTATTTAAATCGGATATGAAATCCATTAAGTCTTGATGAATAAATTTTTAATAAATTACTGCATTTTAGTTCGATATAAGAATAGGAAATATGAATTGAAACAGATAAATCCAATCTGTTGGTCAAACGTAAGTGGCAACAATGATCTCTAGGAATGTAGCAGACGCTTTTCATTTTGTGGAGCGCATGACAGTCACGTTTTTCTTACTTCCTACTCTGTGCTAAGTTAGGTTTTTTGCAGTTTTGAACTAGAATAGTTTTGAAAAATGTCCGAGTTGTTACTGTTCAGTGATGTTCAAACTAATCAAATACTGTTGATTGCTGGATACTTTAAACGTGAGCCCAAGAAGAAGGCTGGTAACGTAACAGCGGAATATTCAAGAATCTTACAAAGAAAAGCACGAAAGTACATCGACGAGTGGCTTATGAAAGGTGTCCCACCAGTTACGTTTGATAAATTAGCAAGATCAGCTCCATGGATTTTTGAAAAGTTTGAGTTGACAAAGTCTGTAGTTCAAGAAAACATATCCACCCAGCCATGTCAATTTACATCAAAGTCAACACCTGTTCCAGGAAACACAACTACACTTAACAAGCGATCCACGATTCAAGTAGACCGAAATCATGGAGGGGCTTTCCAGATCTAAATCCGGAAAAGGCCTTAAAAATATAAAAAAAATATAGGGATGTTTGTCTTCGCACGCCGGATATACCTGCGTTTGCAGAATTACAGAATTCCCACCCGTTTAGGAGTTATTTAGCTCTAAAGTTTGGGTTTTTTGAATTTTGTCAGAAAGTGGGGGGGCTTTGACATCCATTTTCGGAAAAGCGGGGGAGCTAGGGAAAAAACTAATTTTTTAAAAAGGTTTATTGCATACTCAACCACCGAAATCCAAAAGGAATTTCCTTTCCGGATTTTATTGGTTGAGATATGACTGATTTAGTGAAAGGATAATTTAGCTGGTTTCCCTCCCTGGCTTGCAGCCATTTTTTCGTACGGTCCGCTGCGCTCCTGGTGGAAGCCAGAAGAAGGTCTTATACATCGGCCAATAAGAAATCTGGGTTCACTATATATGAAGGCCTGTATAAATGCAATGGGTCTAATGTGAAGGCCGATATATAAGACCTTCTGCTGGCTTCCACCAGGAGCGCAGCGGACCGTACGAAAAAATGGCTGCAAGCCAGGGAGGGAAACCAGCTAAATTATCCTTTCACTAAATCAGTCATATCTCAACCAATAAAATCCGGAAAGGAAATTCCTTTTGGATTTCGGTGGTTGAGTATGCAATAAACCTTTTTTAAAAATTAGTTTTTTCCCTAGCTCCCCCGCTTTTCCGAAAATGGATGTCAAAGCCCCCCCACTTTCTGACAAAATTCAAAAAACCCAAACTTTAGAGCTAAATAACTCCTAAACGGGTGGGAATTTTGTAATTCTGCAAACGCAGGTAAATCCGGCGTGCGAAGACAAACATCCCTATATTTTTTTTATATTTTTAAGGCCTTTTCCGGATTTAGATCTGGAAAGCCCCTCCATGATTTCGGTCTACTTGAATCGTGGATCGCTTGTTAATGGTAACCCAATCTAGTACCGTTTCCTTACATTATTTATTATTAACAACATATACTTCATTAGGCTACCAACCATATACCATACATACCATACATAAGGAAACAGATTAGGTCCTCGCGAATTTTTCTTGAATTGTTTAGTGTTTTCATTGCAGATTCAACAAATTTTTGAATGGTAAATCCACATCCTTTCCACAAATTCCTTTGAAGGAATGTTCAGTCCTCCACGATCTAGTAGGTCAGACTTTGCTAATTATTTTGTAAACATTAAATAACATTTTATATTGCTATCTATTTACCACCCGACTAGCTTTAACACTTCGAGATAGGGGAAGAGTCCCATCCTTTAGTTAGAGTATAGTCCATGCCTCATGTTAGTTTTTTTTGTAAGTAAGAAGGGTTTGCATGTGCCATTGAATAAGCCACAAAAGCTGGATTAAGTGCAATTTCATTAAAAGGTTTCACATTATAAAGTAAGAATAAGAGGAAAAATCGGAATTTCAACGGGTTACCTTGTGAAAGGCAAGAAATTATCAGTTTACCAACGGAATAAAATTATGTCTTTTACCAATCGTTTTTACCGTTTAACGTTTTTTTTGTTTGTTACCTTCTCTATTCATCCACTCCTGCAATCGTCAATTGAATACCTCCACTTAAAAAGAGCAACACGTTCCAGAAAATTTGGCAATAGAACCGATGGATGAAGATTTCTATCTACAAGATCCATCTCAAGAAGACACTTCATACAATAAAGACGAAATTGCGGTGCATCAACTGACTGCTCCACAACTCAATGCTGCTGAAAACCCTCGTCGAACGACCCATCAACACAATTATAGTGCGAGGTAAAAGAGATCTCTTGACACCACCGCAATAATAAACTAGTTCAAAAATGGTCAATCTCATCGTTGCTCACCAATCATTCGAGCCCCAAAGCTACAAGGAGGCGTAAGCCATGCCTTACAGAGGCATTAAAATAGATTTGGAAGCGACTGGAGACAAAAGGCTGTGTATGCGCATTTTCTAATCTTATAAACTTGAACCCACTAACTCGATTGAATTACTTATGTGCAGACGATCATCCACGAAATCTATTCACACGACGACTGTCCCATTTTTCATTATAGGGAGATGTTATAAGAGAATTTGTTGGTGATAGAAAATTAGGGAAATTAAGAATTTTAGTTAGTTTTAGACCACGGCCGAACGAGAAATCAACGAAAATGTTTTGTTCTGAAAAACGCACTTCGGACCGTGTAACTTAAATTTTAAATAATTTATTGTCTTCAATAATTATCCCGTCTGACAACGTTGGCAACATGTACTTGAATTTTTCAATCATCCTGTTCCTTAACTGCTCCACAGGCAAATTTCCAGATAAAATCGCGTTACGGAAAAAACCTTGGAAATTTTCAAATGCATCTGCGCTGTTCCAAAAATCCACCCAACAGCAGTACGGAATACTGCAGTAGCATAGCGTTGCAAAGATGGTCTAGTTTTGGTCGTCTCGTAAAATGCCATCAATAATAATAGCTGGATAAAGATCTTCATGAAATCTCTTAGCTTGTGATGTTTTTACTTTGAAAAACAGTTAGATAGCGATCTCAAATATCTATCAAATTATGAAGGTTTACAAAGCTTAAACAACGCAATCCTATGGTCTACTGCGATAAGTTGAATAGTCTGTAGTTTACCCTCTCTTTTTTTAACGGATGCAATAACAGTCTATCTCCTACCAATGGCACCCGCTGTAAATGTAAGCATTAGGTTAATCACAACACCCTCTAGGCCACCATCTAGGCCACCATGGGAAACTCAATGTCGTCAAATGGGGTAACGCCCTCTCCTTAACTCTATGATCATCAATGGAATCTGCTACTAAAAAGCAATAGGAATTAGTGGTGGCAACCTAGTTATCTAGTTTTCGACAAATTAAGATAGCAGCGGCATTTTTCTTTTGTGTAGCCTCCCCCTTAAAAGCACTTTTATTTTCAAAGTATAGTTCAATTTGGTCAAACAAAACAAAAGAGGAATAAAATGGGGTGTTTTTTAAAATAGAAAAATGCCGCTGCTATCTTAATTTGTCGAAAACTAGGTAGTAATTACTAACTAGGTTGCCACCACTAATAGGAATGAAAGTCTTCATCTGTTCTTGGTGGGACATTCAACTCCAAAAACTGTATCGATTTCTTCTCTTTTCCATCTTTTCCAGCTAATTATCTTCTCTCTCCTTTCTGAATGCACCTCTCACAACTCCAATACCCGCTGTGGTATTTTATACTTTTTTACATATGTACGCATTGGTGTGTCAGCCAAAACGCAACGCAGTGAAGCAGTAAATTCTCTTCCCAGTGTTTCATTGACGTTGTCGTTGGTGGGAGAAAGACGACGGAGTTCATCGAAACAAGGCTTCAAACATTGTTAAGATCTGGTTTGGTATTTCCTGTGAAAGAAGCCAATGAAAAACGGATAGGGAGTCTTAAGAACTGTAGCCTTTTCTTCAGAAAGAGCTAAAATTTCGACAAAAAAGACTAACCCAAGGATGGGAATAACTTTCGCTTACTCCGAGTTGTTGAATGCCAAAACTCAGTCGATGTTTGTAATGAGGAAGTAATGAGGGAGTTCTGAGTTTGCATCTACTTCGTCTGCTGTATCAGTATCGCCCCTAAAGATCCGCCGTTTTGTCGGGTAGTTAATTCATATATCTGAGATATATCAATATCTGAGATATAAATTTATGAATCACGTCCGGGAAAGAGATGGGAATTACAAATGGGGATTGTAAACTTTTTGCGAATGGAAACCAGAAGAAATTTGGGTGATTTCTGGTAGAAGTACATGTTGTAGAAGGTTTTCATTTTGAAAAACCTGACAAGGAGATTCTCCGGCCAAAGCAGCTTCGAATCCGAAATGCATGTAATTATTGCCTCCATTTTCGAATAACATAGTTCGAGACAATGGCATCGGTTTCCGTCTCTTTCTTTTCTGCAATGATTGTGTTTTACTTGGGGATGCTGGTTCTGTAGTATTTTGCCACTCTGATGTAGTATTTGTATGCATTCTGCCTCATACTCCAGCTCCTGGGCACCAGTTACTGTTTGAGATGGATAAAATTGCGTCATCGAATATTAGTTTGGGTTTCTTGGGACAACAATGCTTTTCTAATGAAAATATTACCAGTAGAATCCATCGAGGGAATCGGAAATGTTGGAACATCTAGGCCATCAATGTACAGCCACCTATCAATATTTCGGGGTAGTGGTGGCAACCTAGTTATCTAGTTTTCGACAAATTAAGATAGCAGCGGCATTTTTCTTTTGAGTAGCCTCCCCCTTAAAAGCACTTTTATTTTCAAAGTATAGTTCAATTTGGTCAAACAAAACAAAAGAGGAATAAAAGGGGGCGTTTTTTAAAATAGAAAAATGCCGCTGCTATCTTAATTTGTCGAAAACTAGGTAGTAATTACTAACTAGGTTGCCACCACTATTTCGGGGAACTGTGTTTGGCTTTTAGCCCGAATTTGGGGGATGGGGGGCAAGCGAAAGATCATTAAAAGGGCATCATCGAATGGACCAAGATTTTTCACAGAAAGATACTAAATGTATTGTTACAAAAATATCCTGCAGTGGAGGGGAGTAGGGGACATCTTTATCCATGCTTTGAAATGTTAGAGTAAGTTTAAATGGGTGAGATGTAGAACTACAGGTAACAAAATCATAAGATTTAGTTTATTGTTCCTGTTGAGTTTAATATTTTTTATAAATAAGACCCAGTAATCAAGCGCGCTGACAGAGATGCTGTTTAATATCTCATGTCAGTCTTCGTGGACTTTCATTCGTCAGCTGTTCGGTTTCTCTGTGTCCAACTGTCATCTGGTAAAGAGGTAAAGTTTATCGCTTGTAAAACAATTGTAAGAAATTATCTGGTGTGTATTATTTCACTATATTACTTAATTTACGTCCCAGCAGTGAAAACCTCTCAGGTTGTAATACAGTATTATATTACTGAGACTAACTCTGTGTGTGAACTTGTTTATTTAATCTCAACAGTCCCGAACAATCAACACAGCTTACCCCATATAGCGCAGAATGTCCAAAGGACGTCCATTTGAAGTCCCCACATCGCAATCGTATCCCAATACGTAACGGATTTAAAATGGACATCCGTCGGATTTGTGATATGGGGAGAGAAATCGACATGGAAAGGTTACATCCAATTAACATCCAACAATGGACTTGAAAAAGACTTTGTGGGATGCAAAGCGTTTATTATAAATATTATATTCTGCTATAAATATTTATAAGAAATATTTGCTTTCTATAGATTTTTTATCTTGTCACTATTCAGTTTTTGGACTTAGAACAATTGCATGCCCTCATTGGACGATTCAGTGTGATTCCAACATTCGATATCGATCAATCATATTGATCGATACTTTATGTCACTCATTAAAAAAAGGGAAAATATTGATTATATTTTCATAAAAAAATATTTTTTATTAGTTTACTAAATAACAATTTTTGATGTAGATAATTCGACTTTTTTTATATTTTGGAAAATATTAAAAATTAATACGAATTTTTGGCAACATGTTTCTGCATGCTTCGTCGAAATCCATACCCGCCATTACTTGTCGTCTTTTCTTCGAGTGGGAGTGCGGTACAGTCACATACTATCTTTGTTGAAATTTTTTAGACTTTTTGTGTTGATTTTGAAGTGAATTTTCTTAAAATAAGTGACTATTTTCTCGGATAATTACACTGCGATTTTTTCTACGATATTTCAAAGAGTCCATGGTATGTAGAATTCTTTATAATTGTAAATAAACAAAATTCTCTTTTTTTCGCCAGCATGTTAAACGTGGTGGCCATGTGCTTGCCTCGTGTTCGGCAATTTTTTTAATTTTAAATTTTTTGGTTAACTTGGCCTTATTGCTTTTTTCAAATTTTATTCCAAAACGCATGCAGTTATTCATTTATTTTTTTTTTAACTTTAGTGAATAAGTCGTGGTTAGTTTCACCACTTACGTGTTCGAGCCAACTATCGCCAACTATCGAGCTGTGTACCTGCGCCATTATTCGTTATCTTTTTGGTGGAGCCAAGCATCATCACGTTGTCTCTGGAATGAATCCACCACATTTTTGGATATTTTAAGTCCAAGGTACGTGGAATCTTACAATTATACAATTGTATAATTGTACAAAATTAATTTGATTTGCCAATATTTTAAACGTGGTGGCCATGTGCTTACCTCGTGTTGGGAAATTTCGTGAATTAGTAAGTTGTAGTAGTTTTGTTGGTTGCCTTCTTAAAGCTTTTTTTCATCTCATTTCAAAACGCCTTTCATTGCTAATTTTAAATTTCTTTACTATAGTGAAGAAGTCGCATCTAGTTTCGCGTTCGCACCAAATGTCTTATTTGTCCTGAGCTTTGCACCTGCGTCAATCGTATATTTTTGGTGAAAGTGTGTACCCAAACTAAGCATTTTCAGAGTTTCTGTGGAGAAAACCAACCACCTTTTTTGGATAATTTGCATTCCAAGGTATGAAAGATTTTTTAGAATTGCAGTTTTGCACATTCAAAATTTTTCGTCAGCATAAAACTTGTTGGCCTGTGGTCATGTGCTTGCCTCGTGTTACCAATTTATGAATTCCTATAATGTTGATTAACTTAGCCTAATTGCTACTTTTTTTTTGGTAAACTTCAAAACGCATTCCATTACTCATTTTAATGTAGTTCTATTTTTTTATTTAGATTTTCTCATGATGGAGGGTGACTTTGATATATCTTTTAATTCATCGTCGAATTCTTCATCTTCATCTCGTTCCCCTGCAGCATCAACGTCATCATCACAATCAGTGATAACCAAAAAAGTAAAAACACAAATTATATATAGGCCTTACAGTGCTATATATAAGCGTAAAAGGGTTAAAAAAGAACTTAATCCCCAAATTGATATTCAAACTAAATGTGGGACGGCACCACCGATCCCTCATTTGTCATCAGTATCCAACGAGTTGTCATCAGATGATGATTTTTATAGCTGTGTTGATGTTGAATCGAGCGCAATATTTCAAGACTTTTACGATTCTGGTAGACTTATTAGTGATTTTATCCCTGATTCGTCGGATACTGATGATGTGGATTTCGATGAAGAGGATTTTTTACTACGAAATATTTTATTGAGACATTATGAAGACGCTAGTGGGGAACAGGAAATTTTTGACGACAACAATGATGTTGGAAATGATGAGCGTCCTACATTTAGGCAGTTGTTCTCTGTTTGGGTAACTGTTTGGGGAATTTGTCAAAATGCTGTCGATGATCTACTGTCTCTATTTAGAAGTCAGCCTTGGGGATTAGATTTACGTGAAAACGTGTCGGTCCCTTTTTTAAAAAAACTCCGCGTTCTGTCAATGTAAAAGATATACCGCCGGGGAAATATCATCATTTCGGAATTCTGAATGGAATAATACACATACTAAATTTAATTTCAGAATCAGACATTCCATTTGAGATCTTCCTTTTTGTCAACGTAGACGGCCTTCCAATCGCAAAAAGTAGTGGGAGCCAATTGTGGCCAATCCTAGCTATGATTTCAAATATTCACTTTCGAAGTGTTTTGCGTTGGGCTTTTTCATGGTAGTAAAAAAACACATTTCTTGTGTGAATATCTTACCGATTTCATATCTGAATCACTTAATCTATGTAATAATGGTTTTACGTACAAAGGTAACCCTCATATTTTAAAAATTGATGGTTTCATATGCGATGCTCCTGCTCAGTCTTTCAATTTGGGGGTTAAAAGTCATTCTGGTTACTTTGGTTGCACAAAATGCATACAACAGGGAGAATATCTTGGCAGGGTTGTCTTTTTAGAGCGTGACTCTCCTGCGAGAATGGATCAATCGTTTCGGAATCGCCAACATGAAGATCATCATGTCGGCAATTCCATTCTGGAAAGACTTGATATCGCCATGGTAAAAGATATCCCCCTTGACCCTATGCACTTAGTAAAACTTGGTGTTAGTAGAAAATTACTCTTGACTTGGATTCGTGGCCAATTACAGCACAGACTGCTCAAGTCACAAGTTTGTGTTGTCATCTCGATTAGAGGATTTACGAGATTATGTCCCAAAAGAATATCCGAGAAATACCAGGTCGTTAAAATTTGTTGATCGAATGAAGGCAACGGAACATGGATTTGTTCATTTTTGTGTCGGTCCCGTAATTTTTATAGATATTTTGCCCCCTCGCGTTTTTAATAATTTCTTGGTTTTTCATGTGGCTATTCTTTCATATCCAGAATTTTGCCATACCCAGAATGATTACGCACGAGATTTATTAAAATTTTTCTTGGAAGAAGCTGAAGAAATCTACGGGTCAGAATTTTTGTCTTATAATGTACACAGCCTCATACACCTTCCCGATGACGTTTTGCGTTACGGCTCACTCCCAAATTTTTTTGCATTTCCATTTGAGAATTATATGCAGACTTTAAAAAAACTAATAAGAAAGAGTGACAAGCCCTTACAACAGATAGCGATGCGTTTGGTAGAGTTGGAAAATTTTGTTTTTGCCAAAAACAAGAAGGAAGTGTCAGTTCACAATCGTGTTTTCCGTTTTGAGCATGACAAAGGCCTCTTACTGCCCGGTCTCCACTTCCGTTCAATAATCCAGTACAGGAAAAGAGGGTGGGTTCATTGCATTTGACTTGTAAAATTCCGAATTCATGTATCTATCTGAAGGATGACTGTCATTTGCATAGAAAACATTATTAAGACAGAGAACAACTCTTTATTTATTGGTCGGCAATTCAATCAAACAAGTGATCTCTACTCTTATCCTTTTAGATCTTCTTGTTACCATATCCATTCTGTAAGTCTTCTATCTGATCGCTTAGAGGCCTGGCCAATCGATTTGTTTCAAGTAAAGCTGTTCAACTCCCCATTCCTTCACGAAATGGATCTTTTGCAGTATTTCCTTTGCATTTTGAAAATCACAATTAAGTTTAATGAATTAATGAAGTATTTTGTAAATTTTTTGAAACCTTTTTTAGCCTAAATTTGCAATTGTCGAGGAAATCACTGAAGATGTTGATGATGTTGACAAGTGGGTGGAAGTTGTATGTGAGAGTTGGTTTGATGGTGAATACTGTTTATTTCCTCCGAAAAGCAAAGAAAAATATATTACGACTTATGTAAAAACATTTCATCAGCCAGACTCAAGTTGGGTAAAATATCCTGCAAAATTAATCAAAACATATGGTGAGAGAGTAAGTCCTTAATTTTTTCATTGTCCTGTGTTTAAATCTTGTATTCATTTATCATCTTACGATGAAGCAAGAAAAAAACTCAATAAATCAGTTAAGGGGGATGATCTGTGTACAACCGACGCAGATGAAAGGAAAAAACCAGAAAATCGCGATGTCAGGAAATCCCGAGAAGATTTAAATGAAGAAGATGTCATGGCAATCAATCGTTCAAAGAAAACATCTTTAAAAAGAATTCGGCAATACCCGGCTAGTGGTAGCGAAGAAGAAATGGCAAATTCTCCTGTTCCGCCAAAACCACCAGCAATATTGATAAAAATGTTTTTTACGGTAATTTTGTACAGATCGAACTCATCATTCCCCCCCCCCCCCCGATATCGTCCTGTAAATTACGGGTATTCTGTTCCTGAATTTGGAGATGATGCGAATTTCCGTTAATTGAAACTGATTAGAACCAGTCAAACAGTGACAATCCAGCAAACACCAGAATTAATCATGCGAGACATGGATCTGAAAAGCATAGTTTGTAACCTAATACGTCCAGCAACAGCATTGACACAATTGAAGATGATTGCAATATTTCAAAAAATATTCAATTACCGTTTCCAGGTGAATATTTAAAATACCAGCACTATCAATATTTATTTTTTAAAAACCCAAAATGTATCAATTTACAATTAATATTGTTTAGGCCAAGCTGTGCATTTTTCAACTAGACATCGTCCAGAAAATTACGGTTACTCTGTTCCATCATTCAGCGATGAAGAAGACTCTACGGACACTAGAACTTCTGCTATGGAACCTGAGAAAGCAAAAACCAAATCGTTTCATTAAAGTTACACCAATCATTCATTTACTGAATCAAAATTAGCGCTGTCATCAACAAGTATGGTAGGCAAGCAATTTTCTTCAGATTTTTCGTATCATATGGAATATAAATCTTTATGGCACGATTTTCATTTTTTAGGGAATTCAAATTCAGACAAAGGAAAGAGTTTGTTACCATCATCCAATAATAAACAGCAAAAAAGTGCTTGGTCAGGATCCCAGTCAGCTGTTTCTCGTTTCGCCAATGACAAAGCGGCTCCTGAATCCCAACCCTATTATTCCCTTTACGACAATGATAACGCATCTCCGAGATCCGAGCCATATTATTTTCAGCCATATTATTTTCAGGTACGACAATAATGAAGCGTCTACTGTTCCTCGATCTCAAAACTCACTCAGAACCGTAAAATTTCAAAATAATGGTAGGTTATCTTATTGGTAAACATTCTTTATTATTTTCAGAAACTTCGTCACAACTCTTATATCGAGGCATAGTCAAAGCAAACTTTGGAATCCAGGATAATCAGAAGTTAACAAGTGGATTATTTGAACGAAGCTGGAGTTGGCTCTTCAAAAGAAAATTTTAAATAATGAGCTGGAGCCAGAAGGTTTTGATTTCGAAATCTTCCCACTAGCTTCAATGTTGGAATTTGAAGAAGTGAACGACCAGCTCAAGCCTTTTCATGCTCGAAAATCTTTAGTGAGTATAATATGTACTGAAAACTGTATTGAATTCATGTGTTCCTCATTACTTACATTTTTTTGCTAGAAGAAGAAATTTGCAGTAATTTGAGGAAAAAGTCCTGCAAGTGTAGTGAGGAAAATCCTAAAAAAAGGTTCTGGATAAGGAGTTCGGCAAGCAATTTATCTGTTACGGGCGAAGAGGATATTGCAGCTTGGGATCCTCTCTTCTTGGAAAAATAATACTAGGTACGAGATAACAATTTATAATAAACTTAACTAAACCGCATAAACTTATACCAGAAATATACTTTCATACCAGAATCCGCTACTTCTAGTGAGACGCTACCAATTACAGAAACAGAGGCCATTGACGCAGCAATATCTTAGCTTCACCCTTTAAAGGATAAGAAGACTTAAGATAATTGAAACATCAGACCTATCGACCATGGTTTCCTCGATCAACCAAGAACATTACATTTTCATTATTTTAGTTATGAATTTTGGTGATTTCTTTTTTCATTGTCTTTTCTTTTAATTAACAATTAACAACTAAATTGCAATTAGCAGTTTTCGTGTTGAATTTATTCTCTTTGTATTTATTGTAAGAAATACAGTTTCTTTGTTTTTATATGATATTTCAAAAATTATTTAGAAAGCACATACACGTTAATATTAAATGAAAGATAGAATTAAGAGCCCTAGCACGTCTAATTTACATCCAAAACGGTAAAAAATGCAACGTCCTTGGGACTTCTTTGAGATAACTTTTGGGTACTAAACGGGGCAGTCATAGGTAGAGCAAGAAGCCTTCAATGGGACATCCATAACGGACATCCATTGAATGCCCTATGGACCGCACTGTGCTATATGGGACTCTTAATCGAAATTTATTTGACAAGTTTCTGTTTTTTCTTCTTCCTTGCACTTGTCATTGACAGATACTAACGACATGAACATTTTTCGCATGGCTTATGAATAAGATGCATAATTTGGATGTGACGTTTCCAGCATTAGTTTAGGCATGTGGACGATCGCCCCCTTCGACAAATGCCCCCCTGGCTTTGCTCCAATTGCCCCCGACTGTTGCCCCCCAAAAATAAATGCCCCCCGTAACTAATGCCCCCCTTACTAAAGCCCCCCTTAAATAATAACAACTGACCCCTTTGTCAAAAATGCATGTATTTGGTCATCAATTACTCAAAATATAGCAATTCAAGCTTTGCTTGGTGGACAATTGGGTGAACTATGAGCTATAAGCCCCTCCCTCTGAATGCTTTCAACGATATGAAAATTTTCTAAGTCCGATTGCACATTGCTTGTGTACTTATAAAGCTTGAAAGCGTAAAAAAAGAGCCAATCACAGTAATTAAGAATTATTTTTCCAGCTTAAATTATTTTAAAATTAATAGACAAAAAATATGAAAAAAGGAGTGAGGAAATTGCGACTTTGTACTCTGGGGTCGTAGATCGGGACTCAAATCACTACGACTACCGGTTTTTGAAAAATGGCAAAATTTAAAAAATATATACTATTTTAGAGAAGAAGAAATTAGTATTTTGCTTCATAGAGGGGTGCGACCAGCCCTTCAATCAGCTGTTAAAAATTTCGACTTTTGCACTAAGCTCCTCCCCCAGTCCGGAAACTGGCTTTATTCGAGATACGGAGATAGCAGATTCCAACCATAAGTTCCTCCACCATACTAATACACTATGTTGTTGCGCGGTTCTTTAAAAAATAATAAGGGGGTCAGTTGTTATTATTAAAGGGGGGCTTTAGTTACGGGGGCAACAGTCGTATTTTGGGGGGGCGATAGTCGGGGGCAATTGGAGCAAAGTCAGGGGGGCATTTGTCGAAGGGGGCGATCGTCGCCATCGCTTAGTTTACACTTCGGAGGTGTAAAAAGAGTTGGCGTAATAGTTTGATATTTCGTATTCATAAAGACCTGGATTTTTAAATTAGGGAGTCATCTTCTTTAACTTGCATTGGTACCGTATATGTGCTGATTTCCTTCGAACAAGATGAGACAGTTCATCAACTTCTGCTACGGAACCGACGAGAACCATCGACTCAAGATCTGGACAATTTGTTTCCAGATAAACTGGTACCAAAGGTCAAGGGAAAGGTTATTGTTAATGTAAAAGTTACCCGCAATTACAGACATACATGGAATACCAAGAATAGGAGCTGGTGAGAATTTTGTAACTTACTCTGACAGCTAGCAACAAAAGAAGAACCAGAGAGTGATCAGCTGTTTCAACAGCTGATCGTGATCTTCGTTGCTAAACAGCAAAAGCCAAGCTCCAAGGGAATGTTTGCTAAACTGATTCGATAACTTCAACAGTTATTCTTCAAAGAACATTTAACATATAATGATTTTGGCTGAGATGTGTGCAGGTGAGCCTCTCGATGGACCTGTTTCTATCATTAAGACGTTCATCTAAACGGAATTGCAGCTTCAAGCCTACCGGAGCCGAATCAAATGATGGGCAACTCGTGGCAACGAGTTGGATAGGGATCCGCGGTTGGCTATAGATTTGGTATTTTATCGGATTGTAGACATTCAGGCCTGTGACGTTCAGGCCATTGATATTCAGGACTTTGCACGGGAGACGTTCAGGCCTACTGTCCGGGGACATTCAGGCCACAAAAAAACCTTCTATTTAACTTATGTTACTAAACTTATGTCCATAAACGTACGAAACAATTTCAGTGTTGTCAATTTACACTCTCATTCTTTTTGGGGGTATTTGATGGGTATTCGAACTTTTTTTTTTAAAATAAAACTCCTTTTATTTCATTATGACTCGGGTGCAGACAAGATTGACATAAATAAACAAAATAAACAAAATATCTGGTTGGGAGCAGACGATGTCGGGGAAGGGAAAGAAGAATAAACAAAAACAACTTTCATTGTTTAGATGCAGACGACATAAAACAAAACAAAAATAAAAAAATTATACAAGAAATGTAGGGAATGGAAATGTCAAAATAAAATAATAAACAAAATGAAAGACGAAAATACAAATTTTACTGGTTTGGGACAGGAGGACAAAGGAGAAACCCATAAGTTCTCTACCTCTTCTTTTCTGGGGCTTCGTTGATGGCTCCTCTCCTTCCATGTTGTGAAGATTTATGCAGCCACGAGAGTGAATATTGTCCGGAGATTTTCTATTGGCCCAATGTGACCTCGGATTATTTCATCTGGGTTAGTTCTGCAGCCGAGGCGTCGGGCTGTTCCTTCCAACCAGCTCCAAAGTGGTTGTCGAAGATGGCAGTGAATCATCAGATGCTCATCGGTTTCTCGATCCTTTTGACAGAATTGGCAATTTAAATCCATGGTGGAGTCTAACCGATGGCATCTGGTCCTCGTAGGTAGTAGTCGCTTGTTGAACAGGAACAAAGTTTCTCTGATGTTAGTTGGCAGGACTGCAGTTTCTACCCAGATTTTCTTCCAATCCAGATTGGGCCTCAGGATTTCAATTTTCTCCGGACTGCTCACCTCCTGGATCCAATGGTGATAGTGGTTTCGATGAACCATTGGTCTCCCCTGCACCAAGATAGATGATGACAGAAGACTCTAGATGTGATGCAGGGATTCCTGGAGGTAAGGTGGTCTCTTCATGACTGCAAAAGGCTGGGTGTTGCGTCGAAAAACGGACGGTAGAATGGTACGGAGAGGAAATGACATCCAGAATCGAAGAATAGAACATTCTGGGCTTTCGGGACCGGTTAAAACTTTTTACATGGGGCAAAGAAATAAGAAACGATAAAATAGACCAACATGGATCATTCCCAAACCACCCTGATTGACAGGTCGATATACCAACGACCTTTGTGGTCTTTCTACTTTCCCCATCCGGCTAAATAATTCCGGCTCAATATTAAATAATGCATGTAGTTCATGACCACTGACAAGATTTGTCAGCCATCTGGCTATTACACTGAAGAATTTGGGATATGTATACAGTTCTGGAGAGAGCCTTCGTCTTAATAAAATTCACCCTCTGGTAGAGAGTGAATCGACGAGAAGCACTCTCTTGCAGAATGCCATGAAGATAACCGAAGGCATCCTTACAAACCCTATCAGCAGTCTCTACCATGGACGGAGAAAACTTGATACCTAATAGGGACAATGTCGATGGTGATTCAAGCCATGGCAGTGGCCACTGTGATCGGTGTTTCCAGTTCCCAAGTCCTAGGGCTATCGTTTTCTTTTTGTTCATCATTGCCCTTGTCCATTGACAGACTTGACAACGTCATGATCGCAAGACAAAAACAATGTGACGTCATCCACAAAGGCTCTGACAGTAAGTTTTTGATCAAATACCCTTATTCCCATGAGAACATGCGAGTCTAATTGCCGCTTGTCCCTGTGATGGTGTAAGGGAATCCCTTTCCAGAATATGGTTTAACATATCTAGGAAATGGGCAATCACGTCCCAAAAAGTCAAGTAAAATTCGTAGGGAATGCCATCGATACCAGGTGACTTGTTCTTATTTGTTTCTAAAAGGGCAGATTTAATTTTAAGGATGGTAATCGGTGCGGTAAGGTTTGGAGCAGGTTTACAGCAATCTCTTACTCCCTCAAGAAACTTAGTCCCTGCTAGCATGTCAGAATAAGGTTAGTTCTTGAAGATTGACGTAAAATGTGAAATAATGTCTCTTGAAACATCCTCTTTGGAAGTAAGAACTCTGCCCTCGGGGGCAATGATCTTCTCAAAGCTACACTTACGAAAGTTATCTTTGGCACGGTTAACATGGAATATGTTTGCTTCTTCTGTTTCTGGGCCATCAAAACAGCGAGAATGGATTCCAAAACCCCTGAGTGTGCTCTCCTCCCACGACTTTGAGTATTTCCTCAACTCTTGGAAGGCAACCCAGTCAAAAGGATCTGATTGTGAAATCTCCTGGATGCAAGTTTGATAGAAAGACCTTGTCTCCCTGATCATTCTTGCTCTTTGCCTGCAATAAGCAATCGAAATGCGCTTGATATCTGGTTTCAGGACACTCTCCCACCAATTGCTACATTCTTTTCCCTAAGAGGATGCCTTAAGGAAGTAAAAAAGCAAACTAGTAGCGATTTGGTTTTTGCTACTAATAGTAGAGGAGGGTATAAGGGTATTTAATTTAGATTATTATTATTATTATTATTATATTTGTATTTGTATAGCGCACTTTCCATATTATAGATCAAATGACGCTTGGGTTTTGGGTACCGAATCACAGATAGTCAAATTAAAAATTATGCATTGAGCGCGACATCGAGTAAATGTTTTCTGAGTCTAAATTTAAAAGTTCTGAGATCGGTGGTAATCTTGATGTCCTGTGGCAATCCGTTCCAGAGAACCGGTGCAGCATGAGAGAATGCACGAGAACCGTACGTTGTTCTAGCAGGGGGTTGAACTAGCCTACCCGATGTAGATGAACGGAGGTTTCTGGTCGGTATGGAACGTTCGATGTGTCGAGAGAGATAGGCAGGGGTCAGACCATTCAGGCAACGGAAAGTAAGGACACACAGCTTGAAATGGACTCTTAATTTAATAGGCAACCAGCGTAGGCGACTGATGATCGGCTTAGCATGGTCGAATTTGCGGGCGCCGACGACCAGTTTAGCAGCAGCATTCTGTAGTCGTTGAAGACGAGCGATCAGCTTCTCTGGTAGATTGACGAGCAGGGAGTTGGCATAGTCGACATGCGATAAAACCAATGCATTAACAAGGCATTTCGCAGCTGAGGTGGTCAGGAACTTCCGAATTTTGCAAATCGTCCGTAGTTGGAAGAAGCCGATCTTGCACACCCGACCAATTTGGGCCACCATGGAGAGGGAGCTATCAAGAATAACACCCATGTTTTTAACTGAGTCGGACGGCGGGATGACGGTGTCACCGAGGGCGAGAGAAATTGGCGCTATCTTGGTCGCAGCGTGAGGAGAAGATGTGTAGAGAAGAAGGTTCTTACTTGAGTTAGGCTTTACTTTATTCCTTGTGAACCAGTCAGTCGTGGACGAAGCACAGTTGGCCAGGACAGTAAGAGCATTCACTTGGCCAAGAAAGTCAGGCAGAATTGGAAAGCTTAGGTATTCTTGAGTATCGTCGGAGAACTGATTCATCTTCACACCAAAGGGAGTAGCCAACGATCGTACCGGATTCACATAGGTGGTAAAAAGGACTGGGCCTAACACTGAACCTTGCGGCACCCCCGTCGTAAGCGCTACGTCAGGTGAGCAACCACCGTTGATCGCTACACACTGTTTTCTTCCGCTGAGGTAGGAACGAAACCAATTGAGAGCCATCCCACGAATACCGAAAGATACAGAGAGACGATCGACTAATGTCGCATGATCAATTGTGTCGAAAGTGGCACTGAGGTCAAGCAGCAATAGAGCGTTTCCACATCCACCGTCGATAGCTCGGAGATGGTCATCAACAACCGACAGGAGGGCCGTCTCGGTCGAATGGTGTGCTCTATAGGCGGATTGGCAAGGAGAGATAAGGTTGAATGCAGCGATGTGGTCGTTGAGTTGGGAGAGGACAAGCCGCTCCAACGTCTTAGACAGGAACGATAAGCCAGAAACGGGTCGGTAGTTGGCTAAAACGTCACGATCGAGAGAGTCGTCCCTTAGCAAAGGAGTGATCAAGCCCCGCTTCATGGTATCTGGGAATTTGCCAGATGAAATAGAAAGTTGAGCGATTTTGGCAATCGAAGGAGCTAGGGCACTAAGCACTTTCTTCAGGATCGATGTTGGAATCGGGTCGAGGGGACACGATTTTGCTGGGGACACGCGGATAATGTCGTTCACCATAGCAGTAGTCACCGGCAAGAAACCATTCATAAGGTCCCCCTCACTATGAAGAGTAGAGAAAAGACATTCTGGCGGAGGAGGACTATCAGGCGGCAAACCGTCGGCTAATTTGTCAAGCCCCTCTCGTAATTTGGAAATATTCGATGAGAAAAACTCGTTGAAGGTCACAGCTAGGTCAGAGGAAGAAGTGTGCTTCGGTAGCGACAATTGTTTCGGTCTACCCATCAGACTGTAGACTAGTTGATAGAGTAGCTTCTGGTTACTACCACACTCGAAGACCTTAGCAAGCAAGAAGGAGGCCTTGGTAGACTTCAAAAGAGCAACCATATCCATCTTGATCTGATTGTAAATCTCCAAGTGAACTGTTAGTCCACAACAGCGCCAAACCCGTTCAGCTTTCCTCAATACGCGTTTAGAGCCGCGTATTTCATCCATCATCCAGGGAGCGAGTGGGCGGAGAACGATGGTTTTCTCCTTCCAAGGTGCGTGCTTGTCTAAAACCACCGCGAGACCATCGTTGTACTGTTGAACTAGTTCGTCAAGTGAATCTGCCGGGTTCGTAATAAGCGGCAATGTCAGCAGGTCGGCATTAAAGCTGTCCAGATCGATCGACTTCAGTTGGCGGAATCGAACCTTCTTAGTTGGAATTAGAGGACGTTTAATATTTAGCTTACACGAAACTACATTTTGATCACTGATAAGATCAGAAAAAAATGTGTGGAACGTCCGGGTATTAAATTCGGGTCTCCCGCATTCTAATCCGAGCTTCTTCCATACGGCTATTCTGACTGTATCAATAATCTGTATTATCGATAAAGTTTTTTTATATTTTTTGATACTTTTGGAATTGGGACTTTGTTGGGACGGACAAATTTTCAATCTGAAAATTCAAAAAAATGTGCTGGGAGGCAACTTGATACACCAACGCCAGTGTGCAAATGAAACATTCGCCCACACAGATATTCTATTCGAATACGGGGTAAGGTATTCGAGTCTTCGAATACTAGGGTATTCGAAGGGTAATCGAATTCGCATAGGCTTCTGCTATGGGTATTCGATGCTTTCGAATAGGGTTGAACCTATTCTAGACCTATTCTAAGCAAAGGAATTCTAAGCTGGAATATCCGTCGTAGAGTGTTAGAATATCCACTGAAAACTGAGAGTGTAATAAAAAAATAAAGAAAATAAAGATAATTCAAAACATTGGCAACGGTAATTTTTTTCGGGAATAAAGGCATCAGTAGTAGTCGTCAGTTTGTCTTGAAACACTGTCAAGTGCATTTCATTCACATTTTTCGCAAGTTTTGAATACCTTCTATTAGTCATGGCTGCGGTATCTTTGTATTGCTTCAAGTGCAATAAAGAATTTGCTGCTGCCAGAAATCCCCAACCTGTTGCTTGTTGCGATTGCAACAGGTTGGTCCATCGTTCTTGTTTGCCTACGAGGCTAACTCCTGCTGAATACTCCTGACTAAATGTCGCGGGCCTGAACGTCACGGGCCTGAACGTCCATGACTCTTTTTATCGTCTGAGTTCTGGACATGTTTGATATGGCATATCATTTTGGATTGTTAAGTTTATTTTATGTGTTACCCATGGTGAATTTTCATTTACATTACACGACATCACTGCAATGTATTGATATGCTGCATGATCGATAAAATTGTGTACAACACGTTATTGCTGGCGGCCATTTGCAGACGAATTTCATTACGATTAGTTGAGACTGTAAAGCCGCGTGTTACACCTACTATTCGTTAGATATTGAAGTGAAGATTAAGTTTCAAATCATTTTGCGTATAGTTGTCAGTTACTTTGTGAGATTTTGTTTGACATTACAATGACGTCTCAGAGAGCGAAGAAAAACCGTAAGAAAGTTCACAATGAATTGGATGCTTTTGCAGGTGGAAGAGTCCAAGAGCATTTGTTATCCCAGTATGAACATCTGGATGACGTATCAAACGAAAAACATAAACTTGGTGACAAAACATTTTTCTGTGTTGTGAGAACTCTTCAATCAACCGAAGATGGTAAAATTCAAGTGTTCAGTGCTATACTCAAACCATGGCTGTCCCCTGATTTCAAATAAATGCTCCAAAAAGTAACTTGTCGATAAATAACCCTGAACTATGGAGTGAGAAACATTTCTCTATAAATATGTGGCTGAAGACACCATGGATGGCGTACGATGTAGATACCGTTAGACTTTGCGTAAGTTACCCCTTTGTTATTTATTTGATCATCAGATTTCATCAAATGAATTTATTTTATTATGTTTCTCATTTCACAGTGGGATTAGTAAAAGCTTCCAAGAAAGACATATCTATGTGGGTTGACTCAGATATTAATCTGGGACGAGCCAAAGAAGGAACCACGAGAAGCCCTCGGACAATTAACCAGCAACACAAACGAGCCTTATCAGGTACCATTTTTTATCTCGTCACTTTTAATACTGTCCCGAATATTTTTTTATTCCGCATAACGAACAATCATTAACGAGCTAAACTTTTTTTTAGCAATGACAATAACCGTGCCAGTAACGACGAAAAGACACAAAAACATGCCTCTTAAAGACAGGCCCTGCCTCCAAGGCGATTACTCCGTAGCAAGTGATGCTGACACTTAGAAAACTTCTCCACAACCATTTACTATCCATCACGCCCAAGCCAACACTCTGCGGCAATAAATGATCTTTCTGCACACATAAATGAAGATAATAGGTCTCTTTCATCTCTTACACAACTAGAATCAGGATAGGATGACTCATCATGTGAGGGCCATCGCAATTCGAGTGAGAGCGATGAGGACCGTTCTGAGATGTGTGCCACCGCTACAAGTGTTGTGAAAGTAGCTGCAACACCAGTACCAAACGAGGTTATTAGCGTTGTCGACTTGGTAACTTTGTGTGACTTCGTGAATGTAGGTAGGAAAACGTATAATTATCGGAGTAAACTTTGAATTGTTGGTTGATGAGTATTAATCGCATACAGACCCCCACCAAAAAATTACGTTGATGTGCAAAAGATGGAGGAAGTCATTGGACGTGCCATTCAGCAACAACTGGCCCCTTTCAGGCAAAATTTTGATAGCCAGTTTGTAAAATTAAACCGTCGGTTTGATGAAGTTGAACACTGTAACGTAGTCGACTATGCAAAATGACACATTTCTGCCCACACAGAAGGCTTTGAAAAAGCTTTTTCCCTACTGTCGTGCAAAACCAGTCTTTGCTGAATCATTGATTTTTTTATTTATGAATCAAAATCATAAATTAATTTCCAGAAATTCTAGGCAAATAAAAAATAAAACCAAATGTAAAGAAAAAAAATTATTTAATACGTAAATCAAAATCAAAATTTAATCAAATTTATTTTTTTCACTGGAGACAATACAAATTTAAACGAGGAAATCGTCTAATTTAAGATTAATTTTCAAAAGTAACAGAGTTTCAAATCGATTGTCAGTTAGCTGGGTACGTTTAGATGGTAAATACAAGTGCAGCAATACTAAAAAGTCGTTCCACTGGTGCACTGGATGGAAAGGTTGTGATTTAATATTTGGATATTTATCAAGGCATTTAAAATCTCGAGATTCATTACTAAGGAAATGGTCGACTTCTGTTTTGCAGCAAAACATTGCTAGAAATCGAAGCCTTTAACACCGTTCTTGGCTGCACGACCTCAGCAGTGAATGCGTATGTAACTTGCATCACTGCTTTTTAGTTACAAAAGTAACGTTTTCTTTCATTTTCAGGTTTGCCACTTCTTCCTGAAGTACAAGTCGGCCACACTTGACAACAAATTCATGAAACTCATATTTCGAGTGTTCGTCTCTGATCAGCTGTGCGATACCAATCAATGGCGAGGATTTGTTGATGGGAAAACTGTGAAGGAAGTTGGCCTTAGCCAATTACAGAATTTGGTTGCTGCGATTGTAGGTAAGTGTAATATGGCAGAACGATCCCCGCCGACGGATCCTTCTACCATCTCCTTCGGACATTATCTCAAGGATCCGCGAATGCAGATGTCTTTGGCCTACAAAAATAAAAATAAAATGCAGGCTGTATTGAAAGTTATTATTAAGTGCCGGAAATCATCCGACGCAGAGGAAACTTATGTCGTGATTGATGAC
The DNA here is from genome assembly GCF_021134715.1 of Daphnia pulex. Lineage (NCBI taxonomy): Eukaryota > Metazoa > Arthropoda > Branchiopoda > Diplostraca > Daphniidae > Daphnia > Daphnia pulex. The sequence continues at coordinate 91,840 of NC_060024.1, read as the reverse complement.
AAAGTTTCGGAAATTTATTCAGGTATTATCGCTTTCAAACCCGCAACGGAGAAGTATTTTCAATACATTCATGACCTCCAGGACTTTTCGACTTTTATTCTTTATTCCTGTTGTAGTATAAACTTCAATTTAGAGTTTGGAAAACCTTGCCAACACCTCCATGGCAATTTGTGTTTAAAGGTAAAACTTACGAAAAGAAAACCGTACTAGTCCGTTAGGTTTACGACCTATAGGGGTTATTTTACCAGTTAATCCCGAATTTTTCAGACGCGTAAAAAACAGTTTTATTACAGAACTTCGCCGTTCGGTTTAATATAAGACCTGGGTTAATTTACGGTAAAAATCGGCAAATAATACCGATTAACTCCATTTATCGGATTTGCACCAGTAAATTATCAGTTTTCAACCAAAAAAACGCCAATAGGGATGAAGATTTTTCGGCTGCTTAAAATTAAGTTGCGAAGCGAAGAAAAATGTACTGTCGTTTTAAACCTGGCCTAAATTATTCCTTTTTTTTGCGTCACGTGTAATTGCCACGGTATAATGTTTTCGGTGATCCGCCTTTCATAAATAGAGTTTGTTAAAGATAGATCACCAGGGTCATCTGAAGACCTCATGTGTAACTTCTTTGGACATATGGTTATCTTAGTAAGATGTGTCCAGAGAAAAAAAAAATGAACAAACATCATTCATTGGACCTTGTTATTGTAGTATTTTGGGGGCCAATTTCTTTGAGAAACGACAAGAGAAAAAGATTTAAGACCCAAATTCTCGAAGTTGTCGCAGGGAGCAATCCGCATCTGCATAGGCTCTTACGGAACTAAGTACTAACGCTACTATCCATTTGAAGATGAAAGCCTCGAACTAACAAGACCAAGTAAACAACAGCGTCATTTTATGACAGACAGGAGTCCGGCAGCTGCTGTTGCCAGTAAAAACTTATTTTTGCGATGCTACCAGAGTCAATCAGTAACCAAATGAGTTCGATTTTCTAGTCTCTGGTTATTTTGATTCCGAATGTTGATCAAAGGTTGATCATTCTTATTCTGAGCAAAGGAATTATTTGCATTACGAGTAAAGGCTTTTAAAATTAAATTGAAGGTGTATGTACCTTAAAATTTTGATGCCTAAGATTTCTTCGATGAGCTTATTTGAGATTAATTATCACTTTCATTGCTGCTAATATCTTCTTCAATTGGGTTGTCGTCAAAAAGGTCTCCTGATTCCTCATGCATTTATGTATACTGTTTTGCTGGAACCGTTAGTGTTTAACAATTAGTGCATAAGTTTTACATTTTATAAAGAAACACAAATTGGAAATCCAAAAGAGTTATACTAATCAAATCATTTGAAGAGTGCTGATAAGATATTGTCACGCTCGAAATCGCATATGACCACTTTACACTTGAAACGAGGTCATTTTAAGCGAAATTAATCACTCTTCCGACTCCCTTTAACACAAAATAAGAGACGGCACGAAATGATAAATCGTCCCTGTTTTTGCCTACCTAATTTATTTCTACATCAAACACGTGCTAGCTACACTAGTAGTACACTACTACTACAGGGTAAGATACACTAGAGGTAAAATAAAAAGCTTTGGGTAACAACCCAAGCGTCACTAACTGAAATCGAAAAGGGAAAACAAGGTTAAACGGGGGAAAAGAAAGGTCACTCAAGGTGACGCACTATATTAGGCAACCTAGGGTAAAGAAATCACACCAGAAATCCCAATACAAATGGAGGGTAAAAATGATCGTTACGATATCCTATAAATAATGTCGGTGCTACACTATATTACACAGCATGTGCATGTGGGTATATGCGTGGTGCCTTTTTATTTAGCACTGTTGAATATCTCAACTGAAAATATAACTCAAACTTAAAGACTAAAAGATGTTATGGAGACGAAAATGTATCCATTGCAACGATATCAAGAGGATCACTGATCGCACTTGCAGTTTTCGATTCATTGCCAAACAGCAGTGGAGTGACTATAATAACTTGATCCGTTTCAAGAAAAATGTATCAGAGAATAAAAGGTGTACATCAGTAGTTGTCTTCTGCTGTATACAATACTAGCTAGCGTTTATTCACATTGAACATAATCAGAGTATATTCCTGAGACCATGTAAGTGTAGCAGTGTGTGGTTAATTTTTGGTATACATCAGAATAGAAGTATACAACTTGTACCTAAATGCAGAGAAAATGAGAAGTGACAAGGATGTACCTTTACACTGACAGCTTGTATGCTGACGCTGGTTCGCAGCAGTGATTTTCGCAAATGAGTTTCGGCAACACTATTTGTAAGATTGTCAAAACTGTTATTCCTTTACAAGTTGTCTTCTAATGAATGAACATAAATGTTTGGCATCAGGACACAGCGTAGTCTGACCCACTTTGAGGTTTTTCTACGGCCTTTGGAATTGGATTGTGTTTTCTAAAAACAAATCGAAATCAAAAGTATGAAAGAAAAACATTTTTACATACCCCACCACTTGAAAAACCTTTTTTTTGGATTCAAAAATTTCTTTTAAAAATCATTAATAAAAAAATATTCTGTAACTTTTTTTTTGCCTTTTTACTGAATGTGTAGTTAAGTGTTCCCATAAACTATACACAATTTCAATGAAATCGGACAAAAACTAAATCCCACTCGCGGTTTTTTTGGCACCTTCCATGGAAACGGGGGAGGGAAAACTTAAGGTTAAGTCAGTAGGGTGTGAGCCTCCCTGCGAGAATGGATTTAGGTTAAGCCCAGGCAATTTATGTGAGGTTACTTATTGATAGTGCTGTATTGGCCTTGTATTTAAGGCATTTTACATATTCATTGTGTTTGTGTTTTTTAGTCTTTTTAATGATTCCCAAGAATCGTTTTATTGCTACCCCTTCGAGTTACCGTGCAAGTTTTGCATTTGCTGACGTAATTAATTTTATCGTGGATGAAATATGCAAGAACGAAACTTATTTTATTGCTGTTTTTATTCAGAAGAGATAATCTTCTTAATCCCAAATTTTGCCTCTTACCATTTTATTCAACTTTTATGAATTTTTTATGACAAAAAGAAGATAAATTTAGATGGCTTCCTGTCACGCTTTTTTTGAAAATCAATGCTAATGAAAAATCGGATAAAGACATAATTCCTCACTAGGGAACTTATTCACAATTGTTTGCTAAGTCACTAGGGATTCATCGAAATTACTCGACTGGGGATTACAAAGTGTTTGCTAGTGGACAAGAATTTGGATTCTCTGTGGGTTTTTTTCCAAAAATATAGGTAGAAAACACCGAAAAAAAATTTGGTTCGTTTCGTTTTCGTTAATGAAAACAATAGTATTTTCTAAAAATATCGATAACAAGACTCGATAATACGATTATTTTTTTTGCGTTTTTTAAACGAGAACAACACTGGAATCAAAATATTACAATTATTGATGGCTTGATTTTAGGAGTCCTGTTTCATGAAACCTCATGTTGATGAGGTGCCTGAACTAAGCTTGAAATCAGCATGGTTCATTCAATACTCCTGGGATAATTTATGCAATACCTCTGCTAGAGAAATCCAGAAGGTGCAGGTTAGTTAAGGAGGAGCACATTGGGGTCAGGAGAGAAACCTAGCAGTCAAAAGTTCCCAGTGTTCGGCAGTAGTAGGTCCGTGCCATAGTGAGTTGGCGTTATGCCACAGCATTAACGAAATAATCAAATCTACCTATCTTTTTCGTGAAACCACCGAGCTCAAACAAACATGTGATCTACTGAATATGCTAACATAAATCCCAGCAATACTTGGACTCTGACTAGTACGTTACTTTCATTTTCAAAAAATGCCAAAAGAATCATTTTCCAAGTCTCACCTATCTTGGGAAGTTTTTCCATGCAGATAGCATTCTTTTTTCAAATATATAAAAAAGTTTTATTTCATTATGACTCAGCTAACAAAAACATAGTTCATTGTAAGGAGCACACGACATAAAACTTAAAAAAAAATTATACAAATGATAGCTATAGTGGAAATGTCAAAATGAAATAAAAAAATAAAATAAAAATAAAACAGTGCTAATTTTCCGGATTTAGGACACGAGGTCAAAGGGAAACCCATTATTTTTCTACCTTTTTTTCTGGGGATTCGTTGATGGCTCCTCTCCATCCGTGTCGTGAAGATAATTGTTGCTACGATAATGAAGATTATCCGGAGTTTTTCTGTTGGCCCAATGTGACCACGGATTATTTCTTCTGGGTTAGTTCTGCAGCCAAGGCTTCCTTCCAATTAGCTAGAAAATGGTTATTGTCGAAGATGGCAATGAATAATCAGATGCTTATCGGTAAAACAAGACGCTAACTTGAGTAAAAGAAACCTCCTCTATCTAAATTGTTTTTATAATTGCCTGTTTCAAACACCAATTAAAAATTTTTTATCTTCTGCCGAATGGTTTCATTGATTTTTTCCAGTTTTTCAATGCAATTTAGGCATTGCTGTCTTTCATAACGAGAAATCTTAATATAAATTCCCCACTCGCACAAAAGCTGCCGTTTCCGTTCCTTTTAATGGATAATATAGTAAACACAGTTTGGTATTGTAAAGTGAGGTGAAGTAAGGATATTTTTTTTTGGGGGGGGGGGGTCTCACATGTGATTTTAGTTAGCCTTGCACATCAAGAATCGTTAGTGTAGAATTCTCCAATTTATTTAAACATAACAATTTCCGTACAAACATTTATAGTTATTACGTTTAGGGGGGATTTTCCAATCGTCAAGGTCATTCAGTAAATTAGCCGTTGTCTCTTTGTCGATTTTGATTGGGACGTTGCTATGACTTGAACTGTGACAAATGTTCCTGCGTAGAATTTTGTTGATTGTGTAAGGGGCAAAAGCCAAGCCATTTTATTATCCCCCTCCTAGTGATCAAATGTTGAAGAATCTTTCAATGTTGTCAGTGGAAAATGTTCTGGTCAAAATAAATTTATAATAAAAAAATAAATAAATAAATGGGGATATCATTGCTTCATATGTCTCTTAACTCATCCTTCCGTTGTTTCAATTAATTTTACAGAGTTTCTACAATACATTTCAGCCGCGGATCATCACCTCTTGTAAAATGTTTTTAAAAATAGCTTATTGATTGCAGATAGATAGCGTCGTGTTGTTCACTTCACGAATGAAAAAAAACGTGTTTTACATACTTAATGAATATGATCGTTGCATTTACATTTGCTTCATTTGTAAAACCCTCCAAACCGTATTTCTTGAACATTTTGAATGTTGCAATGAGTTCGTCACTAAGCACATCATAATCAAGTCTATTAAATTTAATTCTTTCAAAATTGTTTGGGTTTGTGTGTTTGTCAGTAAGATTGTTTTCCCTGTTTTCATGAAGGGTGCCTAATAAAAACCACGAGTGAGGTATTTAGTTTTTACCCGATTTCATTGAAATTTGGTATAGTTTATAAGAACATAAAACTACACATAGCTACTGTCAAAAGGTCAAAAAGAAATATACAGTAGTTAATTTTACATGATTTTTTTTTTGCAAATTTTGGGGTCCAAAAAACAGGTTTTTCAAGTGGTGGGGTATGTACAATTTTTTTTTCATTCATGATTTTGATTTTGATTTGTTTTTAGGAAAAAAATCCAATTCCAAAGGCCGTCAAAAAAGAAAAAAAACCTAAAAGCTGGACAGATAAGTTGGCTAGAATAGGTTTTCTATCGACACCATCACTATTAAATTTGCCTGACAATTCTGTCACATTGGCTGATTTTCTTTATTTTTGGATCTAGTGGCTTGTCATCAACTTCTATACTTACTTCTTTTTTCTGTTCGCTTAGGTTGATATGCAACAATGTCAGTCTTTTTTCGGAATTCGGAGTAAAGCCGACATCTCCAGTAGATTTGCCTATATAGCTACTTTAAGTGAAGACACTCGAGAGAAGCATAAGTTTACTCCAGTTGATGTATTTGTATGTCTCTGGTGATCTAGCATGAAAAATAAAAAATATACTATTACTTCGGGCTCCCAGGTGAATTTTGATTTAAGCCCCTCAGCGGGTGTCTTGATGACTAAAACTGAAATTGACGATTGGGGGGTCTATAAAAACATGAATAACTTACAGAAAAATCGGTCCCACCTTAAAAAAATTAATATAAACTTGAAGTAGAAGAAACAATGAATTAACAGGACTAAGATTGTATTTTTAGGTCGTTTAGGTTACGAATAGGAAAGATTTTAAAACTTTTCGTTTCCCCATAAGCGCCATGTTAAAACGCACAAAGAAATTTTCGACGGCTCACCGATTTTTCAATAGATTTAAATTTTTTTTAAATACTAAATTACATTGAAATTAAACAAAAATTTAAACTTAAGTTAATCTTGCAATTCTCTTTAACCCTGTACTTTTAAAATAGAAGATGTTTCATAAAAAGACACCATTTAGCAAAAATTTAATTTTTAAACACATTTTTTAATATGATCCCTTTATTTTTTCTTGGACGGGTTTTACACAGAGTAAGAAAACATTGTTATAAAGAAAACTCATTAAACAAAATCGCATTTGACAATTTGTTTTGGGTGAAAATACTAAAATGACCATACATCCGCTGCTCCTTTCGGTGAGCTCCGGAAGCATTTCCCAGTAGTACTTCTCCTTCACGTTTTGAACCATACCACCCGTACCGCCAAGTAAAGCAATTCTTTCGGAGCTCGCCGAAAATAGCAGCACAGTCAAATTTACCTGCCAGGGAGGGGGGGGGGGTTAGGGTCTCGACTGCTGGACTCTACACAGAGTAAGCCTTCTTGTTAACTCAATGAAAAGAAAATTCAATTTCATTAAAATTGTCTCCGTCATAGCAGAGGGTGAGCCGATCCTGGAGGTACTGCAATACCGCAAGCACTGTATTCCCCCCATATGCCAAATATCAGTTTAATATTCTGGGGTCCATTTGAACTCGTATCACATATTTAGCTCATAAGAACAGATTAAATAGTTTTGACATTGAAATGTTAACACGCACAGGGATTGCTTTGCCAAAGAAAATGAGTCACCAAATGACTGAACATTTGGTGAAGAATGAAATCGACAGTTTAGGCGAGATCAGGGGGCACAAGAGCTAAACATGTCTACGCAAAAAGAGTAATAAGAAAAAAGTAAATTTTATCGTATAGTTGTAAAGTTTAAGAATAGTATTGAGAGGCAAAAAAATTTTCTCCGCAATGTTACAATCATGTCACTAAAATCAAGCATACGCGTAAAGATATATCAAATGTACGATAGAGAGACAATGGACATTAAGCAACAAGAAGCCATCAGGGTAAAGATTAGTCATGGTGGTACAGCTGGTGATGGTTTTAGGAACTTTTTAACGCGCCGGTGTAGTAGGGACAACCAATAAAAAAATAATCAAGATAAAAAAAAGAGCCACTTGGTTACTTGTGGTGAGAAGTAGACGTCATGGTGCGTTTTCCAATGTTAGTGTTGGGTATAAGTAATCACCTTGATATAGAAGGAACACTTACATTTCTAGGTAAGGAGTGAGAATAGTCCTCAAAATCCCAGGTGTACCGCAGCATTATCAGAAGTGGATCCTAGGGACGGCCAACAGGACATCGAGTGATGAGGAGAAGTTGTAGATCAGTGTGGCGAATTAGTCATGGTGGTACATCCGGTGGAAATTAGGGACCTAGGAATCGCGTACTAGTGTAGAAGGAACACTAAAATTACTCACGGTATAGACCAGAGGTTCCAAAATCACCAGAGTAGAGCATCAATCGGTTGGTAAAAATTATCTTTCGGTACAAAATACATCACAATAGGGGTTTAGAAAGAGAGAAAAAGTTGATCGCTTCAAATATATGACACTAGAGGTTAAAAGATCAAGCTCAGGAAAATAACTGATAAAAAAGTTTAATGCATTGTATTTTCCAAAGGACTAGGAATAAACATATATAAAATGATTAATATTGATTTAGTTGCAAGGGAATAAGTTCACATGATGATGGAAAACCAAGCGCACAACCGGGTTGCAGAAACCCTTAACTGGTTGCCTAACCCAAAAAACAGAAGCAGACGTAAGAATAGTTTTTTTTTGCTCCGTGTTCTTTTTTATCAGTGTTCTTTCACATAAATTCTGTTCAAACCACAGGTTGTATTTTTTGTACAAGCAAAATTTACCCTTACTCAGTTGACTAGAATAAATTTTCTGTGTGAACCGAAGGTAAATTTTTCCTATTTGAAACAAAAGTAATAAACCTATTCTTTTACTGAAACACTCGTGCCATCTTGACGTTTTCTAATTTGTAATTCACAACACAAGACGACATCTCAACGTTGTGTAAAACACCTTAGTTTGAGGAAGGGAAAAGACTGGCGCTCTTTTCAGGTTCTTCGGGTTCGGGATCGCTTGCTTCGGTCTGGAATGCCAGGTATTTGGCATGATGGTTGATGATTTGGGTTGTTAATTGGATGGCCATTAGTTTCATCATTTTCTTGTGGCTCCGCTATTTTCTTCCCGAGAATCCCAGGGTGAGGCCTAACTCATCGTTTGAAACCAGGATCCAAGTGAACGAACCACGAGAAGGAGTACCGCACCCAGGTGTTTGTACTTTTTAATTTTCCTTGTAAGCCTTCTCGAGTCCATCCCGGCTGCTGGGTTGAACCGTGTCGTCGATGATGATATAATTGTGTGGATTAATAGAAAGAGGAGAGTTTACCAGGATTCGCCGGATTCGTCACTTGGCGGATTGGATTCAGAAAATGGACTCAGGATGCGTTCTGCAAAAAAAGCGTTCTAGATCTAGGTCAGCTCTTCCACCCTATGTGAAACTTCTCTTACTTTTATGGACTATAGGCAACCAAGACAGTTTCAGAGCATAGAGAGAGATGGGAAGGAGAAAGAATGGGCCGACAAGGCGAAGGAATGGGCTGAGCAGGAAAATGAATGGGCCAAGAATAAGCGGCATTCGACAGACTGGGATGAGAATGACGACGAGGTAGTGTTGGACGGAAGCAACGAAGAGACTCAAAAAGAAGTTGTAATTACCGACAGTGATTCTTCCGCCGGTCAAACATGCAGCAGGAAAACTTGAGCAGCTTCCTGAGTTGCAGTCCAAGGAAAAGAGTTCGAGGAGGTCGTTGTATCAAAACATGTGGCGAAGAGGGGTGTAAAAAGGAAGCAGCAGGTTGGTACAAGCCATTCAGATAAGTAGAGTCCAACTGCAACAGATTCTGCTGAAGAGGAGGAAAAAGCAACAACACTAGGAAATTTGTCGAAGAAAAAGAAATAGTAAGAAAGCTAACCACACCGAGTTAGGACAAGAACGCAATTGGACTGAAGCGGAGACAGAGTGTTTCCTTTCCATCATGGGAACATTGATTGATAATTTTGAAAAATCAACCGCACCTAAAAGACATTTTTGGAAAAAGGTAATATGTCATAGGTCTTCTAACTTTTCATGATAATCAATAACAATTCGCTATCCAACTGGTTGAAAAGCAGATTAAGAAAGAGGGATTCAGAAGTCGGTCTGACATCGATTGCTCGGTGAAATGAAAAGACTTCAAACGACACTTTTTTTGAAATTGTGGACGGATCCCTCGATGAAAAAGGAGGGACATGCCTGGCTATACATAAAAAGTATGAGGCAAATTCTTTAAGATAATCCTACGGTGACCCTAGAAAATATCCCTGAGGATGTGGACTCAGTAAAGATATGAAGGTAACTCATATTCCAACTAGTGAAATCTAATGTCGAAAATCAATCGAAAGGAAAAAAAGCGGATTAAAAAAAAAACACGATGCTTGACATCGAAGAGAAACGAGCGCAATCCCTTGCAATTATTGCAGAATCTCAGCGTGGGAAGAACGAGGGAATGAACAAGATGGCAATGGCTATCGAATCTTTGGCTGTCATTTAATGAAACGTAATGCTCTAGAACATTTGGAATAAATGAAACAATCAAAGTAATCTCACCTTTACCTCCTGACTGGACATTTTTGTTATGGAGATTCCATAGTTGAGTGGATCATCGTAGTGTCTGTTTAAAAAAAAATTCACAAATATATAATATAATTCATTGAAATAAAAATCAGGTTTTGTATTTCAATTAAGAAATTTAAGGATTACTTTGTTGGTGGTAGTAGTAGAGCTGTTGACTTCTTCCCCCGTCAATTAAGTGTTTTATAACAACACATCGATCCAAAGTTGTTGGGGCTCTAATACATGCATGTTTTTGTGTAAAAGCTGTGGAAATATAAATGGTAACGAAAACTTTGGTTAACTTATTTATTTTTGGTTAACAGAATTTAGAAAGGGACTGACATTACACGTTTTCTAGCACTATATTGATCGTTTGATTATTGAATCGCTGTGTAAGTTTCCTCCACCATGATTGCCCATTGCCGGGCCATTGTCTGAAACGTTCCCTCACAATGGAAACAAGGATTAATAAATGCATTTCTAAATAGGTGAAATAAAAATACTTTACATTTTCTATACAAATTTATCAACTCAAGCAAAGAAGACGCCTCCAGCGAAGGCCCAGCCAGCACTTACAATATTTACACAACAAATTCCTGCATGGATAGGCAAAACAATCAATATATTTAACTTAATGAAACAAACAGGTAAATTAAGACAACTATACCTATCACGAAAACGTCTCAATCTAAAGAAACACTATGACTTATAGCTTGATCAGTTCGTAAACAAACAACAAATACTTCGCTGTAGCATGGACTGCAGTGAGATAGCTCGGATTTATTCAAATCCCTCTACGAGCAATCCATCCGAAATAAATATCCTGTATTAGCTTATGGGAGATGATTCTTCACTTGACACGTCCCAGGCCCACAGACAACATAGTCGGTTTGTTTTTAAACGTGGTTTCCGCCTTTCCTCGTTGGGTAACCGGAATCTATTTTTCCACCTTAGTCTCATCGCGGTTTGGAGTCCTCTAACTGCTTTAATGGAGATGGTTGAGATGACATTGGCGATTACTTTTCTGTATTCTTCACCGGATACATCAATCCTTATTCTCTTCAAACAGCCCGAGGCTTTTCTTGCTCGAGTCCAAATATCCATTTCTGATTGCTTCAAATCCTTTTTTCATGGAACTTGCCAAGTACTCGTTGACGGGAATTTGAAAGGGGACTTCATTTCTCCCGTATCCCAATTTTATGGTTTCTTCCAGTTGAGCCATAGCCACTTCGCTGGCGTTCTGATCTCTACTGTCTAGGAGTTACAGTGCTCTGGCCAGGGTCCAAATGTTCGCCTCGTCTGTAAGAGAGATAACTAAAAGTCCTCCCGCGCAGCAATTTGCGTGAAAAAAAGCAGTGTTTGCGGACATGGGGACACAGGCTACCTTGTGAAGGAAATCTCTGCAGATGACGTCCAGGTCGTAGAGGAACCTTTTATCGACTCTCCCGTATGCTAGGTGGTAGAAAAATGATGGAAGCAGCGTGATTCTGTACACTTCCAGCTTTTGCTATGGAGCCAAGCTGGAGTCGCCAATATTCATAAAGTTTCAGAGAAGAGACGTGGTGGGTCGGAAGAAAAATCATGAGCCCAGTTGAGTCCCGAGATAGCTTTCCTGTTTGCGGTCGGATAGGGCCCTTATGTGGGAGTATCCAAGTTTCAAAGCGATATCTAAAGAAGATTTGCCATTCATGAGTGTTTCCGTTTTATCGTTGACATTGGGAGTTCCCTGGATTTAGTGGACTGAAGATCCTATGATTGTAATGTCGTCTGCGTAGGACTTGGTGGGCACACTCGACTGGTGGACTGCGAATCTTTTGTTGTTGTATTTTGCTGTCCTGATAATCGTTTCTACCACCAGACAGATTGAAGATGACACTGCTTAATGCATCGAATTCCGCCTGTTGGATGGATCTGAACTAAGTATTTTCAGATGGAAGTAGATGATGTTGTCTGATAAGATGTCTATCAAAACGCGGTGAAGGTCGTCTAGTATAGTGAGGCTTTCAAACATGCTGTTTAGTACTGGATGTGGTATTGATCCGAATGCGTTGGTGAGATCTACCCAAGTAATCACTATCTCCCTTTTTGACTGTTTCTCCTTCTCGATCACTGTTGAGTATGTGAGTGTCCTTCTTTCTTGAAGATGGGAACGCAACGAGAGGTTTTCCAACAGGTTGGTATACCCAGAGATCATACCACCCTATAAATGGTGGCTAAGAGCTCACCAATACCGTCAAAAACCGGGGATGACGATTTTCAAGCCCGTACACTCAATGCGTGGTGTTTGAAGCTTTACTTAGTACTAGTTCAAGCTTGATTTTGCTAATAATGGGGGTGCTGAGAATAGCCTGATGTCATCATAGGAGGTCTGCTTCTAGTCGCAGCGGTCAAATCGTCTACGGGCTGACTCTACTTGCTCTTGAAAAGGAGCTGGCTGACGGTAGGTTTTTTCAGAAATGTAGTCGCTGTTTCTTAAGTTCCAGAGTATCCAGTGGATTCTTCTTCGAGAATTTTTTCTGACAGCCCTGAGGGGAAACATAGAAAAAAGACGTTGCATTTTACTATTTTGTTCATTTTCGGTTTATTTGGATCGTCTGGTTCTTTATTGCTGACGGTTTTGGTTTCGCTTTCGATGGGTGTCTGTTGGCTTCTTAGGAGGGGGCGGTCGTTTCGGTGAAGACGTCAAGTCTTTCGGAGTGACAGACAGTTTAAGCTACTCAGCACTGCACTTAGTGAGGGTGGAGTCAAGATACTCTACCGTATTGTTCCTCGTGCCACAAACCCCTCTAAACGTCCTTCGTGAACACACTGCGTCTCGTGGAGCTACCAATGTGTAAAGCTGGCTGGTAGATGAGGCTTTAGATTCATAAGAGGAACTATTTCTGTTTGAGGAGTGTGATGAAGATGGAGAATTGAAAGAGGAAATTGATAAGTCAGAAGATGGTTGAGGTTTGAGTATCGTGATTGGGATGGTTTGAGAATCGTTGTGTTCTGACTTCTGAGTGTCTGTTTGGAGTAAAAAGATTCGAATGTGGATTATTAGACAAGTCATTGGAGATGTTTATGCAGAAGAGGAAGATGAAGCTGAAGAGGAAGATAAGAGGACGGGTGAGGTCCCTCTCCTTCTGTGTTTTTTGGAGCATTGCGTCTCGAGGTAACAGATGTGTGTGACAAGAGTTGGTTGACAATTCAAGATGATAATTCTTAATAATTCTATTGGAAATGTTTGCTTACATGGGGAGGAGAGGAACAGTTGGAGGATACGTTTTTGGCTTTTCTATTATTAGATGAATTTTGTAATGTGTTTTAATGAAGTATCATATCTTCATTATCTATATCCATCTCAATCATGTACCCTGAACAGATGATATTCAATGGACTGAAAAGCGACTGTTTCCTTTGTGTGCGATTTGCACAAAGAACATGGTGATAGGCCACCTGGATACATGAGTTTGACGTCATTACCCTGAATTGTGGTGCCTTCCACAGTGATACTCCTATCTAGTGTTCCAAAACCTTTTGTATGCCTTCTAGCAACAACAGTGTCATTAGTTTCGTGATCGCAAGATTTTTTCTGTACTTGGGAGTTACCTTCGTATTATGTTTAATGAATATGTGCGTGACTGAATCTTGGAGTCCGGGATCTTGGCGAGTATTTTCCAATTTTACAAAGAGAGCATTTAATCGTTTCAGGGACAGGCCAGAGTAAAAATAGAGTTGCATCACAAGCCTGGAACTCAAAGAAGTCCATTAATTCCCCTGTCATTGCAAATTTGGATAAGAGTAAGAACAAATTTAGACGTCTGGATACGTCTGGATTGGTTCAAGGTTATTGTGAGGGTGGAAGTAGGCCCCCGATTCGATTTAAAGAGTACTAATATGGGATTGAAATGAAGTGAGTTTACGGCAAATTTACTACTGCAAAAATGTTTTTGTTGTTTAGAAATTTAGTGCATGAATAATTACATAGGGAGATCTTCAGGGGATTTAACTCCCAGCGAACGAGACACTATTGTTAATGCGTGGACCTAACCCGGACGCAGTGTGAGGAATATGAAACATGAGAAGGGAGTTGCTGGTCGGATTTGATACTGGAAGACCGATGTCTGTAGAAACGTCAGCACGCAGTTTACAATAAAAACACCCTATCGCCAGTTGCAGGGCTAAGCGATTACCTAATTGTCAAGAATGGAGAGCAGAGGAAATGTTAGTAGAAGTTGAAAACCAAAAGAAGACCCGAATCATATTCATATATTAAGCTGATATAACTGTAGAATAGATTAAACCTTTTATTGAAAATAAATTTTCATCTTGTACAAATGTGGCTACGCCAAATGGGAAATTTCCATCAAATGACTAGACATAGGGTGTAGAGAAGCAAAATCGGCTGACAATTCAATAAGAAGACAACATATATAAGAAAATCACGCTGTGATAAAAGAAGAGAAATGACCTCTTCAAAATGCAGGTAAGAAAAGAGCAAATACGGTTATATGGATATTCCTATGATTAGGGAACAGGTACGGTGGTAGCTCAGGGAGTTGACTTTAAAGGGGCCAACTAGAGGGATTTAGATGAAGTTGAATGTGCCTGGATTGGATTTTATTGATTGCAAGATGATGATGAAGGTTGTATGACAATCGATGAAGAGAGTATTAATGAATTAAATGTGGAGAGATCTGGGTTTGTGTGGTACCTAGTAAGTACCAATGAGAGAATTATGATTGATAGGGGAAAACGCAATGCTTTAAAGCTTACCTAAGAAGCTAGAAAACCCCAATCGGGTGATTGTTTAACACACACACAGATATAGCTTAAAATAGGTAGCCGAAGCCTGCTAGAGAGAAAGGAATATAAGACTAAGTGGTAACATACGACTATAAAAGATAGATACCACCTGAACAGAGATATTTTCTCACATAAATCAATCTTAGAGAGGGAGAGTGTACAGGCATAGACCTGTTTAGACTGTGGACACGAATATAGTTAGAATTGGGAACATGATAAACTATACAATAAACGAACCTTTAAAAGAAAAAGATGAGACACAGAATCAAAATCGCACTCACGACAGTAGAACTCCAGATAGAGCAGGGTTACATTAATGGTAGTGGAATAACTGACATGACGAATGTCGCACAGAAGACAGAAGCTAGTAACATTAACGAAGGTGAATTGGTGGGAAGCATGATAGGAGAGGTAGTCGTGGTTGCCAGTTTATAAATGAATAAAGAATGGTTTTTGTCGTAACAACGGAGGAAAATTAAAAGAGAGAGAGGGAAAAGCAGTTCAATATGGCGTACGCCTATCGGGAAAGCGAATAATAATTGGGAGGTTTTTTTAGGTTGCTTCAGGATTATCCGGTTCTGTGGATAGTTGCGGGTGCACAGGAGGCTGTTTCAATGGGTTGGGTTCCCGATATTGCTGTTTTCCACCGATGAATTATGCATAGTTGTCACGGGACCACCGTATTGTGTCACTGATGATATTTTTTTTCATAAGTTTGGCATAACTAATGATGCCAACAATACAATGTTGCTGATCCACAGTTGAGCGGCAACAATATAAGCGTTTAAATGAATTTTCCACCCTTGGGAATGAAGTTTTTCCGCCAGGACTTAAATTTTTTTGATCTTTTAAGCTTGGGCGAGATGAAGTGCTTCAAATTGGTTTTCAAAGACAATGGTGACATCAATTATGGAAATTCAACTGGCCAATGTATTTGTGAGGACGAGTTCTGGTCAAAGTTGACCGCTAGATTCTAGGGATTTTGTTATCTTCACTGGTTGTTCCAGCAATCGCAATCAAGGTGTACCCCTTTCCAGACGATGGACAAATTCATGATGGTGGAGAGCCAGAGGACGACTAGCTTATTTTCAGTGACTGAAGAAATGTGACAGGGTTTCAAGGATATCGTTGCAACGGTGGCATCTCTTAAAGCCCTCTTCAAATCGACGCATTCCATTGAAGGGCAAAGTATCGAGTCAGGCTAGTTGGAGAAAGCGCCAGTCAGCAATACGGGTAAAAAAACTGGTTTTTATCATATTATTAGCACTGCGAAGGCTGGTGCCCAAATACACTTTTTCCTGGTAGAGTTTCTTGAGAAGGCGGTGAAGATAGGAGGCAAGCATTGCTGTTTTTATTAATTAACACACCTGCTGGTGGATTGCCGTGTGGGCTTGCGCTTTGTCCGCCTCTTGTCCTGGACTGTAATTGTGCATTTGTTCGAATCTTGGTGAGGAACAATTAATAAACAAGCGATGGCAAACAAAAAATGAAGATCCGCGAATACTGATGAGGAACAAGGAACAATACTAGATTGTTCCTCACCAAGGTTCGAACAATTGTACAATTGTATTGGAAAATCGTTCGACATTACCTGTGTATTAAAAGCACAGATTAACGCAATAACATAAGGAACCAATAAAGAAGCCATGTAGAGAGGCCGGATAAAATCAGACTCGCAGGACTGAACTACCAACCGGGTTTGATGATCCAACGACCCTTTCCCGGTGGTAAAACTGGGCGAAAGTAGACTCTCTGGCCCAATGGCCATGGTATAAAATCGTCTGGATCGGGAGCCCACTCTTGGCCGCTTTGGAAGCGGCGGTGCCTCTAGTAGAGTGTGCCGTAAAGGAAGAAGTGTCTTTTCCATCCAGCTCCAGCTGGTCTTTGATCCAGCGACCGACAGTGGAGTGGGAAACAGCACTGTGTGGTTTCGTTGAACTTATAAAAAGGGAGGAAGAATTGCGTCTAGCTCGTAATTCGGCCGTGCGTTCCATGTATGAGTTGACGCAATATACCGGGCAAATAGAAATATTAGCGGGCCAAGAATCGATTAAAAATTATTTGAGGGGACCTGAGTGTTGTGCTTTCCTTGGTCGTCCAAGCGTGAACGAAAGTTTTGAGTCGGATATATAAACGGAATCAAGAAGGATCGAAGCGATTTCACACGTTCTAAGAAGCAAAAAGAGAGCGATAAGTGTGACACATTTGCGGCTTAGTTCGAGGAGAGAAAGGTCTGCGGCGGCCTGAACATAAAAAAAGGAGAAAACTGTGTCGGGGTTCCAAGTAGTAATATACTTGGTGTTATACTAAGCTGTTCACACTACCCGGTTTCAAAGAAAGAGTAGAAGAGAGCATAGAGCGGGCTACATTGACCGAGCTATAACTCCTCTCAAACACTAAAATCAGCTAGAAAGTTGGCTACGACTGTGGGGCTAGAAAACAGGGGTCCTGATTCCTTGGAATGCACCGACTTCGCCAAGCGTTCCAGGCGGACTGGTAGGCAGCGACAGTATTTTTACGAGATTACGCAAGAACGAGGTTGATATCGCTTTCCGAAAGTCCGCGTTTTTTTAAAGAAACACCTGATGGTCACCACGCGATAAGCCGAATCGAATTGTTCTGTATCAGAGGGTGGCTCTCCCCCAGTGAGGAAGTCAGCAAGTTTGGGCGGGATTGTAGCAGCCGAGGGGCGTCGCAAGAGAGTTCCATGGCCGTCGGGAACCAGGGTTGGCTCGGCCAAAATGGAGTTAACAGTACTAGGTCGGCCTCCTCCTTCAACAGTTCGACAGAACGAAGTGTATAAAATTGAACGGGGGAAGCAAAATCCGTCCAGGCCTTTCCATTTGAAGCTGAACGCGTCCACTCTCCATGCTTGTGGTTTTGAACCAGCGTGGTTTGTGGTTTTGAAACCAGCTCACGAAACGAGGGAGCTGTCGGTTCCATTCTGACGCGAAAAGGTCCACTTGGACTTCCCAAATTGATTGGATGCTCTTGAACGCACGAGGGGACAGCATCCAGTCGCCTGAGGAGGGGGCCCGACTCGATTCTGCGTCTGCTAACGTATTTAATATACCGGGGACAAAAACAGCGCTCAAATATAAGTTTCTTTCTTCGCACCAATGAGCAATACGAAGAGCGATTGAGCATAGAGAGCTTTCGATTTAAAACCACCCAGTTTGTTAATATAACTGGCAGCTGTAGTATTATCAACTTCAATCACTACTGAACAGTCCTTGACTGATGAAGTGAAGCATTCGAGTACTTTCAACGCAGCGAGAAGCTCTAGAGAATTGATATCAGGTTCAGATGAAGTCCAGGGCCCACTTGTTCTCCTGTCGAGGCAAACAGCACCCCATCCGGTGCGGCAGGCGTCGGAGGACAAATACACATCGGGGTGGGAAGAAAGCAGGCCCTTGCTTTCAGAGAAATTGGCCTCATTGACCCACAAAGCCAAATCAGATAATGCTGCGTTGTCTAGGGAAACGATTACGTCCAAGTCATCGTTGTTAATTTTGGACGCTGAAATAAGAAGGGCCTGATACGATATTGCGCGGGAGGGAAGCGGACTGCATAAGTGGCCCAATTCAAATTCCCTAAAATCTTTGCGAGTGCTCGAAGGGAACATTTACCCTTCTTGATAGCTTCTTTACATAACCGAGAAATACAAGCTATTTTCTTGTCGGTTAAGTGGAATTACATTGCGAGAGAGTCGGTGATCAACCCAATATATTCTATGCATTGCGATGGGGTTGTTACAGATTTCATGAAGTTGATCAAGAAACCAAGAGATTCGAGAGTGGAAATGACTTTCTTGACCGAAGCTATACATTCTTGAAAGGTAGCTTCAACGACGAGAATATCGTCTAAATAAATGACTAATCTAATCCCGATTCTGCGAAGAAAAGCCACCGGAACCCTTAGGAGCTTGGTTAAGACCCAGGGTGTTGAAGAGAGACCGAAAGGGAGGCAGGTATACTCAAAGGTCTTATTCTTCCTACGAAAACGAAAGAACTTACGATGCTCCTTAAAAACTGGTATGGTAAAATCGGCGTCAGTTAAGTCTTTTTTGGCCATAAAGTCACCCTGTCGTACTGTGTGACGGACAGTCACAATACCTCCATCTTGAAATGTCTTTATCTGAGGAATTGATTCAGCGGTTTTAGGTTAATTATTGGACGCCACTCCTTGGGGCCTTTTTTTGCAACAAAAAAATACCGGCTTATATAACCTGCTACCTCTCCTGCTTCGACCACTGCGCCTTTCGTGATTAGAGTGTCAACTTCCTCATCACAGAGAGAGGATTGAACCGCGTCTATCGTAGCGTTCGATGGCGCATGGCGTTGAAAAGGAGGGTTGCCAAAAAAGTCGAGCTTTGAGGGTTCTCTCGACAATTTCTCTAGTTCTATAGAGAAATTGTCGAGAGATGACACAATAACATCGTCAGTGATTTTAGGGCCAAAGCGTTGGAAGATTTCTTCTTGAATTTCTTCTTGTTAACAAGAAACAAGAGTGGTTTGGCCATGTCCAAAATCAAGTCAGTCTGCCTTCTATACACTTTTTCCTGCGGGTCGATATTAGCAACGGCGGCCGAGGAATTGTTTACCGATTTGAGGGCCGCGTAAAGTGTCTCGTTCAATCTAGGGTTGGTGAAAAGGTTGAAAACGTCGTATCTTTTGTCCAGCTTCTCAACCGAAGGCTTAAATTCTTCTCTAGCCGCTTTCACTTGCTTCTCGAGGATTCCCTTTACCACCCACTTAGCGAGACGGCCAGAATTCCATTTTTTGAACACAGTTAATGTCGAACGATTTTACAATACAATTAGCATCTTACCAAGGGTTGCGCGCCACCAAAACTCAACAGCAACGGTATGACGAAGTGCACGGGTGCAGATTGAAACGCGGGAGCATAATTAGGGGACATCGCTATTGGTTTGGCCCATTTTCCGTCAGTAGAGCCATAGAGGTAGTCAGGAACATCATCCATATCTGGCACCCGTCGAGTTTGGAGATGCACTGCTGTTTTGAGTGAATCCCATGTGGTTTCACGCACCTCATCATTAGGGCAGGTAAGTAGGCGATATCCATTAGCGCATACCTTACGCATGCCACTCAATCGTAGGATGCCAGCACCACCTACCTCACCGGGCACGAGAAAGGTGATGACGGCATTGATTTTTTGCCACGAGGCCAGTAGACTGTCTAAAACAGGTCTAAGTCTTTCGAGATGTTGGCCAGATTTTCCTCTGGCGTTTGTTAGGGATTCCGGTAGGATTTTCCAGATGTCGGTAGTGCTGCCCTTCACAAAAGATTGCCAAAGGGTTTTCGTCAATTGGGGAGGAGTGGAATTACAAGCACTAGGAATAGACACTGTTGAAGTCATCGCTGTTGTCAATGGCAAAGACGTCGATGGTAAACTACGAGAAGTACTACATGTTCTAGGAATTGGAGTAAGTTTTTTTTTCAATTGGCTCTGCAACATCAGCGTAAATGGACGTTTGGTTTTCCGACACCAAAGTCTACTTCTCCAAGGACCAAACAACAGTAATGGTCGGTCAAAGAGTTGGTGAAACCCTGTACCATCTGCATATGACTACTATCAACAGGAGTGAGCAAAATGAAGATTATGCAGGTGCAGCCAAATCTAACCTCCGAACAGTACACCAAAGATTCGCAAATCTCAATTGTAGTGACATTATCCGAATGAAGAAAGAGAATGCTGTCAAAGGCCTCAGAATCAACGGTAGTTACTCTACTATCTCCTGTGAGGCGAGCATTTTTGGGAAATGCATAAAATTTCTTTCCCGACCGAAGGTGGTGAAAAACAAGTAGTTGACCTCATTCATGCTGATGTAGTTGAACCAATTCACGTACTTCCGTTTGATGACTACAAAGATTTACTCCCTTCTTTAAGATTGTTAGAGATATGACATGATTGAGTACAGGGCAATTACATGAATCGTCTATATGACGTATGGCCTAAATGGCGGAACTAATGAATAAGGAAACTTACCCGTTAACGAGAACGTTGACACTTAAGGTTAATACAAAATAAAACACACAAACATTGACACTTTTTTTCAGAAAGCTGTAATCTATTTCCAACACGAGGTGATGAGAGATAGCCTGATGAGAGGAAGGCAGACGACAGAAATTTACAAATGTAAAGGGGAGGGCAGTAAAAAGTTGCCACACGGAAACAATTGTCATATCACGCATCTGTAATTTCAAACAAAGATGGCAGCAGTAACTACACTAATATAAAACTAATTAAGACAAAGAATGGAGTAGTGGACCATTTCATCGAATTCTACGAAAGAATGAAAACCCAGACTGTCAAACACGTTAAAACTCTACGAACAGACCAAGGACGGGAGTACGAAGGCGAGGTAATGGAAAGTTGGAAGAAACAAAAAGGTATTGTTCATAAAAAAACGAACCGGTACACCTTGAACGGAGTGTTGGAGAGAACGAATCGATAACTGATGGATGGCTTTCGCAGCTCAATCTACAAGAATAACTCCAGAAATAAACCCTCAAACAACACTAGTAGTAACCTGATGGAACAGTGGGGTGAGTTTATGTGCGCCACTGTGTACGCAAGGAACCTGTCAGTAAACTCGCACTCCAACATCACTCCGTACGAGAAAGTATTTGGCAAGAAATCATCCGTGGGGCATCTGCGCATACTAGGCTGTCGAGCCTAAAAACATGTACCGGATCCTTTACGCCGAAAACTGGAGCATAAGCCTGTGGCATGCTGGTTGGTAGGGTACTGTGAATACTTCAAAGGATGGCGGCTTTGGGACTCAAATACCAGAAAAATTTTCATCTCTCGAGATGTAACCTTCGACGAAACGATCCTCATTGACGACACACCAAATGCTCCCGAAAAAGAGTTTAATCCTTGTGAACCTTTCCAGATTGTTATGGTTATTCTTAAGCTGAATCTAAACGTTCAAAATGAAGAAAATCAAATTCAAGTGGCGCTGGACGAGAAAGAAGTCGTCAAACAAACTCCAAAATGATGTGTACAACCTAAATAACCCTGCTTACCCAGCCATCCCACTACAACTGGGGCAACCGACGGTGATGGAGATCGATGCAACTGAACCAGTAACAACACATCAAGAAGTGAACACGAACTTCGTAAATGGTCAACATAACTATAGAAGATCAGAAAGAATAAAGTTGAAGAGAGCGTCCGGGAAAGCGCTTAAAAGAGTGAGAGCTGGAACCTGTCCAAATTGGAAGTAGATGAGCCACAGAATTACCAGGAAACAGTACAATTCAAATATGTGAAGCAGTGGATGAAGGCTTTCGAAGAAGAATTCAAGTAACAGATTGAGAAAAAAAAACATGGGAGCTCTTGCCACGGTCCAAAATCCCCCCAAGCAGCAACATAATTTGACAAAAGTGGATCGGAATATTTAAACCAGGATACGGTGAGTTCCAAAATCGCTTCAAAAGTAGACTGACAACAGACAAGATGTTCGTCAACGCTATGGAATCGACTTCGACGAAACATTTGCTCCGGTTCCACGCTAAAAACTGTCCGTGCTACTCTATCGCTAATGGCAACACTCAATATGGACATAATTCAAATCAACATCAACACGTCGTTTCTGAATGCAACTCTTGACAAACCCGTCTATATGACCCAACCCGAAGGATTTATTGAACCCGGAAAAGAAGATCATGTCTGTCGTCTTATATTAAAGCATTCTACGGAACAAAGCAGGCGCCCTATTTTTGGAGTAAAAGACACGAAGAAGCCATCCGAAAATTTGGTCTCAAGCCCATCTTAGCCGACACGTGCATTTTCGTCCGCATCACCGGAGAGAAGAAGCGAGAAGAACGCATCAAGAGAAGTCCATACTCATCAAATTCGTGGAAGACTAGGCCAATGGAAGTTCACTCAACAATTCGCTGGAGAAATTTGCTAAGTTTATTAGTTCCGAATTCGAATTCCGCTTTCTACCTCTGAAAAGATTTATCGGGCTAAACGAGACACAGAATACCATCAAATATTCATCTCCCGGACTCATCAGATCTTGAAAATCTTTGCTGAGCATGGTATGAGCAATTGCAACCCAAAGGCCAACCCAGCAGACGCTATCACTTCATCAGGGACAACCACGAGTCGAAGAAGAATGACGTGCAATATGTCGAGTCATCCAACCAACTCGCCGATATATTTACCCCTAGCCACACCTGTCTTTACTGAGCTAAGGCATAGAATGGGCGTCAGAACTCTAGCTAGGGAGTAAGCGAGCAGTTGATGATGCACACGAGTTGGAGGTTTTGGCGCTAAATCCTGCCGTTCAGCAGCAGCAGTTGAAATAGCCAATGATAGAGCCGAGAGTCCATCGAGATCTGCAGGGAGGAGTGAGTTTAACGGATTCAACCCACTAACGCTGAAGATCTGTTAGCTTGGGTGGGGGATGTCAGGAGCCTCTTCGTTTAGCCGGGTGGGGTCAATTGTAGAGGAATGACACCGAGGAGAGACAGCAGGTCGCTGGAAATGGTGCAGTGGCTGGAAATAGGTGGCGAGTGAGGAGCTCGCAAACGGAATCGTCTTTCACGCCGAGCACTAGATGTCTCGTACTGCTGTGCAAGACATAGAGGAGGAGATGAAATTGGTGGATTTGGTTGCGGAGAAACTGGTATGAAAAGCGAATACACTCGCTCACTCATTTAGGAAGAAGGAACATATTCAGCACCATCCAGACGTCCATCACCAGAAGCGTCAGATGCTTGAGAAGAGCCGTTAGATAGTGTGAAGGTAGTATTTTGAAGGCTTGGTGTAGTGGCTACCATTGGATGAGGAGTCACCACAGGGGTTTGCTGCCGAGCAGTTAGATGGAATAGGTCGATTTCTGCGAACGAGATAGACAGAGGTGGAGAGACCAACTCAGAAAGAGTAGGTGAGAGAATTTGCTGATTAGGATAGAATTCTGCCTGATGAGCAGCATAGTTTTTCATGCCAGGTTATTCAAATCGGCAAATGGCGCACTGAAATAGTAAATATTGGAAACGCAATAACAGTGGGTTTTTACAAAAAAAGACAGAAGAAAGTGTTCACTTTAAAGAAATGACTAAAGAATCTAAAAGATCAAGCATAGGAGAAATACTGATAAGAACATATTTTATGCATTGTATATTCCAAAGAACTGGGAATAAAAATACAAACAATAATTTATTTTAATTTAATTTTAAGGGAAAAATTTCGCGAAATGACGTCTGAGGAAAAGGGCTTGCACCCTCTTCTATTGCTTCTTCGGGTTCGGGATCACTTGCTTCGATTTGGAATGCCAGTTGTTTTGCTATGATTTGGGTTGTTCCTTGGATGGCCAGTAGTTTCATCTTCTTCTTGAGGCTCTACCATTTTCTACCAAACAGTCCCAGGGCAAGACTTATCCCATCGTTGCTTGAGAGCGTGAGAGGGAGTACCACACCAACGTGTTGTGTACTTTCCCATTTTCCTTGCCTGTGCCTTCTCGAGTCCATTCACGCTGCTGAGTGGAACCGTGACGTCGATTATGATAGAAGGGTTATTGGAATTGACCACCAGGTCTCTTCTGAGTCCGTAGTTGTCTACGGCGAGGTTGACGGAGACAGTGTGGCAAAGTTTCTCCGTTTCTTCTGCCATGAGCCCTAAGATAGAATTATGACGATAAATAGAAAGAACAAAGTTTACCTGGCACCCACAACATGGTCTGTTGTTTCAAGCTTTGTGCAAACTAGGTGGAAGGGTTTGACTGTCGACTTTGATCCTGATCCACCTTGGACTGGCAGTATCCCTAGTCTAGCCTTGTGGAGAAAGTGCCATTCCTGGAAGGTCAGTGGTGTTTGGCATGATCTGCATGACCTGCGTTCTCCTTGGCCACATCAAGAACTAATCCTGAACTAGTCTGTTAGACCACCTTTTTGCCTCATCGCGGTGCTGAGTCCTCTGACTGCCTTGATGTAGATTGTGGAGATGTCTTCGGTGATGACTTTGCTGTATAATTCGCCGGATATCATACATCGTTATCCTCTTCAAACATCCCGAGGTCTTACTTGCGTGGGTCTAAAGGATCATCGATGCTCCTCCATGTCGGATTGCTCCAAGTCCCTTTTCCATGGAACCTGCGAAGTACTCGTTGATGGGAAGTGGAAAGGAGACTTCGTTCCTGCCGTATCCCAATTTGATGGTTTCTTCCTGAGCCATTGCCACTTCGCTGACGATCTTCTTCTCTGTCTAGAAGTTGAATTGCTCTGGCAAGGGTCCAAATGTCTGCGTCGTCTGTAAGAGGGAGAATTCTTAGTTCTCGCACGCGGCGATCTTTGTACACAAAATGTAGTGTTAGCGAACATAGCGAGACAAGCTACCTGGCGAAGGAAATCTCTGCAGTTTACGTCCAGGTCGTAGAGGGACCTTTTCTTGACCCTTCCCTATACTAGGTGGTGGGAAAGCGATGGAAGCAGTACATTTCAGTTCACCTCTAGCTTTTTCCAGGGTGCCAAGCAGGGGTCGCCAATCTTAATCAATTTTCCGAGAAGCGACGTGGTGGGTCGGAAGGTTAGTCGTGAGACTAGTGGATTCCCGAGATAGCTTTCCTGTTCGTCGTTGGCTAGGGCCCTTATTTGGGAGTCTCCAAGTTTCAGAGGGTTATCTACAGAAGATTTGCCATTAATGATAGTAAGTGACGTGCATTTGTTGGGATAAAATTTCAAGCCAAGTGAGGTTGCTGTGTTCTCGGTTGCATTTTGAGTTCCCTGGATTCCGCGTACTGAAGAATCTGCGATGGCAATGTTGTCAACGTAGGACGTGGTGAACAATCTTGACTGGTAGACTGCGAACCCGTTTTTCTTTGATGTTACTGTCCTGGTTATTGGATCTGGCGCCAGATTGAAGACGACGCTGCTTAATGGACCTCCTACTCCCCAATTTCCTCCCTCAAAGAGGGTTAGCCGATCTCGGAAGTGCTGCAATACCGAGTCAACCCGTGGCGGGATCAGAATAAGCAATGAATTCCCACCGTATGCCGAAAATTGGTTTAATTTTCTGGGGTCCATTTGAAGCCGTATCAGATATTAAGCTGCTAAGATTAAATTAAACGATTATTAAAAATTAAGGTTTAGCATATTCATAGCTGGTTATTACAGTTTGAAAAATCACCAAACAATGAATATTCGGAAGAGAAAAGAGGTAAAATATTTCTTATTATAGAGGGAGTTGTGAGAGGAGTTATGACTTATCAATATTGCGTGTTAGATGCTGCTCAGAATAGTAAGAGAAAACAAACGAACATTAGGGGGAGTTTAAGACGGGGAAAACCAATTAGAATAAATAAGAGGTTGGAGGTAAATTTAAGAAAGAACAGACGAATAATACAACATTGGGGGTGAAGTTACAACGTAAGAAGTTTTTTAGAGGAGCAGGGAAAACAAAATAAGGAGCAAGTGTTGGGAGATAAATTTTTTTGTTATGGTAAGATTAGCGAGAAGAAAATGACAAAATAACAATACAAAAAAAGATTAATTTTTTGGAAAAAATAAGGAATAATTCATCACATGGTTGATCAATGCGAGCACGGTCGCAATGCGGATGTGCGGTATTGGGTTGATTGGAGCAACTTCATGGTGTTGTCGCTTGCCGCTGATAAAGTCAACTTGGATGTCCCACGACCAATAGATTGTGTTGCTGATGATGAGTTTCTTCATAAGCTTGATATAACTTTTACTGATCCGGAGCTGGCGGATGACCGTTTCATTATAAGGGTCCCATCCACCGAGGTCCCAAACGATGAACGCGTTGAGGTACACATCCCAGCCTTGAGAACGGAGCTCATCAGCCAAAACGGAATACTTAATTTGGTCAATTTCCTTTGAATTTTGCCTGATCTGGCCAGTTAAAAGGCTTCGTATTTGTTTTTAAATAAAACAGCTACGTCGATCATTGACATGGATTGGGTAATTGCATTAGTCACTACAAGGTCAGGGCGGAGCTGACAGCTAGTGCCAGGGATTTTCCGATCCTCACTGGTCGTGCCGGCAATGACCGGCGTGACTTGCAGTGGACAGTAGCATGATACCGAAGGACTCGTGGTCGGCGGAAAGATTTGCAGTAACTTAAGACGTGTAGAAAGGATTCCAGGATGTTGTTGCAACGACGGCAGCGTTTTCTGCCATTGTCGAACTGATGCGTTCCGTTGAGGGGCATGGTGTCCAGTTGAACACGAAGAAGGAAACGCCAATCAGCGAAGTGAGTGTAGAGGCCAGATTTCATCATGTGGTTAGATTCATTTCGGTGACTGGTCACTGAATAAACTTTTCCCTGGTCGGGTTTTCTAAGTAGGCGCTGCAGATAGGCAGCTTGGAGGGCCGTTTAAACTCTTTTTGGCCACGAACTAAAAAAAGTTTTCCGATTCTAGACTCCGCGTAAACATGGTTTCAGAGAGGATTACCTACATGGATTTCTCTCGACGGGAAAAAAAAGATTCCAAGCCAATGTGTCTAGGATGTCACAACGGTAAAAAAAATGTTAAGAAGGCTGCATACTTGGCGACGGGCAGCTGGGTGGGGTCGTGCTTGATTTGGTTCTTTGTCTGGGCGGGGAACGATGAGTTGCATTTCGTCATTTCACCACGAGTGGTGCACAACCACTACTTGATGTCGGCGGTGAATGGAAGAGCACGAGAACAGACCTGAACCCGTGACCATAAAGACGGAACATCCCCGTTAGTGTTGGCCATTTCATCCTTCAGTGGAACCATTAAGAAATGACAAGAGATCGTCCATAGTCGGCACATGGCGTAGTTTTAGAGTGTCCCATGCCGTTTCATGGACGGATTCATCTGGGCAGGTGAGTAGTCTATTTACGTGAGTGACGGCTCAGACGTTGCGCAAATCACTGAAGGGCAAAATGCCCTGATCTTCTGCACTGGCCCGTTGCGGAAGGTACATTGATTTTCTTACGCAATTCTTCATGGTGGTTTTGTCTAACTTTACGACAGTGGTTTCACTCTCACATCAGCACAGCGATGAATGAAGTCGAGGCGGGGCACTTTTTTTCCAAGGGGGCGAGTAGACTGTCATCTAGAAGATTAAGATTGGTCCCAATTCTAGCAAGAGATTCATCCAGAGTTTGTTTGTTGCGGAACCCAGTAGAAACACCTAATAGGTGGCGGTAAGTTGGCCTTCTCCAAGCACTGCCAAAGGGTTTTCATCGATGGTTAAAACAGATCAACCGTTTCACGGTTGAGTATATGAAGAGTGGAACATTTCGAATGCTTGAAAGTGAGGCCACCCCAGTCCGCTTTTTCGGACGCAACGTAGAGTTGTTGCTGGTGAACGACATCATTTTTGGCCGTGAGAGACAAATCGTTCGCGAAAGCCAGAGTCGACTGTTTAATTAGGCCGAGATTAAAAAAGAGAGATTAAAGCGCCACCACTGCTCGAATAATGGTCTCCATTGCAAGATCGAGGCAGGGCAGGGCTCAGCATGCAACCCTGTTTGACTCCAGCAGGTAGAGGAATGGGGGCAGTCAGACCGGTAGATTTCATCCCCCGTGTGGTGTATCCTTGTGGAGATCCCGAATGGCAGCGATCAATTCAGCAGGTAGTAGAAAAGTAAGCGTTCCAAAAATGTAATTATGTGGTACTGATGGTAAGGCGTTGGCCAAATCCAACCACGCCACACAAAGTTCTTGGCCAGTGTGTCGGGCTTGGTTGATTGCAGATTTAAGAATACAGTTGTTGTCAAGGCGAGTAAAGTCTTTTTTTGGTGGGGGAAATCCGTATTCCGTCTTCTGCCAACATGATTGGCTAAAACTCCAAAATAAAGTTTGGCAATCGTATTTCCGAGTGATAATCAGTTGTTTAAATTTTCCGCATCGTCTGCTTTGTAAATGAGAACCCTAGTGGATTTTTTCCATACCACAGGAACTTGGGCCTGGGCAAGGCAGCGGGAATCGATGAGGGCCAGTGTATGGCAGTCTGGGTTAGCCCGTCAGAGGCCAACATAGCGGGCAACGCCTGGCCAGGGGTGCGTCCAAAGTCCAAAAAATTTGGTTGGGCTATCTAAGGTGATCGTTTAGACAGCCTTGATATCCTGATTTCTTGAATTGCTATTGGTCCAACGTAAAGAATCGATTATTTGTGGTTTTTTAACTTAGCATCCAATATTTTTGTCTAGATTGCCAAACATCAAAATATGCAGCAGTGAAAGTCAGTGTTGCTGTGTTTGAGTTCACCCCGTCACCCGTCATTTTGAAAGAAAAACACAGTGAAAATGGACGGCCTCCTGAATTTTCTTGCAATTGATGACAACGACGCTGATGTTGCTTCGTTGGTTATTCAATTTTGGCTTCGCAGAAAATCTCCATTACAAGTGTGGTTAAAAGAAAAAAGAAGAACTCTGCAACGCATTTTGAGAAACACTTGAATCGGTATGTTGAATTTCATCCAACAAACTCTGACTAGATATCCCGACATACAGTTTTTTGAATACTTTAGAATGTCACGAACTACTTTCCAGGTACTTACATGTAATGTTTTACGCTATGTGTCTCACATAATAATCAATGTTTATCTTATTATTAACAGGATATTTTGACAGAATTTGGGGAAAGTGTAGATGTTAGACATCGTGGAGAACAGAACGAAGTTCCCTTTTCTCTCAAATTCCTAGTAACCATATGGTGGCTAGGGAATCAGGAAACTTTCCGCCAAATTGCTGATAGGTTTGGAACTACCAGAGGTAATTTTACTTCAGATTGAAATTGTTGCTGCCAAACTTAGATGTTAACTATTCCCTTCACCTTATTCCAGGGAACGCCCATCATATTGTAAAAAACAACTCTAATAGTTATTGGAGAACGAGCTGTTGATTACATTAAATGACCAACTGGAGCAGAGATGGAGGAAGTGGTATCAAAACATACTTTCCCGAACACAATAGGTACTAGCAAAATCGGATCTGTACCCCATCTTATTTGTTCATAGTTTTCACTGCTTCGTTACTGATTTTAGGGATGATTGACACAACGGAGATATTAATAAAACAACCTTTAAGGCATTTGGCAGCCTATACCAATCGGAAATCCACGACATCAGTAAAAATACAGGGTGTATGTGACTCTAGGAAATGTTTCTTGGACATAAGTGCAGGCTGGCCTGGTTCTATGCACGCTGCCAGGATTTATGGCATGTCATCACTTTCTGGTGCTATAAATGAAAAATTAGCTGGCACAAATTTCTACATACTAGGAGACTCTGCATATCCCCTGAGTGCACGACTGATGAAACCATACAGAAATGATGGTTTCCTAAACCAGGTATAAAAGTATGAAAAAGATATTTGAGAAGCAAAAGCGGTAATATTTTGTTATTGGACAGGCACAGATCAACTACAACAACCAGCATAGCCAGCAACGATCTACAATTGAATGTACGTTCGCGTTGCTTAAGGGGAAATGGCGGAAACTTAAATATTTAGACGTTACCAATTTGTCTATTATTCCCCATATTCTTGTTGCCACTTGTGTATTGCACAATTATGTGGTGGATGTTGAAGGTGATGAATGGTACGATGACGATTTTGATAATAACAGTGACGACGAATTTCAATTTAATGAAAACGTGTCTGATGAAGATGAGGAAGATATCGCTACAGCATTACGAAATAGAATTGGGGCCTCTTTATAATTGTTTTTGTGATATTGTGGTCACGTTTTTTAAATTAACACACACGTCTAATGTAGTATGCAAAAAATGACGACGAAATACACACTTTCAAGAAATCTATTTCATTTCCCATAGCCTACATTAGAATGAATGTTACTTAGATTCTTGAAGAACCACTAGTCTTTCTAGTAAATTGTTTTTTTTGTTGACCCTGTTGACGCAAATCCGCCATGATCTCCAAAAAAGTTGTATTCGATTTTTCACGTTCAGCTTCGTTATCAGCAAGAATATTGATGATATCGCTTGTTGCTACTCGCTTTCTTTTAGGATTACGCGTTTCCTCTACGTCTTCCTCGTCGTCATGGTCCTAATTAAAAAAAAATCATTACCGATGAGAAGGTAAAAAAAGAAAATGTTTTATACCCATCGCCGTTTAATAGCACGGTATCCAGCCGCCCTCGCTTCGATTATATTGTCAGGGTTGACAGCATCATCCTTGCGAAGTAAGTCATCAATTGCATTCCAAAAAGGCCATTTAGTTTCCCCAGCTGCACCAGTGCTTTTTTGGCGGGATTGAATCTGTTTGTAGCGGGCTTTCAGGTTTTTGAATTTTTCCCGACACATTCGAGCAGTAAGACCCTTTTGCACCTTTTTCTTGAAGTGTGCCAGCTTTTTTTTCCCACAGTTGGATTGGTTGACGATGTCCAACAAATTTCTTTTCATGTGGTTTGTATGTTGCAAGAAGGAGATTTGTTCTTGAATCCGTAAACCAATAAAGACCTTTTCCATCTTCATCACCTTCACTTGTTTCAGCATTTTCCTCATTGTTTGCATACTGCGCTGGATCTTCACCAGGCCAAGCGAGCCAATCTGTTTCTTCTACTTTGTCTTGATTATTGGAAGGGAGTGTAGTGGTTGGGCTATTGGATTTACCACGGCCACGTCCTCCATTGATTCTACTTCCTCCCCTGGCACGTCCACGTCCACGCACTTCAGTTTCACCACGTCGAATCACAGCATTGACTCCAGCACGACTGCGGCCACGACCTGCGACATTTCCGCTACGATCAGCAATTGTAGTAGTAGTCTTCCTGGTACTCTGATGAACATCAATAATCATTTTGTTAAAATAAAGGTTTTAAATTCATATATATAAATAATTACGTCAGATTCAGTGATGGCTGCAATGTCCGGCAGAGAAACGCTAGTAGAGGGTCCGGCAGTATCTTTAATAGAGGACCCAGGGTGATCTTTATCACAGGGAGAAATTTCAGGACTTTTTTTGAATTTTTCTACAAGCCGTCGTGCAAATTCTTTGTCTAAAACCATAAAAAACATGGTTAATACAATATTACATAGAATAATAATTACACATAGAGCTTCTAATAGGATTTCAGAGCGCACATGCCAAAAATGTCAAGGCAATAACAAGCTAAGAAATTTACAATCGATTAAAAAAAATTTTAAAACAAATCTCAACCTTTAACAAACGTTCCTTTTGGCTCGATGTTAGCCTAAATTTTCGAATAACACCATCAATAGCAATGGCTACAATTTCGGTCTCCGACATGTTTGCTCTAGGAAGCTTTCTTTTCAACTGAGGGGCAACAGTTTCACATTTTTCAAGGGGTATCAGCTCTAACGACAAAGGAAGAAACCCTTCTATTTTGAAGGGTAGGTAAGATACTCGAGAAAAAATGAAAACCTAGGAAAAAAAGAAAAACGGCCGGTTAATTTAAATAATTTTCTTTCTTTTTTTCTACCATTATCCACTGTTGCCAAACTATCACAATTTTAAAGAGAAATATTCTTTTGAGCCAGCCAATGGCAGTCGCTATGGCTATCACGTGACAAGCTAGCATGTAGCTAGCCAGGCTGTCTAAACGTTCAATTTAGATAGCCCAGCTAACTTTTTTGGACTAGGGACGCACTCCAGGGTTTTGTGTTTTTCATCCGCTGGAGACGGCGCGATACTTCTCGTAGTGCAATGGGCGCAGTAAGGAAGAGGTAAATTCTTCCAGTGAAGCTGTGTGAGTTGTGAGTTAATTCTGGCACGTAAGGCAGCGTTTCTGACCATGAATGAATAGTTCCAGAAAAAGTTGTTGAGTTGTGTGCCTCGATCGCAGCTGATTAAGCCACACAGTAGGAAGATGGTTTGGCGAGAATGTGAATCATTGCTTTATTTATGCCCAGAAAAAGCGATAAAGCTTTTGAATTTCAGAAGCGTCTTGAAGGGTTGTATTGTTGACGTCGAGGTGGATCTCTACGTGTGCCCCGCTGAGCGGGATTAGCCTCTCGGGGTTGATTTGGTGGGGCTGCATCTTTACGTTCGGCAGCAGCAGTGGCAATTTCCTGTAAGAGAGCTGACAGGCATTCGAGATCTGCCGGCAGGAGCTAGTGAAATGCGGCAATTCACTGACGCTGCTGGTCAGTTAGCTTTGGGGAAGGAGGAGCCCCTTCATCATCCAACGGGCCAGCATAATCATCCTTCCTATCAATGTCCAGTGGCAAAGTTAATCTCAACTAGAGGAGGCCATGATGATGATGAGCCGCCATCGCCCGCGGATTGATCATGTTCTCGATCTGCTGTATGGGACACGATGTGGATTGATGCAACAGAGTCGGTGGTCGTAGGATCGACCGTGATTGAGGCAGGTTAAAATAACCATCAGCTGTGTTTAAGGGCGTTTTATCTGGAAATGGAGGTGAGCGAAATGGTTCACCGACCGGAAGATTTTTACCAATATGAGCACTAGCAGTTGACGTAGAAGGCGCACGTCGACGAGATCGTCCTTCACGCGGGATACTAAGTAAATTACACTGTAGTATCGGGCGTTCTGACAAATTGGGCAGCCTTGTAGGACGTTGAGAAATTTCAAAATGACCAGCGGTAAAGTTCCAGGGAAAAATAACCGGTAGAGGAGACGAAAACACTTGATCACTTGATGAAAAATATGCACTTTCGACCCTGACTGGAGAATGAAAATTGGGAGTACTTATGCAGAGTGAGAAGCGGAAGTTGGATCAGGGCAATTCGGGGCATAGTTTTTTTGGGGCACGGTCCAGGTGTTGGAGATTTAGTAAAGAATGAGCCATTAGATACACTAGGTTGCGGCACATCCGGAGATTGAGGAGGAGCAACACTAGGGAGGAGAAGCTGCCGGGTACAGCGAATATCTTAAGACACTAATGTTGTTGGCATAAAGTTTCTCCATCTAGCGACCAAACTAAAAAGCTCTTAACTAAGGTTCCTTTCATTCCTGTTTATCCTCATTCTCTCATCTCGCTCCTTCTCATCTCGTGTTCGTGTACCGTACACTTCCTTCTTCATCTCTCTTGACGAGAATAAACAGGTTGATATACTATACTATGGTAGATACTTTTCACACACTTCTTGAGCTGATAAATGTCAACAAATTTTTTAGACACTAACGACAGATTAGGGCGAAGAGGATGACGGTGACCACCACCACCTCTGAAAAGGGAGGTGTTTCACTCGGTCCAAAGTTTATAAGTAAACCAGGTGGTCGATGTGATTCGTGCATAAGACCTGAAGAGTAGGGATATGAATTAGAGGTGGTTACTATTGGAGGAAGGATCGCCTCAACTAATGTTTCCGGCGAATGCCGGTCAAACGAGGCTTGCTGCCGAGCAGTAGGAAAAAATTGGTCGATATCAGCGGACGAAATGGATAGGGACAGAGCGACTAGTTATGGTGGAGTAGGCGAAATCACGAGTTGACTGGGATGAAATTCTGCTGATGAGCAACATAGCTTTTCACGCCAGGCAACTAAAAACCGCAAATGGCGCACTCAAATTTTACAATCACTGAACTTTTTTGGGTTGTCCGGAAGTGTTTCTTTTGGCTGTTGGGGGATGCGAGCATCTGTCCGACCGTAGAGCATGAATCAGCTTATGGCAGGGAAATGTAGTAGAGGGTGGAATTGGTAAACTAATATAATCCACTTCCTCGACATTCTCCAAGCACTACTTCCACCTGGGGGATCATCAGCAGGGGCAGCATCTCTTTCACTCATTGTACAATAAGAACATACAATAAGGAGGTCAACAAGGCTTTATTGAAAGAAAGGGTTTTAGCGCCATGATAGCGTGGACTATTGGTTCCATTGCCAAATAAAATACGACAGGGCTCAAGAGGAAGCCTTGCTTGACTCCTGATGAATTGGAATAGGTGCTGTCGTGCCATTGGACGTCATCCCGCGCGTGTTTGTGTCAGTGTAGAGGTCTTGAATAACGGAAATTAATTCCACAGGTAGCACTAGTAAATTTAGGGTGCCAAAGATATGGGTATGGGGAACGGAAGGAAAGACGTTGGCCAGGTCAAGCCATGCTACACATAGTTCCTGAGCGGTTCGACGGGCTTGATTAATTGCAGACCGGAGAAGAATGTTGTGTTGAAGGCAGCGGTGGTGCCGGGTTAACCCTTTCTGATGGGGAAAAATCATGTGGCCGACTTCCGCCCAGCGGGAAATTTTGTCGGCGATGACGCCAGAGAAAAGCTTGATAGCAATTGTGTTTCCAAGGGTGAGTGGGCGCCAATTACCGAGATTCTCTCTGTCACCGGCTTTAAAAATAAGGACCGTCGTCGACTCTTTCCAGGCGGCTAGCACATTGGCAGTGCGGAAACATTACGAGTGAATGAAGGCCAGGGTGTGGCAGCCAGGATCACAGCGGCGCAGGCCAGAGTAGCATGCGCAATCAGGTCGGGGAGCCGTGTTTTTCATTCGCCGAAAGCGATACGACACATCCAGTGGAGTTATCGGGGCAGTAAGAAAGGCAAATTAATCCGGCGTGGTAGGCTGGCCAAAGGCAGGTACATAAGGGGGCGGGTCAGACCATGGGTGCTCTTCATCTGCGAAAATGGTAGCCAAGTATGTTTCGATTGCTTCAGGTTCAGCCGCACAATACGAAGAAGGTTCTGCTAAGATGTGGGTCATGGCTTTATTCCGATCCAACCTATAAAGTTTCTGGATGGCGGAAGCATCCTGGGGATCAAAATCCTGGGCGCCTTTTTGGGGCTCGGTTGAGGGTGGTTAATATCGCAAAAAATAAGTATTTCCGATTGCGATAGCAATACTGTTTTTTTTATTGCCGACTATCGAACGATGAAGTTTCAAAAAAGTATCGGTGCGATAATCGCCGATAGTCGCCGATACTTTTTACAACGTTGCAAAATAAAAAAAAAATTTCAAAAAAAATTTTCTTGCATATTTTTTTTCAAAAGCAGAAAAACTTTATTAACAATATCCCTTGTTTTCCAGCTTGGCCGTGGAATTTAAAAAAAATGGATGGGCGAATACACCACTGTACTGCTCATCCATTTTCAACTGTAACTTAATGCTACTTTTAAGCAGTGTGCAGTTAAAAAAACTATCGCAATCGCGTCATCGGCGATGAAAACGCGATTATCAATCGATACTGATATTGAAATCTATCGCGCCATAATCGCTCAAACAAAAAAATTTATTCCCGATGACGATTTCATCGTTCATCGCGGCAATATTAACAACCCTGGACCTTGGGTAGGAGGAGCCGGAGCACGGGTAGGGGAATCCGGAGCACGGGTAGGAGGCAGTGGTGCGCTATCCTGACCATCAGCATTAGCAGTGGAAATAGCAAGCAAGAGGCCATCAATATCTTCAGGGCGGATTATTTTGAATGTATCAACCCACTGGCACTGGAGATCTGTTAGCTTCGGTGGGGGGAATGTCAGGAGCTTCCTCCTCTTCGTTTATTCGGGTGGGGTCAATTGTAGGGACACGACGTCGAGGAAAGATAGCAGGTCACCCATTATCGCTACGGTGGAGAATGAGGAGTTTGCCGACGAGATCGTCTTTCACGTCGAACACCAGATGGCTCGTACTGCTGTACAAGACCTGGGGGCTGAGCAGAAAGTGAAGAAGTAGACAGCTTAAGATCTTGCCTTCGAGGAAGGTCAAAGTGACCAGCATAACGGTTCCACCGCGGAGCAACTGGCATGGGAGGCGAATCGCTCAATCACTGGGAAGAAGGAGCATTTTCGGCACAATCCAGACCTCGAGCACCTGAAGCGCCAGATGCTCGAAGAGAGCCGTTAGGTGGCGTGGGGGTTGTATTTCGGAGGTTTGGTGTAGCTATCGGCGAAAGGGGTCGAATCAACACTGGAGACACACTATTTTGCGGTTTTTCCGGGGATGGGACAGACACTACATTGGCGAGAAGAAGCTGCTGGGCAATGAGCATTTCTTCAGTCACCAATGATGGATTGGAGCGTGGGCGATAACAGAGGCAACCGCCACCATTCTCCCAGCAACAACTCAAAACTGGATGTTAACGATAATAATACAGAACATTTGTATGACCAGTCCACGACGACAGAGAGCCGTTTCCGTCGGGAGTATCCAGCTCTGGAAGCAGCAAAGGAAAGTCACTTGGCACATCACTGAGAGGGGAAGCACTAAAGGGCGGGAGTAGCTCACGAGGCCCGAAGTTATTGAGGAGGCCAGGCGGATGGGGCAGCACCAGCCCGGTACCTAGAAAAGGGAGTAAGTTAGTGGGGTTACCGTCAGAAGGATGGTCGCTACAGTAGATTTGTTAGGAGGCAGCGGCTCCGAGGAGGACTGGTGTCGAGCTGCAGAAAGGAAAATATCGATGTCTTCGGAAAAATGGGAAGTACAGGAAGTGTACCTGTCGTAGTAGTGGTTGGAGACACAGACCGACGGGAATGGGTTTCAGCATGGAGCTTTTCACACTTGGCAACTCAAACTGGCAGATGTGGCACTCAAATCGGACGACAACGGTGGGTAGATCAGAAGTGTTTTTTCAGGCTATTATGAGTCACTAGCTTCTGTCCAACGGTATTGCAGATGTAGCAGGAGAAGGTGGCAGAGAGGGGGATGGGTAGACAGATGTACACCACATCGGTAATGTTCTCCGTCAGCCCACTCCCGCTAGACGGCGTAAAATTAGAAATTTTATTGTCACTCATAATAAAGCAAAATCAACATATGTAAATTTAAAACAGTTAATATTAGAGGGGTAGAAGTAGAGAGAAGAATGCGATCACATCAAAGATTCGGACAAAAGCAAAAGATCAAGCCAATGGCATCTTGGGACAACTGATAAGAAAAATTTGTATGCATTGTATTTTCCAAAGGACTGGGAATAAACATATATACAATGATTTATATGAATTGAGTTTTAAGGGAAAAAGTTCTTGAGACAACGTGTCAACGCTACTTTAAAAACCCCCTAGTTTGAGGAAGAGGGAGGACTTGCGCCCTCTTCTGCTTCTTCTTCTTCGGGTTCGAGATCGCTTGCTTCGGTCTGGTATGCAAGGTGTTTGGCTATGATTTGGGTTGTTCTTTGGATAGCTTAGCGAGTAGTTTCATCTTCTTCTTTAGGCTTTGCCATTTTCTACCCGAGAATCCCAGGGAAAGAAATATCTCATCGTTGCTTGGAAGCCAGGACCCTAGTGTACCAACAACGAGAGGGAGTATCACACCAAGGTGTTTGTACTTTTAAATTTTTCTTGCCTGTGCCTTCTCGAGTCCATCCGCGCTGCTGAGTGGAACCGTGACGTCGATGATGATTGAAGGGTTGGTGGAAAACCCCACCACGTCTGGTCTGAGTCCGGTGTTTTCCACGGCGAGGTTGACGGAGAAGTGTGGCCAAGTTTCTCCGTTTCTTCCGTCATAAGCCCTAAGATAGAATTATGGCGATTAATAGAAAGAGCAGAGTTTACCTAGCACCCACAAAAAACATGGTCTGTGGTTTCCAGCTTCGTAGTGGACAGGTTTTGACTGTCGACTTTGATCCTGGGCCACCTCGGACTGGCAGTATCCCTAGTAAAGCCTTGTGGAGAAAGTGCCATTCCTGGAAGGACAGTGGTGTTCAGCATTATAAGAGATTTGCGTTCTCCTTGGCCACATCAAGAGCTTATCCGGTTGCCATCTTTACTTGTTGACCTGATAGGAGTATCCTGGTCCACGTTTGCCTCATCACGGTCCAGAGTCCTCTGACTGCCTTGATGGAGATTGTGGAGATGTCATCGGCGATAACTTTGCTATATTCTTCGCCGGATACATCAATCCTTATCCTCTTCAAACAGCCCGAGGCCTTCCTTGCGCGGGTCCAAAGGTTCATTGATGCTGCTCCATGTCAGATTGCTCCAAGTCCCTTTTCCATGAAACCTGCCAAGTACTCGTTAATGGGAAGTGGAAAGGGAACTTCGTTCCTGCCGTATCCAAATTTGATGGTGTCTTCCTGAGCCATTGCCACTTCGCTGAAGATCTTCTTCTCTGTCTAGGAGTTGAATTGCTCTGGCAAGGGTCCAAATGTCTGCGTCGTCTGTAAGAGGGAGAATTCCAAGTTCTCGCACGCGGTGATCTTTGTACACAAAATGTAGTGTTAGCGAACATAGCGAGACAAGCTACCTGGCGAAGGAAATCTCTGCACTTTACGTCCAGGTCTTAGAGAGACCTTTTCTTGACCCTTCCCTATACTAGGTGGTGGGAAAGCGATGGAAGCAGTACATTTCGGTTCACCTCCAGCTTTTTCCAGGGTGCCAAGCAGGGGTCGCCAATCTTAATCAAGTTTCCGAGAAGCGTCGTGGTGGGTCGGAAGGTTAGTCGTGAGAATAGTGGATTCCCGAGATAGCTTTCCTGTTCGTCGTTGGCTAGGGCACTTTTTTGGGAGTCTTCAAGTTTCTACAGAAGATTTGCCATTAATGATAGTAAGTGACGTGCATTTGCTGGGATAAAATTTCAAGCCAAGTGAGGTTGCTGTGTTCTCGGTTGCATTTTGAGTTCCCTGGATTCCGCGTACTGAAGAATCTGCGATGGCAATGTTGTCAACGTAGGACGTGGTGAACATTCTTGACTGGTAGACTGCGAACCCGTTTTTCTTTGATGTTACTGTCCTGGTTATTGGTTCTGGCGCCAGATTGAAGACGACGCTGCTTAATGAACCTTTTGCTCCCCAATTTCCTCCCTCAAAGAGGCTGAGCCGATCTCGGAAGTGCTACCATACTGGGTCAACCCGTGGCGGGATCAGTATAAGCAATGAATTCCCACCGTATGCCGAAAATTGGTTTAATTTTCTGGGGTCCATTTGAAGCCGTATCAGATATTAAGCTGCTAAGATTAGATTAAACGTTTATTAAAAATTAAGGTTTAGCATATACATAGCTGGTTATTACAGTTTGAAAAATCACCAAACAATGAATATTCGGAAGAGAAAAGAGGTAAAATATTTCTAATTATAGAGGGAGTTGTGAGAGGAGTTATGACTTATCAATATTGCGTGTTAGATGCTGCTCAGAATAGTAAGAGAAAACAAACGAACATTAGGGGGAGTTTAAGACGGGGAAAACCAATTAGAATAAATAAGAGGTTGGAGGTAAATTTAAGAAAGAACAGACGAATAATACAACATTGGGGGTGAAGTTACAACGTAAGAAGTTTTTTAGAGGAGCAGGGAAAACAAAATAAGGAGCAAGTGTTGGGAGATAAATTTTTTTGTTATGGTAAGATTAGCGAGAAGAAAATGACAAAATAACAATACAAAAAAAGATTAATTTTTAGGAAAATATAAGGAATAATTCATCACATGGTTGATCAATGCGAGCACGGTCGCAATGCGGATGTGCGGTATTGGGTTGATTGGAGCAACTTCATGGTGTTGTCGCTTTCCGCTGATAAAGTCAACTTGGATGTCCCACAGCCAATAGATTGTGTTGCTGATGATGAGTTTCTTCATAAGCTTGATATAACTTTTACTGATCCGGAGCTGGCGGATGACCGTTTCATTATAAGGGCCCCATCCACCGAGGTCCCAAACGATGAACGCGTTGAGGTACACATCCCAGCCTTGAGAACGGAGCTCATCAGCCAAAACGGAATACTTAATTTGGTCAATTTCCTTTGAATTTTGCCTGATCTGGCCAGTTAAAAGGCTTCGTATTTGTTTTTAAATAAAACAGCTACGTCGATCATTGACATGGATTGGGTAATTGCATTAGTCACTACAAGGTCAGGGCGGAGCTGACAGCTAGTGCCAGGGATTTTCCGATCCTCAATGGTCGTGCCGGCAATGACCGGCGTGACTTGCAGTGGACAGTAGCATGATACCGAAGGACTCGTGGTCGGCGGAAAGATTTGCAGTAACTTAAGACGTGTAGAAAGGATTCCAGGATGTTGTTGCAACGACGGCAGCGTTTTCTGCCATTGTCGAACTGATGCGTTCCGTTGAGGGGCATGGTGTCCAGTTGAACACGAAAAAGGAAACGCCAATCAGATAAGTGAGTGTAGAGGCCAGATTTCATCATGTGGTTAGATTCATTTCGGTTACTGGTCACTGAATAAACTTTTCCCTGGTCAGGTTTTCTAAGTAGGCGCTGCAGATAGGCAGCTTGGAGGGCCGTTTAAACTCTTTTTGGCCAAGAACTAAAAAAAGTTTTCCGATTCTAGAATCCGCGTAAACATGGTTTCAGAGAGGATTACCTATATGGATTTCTCGCGACGGGAAATAAAAGGTTCCAAGCCAATTTGTCTAGGATGTCACAACGGTAAAAAAAAGTGTTAAGAAGGCTGCATACTTGGCGACGGGCAGCTGGGTGGGGTCGTGCTTGATTTGGTTCTTTGTCTGGGCGGGGAACGATGAGTTGCATTTCGGCATTTCACCACGAGTGGTGCACAACCACTACTTGATGTCGGCGGTGTGTGGAAGAGCACGAGAACAGACCTGAACCCGTGACCATAAAGACGGAACATCCCCGTTAGTGTTGGCCATTTCACCTTCAGTGGAACCATTAAGAAATGACAAGAGATCGTCCATAGTCGGCACATGGCGTATTTTTAGAGTGTCCCATGTCGTTTCATGGACGGATTCATCTGGGCAGGTGAGCAGCCTACTTACGTGAGTTACGGCTCAGACGTTGCGCAAATCACTGAAGGGCAAACTGCCCTGATCTTCTGCTTTGGCCCGTTGCGGAAGGTACATTGATTTTCTTACGCAATTCTTCATGATGGTTTTGTCTAACTTTACGACAGTGGTTTCACTCTCACATCAGCACAGCGATGAATGAAGTCGAGGCGGGGCACTTTTTTTCCAAGGGGCGAGTAGACTGTCATCTAGAAGATTAAGATTGGTCTCAATTCTAGCAAGAGATTCATCCGGAGTTTGTTTGTTGCGGAACCCAGTAGAAACACCTAATAGGTAGCGGTAGGGTGGCCTTCTCCAAGCACTGCCAAAGGGTTTTCATCGATGGTTAAAACAGAATCAACCGTTTCACGGTTGAGTATATGAAGAGTGGAACATTTCGAATGCTTGAAAGTGAGGCCACCCCAGTCCGCTTTTTCGGACGCAACGTAGAGTTGTTGCTGGTGAACGACATCATTTTTGGCCGGGAGAGACAAATCGTTCGCGAAAGCCAGAGTCGACTGTTCAATTAGGCCGAGATTAAAAAAGAGGGATTAAAGCGCCACCGCTGCTCGAATAATGGTCTCCATTGTAAAATCGAGGCAGGGCAGGGCTCAGCATGTAACCCTGTTTGACTCCAGCAGGTAGAGGGATGGAGGCAGTCAGACCGGTAGATTTCATCCCCCGTGTGGTGTATCCTTGTAGAGATCCCGAACGGCAGCGATCAATTCAGCAGGTAGTAGAAGAGTAAGCGTTCCAAAAATGTAATTATGTGGTACTGATGGTAAGGCGTTGGCCAAATCCAACCACGCCACACAAAGTTCTTGGCCAGTGTGTCGGGCTTGGTTGATTGCAGATTTAAGAATACAGTTGTTGTCAAGGCGAGTAAAGTCTTTTTTGGTGGGGGGAAATCCGTATTCCGTCTTCTGCCAACCCTGAAACATGATTGGCTAAAACTCCAAAATAAAGTTTGGCAATCGTATTCCCGAGTGATAATCAGTTGTTTAAATTTTCCGCATCGTCTGCTTTGTAAATGAGAACCCTAGTGGATTTTTTCCATGCCACAGGAACTTGGGCCTGGGCAAGACAGCGAGAATCGATGAGAGCCAGTGTATGGTAGCCTGGGTCAGCCCGTCAGAGGCCAGCATAGCGGGCAACGTCTGTCTAGGGTTTTGTGTTTTTCATCCGCTGGAGACGGCGCGATACTTCTCGTAGTGCAATGGGCGCAGTAAGGAAGAGGTAAATTCTTCCAGTGAAGCTGTGTGAGTTGTGAGTTAATTCCGGCACGTAAGGCAGCGTTTCTGACCATGAATGAATAGTTCCAGAAAAAGTTGTTGAGTTGTGTGCCTCGATCGCAGCTGATTAAGCCACACAGTAGGAAGATGGTTTGGCGAGAATGTGAATCATTGCTTTATTTATGCCCAGAAAAAGCGATAAAGCTTTTGAATTTCAGAAGCGTCTTGAAGGGTTGTATTGTTGACGTCGAGGTGGATCTCTACGTGTGCCCCGCTGAGTGGGATTAGCTTCTCGGGGTTGATTTGGTGGGGCTGCATCTTTACGTTCGGCAGCAGCAGTGGCAATTTCCTGTAAGAGAGCTGACAGGCATTCGAGATCTGCCGGCAGGAGCTAGTGAAATGCGGCAATTCACTGACGCTGCTGGTTAGTTAGCTTTGGGGAAGGAGGAGCCCCTTCATCATCCAACGGGCCAGCATAATCATCCTTCCTATCAATGTCCAGTGGCAAAAGTAATCTCAACTAAAGGAGGCCATGATGATG
Source organism: Daphnia pulex (assembly GCF_021134715.1). Lineage (NCBI taxonomy): Eukaryota > Metazoa > Arthropoda > Branchiopoda > Diplostraca > Daphniidae > Daphnia > Daphnia pulex. The sequence goes on along the minus strand of NC_060024.1, from coordinate 48,718 downwards.
ATGATCCGCCATCGCCCGCGGATTGATCATGTTCTCGATCTGCTGTATGGGACACGATGTGGATTGATGCAGCAGAGTCGGTGGTCGTAGCAATATAGATTGAGACGGTAGATCGACCGTGATTGAGGCAGGTTAAAATAACCATCAGCTGTGTACAAGGGCGTTTTATCTGGAAATGGTGGTGAGCGAAATGGTTCACCGACCGGAAGATTTTTACCACTATGAGCACTAGCAGTTGACGTAGAAGGCGCACGTCGACGAGATCGTCCTTCACGCGGGATACTAAGTAAATTACACTGTAGTATCGGGCGTTCTGACAAATTGGGCAGCCTTGTAGGACGTTGAAAAATTTCAAAATGACCAGCGGTAAAGTTCCAGGGAAAAATAACCGGTAGAGGAGACGAAAACACTTGATCACTTGATGAAAAATATGCACTTTCGACCCTGTCCGGAGAATACAAATTGGGAGTACTTATGCAGAGTGAGAAGCGGAAGTTGAATCAGGGCAATCCGGGGCATAGTTTTTTTGGGGCACGGTGCAGGTGTTGGAGATTTAGTAAAGAATGAGCCATTAGATACACTAGGTTGCGGCACATCCGGAGATTAAGGAGGAGCAACACTAGGGAGGAGAAGCTGCCGGGTACGGCGAATATCTTAAGACACTAATGTTGTTGGCATAAAGTTTCTCCATCTAGCGACCAAACTAAAAAGCTCTTAACTAAGGTTCCTTTCATTCCTGTTTATCCTCATTCTCTCATCTCGCTCCTTCTCATCTCGTGTTCGTGTACCGTACACTTCCTTCTTCATCTCTCTTGACGAGAATAAACAGGTTGATATACTATACTATGGTAGATACTTTTCACACACTTCTTGGGCTGATAAATGTCAACAAATTTTTTAGACACTAACGACAGATTAGGGCGAAGAGGATGACGGTGACCACCACCACCTCTGAAAAGGGAGGTGTTTCACTCGGTCCAAAGTTTATAAGTAAACCAGGTGGTCGATGTGATTCGTGCATAAGACCTGAAGAGTAGGGATATGAATTAGAGGTGGTTACTATTGGAGGAAGGATCGCCTCAACTAATGGTTCCGGCGAATGCCGGTCAAACGAGGCTTGCTGCCGAGCAGTAGGAAAAAATTGGTCGATATCAGCGGACGAAATAGATAGGGACAGAGCGACTAGTTATGGTGGAGTAGGCGAAATCACGAGTTGACTGGGATGAAATTCTGCTGATGAGCAACATAGCTTTTCACGCCAGGCAACTAAAAACCGCAAATGGCGCACTCAAATTTTACAATCACTGAACTTTTTTGGGTTGTCCGGAAGTGTTTCTTTTGGCTGTTGGGGGATGCGAGCATCTGTACGACCGTAGAGCATGAATCAGCTTATGGCAGGGAAATGTAGTAGAGGGTGGAATTGGTAAACTAATATAATCCACTTCCTCGACATTCTCCAAGCACTACTTCCACCTGGGGGATCATCAGCAGGGGCAGCATCTCTTTCACTCATTGTACAATAAGAATAATCACAAAAATAAAAAAAGTGGGTTTTTAGAAAAAAAAACAGAAGAAAGTGACAAATTCAAAGAAAGTTACCCAAAAAACTAAAAGAACAAGCGTTGAAGTACAACTGATAAGAAAAGATTTTATGCATTGTATTTTCCCAAGGACTGGGAATTAATGATTGATGAATGCAATGATTTATAGGAATTGAATTTTTAAAAAAAGTTCGCGAGACGACGTGTCACCGCTACGTGAGATTTTTCACATTTGGATTAATCGCAATGGTCAGCCCATCCTTAGAGCATAGGAAAGGCCCTGGAGGAACCAACTTGGTGATCATTGTTGCCTCTGAGACAGGAAAGTATGATTGTTGATGTTTTTTTCACTTACTTTAATACTTTTTATACAGCAGAACAAAATTAACAAAGAATGTTTAAGTATTTGACTGACGTTTAAAAAATAGCGCCCACTTTCTTTCATTGACTTGAATTACGAACTCGAGCAAAATACAGTAAAAAAAATTCTGATTGAAAATATGAAAAAAAAGTATTTATTTCATGATTCATGATTCATGATCATTGCAAATACTTTTCAAGAAACAAAAAGCTTGTTTTTTTCATTTTGTCGTCCAATTAGCAAATTCAAAAATAAGAAAAGTCGACTTTTAATCAGAAATCATCAAATCATTCCTCTCAATCATCATCATCATCAAATTTCAAAAAAAGATCACATCGAAAGATAAACAGTAATATTTATTTAACACAATCATGTACGTAATTTTTTATGCTTTTCCTGTTATAACGAAAAAAACTACAATTAGAAAAAAATTACAAACATGTCTACATGACACTTTTGCATTTATACATATAGTCTATTATTTACTCAATGCTAAGACAATTTCTGTTTTATTAAATATGTTTTCCCTCATAGGGGGTGAGCCGATCCCTGAGGTACTGCTATACAGGGCCAACCCGTGGCGGGAGTAGTGCAAGCACTGTATTCCCTCCGTATGCCAAAAACCAGTTTAATATTCTGGGGTCCATTTGAACCCGTATCAGATATTAAGCTGATAAGAACAGATTAAATTGTTTATTAAAAATGAATTTTGATCTTGTACAAAGGTGGCTAAGCAAAAGGGGAAATATTTATCAAATGACGAGGTATTTGGGGTAGAAGCAAGATCTGCGGATAATGCAAGGAGAAGACGACTTTTCTAAAGAAATCAAGTATGATAGGAGAGGAGGAATGACCATAAAAAGGCAGATAATAAAAAGAGAGAAAGGGAAGAGAAAAAGAAAAAAAGGCGAATGCGGAGGCAGAAATAAGTGAGAGGGGGGAGCAGACCAATAGGGCGTAGGCCCATCGGGAAAGCAGATAAAAATAATTTGGGGGTTATTTCATGGGTCTTAAGGAGGATCCAGTGCCAAGGCAAACTGCGGTTGCGCAGGGGGTTGGGCCATCGGCATTGGGTCCCGATATTGCCGTTCGCCACTTACGAATTCCACGTAGATCCGTCGTGGCACCACCGGATGGTGTCGCTGATGACCAATTTCTTCATGAGTGTGGCATCACTCTTGCTTATCCGTAGTTGACAGATAACTGTGTCGTTTGCCAAATCCCATCCGCTTGGGGCACCAACGATAAAGGTAGTCAAATAGACTTTCCATTCTTGGGAATGGAATTCGTCCGTCAGAACTTGGTATTTTTCGATCTTTCCAGCTCGGGTGAGCTGGATAGCTTCGAATTTGTTCTCAAAGGCGATTGCTTCGCCAATGATAGAGATGGAGCGGGCCGAGACATTGGTGACGACGAGATCTGAATGGAGTTGACCACTGGTACCAGGATTTTTCTTGTCTTCAGTGATTGTCCCAGCAATCGCCGGTGTTCCCCTGGCCAGCCGATAGACAACATTGTGGTGGTGGAGAGCCCGAGGACGACTGACGTATTTACAATGAAGGTAGAGTTTCAAGTACATTATTACAAAAGTGGCATTGCTTACTGCCCTCTCCAAATCGATCTATTCCGTTGAGGGGCATAGTATCCAGCCTGGCACGATGGAGGAAGCGCCAGTCAGAAAACCAGGTATAAAGACCGAATTTCATCATCATTAGATTCACTGCGAAGGCTGGTGACTGAATACACGTTACCGTGGTCAGGTTTCTTGAGAAGACGGTGAAGATAGGTTTATTAATTTACACACCTGCTGGCGGGCAGCCGGATGGGCTCGTGCCTGGTTCGGCTCTTTTCCTGGTCGGGGGACAATAATTTGCATCTAACCTAGGGTAGCGCACTGCAACCACTCCAAAGCAACTGTGCGATGAATGGCACGCGTGCAGATTCGGGCACAAGACCATAATGAGGGGACATTACTATTGGTTTGACCCATTTCTCCATCGGTGGAACCATTGAGGTATTCAACAATATTTTCCATATCCGGTTGACGTCGGATTTTATGATGCACTGCAGTTTTGAGCGTTTCGCTTTTCGGCTTAACGCGCATCATCAAGGATATAAACTACTTCAGCACTGTTCCGTTGGGGCCAATTGAGCCACTTTCACGCCGAACAACATGAAGAGTTGCACATTTGGCCGGTTTGAAGGTGAGGCCGAACCATTCGGCTGTTTCTGTCGCCACATCAAGTTGGCGCTGGAGTGCGGTTTCGTTTTTTGCCAGTTGGACCAGGTCATGGGAGAAAGCTAAAATAAGGAGGTCAACAAGGCTTTATTGAAAAGAAAGGGTTTTAGCGCCATGATAGCGTGGACTATTGGTTCCATTGCCAAATCAAATACGACAGGGCTCAAGAGGAAGTCTTGCTTGACTCCTGATGAATTGGAATAGGTGCTGTCGTGCCATTGGACGTCATCCCGCGCGTGTTTGTGTCAGTGTAGAGGTCTTGAATAACGGAAATTAATTCCACAGGTAGCACTAGTAAATTTAGGGTGCCAAAGATATGGGTATGGGGGACGGAAGGAAAGACGTTGGCCAGGTCAAGCCATGCTACACATAGTTCCAGAGCGGTTCGACGGGCTTGATTAATTGCAGACCGGAGAAGAATGTTGTGTTGAAGGAAGCGGTGGTGCCGGGTGAACCCTTTCTGATGGGGAAAAATCATGTGGCCGTCTTCCGCCCAGCGGGAAATTCTGTCGGCGATGACGCCAGAGAAAAGCTTGATAGCAATTGTGTTTCCAAGGGTGAGTGGGCGCCAATTACCGAGATTCTCTCTGTCACCGGCTTTAAAAATAAGGACCGTCGTCGACTCTTTCCAGGCGGTTAGCACCTTGGCAGTGCGGAAACACCACGAGTAAATGAGGGCCAGGGTGTGGCAGCCGGGATCACAGCAGCGCAGGCCAGAGTAGCGTGCGCAATCAGGTCGGGGAGCCGTGTTTTTCATTCGCCGAAAGCGAGACGACACATCCAGTGGGGTTATCAGGGCAGTAAGAAAGGCGAAAATTGTAGCCAAGTATGTTTCGATTGCTTCAGGTTCAGCCACACAATACGAAGAAGGTGCTGCTAAGATGTGGGTCATGGCTTTATTCCGATCCAACCTATAAAGTTTCTGGATGGCGGAAGCATCCTGGGGATCAAAATCCTGGGAAAAACCTATCGCAAAAACCTATCCTCCTAAAAAAACTATCGCTATCGCGTCATCGGCACTGAAAACGCGATTATCAATCGATACTGATATTGAAATCTATCGCGCCCTAATCGCTCAAACAAAAAATTTTATTCCCGATGACGATTTCATCGTTCATCGCGGCAATATTAACAACCCTGGACCTTGGGTAGGGGGAGCCGGAGCACGGGTAGGGGAAGCCGGAGCACGGGTAGGAGGCAGTGGTGCTCTATCCTGACTTTCAGCATTAGCAGTGGTAATAGCCAGCAAGAGCCCATCAATATCTTCAGGGAGGAGTGAATTGAATGTATCAACCCACTGGCACTGGAGATCTTTAGCTTCGGTGGGGGGAATGTCAGGAGCTTCCTCCTCTTCGTTTATTCGGGCGGGGTTAATTATAGGGACACGACGTCGAGGAAAGATAGCAGGTCACCCATTATCGCTACGGTGGAGAATGAGGAGTTTGCCGTCGATATCGTCTTTCACGTCGAACACCAGATGGCTCGTACTGCTGTACAAGACCTGGGGGCTGAGCTGAAAGTGAAAAAATAGACAGCCTAAGATCTTGCCTTCGAGGAAGGTCAAAGTGACCAGCATAACGGTCCCATCGTGGAGCAACTGGCATGAGAGGCGAATCGCTCAATCACTGGGGAAGAAGGAGAATTTTCGGCACAATCCAGACCTCGAGCACCTGAAGCGCCAGATGCTTGAAGAGAGACGTTAGGTGGCGTGGGGGTAGTATTTCGGAGGTTTGGTGTAGCTATCGGCGAAAGGGGTCGAATCAACACTGGAGACACACTATTTTGCGGTTTTTCCGGGGATGGGACAGACACTACATTGGCGAGAAGAAGCTGCTGGGAAATGAGCATTTCTTCAGTCACCAATGGTGGATTGGAGCGTGGGCGATAACAGCGTTAACCGCCACCATTCTTCCAGCAACAACTCAAAACTGGATGTTAACGAAAGTAATACAGTACATTTGTATGACCAGTCCACGACGACAGAGAGCCGTTTCCGTCGGGAGGATCCGGCTCTGGAAGCAGAAAAGGAAAGTCACTTGGCACATCACTGAGAGGGGAAGCACTAAAGGGCGGGAGTAGCTCACGAGGCCCGAAGTTATTGAGGAGGCCAGGTGGATGGGGCAGCACCAGCCCAGTACCTAGAGAAGGGAGTAAGTTAGTGGGGTTACCGTCAGAAGGATGGTCGCTACAGTAGATTTGTTAGGAGGCTCCGAGGAGGACTGGTGTCGAGCTGCAGAAAGGAAAATATCGATGTCTTCTGAAGAAATGGGAAGTACAGGAAGTGTACCAGTCGTAGTAGTGGGTGGAGACACAGACCGAAGGGAATGGGTTTCAGCATGGTAGGCGAAAAAGCTTTTCACACTGGGCAACTCAAACTGGCAGATGTGGCACTCAAATTGGACGACAACGGTGGGTAGATCAGATATGTTTTTTTCAGGATATTATGAGTCGCTAGCTTCTGTCCAACGATATTGCAGATGTAGCAGGAGAAGGTGGTAGAGAGGGGGATGGGTAGACTGATGTACACCACATCGGTAATGTTCTCCGTCAACCGACTCACACTAGGCGACGTAAAATTAGAAATTTTATTGTCACTCATAATAAAGCAAAATCAACATATGTAAATTTAAAACAGTTAATATAAGAGGGGTAGAAGTAGAGAGAAGAATGCGATCACAACAAAGATTCGGACAAAAGCAAAAGATCAAGCCAATGGCATCTGGGGACAACTGATAAGAAAATTTTTTATGCATTGTATTTTCCAAAGGACTGGGAATAAACATATATACAATGATTTATATTAATTGAGTTTTAAGGGAAAAAGTTCTTGAGACGACGTGTCAACGCTACTTAAAAAATCCCCTAGTTTGAGGAAGAGGGAGGACTTGCGCCCTCTTCTGCTTCTTCTTCTTCGGGTTCGGGATCGTTTGCTTCAATCTGGTATGCAAGGTGTTTGGCTATGATTTGGGTTGTTCTTTGGATAGCGAGTAGTTTCATCTTCTTCTTTAGGCTTTGCCATTTTCTACCCGAGAATCTAAGGGAAAGAAATATCTCATCGTTGCTTGGAAGCCAGGACCCTAGTGTACCAACAACGAGAGGGAGTATCACACCAAGGTGTTTGTACTTTTCAATTTTTCTTGCCTGTGCCTTCTAGAGTCCATCCGCGCTGCTGAGTGGAACCGTGACGTCGATGATGATTGAAGGGTTGTTGGAAGTGACCACCACGTCTGGTCTGAGTCCGGTGTTTTCCACGGCGATGTTGACGGAGAAGTGTGGCCAAGTTTCTCCGTTTCTTCCGCCATAAGCCCTAAGATAGAATTATGGCGATTAATAGAAAGAGCAGAGTTTACCTGGCACCCACAAAAAACATGGTCTGTGGTTTCCAGCTTCGTACAACCTAGTCGACAGGTTTGGACTGTCGACTTTGATCCTGGGCCACCTCGGACTGGCAGTATCCCTAGTAAAGCCTTGTGGAGAAAGTGCCATTCCTTGAAGGACAGTGGTGTTCAGCATTATAAGAGATTTGCGTTCTCCTTGGCCACATCAAGAGCTTATCCGGTTGCCATCTTTACTTGTTGAGCTGACAGGAGTATCCTGGTCCACGTTTGCCTCATCACGGTCCAGAGTCCTCTGACTGCCTTGATGGAGATTGTGGAGATGTCATCGGCGATAACTTTGCTATATTCTTCGCCGGATACATCAATCCTTATCCTCTTCAAACAGCCCGAGGCCTTCCTTGCGCGGGTTCAAAGGTTCATTGATGCTCCTCCATGTCGGATTGCTCCAAGTCCCTTTTCCATGAAACCTGCCAAGTACTCGTTAATGGGAAGTGGAAAGGGAACTTCGTTCCTGCCGTATCCCAATTTGATGGTTTCTTCTAGTTGAGCCATTGCCACTTCACTGACGTTCTTGTCTTTGCTATCTAGGAGTTGCAGTGCTCTGGCCAGGGTCCAAATGTCAGCCTCGTCTGTGAGAGGGAGAACTCCAATTCCTCCCACGCGGCGATCTGAGTAGAAAAAAGCAGTGTAAGCGGACATAGGGACACAGGCTACCTTGCGAAGGAAATCTCTGCAGGCGACGTTCAGGTCGGAGAGGGACCTTTTTCTGATTTGGCTGAATTGTATGGTAATCCAGATGCTGAGGTAGTGCCCATTTTTTGAATTTCTTTTTTTTTAGACCTACCCCTTTTGTCTACTACAAATCATTGAGGATTTTGCAGTTGTGTAAGGACTGCGAATAACCTTAGCAAACTAAAATTGAACTAATATTTTTAACAATTAGTACTTCGGAAAAGATTTACAATTACAAAAGAACTGTGGGAAATTTTCTCTTTTGTTTTTGAAAGTTCATTAGGAACCCTTTTTTATGTTTCGTTAATATGTGTAATTTCATTGCAATTAATTTTTGCTGTAGATATATTGTCATGATTTAGATATTTTTCAACTAAAAGCCAAAGACTACTTAACTTCTGTAGGGACTGCAAACAACCTTTTGTTATTTAAATATAACTTCAACTTTTTACTATTGAAATAATACTGGGAACAACTGTTACAATTAAAAAGAAATTTTTTGAATCTCCATCTAGCATTTTTACCTGTCCGTTTTGTATTTTTGTCTCATCTACTAAATGCATTTCTCATTCATTGCAATTGATGTTGAAAATACCCATTTAATCTTAAGTGGGATCTTTTCAAGTAAAATTCACTTAGTACTATTGCAACAGTGTAGGGACTGCGAACAACTATTGTAGTTGGAATACGACTGCGAAAAACCCTTTTCAATTACTACAACATTTTTCGATTCAATTACTACTGTGACGAACCTTTTAAAATTGGTATAGGATTTGAAAACTTGTTACAATTCAATTAGCACTGCGTGCAAGCTTTTACAATTAGATGGTCTGAGAACAAGCTTTAGCATTTCAAATAGGACTGCCAATAACTTTTACCATTACAGTTTGTATATTTCCCTTCTATTTTTTGGTTCATTAGGGATGTCCCGCCTTTAGTAAATCCATGTGACATTTCATTGGAATGTCAACAAAGTTGAACAAAGTTTTTATAAAGTATTTTATTATTACTTCTTTAATAAGGAAAGTGGAAATTTTTTTTATTCATAATTTTATTTATCCGACTGTTTAGTAAAACATATTGAGGTGACGACGCAAATGTCACCTCATATGTAGCGCTCTCTAGGTACTAAATCCTTGTTGATCCAGTTGTATAAATTTCTTGAAATTCATTATGACCCTCGTTGTTCAACATAATCTTGACGGGTAGAATAACTATTTGATTTCTTCTGTTTTCCCTGGTAAGGTTAATGTCTTCCAAGCGTGGGATTTCAATATCCTTTACATACACAATAGTCGGTTACGTATTCTTTGATGTGACATTATGCAACGAATTTTTAACATTTATGTAGAAAATGTAAAAGGGATGTTCGGCGTGTCGGGCCGTTTACTTACAGTTTCCAAGTTGAATAAATTAGACACGAACAAAACCGTGTCTTTTACCTCTCGTCTATTTTAACACACTGAATATTGTACAGTAAATTGGGGGGGAAATAAACAATAGGGGGTAGGGTAACAACGACTGAATTTGGGGCCACCTATCGGGGGCCCCCAAGGCAATAGTCGCGTAGGTGCGCCGGTGTTGTTGTGCGGCGTCCTGATCTCGTCGTCGTCTGTTGGAATGGAATATTCCTAACACACTCCCCACCAGAGCCCGTAGCATCCGGCTCGACATTCCGGTTCTTCGGGAGCTGGCGTAGCGTCTCCGACAGCGAGATCGATTTCTGGCTCTGGCAAAGTTGGATTTGGATCCTCTTCCGGCTCCTGGATCGGTTCCGGATTTCCAATTTCGACGTCTTCGGCGAGGTCTTCTCGCAGCTCTATAGGGTGAAGACATTGAATGGCTCTATTAATTAAATTACCATTTGGAACTTTGAGCATGACAGAGCGGATGAGTCCGTCGCGGCTTGGAATCAGTTCCTTCACTACTCCGGTAGACCACATGAGTCGTTTGGAGTTTTCGTCGTGGATAACGACGACTTCTCCTAGGCGGATCTTCCTTCCGGATTTTCCTTTGGAGTGGAAGTTGTCTAGTTGGAGTAGATAATCGTCGACGAATCTAGCACAGATGTCAGCGACATATTCCCTCCTGTTCTTGTCCATCTCTTGTAGTACGATGCTGGTCGATGTTGGAGCTAGCAAGTTAACGGCTGGCTCCGGATCGGCACGAGTAGAACGTCTGTTGTTTAGAAATTGGTTTGGAGTTATCGGAAGTGGATCGTCAGCTCCTTCCCCAATATAGCTGAGTGGGCGGGCGTTAATTACGCTCTCGATTTCTGTTAGACTCGCTTCCAGTTCCATGTAGTCAAGGCAGGCTCGACCGTTGGAGCGTCGCAGCAGATCCTTGACGCTCCTCACCATCCGTTCCCAGAATCCTCCCCACCATGGCGCTAGGCTGGCGGAAAATATCCAAAGGGTTTTTCTGGACGCGAGGAAATCTTGAATGGTTGGATCGGCATGGATAGTTCTCAGGAATCGTTCAACACATCGGAAAGTTTGCGCGTTGTCCGAATACATCACTGAGACGGGTCCTCGTCTAGCTGCGAATTTTCTGAAGGCTAGTAAGAAGGAACGCGCCGTCATATCGGGTAGTAATTCCAGGTGAACCGCTCGAGTGACTGCACACGTAAAAAGACAAACATAACTTTTAAGATGGTTCGTTTTCTTAGCTTTAGTTGTTGTTATTAAGATGTCTTGGATTTCGACATCTTCTTCGACTGAATCCTCTTCGCCTACGATTAGAGCTTCGATTGGAGCGTCTCCTTCAGTGGGTGGCTCCTCGATTCGCTCTTCAGTTGGATCGTCTGCTGGCGTCGGATCCTGGACGCCTGGTGGAGCTTTCCTTTTCTTCCTTCGCTGTGCTGGTTTGTACAGCAGTGGTCCAGCGAAATCGACTCCTGTAACGTGAAAAGATTGTGCAAGTTTGAGTCGGTTTAAAGGAAGAGGGGCTGCTAATTCCTGGAATGGTGGTGATGTCAGCTTTTTACATTCCACACAAGTAAACAAAGTCTTTTTCACTTGCTGTCGTCCTTTAACTATCCAGAATTTTTCTTTCAACTCTGATAGTGTCACCTTTGCTCCTGCATGTAGTAGCGACTCGTGTTTGTCTGTAATTAAAAAAGTGATTACTATATGTGATGCAGGAAGCAAGATTGGGGGATCGATGTTTCTATCTCTTAGGGCAAGTGATACTCTTCCATGGATTCGAATGAGACGGTCTCTGGCGTCCCAGATTGGGAAAAGTGCAGCGATCTTCTCCTTGGGCTGGATTGTGTTGTCTAACTGTAGCGATTCAAACGCCTTAGGATACCGCTCTCGTTGGAGCTGTCTGTAGATCGTTAGTTCCGCTTCATCCAGCTCCTCTCTGGATAATCTTGTAATCCGGATAACTTTTCCACTTCCTTTTCCATCTGGTCCAATTGCCTTTATCGACTCCATTCGTTCTGGACCGGGAGGTCTGAGCTTCTTTTGACTCCTGCTGAGGAATCGTGAGACCCAGGCTGTACGTCTTAACAGTCGATTCCAGGTGGAAATTTTGTCGAGATTCCAGTCGACGGAGGCTGTTGGAATTGCGATGGCTGCTGTTGTGCTGACCGTCGTACTCCTAGCTTCCGATTCCATTTCGGACTGGATTGTTTGTGGAATTTGGTCGTTGGGAGAATCTGGCCATTCCGTTTCTTCTCCTTTGAGCCAAATCGGGCCGTTCCACCAAAGAGTTGAGGTTACCAGCGTTGGCGCTGGCGCTCCCCGCGAGGCAAGATCGGCCGGATTTTGGAGACCTGGACAGTGTCTCCACCACTCGGGCTGTGAAAATTTTCGAATCGTTTCCACTTGATTTCGGACGAATGGTTTCCATTTGTTCGGCTCTCCTCTAATCCATCCTAGTGCAACCAAGGAGTCTGACCAGTAGATAGTTCTCCAATACTGGACTTGCATTGCATTCTTTACGACTTCACCTAAACGTACGGCTAAAAGTGAGCTCAGCAATTCTAAACGCGGTAAAGTTACTTTTTTCTTAGGTAGAGGTGCAACTCTCGTCTTGCTGGCCAGTAATATGATGAGTGGATCTTCTTGTCCTATTTGGAGTCGGGCGTAGGCTACGGCTCCATACGCTGCTTCAGAAGCGTCTCCGAAGACGTGAATTTCGTGTGAAGTGACTTTTTCGGATAGTCCGATCCATCGTGGAATTTGTAGTTCGGTGAAATCGGCGAGACCAGTCATCACTATCTTCCAAGATTTTTGGATATCGGCTGGAGCTGCTTGGTCCCAACCTATCTCCTTTTCCCAGAGCTTCTGGTAAATAATCTTCAATAAAAGTACAGTGGGAGATAAAAATCCAATTGGATCAAAAATCCTTGCCGAGATACTGAGTATCTTTCTTTTGGTGATTTCCGATCCCACTTCTTCTACTGCTTGGATGATGGATGCTGGGTCGAATTTGAACGAATCGGATCCGGTGTCCCACCGGATTCCTAACACCTTCTGTTGGCCGTCCAAGGCTGGGGAGAGTAGGCCTACGACTTGATTCGACAGTCCTTTCTCCTTCAGGTGTTGTTTGAGGTCTTCGTTGTTGGTTGCCCAGCTTCTCATGTTGAGTTGGGCGTCACTAAAGATCTCGTCCGTCTCATCGACTCTTTTCTTGGCGATTGATAAATTGTTTGCTCCGCCGAGGTAATCGTCAACGTACAAACTTTCTTCCAGCTGTTGAATAGTTTCTGGAAAACGAGACCTTAGTGATTTGAAATGTTTGTTAATTGTAACACGTAGGAGAAAGGGGCTAGAACTAAGGCCAAAGGGCACTCTCTTCCACTTGTAGGCAATTAGAGGCGATCCAGCCACTGCTGGATCCCTGGGCCATAAAAACCTGATTGCTTCAGCGTCTTCCGGCTGCAGGGCGATGTTTAGAAAGGCTTTTTCTATGTCGGCGATCCAGGCAATCTCGTACTTTCTGAAGCGTAATAGCACTGATAGGAGATCGGGATTGAGATTTGGTCCGGTCTCCAACACGTCGTTCAGACTTGGTCCAAATTTCGTTTTTGCTGCTCCATCAAAGACGGGTCTGATTTTCGTCGTTGATTTGTCGCCTCTGAAGATCGGATGATGTGGGAGATAGGTGTGAAGCTCTTCGTAGTCCATGTTCGCCTCCTCGACGAATTTGCTGTCGATGAGCTTTTGGATTTCTGCGTGGTAATTCACCAAGTCTCCTGGATTTTTTCTCAATCTTGTTATTGTGCTTTCCACTCTTCCCGTGGCCAACGGGAGATTTTTCTGAAGTCTCCACTTGTCAGTTGTCCAAGGGATCGGTGTACAGTATCTTCCATCTGGCCATCTCGTTATTTTTTCGTCAAAGAAATCGAAGCGATCCTCCGACTCCACTGCATCAGCGCCTTCAAGGTTCGCGAAGTTTTCTATTTTCCAAAAAAGGGAAAGGTCGAAATTAGTAGCAACTTGTTCTTCCTTCTCAAACCATTTACTATCTGCTTCTCCGCTGGATCCGATTGGGGCATCCGAGAATGACGCTCCTATTGGCGGATTTTGGGGACTGGCCGTTCCAGTCTCCTTTTCCATTGGAATTTTGTTTGCTTGAGTTGAAAGGATTTTTCTTTTTTGGCTACTAGTCGCGAATGTTGACGTAATCTGTGGAATCGGATAACTTGACGTTAAAATTAAATTTTGAATCACTTGAGTTCCTGTCTTCGATTTTGTTTCTTGTGATGGTCCAGCAATCATTCTTCCGAGTTTCGTTTGAAACGCGCGCAATCCGCATGGACTCTGTATGGCGGCTTCGTTCGACATGATTTGGAACATCTGGTCCATTCCAACTAAAATTCCAATTGGCTGATCTTCGGTGTGTGCCATCTCGAATCTGTCGTCGGCTAATTTTTCGTTTTGGATCCAGAGGCTGCTTGCGAATTCGTTTCCTACGTACGGGCCGGTATCTGCAATATGATCTGATTCTAAAGCCATTAATGTAACTTTTGGGGCGCCTTGCCAGGTGCCCCTTACTTGCATTTCAACGTTTTTCGTCATTTCGGGCTTGCTGGGTTCCTTTTTCTTGAACACTCTTGTGCTGATGTTTTCCACCGCTACTGTCTTCATATTAAGTTGCGATGAGAGTGATTTCAACACTCAGGAACGATGACTCCCGTCGTCTGCAAATAAAATCGCTCTTGTTTCGTTACCGTTCTGGCCGCTGATGATAACTGTTGCCGTTTTCAGCATCAATTGTCCAAAGGTGCTTGCACAGGCTGTAGTTGTTGTAGTTGGACTGCTGGCCACGATGCTTGCTGCTGTTGTTGGGTTGGAGACTCGGACGTCTCCTTTGTCGCAGAGAGAGGTGTGATGTCTTCCTCCGCACTTGTTGCAGTTCCGGGTGGATGTGCAATCTTTCAGCTCGTGCTTTGATCCAAAGCAATTGACGCACCTTTTTAGATCAAAAATTATCTTCTTCCTTTCTGCCAGTCCTTTTGGGCATTTTGTCGGCCAGTGAATTTCGCTGCAGAAGATGCAGGGCCTTTCACATACAATCCAACTTGGGTTAAATTTAACGTTTTTAGTTTTTAAGGAGGATTTAACCTGAGGAGCTGGGCTTGCCTTGGCTCCTACTGCCAGTTGTGATGCCGTTGCTGGCGGTGGATTTGCCGGTTTTGGCTGTTTAGGAGCTGGAGATGGTTTCTCCTTTTCCACTCCTTTGATCCGGTTGTACCTCTCGGCTGCATCGATTTGTTCTCCAATGAAGTTGATGACCATTTCGATGTCTGTGGTTTTGTTCGTTGCCGATTTCGCCCACTCTAGCTGGAGCCTGGAAGGAATTAATTTGATTAATCTTGATCCGAGGAGTCCGCCAAAGGATGATGTGGGGACTCCTAACGTTTCCAACGCGCTGATGTGCGATTGGAGATTCAGCTGGAAGCTCCTCAGAGCTGGAACGTCGTTCCCGTCCTTTACGGGCTGCAAGGCATCCAGTTTCGCAAAGTGCGCGTCGATTAGGACGTCCGTCTTCCCGTACATCCTTTTCAATTCGTCGATGGCGACTTGATAATTCGCATCTGTTAATTCAAGATTGTTAACTAAGAGATACGCTTCACCTTTCAAATACTCCTTGAGGTAGTCGAATTTTTGCACGTTCGATAGAGATGAAGAGTGGACAGCTGCGTTAAATGATTCCCAGAATTGGGTCCATTCCAGTACGTCCCCTCTGAAATGCTTAATTTGTCGCTGCGGCAATCTTGTCGACTGTACGGCTGGAGCTGGAGCTGGCGCTGCCGTCACGTTGATTACTGGTGCAGGAGGTGCCGGAATGGCCGCCATGATTTGGGCAATGATTTGCGCCATCTGTGCTTGACTAGTTGCTTGATTGGCTGCTTGATTGCCTGCTAGATTGGACGCTTGATTTGTTGCCTGGAAGAGCGTTAACAGTCGTCTGTCTCTTTCATCATCCAACCATTCTTGTTTCTTCTGCTTGATGATTGCTCTCGCTCCAAGTACTTCATCTTGAGTTTGGAGCGTGATGGTCTGCTCCTCGTCAAGCTCCTCCTGCGTCGCCTTGCTCGCTCTTAATTTCTCCAAAATATCTCTTGATGCGATCACGTAAGTCTCGTAGAGACCTTTCAATTTTCCTTCTAGGACCTCTAGACTGTTTGCCTCTTGTTGGTTCATCACTTTGTTGGCGTATCCGTTGATCAGGCCTATTGATCTTGTCATGTGGCCTTTAGTTCCTGACCTTGAAGCCTTCAGTTGCTGAACCATTCTTCCGGGTTGTGTAGCTCTTCAAGAGCTGTTGACTGGGATAAATGGATGAAATAGAGAATTAGTTTGATTTTTTGTACACTTATTGACTGATTTGCCCGCCTCCTTTTCCTATTTTCCTTGGGGGTTCGTGGAACGGACGTGTTCCGTTTTGTTTCCACTTGTTTGAAATCCCTTGGATATATCTGAAAAAAAAGAAGAATCGGTTTGAATTTGGAGCTAGGGTAATACCCAGGCTCCTACAAAAATTTCGGGCTTGTCAACTCAATTAAGCGGACTGGTTTGTTTTGTTGTTAGTGGCGCCACTCACGGCTCTCCACTACACTGGGCGAGAGAGAAGATAGAGTTTTTTTTTTTTTTGTTGGTGGCGCCCCTTGCGGCGTGCCACTACACTGAGCGTGAGCGGAAATAGATTTTCTCTTTTTTTTTGTTGTTGGTGGCGCCCCTTGCGGCGTGCCACTACAGTGAGCGTGATAGAGAGAAAAGGGGTTTTTTTTTTCGTTTGGATGCACCGATTTCTCGGGATCCTTATGTAAGAGGGTTTTTTTTTTTTCGTTTGGATGCACCGATTTCTCGGGATCCTTATGAAAGAGGGTTTTTTTTTTTTTTTTTAGAGAAGGACAGATAAACAGAGAATATTCATTCAATAATTGTATTTAGCGGTTGGAGCCGCCATGTTCAAGAATACAATTAGATTTACTTAATTGGTTGGGTTCCTCTGCTCCCTTCCTCTGGTATTTCTTCTTGTGTAGAGGTGGCCCGGACGGGTGTTGAAACGGCCTCGCTCTCTCCTTGCTGTTTCGCTCCTCTCGTACGCTCTTCTCAGAGCCGGATTGGCCTCCAATTCTGTTTCAAAATGGCGCCTGTCTTCGTCCGTTGCCTCTTCTGACGAGCTGTCGTCCGTTGACGAGCTTTCGTGGCACAGCTGGATCTCGTCTTCCTCCGACTCACTTCCTTGTTGCTGGTGTGGGGCTGCAGCAGCGGCTGCTTCCTCCTCCGACTCGCTTTCCGACTGCTGGTTTGGGGCTGCAGCAGCGGCTGCTTCCTCCTCCGACTCGCTTTCCGACTGCTGGTTTGGGGCTGCAGCAGCGGCTGCTTCCTCCTGTCTCACTGGAAGGAAGACTACTCGGCGAAGTAGACCCCTTCCAACGTGCTGCTCGCGATATCGTACTTGGCGTTGTTGAATGTCGGGCGGAGGTGCCTGGATCGGCTCCTGATCAGCTTCCGGTTCTTCAATCACGACCGGCAGTAAATCTTGAGCCGGTGGTGGAACCGGTTGTGGGGCCGGTTCCTGTCGATTACGGTAGCGTATGTCGCCGTATTCTCTCGGGCGGAGAGCCTCTGCTAGTTCTTCCACGCTGAGGCACCTCCTAGCAATATTCAAGAACGGTGCCAACTGAGGGGCTAGGGCACCTGCTGGCAGCTGCTCAAGCGGGATCAACTCCCTTGGTGGTGGACGCGGTGGCGGTTCCACCCACGCTGGCACCAGACCCGCCTTGCGCAGCCAAAACCGCTTGATCCTTTGCGAACGTTTTCCTATTTTGCTGGTTGTTTTGGAGACCTTTCGGCTCCTCTGTGAATGTTGAGAGAAAGAGAAAGATTATTTCTGACTCGATACCATCAGCAAGCGAAGAATGGATACGGGAGGACACACGTGCAATGAAAAGAGGAGACGAAATCCCAGTAGTTTAGCCCAGGCCGATCTATGGGCCAGAGGTTGGGACGGCGTGTTCAATGGCCGCCCCCTCAGGCTAGCCCGACAACGAAAGGCACAAAAAAGTCGAAAGAGAAAAAAAAATGGAATTTTTGGGCATAGGTTCCCCCCTTTTCTACGTCTTTTTTGTTTTTACAATTTAGTAGTTTTAATTTGGGCAGATTTTAACCACCCAACAACAAAGGAAAGAAACAAAGATAAACGTTTTGGGGGTCTAGAATTGTGTAGCCCCAACCGGCTTCACAATTTTGAGTTTTTGAGTGAGTTGATTTGAGTGGGAGGACACGGTTATGCACTGGGTTAAAAACCGTTCGAAGGACCATGTAGAAAATGTAAAAGGGATGTTCGGCGTGTCGGGCCGTTTACTTACAGTTTCCAAGTTGAATAAATTAGACACGAACAAAACCGTGTCTTTTACCTCTCGTCTATTTTAACACACTGAATATTGTACAGTAAATTGGGGGGGAAATAAACAATAGGGGGTAGGGTAACAACGACTGAATTTGGGGCCACCTATCGGGGGCCCCCAAGGCAATAGTCGCGTAGGTGCGCCGGTGTTGTTGTGCGGCGTCCTGATCTCGTCGTCGTCTGTTGGAATGGAATATTCCTAACAATTTACCTGTCTCAGTTCAGTAAATTCCATTCCCTCGTTTGTTGCTTGTTCGCGGAGTGTAATAGTTCCATCGATGAATATTTGTATAGGACTGACACGAACGGAAGACAGGTGGTGAGCATTACAGTAACAAATAAATTATCTTACGTGTTCAGATATGACATTGTAGTACACAGTATGCAAGCAGTACATGTCATTCTTATCGCTGGAGTCTAGTAATCCATCTTCCTCCATATTTCTGTACAAACACGGAAAACATAATTTCAGGAAGCAGTAGTAATTTGATTGTTATTACTTACGAAAATCCCGTTCAAAAATTGACACACATCCCATTCTGACATCGCGCCATATCCTTTCTACTCTTTGATTATGAACAGAGGAACCAGTCATGCAACTTCTTCTGTTAGGTCCCCAAGCTCGAAGCATAAATTCTGAAACTTCAACGTTTTCTCCTCCACGATCGGTTCTGTTAATTAGTTTTGTCATTTGATTATTTTCCCTACCGTGACCTTACATTATGTTTTCATACCTGATTCTAGATGGCAACCCATATTCTTCAACTCCTGATAAAAATCCTTCTAGCACAATTTTGCTCTGTTATTTGAAGATACACGCATAAAAAAAATTAAACGGAAGTAACCATCAATGCCTCCGTGAATGACGAAGCGCAACCTGTTGTGTCATTATTCGTAATCTCTTATTAAATGCCCTTATTATCTTTAACAATGGTCTAAGGTCTTACTTTCTGAAAATCTTATGATTTCCATCAATGTGAACAATGGAGAGTGGTGCCCTAACACGATACACTCTCCTTGCACCGGTTGTTGCACTGGTAGTTGAAACCGATCGATTGGCTCGACATTCCTACAACTAAGAGTCGGATGTGTACCCCCCGGTCGATAGAACTAGACACGTCAGCACGGAGACTCCATAAAGGCTTATATTGAGACAGAAGGGTTGAACCACCCTAACTGGCTCCAGCTCCGACGCATTCAAACAAAGTGAAGAGCACGCGCCAGTTACCCGTCGCATTGAAGTTGGCCGCTCCAGTTTTAAGTTTTGTGTGAAGATCATAAGAAACTTGTCGAGACACTTTTGATAAAACCTGTCATAAAAAACGGTGAAACAAATTCTTCTAAACATGAAGTATTGATTGGTCTATACTAGAAGTTTGGGAATTAACAGTATTCTTAGAATTTGAAGTATAATGGTTATCACATCTTTGCGTAGCATCAATTGATCAGTTTACAGAAAAAGAGCGCCGTTGGAGTGTTCCAGAATGAAAATTCAATCAGACGCTGCAATTCCTATTACCAAACTGATTTTTGTGGTGATAAATTAAGAATTAAGGAAAATGATTAAGAAGAAAATGAGTAATAGAATACAACGGAATCACCTGTTATTGCGAACTGGATTCAAAATATATCCTCCATCGCGATTCTGATCAGACGGTAATGCTGATAATCATTTCGAAAAAAGGGGCGATTTTAAATTCATCCGTGCTATTCCAGCAATGTTGGAAGAGACTACATCGTTGGAAGCAATGAAAACTATCGTCTAGTAAAGTAAAGTAATAATTAACTTTTAGCATAGAATTTTAGATAATTTAAATATACCTTTAATGAAATCTTGAAGGTCGTTTGTTAGTTTTGCCAGACTATGGACTTGCTCTTTTTCGACAGAACCTTCCCTTCCACTGGACGATCCTTCAGTGTTGATGATGTAAGAATCGATGGAGTTGAACAATCCCTAGGTCTCCGCTTGAAGCGGTATGTCCTCTCCCCGGAGCTTCACTTAAGTGTGAGGAAAGGATATTCGGCCTCGACCAGCTCATCTGGCAGCATGCGCATTCCGTAAAACTTCAGAATGCAGTCGACAAAAGGCTTCCATCCGTCCCGTAAGTTGTCACCATGACGTTGCAGTAGATGGAATACTGTGGTCGTGGCAACTTGGGCCTCGAATTTGTCCAAAAACGACCTATTTGAAGAGAAAGCAAAGAGATTAATATGAATTAAGTATGATTAATTTTACTTGAAAATATTTATGTACTATTTTTAAAAAGTGGTATTTATCTGTTCCTGCACCTATGGGCATTAAGGTTTCATTCAGTTACGAAAAATGTTTAAATTTTTTTTTCATCGGTGGAATATTGCCCAAAGGAATATTTCAGAAACATTTCTCATCTAAAAAGGAAATCCCTAGTACAGGTATTGAAGCAACGATCCCGACTGCTCCGGTAAAAGCTTAGCTACACATTTTTTTTTCACGGCGAATCTTTGTGTTATGTTTTAATTACCTGAATATTGAAAGAAAGTCTAGTCTTCAATTATTTTCACTTCTCAAAGTAATGAACGGCGGACTACGAGTGTTCCAGTCTAGGCTATTGCTATATATTTTTGTTCGACGGCGTATTGAGGGGTGCCGTTTGAAAAAAACTGTTTATGAAAACAAGAGTTTGTAATTTTCCTCAATTTGTATTACGGAGAATAATTAGAAATAATTAAACCATGATGCAAAGATGTATTTTTAGTATTACTTAAACCCCTTAGACAATACTTCTCATTCTGTTTCATCAGTATTCCATTAACTCACGATCCTACTTTCAAGAAAATGTCGGAGAGCCGTCAAGAGGATTTAAACACCTTAATTACTTTCCTGGTGTGCACCAACACTTATAACGAGACTGAAAATTCGCCTCGTTGTCTCCCATGTGGACATGTTTTTTGTCTGGCTTGTCTTGAGGTGAAATGGAATTCATTACAAAAGTAATTTGCTGTTGTAAGAGAAATGTTTGCAAAGGAGAATTCTGAAACACATATTTTTTGCAAATGTGCTATCATATTAATTTCTATTACGAATATATTTTGTTTATGGAAGAAATCAATATGAATACTGACCCCTAATTTATGTAGATTGAATAAAAAATAATTAGTACCAAATGTTCAATATTCCTGTAAACTTCTTGAAATATTTCCACTACTTGGAAGTTAATTTATAGATATTTCTTCATTTAATTCAATTTTAGCGTATAAATTAAGATGAAAGTAGTAGAAATATTTAAACATGTTTTCAGTATTATTTAACATTTGGTACCAATTAACTTTCATTCGATCTACATTAATGAGGGTTCAGTATTCATATGTTCATATGTTCGTTAATAATGTATCACCTTTTTTAGAAAATTTCAATTATAAATCATTTGGGGGGGGAAAGGAATTAACTTGCCCTCATCGCAAAAAGTTTCATTCAATTCCTTTTTCTATAAGATAATCTACGATGGAATAGTCTCCGACGTTGTTCCTTGTGAAATTTCCAAGGGTGATAGCACCCGCTGCTACAGAAAGTAGTAATTTTTTCATTTATTTTAAAACTCAAAATAACAATATATTACATTTACAGCAGCAGTGAGACAAGTAAGTCTTAACATAGAGCAACCTATCCTGCGTCCTCCCCCCCCCCCCCCCGATGAGGATATAACCCCACTTCTAAATTACCCCAACCGTGGCCAATCTATCTTATTTGACGCTGATCCTAGAGACAATGCGCTTCTATCTGTAGGTAGGGCCCGTGGTCATCTCAGTACGTTAGGTAATTCGTCGGGGCCATATATCTCTATGTAGAACACGCGGACGAGGGGCACTATTTGCGGAACCTACGCCAAGTAAAAAAAACTCATTAATTACGGCACGATCAATAACATGAATTTTTTTATATTCCCCGTATTCGCGAGTAAATTTGTCAAGAAGGATGAATTCCCCACCATTGGCCAGGAAATCAAAGGCATCTTCACCAAGCCCGTCTCCACCTGCGGGATCAACAAATCCGGGACCATTTAGACGATCCCTGTCACCTAGGCCAGGCCCGTCTACCCGATAAACTTCCCCAAGGCCAGGACCCTCTAGAAGATCGTGGTCGCAAAAAAAAATTATTGGGGGGGGGAAGAAATTCTCGACTGTGAGGAGGCACAACGTGGGAAATGGACGAAGACATCTGCTAAGACCACTATTTCTAGTAACTAAATTTAACTAAAGTTTTCGCAATTCGTACAGGGGAAATTCGGAAATTCGAATTCATGCACATGTTTTTCATAGAGAAAAATGATAAGGGATGCAAGGATTTCTTCTTGTGCAAAATTTGTCACGATTTTTCTTCCGACGAACCCTACTAAGCTAATAGTAAAAATTTGAAGTTCTATTTAAATTACAAAAGGTTATTTGCAGTCCCAGCAGAAGTTAAGTACTCTTTGGCTTTTAGTTGAAAAATATCTCACTCATGACAATATATCTATAGTAAAAATTAATTGCAATGAAATGACACATATTTCCGAAACATAAAATAGGGTCCCCAAGGAACTTTCAAAAACACAAGAGAAAATTTCACAATTCTTTTGTAATTGTAAATCTTGTCCGCAGTACTAATTGTAAGAAGTCTTAGTCATATTTCAGTTCGCAAAGGTTATTCGCAGTCCCTACACAACTGCGAAGTTCTCAATGATTTTTAGTTGACAAAACCGGTAGGTCTCAACCAAAAATAAATTAAAAAAATGGGCACTACCCCAGCATTTGGATGACCATACAATTCAGCCAAATCCGACTTCACAATAAAAAAAATACATTTGAGTTCACAATAATCAATTTGGTATCCAGGGCGAAAAACAAGAAAAATTAACTTAAAAAAACTTCAGCACCTCCTCTCTGGTGCTCTGCGACCACGCGACTGAACATGTGAGAGAAACTAGTGGTGTCGATATGAGACTTTTGATGCAGATATATCTGTTTTTTGATCAATATATCAAAGTATCGATACATTAGATATATCTGTATCAAAGTCCGCTTCTCCTGCCATCTAGGAGTCAGAAATACAAACTACGGGTTATTGGACGAAGTGTATAAAATTTCTATTGTTTTTATCAAAATTTTTTAGAAGAACAGTCATTTTGCCCCTTCTCAACTAGTATCTGTGTTTTAAATCCGTTTGAGATCGAACAGTCGAGCTGATTGCTATGTGTCAGTATCTTTTTCATCAAGTGCAATCAGGAATAAGTTAAACGGAAAATGGCTAGAAACGTTGTTATGCTTCATTTCGAAAAAGAAGTGAAACCGGCAAAAATGACCTGAGCTTTCCTACTTGCAAACGTATAATCGTAAGACCGACTAATAAGACGCACATCTACAATTTATGGACACTCTTAAATGAAATATGAAATGATAGGATTGGTATAGTGGCTAGCGTTCGCATGACAGAATCTAGAGGGCTGAATTTCAATTCCAGCTGCCAGCTTTGGCTAATACAAAAATTAAAAATAGTTTAATATGCTGTGATATGTTCTTTTTCTATGTTATCATTTTAACTAAATACCTGGCGATAGGCGATAGAAACTCGTTGACAGAAAATAAAAACCGTCATCTGAAGCATTAAAACAGTGAATTGCATCATTTTCTTTTTCCGCACAATAACGCCTGACTTTTCGTCGTGTTTTTTCCCCACTCATTGGAGCTTCATACGTTTAATATTTGTTCATTTGATTAAGCTAGCATTTTTATCTTTAAAAGATTGATTATGAGCAATTAAATATAAATAAACCTTGTCGTCTTTTTCCTTTCATTAAACAATCGATAATGAAGAGATACAACCTATTTAAAAATTTTGCCACTTGGCAGCGTTGTTAGTTTGATATTTTCCCGATACAGATATATCAGAATATCGCGATCGATTTTTCTGATATCAGATAATCTAAAAAATATCTAATATCGACAACACTAAGAGAAACAGAATTTGGCTTTAAATCGTTTGTGCAGCGGTGGCGCGCTATGCTTACCAGAAGCATACTACTAGCGCCACTGGCCTGAAAAGAACTGTCTTTCAGGCCCTGAATGAATGACTCGTGCATGGCCTGAAAGGTATCCGGCCTAAAGCGAGGGAACTTTAAAGCGCACATCAACGCAAATCAACGCAATTACAGTAAGTCTGTAAATAAGAAAAAGATCTTTGTAGAACGACTTGCTCAATCTTTGTGGCTATCTCCGTATGTACATTGAAGATAAAGTTTGTGTTTTGCGATGCGCATTAAGTAGCGCTAACAATTTATTTTAGCTCGTGCGCGTTTCGAAAATTATATAATAAAACGAATTGAGCTAAATTTAGCGCATCGTAGTTGTAAATTACTAGCGTCATACGCGCTTACACAGCGGTAGATCTACACAGAAAGAAGAAAACGAAAGAAGAAGAAGAAGAAGGAAAAAGTGTTCGGGAACGGCATCTCGTGATCACCGGGAAAATGTACACGCAGGGTCGCCGTATCTCACGTTTAAACCTCCCTTTTTATTTGCACGATTGAAAACTTTGGTGGTTATGACAGAAAATGAAGGCAAATTTCTTCTTTATTCCATCCTCATAACCGAGCGGATGATGTAAGAGACGGCCGGGAATCGAGATCTCTCTCCCGTCACGGATAACTGCATCGTGACTTTATGAACTTTTAGCACCGGAGCAGCCGCCACCTTGGAGTCATAAAGAAAAAGGGGTTGCTGGGTGGTACTGTTGGGAGGAAATAAAAGGAAATAGAAAAATAAAAGGGACAACAGCAGTTTCTAACAGATATTGACAGAGGATCATGCATAGACGAGGACAGAGCAGATTGCATTCGATTATTGATTGGAGGATGCTGCTGCTGCTGATTTGCTGGATGCTGGTTGGCTTCTTCTTCTTGGTCGACTTTTTATTTTCAGGGGGGGGGGGGGGCGGTTATATTCTCTTATCGATCCGATAGAACTCCTCCCAACTTCTTTTTCGCTTCCGAACTGCTGCCGAACACACACATTGCGCTGAATATAATATACAGGAGAGCTACTACACACAACATTCACTTTTCCAACTTGCCAACTGCTTTGGCACAAGTCTATATAGCACACACAGAAAGAGAACATCATTCGATCGATACCATCTCCTTGGTGGTGGTAGCATCCTGTATATACTTATCCCTGAGGTATATTTATATACGAAGGTCCTTAACAATATAGGGTGTGGGGTAATTGGGGTAGGGTAGTAGGAGCTAGTAGTGAAATTCAGAGGGTTTAATGTCCATTTAGTTATCCTTTATACGTTTCTTCCCTGAATGACCAATCGTCACCAAATTTTTTACATAATTCTGTCAAAATTTGATACATGGCGTAACGGGGTTTTCATTTGTTTTCATTACTGTTTTAAAAATTTAATTTGCGTATTTGTTACCTAGCTGGTTGCCGAATCCTAGGCAGTGAATTCGCTTTTGTTTGCTTAACCTTCCAACTGTCAGTGCAGTGAGTGCTCAGCAGTGTAAACAAAAAGAAAAAAAGTTTGAATCTTCCCTAGCAAGACAAGTTTTGATTATATGATATTGATATTTTGATGATACTTGATTTGATTTTTATTGTTCTTGTTCGATTTCGTCTTTATTGTTCTTATTATTGCCTCTTTTTGTTTACTGTTTTTAATAAATGATGATCTTGATTTTAATAAATTTTTTGATCAAGTAAAATTTCTATTCCCTTTTTTTTAACAGTTAGTCATCAACCAAGAAGTTGAGGAACATTTTAAAAATGTTTGATCATACTCATTTTGAAGCTCTGGGTCATCTCTCTCTTCTTCCCTTGTCCTCTCCACAGTCATCAAGATCTTTTGGCGGGTCGTGAAGAGTTACCACCGATCTTCCACTTCCATTTACCTCCGAGAGTTTTTTAAGTGTAATTTTTCAAAAGTTACAAATTTAAATTTCTTCAATGACTTCATTGAGATTCGAACCTTCGAACCATATAAGTGGCAGCCCGGGTTACTATCCATTAGACCAACATTTACATAAGGTCTAAGGGAAAGCGTGGTGGTTGGTGTGTACACCAAACAATGTAACGAAAGACAAAGTAAAGCTATGGTAATATCGCTAGCGACGCTACCATCGGTATCGATTTTGGAACCGGTCGTAAAACACTTAGGTTATATGCCTGAATTAAGATTTTTTTAAGCGGTGGTTTAATCTAACTGCTATAAGAGCACATCCATTTCTTTATAGTTTATATGTAACTAATAATTTTTCCAATTCCATGTTACTATAGTAATAAATGTCACTATAACTTAATCTAAACATGAAGTGCGACGTGGGGTGGCGGGGCGAAGCCTCCGCCACCCCTAAGTCGCACCACTCATAATATTAACAGATTATTAGTCAATTAGTTATAAATAATCAATTATGAAAGAGAATAAAAGGAAACAGAATTTTCCAAACGTTATAGTATGTATTAATCTACCATAACCTTTATTTTCTGTCTCTTTAACGTTTAAAAAAATTACCGAAGGATATTACCGAAGGAATCTTGTATAGCTTAACCTCAGTAGTAAAGTAGAGCATCCCAACCCAACTTTCTCTCTCTAAACTCGGCACACATCCCGTTAGATAGTGTGAAGCATTAAATTCAACCGGAAGGAATAATGGATTGCTAAACGACACGGCTGACACATCTGCCACGCAGCGGTGGTGCAGCATTTGGCTACTGTCGAGACACGTCGTATTATCTTGATACTAGTACTTCAATTGTTTCCGGGAAAAGTTTGGAAGCATTCACTCGCTGCTGCAATCCCATCAAACGGATTTTTCAAAAACCGCTAATGTGATTGACTGGCGCGCACGACCAATTTCTTTTCTTTATTTTAAATTTCGCGGTTTATTTAAATGATGAAGATTTCTGTCAAAAGATGTGTTTAGATAATGTAGTTGTTAAGTTAATAACGGATAATTGTTGTTTAGATAAGTTAATAACGGCACGATTTTGATCCCGGGAATGAAAAATAAGCGAAAGGTCGTTGTATTATCCTTTAAAATGTCGCTCCTTTGTTCTTCACGACTGATTAACGTTGACTTGAGAAAAATAAGAAAATCAGAATGTCGCCGCCGGAAGCTTGTTGGCTGTGCTGCCTGGTCATCGTTCACGGCTGCTGAAGCTCTTTGCAACGGCGGTACACACTGACAGACACACACGGGCGGATTGTTGTTAGAGGAAGGAAAGAGGAGCTATGGGCAGTAGTCTTCGGACGCCGTCAAGTAGCAGCCGACGTCCGAGAGGATTGGTCGTGAGCGACGAGTCGGCAGCGCTTACGAGGAAGAAGAAAAAGTGGGCCGTGAAAATGGTCACCCAACCCAACCGGACGGCGCTCTTGCGGCAGATCAATCCCAAGGCTTCGCGCAAGAACCAGGCCGGCAGCGGAACGTCGCTTATGGCCGACATTCCGTCGGCGGTCACCGCCAATCGATTACGCATGTCCAACTTTCGATCTTCGCTCAGAAAGAAAAACCCGACGGCCAAGCAAATAGCAAGAAGAAGATTACGTGTGGCAAACTGGAAGGCCAAGAAGTCGTCAGTGGTTGCCACTGCAACCGGGAAGCAGACGGACAAGAGTCGGGAACGTAAAAATAAATCAGGATCCTCCAGGGCGGCGGTGACGTCATCGCCTCTGTTGGTCTCGTCGACGACGACCACCACGTCGACGGTGTTCGCCTTGATCTCAACCAGCACGACGTCAAGAGATGTCGATTCCAGTAGTGCGGCCAACGGCCTGGTTGGTAGAGGTGGCAGCCGGCAGCTGGCCATCGCCATGCACTAAGAGCACCAGGAAAATGTGGACCATTATCACTATCCGGCCGCCATCGCCGCCAGCCACAACTCGAAAAAGGCAGGCCAGCAAGCTGCTAAAATGACTTGTGATCTGAAGCATATAGTCGAATCCAGTGGCATACGGCCAGCCGTGGATCGACACTTTGACTTTGGTGGCGTCTGAAAAAATTAGACACGAAAGTAGCAGCAGCAGCAGCAGCAACTCCAGCAGCAGTTCCAGCATTGACATTAGCAGTTCCAGCAGTACCACGTCATCCGGCAAGTCGTCTTCCAACGGCAGAAAGACAAAGAACCACCAGTGACCGCATTCAGCCGCAGTCGTTTTCCTGAAGCTATGAAGCATGAATTTATTATTTTGACCACTAGATCGCTGCCGCTTTTATATTGAACTTTTTGGGGTTATATATTGAACTTTTTTGGGGTTTTATATTGACTTTTTTTGGTTTTTAAATTGATTTTTTTTTTGTTTTATATTAACATTTTTTTATATTATACTTCTTACCAGTTTTTATATTTAAATGTTTTTTATATTATATTTTTTACCGGTTTTTATATTGAATTTTGTTTTAAAGAATATCTTTTAAAGAAACATCTTTTCTGTTTTATATATTGATATTTGAAAAAAAAAATTACATTGAAAAAGTGGCGGTTTTGGGCTCCCATACGTACGATCAATGAGCTTTGGCGTAAATTACAGTGCATAGATAAATATTTAGGAATATTAAATTAAGATTTGCAAAACTGACGCACACAGCACATACATTGTCAAATCGTGCATTTATTGAAACACCAAGAAGCTCTATAATAGTTATAGAACAAGTGACGAGACCAATTTTGGACACAATAAAGAATCCGCATGCTCATCCAATCAAAATATTACAGTAATGTATTATCGATTCAGAGCCAATACATCAGCTGGGTGTTTGGCGTGCACCTATAATCCTGCTTCGGGGAGGCTTGGTAGAGTGGATGGCTTGAGTTTAGGAGCCCTGTTTCGTGATACCGCATGTTGATCAGGTGCCCGCACTAAGCTTGACATCAGCATGGATCTGCTAGAGGAATCTAGTAGGTGCATGTTAGCTAAGGAGGAGCGTAGTGGGTCAGAAGGGGAAACCAAGCAGCCAAAAGTTCCCGTGTTCGGCAGTAGTGGGATCGTGCCAGTGAGTGGGCCTCATGCAACAGCCTCAACAAAATAGCCAAACCTCTATCTTTTGTTTTTCGTTAAAACTACCGAGATCAAGCAATACCCTTTTCAACTAATACCTAAAGAATACATTATATTCCATGTCTCATCTAACTTGGGAAGCAAAAATAATATTACGCCATGCCAACAGTATCCCGTATTCCCAAGCGGTCACCCATCCAAGCATTAACGGGACCCGATACTGCTTACCTTCCGGAAGCTGACGAGATCGGGTGAGTTCTATGTGGTATGGCCGTTGACATCCAACTAGACGCAATTACCCGACCAAATTCGCCTCTAAATCTAGTTCTAGTGCTTGCTAACTTTCTGTTCGAAATACACACCAACCTTAGCCAAACAAACGAGGACATATAAGTCCATTTGTCAATGGACAACCGAATATAAAATTTGATAATATTTCCAAACGCCACTATTTTTGGCTAACTGTCATTTTTAATTTTCCCGTTCCGGGGATGTCCGATCAATGAGCCAACAATCCAAGTGTCATAAGGCTAACGATTGCTTCCCTTACTTAGCTTGCGTTGCATAAGGATCTCAGAGCCAGAGAGATTAGATAGAGCTGCCCGAAGAAACCGCCAACGTACAAGCCTCTCGGCTGTGCCGTGCGCTTCGCGCACGGCGTTTCAAATATCTTTCAGCAACAAAGAGGTTGGAGGACGTCTAGTAGGCAATATCCAGTAAAAAATACGTTCCTTCCATTTTAAACTAATGCCAAAAGAATACATTGTAGTCCATGTAGTATCACCCATCTTGGGAAGCACTTCAATTCAATTGGATTGACAAAAATAAAATAATTCCATCCCAACAGCATTCCGTATTCCCAAGCGGTCACCTATCCAAGTATTAACGGGACCCGACATAGCTTAACTTCCGGGAGCTGACGAGACCGGGTGAGTTCTATGTGGTATGGCCGTTGACATGAAACTAGACGCAATTACCCGATCATATTCGCCTCTAATCTATTACTTGTGCTTGAGATTTATCTTTTTTAATTACACACTAATCTTCAGACAAGGCTTTGTCTGAAACTTTTTCATGTAACAGACAAAGACATGTCTTAAGTTTTCCTTATTTTTATTACATTGCCTCCTTATATTTGTTATACATTTATTTTATCCCTTTTCAATTCACAGCATAAACGTCCAAACGTTTATATTCCCTTTCTTAATTTTCTAAAAAAAATTCTGTTTTAATGGTATGGGTGACATAAAAAATTTCAGACAAAGACATGTCTTAAGTTTTCCTTATTTTTATTACATTGCCTCCTTATATTTGTTATACATTTATTTTATCCCTTTTCAATTCACAGCATAAACGTCCAAACGTTTATATTCCCTTTCATAATTTTCTAAAAAAATTTCTGTTTTAATGGTATGGGTGACATAAAAAATTTCAGACAAAGACATGTCTTAAGTTTTCCTTATTTTTATTACATTGCCTCCTTATATTTGTTATAAATTTATTTTATCCCTTTTCAATTCACAGCATAAACGTCCAAACGTTTATATTCCCTTTCATAATTTTCTAAAAAAATTTCTGTTTCAATGGTATAGGTTACATAAAAAATTTCAGACACAGCCTTATCTTAAGTCGCAGAGCATGTTGAGGGTTGCACATTTTGAGAATTTTGTTTCTTTTTATCTTAGCATTTCTTTAAAAAACTTAAACCTTAGCGTAAAGAAATTATCAAGTTTACTTCAAGATTTGAAAAAAAAAACATTTTTTGAAAATTCTTCCCATTTTCATTGTTGGAGCTTGGATACGTTGCTTAAAAAGTCGGTAAATTTTTAATGTGTAGATATTCACACATGGCCTCCGGCGGTAAATTTGCAGGGTAGAGGTTGTGTTATATTGACTCCGGCGGTAAATTTGCAGGATAGAGGATATTAACGCTTTGCCTCCGGCGGTAAATTAGTAGTGTAGAATTTTTCACGCATTGCTTCCGGCTGTTTTTTTTTCAATATGTATATTCTTTAATTTTACTGTTTAGTTTTGTGTAAAATTTTTTTTTTTCGCGAAATTTTGACTTGTCTGAGTCATGGCTAACAAAAGCATCCGTAAAAAAAATTTATCCTTATAAAAAGTAAGACTATAACTGAAATTGGAACCATGAATCTCTTTATTACCATCCCAGTGCTATAACCATTATGCTATTTCAGATTGAAATTTAATCATTTAACAAATATATATCAGTTTTGCGTCAACGCCGTGTTTTTTGCGTGAAAAATTTTCTATCACAATATATCGTCTTGACCGTACCTTGGCTGCGCGTACTCATTCCCTGAAACACCGTGATTCACGATGAACGATGTAGGCGGGAGTGGGCTTGAACCACCATATTTGATATCTTAAAGCCAGAGCCATAGCCACTACACCGTCAGCTGCTGTAATTGTGTAACCTTTGCTAGATTCAATTGGCCTCCGGCGGTAAATTTGTAGGGTAGAGATGTTCACGCATTGCCTAACATAGGATATTCACGCACGATTTAATTAAACGGACGCGACAACGAATACGATTGCGGTCACGGGGCAGACGAGTAGCGCACGATCGTTCATTATTTTAGTGCTTATTGCGGGTCCCTCCGTTGTTTTAGCGCTAAGCGAAATCCGTCATCTGTTTTAAGCGGCTCGCACAGCAATAAACAGTTTCGTTGAATATTTTGTGCTATATCTAGCATTAATCTAAGCGTGCATGGCGATAATGATTGCATTTTGTTTAAATTTTGTGAATTGCGCTAAACGTAGCGCAATTAAGTTCATTGATAGCATTTACGAAACGAGGAGAACCAGCTAAAATAAATATTTTCAGCGAAAAATCGATAAGTCAAATATTTCGTGCTAGATCTAGCGCTATGTAAGCGCGCTTGTCGAAAATGATCTAATTGAGATTAACGCACGCACGATGCGCTAAATTCTGTGCAATACATTTCACATATAATTTACGAAACGCTTAGCGCCACTTAACGCACATCGCATTTAAGTAAAATGAACGGGCGCACTTCTCGTAAATTTTGGCTTGAAATTAATGGCGCTAAATTTTGCGCATCTTGCAGACGCATACACATAGGCTAAAAGAGCGCCTGTAATTTGATCTGATGGCCTGTATAGAAATGTACAGTCACGCGCATGTCTATTTTTAGCGATTATTGCGGGCCGGTTCGCCATTTTAGCGCTAAGTACCGCCTGTCTACTGTTTTGGGCGGCTCGCTCTAAACAAATAATTAATTTAATAATATCGCGCTAGATCTATAGCGCTACTAAGCGCGCATTGCGCTAATTTTTTTCTTCTACATAACTTACTCGCGATTAAAAAAATTTTGTGCGCTACTTAACGCGCATCACACTAAACGAGCTCTCTCATCAATTTTCATATGAAATTTATCCCGCTAATATTTTAACCATAAAATTCACTTGCTGGCGACGACACGTACACAGATTAGTCCGATTATGGGTTTCACGACGGTCGATCTGTCCCGGTTGATCGGCTACCCGTCGTTGACGGCTTTTCTTTACGGCCGAGAGACCTCGCTACTCAATAAATAAAACAAATTATAATTTAAAACCAAAATTTGCGAGAAGCGCGCTTGTTGAATTTACTTAAATGCGATGTGCGTTAGCCTTAAGTAGCGCAGAATATTTAATTTAGCGCTTGCGCGTTTCGCTAATAAAATAATAAAAATAACCGCGCTAAATTTTGCTTATCGTGCACAAGTTTATCACAAGTAAATGAAAAGCGCAATGCGAGCTTACATCGCGCTAGATCCAGTCTATAGATCTAGCGCAAAATATTTGACTAATCTATATTTCACGCTAAATATTTTTTTACCTGGATATCCGGGTTTCGTAAATTATATAATGAACTTGATAGCGCTACGTCTAGCGCATCCCGCAAAAGTTAAGCACAAATAAATCATTAGCGCCATGAGCGCTTAGAAAGATAGCCCTAATTCTTGCTCGAAATAATTGACTTCGTTATTTTTCGTGCAGTGAGCCGCCAAGAACGGGATGGGCGACGATTACGCTTAAATAACGGACGGGTGCGTGTGCTACTCGTCTGACCGCTGTCGCCACAATCGTTTTCCTTGTCTCGCCTGTTTAATAAATTTTAGTGCGATGCGCGTTAGATAGCGCAATAACATATTCATTTAATCGCTTTCGCGTTTCGTAATAAATCTGACGAAATGAATTTTCGATAAAGTATAGCGCATCCGGCATCGCGTGCTATAGTGAAGCGCAAGTAAATTATTAGAAGCCTACTACGTGTTTAAAAGTGTATGCTGTTATTTCCGCTTTGCCAGCAGCCTGAAATAGCGGACAGGCGATAAATAGCGCTAGATCTAGCACGAATTATTTGACTTTTTTAGCGCTAATGTCCGTTTCTGAGCGAAGAACCACCTGTCTATACTGTTTTAGGCGGCTCACTCCGCGCAAATAATTAATTGAAAAATATCGTGCTAGATCTAGCTCATAAGCGCGCATTGCACTAATAATCTGGATAACTTGCTTGCGATAAGCTAAATAGCGCACGATAAATATCATCATAAAATTTAAGAAACGAGCAAGTGCTAAAAATAATATTTTACCCTTAAATTCCGTGCTGGCCAGACTAGTGAGACTACCGCTTGCTTGCAACGACACACATGTGGTTCATGTAGTCGCAAAGGGGCAGTACTGCAATCCCGGAATTAAACGGCGAAATATTACCGCAATAAATTTCAGCCCAAACTTTGCGGGATGTGCTTCCGTTGTATTTACTTTAATTCGAAGCGCGTTAAGTAGCTATATGAATTAATTTTTTAAATAGAATTGAATTTTTTCTTTAATATTATGATAAAATTCATAGCGAAGAATAATAAATAACAATAAATAGCAAATTGTGCGTAAGTTAATCTTAATTAAATCATAAGCGTCATGCACGCTTATTAGCGAGAAATCTAGCGCGAAATATTTAACGTAATTATTTTCATGGAGCGAGCTTCTGAAACAGTGGACAGGCGACGCTTAGCGATAAAGTAACGTGTGATGCTCAAAATTTGGCGCAATTTATTTCAGCCGGAAATTTGCCAGAAGTGCGACAGTTCAATTTAGCCTACTTGATTATGATGCGCGGTAAGCAGCGTTAAATATTTATTTCAGTGCTTGCGCGTTTCATAAATAATAGGATGAAATAAATTAGAATAAATTTAGCGCAACGTGCGCAAGTTAATCAAAAAAACATTAGCACAATTCGCGCTTACATAGCACTAGATCTAGCACGAATTAGCCTATTTGACTTCGTAATTTTTCGAGCTCAAGATTTATTATAGCGGTTTATCTTCGTTTCATAAATTATACTATATTAAACTTGATTGCGATTAATTTATCGCATCCCTCAAAAGTTAAGGAAAAATTTATCGTTATTAGCGCCATGCTCGCTTAGATAGCAATATAGATCTAGCGCGAAATATTTGACTTTGTTTTTTTTGTTCACTGAGCAGACGGGCGGCACTTAGCGCTAAAATAATGGGTAGCCGGATCCGTGATAAGCACTAAAATAACGGACAAGCGTTCGGTACTCGTCCGACAAGTCACCGCAATCGTTTTCATTGTCGCGCCCATTTAATAATATTTGATACGATGCGCGTTTATTAGCGCAAACTATTTATTTCAGCGCTTGTGCGTTTCGTAAATTTACGAATTTAGCGCTTCGTTCACAAGTTAAGTACAAATAAATTATTAGAGCAATTGACTTGATTGCGATGCGCGTTATGTTTGTATGATATGTAGCGCTAAATATTTATTTTAGCGCTTATATCGCTCTTTTATAATATGATGGAATTAATTGCGCGTAATTTAGATCATCGCGCGAAAAATAATTTCAATTTATTTTTTAGCGCCATGCGCGCTTAATATATAGCGCTAGATCTAAAACGAATATACATATCTAAAACAACTTTCAGCATTCAAAAATTTTCTCATAAATAAAATATATCTAAAAAAAATCTGACTGGAAATAAAATATATCGCACATATGTAATCTTCGCGTTTACCTTTCGCTTAGTAGCGCTATATATAATAGTCCCTTGTCTATAAAGCGCAAAGGGCTAAAATGGGGAGGAGTTTGTTTGTGTATCTGTCTGTTTGTTTGTCTGTAGGTGTGAGCGCACGCTGTGATTGGTCGAGCTTACCACCGGAGGCAATACGTCATCACATCTATCTTACAAGGATACCGCCGGAGGCTATGCCGCTCTACCCTGCGAATTTACCGCCGGAGGCCGTGCGGGATTTCTCTACCCTACAAATTTACCGCCGGAAGCCAAGCGTGAATATCCTATGTCAGGCAATGCGTGAACATCTCTACCCTACAAATTTACCGCCGCAGGCCAATTGAATCTAGCAAAGGTTACACAATCACAGCAGCTAACGGTGTAGTGGCTATGGCTCTGGTTTTAAGATATCAAGTATGGTGGTTCAAGCCCACTCCCGCTTACATCGATTATCGTGAAAAACGGCGTGTCAGGGAATGGATAGGTGCAGCCAAGGTGCAGTCCCGACGATATAACGTAATAGAAAATTTTTCACGCACTCATCAAACACGGCGTTGACGCAAAACTAATATATATTTGTTAAATGATTAAATTTTAATCTGAAATAGCATAATGGTTATAGCACTGGCTGGGGAATAAATAGATACATGGTTCGATTGAAATTATAGCCTTACTTTTTATAAGGATAAATTTTTTTTACGGATGCTTTTGTTAGCCATGACTCAGACAAGTCAAAATTTCGCGAAAAAAAAAATTTTTACACAAAACTAAACAGTAAAATTAAAGAATATACATATTGAAAAAAAAACAGCCGGAAGCAATGCGTGAAAAATTCTACACTACTAATTTACCGCCGGAGGCAAAACGTTAATATCCTCTATCCTGCAAATTTACCCCCGGAGTCAATACAACACAACCTCTACCCTGCAAATTTACCGCCGGAGGCCATGTGTGAATATCTACACATTAAAAATTTACCGACTTTTTAAGCAACGTATCCAAGCTCCAACAATGAAAATGGGAAGAATTTTCAAAAAATGTTTTTTTTCAAATCTTGAAGTAAACTTGATAATTGCTTTACGCTAAGGTTTAAGTTTTTTAAAGAAATGCTAAGATAAAAAGAAACAAAATTCTCAAAATGTGCAACCCTCAACATATGCTCTGCGACTTAAGATAAGACTGTGTCTGAAATTTTTTATGTCACCCATATACCATTAAAACATAATTTTTTTTATAAAATTATGAAAGGGAATATAAACGTATGGACGTTTATGCTGTGAATTGAAAAGGGATAAAATAAATGTATAACAAATATAAGGAGGCAATGTAATAAAAATAAGGAAAACTTAAGACATGTCTTTGTCTGTTACATGAAAAAGTTTCAGACAAAGCCTTGTCTTAAGTTGGAGAGGACATGTTGAATCTTACCAAAACCACCGAAAAACTATCAGTTTGTCATTTTAACAAGCAATCCACCACTCAAGTGCACCAAATCCATGGACCCCACTTTTTTTCCCATTCCGCTATGGGACCTAAAAATCTGAAATAATTCAGGCATATCCAGTTTTTTACTCCGGATTCACCTGTTGTTGCAGAATTTAAATATTCTCTGCCGTTCGGGAGATATTTAATGTTAAAGTTTGGGTTTTTTCAAATTTTAACAATTTTGGGGGGTCTTTGGTATCGCTTTATGGGTAAATGCTAACCTTAAAAAAAAACAAATTCTCCCAAAAGTTTGCTCGTCCATCCCTCAATACGAATCAAAAAGGAATTTACATTCTAGATTAGATTGGCCGAGTTATTCCCAATCTAGTAAAGTGTAATTTTTACAAGTTTCCCACCCAGCCCAGTCGCCATTTTTTATCACTCTCCCTCGCGTTCCTGGCGGATGACAGCCGAAGCTACGCTTTCCTGGCCTTCACTTTAGACCGGGGGACATACTGTAGGCCCTTTCATATAGTCTAGTGGCCGGCAATATGAAGCCCGAGGTGAAGAGAACTCGTATGCTTCGGCTGTCATCCGCCAGGAACGCGAAGGATTTATTCAATATGTTCTCCCTCATAGAGGGTGAGCCGATCCCGGAGGTACTGCAATACCGGGTCAACCCGTGGCGGGAGCAGTGCAAGCACTGTATTCCCACCGTATGCCAAAAATCAGTTTAATATTCTGGGGTCCATTTGAACCCGTATCAGATATTAAGCTGATAAGAACAGATTAAACGTTTATTGAAAATGAATTTTTAGCATGTACATAGCTGGCTATGCCAGAGGGAAAGATCACCAAACAATGAATGTTTGGGGAGAGAAAAAGTGGGAGAATATGTCTACAATTTAGAGAGAGTTGCGAGAGGAGTTATTACTCATCGGTATTGCGTGTGAGAAGCTGATCATAATAATAGAAACAAAACCAAAATTGGGGTGATTTTACGACGGTGAGAAAAAAAGATAAGAGCAAATCAGAGTTTGGAGATAAAGTTGAAAAAGAACATATAGTATTGGGGGAGTTTACGACGGGGAGAAACAAAAATAGAAATAAATATGGAATTGGGAGTGAAGCTATAGGGGGAGTTTACGACGGGAAGAAAAATAGAAATAAATATTAAGTTGGGAGCGAAGTTATAGGGAGAGTTTACGACGGGAAGAAAAATATAAATAAGTATGAAATTGGGAGGGAAGTTAAAAATTTTTGTGAGGAGCAGGGAGAACAAAATAAATAGCAAGTGTTGGGGAGACCAATTGTTTTGTTTGGGTTTGAATGGGGAATATCAGCGAGAAGTAGATGACAAAAATAATAAGAAAAGACAAAAGGTTAAATTATTCTTCGCCAGGTTGTTCAATCCGAGCAGGATCGCAGCGCGGATGCGCCGGGATTGGGTTGGTTGGAGCCACTTCCTGGTATTGCCGCTTGCCACTGATGAATTCAACATAGATGTCCCGCGACCACCGGATAGTGTCGCTGATGATAAGCTTCTTCATTAGCTTGGCGCAGCTTTTACTAATCCGGAGCTGGCGGATGACCGTTTCATTATCGGGGTCCCATCCACCAAGGTCCCCAACGATGAAAGCGTTGAGATAGACATCCCAGCCTTGGGAACGAAGCTCATCAGCCAGAAGGGAATACTTTTGAATTTTGCCTGATCTGGCCAGTTGGAAGGCTTCGTATTTGTTTTCGAAGACATATGCGACGTCGATGATTGAAATGGAACGCGTGAGTGCGTTAGTCACCACAAGGTCAGGACGGAGCTGACAGCTGGTGCCAGGAATTTTCCGATCCTCACTGGTAGTGCCGGCAATGGCCGGTGTGCCTTTAGCAAGGCGATGGACAGTGGCATGGTGTCGAAGGGCTCGTGGTCGGCTGACATATTTGCAATGGCTTAAGACATGTGGAAGGGATTCCAGTATGTTGTTGCAACGACGGCAGCGTTTGCTGCCGTTGCCAAACCGACGCGTTCCGTTGAGGGGCATGGTATCCAGTCGAGCTCGATGAAGGAAACGCCAATCAGCGAAGCGGGTGTAGAGGCCAGATTTCATCATGTGATTGGATTCACTTCTGAGACTGGTCACGGAATACACTTTTCCCTGATCAGGTTTTTTGAGTAGGCGCTGCAGATAGGCAGCTCGAAGGGCCGTTTTAAGGAGGCTGCATACTTGACGACGGGCCGCTGGGTGGGCTCGTGCTTGATTCGGCTCCTTGTCTGGGCGGGGAACGATGAGTTGCATTTCGCCACGGGTGGCGCACCACCACCACTGGATGTCGGCGGTACGGCGAAGAGCACGAGTACAGATGCGAACACGTGACCATAGAGATGGGACATCCCCGTTAGTTTTGGCCATTTCACCATCAGTGGCGCCATTAAGATATGACGCAACATCATCCATAGTCGGCACATGGCGAATTTTCAGCTGCACCGCGGTTTTTAAAGTTTCCCATGCCGTTTCGCGGACGGAGTCATCGGGGCAAGTGAGTAGCCTATATCCGTGAGTTACGGCACAGACGTTGCGCATATCACTAAAGGGAAAGATACCAGCTCCACCTAGTGGGCTGGGAATAAAAACAACTTCTGCACTAGCCCGTTGCGGAAGATTCATCCATTTTTTGACGCATTTCTTCATGGTTTTGTCTAATTTAGACAGAGGCTTAACTCTCACGTCAGCACCGCGGAGGATAAAATCGAGGCGGGGCACTAGGAACGTGACAACGGCGTCGATTTTCTGCCAAGGGGCGAGTAGACTGGCGTCTAAAAGATCCAGGTCGGTCCCAATTTTGGCAAGAGATTCTTCCGGAGTTTGTTTGTTGCGGAATCCAGTAGGGACACCTAGGTGGCGGTAGTGTTGACCTTCTCCCAGCACCGCCAGAGGGTTTTCGTCGATGGTGAAGACAGAATCAACCGTTTCACGGTTGAGGATATGAAGAGTGGCACATTTTGAAGGCTTGAAAGTGAGGCCACACCAGTCTGCCGTTTCGGATGCAACATCAAGTTGCCGTTGAAGAGCAACATCGTTTTTGGCCAGGAGAGATAGATCGTCCGCAAAAGCCAGAGTCGACTGGTCAATAAGGCCGAGCTTGAAGGAGAGCGGTTTAAGCGCCACTACGGCCCGGATGATGGGCTCCATTGCAAGATCGAAGACGACAGGGCTCAGTGGGCAACCCTGTTTGACTCCAGCAGATAGAGGGATTGGGGCCGTCAAACCGGTAGATGTCATCCCCCGTGTTGTAGTATCCGTGTAGAGATCACGAATGACAGCAATCAATTCAGCAGGAAGCCCTAGAAGAGAGAGAGTACCAAAAATGTGGTTATGAGGTACCGATGGGAAGGGGTTGGCCAAATCCAACCACGCCACACAAAGTTCTTGGCCAGTGCGCCGGGCTTGGTTGATTGCAGATTGAAGAATGAAGTTATGTTCAAGGCAGCCGTCGTGGCGAGTAAAGCCTTTTTGTTGGGGGGAAATCCGTTTTCCATCTTCCGCCCACCGTGAGACACGATCAGCCAAGACTCCAGAATAAAGTTTGGCAATCGTATTCCCGAGTGATAACGGTCGCCAGTTGTTCAAGTTGTCCCGGTCGCCAGCTTTGTAGATGAGGACCGTAGTGGATTCTTTCCATGCCAGGGGAACTTGGGCCTGGGCAAGACAGCGGGAATATATAAGGGCCAGCGTATGACAGCCTGGGTCAGCCCGTCGTAGACCAGCATATCGGGCGCAATCTGGTCCAGGTGCTGTGTTTTTCATCCGCTGGAGACGGTTCGCTACTTCTCGCGGTGTAATGGGCGCAGTAAGGAAGGTCAGTTCTTCGGGTGTAGTTGTCTGGGTGAATTCCGGCACGCAAGGCGGCGGGTCTGACCATGGATGGTCAGTTCCGGAAAAAATTGTTGAGAGGTGGGCCTCGATCGCAGCTGGATCTGCCGCACAATAGGGAGATGGTTCGGCGAGAATGTGAGTCATCGCCTTATTTCTGTCAATCCGGTAGAGCTTTTGAATTTCTGAAGCATCTTGAGGGTTGTACTGTTGACGTCGAGGTGGGGCTCGACGTGTACCCCGCTGAGTGGGCACGGCATCTCGGGATTGGTCTGGCGGGGCTGCGTCTTTGCGTTCGGCAGCAGCGGTAGCAATTTCTTGGGAGAGAGCCGACAGGCCCTCGAGATCTGTCGGCAGAAGAGAGTGAAATGTCGCATTCCACTGACGCTGCTGGTCCGTAAGCTTTGGTGGAGTAGGAAGCCCGTCATCATCCGGCGGGTCAGCAAAGTCATCTGCCCCATCATTGGGCAGTGGTTCAGCAGCAAAATCCGCCTCATTTGGAGGAGGAGGTTGATGAGCCGTCATCACCCGCGGGTTTACCATGTCCTCGTACTGCTGTACGTGACACGGTGTGGTTGATGCTGTTGCGTCAGTGGTCGTGAACTCGGCCCTAATTTAGGCAGGTTAAAGTAACTAGCAGCCGTGTGTAAGGGCGTTTCATCTGGAAGTGGTGGTAAGCGCAGTGGTTCACCAAACGAAAGAATATGGCCACTATGAACACTGGTAGTGGACGTGGAAGGCGCACATCGACGAGATTGACCTTCACGCGTGATTTCACGGGGAACACGCAGTGGTATCGGGTGGTGTGACAAATTGGCCAGCCTTGCGGACCGTTGCGGGATGTCAAAGTGACCAGCACCAACGTTCCAGGGCGGAATTTCACTTAGAAGAGACGGAAGCACTCACTCACTTGATGAAGAATATGGACGATCGAGCCCTGGTGGCTGGGCTGAAAGTGGAGAAGTAGACAGCCGAGGGCCAGGCCGTCGAGGAAGGTCGAAATGGCCAGCATCCCGATTCCACGGTGGAGCATCTGGCATGGAGGGTGAATTCACTGGTTCACTCACTATGGGAGGAGGAGAGATTTCAGCACCAACTAGGCCTCGAGCACCTGGAGCGCCAGACACTTGAAGAGAGCCGGTAGGTGGCGTGTGGGTAGTATTTCGGAGGCTCGGAGTAGCTAGCGGCGAAGGAGGCTGAGCAAGCACTGGAGCGACACTATTTTGTGGCATTTCCGGTGACGGAACAGAAACTGCACTGGGGAGAAGAAGCTGCCGGGCAATGCGAATTTCTTCAGTCACTATTGGTGGATTGGAGCATGGGCGATAACAGCGGCCACCACCACCTCTTTCCCAGCAACCACTCACAACCGGATGATCAAGCACGTCATACAGAACGTTCGTACGACCAGTCCAGGACCATAGAGAGCCATTTCTGTCTGGAGGATCTGGCTCTGGCGGTGGAGGAGGGAAGTCACTTGGCACATCACTGAGAGAAGCACTGAGGGGCGGGAGTAGCTCACGAGGCCCGAAGTTGATGAGGAGGCCAGGCGGATGGGGATGCATCGGCATGGTATCTAGAAAAGTGGGGGCAGCCGTCGGAGGGATCGGCGCCACAGTAGATGGGTCAGGAGGCAGCTCCTCTGAGATGGATTGACGTCGAGCCGCCGCGAGGAAGCAATCAATGGCCTCGGAAGAGATGGGCGGCACTTGGGGTGTACCAGGCGTGGTAGAGGGTGGAGACAACGGTCGACGGGAGTGGATTTCAGCATGGTGGGCGGCATAGCTTCTCACGCTCGGTAACTCGAACTGGCAGATGTGGCACTCGAAGCGGACAACAATGGTACCTTTGTGGGTAGCGCAGAAGTGCTTCTTCAGGCTGTTATGGGTCGACAGCTTCTGCCCAACGGTAGTGCAGATGTGGCAGGAGAAGGTGGCAGAAGAAGGGATGGGAAGGCTGATGTAGACCACATAAGTAATGTTCTCCGTGAACCTGCTCCCACTAGGCGGCGTACAATTGGAAGATTCACTGTCACTCATAATATAGCAAGGGTACACATAGGCAAAATCAATACGGTCAATATAGGCGGTAGAAAAATAGGGAGAAGAAGGTGATCACTTCAAAGGTTGGGACAAGAGGCAAAAGATCAAGCGAGTGGCATCTGGGAATAACTGATAAGAACAGATTTTATGCATTGTATTTTCCAGGACTGGGAATAAACATATATACAATGATTTATTTTAATTGAGTTTGAAGGGAAAAAGTTCGCGAGACGACGTGTCAACGCTACGTTAAAAACCCTTAGTTTGAGGAAGAGGGAGGACTTGCGCCCTCTTCTGCTTCTTCTTCTTCGGGTTCGGGATCGCTTGCTTCGGTCTGGTATGCCAGGTGTTTGGCTATGATTTGGGTTGTTCCTTGGATGGCCAGTAGTTTCATCTTCTTCTTGAGGCTCTGCCATTTTCTACCCGAGAATCCCAGGGCAAGACATATCTCATCGTTGCTTGGGAGCCAGGACCCTAGTGAACCAACCACGAGAGGGAGTACCACACCAAGGTGTTTGTACTTTTCAATTTTCCTTGCCTGTGCCTTCTCGAGTCCATCCGCACTGCTGAGTGGAACCGTGACGTCGATGATGATGGGAGGGTTGGTGGAAGTGACCACCAGGTATTGTCTGAGTCCGGAGTTGTCCATGGCGAGGTTGACGGAGACGGTTTGGCCAAGTTTCTCCGTTTCTTCCGCCATCAGGCCTAAGATAGAATTATGACGATTAATAGAAAGAGCGGAGTTTACCTGGCACCCACATACAACATGGTCTGTGGTTTCCAGCTTCGTACAACCTAGTCGACAGGTTTTGACTGTCGACTTTGATCCTGGGCCACCTCGGACTGGCAGTATCCCTAGTCTCGCCTTGTGGAGAAAGTGCCATTCCTGGAAGGATAGTGGCGTTCGGCATGATAAGAGACCTGCGTTCTCCTTGGCCATGTCAAGAGCTAATCCGGTTGCCGTCTTTCCTTGTTGAGCTGACAGGAGTCTGCTGGTCCACCTTTGCCTCATCGCGGTCCGGAGTCCTCTGACTGCCTTGATGGAGATTGTGGAGATGTCATCGGCGATAACTTTGCTGTACTCTTCGCCGGATGCATCAATCCTTATCCTCTTCAAACAGCCCGAGGCCTTCCTTGCGCGGGTCCAAAGGTTCATCGATGCTCCTCCATGTCGGATTGCTCCAAGTCCCTTTTCCATGGAACCTGCCAAGTACTCGTTAATAGGAAGTGGAAAGGGGACCTCGTTCCTGCCGTATCCCAATTTGATGGTTTCTTCTAGTTGTGCCATTGCCACTTCACTGACGTTCTTGTCTTTGCTATCTAGGAGTTGCAGTGCTCTTGCCAGGGTCCAAATGTCAGCCTCGTCTGTGAGGAGGAGAACTCCAAGTCCTCCCACGCGGCGATCTGAGTAGAAAAAAGCAGTGTTAGCGGACATAGGGACACAGGCTACCTTGCAAAGGAAATCTCTGCAAGCGACGTCCAGGTCGTAGAGGGATCTTTTCTCGACTCTTCCCGATGCAAGGTGGTGGGAAAGTGATGGGAGTAGTACACTTCTGTACACTTCCAGCTTTTGCCAGGGAGCCAAACCGGAGTCGCCAATCTTGATCAAATTTCCGAGAAGTGACGTGGTGGGTCGGAAGGTTAGTCGTGAGCCTAGTGAAGTCCCTAAATAGTTTTCCTGTTCGTCCTCGGCTAGGGCCCTTATTTGGGAGTCTCCGAGTTTCAGGCGGTTATCTACAGAATATTTGCCATTAATGAGTGTGAGTGACGTGCATTTGTTAGGATTGAATCTCAAGCCGAGTGAGGTTGCCGTGTTCTCGGTGGCATTGAGAGTTCCCTGGATTTCGCTGACTGAAGATCCTGCGATGGCAATGTCGTCTGCGTAGGACGAAGTGGACACTCTTGACTGGTAGACTGCGAACCCGTTGTTGTTTGATTTTACTGTCCTGATGATCGGTTCTGCCGCCAGATTGAAGACGACGCTGCTTAATGGATCTCCTTGTCGGACTCCGGCTGTTGGATGGATTTGAACTGAGTCTTGTCCGACGGCAAAGTCCATGATGTTGTTTGAGTAGATATCGGTCAGAATGCGGCGAAGTTCGTCTGGTATCGGGAGGCTTTCGAACAGGCTGTTCAG
This sequence comes from Daphnia pulex, assembly GCF_021134715.1. Taxonomy (NCBI): domain Eukaryota; kingdom Metazoa; phylum Arthropoda; class Branchiopoda; order Diplostraca; family Daphniidae; genus Daphnia; species Daphnia pulex. The sequence goes on along the minus strand of NC_060024.1, from coordinate 4,088 downwards.
TATCGGATGAGGTATTGATCCGAATGCGTTGGTGAGATCGAGCCAAGCAATCACTAGCTTCCTTTTAGACTGTTTCGCCTGCTCGATCACAGTGTGGAGTATGTGGGTGTGCTCTTGGATACCCCTAACTCCTGGAAGGAATCCCTTTTGTTCTTGGGAAATCCATCCTAGTCTCGTGGCGGTGGCCATTATCCTGGACGATATTATACCCGAAAATATCTTGTACATGGTTGGTAGTAAGGATATTGGCCTGAAGTTCCCATAATCAGAGGGATCTCCTTTCTTGAAGATAGGGACGGTTCGAGATGTTTTCCAGCAGGCTGGGATACCCAGAGACCACACCGCCTGGTAAATGGTTGCTAGGAGCTCGCCATTACCGTCAAGAGACCGGAGGTGGCGATATTCAAGGCCATCCCTTCCTGGAGCAGTGTTAGCAGCTTTACCGAGTTTAAGCTTGATTTCGCTAAGACTGGGGGGAGCTGAGAGTAGCCTGATGTCGTCATCGGTCGTCTGTTTCCAATCACAGTGGTCGAATTGAGCACGGGCTGACTCCACTTGCTCCTGAGAAGGACCTGGCTGACAGTAGGTTTTTTTCAAAAATGCAGTCGCTGTTTCTTTTGTTCCAGAATATCCAGTTGATTCTTCTTCGAGAATTTTCCTGACAGCCCTGCGGGGATACAAAGAAAATAGACGTTGAATTTTGCTCTTTTGATCGTTGTTGCTGGCGGTTTTGGCTTCGCTTTCGGTGGGCGTCTGGTGGCTTCTTTGGAGGGGGCGGTCGTTTCTGAGAAGAGGTCGAGTCTTCCGGTGTGGCAGAAAGTTTTAGCCACTCAGCGCTGCACTTAGTGAGGGTTGAGTCGAGGCACTGTACCGTGTTGCAAGCCTCTATCCTGGCGCCCCAAACACTCCTAAACGCCTCTAGTGGACACACCGCGTCTCCGGGAGCTACCAATCTACCAAGCTGGCTGGGAGATGAGGCTGGAGATTCGTAAGAGGAATCATTGTTGTTGGAAGATTTTGATGAAGACGGAGAATTGAAAGAGGAAATTGATAAGTCAAGGGATTCAGTGTTTTCTGAGATTATGTTTGGAGTAGAAGGACTCGAGCGTTGAGTGGACAAGTCATTGGAGGTGTTTGATGCAGAAGAAGAAGAAGAAGATGAAACTGGAGAAGCTGGAGAGGAAGAGAAGGGGACGGGTGAGGTCCCCTCTCCTTCTGTGTTGTTCGGAGTATTGCGTCTCGAAGCAACAGTTGGGGTGTGACAAGAGGTGGTTGACAGTTCAAGATTGATAATTCTGAAAAACTCTCTGTTGGAAATGTTAGGAGGGAGGGGGAGGAGGGGAACAGTTGGAGAGTACGGTTTTGGGGTCTCTGTTAGATGTGTTTTGTAATGCGTTTTAATGAAGTATCCATCTCCATTTGCCTTTCACAATTTATTTTGCCATACAAGCAGATGATTTAAGGACACGAATACCTGGAATTATTATTAAGATTTATCTCTTTAGATTTTCAAGAATTTAAATTTGTTTTATCATCTCAACCATTCTGAACACGCTAGTTTCCTTCCGCTATTTCACATGGATTTAACGGAAACGGTCCTCAATGACTGTGTTTGATGCTGTCGAGACAGCTACACTCACAGCCTGTTTCACGCTCAGAAACCAGCGTCTTAACTCGTCATCGTGGGTTGAAAGGAGACAAGTTTCTGGTGGGAAACAAGTCAAGATATACTACAGAAATGATCCTGTGAAGTATGATCTTAAATGCAATGTTATTTTGCAGAACTCTAAATAAGGTTTGTACGATCAATGAGCTTTGGCGTAAATTACAGTGCATAGATCGATATTTCGGAATATTAAATTGAGATTTGCAATACTTGACGCACACAGTACATAAATTGTCAGGTCTTGCATTTTGTTCATTTATTGAAACACCGAGAAGCTCTTTTATAGTTATAGAACAAGTGACGAGACCAATTTTGGACACAATAAAGAATCCGCGTGCTCATCAAATCAATTTATTACAGTAATGTATTATCGATTGAGAGCCCATTTATCAGCTGGGTGTTTGGCGTGCACCTATAATCCTGCTTCGGGGAGGCTTGGTAGAGTGGATGGCTTGAGTTTAGGAGCCCTGTTTCGTGATACCGCATGTTGATCAGGTGCCCGCACTAAGCTTGACATCAGCATGGATCTGCTAGAGGAATCTAGTAGGTGCAGGTTAGCTAAGGAGGAGCGTAGTGGGTCAGGAGGGAAACCTAGCAGCCAAAAGTTCCCGTGTTCGGCAGTAGTGGGATCGTGCCAGTGAGTGGGCGTCATGCAACAGCCTCAACAAAATAGCCAAACCTCTATCTTTTTTTTGTCGTTAAAAGTACTGAGATCAAACAAACATGCGTTTTACAATATATGGTATCATTAATCAAAGTCCCAGCAATACCCTTTTCAACTAATACCTAAAGAATACATTATATTCCATGTCTCATCTAACTTGGGGAGCAAAAATAAAATTACACCATGCCAACAGCATCCCGTATTCCCAAGTACTAACGGGACCCGACATAGCTTAACTTCCGGGAGCTGACGAGACCGGGTGAGTTCTATGTGGTATGGCCGTTGACATCAGTTCAGTTGCCATTACCCGACCATAATCGCCTTTAAATCTATTACTGGTGCTTGAGATCTATCTTTTTGAAATACACGCTAATCTTACCAAAACAGTCCATATCAACCTTGCATGGATATTGTAGAGCCAGAGCTGTGTGCAGATGCAACCGACGTAATAGCCTCGTAGAGCGTAGTAGCCTCTCGGCAGTGTGTCATAAGGCTAACGATTGCTTCCCTTACTTAGCTTGCATTGAATAAGAATCTCAGAGCCTTTGTCAGATTCTTCGTGCATGGCTCATCTAAGAGCTGTCTTTTTTCTTAGGATCTTGTATAGGTATTTCTGAGGCTGCCCGAAGAATCCGCCAACGTACAAGCCTCTCGGCTGTGCCGTGCGCTTCGCGCACGGCGTTTCAAATATCTTTCAGCAACAAAGGGGCTTTGAGGACGTCTAGTAGGCAATATCCAGTAAAAAATACGTTCCTTCCATTTTCAACTAATGCAAAAATAATACATTGTAGTCCATGTAGTATCACCCATCTTGGGAAGCACTTCAATACAATTGGATTAACAAAAATAAAATAATTCCATGCCAACAGCATCCCGTATTCCCAAGCGGTCACCCATCCAAGTACTAACGGGACCCGACATAGCTTAACTTCCGGGAGCTGACGAGACCGGGTGAGTTCTATTTTGTATGGCCGTTGACATCAAATTAGACTCAATTATTCCACCATATTCGCCTCTAAATCTAGTTCTAATGCTTGCTTACTTTCTGTTCGAAATACACAACAACCTTAGCCAAACAAACGAGGACATATAAGTACATTTGTCAATGGACAACCGAATATAAAATTTGATAATATTTCCAAACGCCACTATTTTTGGCTAACTGTCATTTTTAATTTTCCCGTTCCGGGGATGTCCGATCAATGAGCCAACAATCCAAGTGTCATAAGGCTAACGATTGCTTCCCTTACTTAGCTTGCGTTGCATAAGGATCTCAGAGCCAGAGAGATTAGATAGAGCTGCCCGAAGAAACCGCCAACGTACAAGCCTCTCGGCTGTGCCGTGCGCTTCGCGCACGGCGTTTCAAATATCTTTCAGCAACAAAGAGGTTGGAGGACGTCTAGTAGGCAATATCCAGTAAAAAATACGTTCCTTCCATTTTCAACTAATGCCAAAATAATACATTGTAGTCCATGTAGTATCACCCATCTTGGGAAGCACTTCAATTCAATTGGATTCACAAAAATAAAATAATTCCATGCCAACAGCATCCCGTATTCCCAAGCGGTCACCCATCCAAGTACTAACGGGACCCGACATAGCTTAACTTCCGGGAGCTGACGAGACCGGGTGAGTTCTATGTGGTATGGCCGTTGACATTAAACTAGACGCAATTACCCGACCATATTCGCCTCTAATCTATTACTTGTGCTTGAGATTTATCTTTTTGAAATACACACTAATCTTACCAAAACCACC